>NC_141873.1:182703542-183953542 GCF_056163025.1 Triticum urartu | reverse complement strand
GGTAGGCGAGCGTGCCTTACCCTTCTTTAAGCTCATGAAGAAGAAGGGCCCATTTGAGTGGACCCCGGAGGCCGACCGGGCCTTCCAAGACCTCAAGAAATACTTCACCAGCCCCCCAGTGATGGTGGCACCGCGGCCTCTCAAGCCTCTGGTGCTCTACCTTGCCGCCACCTCGTACTCCGCCAGCGCGGCGTTGGTGGCGGTTCGGGAGGAACACCAAGACAAGGGTGTGCCGCGCCAAGCTAGAGCTGATGCAGCGCGGGGTCAGGAAGACGCAGCAAAGCCATCAGCAGCGGAAGAGCAAGCTCAGCAGGGCAACATCGCAGAAGCTCCTGGGGACGGACAGGTCTCAGGAAACTCACCACCTCAGGATATGCCACAATCTTCGCGGAACCTGAGCCTCGAGAGTGTGCCAGCCCTCGTCGAGCACCTGGTGTACTTTGTCAGCACCGTACTGCGGGAGGCGAGGGCGCGCTACCCCATGCCGCAAAAGCTCCTGCTCGCACTCTTGGTGGCCTCGCGCAAGCTGCAACACTACTTCTAGGGCCACCCCATCAAGGTCGTCTCAGCCTACCCATTGGAGAGGGTGCTCATGAGCCCTAACTCAGCCGGAAGGGTCGCTGAGTGGAACATTGAGTTGCAAGCATTCCAGTTGGTGTTCATCACTACTAGGGTCATCAAGGGAGCCACGCTCGCTGATTTTGTGGCAGAATGGACAAACGCCCCGGCTCTTGAGGAAGGAGAAGACCGTTCCACCTCCCCAGGAAGCGAGGCACCAGACAGCTGGGCCATGTATTTCGATGGCGCCTTCGCACACCAGGGTGCGGGGGCTGGAGCAGTGCTCATCTCGCCCACTTAGGACAAGCTCTACTACCCCATGCAACTCTGCTTTCAGCACGGCGAGAAGGCCTCCAACAACATCACAGAATACGAAGGACTCATAGCTGGCATGAGGGCTACGACGGCTATAGGGGTGAAGCGCCTCACCGTCAAAGGCGACTCGCAGCTCCTCGTCAACTTTTCCAACAAGGTGTACAAGCCGAAGGACGAGCACATGGAGGCCTACCTCGCCGAGGTGCGCAAGATGGAAAAGCAGTTCTCGGGCCTGGAGCTGTAGCATGTGCCCCGGGGCACTAGCATGGAAGCCGATGACATCGTCAGGAGAGCATCCAAGTGGCAACCGCAAGAGCCCGGCATCTTCGAAGAGCGGCTCTTCAAGCCATCAGCTATGCCAACTCTTTCAAGCATGACTCAGCCTCGGGAGGAGCTCCCACAGCCCCCAGCCACGGGAGCCCCGGCCTGTGTCCCGACCTTAGGAGCTCGGCTGCTCTTGGCGCTCGAGCCCCAGGAGGAGTGCTGGATCAAGGAATTCAAAGAGTACCTGATGCACGGGACGCTGCCAAAGAAGGAAGAGGATGCGGAGCACGTGGACCGGCAAGCCACGGCATACTGCATCCAAGACGGCGAGTTATATAGGAAACGACCGAACAATGTCACGCTGCGCTGCATCTCCAGCGATCAGGGAAGGGAGTTGCTGACTGACATACACGGTAGTGACTGCGGACACCACTCGTCGTCACGGACCCTCGTCGGCAAGGTGTTCCACCGTGGGTTCTATTGGCCTAGCGCACTCAACGACGCGGCCGAGCTGGTGAAGTCCTGTGAAGCTTGCCAATTCCACGCCAAGCAAATCCATCAGCCTACTCAGGGCCTCCAAACTATCCCGCTCTCATGGACATTTGCGGTCTGGGGGCTGGACATCCTAGGCCCGTTCCCCCGGGCGCCAGTGGGCTACCTCTATCTCTACGTCGCCATCGACAAGTTCACCAAGTGGGCGGAAGTGGAGGCCGTCCGTACCATTCCAGCCGGCTCTGCAGTCAAGTTCATCAAGGGCCTCGTGAGCCGCTTCGGGGTCCCCAACCGCATCATCATCGATAATGGTTTGTTGTTTACTAGCAACCTCTTCAAAACCTACTGTCCTAACCTTGGAACGCAGATCTGCTATGCTTCGGTGGCTCACCCCAGGAGTAACGGTCAGGCTGAGCGCACTAATGCGGAGGTCCTCAGGGGCCTTGTCGGTGTCAAAACCGGCGGATCTTGGGTAGGGGGTCTCGAACTGTGCGTCTAAGGCGGATGGTAACAGGAGGCAGGGGACACGATGTTTACCCAGGTTCGGGCCCTCTTGATGGAGGTAATACCCTACGTCCTGCTTGATTGTTCTTGATGATATGAGTATTACAAGAGTTGATCTACCACGAAATCGTAGAGGCTAAACCCTAGAAGCCAGCCTATGATATGATTGTCTGTTATCCTACGGACTAAACGCTCCGGTTTATATAGACACTGGAGGGGGCTAGGGTTACACAGAGTCGGTTACAAGGGAGGAGATCTACATATCCGTATTGCCAAGCTTGCCTTCCACGCCAAGGAGAGTCCCATCCGGACATGAGACGAAGTCTTCAATCTTGTATCTTCGTAGTCCAACAGTCCGGCTAAAGGATATAGTCCGGCTGTCTGCAGACCCCCTAATCCAGGACTCCCTCAGTAGCCCCTAAACCAGGCTTCAATGACGATGAGTCCGGCGCGCAGATTTGTCTTCGGCATTGCAAGGTGGATTCCTCCTCCGAATACTCCATAGAAGATTTTGAACAAAGGGATAGTGTCCGACACTGCAAAATAAGTTCCACATACCACCCTAGAGAGAATAATATTTCCACAAATCTAATCTGCTGACATGTTTTGACAGCATGACATCATGTCATGGCCCGACCATTATTTGCACAGTTTTTCTCAACCAGCACTGCACATATTGCGAGGTGGTTTTCTTGACACGTTTTGTCGAAGCAGAGATCGTGTCCCCCTTATTACGGGATTCTCATCAATACGGACGTGGGTAACCCACTTGTGCCTGTTGGTATGAATCCTCGATTTTAGGCAAGTCCCAAACGGCCACGAGGAGGACGCTTGATATTCACTCTCTTTATAAAGAGGCCAAGGCCTGTCCTTTTTTCCCTCTCGTGCTCAATCGAATCCTCCCCCCTGCCTCGAGTTCCAACACCCCAGGCTCAGGTTAGGCACTTCGGACCTTCAACCATGTCTGGATCCAACCTCCAAGGTCGATGGATGCCTTCCTCTGTCACAGAGGAGGACATCAAGAAGCTGAGAGAGGCCAGGTATCTGACCGCCGAAATCTCGCACAGGCTGCCCTCCCGAGGGCAGGTCATCCACACTCCCGAACCCAACGAGAGTGTTGTGTTCATCTCTCACTTCCTCCGAGGGCTAGGCCTCGCTCAGGATCCCTTTGTTAGGGGGCTCATGTTCTATTATGGGCTGGATTTCCATGATCTGGCCCCGGATTCCCTCCTTCACATCTCGTCGTTCATTATCGTGTGTGAGGCCTTCCTCCGCATTACCCCACACTTTGGCCTGTGGCTCAAGACGTTCAACGTGAAGCCGAAGATGATCGAGGGGTGGCACGCAGAGTGCGGAGGTGCCGTAATAAGAAAAAGCACTGAGGCTCCATGGCCAGAGGGTTCCTTCCCGGAGGTGTCCAGTTTGTGGCAGCGGGAGTGGTTCTATATCACAGCTCCCCGGAGTTCCAAGTGGGTAGCCGCCCCTGCCTTTTGCTCAGGCCCCCCACCACAAATGACATCATGGATAAACAATGGGCTGAACTGGGGGCCAGTAAGTGATGTGCCGATATTGCAGAGTCGCATCCGAGATCTCCTTGAGAGATATGTTAGCCTGGTCTCGGTAATGCAAGTTATGCTAGTTTGTCAGGTCCCGCCTTGCAAACGCCGACCCCTCTGTATGTGGGAGTTCAACCCGGAAGGACCGTGAACTATTCAGCACTTCCTCGGTGTGACGCTCGAAGAGATGTACAAATTGTTCTTTGGAACCCAAATAAAGTGTCCGGACACCACCAAGGATGCGGGTCTGAGCTGTAATCGCCCTGATACCCAAGTAAGTAATCCCATGGACGAACACGCTGTCTTTTTATTTATCATAACGTCATTCTGAAAAGTCGCTCTTTGACCAGGACTGGATAACCAAGGCGAAGATGATAAGGTGTTCGGCCCCCCTTCCCGAAGGCCTAGACAATCACGTACTAGATGTAATGCTCGAGCCGGCGCCTTATCAGGCGCCCTCAGGGGAAGATAAAGGGGGGAATACAGAGGCTGAAAGCGGGCATCGCTCACTATTCATCCAAACCGGGGGAATTAGCGCCTCCGCGAAGGAGGATAACCAGGGAGAAGAATTTGACATTCCCTCTCCCCAAGGAAGGAAGAGGAACACCTCTGAAGACCCGGAAACAAAGGTTTTCAAACAGGGGAAGAAATCTTCGCCAGAGGGTCCCGTATTGAAGGGTACTCTTGCCGCATAGTGCCCGCAAGGGGATCAGCCCTCGACCGAGCTGTAAGTAAACAAAAAGTAATTAATAGTGAAAATATCCTACCTTACTTCTGAAGACAATAACCGAAGCTTATATCTTGTAGTTCGGATCATAGCCCTTCTCGACAGAGTTTGTCTTCGGGGGATCTTCTTCCGGAGATGATGGAGAGCGAAACACCTCCCCCTACCACCCCGCCTCATGAAGCGGGCGACCTTGAAGTCTCATCGTGGAGGGTTTCTCCTGATCCGCCAAGGCCAGAGGGTAATCCTTTGGCCACCCGGAGTCCTCAGTATTCGGCTCCTAAAGAGAGCAACAGAAAGAGTCCGGAACCGTACAGTGTGTGGTCGAACGCACTGAAGGATCTTTTGGAGCAAGCGGCCATCTCAGAAGCGCATCGTACGCTAATGGGTATGGTAATTGATAGGATTTCATCCCCGAAAGCAGGTTGCATGAAGCTTTTATGAGTCTGCTGAAAGGCTTTGAGGTACGTGAAATAGTGTATGTTTTTGACAGTACCCCACATGTTAGGTGTGCCCTATGCAGATAGTATCCCCTGAGACTCTGCTTGCCGTTGAAAACGGCGGCAAACAGAGGATCATAGTCCCAGGTAATAACCAGACTGCTTTTATGGGCAGGTGACTGAAAGTCCGGTGGATAGCCGGACTGATGAGTTTACCGAGCTAAAGCGGCAACTTGATGCGGCAGATGCCGACATCGTGCTTGTCAACAAGCGGCTTGACGAGGCACAGGGTAAGTGATTTCTTCGGTGATCAACACATAGTAAGAGGAGCATGATACTGATATCTTTAATATGTTGTGACTGCGGATGGAGCCGCCACCGTGGAGACCCTTCGGGCGGAGGTTGCCTGAGCCAAGGAACAAGCAAGAAATAGCGATGTGGCCGCTCTTAAGGCGGTCGAAGAGCTGAGGGCCGAACAGGTCGCGCATTGCCCAAGCAAGGAAAGAATAGCCAAGATGGTCGTTGAGTTAAAAGATGCCGCTGACCGTTACCAGCTTCTTGAAAAAGAAAGCCGAGCGAAGGCGACGGACTTGGAGAAGGCCATGGTAGCAGCCAAGGAAGCCCGCTCCAAAATCAGAGCGACAAAGGAGGAGCTGCGTCAAGCTGCAGATATTGCGGCTGGGAAGCCCTTTTTGTTGCGGACTAAGTTCGTAGATCCGAAGTATGCTCCTCTTGATCAACTATGGAGTTCTGCAGACGCATACGTGGATTTGGCAGCAAGTGCTGCTGATGCGACTGAGTACTTCAAGGATTGAAAATATCATGAAGTGGAAAAGCTGTTCTGGTCACAGTTCCATGCTCCGTTGCGTCCTCTCCTGTTGAATGAGCGAATGGCCGAGTGGGCCGAGCTCCATAGGTTGTCTGGACTTGCCATGAGGTCTGTTGTGGATCATCTGTGGCCGGGAGGGCCAAGGCCGAATAGTTACTTTAGTTTAGTGCAACAATTCCTTGGTGCTGTTCCGCAAATCGCCGCTATGAAGAGGTCGGCGTGCATAGAGGGTGCGCGGATGGCACATGCCCGTGTCAAGACATACTGGGAAGAGATGGAGGCCACCACTATTGCAACACAGGGTTCGGCCGTGGGCTGAGTGGCTGCCGAGCACTACTTTGAAGAAGTCCTTGAAGGCGCTCGTTCGATAGAGGCTCAGTGCTCGAAGAATATTATGTTCTAGTGACATGTATTCCCATTGTAAAAACAATGTTTTATTGAATTATAAAGGTTGTGTTTATACTTTTGCCCGAAAGTATTATGATGCCTCCTGTGCGGCCGTTTATGTATATATGTATATAACCTGCAAGATTGCAGTCGTCGGCTTCAGCCCCCACACATATAATGCGGGGGTGTATGCAAAAACGCGTATTCACACTTGATCCAACGTCTTGGTCCGTAAAGGAGGTGGTAGCGCAGAGAACGAGGCAATCGGACTATGTTGCTTTAACACTTTCACTTAGCCATAGGAGTTTGACAGCGGGGCTACTAGATATCCCCTGGTACCTCCGCGCTCGTCCAAATACGAGGCGCGTACATACATGACCGGGAAACGGCCCTTCGTTAATGCGGAGGAATCCCGAAGATTCCGCTAAGTCCCGAAGATTCCCCTGGTATCATGACAATCAGTTTTCGGCTTTCTCTACTGAGGTGCTCATCCGGATGAACCAGGGCACAATCATAGTAGTTCTCCCAGTGCTACCTTAGCCAATATAGCGGAGCGCAACGTACCATAACATGGGAGCCGGGCAAACCCAACATTTGACCAAAGACATGATTTAGAGCTGATGCATATAAGGCCAAACTCGCGACGCCGAACACTCCCTAAGGTATTCGGTCTTTATAACATATGTCGGGCTAAACAATGCCCTTAATAATAAACCTCGAGTGTCCAGGTATGTGCAATATCCTGACATGGCCACATGCCAAGAACGTCAGTATCCTCGGTTGTATTGAGCGGGTCCCTACTGCAAGTCTGCGCCTGTGTCTCCGTTGCGCCGTATCCCGGACGGGTGTAGCATGATTGTCATCTATAAAAGAGAAGAACTTAGTTGAAAGTTGCCGTGACAAAAAATTGGTTATTATCAATAAACCATTAAAATTCAAGATAAGTCAAGTTGAGCCGAACTAGCCCTGATTACACGCGGGAAACCCCTGGTACCGTCTATGAGGGTTTGACCATCAAACCAATCTCATGTATATGTAGTGATGCACCGGACTCGTCTAACCGTGTCCGTGGTCTTGACGACCTGTCATTTTTTCTGGTTGGTGAGGCCGTCTAGTGCTCGGTTGTTAAAGCCACCGAACATTCTTCCGCGCGTAGAGAACACTCAATATTTCCACTAACTGTGATGGTGCCACGTGGACCGGGCATCTTAAGCTTCAGAGAAGCGTAATGCGGTATTGCATTAAAATGAGCGAAAGCCGCTCTTCCGAGTAGTGCTTGATATCCACTTCGGAATGGAGCGATGTATAAAGTTAACTTTTCGCTTCGGAAGTTGTTGGGAGAACCGAATACAACCTCTAGTAATAGAGAGCCCGTACAGCGGGCCTCTAGGCCTGGTATTACTCCCTTGAAGGTAGTATTACTGTGGTTTATTTTTGTCGGGTGTATCCCCATTTTGTGGACTGTGTCCTGATATATCAGATTTAGACCACTGCCACCGTCCATAAGGACTCGTGTGAGATGGTATCTGTCTATTATTGGGTCTAACACCAAGGCAGCCAATCCTTCATGCCGGATGCTTGTCGCGTGATCCGCGCGATCAAAGTGATCAGGCAGGCCAACCAGGGGTTGAACCTAGGGGTGACGGGCTCTATGTCTCGGAGGGCATGTTTGCTTCTCCTCTTCATCATATGGATCATGTTTACTGTTTTATCCTCTGGTGGGAATATTTTCTATCCTCCAGTGCTTTGCTGGCGAGGTTCGTCCTCATCTTCGCTTGGTGTCTACCCCCCTTGTGTTTGGCATTTAGTTTACCGGCCTGCTTGAAGACCCAACATTCTCTGTGGGTGTGATTTGCAGGTTTATCGGGGGTGCCATGAATCTGACATAGTTTGTCAAGAATCCTATTTAGGCCAGACATCCATCTCTGCTGCATTTGAAAGGCTTTTTTAGCTGACCTGGTCGAGGGCCCCTGAATCCGGCGTTTACCGCCGTATTATCTGGGCTATCTTCTTTATATTGATGCTTGTTTTTATTGCGTTGTGGTTTTCCATTGACATCCCTGACTTCGGATGTGCTTGGGTCGCTGGTGCTATTGCGGGCTAACCAGCTATCTTCTCCCGCGCAAAAGCGGGTCATGAGGCTTGTCAGGGCTGCCATTGTTCTCAGTTTTTCTTGGCCAAGGTGCCTGGCGAGCCATTCGTCTCGGACACTGTGTTTGAAAGCTGCTAAGGCTTCGGCATCCGGACAGTCGACGATTTGGTTCTTCTTAGTGAGAAACCTGTTCCAAAGCTTTCGGGCTGACTTTCTGGGCTATTGAATTATATGACTTAAATCGTCTGCATCCGGAGGTCGGGCATAGGTCCCTTGAAAATTAGCCCGAAAAGCGTCCTTGAGCTCCTCCCAACTTCTAATTGAGTTTTCGGGGAGGCTTTTCATCCAGTGCCGAGCTGGTCCTTTAAGCTTGAGGGGCAAGTATTTGATGGCATGGAGATCGTCTCTGCGAGCCATATGGATATGGAGGATAAAGTCCTCAATCCAGACCGCAGGGTCTGTGGTCCCGTTGTACGCCTCTATCTTCACTAGTTTGAATCCTTCTGGGAATTCATGGTCCAGTACCTCATCGGTGAAACATAGGGGGTGTGCAGCACCCCTCTATTTGGGTGTATCATGGCATTCGGACGGTTGTAGTATTCGGTTTTGATTTTGTGCCGGAGCATGATTCCTAGATCCATAGATGGATCTGGTCATACTGGATTTTTGGCGCAAGTCCTCACGTAGATTGTGTGTTGACTTATGTGCGACCTTGTTAGCCGCTCTATCGTGGTCGCAAGGTGGTTGATCCTCGCTTCTGCTTCTTCAAGCTCCTCGCTGTGGCAATAAGCCTTCTCCGGAGGTTCACTTGCTCCAAGTGCGTTTCTGGGATGATGTGTGCATCTTCGTCCGGACTGTTTTCCTCCCCAGAGGGGGTTTGATGAGGTTTATCCTCGGTGTCGCCGTGTTCGGACGTCGGATCTGTACTATGTTCTCCATTTGCAGCTTCATCGTGCTCTGCCACTGGGGCAATGTGGTCGTTTCCTCTTGAGTCGACCGGAGTGTTGTTTTCTCTTGCGATGTTATCTCTATTTTTGCCGAGGCGGGATTTGGAGCGGCGCCTACGCCGACGCTTTGTTTGTTTCTTGGAGGGGTTATCCTCTGCTGTCTCCTCCCGTTCCTCATCATCGTTTTCTTTGGGTGTATCCACCATGTATATCTCATGTAATGAGGTGGCTGTCTAGTGCCCTGTGGGCACTAGTTCCTATTCCTCTCCTGCATCGTTGTCCATGCCGTCGATGTCTGCGGAGTCGAAATCGAGCATATCGGTTAAATCTTCAACAGTGGCTACTAAGTGGGTGGTGGGTGGGCAGCGAATTCCTTCGTCGTCCGCATCCCATTCTAGCCGGACATAGTTCGGCCAAGGTTCTCCCGTCAAGGAGAGAGACCTTAATTAATTTAGCACATCGCCGAAAGGTGAGTGCTGAAAGATATCCACGGAGGTGAACTCCATGATCGGCGCCCAATCGGATTCGATAGGCACGGATGTAGGCGGCTCGGAGTCCGTGGCCAGAGGCAAATCCAGTGGTTCGGCAACACGGCTCTCGTAAGGGGTGAAATCAGTATCCGGCTCCATCGCCACTGAGAGTGCGGCCTCCATGGCGGGGTCTATCCCTCCGTCCTCGGATGGCGCAATTTTCTCCGGATTGAAGGCCGGAGTAGCTGCAGATGCGATCCCCCGAACACTGTCCGACGGCAGAGTTACGTCATGCTCGTCGTGATTGTGCGGCGCACCTGACATGGGCTCGAATCCGTCGAAGATAAAGTCTCTGCGGGTGTCGGCAGTGTAGCTTAAGTTTCCGAACCTGACCTGATGGCCAGGGGCGTAGCTCTTGATCTGCTCCAGATGGCCAAGCGAATTGTCCTGTAGTGCAAAGCCACTGAATACGAAGATCTATCCGGGGAGGAAAACTTCACCTTGGACCGCATCGTTACCGATGATCAAAGGGGCCATCGAGCCTTACGGTGACGACACAGTGGAACTCTCAATGAAAGCACCAATGTCGGTGTCAAAACCGACGGATCTCGGGTAGGGGGTCCCGAACTGTGCGTCTAAGGCGGATGGTAATAGGAGGCAGGGGACACAATGTTTACCTAGGTTCGGTCCCTCTTGATGGAGGTAATGCCCTACGTCCAGCTTGATTGTTCTTGATGATATGAGTATTACAAGAGTTGATCTACCACGAGATCGTAGAGGCTAAACCCAAGAAGCTAGCCCGTGGACTAAACCCTCCGGTTTATATAGACACCGGAGGGGGCTAGGGTTACACAGAGTCGGTTACAAGGGAGGAGATCTACATATCCGTATTGCCAAGCTTGCCTTCCACGCCAAGGAGAGTCCCATCCCGACCCAAGACGAAGTCTTCAATCTTGTATCTTCATAGTCCAACAGTCCGGCCAAAGGATATAGTATGGCCGTCCGGGACCCCCTAATCCAGGACTCCCTCAGGCCTCAAGACCAGGACATTCAAGAAGAAGCTGGAGGCCTGCGGTAGGGGCTGCCACGACGAGCTCCAGTCCGTGTTGTGGTCCATCCGAACCACCGCCACCAAGCCAACGGGCGAGACTCCATTCTTCCTCGTCTACGGAGCTGAAACAGTCCTTCCTCACGAGGTCAAGCATCACTCTGCACGGGTCCTAGCGTTCGACAAAGCGCAGCAGGACGCCATGCGGGGGATGGATCTCGTGCTGGGGGAGGAACGCCGTCGCGAAGCCGCGTTGAGGGCGGCAAGGTACCAACAAGCGCTGCGGCGATACCACTGCCGCAACATCCACTCCAGGACGCTCGAGGTGGATGACCTCGTCTTGAGCCGGGTCCTCTCCAGAGAAAGGATACACAAGCTTTCGCCCATGTGGTAGGGCCCTTTCAGGGTCGTCGATGTCTCCAGGCCGTGTGCAGCGCGCCTGGAGACACAGGACGGGACACCCATCCAAAACACCTGGAACATCCAGCACCTCCGGAAGTTCTATCCATGAAACAAGGCCCAGAGCCTGAGGAGCAAGGCCCAGAGCGTGAGAAGAAAGGCCCAGATCCTGTGAAAAAGGCCCGGTGCCTGTGAAGAATCACCGCCCGTGACACTCTCACGTAATAATGAGTGGGGCTGTACACGCCCCGGAGTCTCAGGAGCGCTGGCCTCAGGCCCTGGGGCTCCCTCCCATGCCTAGTGGACATCACTTAGCTCCGCGCTGGTGAGAAGACCTAAAGACTAGATTAGGTGCTGGACCTGGCTTTTCATTTGCTTTCCGTAGTTGACTCGCTTTTCCTTAATCAAAGTTTTCCTTTGGCGTTCCTTGCCGATTTGATTCCCTCGCCTCTCACTGCATTTTTCCGGCTCAAATTTGCTCGTTTTCTCTCTCTCTCTCGCATGCCTCATGAGGGGGCTAGGCAAGTGCCCTCGCGAGCATTTTTTTTCTCCTTTCAGCCTTCTCGCGAGCCACGCTCGTTCGAGCCCAAAAGCTGGTGCACCTCTCCCAGTTCGTGCCCCACGAGTACCGCGAAACAAAGCGCCAAGTCAGGTCCAGGATGAACGGTAAATCTTTTAACGCACTTTCTAACGAGTTTTTCGCAGTTCGTGAGCAAACGCAGGCCACCAAGGCAAGATGGATGCAAGGAAATAAATGCTTCGCGAGGAAGAGGACGTCCTGAGTATACCAGGTTAAGTTATGTTTGCGCAAAATAATGATAGAGCATGAGAACAACACGCATACTGATATAACAAAGGAACCATAGTTCGATACACGCCCCCCAAGGCCCATGCTTGTTTCATTCTTGATGCAGGAAAAGAGCAAAACAAAAGTAGCGTTGCAGCGATCCACGAAGACAGGCACCTAGAACAACCCCGAGCCTAGCCAGATCCTTCCTCACGCTTCACGGAGGTGCGGCGACGAGACGACCCACTGCCGCCTTCAAAATGGGCGCGGCGGCTGGTCATAGCCGCCACTGCTGGAGCTGTTGCCGCAGGAAGAGCTGCCGTAGTTGGATGAGACACGATCGCCGCCGAGGGCGGGCTCGCCCTCGTCCTCGTCGCGACCGTCCCCAAGGCCAAGTACCTCCTCACCGTCATTCGCCTCGGGGCAGCGCCCAGCGCGACGACCATCTTCCGCAAACACACTCACATAAACGGTCGATCCACCATCGTATCTGAAGTGGAAGGTGCACCGCCTGCCCAGGCCGCGTGTGTGGGCGAATGTCTGCCAGCCGCGGGCCAGGGCTATGTTGCCCGCGGCGGAAGTCTCGACCGCAACCCAAGAGGCCTTATTGCACCAGCCATCCGCCTGCAGCCAGAGTCCGCCTGGACCAGAGGCCGGTAGTTCGCCGGCGAAGAAGCGCAGAAGTTGGAGCCAGTTGCCGGCCGGGTTCTCCAGCCAGACGACGAACTCCGGCGACACCTCCACCGTGTGGAAGCGCGGACAAGGAGACCACGCCACCATGGCACGCCTCCCCTCATCAACTGGACCACCATGGCTGGGATGACCCACTCCGCGTGCCATGTCGCCGTCCCGACAATGGGCCATGGCGGGGGTCGCCGCATTCTTGCGCGGGCGGCCGCGGCCATGCATGGGCGCCAGGGAGCCGTGTCCCTCGCGAGGGGCCTTCCCCTTCTCGGCGGTGGAGAACTTCCTTCGTGGTGCCATGGGTGTCACTGCAAGTGATGGAGCAAGGAGGAAGGAGCAAGCAAGCAAGGAAGAGATTGGCAACGGGGGCTCCGCCCCCCTCCCCATTTATAGCCAGAGAAGGCCAACCTACGTCTCCCACGATCGCAGGTAATGATGGTTTTCCTTGCATGTCGCATGGACTTGTCAAGTCGTGCAGTTGCCGAGGCAACGTGGGGAAGCGGAGACGCCCACGTCCAATCATCCACCATGCGTCAATCGAGGCCGCAGGCTTTTTGGGCCTGTGGCATTCCATACTTGGCCCTTGGCTTCGCCGCGAAGCCAAGCCCGAGCGCACTTTGGGCCCAGGGGCTACTGTCGGCATCCTGGGAACATGGGTCCCCAGACTTGCCTGCCTACGGCCCGCGGCGTGGCTGAGCCAGCAGGCCGTACGACCCATCTTCACTAACAAGGCATCCAAGACCCTCGCGAGGCGGACGATGCAAGGCCTCCTCTGGAGTGGCCTGGCTAAGCGGGCTCATGAGGAGTGGAGATATCAAGGCGGGGCAAACCTCACGAGGCCCTCGTGACGTGAGCCATGACGCACGACACCAGGCGGGCACCAGTGTGCGCAGCATCCTTGTTTCCTCTTTGGTGCTAAGGAGGCCAGCGTAGGCGAAGAGTACCGAGGCATTAGGCAAAGGTTGCTATATTGGTGCAACGAGACCAAGATCAGGAGGACGGCAAGGCGGAGGTCATCGTGGAGCCCAAGACAGCGTCACCACCAGAGCTTTTCGCAGGCGAAGACCACTTTTGTGAGGATAGCTTGTACTAGCTTTCCCCCTTCAAATTGGCCCGCCGTTGTTGGCTCCCTTCCCGCTCGATATTTGGGAAGAGGACCAGGGCCTATATAAGTAGAGCTAGCCACCATAGTAGAGGCATCTCATCTTAGCGCGATCCAACCCGATCGAGAGCCTACTCACAAGAACACTTCAACCTCAGGAGGCGGTTCTTCCCTTGTACTGTTCATCATCAGCCCTAGAGGCAATCCACTACCACCACACGGGAGTAGGGTATTACACCACAACGATGGCCCGAACCAGTAGAAACCTCATGTCTTTCTGTGTTGCGAGTTTGTCGAGTTCGTCCACGAGATCTTAGCGAGCTAGGGCATAGATCGGTGGGAAGGAAAGACTTCGCGCGCACCCTAGTGTTCGAACCTTAAGGGTTTGCCGGAACTCCACATCCAACATACTACGCAATGGAAAGCGCTTGGAAAACCCAGACAACTCGGTGGGAGCCACCGGTCTCCACCCAACCCCTCGGGCGAGCAAAATGGGTGCACCCTCGCGGGGCACCCAAATCCATGGTAAAGAAAACTAAACCCATTATGGGATGCGGAACCGTTTTGGAGGGATGGCTCGATAGGCCGTGCAAAATACACAACACCGGATACCATACCAACCCACAGCCGTAGAGCATGTTGAATACTTCGGCAAGTGGCCAAAAGCGGCGAGGATATCCTCACCAAAAACACCACGAAACAACTCCCCCGGAAGACGACGACCTCAGAGTATTGACAGTCTTCGAGACCTTTGCTTCAAACAATCGGCGCAAAAGGGCACTCCGCGACCTCGCCGAAATCTGCCAAGTCGCAACAATAAATCCCTGGAACAACACGGCTATAAATTTCAACGCTAGTGACGAACCAAAAATCTGATCAGTCCGGGCACCAGCCGCCTTGGTCCTCAACCCAATTGTGGATGGCTTTCGGCTCACTAAAGTGCTCATGGACGGTGACAGTGGACTAAACCTCATCTACGAGGATACACTGAATAAAATGGAAATATTCAGGAGCCGCATCTAGCATAGTAATACGACCTTCCAAGGGATCATTCCCAGCTAGGAGTCACGATGCGTGGGGAAAATTACACTCGACATGTTATTCAGCACGCCAAAGAACTATCGCTCCAAAGAGATAACCTTTCAAGTGGCCCCTTTCAACAGTGGATATCACGCCCTATTGGGGCGAGACGCACTCACACGCTTTCAAGCTATACCTCATTACGGGTATATGAAGCTCAAGATGCCCATGCCCAACGATATTACCCCTCTTGCTAGTGATCCGGACATATCTCTCTGTGCCGAAAACAAAACATCATCCCTAGCCCTCGAGGCATTGTCTGAGGCCCTTGCGGCCGAAGAGATAACCACACTACACTCTACGGTGGATAGGGACGACGTAATCTCTAACAAGCATCCAAAATCCAACTCCTTCAAACCATCAGACGAAATAGTCAAATTTCATGTCCACCCGACGGACCCCAACATGATAGCTTCCATCGGGGCACAGTTGGACCCAATGGTTGAGGCCGCACTACGAACGTTCTTGCGTGAGAACTGGGACATATTCGCCTGGCACCCTTCTGATATGCCAGGAATCCCACGCAGGCTGGCCGAACACAGCCTCAATATATTGAAGGGATATAAGCCGATCAAGCAAACACTACGGCGCTTTTCCGAACCTAAATGACAAGCTATGGGGGAGGAGATAGCCAAGCTGATCGAGGCCAGATTCATCAGAGAAATAAAACACCCGGACTGGCTAGCAAACCTGGTGATGGTGCCAGAAAAGGACGAATCCTGGCGCCTATGCGTCGATTTCAAAGACCTAAATAAGGCTTGCCCTAAGGATCTCGTCCCCCTCCCCCGTATCGATTAGATTATTGATGCTACTGCAGGACATGACTCACTATGTTTCCTCGACGCATATCTGGATACCATCAAATCCATAAGAGGAGTCCAACCAAGCCGTAACGACATTCATCACCCCATACGGGCCTTTCTTCTTCAACCCTATGCCCTTTGGGCTTAAAAACGTCGGCACCACCTACCAACGCATGATTCAAACATGCCTGGAGAAACAAATCGGCAAGACAACTGAAGCATATGTGGATGACATCATCATCAAGACTAAGCACGTCCAGTCGTTAATAGACGACCTGCGTCTCACATTCGACAATCTTCGGACATATGACATCAAGCTCAATCCAGAAAAGTGTGTTTTCGGCGTTCCCGCCAGAAACCTGCTGGGCTTCATCATTTCCAATAGAGGAATTGAGGCAAATCCAGCTGACATCCGAGCTTTGTCACAATTGGCTACACCAACACACCTTAAACAGGTCCAAAAACAAGCCGGATGCATGGCAGCTCTAAGGCGCTTTATCTCCAGACTAGGAGAAAAAGCATTGCCACTTTATCGCCTTCTTCGACATACCGACCACTTTGAGTGGACGGAAGCGGCAACGGCCAGACTAGAGGAAATAAAGGCTGTATTAGGAAGCAACCCAATCCTGGCCACGCCAAATGTCGGTGAACCGATGTTATTATACATCTCTACAACACACCAGGTGGTGAGTGCAGTGCTCGTCATTGAGCGAAAGGAGGACGGACACAAGTTCCCACTTTAGAAACCGGTATACAACGTATCCACCATCCTCACACCATGCAAATCCCGATGCCCTCATTACCAAAAGATAGAATACGCGGTCTTCATGGCATCTCGGAAGTTACGACACTACTTCCAGGAGTGTTCGATCACGGTGGCTTTCGAAGTACCACTCAATGATATAATAAATAACCGCGACGCTATGGATCGGATTGCCAAGTGGGCTATTGAGCTCCTACCATTTGACATAACATACAAACCACGCTGAGCCATTAAATCCCAAGTATTGGCTAACTTCCTCGCCGAATGGACAGAGGCCGAACTCCCTAAAGAGTACGGTACATATTCCAACTGGGTCATGCACTTTGGTGGCTCTAAAATGTTGGTCGGATTAGGAGCAGGCGTCGTCTTGATGTCCCCCACTGGAGACACAGTTCAGTACGTACTCCAAATATTATACACAGGCTCCAACAACACAGCCGAATACGAGGCCCTATTGCACGGTCTTTGGATGGCTGCCTCCATGGGCATACAGCGCCTGGAGGTGCGCAGGGATTCAAATCTCGCGATATCCCAAATAAACGGAGACTTCAACGCTAAAGATCCAAAGATGGCGGCCTATCATAATGACGTACTCAAAATATCAGCTCGGTTCGAGGGACTCAAGTTTCATCATGTGGCTCCAGAAAGTAATCAAGCAGCGGATGTCCTTGCCTAACATCTTTCTGGAAAGGCTCTTCAAGCCATCCGTGGTGTGGCAGGATGAGACCGACAATGCCAGTCTGGATCTGATCATAGCCCCAGATTCTGAACATAATACTAATATCATCGGGGGCTCAGCTACCGAGATAACACCACCGGCCCATCTCATAATGGCAGTAATTGCCCCATGGACCGAACCCTTCTTGGCCTACCTTAATAGGCAAGAGCTCCCCGGGGATTAGAATGAGGCTCGATGCATTGTTCGGCGATCGAAAGCCTATGAGGTCCTTGAAGGAGAGCTCTACAAGAAAAGTGCTACCAGAGTCCTCCAAAGATGTATCTCCAAAGAAGAGGGACGGCAGCTCCTGGCCGAAATCCATGCTGGTCTCGGCGGTCACCATGCCGCAGCTCGGGCCCTTGTAAGTAAAGCCTTCCATACAGGTTTCTTTTGGCCGATGGCTCGAGCAGATGCACAGGACCTTGTCCAACGCTGTGTCAGATGTCAGCTTTTTGCCAATCAAGGCCATATGCCGCCTACCGCTCTAAAACAATCCCCATTACTTGGCCTTTTGCGGTCTGGGGGATTGATATGGTCGGTCCCCTTAAAGGAGGAAGCCACAAGAAAAAATATCTATGGGTCATGGTAGATAAGTTCACCAAGTGGATAGAGGCCAAGCCAATTAAAACGGCCGAAGCCGGACCAGTGATACACTTTATATCCGGTATGGTGCACTTTTATGGTGTCCCACACAACATCATCACCGATAACAGCTCCAATTTTATAGTCAACGAAGTGAAAACCTGGTGTGCTAAACTGGGCATTAAGCTCGATTACGCCTCCGTCTATCACCCGCAAACAAACGGTCAGGTCGAATGAGCTAATGGTCTTATCATGAGCGGCATCAAGACTAGACTAGTGTGGTCTTTGAAGGAATCAGACAAGCACTGGGTTGAGGAGCTCAACTCCGTACTCTGGGGGCTCGGACCACGCCCAATCGCACTGCTGGATACACACCATTCCTCATGGTGTATGGTGCAGAGGCCGTTTTGCCCTATGACATCATTCATGACTCACCTCGAGTGCGCATGTACAAAGAAACAGAGGCCGAGCTCAATCGGCAGGATAGTCTAGATGCCCTGGAGGAGGAGCGTGATGTTGCAAAGGACAGTTCTGCATTCAATCAACAACAGGATCATAGATACCAAAGCAAAGAAGTGTGGGCCAAGACCTATAATGTCGGTGAACTCGTTCTACACTTGCCAGAAAAGAAAAAGGACAAACTCAAGCCCAAGTGGGAGGGTCCCTTCATCATAGACGAGGTTCTCATTGGAGGAGCGGACCGCCTACGTGATGCATCTGACAATCGCCTAGAGCCGAACCCGTGGAATGCCGCAAAACTCCGAAGATTCTACGCCTAGAGCCGTACTCTTTGTTCATCTTCTTCTCCCTTTGTTTTCATTATACCCTCTTTAATTTTTCTCTAGCTCTTTAGCTCCTATGCGTCCAGACCACACACCTATAATGTACACATCCTTAAATATATACACTCATAATACCTGGGGGCTTCTTTTACAGAAGCTTATTATTATTTCCCGAGCATTAAGCTCAACACATATGTGTCCTCTTCCGCATATGTACCTTTTTTCACATTATATGCATCGTTATGACTTAAGTTTTTGCCAAGCTGGGTTGCGTGGCTCCTGTGCTTATGCCCTACGTTCCCATTTTTCGGCTAGGTCGTAAAGGGAGCACCTCTGTGATTGTTACAGACGGGTCATCCGGACTTGTACCTCAGACTGGGTGAAGCCGAAAGCTAGCGTTCTTAAGGGAATATTCGGTCGGCGAACTAATGACGTTTTACCTTCATCACACCATGAACCCCCAGATGTTACATATACTGCAATTTTTCAATCACATGTCGGACATGCATACTAACACATACCATCCTAGGGAAAGGAACCCGTAATGGAACTATTCTCCCTGGAAGATGTTTCTTACAAGAGTTAAATGCACTGGAGGTCCTAAAAGTTTCGTCGTTGTGTCACTTTAGTCCTATTTCTTTGAAAATGCCCCTTTAGGTCCCAATTCTTTCATAAGTGGTTCACCCGAGGTCCTTTTCTTCAGTAGCGCTCGCTGACCTGCCCTCGTGGCGCGTTGACCCACGCCACGTCGGACAGGGGTTGCGGAGGCTGCTCTTTTTTACAGAAAACCCCTTAGAAACACTCTTCTTCACATTCACCGGTCCCTTGCTCTATTTCTTCCCCAAATCCCCCTCTGTCTCTCCCGTGCCCTAACCCTAGCCATGGCCGGCACTTCAAGCTCCTCGGCGGGGAAGCAGTTGAAGAAGAGGAGCATGGTAACGTCGTAGCGCCACCGCCGCTGCCGGTGCAAGCTCCAATTTCGTCTGGTATGTTGCCGCTCGTGGCTTGCCCTTGCGGCCATGTCCGTGACACCATTGTACTCTATTCGAAATCTACTGCCAACCCTGGACGGGTGTTCTACAAGTGCCCCAACCATCGTGTAAGAACCAAGAGTTTGATGTTTTGAAGCCTTTATCTTTGATTCTATCCCATTTCTCTTTTTCGGAATGTGTCAAATTCGTCCAGGTTGGAACGAATCCATGCCAGCACTACTACTGGGAAGATGGCCCAGATAACTATTTTGATTTTCTGGTTAAGAATGGCCACATATCTATTGCAAGAATAGGAAGATCTAGAGGTATCTCTGGTCATTCATTGGGCGACATAGAAAGTGAAGAGGCAGAGGAGGAAGAAGACAGAGGTGTTGAAGTTCAGAAGATTTGCAATGGTGTGATGATTGATGTTGTGAAGAAGCTGGATGAGCTGATCTGCTTAGTTAGGATGTTCTTGTTTTGTATTGTCACTTTGTTGGCTGTGATGGTTTATGTAGTGGCTCTGAAATGAATGAAGTACATGTAAGCACTATTGGGATGAACTATTTGAATGAAGTGTTTAATCTGAATTGAAAAGCAAGATTGAGATTTTGGAAGCATTTTGATCTAAATGAAGTGTTTGATTTGAATGAAAGTTAGCTTATTTTTACCCTTTTTTGTCTCATGGACGGTCGAGGCGATCGTCCACATTGATGAATAGCTTCATTTTGGTCAATGTGGACGGTCGCGGCGATCGTCCACATTGATGAATAGCTTCATTTTGGTCAATGTGGATGGTCGCGGCGATCGTCCACATTGATGAATAGCTTCATTTTGGTCAATGTGGACGGTCGCGGCTATCGTCCACATTGATGAATAGCTTCATTTTGGTCAATGTGGACGGTCGCGGCGATCGTCCACATTGATGAATAGCTTCATTTTGGTCAATGTGGACGGTCGCGGCTATCGTCCACATTGATGAATAGCTTCATTTTGGTCAATGTGGACGGTCGCGGCGATCGTCCACATTGATGAATAGCTTCATTTTCGTCCACATTGAGAACAACAAAGCTCACACAATAGTTCATTTCCAACATTACATAGTTCACAGAATAGTTCACTTGGCCATACTAGTACTAGGCAAGCACATAAACATGCCCTGCTTGTCTAGTTCAAAAGACACTGTTGATGGTTTGGATGAAACCTACATCATGAGAACACTAGGTTTAATTTCAAACCAATCAGTGCTAGCCCAAAAGAAGCCTTTTAGTTTTCAAGCTCAAACTACAACATCAGAACACTTTTCTTCTTCTATACTTCAGGAACTGTGTTCTCCTTGGTCTTCACTACCCTTTTCTTCCTCTGCCTTTTTAAACCAAGAGTTGATGTAGTAGGTCTTGGCTTTCGAATAGCATCTCTACAGTTTGCAATGAATGCACTTTCTGGTAGAGGGCCTTGAGTAGTGGTTTGAGACTGCTGAGTTGATATGGCCTGAAAGAACAAAAAATATTTTGAGCTTGAAATGGTTTGAGATCAACACAGTGTTGCGTATGAGAAGTTCCTCTTTTAATGTCTTCAAAAACCACATCCATGTGTTCTTGTCCTCAACTTCTACTACACCTATGGCAATAGGGAAGATACAATCATTGGGATCAATTCCAACAGCAGTCAACATAATTCCCCCATATCTAGTCTTTAGGTGACACCCATCAATGCATATGACAGGTCTACAACTAGCTAAAAACCCTCTTTTGGTAGCATCCAATGACATGTACAGGCTCTCAAACTTCCCATCCTTAACTGTTAGAAACATGCTGCTCCCAGGATTAGTTGTTCTTATTTCTTCTGCATAGTCCCACAGCATGTCATATTGCTTCAGTTCATCTCCTTTTATTTGCTTTAGTGCAATCCTTCTGGCCCTTGAAAGTTTGCTCCTTGTTGTGGTCATATTGAAATCAAGCTGCACTATCCTTGCAAAGTCCTGAAGAGACATTTTCTCATCTGCCCTGAATTTTTCCAAATATCTATTTGCTAAGTATCTTGCAGTAAACTGTTGCAGCTCCCATTCCTTTGAGCATGTGTGTTCTCCAATGTATTTCTTCACCACAAAGCTCTTTGTCCTGCTGTCAGGTGCAGCAAACAAATACCAAGGACAACCCTCCACACAATGAGCCCTAACTGTCTGCTTATCATTCTTAAGATATTTTATATGCACTCTATTCTGCATGATGTACTCCTGTATTGCTCCTCTAAGCTCAATTAATGATAGAAACACCATGCCAATGTGGAAATCAAGTTCCTTCATGTTCTCAGGCCTGAATCTTTTAAGCTTTACCTTCTTCTTCTTTTTCTTCTGTCCATGTTTGTCCTTCACTTCAACTTCTTCTTCAGATTTAACATCCTCAGCATCTGAATCTCTGAGTTCAACCAATTCTTCTGAATCATAGTCACTATCATCATTCCACTCTGATTTCCTCTTCTTTTTCTTCTCATGCTTGTCATCAACCCATTCTGCAAACAGATCATCATCATTCTTCTGAACTTCATTGTCAGAGTCAGCCCACTCTGAGCCACTACTACTGTCATCAGTTTCTTGCTCACGCACTTCCACTCTTTCTCTTCTCTTATTTGTTCTCTCCTTTTGTACATCTGTCTCAGCCCTTGTACCACTGCTGCTGCCCACATGTGCTTCATTTAGCTTGCCCTTCACAACTTTGGTCTTTAGTCTAGGACTATTCCTGATATGCAAATTAACACCATGCTTTGTTGGACTAAGCACTGGTGGAAGCTCAGTAGATCCAGTGATGCACACATCATCAAAGCCTATGTTACCAGTTAATTCTTTGTGATCAACATATAGCTGAAAATGCTGAAACTTAGGAACAACAGCAGACATGCTAAGTGTGTCTGTATCCCTGTCAACAATCCATAGTCATGTATCCAAATTCATACCAGGGAGCAGCCAATAAACATTACACTGGGCCATATCATATCCTAGCTGCAGCAAAAAGTGTTTGATCCAAAGTGGAGACCATGTCTCAACTTCACATCCATCAAAATACTCGATTTTTCCATCAATATAAGACTTGTTCGACCCAAATCCACAAAACAGCCCACCATAATTGATTTCAATAGAAAACACTTCTTCATTTGGTCCTATCATTACAATGGAAACAATTTGTCAAATTTCAATTGATGTATTGCAGCGAAAAAATTACAAAAGAAGTGGTCTTTTGGAATTTAGAACTGAAACCCTAACCCTAACCTCAAATCAGAGCATGTGGTTTTGGAATCCTAAATGTGACAGTGCAAACCAAAGTAAATCTATGACTATGGCACAGTCCTTGCAGATTAGAAGCACAATAGGAGCAAAGGAGCGACAAGATTAGGGTTCTTACCGTAAGAGGGAGGAGGATCGCCCACTGGCCATCGCAGAGGGGGCATCTTGATGGTCACCCGCTAAGATTGCTCTCCAGATCACCTCCACTCATCGCCGCACGGCGGAAATCGCCACCGCGTGCAGGAAATCATCGCCGGCGCCGCCGCCGATCGCCTCCCGTGTCGCCAAATTAGCCCCGAAAGAGGAGATGGGATGCCACTGAGAGGGGAATAGATGGGGAGGGGCTTATTGCAAAATTTCTCGCCTGTCGGATGGGCCCTGTGTCGACGTGGCATGGGTCAACGCGCCACGAGGGCAGGTCAGCAAGCGCTAGTGAAGAAAAGGACCTCGGGTGAACCACTTATGAAAGAATTGGGACCTAAAGGTGCATTTTCAAAGAAATAGGACTAAAGTGACACAACGACGAAACTTTTAGGACCTCCAGTGCATTTAACTCTTCTTACAATCAACATGTAATATAGCATAGCAGAAATACCAAAAATATTTATCTTATTATCTCTATCAGATCTCACTTTCGTAAGTGACCATGAAGGGATTGACAACCCCTTTATCGCGTTGGTTGTGAGGTTCTTGTTTGTTTGTGCAGGTACTAGGTGACTTGTGTGTAGTCTCCTACTGGATTGATACCTTGGTTCTCAAAAACTAAGGTAGTAGCAATATACAACATACTTTCACTAGGATGAACTGTGTGTGATTAGGCAACACAATGGAAACGGTTCAACTGAACAAGATGTGTGTGATACACGGCAAATAAGTCCGTAATCTAAAATGTGTGTGAAGACCAATAATAACACAAACGATTGCTGCTAATAAGCTGTGTGAATTGCTCTGTCTACAGTAGAATAACATGTATATATATAACTAAAATAAACATCCAATTACATAAGTGACTATACAGATCATTCGCACACACCTCAATAAACAATTGCATGCATTCTAAAGTAGGAGGAACGATCGTCTAGTCATCTACTTCTTGTGACGCTCCCGCCACTGCTATATGGCTCAATCCCTCATCTAGGCCACTGCTATATGGAAGAAGACAGTTCCTCATGTCAACGATCCGCGTGTACATCTCGTAGCTTGTGTACGTGTCCATGGCCGAGTACTTGATATGTTGTTCATCCAGTCTCTTATGCCACACACTATGCCAGGCGTTCTTGTCCTTATTCCTCTCTTGCTTCATCTTCGCATAGTAGGGGGCGATGATGGCCGAGGCGAGGTCAAACAGGGAGTTCAGTTTCCTTTTGTCGCTGCCCCAGACCTTGTAGTGGTGCTGTATGTTGACAAGATTCAGGCATTTCATGTCCGAAACCTTGAGCGCTTTTAGATCGTTGGTGGTGTCCACCGTAGCGAAACAATAGTCGGAGCTGTTGATAAACCTAGAGAAACGCTCGCAAGGCCTTGTGGCAAGGTGTAAGTGGTAGACGAGGACGTCATGTTGCATGCACAACTGGGCGACGGCAACCTTCTGATTATGCCCGGGATGACTGATGGTGTGCTCGAGGTCGAAGCGGACCACTCGGTACTTGTCCTCGGCAAGGAACTGCTCCATTGTTTGGATGGAGCTCTCCACCGAGACCGGATCATTCGTGTACACCACCGAGAGGGCCTTCCCCTCACGTGGGTGTCCACTACGTGATGCGTGGTGAACTGCCCGCCGTTGTCATCATCGGCCGCTGGGAGTGCCATTGGAGCCATGAGAATCGCCATTGGAATCCCTGGATGTCCTCTCTGTATGTGTCCTCGTGGGTGTGCTTATTGTGTCGTGTGAGATGAGAGATGAAGGTAAATGGCCACAGAAATAAAAGGGGGCCGGGCGGCATGGATTCTAGGCGCGTCCCCATGGCAGTTTTTGCAGCGGGTAACTGCATCATCGCGCCGCACCCGGCGCAACAGCTTGCACATGAACGTGCGTAATCGTGCGCCGGCCCAAAACACTGGCAGCATGCATGGAGGGACGAGAGCAGAGCACCCGGAGGGATGCGAGAGCAGAGCGTGCGCGGCGGGACGCATGCAGAGCGTGTCGTGGCCGCCTGAACTGCAAGCAACCACACGCATAGAGCAGTTGAACACATAGGAAATGGTCGCCTACAAGCCGGCCGACAGTTGCATCGATGCGTAGAGAGTGGCCGTGTGGTACCACCTCGATCTAGTCTATAGTCTCCTTTATATTCCGTGCCATACTTTGCCCTCAAATTTAACCAACAAAATGTTAATGCATGTTTTAAAAATTATATAATTGGAAACTATGTTTAAAAAAATCCAACTATATAATCTTTGGCGACATACATTC
Source organism: Triticum urartu (assembly GCF_056163025.1). Classification (NCBI taxonomy): domain Eukaryota; kingdom Viridiplantae; phylum Streptophyta; class Magnoliopsida; order Poales; family Poaceae; genus Triticum; species Triticum urartu. The sequence continues at coordinate 183,928,552 of NC_141873.1, read as the reverse complement.
GTATTTTATTAGTTAAATCATACTTATAAACCAGGTCGGTGGTATAGTAGGTAATTAAATTGAAAACGTTTTTTTATTAATCGTACGTGTACGTGGCCTTTCGTCCTCCTCTCGCACGTCTTGTCACCCCGCTACCGCGGACGGCCTACAGCGCAAGCTTGCGCAGCGCGCGGGGGCGTTCTTTTGCCAAACAATGGCGCCAATGAATCATCGGTGAGCCCGTTCTAGCGCAGCCTCGCAGGTTCCCACGCAAGCTTCCCGCCCGACTCGATGAAATCCCCCAAAATACCAATGCTTACCGGCCTGCAATAAAAACCCTCACGACCGGCGAGTCATGCGTCGCATTTTCCCCTCTATCCCTCTAGCTTATCTCATCTCCTTCTCCCACATTCGCCAATGGCATCGGTCCGTCGTCGTTGCTCAGCTACTCCGCCGTCATCAGAGGACAGCTCCAGCTGGGAGGCTACACTGCGGCGCCGGCGCAGCCCCCGGCGTAGTGTAGTGCCCGTGGCGTCCCTGTTGGGTGTGCCCGTGGCGTCCCTGTTGGGTGTGTGTCCCCCGTCGGTGCCCATCGGCAGCTGTTGCCGGCCGCCGTTGCCGCCACACCACTGCCGGCCACTATGGCCATCACCCGCTCTGCCACCGCGACCCGAAGGCGGGAGGTGGTGGTCATGGCCGCCACCCCGTCATCGGCCGCCGTGGACGCCAGCCCACCGTCGGCTGTCGGGGTCATCACCCGCTCCGCCCCCACTGCCCGAAGGCAGGAGGCGGAGGTGGATGCGTGCATGTGTGACAGCGACCTTGGGTGCTACACTGAGTTCCCGCGAGAGGAGGAGGAGCACCTCGTTGAGCATGCAAAGAGCCTTACCACCGCAGTGTCCGCGGCACACGCCGCCTCAGAGGCGAGGAATCGGGAGATCTACAAGGAGAACCACCGCTTCGAGAGGGGTCGTCTGGAGCGGCAAAGGGCATTCAAGGTGAGCGTCGCTAAAGCTGCATTAGCAGCAGGCACCGCATTGCGGTTGCCCAGCTCGTCGGTAGGCTCCTCCTTCTCTACCTCTTACTGAGCGCACTCGGCAGAGGAGAGGCAGCCAGAAGTAGTACAAAGCCCCTCCGCAGTAATAGTAGTATTTAAGGGCTATTTTGTTCAGTTCATCTGACTATAGATGTGGTGGAACTGTAGAACGTACTTAAAATTAGCTAGTATATATAGTTGAACTAGCTATTTCAGTACGTGGTTGGCAACAATTGGGGAAAAGTTTGGTCAGTTCCACTGTGGAGTTGAACTATTTGTATAAATTAAGAACGACTGCTTATTCTATAAATGAATTAATTACTGAATTTTAGTTTCAAAAATTAGATATGCTAGTGATTTTTAGCTTCATATTTTGACAAATCGTAGTGTTACAAGGATTGACAAATCTTACCAAATTATTCGTACGTGGTTGCACACGGGTCATCCAAAACAACCGTTTGTGTTGAAGGGATGCACAAATCATGTGCTGCTCTCACTTTGCATACGGGTCTTCTATCTAAAACGTTTGTTATCAAGAGCTGCAGAAATCCTGCTCGGCACATTTTCTCTTGGCTTCCTGTGGAAGCTGTTGGTTTGCATACGGGTGTTCTAACTAAAACGTTTGTGATGAGTGTTTTATATTTAAAAAGTGAACTAAACTTCAGCTTGGGCGCCATTAATGGAGAGGATGCGAGCAAGGCGGGCAGCCATGGAAGTCAAAGGTCTCGCTTCCCAGTGAGGCTGCACAGCGTACACCTCGCACGCTTCCCGGTGAGCCTGCGCACTCGAGGACAGCTTGCATGCTTCCCGGTCAGCCTACGCACCAAACGGCGCTCGCACGCCTCCTGTTCAGTCATGGTCAAGCAGCTATCCGCACGGCAGCTCCTACAGCCATTAAAACCAAGACACGTGGCGTCACGTGAATGGTTAACAGAATTTTGGATTTACAAGAATTTAAAAACCAGGCATCTCAATGTTTTGCCGGCAATCAATGGTTCCCTCGTGTTTGAAATTCATTCCCAACCTAAGCATGCACCCAATGACACATATTTGATTTTTCAACCAATTTATATGCACTGGATCATGTGCATGTAGTTCAAATTTGAATTATGCGCATAAATACATTGAAAACTCAATTGATGCATAAAATGTCCAAACAAATCCCAAAAAATCACAAAAATTCACACAACACTCCTGTTGTTCTATGTTGACACGAGAACAAAAATTGAAAGCAATAAGAGGCAATGGATATCGTTTCGTCCCCAAAGGTGGGACATTCCCTACCGAAAACCAGCATGCTTGTTGTGAGAAGCTCCAGTTTGTGAGAAGCATATATCCAAACCTGCCCCAAATGGGACAAAATTTGTACCACAGCATGTTGATGCCGCTCCATGATAGCATGCCAAGTTTCATGAATTTCAGATGAGTTTTGGATTTACTAGAATTTAAAAACCAGGCATCTCAATGTTTTGCCAGCAATCAACGGTGCCCTGGTGTTTGAAATTAATTCCCATTTCTTGCATGGGACTTAAGCATGCACCCAAGGACACAGATTTGATTTTTCAACCAATTTATATGCACTGGAGCATGTGCATGTAGTTCAAATTTGAATTGTGCACATAAACCCATTGAAAACTCAGTTAATGCATAAAAATGTCCAAACAAACCCCAAAAATTCACAAAAATTCACACAACACTCCTGCTGTTCTATGTTGACATGAGAAAAAAAATTGAAAGCAACAAGAGGCAATGGATATTGTTTCGTCCCCAAAGGTGGGACATTCCCTATCGAAAACCAGCATGCTTGTTGTGAGAAGCTCCAGTTTGTGAGAAGCATATATCCAAACCTGCCCCAAATGGGACAAAATTTGTACCACGGCATGTTGATGCCGCTCCATGATAGCATGCCAAGTTTCATGAATTTCAGATGAGTTTTGGATTTACTAGAATTTAGAAACCAGGCATCTCAATGTTTTGCCGGCAATCAACGGTGCCCTAGTGTTTGAAATTAATTCCCATTTCTTGCATGGGACCTAAGCATGGACCCAAGGACACAGATTTGATTTTTCGACCAATTTATATGCACTGGAGCATGTTCATGTAGTTCAAATTTGAATTATGCACATAAATGCATTGAAAACTCAGTTTATGCATAAAAATGTCCAAACAAACCCCGAAAAATCATAAAAATTCACACAACACTCCTGTTGTTCTATGTTGACATGAGAAAAAAAAATTGAAAGCAATAAGATGCAATGGATATCGTTTCATCCCCAAAGGTGTGACGTTCCCTACCGAAAACCATCATGCTTGTTGTGAGAAGCTCCGGTTTGTGAGAAGCATATATCCAAACCTGCCCCAAATGGGAAAAAATTTGTACCACGACATGTTGATGCCGCTCCATGATAGCATGCCAAGTTTCATGAATTTCAGACGAGTTTTGGCTTTACTAGAAATTAAAAACCAAGCATCTCAATGTTTTGCCAGCAATCAATGGTGCCCCGGTGTTTGAAATTAATTCCCATTTCTTGCATGGGACCTAAGCATGCACCCAAGGACACATATTTGATTTTTGAACCAATTTATATGCACTGGAGCATGTGCATGTATTTCAAATTTGAATTATGCACATAAACCCATTGAAAACTCAGTTAATGCATAAAAATGTCCAAGCAAAGCCCGAAAATTCACAAAAATTCACACAACACTCCTGTTGTTCTATGTTGACATGAGAAAAAAATTGAAAGCAATAAGAGGCAATGGATATCGTTCCATCCCCAAAGGTGGGACATTCCCTACCGAAAGCCATCATGCTTGTTGTGAGAAGCTCCGGTTTGTGAGAAGCATATACCCAAACATACCCCAAATGGGACAAAAATTTTACCACGGCATGTTGATTGCGCTCCATGATATCATGCTAAGTTTCATGAATTTCAGACGAGTTTTGGATTTACTAGAATTTAAAAACGATGCATCTCAATGTTTTGCCGGCAATCAACGGTGCCCCGGTGTTTGAAATTCATTCCCATTTCTTTCATGGGACCTAAGCATTCACCCAAGGACATAGATTTTAGTTTTCAACCAATTTATATGCACTAGAGCACGTGCATGTAGTTCAAATTTGAATTATGCACATAAAATGCATTGAAAACTCAGTTAATGCATAAAAATGTCCAAACGAAGCCCGAAAAATCACAAAAATTCACACAACACTCATGTTGTTCTATGTTGACCCGAGAAAAAAACTTGAAAGCAATAAGAGGCAATCGATATCGTTTCGTCCCCAAAGGTGGGATGTTCCCTACCGAAAACCGTCATGCTTGTTGTGAAAAGCTCCGGTTTGTGAGAAGCACATACCCAAACCTGCCCCAAATGGGACAAAAAATTTACCACAACATGTTGATGCCACTCCATGATAGCATGCCAAGTTTCATGAACTTCAGACGAGTTTTTGATTACTAGAATTTAAAAACCAGACATCTGAATGTTTTGCCGGCAATGAACGGTGCCCTGGTGGTTGAAATTCATTCCCATTTCTTGCATGGGATCTAAGCATGCACTCAAGGACACAAATTTGTTTTTTCAAGCAATTTATATGCACTGGAGCATGTGCATGTAGTTCAAATTTGAATTGTTCACCTGAAATGGCTAGAAAACCAATTTAATGTATAAAATGTTCAAACAAACTCTGAATAATTGCAATTCTTTTACGACACACATATAATTGGTCTAGCAATTCAAATACCGTCCATTGCCGCTGTGACCCCATTATGTAATTCAAATCAAGATGAAAAATGAAGTAGATCGCACACTGTTTATTATCAGCAACCGTGTGAGATGTAGTACAAAATATCTTGGAGCACCTTCGGTGTATAGTATGCCTATGGCTTACGTGAGAAGGTGCGTCGGCTACAGTCCACAGCCGACGTCTCAAGCACACTAGCTTGTTCCCCAAATACCATTTCACTGTTCAATCAACACCGGTGAAAGATGGGAACATGGACCCGCGTCGTGAGGGAAACTTTAGTGGCCCACTCCGGCGAGAGCGTGGTAGCAGCCGCCATGCGCGTCCTAACAAGGTGCATGAGTGCAAACGCTATTTGCGACCGGGCGGCAAAGGCAGCCCAAACGGCCGCTGTTGCTTCTCAGGTGGCGGCAACAACATCTACCTCGGGGATAGCAACTTGCGAGAGCAGCACATCAGCTGTCCGTTACACAGCTACGGCCTTAGCCCTGATGGAGGCCGCCCATGAGCATGTCGAGGCCGCCCATGCCCAGGTCCTGGCGGTCACCGCACAAATCGAACGAAGCTTCTCCGACAACGGCCGGCAACCCACGACCGAAGAGTTGGCAATCGTCAAGAGCTTTCAAGCAGCCGTCCACTCCTCCACCGCATACCTTGTGATGACGGAGCCCGTCCAAGCCCGGATCGTGTCCGCCCACGCCCAGCTCACATCCGCCAACGCCCAGCTCGTGGCGACCTTTTCCAAAGAGATGGCGGACGCGGAAGGTGAGATGCTTGCGGAGTATGGTGTGATGGATGCCATGGAGCCCCTTCCCCAGGAGATCGTCGGGCCCGAGCTGGACATGGAGGCGGCGGCGGAGATCGACGAGCACCAGCCGTAGTAGTAGTCTTTGTTTTGTTTAGTTAAGAGCGCCGGTCTTTAATTTGTTAGAGAAATGTTTAGGTCAGCTAGCTCTGTTTAATTGCTGAACTTGCTCGATTAAGAAGTGTGGGTGTGCTCTAGTCTCCTTTGTGTACCCAAATTATGCAACGACGTGGATGACCACTGTAACCATGGAAATTCGAACCAAAACTTTTGACGTTCAAACTCATCACACACGGGTTAAGCTATCTGAATCGTTTGTGATGTCCACATATGGTACATAGTTCTGAATAAGGGACCATGTCTGATGACACTTTGCACTCCAGTTTTTTTGGCTCAAGCGATTCGAAATTTTCGGCTTCGACGGAAATATCTACCTCCTCGCCCCCTCCCCCTTACCAAAAGCCACATTTTCCCTCTTTTCGCCTTCCTTCCAAGTGAAACCATCACGCCGTGCTTGTAGTGCCGCCCCCTCCTCGTCGGCGACCCTCCTTCACGGTGCTCGGCCTCCTCTATCTAGGCAGGTGATCCACACCCGACCCCCATCCTCCTTCTCCTTCACATCCCACATGCCCCGGCCGCCGGCGCGAGTGCGACACCTTCCACCCAAATCATCGACCCCTCAACGAAAAAAGCGCCGGCCTAAGCCATGGTGCACGCAATATAGCCAGGACCTCAAGGAGCATTTGGCAGCGGAGAAGCAAATCGCGGCCGCACGTGTGAATGAAGTCGCGATGGCTGCCATTCGTGCCGAACCCCAGATCTTGAAGGAGCACCTTGCCAATTGATAGCTACGCCGGTTAAGCATGCTCGGTTTACCCGTTGCGTGTGCTGCTCCTACCTTTCCTTCACAAATTCTAGTGAATTGTGCTATCTAATTTCACCATGCAATCTGTTGCTCCAGTGTATATGTTCTATATGTCGTGCAGTGTGGTGCTCACTTATTAACTATTTTGTTACTTAGTCGTCGTCTTCAGTTAACTTTTTGGTTCAATTCTGTAAATGTGATGTTCAATTCTTCAGGTTGCAATTTTGTATTGTCTTCCATGTGAGAAATAAATCGAATTTATCTTTACAAAATTGTGGGTGCATTCTGTTATTGTATACCATGTGTGGAATAAATTGAATTTGGCTGTAGTAAATACATGAGAAACATATACAATTGCTACAATTGGTTCTAGTTAATTGTTTGGTTAACTCTCTGATCTTCTATTAGGAGTATGTTATATTGTGCAATGTGGTGCTTAGTTAATGTTTGGTTCATTTGTTATGGTGTTTAGTTGACTGCTTGGTTCAATTCTGCAATGCGATGTCCAATTGTCGTGGGTAGAATTTTGTATTGTTGTGCATGTGAGGAATAAATCAAATTTGGCTGCACTTAATACATGAGAAACATATACAAGTGCTATATTTCCTTGTTCTTAATCATGCTTGGTTTGGGTAAATGGGTTTTCCGTGTGGCTTCAATTAATCTGCTGAATCTGCAATGTGCTTATTTTTCATCAACATAATTTACTGATAGCATGCGAACCCTTACTTAACCTGATGACTAACTACCTTATATGTGTTGCAGGGAAACAATGGGAAGCACCGAGGTTTACAATCGAGGTTAGCACGTGCATGGTCCGTTGTCTAATAGCACATTATTGTGCAATTGCAGGAACCATTCTAATATTTTGGTTTTATAACAATTTGGTCTTGCACATGTAGGTCCTGCTGTCAGAGGTTTTGACCCACTGTTCGACCCTTTTTGCATATGGGGAAATGAGTTGTCCATGAATATCAATCAAATCAAGAAACTCAGGAAGATAGTTAGGATAAAGAAATTAGTGACAAAAACAACAATATCTTTGTCTGCACAATGAAGAAGACATTAGTTCACTACAAGAAGGTACTAACTATTATACCTTGCCTTTTTTATTCCTTTGCCCCATTTCCAATGTAGAGAAGATATTTATGCACATCCTTGGTTTTGGGCCTTTCCAAAGCAGTTCACTGATGATTACCTCTCAAACCACCTCTATGGTCAGGAGGCGAGGAAAGTTTGCATACAACACCCACGGTTCAATATTGAAGTGTTCCTGGAGAGGACGAAGGACGGACGGTCAATCATCGACAGGCACTGACCTAAAGTTGCAAAGACCTTCAACATGAATGAAGGCTTAATATTCGCCTTCTGCTTCAGCAGTTTTCCAGATGAGATGCATCTGTCTATATACCGTCTATGATGCTAATTTCGAAAGGTTCTACATGTTGCATGTGGCACTTCCTGCTGGTGCAGTTGTGTAATGGGGTAACTGAGTGCTGAAGCTAGATCATGTTGTACTCTGATGTATTTAAATTATGAAATTATGCTTCCTTAATATGGAAATGAAATATATTGTGTGCTTAATATGAAATGTCAATTAGATTAATAAATGGATTATGAATAATCGGATAATTAGCCTACTAATGGCGAATTAGCCTATTAATTGTGTTTTGCTATTGCAAACGGTTGTTGAAAAAGTACCGTGGGCGATGACCTCAGGCAACGCACATAGTTTCTAGGAATAAACCGTGTTGGATCAATGAACAATCACACACTACTTTCTCTTGAAAACTGTTTGTGTTAGGCCACCTTGCGCAAACGTTTACCACATAAAAACTGTGTGTGATGGACATCCTTTGCCACACAGTTTGTTCTATGGACCGTGTGTGATACATTCAATAATGCAAACGATTTAACGGGAAAAAATTTGTGTGATGTACCTGTGAACTAAAATGTTTTCCTTGGAGAGACTGTGTGGGATGTGCATATGAATGGAAACGTTTAGCGGGGACTGACTATGTGGGATGTACTTGCGATCGGAAAGTATTTTTTAGCTCTACTGTATGTATTTCCGTATTTGAGTGCTCGCCGGTCGCACACAACCTCATTTTGCCGAACATGTGTGCTAGGAGGGCATATGCATGACGGTTTCTTGTCGTGTGCCAAGGACCCCCCTACCGCCCACACTCACTTGGAAATGGTTCCAAATGTCATCGTGCAAAGGGGTTGAAAACCGTTTTTTAGGACCGACGCGCACCAGTGTGTACTCTAACTTTTTTCTTAAATTATCAATTGAGCTCAGTGACTTTAAAAAGTTGTATAGAATCTTTGGTTGGGCCTTTCCGGCATCCCTGAATGTTGGCTGAGTAGCCATGTAAGGTTGTACTGTACTACACAGGCCTTTTTTCAACATCAGCAATGCAACTAGGCCGACAGTTGTACACAATCAGGGTCAACTTGTTATTCTCCACCCCGCTGGGATGCAAATCTTTCCTAGGAGGGATACATTAGGCTAAACAAGAAAATGAGCTTTAATAAATAATAAATGGGATGTAATTATAAAAACGGGGCAGTAACTATAAAAACATGCACCAAACACGTAATTAGTTTATAAAATATTACTTTTTGGATTTTGAAAATTTTAATTTCATTAATTGTTGCGCGCGCAATGTTTCGTTGGATTTTTACGTAATACAAATTTTATATTGAAATTGTATTTAATCTGACTAGAAATTTTGGGATAAAAATATTTCGGATCCCATCAAAATGCGGGAAATTTTATTGAATTCTGTTTTGAACGGTTGGTTGAAATTATTAATTGTTGTCCTTGCTAGAAAATGGGTTGTACTTTTAACAAACTGTAAATGGGCTGTAGTAAATTCCATTAGAATTGAAAAAAGGGTTGTACATTCTTACAAATCGCAAATGGGCTATAAGTTCTTTGCCGCACACTTGTGGGCCTACTAAGTTGGTGTGTCCCCTAAAAAATTAGTTGACGCGTATGCAACGCTTTGTCAACTTATAGTCAACACATGGTTCTAGCAGCAGTGTCCGTTGGATGTCCATCCAATGGATTTCGTGCTTCTTGTTCAATCTTGGATATTCTAGCTTCAGCCGCCCAAAAAATGACGCGTACCAAGGGCTTTGTCAACTTAGTCAATATAAACGGTTCTAGCTGCAGTGACCGTACAGTGTCCATCCAACGACCGTCGTGATTCTTCAACCTCTGGCCTTCTTTCTGTAGCCGCCCAAAGCAGCACCGATCGTGCCGCCTGCTCCTACCTCCCGTGGCCAGCTGTGCTGCCGTAGAGGCCTCACCGACCCCTACCACCCCTTCCTATAGGCCTCACCGTCGTCCATCGCCCTGGTGCTCTTGGCACGGCGTGGTCAACGTGGTCAAGGAACGACTTCCATCGGAAGAGTACTGTACATGGAGAGGCTGACAGCTGGGTCCATGGCTGCAGCAAGGAAGTGCCTCCCTATGATGCGCAAAATAATGATAACTCCACCTGACAGCGAGGACCCACCGCACGGGCCTCCGTATTTCGCGAAAAAAGGTTTCCCCTGACTACTGGGACCCACCAGCTACATCTTCGCACGTAGGGAAGTGCGTCCATATTACAAGCAAAAAAATGATTCGCCCCCTGGCTGCTGGGACCCACCAGCAACATCTTCGCACGCAAGGAAGTGCCTGACAGTTGGGACCCACCCAGTCGAAGCGTACGTAGCATTGTCATTCTGGTCAAGAACATGTACGTACATACTGGTCGATCGGTCTATCTGGAGCTGCAGCGATGAACCATGGCCGTGTAAGGAAGGGCATGTGTCATAGTACAGGTGCGCACGTAGCATGTACATGTATGTACAGCGGCCAGGTTTCAAGAAAGTAAATACGGCCATGTACATACAAACGGGCGGGGTCTCGAACGCCTAATCACGAATATGTACGGCTCTGCCTCGTGTACATGGTTGTGGTTGGCTCGGAACGGAGAAACTGCGTCGTTATCATGTTCATGGGGAGGTAACAGAATGCGTCGTGTTCATCGGGAGGCAACAGAATGCGTGTTGTTCATTGGGAGCCAACTGGCTTGGATCGAAGAGCCGATGGAAATGAGGCCTGGCGTACTGCAGAACGGAGGAAATGGCCTTCTGTTCGACCGGCCATGGTCGAAACGGGATCATGTTCATCGGGAGGGGTCTGGCGTACCGCAAAACGGAGGAAATGGACCTCCTACGGTGAAAATGGGGTCATGTTGATTGGGAGGGGTGTGGCATACCGCAAAACGGAGGAAACGAACTTGTGTTGGAGCACTACGGTAGAAATGGGGGTCCTGTTCATCGGGAGGGGTGTGGTGTACCGCAAAACGGGAGTCCACGCGATACTGTTCATCTCCACCATCGACCTCCTCCAACCTCCACGGGTTACCTTTCATCCACCCTCAACCTCCTCCAGCCTCCACCTGCGACTATTCATCCACGAGCTCCTGTTCATCCAGCCTCCAACGCATGCTCCTCCACCGGCTACTGTTCAACCAGCCCTCTCCACGGGGTCCTGTTAAACAACCCCTCCACGGGCTACTGTTCATCCAGCCCTCCACCGGCTACTGTTCAATCAGCCATCCAACGGCTACTGTTCAACCAGCCCTCCATGGGGTCCTGTTCATCCAGCCCTCCATAGGGTACTTTTCATCCACAGGCTTGATCGATCGGGGTACTGTTCATTCAGCGGCAACGGCCTCTACTACCACGGGATCTTGTTCATCCAACCCCCACTGGGAACTGTTCATCCAAACCCCCAACAACACTCACTGTTCATCCAGAGGCAGCATCTATCGGCTTTAGTTAGCAGAGTAGCGAAGGAATCACTTGGGTTCAGTTAAGTCGATCGATCGCTTGGATTCAGTAATGGGTAGCCTGCAATGCAAACACCCGGGTTCAGTTAGAGCCCAACGCCTTGCTCGGGTTCAGTTAGAGTGCAACGCCTCGCACACACACACGTACATATGAGAGAAACGCGCATCGCTCGGCTCCCACCACCCACCGTAACTGGGAACTCCCCCGATATTTTCCTCGCCCTCGCTTCTACCACAGTATTCTCCGTCATGGATGGCCCAAAGAATGTCATGCAGCTGTGTCTTCGGCCCGCCCAGGACAAAAAGCCCATTTTCTGTCATGATTTTTTGTCATAGAAGTAGGAGCCCACCACATCTATGATGATACCGGGTTTTGTCACAATTATCATCATAGGAGTGTCATAAGCATGACAGAAAAAATTTCGTTCGGCCCAAAATGTCACGGATGTGTCTTTTTTTTTGTAGTGATGGTCAAGAGGCGAGGAAGGTATTCATTCAACAACCATGGTACAATATTGAAGTCTTGCTGAAGAGGACGAAGGTTGGGCATGCAATTATCCATTGCCACTGGCCTAATGTTGCAAGGACATTCAACATCACTGAAGGCTGAATATTTGCCTTCCGCTTCTGCAGTTTCCTAGATGAGATTCATCTATCTATTTACCGTGTATGATGCAACTTTCCAAAGGTTTTTGATGCTTAATGTGAAACTAGGTGTTGTTGTGAAATGGTGTAATTGAGTGCTGAAGCTATCTGATGTAATTCGATTATGAAATCCTGGTTGCTTTTATACGGATATGAAATATCTGGCGTGTTTTATAAGAAATATTAGTTTGATTAGTACATGGATTATCAATAATAGGCTAATTACCCTGCTTATTGGGGTTTTCTATTGCAGACGGTTACTCAGAAAGCACCATGGGCGATGAACTCAAACAACCCGCACGGTTTCTAGAAAGTAGGTGTGTTTGATCAACTAACAATCACACACGGCTTCCGGCAGCGAACTGTTTGCGTTAGGACACCTTGCACAAACGTTTCCACACAAAGAACTATGTGTGATATACATACAAGCAGAAACGTTTTCCATTGATTGACTGTGTGGGATGTACATAAGAACATAAACGAATTCCTTGGATTGACTGTGTGTGATATACATACCTATGGAAATGTTTTTCTGGGATTCACCCTGTGGGATGTACATACCTACGGAAATGATTTTCTTGGATTACCATGTGGGATGTACATACCTACGGAAATGATTGGGTTTCGATGCCTCGCCCGATCGCACACGGCACCGGCCTGGGTCCCAGGAGGACCTATCCCCGACGATTTCTGGGTCGTGTGGGAAGGACACCCTATCGCACACACTCACTTGGCGACGGTTCCAAATGCCATCGCAGAAAGGGGTTAAAAACTGTTTGTTTAGCACATCACTGTACCATTGCTTGAAACACCCCGGGAATATTCGTTATGTCATATATTGCTTAGTCATGCTAGTAGACGGGGATTGGCATGTGTGATTCATGAATGATGAGAGAGAGACAATAATTAAGGGTAACTTTAAGGTGGCAACATTAACAAACATCTGGGTGGAATGGTTGGGGCACCCTGGAGAAACCAGTGGCTTGCCCGGGCACCTGGAGAAGCCAGTGCTTACCCAAGGGAATGCCGGAGTACCCATGTTATTACCCTATGGAATGCCACCTTGGCTCAAAGGGATCATATGATATTTCATGACTAGAAACTTCCATGTGCAGCCACAAGCCATTATTGGCTCTGACATATTTGAGTAAGTTGTGGGAAACCTTTCCATGATCGGCTAGCAGATGTAGAGGAATTGCAGGTGTACCAGCCTATCTATCGGTTAAGGGGACCTCTTTGGAAAGACTATGTTTCGATCATCTGGTTCTCAAACATCAGGCAATGCGAGGAATTCAACGGAGGAGATCAAGTCTTTTGCGGAAAAGTGCGCAAACCTCTGCAGAGTGTACAAACTAATCATAATTAGCCATGTCCCCGGTTATGGACAACTTGAGTATCTAGAAGTGAATTGTTGCTGGATCTCATCACTCCGTTTAATCAATGAATTGGGTTATTATTATTACTTGGTAATTTTGGGATTGAGTTGGAGGAACCTTCTCAGTATTGGCAGAAACTTGGTATTAAAATAAAATTTATTCCTTTGTTGTAGGGGGAAATTAGCTTTATGCAAAATTAAACTTAGGGCCTCCACTAGCCAAATATGCATATAGAGATAGATATTTTCATTATTACTCTATGGTGTGAAATTGCCAGTACATTCAATGTACTAACCTACATGGCTGCAATGTCTTATGTTGCAGGAATCATACGACAAGTCTACACTCAACTTTGCCGTTGGTGTCATTGGGACTCCACAACTCTATTGTTACTTCTGCTATATGGATTTAAGTAATGGTATTTATGTTACTTTTTACATGTGATTGAATTCTGTTATTAATCCTCGAGTACTGTGTGTGTCAACATACCGATCCATGGATGACACTTAAGCACAGAGACTTTGATCCATTCGGGCGGGGTCGCTACATGAAATGGAGAAACCACCTGATAATAATAATGAAACTTCTATCTCTGATGCTGAAACTCAGTCTGGTAATGAACATTCACCTAGTGATAATGAAAAAGATAATGTTGATGTTCATGAAGACCCTCAACCAAGTAATAAAGTACCAGACAATGATGTTGAGATAGAACCACCTGTTGATCTTGATAACACACAACCTAAGAATAAAAGATGCGATAAAAGAGACTTCATTGCTAGAAAACACAATAAAGAAAGAGAACCATGGGTTCAAAAACCTATGCCTTTTCCACCTAAGTCAACTAAAAAGAATGATGATGAAGAATTTGAACGCATTGCTGAAATGCTGAGGCCAGTCTTTTTGCATACTCACTTGATTGATATCTTGAAAATGCCTCCCTATGCAAAGTATATGAAAGACATCATCACAAATAAGAGAAAAATACCGAAATCTGAAATCTCCATTGTGCTTGCTAACTATACTTTTAAAGATGGAGTACCTAAAAAACTTGGAGATCCGGGAATACCAACTATACCTTGCTCTATCAAGAAGAATTATGTGAAAACTGCTTTGTGTGATTTAGGAGTTGGTGTTAGTGTTATGCCTTTCTATTTATATAAAAGACTTCATTTGAATAAACTCACACCTACTGAAATATCTTTGCAAATGGTTGACAAATCAACTGCCATACCTATCGGTATCTGTGTGGATGTGCCCATTGTTGTTGCTAATGTTACTATTTTGACTGACTTTGTTATACTTGAGATGCCCGAGGATGACAACATGACGATTATTCTTGGTAGACCCTTCTTGAATACTGCATGGGTTATTATTGATTGCAATAAAAGCAAGGTTACTTTTCATATTAATGGTAATGAGCATACGGTGCACTTTCCGAAGAAACAATTCCAAGTGAATGGTATTAATGTTATTGAAAAATCTTCAATAATCACTATTGGAAGTTTTCATATACCCTTACTTACTATTAAAAAGAAATATGAAATGCTTATTGTCGGGGACATTCATATCCCCATTGAGGTAACTTAGTGATTTACGAAAGGTCTTCGGTTTCATGCTAATCGAAAGTGGTTGTTAATAAGACTTGATCAACCTTATTAATGGATCATTTTTGAGCGGTATGAAGTTGATGAATTTAGTAAGCACTACCTTCTGTCCCTACTTTTCATTCTCTTTTTTATTAGTTAAATAAAATAAAATGCCATATTTTGTATGTTTTCTAATTTTCCCATGAAATAAAAAATGACCCAAAAATAAAAGTTCTCAGAATGCCCTGAAAATTTAATACGATTATTTTTGACTATTTCTGATTTTTTGGTGAAAAAAACATCAGAGGGAGGTGCACCAGGTGGGCACAACCTACCTGGGCACGCCAGGACCTCCAAGCGTGCCTTGGTGGGTTGTGGTCCCCACATGGGCCCCCTCACTTATCTCTTCATACCACATCATCACCTACCTCCAGAAAAAATATCCAATGCTCTCTCTCTCTCGTGTTCTTTCTCTCAAACCCACGTATTTCAATCTCTTTGCTCGATGCTCCGTTTCTGAAACTGTTTCGGCGGATTGTTGCTTGGTACGTGACTCCACCGTTTGTCCAATTAGTTTTTGTTTTAGTGGTTTATATTTTGAATAATTAGCTACTCTTGGTGATCCTATAGATGAGCTTGCATGTTGAAGTCTTAGTGTTCTAAGTAGTTTAAATGCTTGCTATGGCCTCTATGTATCCCTATGAGTAGTTGGTGTCATTATTGTGAAGTTTTGTTGACAAAATTTTATGGGCTAATAAATTTCAGAATTTTGTTCATAGGAAAACCATGAATATCTTTAGGAATTTTGGCTCTAAGAAGAACTCCAAGGGTGTTATTGGGGAGTCATCTGATAGTGATCTTCATCCTCGGAGGTTGGCAGAGGTACGGCCGTGTGAATGGCCACACACACCGTTCCTGGAAGAGGCTGGAATCCTTCAGGAGTTCACACAGTACGCTGCTAATGCCTGCCTCACAGACTTCATCGCAGATGAGTGTGAACAACACCAAATCCGCACAAACATCTTTGTTCAAAATTTTGCTTTCCAGCCTAGGAATAATCCTCCCGAAGTGAGCTTTGTTTTATATGCTGAAAACCATCAGATACCACTTACTAAATTTTGTAACATATGCATGATCCCTTCTGATGGGAGCTTAGCTGAGCCTAGGTCAGTTGAGTTTGAGGCCATTTATCGCACTTTGACAGTGGGAGATGAGAGAGGGGTGTCCGCTATCACTGCCACTGGTTTGCATTTTCCTGTGGTGCATTACTTTGCTTTTTTCATTGCAAAATGCTTGCTTGCTAGGGAGAAGGTGGGTGCGCTCAGCTCACCAGACCTTGCTATTTTGCGTCGTGCATTAGAGGGCGACAACACTTATAGCTTGGCACCTACTGTGGCTCGTCGCCTCCACCTTAATAAATCCAAGGGTAAAGTTCATGGTGGGACTTAAGCTACTCGTTTGGCGGCTCACCTCTAGGTTGAGATACGCCCTCATGATTACCCTCTGACCAAGGTTTACCTAGACCATGCTGCCATGGATCACCACCATTTTACTGATGATAGATCTACTGACATTCCTATTCCTTATAACATGGTTTTTAGTATTGAAACTCGTGATATTATTCCGCTACCTGCTCATGCTTTGTTTGATTCTGTTGCCAGGGGTGGATATAGGATTATGCCTGCGGACATCATCGCCTTCCGGAACGCTCATGCTACTGTAGATGCAGAGGAGGAGCCTCAGCAGTGGGATCAGTGGATGCCCAGTCCTTAGTATCACTACTACGATCCAGGCTACTGATCGACTACCAAGTTAGGACAAAAGCCTAAGCTTGGGGGAGTACGTGTTTCCCACCAACGTTACATCCATGTCCACTTATTCTAGTTGTTGGTGTTCACACTTTTTCATTGTATCATCCATTCTTAAATTTTATTTTTCTTGTTTTCTTCTTGTGTGTTTGAAAAACTTTAGAAAAACCAAAAGAATGGTTGTAGTTAGTTTACTTTCTATGCATGCTTAGCTATAGTATTAAAAAGAAAACCCAAAAAGATTTCCTTGTTCTTCTTTTGCTTGTTGGGAGCTTTCCCGTGTAAATAGTTTTTCTTGTTTTGCTTTTCCCTTTTATTTGCTTGTTCAAGAAAACCAAAAACTCCAAAAATATTTCATTGTGGTTCTCTGAACTTCTTTTCGTTTTATGTAACGACCTGAGCTGAATGGATCGAAGTCTCTCTGCTTAAGTGTCATCCCTAGATCGGTATTGCTGACACACATAGTACTCGAGGATTTATAACAGAGTTTCAATCACACAATTATTACAAAGAGTGTCTCAATAAGGTTACTTATTACAATATTATGGCTGAAGGCCATCTAAATAAGATAACTGTGGAAGCATCAATGATAAATGAGTCCATCTAACTCCACGGCAAAACTGAGTGCACGACAACGACCTAGCGCTCCTTACTCTTCGTCTGAAAATTCAGCAACATAATACGTTGCAGTCTTGTAGGTCAGCACATGGAATATGCTGGCAAGATAACACTATAGAGCAATGAACAGATAACAGCTATCACTACATGCATATATGGCTGGTGGAGGCTCTAAGGTTATCATTTGCGTAAATCCATTTTTTCCCTTCAACAAAGGATTACATTTTATTTAACTACAAAGTTTTATGTCATATTGAGAAGGTTCCTCCAACTCAATCCCAAAGTAATAATTATAACTCAACAAATTTTATTAAGTAAAGTGCTAAGATCAAATCAATAATTCAAAAACTAGATACTCAAAATGTCCATAACCGGTGACACGACAAACCATGATTAGTTTGTACACTCTGTAGAGATTTGCGCACTTTTCCCCACAAGACTCAACCGCATCCATGATCGGAAGATCCAGACATAGTCTTTCTGAAGCATTGACTCTTTACTCTGGGTAGACAGTACCACCAACTTTCCCCTAAATCTGCAAGCCTACCACTAAAAGAGGTCACATAACATACTCAACTATGCCAGAGCCCATAATGGCTTGTGGCTGCACATGGATGTTTCTAGCATGAATAATCTTATGATCCCTTTGAGCCTGGGTGGCAAACCATAGGATGATCACACGGGTACTACGGGATATCCTAGGACAACACTGGGTTGCTCCAGGTGCCCGCAACCAATCCACCCAGATGTTTATTAAAGTAGCCACCTTAAGTTTCCCTTAGTTATAAATAACTCTCACATCTTTCATGAATCTCTCAAACAAAGCCACGTCTACAAGGATAGCGAAGTAATGCAATCATAACATAGTAACTCCCAAGGTTTGAATATAAGACAATAAGTACCTACCTCATCAACTACTTCCCAAATACCCACATGTTATCAAAACCTACTCATGCAATGTTTGAGGGTTGAAACTAATGCATAAAAACTAGGTAATAAAGGGATATGATCAAAGTGTTACTTGCCTTGCTGACGATCGGAAAACCCTAGAGATTCGTACTAGCAAGCCTCGCACTCCAAAAACTCTATCATGAACAAACAATAGCATACATAAGCGATCAAGCATAAGATGCAAAGGTAAACCCTGAAAGAAAAGAAGTAAACTGAAATTTCAAGAGAAGAGCTTCGATTTGCAAAAAGAATCAATTGAATCGGAGTTACGAAACTCAAACTACGATTGAAAGAAGTTCAAATTCAAATCTGCTTGAAACCAAATTT
The DNA here is from genome assembly GCF_056163025.1 of Triticum urartu. Classification (NCBI taxonomy): domain Eukaryota; kingdom Viridiplantae; phylum Streptophyta; class Magnoliopsida; order Poales; family Poaceae; genus Triticum; species Triticum urartu. The sequence continues at coordinate 183,909,955 of NC_141873.1, read as the reverse complement.
TAAATTTCCAATATCATGTTCAAGTGGATAGTCTGGATAGAGGGGAATAAGACGAATATTTTTGCGTTGGTTTCATTGGATTTGGATAAACAAGCAAAAAGTAGTTAAGGTTTGAAGATCAGGGACTATTGTGTGATAAAAGTAATTATGGATAGGTCCCTAACCGAAAATTAAACTAAAAAGAGAAATCAATCGGACAAACGTCCGTTAACAGATACTAGCGAACGAATTCGTTCGCCAACGGAATGAATCGGGTGAACGTTTGCTAATTAAACAAAAATAAATAAAAATCGATCTATCCTAATAAACCAAGAAAAACCGAAATAAACCGAGGTTTATACCGGTTCGGCGGCTGTGGCAGATCGGCTCGACATCAGGCAAGGCGGTGGTGTGTGGGAGCTGGGCCGAGGCCCGGCTGTGGGCGGCGAGGCGCGGCGTGGCAGCGGCGGCAGGCGGCGGGGTGGCTGCGGCAGCGGGCGACAGCGCGCGAGCGGCGGCGTCTACAGGCAGCGGCGGGGTTGTGGAAGAGAGAGAGAGAGGGGGCGCGCATATAAAGGGAAGGGGGAGGCCCGACTTGGCCAAGGGGCCAAGCGGCGTTGGAGGGTGGCGCCCAGACTCCTGCCGGAGTCCAGCTCGGAGACGGCGGCTGGGCCGGCCCAGGATTTTTTTTAATTTCGCTGAAACAGAAAAATTCAAAATCAAATAAATAAGAATCCTAAAATCCCAAAAACAAATTTCACGGTCTTGTACTAATATTTAGGACAACCTGAACATTTTTATGGGCTAAAATGCAATTTTTTTAAATTTAACTGAATAAAATCTCAAATGAAAACCAAATAAAATACATATTTTAAAAAAATTCATTATTTCCTCTATTTTGAATATGTCATATTATCTTCTCTAATTATTTCTTTTATTTTGAAATAATTGGAAAAAAATAATTTCAAATAAAAGTTACCTTGATCCAATTTACCAATTTTGATAATTCAAAAATGGAATTTTATGGAAACCTCCAACTCTCTCAATGGTCCTTGAGTTGCTTAAGGTCTCTAGGATCAAAAATGTTCAAATAAAACCAATTCAAAATGCAAGAATCATGGATGCATATGATGACCTAATGATTAACATCCAAATTGAAAATTGGGATGTTACAAACCTACCACCCTTAAGATGAATCTCGCCCTCGAGATTCGTGTTGGCTAGCAAATAGGTGTGGGTGGTCTTTCCATAGGTCTTCTTTTCGCTCCCATGTGGCTTCTTCCTCGGTATGGTGGCTCCACTGAACTTTGGAAAACTTGATGACCTTGCTGCGTGTAACTCAGTTGGTGTCGCGGAATTGTCACGGCAGATGTCCTAGTGTGAGGACTTAGTCGTGAAGCCATCGCAACATAGTTATCTTAAAGGGGTTAAAGCGGACAAAGGATGCAAGAGATTATACTGGTTCGGCCCCTTGCGGTGAGGGTAAAGCCTACTCCAGTTATTATGGAATTGCTAGGATTTCGATGACCAAGGAACGAATCCGCTTTGCCTGGCTCTCGAGTTGTTGTTTTCTGTCCCTGAACCGCCGATGCGTCGTCCCTTTATATACACAGGTTGACGCCCGGCGGTTTATAGAATCCCGGCCGGCTCATAAACGTGTCCGGCTCAATTTCTACTCTTTCCTATCTTACAACAAAAGTTACACACCTTATGGCAGTTTATATCTATGTAACATCCCAAATTTTCAATTTGGAATGTTATATGTAGTCATCCATGCATATCATATTTTGTTCGCATTTCGTCTCGTGATCCTCGAAATCCTAAGCAACTCAAGGACCCTCGGAGAGAGTTGGGGATTTCCCGGTTTTCAAATTTGATCTTTATCAAATATTGAAACGAGGATTTTTGGTTTAATTATTTTCTCTCCAAAATTATTTCACACTAAAATATATGAGAGAAGATAATATGACTTCTCCAAGATAATTGAAATATTGGAGGAAAAATATTAAAATCAAATAGTTGCTTTATTTGGATTTTATTGCAATTTTGTTTGCATTAGAAAAATTGCACGTTTTCCAAAATTGCATTTTAGGGCCAAGAAAATGTTCATCTCGTTCTAAATATTTTATTTATACTGTGAAAAATTATTTTGGAATTTTTTAGATTTTTATTTTTTTTAGGATTTTATTTTGGTCGGCGAAATTATTTTAAAAAAAGGGTTTCCGCGCCGACTGGGCCTAAGGCCCAGCCGCGCCAGGCTGCCGCCGCCGCCTTTCCCCACGAGCGCCGCCGCCGCCGCCTCGGACTAGGAGTCCGAGCCGGACTCCTCTCCGCCGCCGCACCTTGCCCCCTCCTCCAAGCCACCCCGCCCCGCCCTTATATACGCCGCCACCCCACCCCCAACACCCCAACACACCACCGCCGCCCGCGCCGCGCCAGGCCGCCGCCGCCGCCATTCCCCGCGAGCACCGCCGCCGCCGATTCGGCCTAGGAGTCCGAGCCGGACTCCTCTCCGCCGCCGCACCTTGCCCCCTCCTCCAAGTCGCCCCGCCCTTATATATGCCGCCACCCCACCCCCAACACCCCACCACACCACTGCCGCCCGCGCCGCGCCAAGCCGCCGCCGCCGCAGCCGAGCCCCGCCGCCTGCCGCCGCCGCCTCCCGCTGCCGCCGCCGCCGCCGACTGCTGCCGCCACCGCCGCCGCAGTCCACGCCGCCGCCGAGCGCCGCCGCCCCCTATGCCGCCACCCCGCCGGACCTCTCGCCGGAGGTAGCCGCCACCCCGCCGCTAGTTTTTTTAAAGGCCGACCGGTTTTTTTTAGAAAACCTAGATCCGCTTTTTTGGGTTCGCCGGTTTTTCGCGGTTCTTCTATTTGACGGATGTTCGTCCGAACGTTCGTTTTAATGAACGGTTCTTCGCCGTTAGAAACAGCCAACGAATGCTCGTTCGTTAGTCTGTTCATCAGTTTTCTTTTATTGGATTTATTCCGCGATTTTTCTCTGATCGCGATTTTTGATCCGATCTTAGTTTCTGTTTATCTTTTCGCTCGTTAGTCGGAATCAGACGATTCAAGCGCCTTGAGTTTCGTCTCGAAACCCTCTTTCCATTTAACCAACTCAAAAATTTTCTCTACTGTAAAATTTGACCTAGTCTCAGATTAGTAAATGAAGCTTCTTCTTTCCCTCTTTGAGTTTCGTTGCTCCGTTTGATTTGATTCTTTTTGCAAACCGGAGTTCTTAATTTGAACTTTCTTGTCAACCTCTTTTGTTTGAGTTTTGCTTGTGCATCATTGCTTGTTACTTATGTATGCTATTGTTTGCTTGCGATAGAACACCTAGAGTGCGAAGCGTGCTACTACGAGTCCCTAGGTTTCGCAGATCGTGAGCAAGGCAAGTAACACTTTGATAATATCCCTTTATCACCCAGTTTTTATGCATTAGTTTCAATCCTCAAACATTGCATGATTAGGATGTCATTAACTTGAGGGTTGGGAAGTAGTTGATGAGGTAGAACCTATTGCCTATTACATTCAAACCCCTGGGAGTTACTCTATGCGTTGCTTATCTATACTATGCTATGCTATGCTATGCTCGTAGACGAGGTTTGGGTTTGAGTGAAATACATGACAGATGTGATCTTGTTAATTAATGGTTCAACTTAAGGTGGCAACTTAATCAAACAACTGGGTGGATTGAGGCACCTAGAGTACCTAGTGTTGCCTGTATTTTTGGAAATCCCGGAGTACCCGTGTGATCTTCCTATGGACCGCCACCCAGGCTAAAAGGGAACTGAGATGATTCATGCTAGAAACTTCCATGTGCAGCCACAAGCTATTATGGGCTCTAGCATAGTTGAGTAAGTTACGTGAAGCTCTTGAAGAGGCAGATCAGCAGGTAGTGGGATGTAGGTTTGGTATGGTCTGTCCGGAGTAGAGAGTTAATGTTTCTAAAAGACTGTGTCTCGGTCATCCGTTTCTCAAACACCATGTAGTGCAAGAAATCCAACGGAGGTGATCGAGTGTTGTGGGGAAAAGTGCGCAAACCTCTGCAGAGTGTACAATCTAATCATGGTTAGCCGTGTCCCCGGTTATGGACAATTCTTGAGTATCTAGTATCTGGGTTATCAAAAGTATCTCATCATGTTTAACTAATATTGTTGGGTTGTTAATCACTTTAATTGGGATTGAGTTGGAGCAACCTTCTCAATGATGTTTCAACTACCATCATAGTAAAATTAAAACCTATTCCTTTTTTATAGGGAAAAATTGGCTTTTCGCAAAAACTGTAACCCTAGAGCTTTCCACCAGCCAAATATGCATGTAGTGATAGCATTATTCTATTCTTGCTCTACTGTGTTACTTTTCCAGCATATTCCATGTGCTGACCCATTTCGGGCTGCAACGTATTATGTTGCAGACTTTTCAGACGAGGAGTAAGGTTCGTTAGGTCATTGCCGTGCAGCTCAGCTATGCTGTTGGAGTGATGGACTCACTTTATCTTCCAAGCCTTCCGCTGTTATCGTATTAGATGGCCTTAAGGCATATTTTTGTATTAAGTTCTCTCTTTTGAGACATTTGATGTAATAAGTGTGTGATTGCTACTCTTTTATAAATCCTTCGAGTACTGCGTGTGTCAGCATTACCGATCCAGGGATGACACTGAAGCACAGAGACTTGACCATCTGAGGTTGGGTCGCTACAAGATGGTATAAGAGCACATGCTAAGTGTAGGACACGACCACTAAGATAAACCCTAGGTCACACTTCTCTTCTCATTTCTAACTCCTCTCCATTTTCTACCCTTTAGGATGGCGGAGATGAAGAACAAGTTTGCCCAACCGGATGAGGACACACCTTTTGGACGCCACTTGAAAGAAGTCACTAGGTACCTGAACATTGGAATACCAAGTTTCACCGGGACGTACAACGGCACTTTACCTGAATAGGAGCGCTGGAGGATACAAGTACAAGTTCCAGGAAGGACGTTCTCGCCAATTTCTAAACCCACAGAGTTTTCTTTCGAAGCACCCACCTGGAGTTTAGGCAAGAGCATGGCAGCCCACATCACCATTGGACACATTGGAGAAGTGTACAACAGGGAGCTTAAGGACACTATTTACCAAATATGTGGGCGCCGAGACGAGCAATGGGAATTAATCAGCACCAGGAAGGATAGATCCATTGCAGCTTTCATCCAAGAGTTAAACCAGCACATTCGACGCCAGGAGAACCAGATGTGCGTTGATATGATGGACTTGAAGAAGGCGAAGACTAGAATCATCGAGCTGGAGGAAGAACTCAAGTTTACACGCGATGGGTATGAGGAGGAAATCAAGACACTACTGGAGAAGAATGACGACCTAGTTAAGAAGATCGGAGTATTCATGGGAGGACCAGCACCAATAGAAGAAGAAGAACCCAAGGAGATACGACCCGAGGACTACATCATCATCGACGACACCGATTCCGATCCTAGTGATGATGACTATGAAGACGAAGCTGGAGCAGACATCATGGAGTCTTCCACCGATCAAAATTTCTAGAGGACTACCATATATCACTAGTATTCCCCCATGTATTTAGTAGTAGTTGAGCACTTGTGTGATAGTTCTAGATCGTTTGTATGCCCTTGCTTGATTGATTGAGTGAAATGATTGTGTTTGTCTCATGTGCATATGGGTGGTGATTTCCCATTAGACCTCTTCTCTATTCTAATATCTTCCATCTAAACCCTCAGATGCCTCCGAGACATGACACCGGTTTTGCCTTCCCACCGGAGCTCACCCAGTTGATCCAACAGCAGAATACCTTGATGCAATTGCTAGTTCAGAATTAGGGCAACAACAACAATAACAACAACAACAACCCGCCACCAGTGGACAACCTAGCCCATTTTCTAAGGTTACAACCACCGGTGTTTTCCAGTAGCACCGAGCCCATAGTTGCGGATGATTGGCTATGCCATATTGGAAGGGAGTTGACCACCATAGGTTGCACAGATGCTGAGAGAGTACGCTTTGCCACACATCAATTGGATGGACCAGCAGCCTCATGGTGGGAGAATTACATAGCCACTTTTCCTATAGCCAATGTCACTTGGGACAAGTTTCACCAAGCTTTCTGCACAGCCCATGTCTCCACTGGAGCTATGCAAATGAAGAAGTGGGAGTTCCGCAACCTATGCCAGGGGAACCGTACTGTGGCTCAGTACGTGGATGAGTTTAGCAAGTTATCTCGCTACGCCCTTGATGATGTGGCCACAGATGTCGCGAAGCAGGAGAAGTTTATGGAAGGGCTGATTGATGAGATGAGCATGCAGTTGATGGTAGCAACCTTTAACAACTACCAGGAGTTGGTAGATAAGGCTCTTATGATTGAAGGGAAGCAGCAGCAGATTGAGAGCCGCAAGAGGAAGTATGGACAAGGAAAGTAAAACTCAGGAGCTCAGCAAAAACCTCGCCTAACCCCGAACCCGGGAGGACTTGTTCATAACCATGGAGGTCACAACCACATTGGAGGAGGATCGCATAACCACAATGGATCTAAGAATGGGAATGGGAACGGAACCAACAATAATCATAACCGCCCCAACCTAGCCACACCCCCAAAAGGGAATTAAGTCATGTTACTTGTTTCAAGTGCAGGAAGACTGGACACTACGCCACAGAGTGCCCTGAAGGAAAGAATGGAAATGGAAATGGGAGCGCAGGGAATAAGCCAAATCCATTCAACAAAGGACAAGTGAACCACGTTAATGTGGAGGAGGTTGAAGAATAGCCGGACGCGGTAATAGGTAAGTTTTTGGTTAAGTCATTTACCGCTCTTGTTCTTTTCGATACTGATGCATCGCATTCATAAATATCAAGGGGATTCGTGGATAAGTTTAAACTACCAACCAAAACCCTTAGGACCCCTCTTTTAGTGAGTTCACCCGGAGCAGAGTATATGGCTAGTAGATGGTGTGACCAGATACCCTTAACCATTGGTACCCATGTTTTTCCGTCCGACCTAATTATCTTGGAGTCACAAGGATTGGATGTGATATAGGGTATGGATTGGATGTCAAAATTTGGAGGAAGCATTGACTGTGCTAGTAGGTCGATTTATCTCACCATCCCGAAAGGGAAAAGGATTAAGTATGTATCTAGGCATGTGCCTAGGGGGAGTCAAGTGAATGCCCTTATGGGAGTTGTTCAGGAGGAAGTGCCTGTAGTGAAGGATTACCCGGATGTTTTCCCAGAAGAGTTACCAGGCATGCCACCGGATAGAGACATTGAGTTTTTGATAGAGTTGTTGCCAGGTACAGGACCAATATCCAAGAGACCCTATCGGATGCCCGCAAATGATCTAGAAGAAATTAAGAAACAGATCAAGGAGTTATTGGAGAAAAGATACATCCGAAGAAGTTCATCACCTTGGGGAGCCCCAGTACTTTTGGTTGAGAAGAAGGATAAATCCCTCAGGATGGTTGTTGATTATTGAGCATTAAATGAAGTGACGATTAAGAACAAGTACCAACTGCCGATGACCAACGATCTGTTTGATCAGTTGCAAGGAGCTAAAGTGTTTTCGAAGATCGATTTGCGATCGGGATACCATCAGTTGAAGATACGAGAGAAGGATATACCGAAGACAGCGTTCACAACACGATATGGATTATATGAGTACATGGTCATGCCATTTGGAATGACTAACGCCCCTGGCTATTTCATGAGCATGATGAACAAGGTGTTCATGGAGTATTTGGACAAGTTTGTTGTGGTGTTTATTGATGATATTATGGTATACTCGAAGAACGAGGAGGAGCACAAGGAGCATTTGCGCTTAGTACTCGAGAAACTCAGGGAACACCGGTTGTATGCTAAGTTTAGCAAATGCGAATTTTGGTTGAAGGAAGTTGGGTTCCTTGGACATGTTATATCGGGAGAAGGTATAGCAGTAGACCCCAGCAAAATTCAGTCAGTCACTGAATTGTTGGCACCCACTTGAGTTAGCGAGATCCGCAGTTTTCTTGGACTCGCAGGATACTACCGGAGATTCATAGAAAGTTTCTCCATGATTGCAAAGCCAATGACTAAACTGTTGAAGAAGGATACTAAGTTTAAATGGACAGAAGATTGCGAGGCAAGTTTCCAGGAATTGAAGAAACGCTTGACAAAAGCACCAGTGCTAACACTGCCAGATATACATAAGGAGTTTCAAGTGTACTGCGATGCCTCGCGCTTAGGACTTGGATGTGTGCTTATGCAGGACGGGAGAGTTGTTTCGTATGCCTCACGACAACTAAAACCTCATGAGTTAAACTATGCCACGCATGATTTGGAGCTACCAGCCGTAGTACATGCATTGAAGACCTGGAGACATTACCTTATTGGAAACCGTTGTGATGTGTACACGGACCATAAGAGTTTGAAGTACATTTTCACCCAGAAGGAGATGAACCTTCGACAAAGGAGATCGTTTGAACTTATAAAGTATTATGACATGAAGCTACACTATCACCTAGGGAAAGCCAATGTCGTCGCAGACGCCTTGAGCCGGAAGAGTTATGCTAATATCCTTGAAAGCAAGGGACTGCCTAAGGAATTAGCAGAGGACATCATGGAACTTCAATTGGAGATTGTTCCTAGAGGATTTAACGCAACAATGGAGGTCCAGTCGACATTGATGGACAAGATTCGGGAAGCCCAGAAATAGGACAAGGAGATTGCCGAGATAAAGGTGAAGATGGGCAAAGGAAAGCCCAAAGGTTTTCGTGAAGATGAGCACGATACCCTATGGTTTGAGGACCGAGTTTACGTGCCCTATAACCAGGAGATCAGGAAGTTATTACTTCAAGAGGCTCATGACTCACCCTACTCGATACACCCCGGAAACACCAAGATGTATTTGGATTTGAAGGAACGTTTCTGGTGGACAGGTATGAACAAGGATATTGCCGAGTATGTCGCCGTATGTGATTTATGCCAGCGTGTGAAGGCAGAACATCAGAAGCCAGCAGGACTGTTATAGCCTATGCCGAGACCCGAATGGAAGTGGGATAAACTGGGCATGGACTTTATCACCGGATTGCCCAGGACCAAAGTAGGATATGATTCCATATGGGTAGTAGGTGACTGCTTAACCAAAGTAGCTCATTTCATCCAAGTGAAAACCACCTACACGAGTGCAAAGCTGGCCAAGATTTATATTTCCAGGATAGTATGTCTCCATGGGGTTCCAAGGACCACCGTATCAGATCGAGGAACACAGCTTACCTCAAAGTTTTGTCACTAGTTGCATCAGACCTTGGTAACGAGAGGATGATCTTCGCAAAGACCACGCACACCTATTTTCTAGCCAACCCGAATCTTGATGGCGAGATTCATTTTAAGGAGGGTAGGTTTGTAACATCCCAAATTTTCAATTTGGAATGTTATACATAGTCATCCATGCATAACATATTTTGTTCGCATTTCGTCTCGCGATTCTCGTAATCCTAAGCAACTCAAGGACCCTCGGAGAGAGTTGGGGATTTCCCAGTTTTCAAATTTCATCTTTATCAAATCTTGAAACGAGGATTTTAGGTTTAATTATTTTCTATCCAAAAATATTTCACACTAAAATATATGAGAGGAGATAATATGACTTCTCCAAGATAATTGAAATATTGGAGGAAAAATATTAAAATCCAATAGTTGCTTTATTTGGATTTTATTGCAATTTTGTTTGCATTAGAAAAATTGCACGTTTTCCAAAATTGCATTTTAGGGCCAAGAAAATGTTAATCTCGTTCTAAATATTTTATTTAGATGGTGAAAATTTATTTTGGCATTTTTAGATTTTTATTTATTTATTTAGGATTTTATTTCGGTCGGCGAAGTTATATAAAAAAAAGGGTTTCCGCGCCGACTAGGCCTAAGGCCCAACCGCGCCAGGCCGCTGCCGCCTTTCCCCACGAGCGCCGCCGCCGCCGACTCGGACTAGGAGTCCGAGCCAGACTCCTCTCCGCCGCGGCGCCTTGCCCCCTCCTTCAAGCTGCCCCGCCCCGCCCTTATATACGCCGCCACGCCGCCCCCAACACCCCACCGCACCACCGTCGCCCGCGCCGCGCCAGGCCGCCACCGCCGACTCGGACTAGGAGTCCGAGCCGGACTCCTCTCCGCCGCGGCGCCGTGCCCCCTCCTCCAAGCCGCCCCGCCCCGCCCCCAACACCCCACCACACCACCGCCGCCCGCGCCGCGCCAAGCCGCCGCCGCCGCAGCCGAGCCCCGCCGCCTGCTGCGGTCGCCGCCGCAGTCCACGCTGCCACCGAGCGCCGCCGCCCCCTAAGCCGCCACCCCGCCGGACCTCTCGCCAGAGGTAGCCGCCACCCCGCTGCCGGTTTTTTTAAAGACTGGCCGTTTTTTAGAAAACCTAGATCCTTTTTTTTGGGTTCGCCGGTTTTTCGCGGTTCTTCTATTTGACGGACATTCGTCCGAACGTTCATTTTAACGAACGGTACTTCGCCGTTAGAAACAGCCAACGAACGGTCGTTCGTTAGTCTGTTCGTCGGTTTTCTTTTATCAGATTTATTCCGCGATTTTTCTCTGATCGCGATTTCTGATCCGATCTTAGTTTCTGTTTATCTTTTCGCTCGTTAGTCGGAATCAGGCGATTCAAGCGCCTAGAGTTTCGTCTCGAAACCCTCTTTCTGTTTAACCAACTCAAGCAAGTTTTACCTACTGTAAAATTTTACCTAGTCTCAGATTAGTAAACGAAGCTTCTTCTTTCGCCGTTTGAGTTTCGTTGCTGCGTTTGATTTGATTTTTTTGCAGCCCGGAGTTCTTACTTTGAACTTTCTGGTCAACCTCTTTTGTTTGAGTTTTCCTTGTGCATCATTGCTTGTTACTTATGTATGCTATTGTTTGCTTGCGATAGAACACCTGTAGTGCGAAGCGTGCTAGTACGAGTCCCTAGGTTTCGTAGATCGTCAGCAAGGCAAGTAACACTTTGATCATATCCCTTTATCACCCAGTTTTTATGCATTAGTTTCAATCCTCAAACATTGCATGATTAGGATGTCATTAACTTGAGGGTTGGTAAGTAGTTGATGAGGTAGAACCTATTGCCTGGTACATTCAAACCCCAGGGAGTTACTCTACGCGTTGCTTATCTATACTATGCTATGCTATGCTCGTAGACGAGGTTTGGGTTTGAGTGTAATACATGACACATGTGAGCTTGTTAATTAATGGTTCAACTTAAGGTGGCAACTTAATCAAACAACTGGGTGGATTGAGGCACTTGGAATACCCAGTGTTGCCTGTATTTTTGGAAATCCCGGAGTACCCGTGTGATCTTCCTATGGACCGCCACCCAGGCTAAAAGGGAACTGATATTATTCATGCTAGAAACTTTCGTGTGCAGCCACAAGCTATTATGGGCTCTAGCATAGTTGAGTAAGTTACGTGAAGCTCTTGAAGAGGCAGATCAGCAGGTAGTGGGATGTATGCTTGGTATGGTCTATCCGGAGTAGAGATTTAATGTTTCTGAAAGACTGTGCCTCGGTCATCCGTTTCTCAAACACCATGTAGTGCGAGAAATCCAACGGAGGCGATCGAGTCTTGTGGGGAAAAGTGCGCAAACCTCTGCAGAGTGTACAATCTAATCATGGTTAGCCGTGTCCCCGGTTATGAACAATTCTTGAGTATCTAGTATCTAGGTTATCAAAAGTATCTCATCATGTTTAACTAATATTGTTGGGTTGTTAATCACTTTAATTGGGATTGAGTTGGAGCAACCTTCTCAATGATGTTTCAACTACCATGATAGTAAAATTAAAATCTATTCCTTTGTTGTAGGAAAAAATTGGCTTTTCGCAAAAACTGTAACCCTAGAGCTTTCCACCAGCCAAATATGCATGTAGTGATAGCATTATTCTGTTCTTGCTCTACTCTGTTACTTTGCTAGCATATTCCATGTGCTGACCCGTTTCGGGCTGCAATGTATTATGTTGCGGACTTTTCAGACGAGGAGTAAGGTTCGTTAGGTCGTTGCCGTGTAGCTCAGCTATGCCGTTGGAGTGATGGACTCACTTTGTCTTCCAAGCCTTGCGTTGTTATCGTATTAGATGGCCTTAAGCCATATTTTTGTATTAAGTTCTCTCTTCTGAGACATTCGATGTAATGAGTGTGTGATTGCTACTCTGTTATAAATCCTTCGAGTACTGTGTGTGTCAGCATTACCGATCCAAGGATGACACTGAAGCACAGAGACTTGACCATCTAAGGTCGGGTCACTACAGTCTACGAGCCCTAATCTGCCTTTGGGCCCTAGGCTCTCTTATAGTAAAGCGCCATGCTCCTTGTCTTCATGGGCTTCAATATGGATAACTCCATATGGGTATAACCCGGCCCCTCCTGGGCGGTTTATACTCTGTGGTTATATCCCCAACATTAGGCCCTAGATTGATTTGAACCTGTTCATGTCAATCTTCAACCCCTTAAGAAAATTTCCTCTTCAGCACCTTCGAGTAAACTTTGTAATCCGCCATGACGTCATCTTCTAGGATTGTAATAAACTGCATTCGAAAATCGAGGCGACATTAAAAAAACCATATATACCTTACTTTTATTAATGACCCTTCGAAAATCGAGGCGACAGCTCTGTCCCATATCCATTTTTTGGTCTCCTCGATTCCCGCTCATGTCGCTTATCCCTTCAGATTATAAATAGGGCCATAGGTCCCTTTCCTTTTCTCCCCTTGCCTCTTCGTCTTTCTTCCTCCTTGCTTCGCCTCAGCCCTCGAGCGCTGCCGCCGCTGTTGACTTTCTCATCTGCCCCAACAACGGCTGCTGCATCAACCTGACTTGACCAGAGAACCGCGGCGCCTTTCCACTTTTCAACAGTCTCGGTAAGTTCTTCTTTTTCTCCTCTCTAGATCCGTTTAGGGTTCGTATAAGATAATGGAAGCTTCATGGTGTTCTTCCTCTGTTCTTCACTAAGGCTTATAGGATAGATTCAAACCTGATGTACTCTTAAGCGGTAGCAATGATAATCTTTTTTTTGCCATCAGATCTTCTCTTTTGTGTATAAAAACCCAATTTGTAACTTTATGAACTGCTCAAGCACCAACCCTTAGGTCTAAATATTTGCCTTTTCCTGACATGCGGTAGATCTGAAATTCTAATGTAAAACTGTTAAACTTGTTCTTCTTCACTTAGTCATTATTCGGCTTCAGATCTATACTCTGATTCCCCATGTAGGCGGTTTATCTTTTAGAAAATAAACTGCTATATACCATTAGTCCCCTTGTAAACCGTCTGCTTTATCCTTTATACTATCATTAACCTCCGGTTTAACAATTTTTGCATGCTGGAAAACCTTTTGTCTCTTAACCTGCAATGCTTTATGCTTGTCAATCATGCCTCTTAAACCGGCACAAATCTTCCTTCAGTTCTCTAAGAAATGGCCAAGACCTTCTATGCTTGTAACTGGGTTCCATCCCGGATTAAGGAAGAAGATCTGAAAGGATGTGTTATCACTGGCGCTTTTCCAAAGAGAGTGAAATCCACTGGCGAGCCCCTGGTCCAGAAAATCCTCCTACATCCAAAGATGGCGAGATAGTTGTGTTTTCTGATCATCTGAGCCATGGTTTCAAACCTCTCTGGTCAAAAAAATTCCGTGATGTGCTTGCTAGCTTCCAAATCCACCCTCAAGATATTGGACCCAACTCGGTGTCCAATATTTAGAATTTTCAAGTGTTTTGTGAGGCTTATCTGCAAGAAGGACCGACTGTTGAACTATTCAGGGACTTCTTCTACTTTAACCGCCGCACTAAATTTGTAGATGGGCCCAACACTGAACTTGGCAGCGTTTTAATTCAAAAGGAAAGACATCAGCTTCCCTCACGCCAAGCATCACAGTCGTCCTAAGGATTGGAACCAGACTTGGTTCTATTGCAAAGATACTTCCCCTGAAGATGAGAATCCTCTACTGGGTTATCGTCCTCACCGGCTTACCAACACACATCCATTTCCGCAAAGGTTGACTACAAAGGAACAGGCTAAATATGCACCACAACTCGCCAAGCTCAGAGCCTTTATGGCTAATGGTTTAACAGGAGTTGATTTTGTTCGTTGCTGGATATCTTGGAGTATTTTTCCTTTAAGTTGTCGCTCTGGTTTAATGTGCAAGTACACAAGGAACTCAAAAGATCCTCAACGGCACACTGACATTCAGTTGACTAATGTTGAAGTCACTGAAGCTGTTAAAACGATACTGGATGAATCGGTGGTTGTTTGCAGCAAAACAGGGCTAAGTCCCTTCTTCGTTTTGGATAAACTGCCAGTTGTAAGAATTGCCTAACTCCTGTTTGTACTTGATATTCTTAACTGTTTCTTATAACCTTTGTCAATCTTTGGTAGGGTGATGATCCGTTCTGGAAGAATCAACCTCAGGATAAAACCGGCAAACACGCTTTGCCCCAAGACCAAAGTTACTAAAATACCTGCCAAGAAGAAAACCGATGAACCCTCCGATTTAAACGTTGATGAAGATCTAGATAATCCGGGATCAGAGGTAGAACTTGATTTTCTTGGCTCTTTTTCATACACCTCATTGACAATGACTATTATCAGGATGATGCCGAAGCCAGGCATGCTGATGATGTAGAGGTAATTATTCTTTCCTCCGATTCGGATCATCTGCCAACACAAAAAACCCGTCAAGCAATCTGAAAAGTAAGATTTTCTCACCCTCTAGATCACTTGGACCCAAACTTTCTTTTGAAGAAGCAGTAACACGAAGTTCGCCGCACAACCCGGCATAGCGGCCAAGTAGTTACTTCAGCCGGTTTACCGAACACGCCAACCCGGAAATGTCGATCAGAGGTCTCATGTATTTCTGATACTTCTTATCCCAAGGTGGGTTATTTCAGGCAACCTCTTAATCCGTCTGACTGAAACTATCAGGGAACACCTCATTCATCATCCGGCGACTCAACGGCCACACAACTCCCTCCTCTCAAGACTGTTCCTCGGTGAGCACTTTTGAACTTAACTCTTGACGCTTTGTAATGGTTTGCTATGCTAACCTTTATGTCT
Organism: Triticum urartu; assembly: GCF_056163025.1. Lineage (NCBI taxonomy): Eukaryota > Viridiplantae > Streptophyta > Magnoliopsida > Poales > Poaceae > Triticum > Triticum urartu. The sequence goes on along the minus strand of NC_141873.1, from coordinate 183,894,911 downwards.
GTTCCTTTTAGGGCCAAGGCCAGATCCAGCAAAAAGGCCAAACTGAATACACCGACAGATGATAACCCGGCGTCTGAACTGGAGAAGACCCCTGAACCACTGGATCCAAATGCTGATGTTATGTTAGATGATTCAGTGCCTCAAGTTCAAGATACTTTTTTTGAACCGGTGGAGATAGATCCAATGAGCCAGGCTGCTGAACCGATGATCCTCGCAAAAACGGCCGATAAAACCACCGAGCCTAGCCAAGACTGCTGAAGATAACACAGACGATATCATGATTACAGGTGTTGACCACACCACCCCTACCAATCCTATCGCTTTATCAAAGCATAGTGCCAAGGAAGAATTTTCTGCTATGGATAAGGGCAAGTGGAAAGCAGACTTATCCAGCTATGCGCACCTCAATGCCCAAGAGATTCATTCCAGCTTCTTGAACCGCATGTATACCGGCCGCGACTATGAAGCCGGTTTAGTAAGCCTGATGAAGGAGCGATATGAGGTAAACACTCTTAACCCTTTGTAATTGTTTCTCTTGTATCAAATTTCTAATATCAACTTCAGTAGCCCCCAAGGGCCGGTTTATGATGTGAACATGAACCGGGTCTTCACAATACTTTAACATTGCCTGCGTAGCCCCCAAGGGTCGGTTTATCGTTTCAGGATGAACCGGGACTTTAATGTACGAATCTTGCAAATTTTTCTTGTGTAGCCCCCAGGGATCAGTTTATACCTTTAGGATTAATCAGTACCTTTCTATCATGAAACATCCAAAACGCTTGATAACCATTTTGATAAACCGGTTGATGAAGACAAATCCGTACTTGTGACTTGAGCAAATATACATTAGCCCCCAAGTGCCAAGTGTATAACTGTTATGTGCTTGGGACTTGAAAATATCAGTTGATAAAAGCCATATGCATTCGCCCCCAAGAGCCAAGTGTATAACCTGTTATGTGCTTGGGACTTCAAATGTGCACTACTAACTCATGACATGTCGCTTGCAGGCCGATCTGAGCCAAAAAGAATCTCAAATCACCGACCTTCAGGAAAATATTAAGTCCCAGCAGGCAGAGACTTCCAAGGCAAAAGAAGAGCTGACTGGCGCTTTAGCAGCTATGGAACAACTGAAAGAAGGCTTTAAAGGCGAACGAGCAGGATGGGACACTAAAAAAGCAACTCTGCTAAAGTGGGCGGACGACGCTGAAGCCGCTCTTAAACCGGTAGCGGAAGAATTGACTGGCTTGAAGCGTCAAATCAATGGCATGACCCCTGCTGTTTTCGGTAAATACCCTTATGATAAGCCTTAATATGTATGATCCCATAAACTCCCGGTTCATCAATATGTTCAATGATGCAGGATGTCGCATTACCCACCTGGGCTCTGACATGCAGAAGAATTTGAAGGTTGCCTATACACTTATAGAGCAGTTATATACCGGCGCTCAACGGATCATTTGCACTGCTACACCTAATACACCACCACCGACCCTGATCAAAGAAACATTGGAGAAACTGTCCATGCTGCCTGCCCGGTTGGACGAGTTAAAAAGATCAGCTCCAAGAGCAGGTGCTCTGACTGCGCTAATCCGGGCTAAAGCCTGGATACTAGATCTTGACTCGGCTGATCTAGGCCGTGGCTATCCGAGCATAAAGGAAGACAGGTCGGAGTTTGATAATGACGATCTTCGATCTCCGATGAAGGAAATGCACCCATTAGCGAGCATATTGGCCGAAGAAACAGATCTTTCTCATTATCAGCCAGTTTATGATGCGGACAACAGACGATTTGCTGCGCCAACCCATGATGTGGAGGATCTGATCCCACCAATTCGTAAGCATACCTATGCTCCTGATGTTGAACCCTCCAACCTAATAAGCGACGGAGTTATATTCAAGGCCCTGACTGGAATCGAATGGACCACCATTGATTTCCAGCCGCTGGGTAGAGAGGAGGAGGGTGAACTGGTGCAGGATGATCCACAACCGTCAAGCCAGCCTGGCGAAGAGTCATGATCCGGAGGCCGATTTAATCTCCCGCGTACTTCAATACTTGCTGAAAACAATCATCTTTTTTTTGGTCATCAAAACGCCTTGTAATAGGTTAGTTTAAACACTTCATCTGTTATGCTATCGTGCATATGTGTTTTGCATGATATTGTTAATCCGCCAGGATTTATGTTATGTCTACTTATGATCCTTAGCAACTTTATTTGACCTATCTCAGCATATAACAAGTTGAAAGTGTCCTGGCGGTTTATCGCTGGACGGGTCATAATGCCCAACATATAATCAAATATGAAATATATCATACCTGTGACATTAAATTACATCATTGGCTCACCAACTTCTGTAGTAAGGGTGATAACCCAAATCTTGAGTACTAATAACTCCTCCCCGTTTTGCCAGTTTATAGTAAAGCCGGACCGGGTTGTAATAAACACCGGTTTATTCATATATCATATTGGCGACTTGTAGTCAAAACCAGACCGGGTCAATCAACACCAGTTTATATCTGATTGTATACTGACGATTTATAATCGACAGCAAAGTCGGGTCAATAGATACCAGCAATATTCTCAACTTGTTCGGCTGACTTATAGTCAACAACCAGGCCGGGTCAATAAACACCGGTTTAGTATAAAACTCATCAAAAGAAATATCAAGAAGAGAGATTTCAGAAGAAAAAAAATAAAAAAGGGTGAGGCTTTTCATGGGCTGCCAGGCCACTGAGTTAAACCATTTTACAAAGCCTTTATAAGATGGACCTCACATCAACCAATCGTCATTTTAACTATGACAAGTTTTGGGTCTTTATAAGATTGACTTGTCAAACGTTCGATGGGTCTACCAGGATTACCTGGACAGAGTGGCTTACTTAAAAAAGGCAGGATAACCTGGGGTTTTAGGTGAATGCACCTGGCTTCCAAGCCTGGCTATTATAGCCTATTACAAGGTTATAGACTCTTGGTTCTTGTAGAACCAAAGATCCCCCTAGTAATATTTTGAGTTGTGCTCAGTGGGTGCCTAGGTTTGAGTTGTGCTTTGCAACAGACTCTATTTGGATCCTTTTGACCTTGGGTGGCAAGCCCCCAAGTGTTTTTTATGTGTGGCTTATGAGCCAGATCAATGGGTAATTAGAACTCTGCTTTATAAACAGAAGGCCCCATGTAACCAAAAACCTGTCAAAGAATAACAGCAGAGGCCCCGCTTTAGCAGGGATGCCAGTTTATTATATTGATATAATATATACATTGTCAATAATATGTACATAAGAGGAGCCTATGGCTCAGGTGTAGTAAGGCCGAAGATGAGATATATTCCACGGCCGGTGGGTCTCCTCCTTCAATTTACGTGAGTCTTTGTGCTCTCGGACATCGATAAGGTAGTATGACCCGTTGTGCAGATTCTTGCTGACCACGAAGGGTCCTTCTCAAGGAAGGGGTAACTTGCACATATCAGTCTGATCCTGGATGAGTCGGAGCACCAGATCCCCTTCCTGAAACGTTCTAGTTTTAACCCGACGACTGTGATAACGATGCAGATCCTGCTGGTAAATCGCCGAACGTGCTGCTGCAATATCACACTCCTCATCTAACAGGTCAAGTGCTTCCTGACGTGCCTTCTCATTGTCAGCTTCAACATAGGCCGCCACACGGGGTGAATCATGACGGATGTCACTAGGGAGGACCGCCTCCGCCCCATAGATCTATTGGGTGTAGTATTGATACTCCATAACACGGAAGGTAATTACTCCACCCAACAACCCGGCTTCCGCTTCAAAGGAACCATAAGCCAGGGCTTGATGCCTCTTAGGAACTCTTGATTGGCTCTCTCCGCTTGACCATTAGATTGGGGGTGATCCACTGATGACACGTCAAGCCGGATGTGCTCACGTGGAAAAAATTCCTCCATAGCACCCTTGGATACATTAGTGCCATTATCAGTTACAATGTTGTGTGGAAAACTAAACCGGAAAATCACCTTTTTGATGAACTGAACCGACGTGGCTGCATCACACTTACTAACTGGCTCTGCCTCCAGCCACTTAGTGAACTTATCAACTGCCACCAAAAGGTGGGTCTTTTGTCCTTGGACCTCTTAAAGGGCCCAACCATATCCAGCCCCCAAGTTGCAAACGGCCAAGTGATTGGAATCATCCTCAATTATTGAGCCGGAACATGAGCGCGGCGTGAAAACTTCTGACAACCATCACATCTTTTTACCAAGTCCTCAACATCAGCATGAGCCGTCAACCAATAGAAGCCGTGACGAAAAGCCTTAGCTACCAAGGATTTTGAACCAGCATGGTGACCACAATCTCCGTCGTGGATCTCACACAAAATCTCACAGCCTTCTTCAGGAGACACACAACACTGAAACACCCATGTTACACTGCAATGATGTAATTATCCATTGACAATGGTCATTGACTTGGATTGCTGGATTATCTACCTGGCCAAAGTTTCATCCTCTGGTAACTCGCCTAGGTTCATATACGCCAAATATGGGACCGTCCAATCCGGGATAACATGAAGAGCTGCCACTAACTGAGCCTCTGGGTCAGGAACAGCCAAATCCTCCTCTGTAGGTAGCTTGACCGACGGGTTATGCAAAACAACCAGAAAAACATTGGGTGGAACCGGTTTACGTTGGGAACCCAAACGGCTTAAAGCGTCCGCCGCTTCGTTCTTGCGCCGGTCCACATGGTCAACCTGATAACCCTTGAAAGGACCTGCAACAATATCTAATTCCCGACGATATGCTGCCATGAGTGGGTCCTTGGAATCCCATGTACCAGATACCTGCTGAGCCATCAGTTCTGAGTTACCAAAGCACTTAACCCGGCTTAGATTCACCTCCTTAGCCATTCGAAGATCATGGAGTAAAGCCTCATATTCAGCTGCATTGTTAGTGCAAGGGAACATTAAACGGAGAAAATAACAAAATTTATCACCTCATGGGGAAGTTAACATGACTACAGCCCCTGAGCCCTCCAATTGCCTGGATACATCAAAATGAATAGTCCAATAAGTATGATCCGACTTTTCTTCCGATGCCTGTAATTGTGTCCAGTCATTAATGAAATCCACAAGCGCTTGGGACTTGATTGCCGTACGAGGCACATATTTTAACCCGTGAGGTCCAAGCTCAATAGCCCACTTGGCAACTCGGCCAGTTGCCTCCCTGTTCTGGATTATATCTCCCAAAGGGGCAGAACTGACCACCGTGATGGGATGACCTTAAAAATACTGCTTGAGCTTCCGGCTTGCCATGAAAACTCCATACACCAGTTTTTGCCAATGTGGGTACCTCTGTTTGGACTCAATGAGCACCTCACTGATATAATAAACTGGCTGTCGAACCGGATATATACTCCTTCCCAGCTTCCTTGCGCTCCACCACAATGGCCACACTAACAGCTCTGGCATTAGTAGCCACATATAACAACAACGGCTCTTTATTGACCGGAGCAGCAAGAATAGGTGGCACAGCTAACTGCTTTTTCAAGTCCTAAAATGCCACATTAGCAGCATCACTCCAGACAAAATTGTATGTCTTCTTCATCATCCGATATAGAGGGATTGCTTTCTCTCCCGAACGGCTGATAAACTGGCACAATGCTGCAATACGGCCTGCCTGACATTGAACATCATTGATACACGCCGGTTTAGCCAGAGACGTAATAGCTTTGATCTTTTCCGGATTAGCATCAATACCCCCGTTAGACACTAGAAAAACCAATAACTTGCCTGCCAGAACACCAAAAATACATTTGGCCGGATTAAGCATCATCTTATAGACCTGAAGATTACCAAAGATTTCCTTCAAGTCAGCTATCAACATCGCCTCCTTTCTTTACCTCACCATAATATCATGCACATAAGCATGAACATTGCGCCCAATCCGGTCATGAAGACAATTCTGCACACAGCGCTGATAAGTCGCCTGGGCGCTCTTGAGCCCAAAATGCATAGATACATAGCAGAAGGCTCCAAAGTGAGTTATAAAAGTTGTCTTCTCCTGGTCCTTAACTGCCATTTTGATCTGATGATAACCAGAATAAGCATCCAGAAAGCTCAAACGCTCACAACCCGCCATAGCATCAATGATTTGATCAATACGAGGGAGAGCAAAGGGATCAGCTGATCAAGACATTTGTTCAAATCTGTGTAGTCCACACACATCCACCAAGTGCCGTTCTTCTTAAGCACTAGCACCGGGTTAGCTAACCACTCATGGTGAAAAACCTCCACAATAAACCCTGCTGCCAAGAGCCGGGCTACCTCCTCACTAATTATGCCTTTCTTCATTGAAGCGGTGGAGAAACTACCTGACCGGTTTAAGTGTAGGATCAATATTAAGAGTGTGCTCGGCGAGTTCCCTCGGTACACCTGGCATGTCAGAAGGTTTCCATGAAAAGATGTCCCGGTTCTCAGGGATGAACTCGATGAGCGCACTTTCCTATTTCGGATCCAGGTTAGCATTGATGCTAAATTACTTAGATGAATCGCCAAGAACAAAATCAACCGAATTGGCTTCCTCAGCCGATTTAAACTTCAATGTTGGATCATGCTCTACAGTTGGCTTTTTCAAAGAAGTCATATCCGCCGGATCAACATTGTCCTTATAAAATTTCAACTCCTCTGTTGCACAAACCGACTCAGCATAAGCCGCATCACCTTCCTCACATTCCAGGGCTATCTTTCGGCTCCCATGTACCATCGTGGTCCCCTTATGACCTGGCATCTTGAGCTGCAGATAAACATAACAGGGTCTTGCCATAAACTTAGCATAAGCCGGCCGTCCAAACAGAGCATGATAAGGGCTTTTGATTTTCACCACCTCAAAGGTCAATGTCTCGGATCGGGAGTCATACTCATCTCCAAACGCAACTTCTAGAGCTATCTTGGTTTCCTCAGCCGATTTAAACTTCAATGCCGGATCATGCTCTGTAGTTGGTTTTTTCAAAGAAGTCATATCTGCCAAATCAACATTGTCCTTGTAGAACTTCAACTCCTCTGTTGCACAAACCAACTCAGCATAGGCCGCATCACCTTTTTCACATTCCAAAGCGATCTCATGGCTCCCATGTACTGTGATGGTCCCCTTAGGACCCGGCATCTTGAGCTACAGATACACATAACAGTGCCTTGCCATGAACTTAGCATAAGCCGGCCGTCCGAATAGGGCATGATAAGGGATCTTGATTTTCACCACTTCAAAAGTCAAAGTCTCGGATCTTGAATCATGATCATCTCCAAAAGCAACCTCCAGAGCTATCTTACCAACTGGATACGCTGATTTACCAGGTACCACGCCATGAAAAATAATGTTCGATGGTTTAAGATTTTTATCAGTCAACCCCATGCGACGGAAGGTCTCATAATACAGGATATTGATACTGCTCCCTCCATCCATGAGCACCTTGGTGAATTTATGTCCTCCAACCTGAGGCACCACCACCAATGCCAGATGACCCGGATTATCAACCCGGGATGGATGATCCTCTCGACTCCACAAAATGGGATGTTCAGACCTGCGCAGATAACGGGGCACAGCCGGTTCAACAGAGTTTACTGCCCTTTTATGAAGCTTCTGATCGCGCTTGCATAAGCTAGTTGTGAAGACATGATACAGCCCACAATTCAACTGCTTCAGATTACTCTGGTAACCCGATTGCTGCTGTTGCTGACTCCCCTGATGATTATAACCACCCTGGTTGCCATGACTGCCTTGATTGCCATGTCCGCTTTGGTTGCCTTGAAATCCTAAACCGGAACTGCCTCCACCATAAACCTACCCATGAGAACCGCCTCCTGAACTGCCAGGCGGTCCATGATCGTATTGGAAAAGATCCGAGTTTCTGAACTCCCGCATAATAAAGCAATCCTTCCAAAGGTGTGTGGCTGGTCTCTCTTGTGTCCCGTGCCTTGGACAGGGCTGGTTTAACAGGCGCTCCAGATTGACAATTGACCCTCCACCCCGTGGGGTCAGTTTACCCTTACGACACTAATTATTATTCTGTGTGTCGGTGTTAGCCACAAAATCCAAACTGTTATCTGCTTTGCTCTTACCGTTGTTTCCATGACCTGCCGGGTTATGTTGCTACCCCTTGTTATTGTCGCTCTTCTTTCCCTTCCCTGGTTTTTCATCATCAGACTCGGGGTCTTTGGTACTATCAGAATCATCATACTTAACCAGAGCTGCCATAAGCGTTCCCATGTCATTGCAGTGACGCTTGAGCCGTCCCAATTTCAGCTTCAAAGGCATGAACCGACAATTGCCCTCCAACGTTAAGACTGTTGTATCTGCGTTAATGCGGTCCGATGAATGCAAGATTTCCAAAACCCGGTGCGCCCAATGAGTTGTCGATTCACCTTCTTCTTGGACATGGGCGGCTAAGTCTACAATTGACATGGCCTGCTTGCACGTGTCCTTGAAATTCTAGACAGATCGGGCCTTTAACGCAGCCCACGACCCGATGGAGTTAGCTGGCAAACTTTTCAGCCAAGTGCGAGATGTTCCTTCTAACATCATGGTGAAGTATTTAGCACAGGCCGCATCATCCACATCTAGCATCTCCATTGCCATCTCATAGCTTTTGATCCATGACTCAGGGGGTAAATCGGTAGTATAATTGGGCACTTTGCGGGGTCCTTTGAAATCCTTGGGCAGCCGTACATTGCGCAGAGCGTGGACGAGACATGGCACCCCCAAAGAGCTAGAGGTAACTCCTATCTCCACCGAAGTTGTTGGACGAACCGGAGTAAGCTGATGGGCCGCCTACTACGCTGCTAACTTAGCTTCTCGACGCGCTCTGTCCTAATCCACCAAATCCTGAGCATCAGTACCACCACTTGCCGGATTATGCCCTCGAGGCGGGTTACGGTCCCGCACACTTCTTGACACAGCCGGTTCATCAAAGTGCCTGCTATAACTTGAACTCGGGTGGGGGTGGAATGAATCCACTCGTGGCTGTATGAATATGCCTGCTGCTGAGTCAAAGCTGTCTGAAGGAGCTCCCTATCCCATCGTGTTTCAACCGCTACGGGGGACTCACCTTCGACTTGCGTGGCTGAACCGGCGCCCCCATTCCAGGTGCTTCTACCTGGTTTACCACTGGTTGGTTGCTGGTTCCTGCTCCTGGCGAGTTAAAGAGATTCCTCGGTTCATAAACTGAAGGTAGGTGGGACCGGTGCCTTCTCCTCATTACATCATTTGATGCGTTCTGATCCAACATAAACCAATAAGCCTGTGCATCCAACTCGGCCCGCTCCGCAGCCATCCTGGTGTTCTCGGCTACCAGGTCTGCCTTGGCTTGAGCTATCTGATCCTTCACCTTCACGACTTCTGCGTTATGCTGATCCTAATTTGCCGGGTTAACCTAAGCCGCCAGTAGTGTTGCCAAAGTGTCGAACAAATCGAACAAAACCTAAACCGGCGGTGGCACAGGGCCTCCTGCCCCAGATGCTGTCGCTACTGCTGAACCGGTGATCATTGCCGCTGTGGTTGAAGAATGCTGCGTTGACTGCATACCGGCCATGAAGATCGCAACTCGGCTCGGCGGATCAAGGGGGTCCGGAATACTGTCGCCGTCGGAACAGCCCTCAAACCGACCATCTTACAGTTGATACAGTGACTCGGTCTCTCCGGTAGATGACTCGTCATCAGAGTAGACGACAGTTTTGCCACCAGATACCGATCTATCCTCAGATTCCACTCCGTGGATGACTCCCATGAAGGCACACTTCATCGCGGGCAGAACCCAGGCGGATCTCGCACGCTGAGCCTTTTCGATGATGTCGGTGCAGATGTCCGGCTTAGGGCCCAGTTCGCCGATCTTGCAAATGAAGATGTGAATACCGCCAAAGGGCACCCGATATCCATACTCAATTGAAGCGGCCTCGGGGCCCCAGCCCGCGTCGTCGATGTAGAGCTTGCCGCAACGACTCTTGGTCATCCGACCCACAACGTATCCCTTGAACCCTTCGAAGCTGCCCTCTAAGAACTTGAAACCATCGTGCGATAGCCCCACGGTGGGTGCCAACTATCGCGGAATTGTCACAGCAGATGTCCTAGTGTGAGGACTTAGTCGTGGAGCCATCGCAATGTAGTTAGCTTAAAGGGGTTAAAGCGGACAAAGGACGCAAGAGATTATACTGGTTCAGCCCCTTGCAGTGAGGGTAAAGCCTACTCCAGTGATGATGGAATCGCTAGGGTTTCGATGACCAGGGAGCGAATCCAATTTGCCTGGTTCTCGAGTTGTTGTTTTCTGTCCCTGAACCGCCACCGGGTCGTCCCTTTATATACACAGGTTGACGCCCGGCGGTTTACAGAATCCCGACCGACTCATAAACGTGCCAGGCTCGGTTTCTACTCTTTCCTATCTTACAACACAAGTTACACACCTTTTGGTAGTTTATATCTATGGGCCCTAATCCGCCTTTGGGCCCTAGGCTCTCTTATAGTAAAGCGCCATGCTCCTTGTCTTCGGGGGCTTCAATGTGGATAACTCCTTATGGGTATAACCCGGCCCCTCCTGGGCGGTTTATACTCAGTAGTTATATCCCCAATAGTTGGCGAACTCGACAATCTTGACGGGTTTCTCCTCGTAAGTTAGGTCTCTCCAATTGAATTGTTTCTGGGGCACTATATCTCTCAGAAGAATATCGACCATCTCTGCATGGCACTTCTTCAACTAGGAAACGTGAAATAAACCATGAACTCCTAACAAACCTTCGGGTAATTCCAACTTGTAGGCCACTTCTCCCATACGATCCAAAACTCGGTATGGTCCTACAGATCTTGGTGCTAAGTTTCCTTTGACTCCAAATCGTTTAACTCCTAGAAGTGGTGACAGACGGAGATATGCTGTGTCTCCGATTTCATAAGCTACCTCCTTGCGTTTAGTGTCGGCATAACTCTTCTGCCTGGACTGAGCTACCTTCAGACTATCACGAATCAACTTAACCTTCTCTTTAGACTCTTTGATTAAATCTTTTCCGAACAACTGGCGGTCTCCGACTTCATCCCACATCAATGGTGTCCTGCACCTCCTTCCATACAAGGCTTCGGAAGGGGCCATCTTCAAACTAGCCTGGTAGCTGTTGTTATATGAGAACTCTGCGTAAGGCAAATTATCATCCCAACTGGATCCATAATCTAGCGCACAAGCTCTCAACATGTCTTCCAGAATCTGATTGACTCTCTCAGTCTGTCCATCTATCTGGGATGAAAGGTTGTACTAAACTCTAGCCTGGTACCCAAAGTCTGGTGTAATTGATTCCAAAACTTTGAAGTAAACCGTGTTCCTCTATCAGATACGATGGTCCTTGGAACTCCATGCTGACATAAGATCCTGGTCATATATATCTTGGCCAACTTCGTGCTCGTATCAGTGGTTTTCACGGGGATAAAGTGGGCCACTTTGGTCAAGCGATCAACTACTACCCAGATGGAGTCATAACCTGATCGTGTCCTAGGTAATCCGGTGATGAAATCCATGCCAATTTTATCCCACTTCCATTCGGGTATCGGCATAGATTGTAGTAACCCTGCTGGCTTCTGGTGTTCTGCCTTAACTCTCTGACATACATCACATACCGCTACATACTCGGTAATATCGTTCTTCATACCAGTCCACCAGAAACATTCCTTCAAATCCAAATACATTTTGGTGTTTCCTGGGTGAATCGAGTATGGTGAGTCATGAGCCTCCTAAAGAATTAACCTCTGAATCTTTGGGTCATTGGGCATATAAATATGATCCTCAAACCATAAAGTTTCGTGCTCATCCTCACGAAAACCTTTGTCCTTTCCTTTACTCATCTTCTCCTCTATCTCGACAATCTCCTTATCAGCCTTCTAGGCTTCTTGAATCTTTCCCAAAAACGTGGACTGAACTTCCAATGCTAAATCAAAACCTCTTGGAACTATCTCCAAATGAAGTTCCTTGAGATTGTCGGCTAACTCTTGCAGTAATCCTCCGGTTACAAGAGTGTTAGCATATCTTTTGCAGCTCAAAGCATCTGCTACAACATTGGCTTTTCCTAGATGATAGTGCAACTTCATATCATAATCCTTTATGAGCTCCAACCATCTCCTTTGCTTGAGATTCAACTCCTTCTGCGTGAAAATGTACTTCAAAATCTTATGATCCATGTATACATCACAACGGTCTCCAATAAGAAAATGTCTCCAGGTCTTGAGGCATGCACTATGGCTGCTAACTCCAAATCATGCGTGGCATAATTCAACTCATGAGGTCGAAGCTGACGTGAGGCATATGAAACAACTCTTCCGCCTTGCATGAGTAAACCTCCAAGTCCTAGGCAAGAAGCGTCGCAATAAACATTGAAATCCTTGCGTATCCAGAAGAATTAGCACTGGGGCTGTAACTAAATGTTTCTTCAACTCCCGAAAACTGGCCTCACATTTTTCGGTCCATTTGAACTTGGTGTCCAAGCAAACTGCGTATCTCTCCAATTGAGGTGGGTGCCAACCACTCAGTGACAGACTGAACCTTGTTAGGGTCTACTGCTATACCTTCTCCAGATATATCCTGTCCAAGAAATCCAACTTATTTCAACCAAAACTCACATTTGCTGAACTTGGTGTATAGCTGATGTTCCCTGAGTTTCTCGAGAACTAAACACAAATGTTCCTTGTGTTCTTCTTCATTCTTCGAGTACACCAATATGTCAGCAATGAAAACCACAACAAACTTATCCAAGCACGGGCATTAGTCAATCCAAAGGACATGACCGTGTACTCATATATCACGTACCTTGTGGTAAAAGTTGTCTTAGGTATATCCTATTTTCAGATTTTCAGTTGGTGGTATCCCGATCGAAGATCGATCTTGGAGAATATTTTAGCTCCCTACAGCCGGTCAAACAAATGATTGATCATCGGTAGTGGGTACTTATTCTTGATCGTCACCTCATTCAGTGCATGATAATCAACAACCATCCTCAACGATCCATCCTTCTTCTCAACTAAGAGCACTGGGCTCCCCACGGTGATGAACTTGGTCGAATGTAACCTTTCTCCAATAACTCCTTAATCTTCTTCATAATTTCCTCTGGATCATTTGCGGGCATCCGATACAATCTCTTCGATATTGGTCCGGTGCCTGGTAACAACTCTATCAAAAATTCTATATCTTGATCTGGTGGCATGCCTGGTAGTTCCTCTGGGAATACGTCGGGATAATCCTTCACAACTGGAACTTCCTCCTGAACAACTCCCGAAAGTGAATTCACTTGAGTCCTCCTTGGTGCATGCTAAGACACATACTTGATCCTTTTTCCCTCCGGGGTGGTGAGTAGTATCGACTTACTAGCACAGTCGATGTTTCCTCCATAATTTGATAGCCAATCCATCCCTAGTATTACATCCAATCATTGTGACTCCAAAATTATGAGGTATGGTGGGAAAACATGGCTACCAATGGTTAATGGTAACCGATCACACCATCGGCTGGCCATATACTCCGCTCCTGGTGAGCTTACTAACATGGGTGAACTAAGAGCTAAGATTGGCAATTTAACATGTCCACAAATCCACTTGATATGTATGAATGCGATGCACCAGTGTCAAAAAGAATGAGAGTGGTAAATGAATTAATCAAAAACTTACCAATCACTGCATCAGGCTGCTCTTCAACTTCTTCCATGTTGATGTGGTTCACCTGACCTCTAGTGAAGGGATTTCGTTTCTTCCCTGAGCTTCCATTGCCATTTCCATTCTTTGCTTCAGGACATTCGGTGGCGTAGTGTCCAGTCTTCCTTCACTTGAAACAAGTTATGTGTCTTAGATCCTTTTTGGCGGGTGTAGTGGGGTTGAAACAGTTCTGGTCGTTGTTTCCTCCATTCTCGTTACCATTCTTGGGGACACCATGGTTGTGTGAACTCCCTCCATTGTGAGTGTGGCCTCCATGGTTATGATGGGTATGTCCTCCCGAGTTCAGGGTAAAACAAGGCTTCTGCTGAGATCTAGAGTTGTACTTCCCCTATCCATACTTCCGTTTGCGGTTCTCAATCTACTGCTGCTTGCCTTCAACCATGAGAGCCCTATCTACCAACTCTTGGTAATTGGCAGATGTTGCCACCATCAACTGGATGATCAAATCATCATTCAGCCCCTCCATAAAGTTCTCCTGCTTCGTGGCATCTGTGGGCACATCATCTGGGGCATAGCGAGCTAACTTGCTGAACTCATCCACGTACTGCTTCACAGTATGATTTCCTTGGTGTAAGTTGCAAAACTCATGCTTCTTCATGCTCATAGATCTAGTTGAGACATGTGTAGTGCGGAATGCTTGCTGAAACTGGTCCCAAGTGACACTAGCCACGATGAAAGTTGTCGGATCGTGCGTTCCGGCAAACCCTTGATGTTCAAACACTGGGGTGCACATGAAGATCTCTCTCTCTCTCGCTCACTCTCGCAACGATCTCTAGGCCTTGCTCGCCGAACCCAAGGAACAACAGACACGAGAGTTTATACTGGTTTGGGCCACCGTCGCGGTGTAATACCCTACTCCAGTGTGGTGTGGTGGATTGCCTTGTAGGCTGAGGATGAACTATTACAAGGGATGAACAGCCTTCTGAGGAGAGGTCTTCTTTAGTCTTGTGTGTGTGAGGATGGTCTGAATGATCCGTCCCTTGCTAAGGTGGTGGCTAGTCCTATTTATAGAGGCCCTGATCCTCCTCCCAAATGTTTAGGCAGGAAGGGATCCCACAACGGCCAATTTCAGAGGGGAACAACTAGTACAAGTTATCCTGACAAAAGGTGGTCTTTGCCTGCCAAAGGCTCTAGCGGTGACGCCGCCGTGGGCTTCACGGTGACCTCCATCTTGCCATCCTGCTGGTCTTGGTCTTGTTGTACCAATAAGGAAACCTTTGCCTGATACCTCGGGACTCCTCACCTGCGCTTTCCCCTTTAGCACCAAAGAGGAAACTGGCACCATGCGCCCGCTGGCGCCTGCGTGGCCTTGGTCGTCATGGCTCATGTCACGCAGACCTCGCGAGGTGCACCTTGCATAGATATCTCCGCTCCTCAGGAGCCAGCCAAGAGGTCTTGGTGTCGTCCGCCTCGCGCGGGTCTTGAGTGGTTGTTGATGAAGATGGGCCATACCAGACACTGGATGAGCCACGCCCTGGGCCACAGGCAGGCAAGTCTGGGTACCCCCGTTCCCAGGACGCCGACAGTAGCCCCCGGGCCCAAGGCACGCTCGGACTTTGCTTCAAGGCGAAGCCAAGGGTCAAGTGCAGAGCACCGCTAGCCGCAATTGTCTACGGCCTCGATTGACACATGGAGATAGATAGGTCGTGGGCGTCTCCGCTTCCCCACACTGCCTCGGCAACTGCCCGACTCGACGACACCCTACTGCATGCAGAAGAAAATCATCATTACCTTAGATCGTGGTGGCCGGTGGTTGGCTTCCCTCTGGCTATAAATGAGAAAGGGGCGGAGCCCCCATTGCTCATCTCTTCCTTCGTTCCGCTTGCTTCTTCTTCCTCCTTCTTGCTGCAACATTCATGACGCCAACACGGATGTTCTCCGCCGCCGAGAAGGGGAAAACCCCTCGTGAAGAACTTGGGCCACTCCCGCCGAAGAAGAGGCCGATCCTCTCTCGCGACATCGTCGTGAAGCCGGAGGTGACGAGGCCTTGGTACAAGCGGCCTCCCCCGGGCTACCCGCTGCCCTTGTACGCTCAGGCAGAAGGCTCCGGGGGAGGAGGCAGTGACCGACGCCTCTCGTGCCACGGCCGCAATGGCTGTGCAGTGGTGGCGCGCGCCGCCGCCCCGTGAACACACGCCGAGGGCTCCTCACTACAACTCGTGGTGTGGGCGGCGATGCCACCGCGCACGTGGATCCGATTCCCGCCGTTCTTTGCCGTAGTGATGCTGCCAAAGGGGCCGCTTGAGTTTTGGCTGCAGCACGCCCAGTGCGGTACCCCGGCGACGGGAGCAGAGGTTGAGTCCATCTCCCAGGGCAAGATCTTCATGACCCGCGGATGGGGCGAGCTCGCCCGTGTCTGCCGCACGGAGGGGGCCCTCGCAATCCATTTCGAGTACGACGGCACCTCCATGATGCTCTTCAAAGTCTTCAACAAGGAAGGCTGCCGCCTGGAGTGCTGTCCTGAAGGGGGTCGCCAGCATAGCACAGGGGCAGGCGCGGGGCCCGCCCATGGACTTGCCGACAGCTCCTCCAGCAGCAGCGGCGGCTCCTGGGAGTCCAGCGACTCTCCCGAGCCAGACGAGACTCCAAAGACGAACGATGACAGCTACATGCCCTCGAGCTCACACCATGCCCAGAGCGCAGCGGCGTCGTCAGCCCGTTTGCCGCCTCTGATCTGGATGGGGTTGGCGCCGGTCCCTCGTGGCCCACTGTTGATGATGGCGCCGGCGGCTATACTGGTAGATAGGGCTCCTAGGAACTTCCTTCTTTTGTTCCTACGAGGAATCAAGACGAACCTCATGGGGGCGTGTAAAGAGTCTGTAATGCTTTACATCAATATTATCTTCACTGTGGAGTCCATGATTGCACGTCTCGCTTTGGCACTATCCCCCTTTTCATCCTCGCAATAGCTTAGTGCTCTACACCGACAGGTCCCAGTCCCCAGGCAAGCTTTAGCCGTCGCTGGTATGCCAGGTCGCGATGTCGTGGTCAAGGCCTGGAGGTGAGCGGCCAAGGTCCAGTAAGAGCTCCTGAGGTGCGAAGCTCAAGAGGTCCCCCTTAGCGTGCAAGCAGCCCCCTGAAGGTAGAAAAGGCGGGCGGCATTGCCAGAGGGAGGCCATAGGGGTCGAAAATCCTAATTTGCGAGCTGAGATGCCTTGGGTGCGTGACTTATCTTAGCGATCATGGATCGGTTCCTTGTGTGGTGCCTGGTTTGCGGCCGCTGATGGCGATGCTTCCAGGTTGTGTCAACGCCAGCTCCCGCCCTTCATACTTCCCTGATTGCTTTGTTACTTCGGTCTCGGCCCCCGAGCAAGCTTGGCCGCCGCTGGTATGCCAGGTCGCGATTCCGTGGTCAAGGCCAGGGGGCGAGGGCTGGAGATCCAGTAAGAGCTCCTCAGGCGCGATGCTCAGGAGCCCTCCCTTCAACGCCCAAGCGAAAATCATGAAAGGGAGCAGCTGGCAGGGACCTCCTGCAGCTAGGCTCCGGAGGTTCCTATGGGTTAGTGTAAGAGAGAGTGGCCCATGGCTGTGCTTGTTGTCCTGCTATTGCTATTTCCGCGAGAAGATGAAGGCACTGATGATCTGGTGAGGTGGCGTACATGGAGCGGGCTGTGAGCCAGAGCTCGATCACACAGGTTTATCAGTGTTGCAGGGACGAACCCGAGCACAAGCACCGTGCCAGCATGCGACTCTCCCGTTGCGGGATAAGCAAGTGACCGATCGGCAGTGCAGGAGGCTGCGATGAGCATGCGCCATGTGAGTAGTGGTTCTGGAGCAATTCACGCGAGAAGGCAAATTAGTTCAGATAGATGCAAGAATGATGCATGCCACTTGGACGAACCCGAGCAGCCTGGGGATGATACAGCCCGTGAAGCGCCCCCAACAGAGTATGC
The DNA here is from genome assembly GCF_056163025.1 of Triticum urartu. NCBI lineage: Eukaryota > Viridiplantae > Streptophyta > Magnoliopsida > Poales > Poaceae > Triticum > Triticum urartu. Next base: position 183,877,329 of record NC_141873.1, on the reverse strand, counting down.
TAAAGGTGCAGAAGGATACACACCGCAGGGACATGCCCATGTGACTTAGGGATAATGTTGCCCGATGGGCACCCTTACTGAATGAACTGGAAAGAGTCACCTGATACCATGCTGGGGTGGTGTCGGGGCAGCTGAAGACACGCTGAAGAGGTTGCCCCTCATGGGCCGCCAGTGCCCTGAGCCTTAGGAGGCTCCGCAGGCCCTAGTGGCTCCTGAGGAACTGTCGCGATCTCCTCTAGGACAGCGTGATGCCAGGCCTCGTGAGCCGCCAGAATGCTTCGTAGGTGATGCTAGAAGGTGACAGCCGCGTTCGGCAGGCCGAGAGGCATGCGAACGTAGCTGTGAGGTGAACCCTCGCACCGTCCAATGCGCGAAAGCCAGAACCGTCGCTAGGATGCGGCCCTGTTGAGCCCTGGAATGTTGACGCAGACGCGCATCCCGCTGCCCACGCCAGGGTGTAGAGCCGCACTGGATGGTGGGCGACGGCCGCCACGTATGGACCCTGCCTCTTGAAGCTCTTGGATCGCCTTGGTCATGGATTCCTGAGCGCAAGGTGCTCCACGCCTCGCGCCCCCTTGAGGGGAAACGTGCGGCGAAGTATGCCTCCACATGGTGCCCGAGCGCCTCCCTAGTGATGACGGCTAGGTCTGAGGCCCTCCAGAAGAGAACGCCCGAGCTCAGCCTGAGGAGGGCGCCGGGCGCGCCTTCCTATGCAAGGAAAGGAGGCGCCCCATCTGTGGGCGCAGGTCCTGAGGTGGTGCTACTGGAGACGCTGCCTTCCTGAGGACCTTGGCGGAGTAGCTTCTTCTTCTTCTTAGGGTTAGCCTCAGGAGGGTGCGGGGTGCCTTCATTGTCAGGGATTCGGCCGCCACAGCCTGGTAAGCACGCTCGAGGGAGCACACCGTATCTCTTTCCTTGCAGGCGACCGAGATGACACCGCCACTTCCTGGCATCTTGAGGACGTTGTAGCCGTGGTGGGTCACTGCCATAAACTTGGCCAAGGCTGGATATCCAAGGATGGTGTTGTACGGCAGGAGGATGTAGGCGACGCCAAGGCGATGAGCTCGGTGCGGTAGTTGTCACGCTGGCCGAAGGTGACATAGAGGCGGACCTGCCCTATTGGGGTGGTGGAGCCGTCGGTCACTCCTGAGAAAGGCTTGGTAAGCTGTAGCTGATCGTACGGCACCTGAAGGTTGTCGAATGTCTCGACGGACAGGATGTAGAGCCCTGCGCCACCGTCGATAAGGGTCTTGGTGACTTGAATGTTGCTGATGACGGGTGAGCAGAGCATTGGGAGAGCGCCGGTAGTTGCCGCGCACTTGAGCTGGTCCACCGAGCTGAAGGTGATGGAACATTGGACCGCCTGAGCGGGCATGTGGCCTAGGGCCTGGGAAGGGCTGCATTCACCTCGCGAGCAAACTGCTTGAAGACGCGCTGAGAGGCTGGGGTTTGAGCAGCACCCAATATACACACGATGACACGCGGCTCCTGTAAACCCCAAGCCCCCTCGTCCTATTGGTGGTCGTCGTTTCTCCTTGGTGGTGCCGGCAGCAGAGGGAGGCCAGCGTTTCCCTGAGGGTAGTCCTCACGAGGCTGCTCCCTCTAGGGGACCTCGCGCGGCTGGTCCTGCCAGTGGTCCTCGCGAGGCCGGTCACGCCACTCTTGGCGGGAGCCGCAGTCGTCCCAGCATCCTCCACTTTGTCCTCCTCCTCGGTCGTAGCCCTGGTCATTGCGCTCGGGGCATCAACCGAAGCGCCCATCTCGCATGGCCCTGAGCTCCAGACAGTCGCTGGTGTTGTGGTTGTGAGCATTGTGGAAGGCGTAGAAGGGGCGGTTGGGCCTGGATGATTCGGGGTGGTCGCGGCCGTGCTTCATCTCTGGCTCCGCCGCGAGCATTGCAGCCCCCTTGCGCTTCACATCCTTGATCTTTGCCTTCTTGTCCTTCTAGTCAGCTACTGGGGGCTCGAGGAGGGAGAGGCGCCCTTCCTCGGCCCTTGCACACTTGGTTGCCATGTTGAACATCTTCAGGGCTGAGCATAGCTCCTCATGGATGGCGAGCTCCTCCTTCATCTTGACATCACCGACGCCATCGGAGAACGCGGAAATGATGGCCTCGTCCTTCACCTTAGGGATCTTGAGGCGGACGTTGTTGAAGTGCTGGATGTACTTTTGCAGGATTTCCCCTGGCTACTGCTTGATGCGCTGCAGGTTGCCTGCGGCTGGCAGGCGGTTGCGAGTGGCCTGGAAGTTTGCAATGAAGCGCTCGAGCATCTCGCCCCAGGAGCAGATTGATCCCGCGGGCAGGTTCAGGAGCCACGAGCGCGCGCCATCCTTGAGGGCCATGGGAAACCAGTTCGCCATGACCTTCTCGTCTCCGTTGGCTGCCTCGATCCTCAGCTCATAGAGCTGCAAGAACTCTGCAGGGTCAGGGGTATCGTCGTAGCGCGGAGGCAAGTCTAGCTTGAACTTGCCTGGCCAGACGATGTTGCGCAGCTCAGGAGTGAAGGCACGGCAGCCTGGAGTAGTGAGCCTGATCTTGATATCCCCGCACCGCCACCACAGGCAGTGCATGGTCTTGACGTGGTGGTGCAGAGAGTGCAGGAGCGTTCCCTTGCGGTCGAGGGACCTCCTGGCAGCTTCCTTCTCCGTGCACGGGCACCTGGCGTGGCAGATCACGCCGCGGGACCGCGCGTCTTGGGGCGTGTCGTGGAATTGTCACGGCAGATGTCCTAGTGTGAAGACTTACTCGTGGAGCCATCGCACTATGTTAGCTTAAAGGTGTTAAACGGGACAAAGGACATAGGAGTTTATACTGGTACGGCCCCTTGCGGTGAAGGTAAAGGCCTACTCCAGTTGAGGTGGTATTGCTTACGTCTCGATTACCAGGGAGCGAATACGCTTGACCTAGCTTTTGATCTCTTGTCTCTTTCCCTAAACCGCCGCTGGGTTGTCCCTTTATGTACATAGGTTGACACCCACCGGCTTTACAGAGTCTCGGCCGGCTCATATAATGTGTCTGGCTTGGTGACCAAATACACATGGCTTAAAATACAAGTCATACATATATGGCAGTTTATGCTTATGGGCTTTAACCTGCCTCTGGTCCTTGGGCCTTTTAATGAGTCATCATAGTGAACCGCATCTTCAGCGCCTTTATGGGCTTTGTCTTGATAGACCGCCGTGGCTTAACCCGTCCCCTCCTGGGCAGGTTAACCAAATAGTTACATCCCCAACATTAGGCCCCAGGTTGATTTGAACTTGTTCATGTCAATCTTCAACACATAGGAAAAAATCCTTCTTCATTTGTTCTTCACAAGATATTGTAACCTGCCATGACGTCATCCCCTGGAATTATGGAAACCCGCCATTTCGCACGAGACACAACATATCTTAACAGATCTTTATCTTTAAGTAACCACCCCGAAATTGGCCTCCTCGTTTCTCGCGCCTGCCTACTGACCCTTTCCTTATAAATAGGCCCCAACAGCCCATCCATTCTCCCCCTTCTTTCCTACTTGTCTTCCTCCTCTCTCTGTGGTTCCTCTACACATCTGAGCACCGCCGCCGCCATGAAGCTCATCTTTGTCCTCGACCTCGGCCGTTGCATCAACCTGAACGGGACTAGAGAAGAAACTACGGCGCCTCTCCATTGCTCAGCGGTTCTGCTGAGTACCTTATCTTCTCCACCATAGATATTCATTAGGGTTTCTTCAGTTGTTATGAGTTCATCATCGTTCTTCATCACGCTTCTATTTAATCCTTACTTGGATCCAAAACTGGCCTTTGAAATATGCAGAACCTATTTCTATCCTTTGCTTTAATCACTGAACATGTCGTTTAGCCGCAGAAATCTCACCAATGTGTTAGTTCCTCCACTGCTGCAATATTTATGTTTTAATTTATCTTCCTTTTTCGCACAACGCTAGATCCAAATACCCTACTCCAGTCTGTAAAAACTGTTTGTCCCAACACCTAGTAAAATTCGCTCTTGTCAGATCTTGAATATCAGTTCTTATCATGGCGGCTGACATCACCGGCTTATAATTACCCATATATCATTAGGCCCCATTTAAGCCGCCATTCGGAGTGCATGCAGTTGTTTTTTATTTCTTCCTTTAATGAATCAACTTAACATGGAAAAAATTATTTTCTTTTGGCTTTTCTCTTCACAATGCCGTCAAAGACAGTCACTTCATGCAACTAGGTTAAGTCCATTATTACCGAAGATACTGTCAAAGATTTTGTCAAAATTGGGTAATTGCCAACAAAGAATGTTATGCATTATGGTGCCCCCAATCCAGGCGAAGAAAGACCTCAACCAAAGGATGGTGAGGTCATTGTTTTCACCGACCACATGAACCGAGGCTTCTCACCGCCCAGCTCTAAATTTTTCTGAGATGTGCTGCACTTATTTCAACTCCATTCGCAAGACATTGGACCCAATTATGTGTCAAACATTTGCATCTTACAAGTCTTCTGTGAAGTATACCTTCAAGAGGAGCCTAGTGTGGAACTTTTCAGAGAATATTTTTATTTGAACCGCCAAAATGAATTCACAAATGGACCCAGCTTGGAGCTCGACGCAATCTCAATTCGATGAAGAAGATATGCTATCTTCCCCTATGCTTGCTTGCCGAGTCATCCCAAGGAATGGAACCAGACATGGTTTTATTGCAAAGATACCTCTCCGGCTAATGAGAATCCATTGCCAGTTTATCGTGTCGAGCGCCTGGAACCAAAACATTTTCTTCCTGAGAAGCTTACCGTTGCTGAATGTGCAAAGCTTGCCCCTATCACTTCAAAAGTCAAAGCTCTACTGGGAAACAATTCAACTGGCATTGACTCCCTTCGCTCCGTTTTCAATCACCTTAGATCGTGATTGAAACAGCCGGGGCACTTGTGATTTACTTGTGTGCAAGATAATGATAAAGCACAAGCAGCTGATTATAGTGATTATACTCCCTTGGATCCTTTTCAATCACCTACTGGGAAACGCTTGCCCTTGACTCCCTTGGCTCCTTTTCAATCACCTTATTGACACTGATTATACTCAGGATGACACGGGGGCCAGCCAAGCAGCTGAAGAAGAGTTAACTATTATTTTGTCCGACTAAGAGCCTTTGCCAAGACAGAAAATTCGACGGGTAACCCGAAAAGTAAGCTTTTCGCACCCCTTAGCTCATTTGGATCCTCACTTTCTTTTGAAGCAACAGTAGCACGAGAGCCGGCAACAAACTCGGACCAGCGGGGGTGAAGAGTTATCGTCCATCTTACCTAATACTCCAGCTTTATGAAAATGGCAAAATGAGGTCTTTCCAAACTTAACTCTTTTTACCCCCAGGCGGGTCTCATCCGTCAGCCACTTACTTCTTTCAATCCAACCTTATCAGGTGGTTTCTCGCTCTTCCTCCGGCGATTCATCTCAAACCCAGCTACTGGATTTCAAGATTGCCCCTGGGTAACATCTCTTTTGTTTTCTATCTCCTTATGCTCTTATACTTATACTGATCTCTCGTGAACCGTGTAGTGGAAAAGCAAAGCCGAACAAGAGGGCAAAGGTGACCAAGCCGGCTGAAGACCCTAAAGTTCCTGAACCGGAACAACAAATTCCAGCATCTGATACCTCCATGGTACCACCCGACGAGCCTGTCTTTGACAATCTACCAGAGATTCCTGACCTCTCCAGCGACTAGACAAAACTCAATCCTTTGAATACTGAACCGTCAAGCCCACTTAAACCGTCAGAAACTCATACTGATGATGTTACGATCATTGGCACCAGCTTTACAGAATCGGGATATCCAACTGTCTTCGCTCAACACTCCGCTAAGCAAGAATTCATTCAAAAGCAGAAAGTGAATTTGATGTTACTCACTATTCTCACTTGAGCAGCAGTGAAGTACTATCTGTCTACCTCAACCAAGTACATACCAGCCACGATCTTGAAATCGATATGGTGAAATAGATGCATCCAAAATATGAGGTATGAATTCTGGCTTAAATACATTACGCATATCCTGTCAGCCCCCAAGTCTACTTTGTAGAATATAATTGAATGTTGTGGACTTAGAATAGCAATGAGCAGAAAGTATCTTTTGATAAAAAAATCCTTCAAAAAGCCATTTTTCACTTAAACTGGATTTTAATAATCAACATTGCATCTGTAGCACCCAAGGGCCGGTTTAATCAGCATGAATAAAACGGTACTTTTTAGTGTTTACAGATCAGAACTTCCTCATGTAGCCCCCATGAGCAGGCTGTGGTTGTCCATGGCACCGGCGGGTCATCATAAAGTAGTAATGAAATATGAACAAATATGCATTAGCCCCCAAGTGCTAAGTACTGTTGCTTGCAAAGTTCTTGGGACTTAGTCATATAAATCAATGTAGGAAGAATTCTTTGGTGGGCATTAGCCCCAAAGTGCCAAGTGTTGTTGCTTGCAAAAGGCTTGGGACTTATATTCCTGTAACCCGGATATAAATGTGTTTGTAATTCTGTGTTTGTACAGGAGGCCGCCGCTGAACTTCAGTCACAATTGGCTAATGCAAAGACCTGGCTGGAGATTCAAGAGTTTGAGACCCAAAAAGCCGATTTAAAATTCAAGTTTAGTCCGGAGGAAACGGAAAAGCTGAAGACCGGTTTTCATGCTGAAAGAAACTCCTAGGACGAAGGGAAAAGCGCTCTAACACAGCGCACCGAAAAAGATGAAATTGATCTGGAAAAGGTGACCTCTGAGCTTACCATTTTAAAACGCCGGGTGTCTCAGATGTTTTCTGCTATCTTTGGTAAGTCGTCGTGTGAATAATGGAATTGAATCTCTTCCGTGATGGTATAAACCGCCACTGATTACATCCATGATTGTCACACAGGTCCAAGGAGCAGTAATCTGAATCAGGACGTGTTGGTGAAGCTTAAAGCCGTATATACACTGGTTGAACAGCTATATACCGGAACTCAGCGGACGTTAGCCACAATTTCTCCAACAAATCAAGGACCCAACCTTCTAAGCGATGTGTTGAGAAAATTGTAAATTCTGCATGCGAGGATTCAAGAGATAAAACGGTCATGTGCGAGATCCCGTGTTGTAACGGCCTTGAGCCATGCCAAGGCATGGTTACCTGAGCTAGACCCAGCCGAGGTAGCTATCGGGTATCCCTGAAAGAAGATGGAACTACTTTTGATCAGCAGGACTTCACCGCCTACATTAAAGAAATTCGTCCTCATGCGACAGTAATTGCTGATGAAACCAATCTCTCAAAATATCAGCCAGCTTATGATGCAGAGAATCGAAAGATGTTCACGCCAGCTTATAAAGTGAAGGATCTGATTCCTCCAATTCGTAAGCATACTTTTGCCCCTAAAGTTGACCCTTCAAATCTTATTGACGATGAATCTTAATTCCATGCCTTAAATGGAATTGATTGGTCAACACCAAACTTCCAGACAGCGGAGGAGGACGAAGAATCGGAGAAGCATGATCCAGAAGGCCCAAGTTGGTAAGGCCAGGATGAATGATCTACTGGGCGGTTTATATATTTGATCCTTTGAAAACACTTGATCTTGTTTGGTTCACAGAGTCATGTAATAGGCTACTAAACTTTGATGTGTCGTGCCATCGTGCACATTCTTTGCTTTGTGCTACATCGTTTGATCCGCCATTTAAAGAGCATATCACTTTATGCTTACGATAACATTAATTTATGCAAAGGGAGCTCTATCATTATCCTGCACACAAGTAAATCACAAGTGCCCCGACAGTTTACCGCGGGGCGGGTTATGATACCATATATATAAACTACTGGCAACTAAAATAGGTCATAATCAGGGCCGGCTTAACCATGACTAAATATATATATATATATATGAAATATCATACCCGTGATATTCAATTAAGCTGCCGGTTCATCATACCAGCGCAGTAAGAGGTAATATCCCAAGATTTGGAATATAATACTTCCAAGCACCTTAATACATATTGGCGATTTATAATCTGTCATACTGGCGGGTTAAAAAACTTCGGGTACGCTTCAAATATGAGACACAGGGATGAAGATTACACGGCCTGAATTTTCTCCGTCCATATGTTAATATGGCCGAAATATATAAATTCCAAAAAATTCTCAGAAAACAGAGATCAGATACAAATCGAGAAAACGAGGTTTTCATAAACTGCCAAGCTCAAATGAGTTAAAAGTTTTCATAGTGTAGGAGCCGGACCAGGAGGGATTTTATAGCTATGCTTCAAATATGAGCAGGAAGCCCCCAAGTGGCTTGCGGCCTTAAGTTTTAGTATTGAAACAGTTAAAAGGGATGTTTTAGAGCTATGCTTCAAATACGAGCAAGAAGGCCCCAAATAACCGTAATTGTGGCATTGCACCGATCAAGAGGGATATTCATAGCTATGATTCGAATACGATCAGGAAACCCCCAAGTGACCATAAGTGTGGTATTTTGCCGATCAAGAGGGATATTCATAGCTATGATTCGAATACGATCACGAAGCCCCCAAGTGACCATTAGTGTGGCATTGCGCCGATCAAGAGGGATAGTCACAGCTATGATTTGAATACGATCAGGAAGCCCCCAAGTGACCATAAGTGTGGCATTGCACCGATCAAGAGGGATATTCACAACTATGATTCGAATACGATCAGGAAGCCCCCAAGTGACCGTAAGTGTGGCATTGAGCTGATCAAGAGGGATATTCACAGCTAGGATTCGAATACGATCAGGAAGCCCCCAAGTGACCATAAGTGTGGCATTGCACCAATCAAGAGGGTAGTAACTCTATGTTCTCTTTGGTGAATACACCTATATTTGAAAAGGAAGCTGACAAGTGATCTTTCTGTAATGACAAAGACTCATTATTCTTGAAATGAAACGACAGGGGCCCTGATTTATTAGGAATGATAGCTTTATTATATTCCTTATAATATATACATCATCAAAATATGTACATCACAAAAGTCGATGGCTTCAGGTGTAGTAAGGCCGAAGATGAGCAAAATTCCACGGCCGGCGGGTCTCCTCCTCCGACGTGCATGAGTCCTTGTGGTCTCGAACTTCGATAAGGTAGTATAAGCCTTTGTTCAGATTCTTGCTGACCACAAAGGGTCCTTCCCAAGGTGGGTATAACTTGTGCATATCCGTCTGATCCTGGATAAGCCGGAGCACGAGGTCCCCTTCTTGAAAGGTTCTTGTTTCGACCCGGCGGCTGTGATAACGGCGCAAATCTTCCATGTAAATCGCCAAACGAGATGCCTCGAGGTCACGCTCCTCATCCAACAAGTAAAGTGCATCTTGACGCACTTTCTCATTATCAGCTTCTACATAAGCTGCCACTCAAGGCGAATCATGACGAATGTGACTAGGGAGAACTGCCTCTGCTCCGTAAACCATGAAGAAAGGCGTATAACCCGTAGATCTGTTGGGGGTAGTATTGATGCTCCATAACACAGAAGGTAACTCCTCCACCCAACAACCCGGCGTCCTCTATAAAGGAACCATAAGCCGGGGCTTGATGCCTTTCAAGAACTTTTGATTAGCTTGCTCTGCTTGACCATTAGACTGGGGGTGAGCCGCTGATGATACATCAAGCTGGATGTGTTCACGTTGACAATATTCCTCCATGGCCCCTTGGATAGATTAGTGCCTTTATCAGTTATAATACTATGGGGAAAACCAAAGCGGAAAATCACCTTTTTCATGAATTGAACCGCCGTCGCAGCATGACATTTACTCACCGGCTCTGCTTCAATCCACTTTGTAAACTTATCGACCACCACCAGGAGATGCGTCCTTTTGACTTTCAACCTCTTGAAAGGTCCAACCATATCAACCCACAGACTACAAACAGCCAAGTAATTGGAATCATCCTCAACTCTTGAGCCGGCACATGAGCGCGTCGTGCGAACTTGTGACAACCATCACATCTACTAACTAGATCCTCCGCATCAGCATACGCCGTCAGTCAATAGAACTCATGATGAAAATCTTTGGCTACTAGAGATTTAGACCCAGCATGATGACCACAATCCCCATAATGAATCTCTCGTAGAATCTCACAGCCTTCTTCAGGAGAAACACAATGTTGAAACGCCCTTGTGACACTACAATGATGGAATTATGCATTGAAAATAGTCATTGTCTTAGACCGCCGGGTTATCTGTCTGGCCAAAGTTTCATCCTCAGGTAACTCACCCCGGGTCATATAAGCCAAATATGGAACTGTCCAATCAGGAATCACATGAAGAGCCGCCACCAGTTGTGCTTCCGAGTCAGTAATAGCCAAATCCTCCTTTGTAGGTAATTTAACGGAAGGGTTATGCAGAATATCCAGGAAAGTGTTAGGTGGTATGGGCTTACCCTAACCAGCTTAAAGCATCAGCCGCCTCATTTTTCCTGCGATCAACATGTTCAATTTGACAACCTTTAAAGTGACCCGCAATAGCATCAACCTCTCGAAAGTAAGCTGCCATGAGTGGATCTTTGGAATACCAAGTGCCAGGAACTTGCTGAGCCACGAGATCTGAGTCGCCGAAACACCGCACCCTGCTTAAACTCATCTCCTTAGCCATCCGAAGACCATGGAGCAAGGCCTCATACTCAGCTACATTGTTAGTACAAGGAAACATCAGTCGGAGAACATAAGAAAAATTGTCACCTCGTGGGGAAGATAATACAACTGCAGCCCCTCAGCCTTCCAACTGCCTGGATCCATGGAAGTGAATAGTCCAATACGAGTTGTCTGACTTCTCCTCAGGCATCTGTATCTCTATCCAATCATTGATAAAATCCATAAGTGCTTGAGACTTTATGGCTATACGTGAAGGACATATGCCCTAGAGGCAATAATAAAGTTATTATTTATTTCCTTATATCATGATAAATGTTTATTATTCATGCTAGAATTGTATTAACCAGAAACATAATACATGTGTGAATACATAGACAAATAGAGTGTCACTAATATGCCTCTACTTGACTAGCTCATTGATCAAAGATGGTTATGTTTCCTAACCATAGACATGAGTTGTCATTTGATTAACGAGATCACATCATTAGGAGAATGATGTGATTGACTTGACCCATTCCGTTAGCATAGCACTTGATCGTTTAGTTTGTTGCTATTGCTTTATTCATGACTTATACATGTTCCTATGACTATGAGATTATGCAACTCCCGTTTACCGGAGGAACACTTTGTGTCCTACCAAACGCCACAAAGTAACTGGATGATTATAAAGGTGCTCTACAGGTGTCTCCAAAGGAACTTTTTGGGTTGGCGTATTTCGAGATTAGGATTTGTCACTCCGATTGTCGGAGAGGTATCTCTGGGCCCTCTCGGTAATGCACATCACTTAAGCCTTGCTAGCATTGCAACTAATGAGTTAGTTGTAGGATGATGTATTATGGAACGAGTAAAGAGACTTGCCGGTAACGAGATTGAACTAGGTATTGAGATACCGACGATCGAATCTCGGGCAAGTAACATACCGATGACATAGGGAACAACGTATGTTGTTATGCGGTCTGACCAGTAAAGATCTTCATAGGATATGTGGGAGCCAATATGAGCATCCAGGTTCCGCTATTGGTTATTGACCGGAGACGTGTCTCGGTCATGTCTACATTGTTCTCGAACCCGTAGGGTCCGCACGCTTAAGGTTTCGATGACAGTTATATTATGAGTTTATGAGTTTTGATGTACCGAAGGAGTTCGGAGTCCCGGATGAGATTGGGGACATGACGAGGAGTATCGAAATGGTCGAGACATGACGAGGAGTATCGAAATGGTTCTACCGACGGGTGTCAGTTTCTCCAACTTTAGTTGAACCGAGTGTGGCTACGCCCGGTCCTTGCGAAGGTTAAAACAGCACCAACTTGACAAACTATCGTTGTGGTTTTGATGCGTAGGTAAGAACGGTTCTTGCTCAGCCCGTAGCAGCCACGTAAAACTTGCAACAACAAAGTAGAGGACGTCTAACTTGTTTTTGCAGGGCATGCTGTGATGTGATATGGTCAAGACATGATGCTAAATTTTATTGTATGAGATGATCATGTTTTGTAACCGAGTTATCGGCAACTAGCAGGAGCCATATGGTTGTCGCTTTATTGTATGCAATGCAATTGCGCTGTAATGCTTTACTTTATCACTAAGCGGTAGCGATAGTCGTGGAAGCATAAGATTGGCGAGACGACAACGATGCTACGATGGTGATCAAGGTGTCGCGCCGGTGACGATGGTGATCATGACGGTGCTTCGGAGATGGAGATCACAAGCACAAGATGATGATGGCCATATCATATCACTTATATTGATTGCATGTGATGTTTATCTTTTATGCATCTTATCTTTCTTTGTTTGACGGTAGCATTATAAGATGATCTCTCACTAAATTTCAAGATAAAAGTGTTCTCCCTGAGTATGCACCGTTGCCAAAGTTCGTCGTGCCCATACACCACGTGATGATCGGGTGTGATAAGCTCTACGTCCATCTAAAACGGGTGCAAGCCAGTTTTGCACATGCAGAATACTCAGGTTAAACTTGACGAGCCTAGCATTTGCAGATATGGCCTCGGAACACTGGAGACCGAAAGGTCGAGCGTGAATCATATAGTAGATATGATGAACATAATCATGTTCACCATTGAAAACTACTCCATTTCACGTGATGATCGGTTATGGTTTAGTTGATATGGATCATGTGATCACTTAGATGATTAGAGGGATGTCTATCTAAGTGGGAGTTCTTAAGTAATATGATTAATTGAACTTAAATTTATCATGAACTTAGTCCTGGTAGTATTAGCATATCTATGTTGTAGATCAATAGCTCGGGTTTAGCTCCTCTGTTTTATTTTTGATATGTTCCTAGAGAAAACTAAGTTGAAAAATGTTAGTAGCAATGATGCGGATTGGATCCAAGATCTGAGGGTTATCCTCATTGCTGCACAGAAGAATTATGTCCTTGATGCACCGCTAGGTGACAGGCCAATTGCAGGAGCAGATGCAGACGTCGTGAATGTTTGGCTAGCTCAATATGATGACAACTTGATAGTTTAGTGCACCATGCTTAACAACTTAGAATTGGGATTTCAAAGACGTTTTGAACGTCATGGACCATATGAGATGTTCCGGTAGTTAAAGTTAATATTTCAAGCAAATACCCGAGTTGAGAGATATGAAGTCTCCAACAAGTTCTATAGCTAAAAGATGCAGGAGATTAGCTCAAGCAATGAGCATGTGCTCAGATTGTCTGGGTACTACAATCGCTTGAATCAAGTGGGAGTTAATCTTCCAGATAAAATAGTGATTGACAGAATTATCTAGTCACCATCACCAAGTTAGTAGAACTTCTTGATGAACTATAATATGCAAGGTATAACGGAAACAATTCCCAAGCTCTTCGCGATGCTTAAATCGACGAAGGTAGAAATCAAGAAAAGCATCAAGTGTTGATGGTAAACAAAACCACTAGTTTCAAGTAAAGGGAGAAAGGGAAGAAAGGGGAACTTCAAGAAGAACGGTAAGCAACTTGCTGCTCAATTAAAAAACCCAAGTCTGGACCGAAGCCTGAAACTAAGTGCTTCTACTGCAAAGGTACTGGTCATTGGAAGCGGAACTACCCCAAGTATTTGGCGGATAAGAAGGATGGCAAAGTGAACAAAGGTATATTTGATATACATATTATTGATGTGTATTTTACTACTGTTCGTAGCAACCCCTCAGTATTTGATACTAGTTCAGTTGCTAAGAGTAGTAACTCGAAATGGGAGTTGCAGAATGAATAGAGACTAGTTAAGGGTGAAGTGACGATGTGTGTTGGAAGTGGTTCCAACATTGATATGATCATCATCGCACACTCCCTATACTTTCGGGATTAGTGTTGAAACGAAATAAGTGTCATTTGGTGTTTGCGTTGATCATGAATATGATTTGATCATGTTTATTGCAATACGGTTATTCCTTTAAGTAAGAGAATAAATTGTTGTTCTGTTTACATGAATAAAACCTTATATGGTTACACACCCAATGAAAATGGTTCGTTGGATCTCGATCATAGTGATACACATATTCATAATATTGAAACCAAAAGATGCAAAGTTAATAATGATAGTGCAACTTATTTGTGGCACTGCCGTTTAGGTCATATTGGTGTAAAACGCATGAAGAAAATACATGCTGATGGGCTTTTGGAATCACTTGATTATGAATCAATTGATGCTTGCGAACCATGCCTCATGGGCAAGATGACTAAGACTCCATTCTCCGGAACAATGGAGCAAGCAACAGATTTGTTGGAAATCATACATACTGATGTATGTGGTCCGATGAATATTGAGGCTCGCGGCAGGTATCATTATTTTCTGATCTTCACAGATGATTTGAGCAGATATGAGTATATCTACTTGATGAAACACAAATCTGAAACATTTGAAAAGTTCAAAGAATTTCAGAGTGAAGTGGAGAAACATCGTAACAAAAATAAAAGTTTCTACGATATGATCGCAAAAGGAAAATATTTGAGTTACGAGTTTGGCCTTTAGTTAAAAGATTGTGAAATAGTTTCACAACTCACGCCACCTGGAACACCACAGTGTAATGGTGTGTCTAAATGTCGTAACCGTGCTTTATTAGATATGGTGCGATCTATGAGGTCTCTTACCGATTACCACTATCGTTTTGGGGTTATGCATTAGAGACAGCTACATTCACGTTAAATAGGGCACCATATAAATCCATTGAGACGACATCGTATGAACTGTGGTTTGGCAAGAAACCTAAGCTGTCATTTCTTAAAGTTTGGGACTGCGATGCTTATGTGAAAAAGTTTCAACATGATAAGCTCGAACCCAAATCGGAGAAGTAAATGTTCATAGGATACCCAAAATAAAATGTTGGGTACACCTTCTATCACAGATCCAAAGGCAAGTTATTCATTGCTGAGAATGGATCCTTTCTAGAGAAGGAGTTTCTCTCGAAAGAAGTGAGTGGGAGGAAAGTAGAACTTGATGAGGTAACTGTACATGCTCCCTTATTGGAAAGTAGTTCATCACAGAAATCTATTCCTGTGACTACTACACCAATTAGTGAGGAAGCTAGTGATGATGATCATGTAACATCAGATCAAGTTACTACCGTAACCTCGTACGTAAACCAGAGTGAGATTCGCAACAGAGTGGTACGGTAATCTTGTTCTAGAGGTCATGTTACTTGACCATGACGAGCCTACGAACTATGAGGAAGCGATGATGAGCCCAGATTCCGCGAAATGGCTTGAGGCCATGAAATCTGAGATGAGATCCATGTATGAGAACAAAGTATGGACATTGATTGACTTGCCCAATGATAGGCGAGCCATTGAGATTAAATGGATCTTCAAGAGGAAGACGGATGCTAATATTAGTGTTACTATCTACAAAGCTAGAATTGTCGCAAAAAGGTTTTTGACAAGTTCAAGGTGTTGACTACGATGAGAGTTTCTCACTCGTATCTATGCTTAAGTCTGTCCGAATCATGTTAGCAATTGCCGCATTTTATGAAATATGGCAAATGGATAAAGAAAACAGCATTCCTTAATGGATTTATTAAAGAAGAGTTGTATATGATGCAACCAGAAGGTTTTGTCAATCCTAAAGGTACTAAAAAAATATGCAAGCTTCAGCGATCCATCTATGGACTGGTGCAAGCATCTCGGAGTTGCAATATACGCTTTGATAAGTTGATCAACGCATATAGTTTTATACAGACTTGCGGTGAAGCCTGTATTTACAAGAAAGTGAGTGGGAGGACTACAACATTTCTGATAAGTATATGTGAATGACATATTGTTGATCGGAGATAATGTAGAATTATCATGCAAAGCATAAAGGAATGTTTGAAAGGAGTTTTTCAAAGAAAGACCTCGGTGAAGCTGCTTACATATTGAGCATCAAGATCTATAGAGATAGATCAAGACACTTGATAAGTTTTTCAACGAGTACATACCTTGACAAGATTTCGAAGTAGTTCAAAATGGAATAGTCAAAGAAGGAGTTCTTGCCTATGTTACAAGGTGTTAAGTTGAGTAAGCCTCAAAACCCGACCACGGCAGAAGATAGAGAGAAAATGAAAGTCATTCCCTATGCCTCAGCCATAGCTTCTATAAAGTATGCCATGCTGTGTACCAGACCTATTGTATACCCTGCCCTGAGTTTGGCAAGGGAGTACAATAGTGATCTAGGAGTAGATCACTAGACAGCGGTCAAAATTATCCTTAGTGGAATAAGGATATGTTTCTTGATTATGGAGGTGACAAAAAGGTTCGTCGTAAAGGGTTACGTCGATGCAAATTTTGACACTGATCCAGATGACTCTAAATCTCAACCTGGATACATATTGAAAGTGGGAGCAATTAGCTGGAGTAGCTCCGTGCAGAGCATTGTTGACATAGAAATTTGCAAAATACTTACGGATCTGAATGTGGCAGACCCGTTGACTAAACTTCTCTCACAAGCAAAACATGATCACACCTTAGAACTCTTTGGGTGTTAATCACATAGCGATGTGAACTAGATTATTGACTCTAGTAAACCCTTTGGGTGTTGGTCACATGTCGATGTGAACTATGGGTTTTAATCACGTGGTGATGTGAACTATTGGTATTAAATCACATGGCGATGTGAACTAGATTATTGACTCTAGTGCAAGTGGAAGACTGAAGGAAATATGCCCTAGAGGCAATAATAAAGTTATTATTTATTTCCTTATATCATGATAAATGTTTATTATTCATGCTAGAATTGTATTAACCGGAAACATAATACATGTGTGAATACATAGACAAACAGAGTGTCACTAGTATGCCTCTACTTGACTAGCTCGTTGATCAAAGATGGTTATGTTTCCTAACCATAGACATGAGTTGTCATTTGATTAACGGGATCACATCATTAGGAGAATGATGTGATTGACTTGATCCATTCCGTTAGCATAGCACTTGATCGTTTAGTTTGTTGCTATTGCTTTCTTCATGACTTATACATGTTCCTATGACTATGAGATTATGCAACTCCCGTTTACCGTAGGAACACTTTGTGTGCTACCAAATGTCACAACGTAACTGGGTGATTATAAAGGTTCTCTACAGGTGTCTCCGAAGGTACTTGTTGGGTTGGCGTATTTCGAGATTAGGATTTGTCACTCCGATTGTCGGAGAGGTATCTCTAGGCCCTCTCGGTAATGCACATCACTTAAGCCTTGCAAGCATTGCAACTAATGAGTTAGTTGCAAGATGATGTATTACGGAACGAGTAAAGAGACTTGCCGGTAACGAGATTGAACTAGGTATTGAGATACCGACGATCGAATCTCGGGCAAGTAACATACCGATGACAAAGGGAACAACGTATGTTGTTATGTGGTCTGACCGATAAAGATCTTCGTAGAATATGTGGGATCCAATATCAGCATCCAGGTTCCGCTATTTGTTATTGACTGGAGACATGTCTCGGTCATGTCTACATTGTTCTCGAACCCGTAGGGTCCACACGCTTAAGGTTTCGATGACAGTTATATTATGAGTTTATGAGTTTTGATGTACCGCAAGAGTTCGGAGTCCCGGATGAGATCGGGGACATGATGAGGAGTCTCGAAATGGTCGAGATGTAAAGATCGATATATTGGACGACTATATTCGGACATCGGAAAGGTTCCGAGTGATTCGGGTATTTTTCGGAGTACCGGAGAGTTAAGGGAATTCGCGGGGGAGTATATGGGCCTTATTGGGCCATACGGGAATAGAGGAGAAAGGCCAAAAGGAAGGAGGCGCCCCCCCCTCTGGTCCGAAATGGACAAGGGGTGCAGCCCACTTTTCCTTGTTCCTCTCCCCCTCTTTCCTTCTCTCCTACTCCAACAAGGGAAGGAGGAGTCCTACTCCCGATGGGAGTAGGACTCCCCCCTTGGCGCGCCCTCCTCCTAGGCCGGCGGCCTCCCTCCCTTGCTCCTTTATATACGGGGGCAGGGGGCACCCCATAGACACAACAGTTGATCATTGATCTCTTAGCCGTGTGCGGTGCCCCCCTCCACCATAGTCCTCAATAATATTGTAGTGGTTCTTAGGAGAATGCCTGCGACAGTAGAACATCAAGATCGTCACCACGCCGTCGTGCTGACAGAACTCTTCCCCGACATTCTGCTGGATCGGAGTCTGGGGATTGTCATCGAGCTGAACGTATGCTAGAACTCGGAGGTGCCGTAGTTTCGGTGCTTGATCGGTCGGGCCGTGAAGACGTACGACTACATCAACCGCGTTGTGGTAACGCTTCCGCTTTCGGTCTACGAAGGTACGTGGACAACACTCTCCCCTCTCGTTGATATGCATCACCATGATCTTGCGTGTGCATAGGAATTTTTTTTAAATTACTACGTTCCCCAACAATACGGGGAACATACTTTAAACCATGAGGCCCAAGCTCAATGGCCCACTTGGCTACCCGACCTATGGCTTATCTGTTTTGAATGATATGTCCTAAGGGTTCAGAACTAACCACAGTGATAGGATTACACAAAAAATACTGCTTGAGCTTCTGGTTGGCCATGAAAACCCCATACACAAGCTTCTGCCAATGTGGATACCTCTGTTTCGACTCAATAAGGACCTAACTGATATAGTAAACCGGCCGTTGAACCGGATATTCCTTGCCTGTCTCCTTCCTTTCCACCACAATAGTGTAACACCCTCGATGCGACTATATCTCCCACGTGTCGAGGCACGACTTAGAGGCATAATCACATTGAAGGCATATGTCGCAAGTTAGGCAATCTTCACAACATCCCACGTAATATAAATAATAAAGGGGAGATAACATAGTTGGCTTACACTCGCCACATCAATCAAGGTACATAATTAACATTACATCATCCAAACACTCATGGCCCGACTACGATGCCAAAATAAAAGATAACCCAACATGCGACACGGTCCCGATCACCCCCAACTGGGCACCACTACTGATCATCAGGGAAAGACACGTAGTATCGTTGAGAGTCCTCATTGAACTCCCACTTGAGCTCAAGCGCGTCATTTGGAGCGGAATCATCAGGCCCTGCATCTGGTGTAATAGTAATCTGTGAGCCACAGGGACTCAGCAATCTCGCACCCTCGCGATCAAGACTATTTAAGCTTATAGGTAAGGCAAGGTAAAATATGTGGAGCTGCAGCAAGTGACTAGCATATATGGTGGCTAACCTGTTCGCAAAAGAGAGCGAGAAGAGGAGGCAAAGCGCGAGCGAGAAACTAGAGGACAACCTACGCAAGCATTACTCCAACACCGTGTTCACTTCCCGGACTCCGCCGAGAAGAGACCATCACGGTAACTCACACTGTTGATTCATTTTAATTAAGTTAAGGTTCAAGTTATCTACAACTGGACATTAACAAATTCCCATCTTCCCATAACCGCGGGCACGGCTTTCGGAAGTTCAAATCCCTGCAGGGGAGTCCCAACTTAGCCCATGACAAGCTCTCACGGTCAACGAAGGAATAGACCTCCTCCCGAGACGTTCCGATCAGACTCAGTATCTCGGTTCTTCAAGACAACTCCGACAATGGTAAAACAAGTCCAGCAACACCACCCACTATGTCGACAAATTCCAATAGGAGCTGCACATATCTCGTTCTCAGGGCACAACGGATAAGCTAAGCGTACGGGAGCCAACGTAACCCAAGTTGCCAAGGGACGGCCCCGCACGGTGCTCTAGGTTGGACCAACACACAGAGGAGCACTGGCCCGGGGGTTTAAAATAAGATGACCCTTGAGTCCACGAAACCCAAGGGAAAAGGCTAGGTGGCAAATGGTAAAAGCAAGGTTGGGCATTGCTGGAGGAGTTTTATTCAAAACGGACTGTCAAGGGGTTCCCATTATAACCCAACCGCGTAAGGAACGCAAAATCCGGGAACATAACACCGATATGACGGAAACTAGGGTGGCAAGAGTGGAACAAAACACTAGGCGAGAGGCTGAGCCTTCCACCCTTTACCAAGTATATAGATGCATTAAGATAACATGGCAATATAATGATATCCCAACAAGTAAATAAATCTTCCAACAAGGAATGGTCTCCAATCTTCACCTGCAACTAGCAACGCTATAAGAGGGGCTGAGCAAAGCGGTAACATAGCCAATCAACGGTTTTCTAGGACATGGTGGGTTAGAGGTTTGACATGGAAATTTGGGAGGCTTGAAAGCAAGTGGTAGGCATCGTAGCATTGGCATAGCAAAAGAGCGAGCATCTAGCAAAGCAAAGATAGTAGTGATTTCGAGGGTATGATCATCTTGCCTGCAAAGTTGTCAGAGTTGACTGGATCCTCGAAAGCAAACTCAATGGGCTCCTCGTTAGCGAACGCGTCTCCCGACTCTACCCAAACAAGACAAAGAAGCAACACGGGCACAATCAACCACGTGCAAAGCTCAAACAATATGATGCAATGATGGTATGCTATGCGGGATGCGATGCGGGATGCATATGCAAGATTTGACAAGAGATGCATGAGCCTGGCCTCAACATGGAAATCCAAGTGTGCCACTGGAAAGATGAGATGAAATCGCTTGAAAACAATATAAATAACGCCGGAATCGGAGTTACGGTTTGGAAAATGGCAAGCGATTCAAATATGGCCACGTTCTGCAATTTACAGCAAGTAGCCATCTAAATGCAACGAGATGAACATGCTACAGCACCCAAACATGGCATCAAACTACATGGCAGGGATGCATTCAAGAATCTTAACAAAATTCTAGCACTGTGCTACGGCCAATTCATCCATTAACAAGTTCAAACAAGCATGGCAAAAATGCATATGGTAAACAGATCTCAGACTTAGTGAAATTAACACTTGTCTGGAATTTCAGATCAGGTAGCACTCTTCTAACAGCATTTCGGGCATCAAGATGAACTCAAATGAAAATGATGCAATGGAATGAAATGATGTTCTCTCCGAGACGAACATTTTGATATGCTATATGCCAAAAATGGGGCTACGGATGCGGAGTTACGATGCGATGAACAAAGGCATATGAACTAGGGTTTCGGGAGAAAGTCAACCGAGATTTCGGATCTCAGATCTGCATGCTTCCCGAGGTTCGTCGGCCAGAGCTTCGAGGTCGCCGGACTTGCCGTTCCGAGGAGGAGGGAGAGGGAGCCGGATCCGGGCACGAGGGCGGCGGAGGAGGTGACGTCGGTCGTCGGGCGCGGCCCCGACGTGGCTTGGTGGCGGCGGGCGGCGGGAAAGAGGCGGAGGTCGGTGATGGCACGTGGCGGCGCCGTGGCAGCGGCGGCCGGCAACCGGGCGTCGTGGAGGAAGAGGACGGCGGCGGCTCGGGCTCCCGGGCGGCGTGGAGCTTCGGGCCCGCGGGGGCCCTACGCAGGCCGAGCGGGCCGGCGCGCGGGTGGAGGCACGGCGAAGTGGGCACGGTGACCGGGCGAATAGGGAGGCGCCACGTGGTAGCGGTGGGCAGATTGGATGTGTCTGGCGGCGGCGGATCTGAGATTTTTAGGGTTTCGGGAGAGGAGACCCGGGATTTGGAAAGGGGGGTCTTTATATAGGCATAGAGGGAGCTAGGAGAGTCCAAATGAGGTGCGGTTTTCGGCCACGCGATCGTGATCGAATGCTCTAGATGATGGAGAGGGTTTTGGTGGGTTTTGGGCCAACTTGGAGGGGTGTTGGGCTGCAACACACACGAGGCCTTTTCGGTCCCTCGGTTAACCGTTGGAGCATCAAACGAAGTCCAAATGGTACGAAACTTGACAGGCGGTCTACCGGTAGTAAACCAAGGCCGCTTGGCAAGTCTCGGTCCAATCCGGAAATGTTTAATCCCCACACACGAAAGAAAGGTAGAAATGACCACCGGAGGAGAACGAAGCGCCGGAATGCAAAACGGACAACGGGGAAAATGTTCGAATGCATGAGATGAACACGTATGCAAATGCAATGCACACGATGACATGATATGAGATGCATGACAACGAGAACAACACACGGAGACAAAGACCCGAACCCAAGAAAATAAATAACTTATGGCCGGAAATGGCAAGAGTTCGAATACATATTGGGAAAGTCACATCCGGGGTGTTACAAATAGCTACGCTGAGAGCTCGGATGTTGGCAACCACATATAATAGCAACGGCTCCTTATCACTGGGTGCAGCCAGAACGGGTGGCTCAGCCAATTTTTTCTTCAAGTCCTCAAATGCTTGATTAGCCGCATCACTCTAGACAAAGTGATCTGTTTTCTTCATCATCTGGTACAACGGTATAGCTTTTTCACCCAACCGGCTTATGAACCGGCTTATGGCCGCAATACGACCTGCCAGACGTTGAACATCAATGATTCATCTCGGCTTAGCCAAAGAAGTAATGGCCTTGATCTTCTCTGGGTTAGCTTCAATGCCTATGTTAGAAACCAGAAAACCCAAAAGCTTACTAGCTGGCACACCAAAAACACACTTGGCCGGGTTAAGCATCACCTAATAAACCCGGAAATTATCAAAGGTCTCCTTCAAATCATCAATCAGGGTTTCCTTCTCTCTGGATTTCACCACAATGTCATCCACATAAGCATGGACATTACGCCCGATCTGATTATGAATGCAAGTTTGCACACACCGTTGGTAAGTCGCCTGGGCACTCTTGAGGCCAAAAGGCATGGACACATAGCAGAAGGCTCCAAACGGAGTAATGAAAGTTGTTTTCTCCTGGTCCTTAACTACCATTTTTGATCTGATGATAACCATAATATGCATCCAAAAAGCTCAAACGCTCACAGCCCGCCATAGCATCAATAATTTGATCAATATGGGGAAGAGCAAAAGGATCAGTCGGACAAGCCTTGTTCAAATCCATGTAATCCACACACATACGCCAAGTGTCGTTCTTCTTAAGCACTAGTACCGGGTTAGCCAACTACTCATGATGAAAAACTTCAACAATGAACCTAGCCGCCAAGAGCCAAGCCACTTCTTCACGAATGGCTTTACATCTCTCTTTATTAAAATGACGAAGAAACTGCTTAACCATTTTAAACTTTGGGTCAATATTAATAGTGTGCTCAGCGAGTTCCCTCGGTACACCTGGCATGTCAGAAGGTTTCCATGCAAAGATGTCCTGGTTCTCACAGATGAACTCGATGAGCGCGCTTTCCTATTTCGGATCCAGATTAGCACTGATGCTAAACTGCTTGGATGCATCACCAGGAACGAAATCAACTAGCTTAGTGTCATCCGCCGTCTTAAACTTCAAGACCAGATCATGCTCCGTAGCTGGCTTCTTCAAAGATGTTATATCAGCCGGGTCAACATTATCTTTGTAAAACTTCAACTCCTGTGTTGCGCAGACGGACTCGGATTAGGCTGCATCACCTTCCTCGCACTCCAAAGCTATCTTCCAACATCCATGCACCATGATGGTCCCCTTGTGACCCAGCATTTTGAGCTATAGACGAACATAACAAGGCCTTGCCATAAACTTAGCATAAGCCAGCCTTCCAAACAGAGCATGGTAAGGGCTCTTGATCTTCACCACTTCGAAGGTCAATGTCTCAGACCTGGAATCATAATCATCCCCAAATGAAACCTCCAGAGCTATTTTTCCAACCGGGTATGCCGACTTACCAGGCACCACACCGTGAAAGACAGTGTTTGACGGCTTAAGATTTTTATCAGTTAACCCCATGCGACGGAAGGTTTCATAATAAAGGATATTGATGCTGCTCCCTCCGTCCATGAGTACCTTAGTGAATTTATAACCTCCAACCTGAGGCGCTACCACCAAATCCAAGTGACACGGTTTATCAACCCCGGGAGGGTGATCCTCACGACTCCACACAATGGGCTGCTCAGACCAATGCAAGTAACGAGGAGCTGCCGGCTCAACGGCGTTCACGGCCCTTTTATGGAGCTTTTGATCCCACTTGCATAAACTCGTGGAGAAGATGTGGTACTGCACACTATTCAATTGCTTCGGGTTACTCTGATATCCAGATTGATGTTGCTGATTCCCCTGACCGGACTACTGATGATAACTGCCTTGATTGCCTTGGTTACCCTGAAAACCAGTATTAGAACCGCCACCACCGTAACCCGGGCCATGAGAACCGGAACATGAGCCGCCGCCTGGCCCATGATTGTCTTGGAACAAGTTGGAATTTTTGAACTCTTTCATAATATGGAAGTCCTTCCAAAGGTGACTGGACGGTCTTTCCTGTGTGCCATGCTTTGGGCAGGGCTGATTCAGCAACCGCTCAAGATTGACACATGATCTCCCGTCCGAGGAGGTGGTTTTCCCTTTCGGCGCTGGCCATTATTTTGCGTATTGGTGTTATCCACAAAGTCAGAATTATTATCAGCCTTGCGCTTACCATTGTTCCCTTGACTTGCCGGGTTATTCGGCTGCCCCTTGGTGCTGCTACTCTCTTTACCTTACCCGGCTTTTCGTCATCAGACTCAGGGTCCTTGGTATTGTCAGATTCAGCATATTTAACTAGAGCTGCCATGAGCGTCCCCATGTCATTGCAGTGGCGTTTGAGTCGCCCTAATTTCTTCTTCATGGGTATGAAACGACAATTGTTTTCCAACATTAGGGCTGTCGAATCAGCCTTGATACAATCCGACGAGTGCAGAATTGCTAAGACCCGGCGCACCCAATGGGTTGTCGACTCACCCTCTTCTTGAACATAGGCAGCCAAGTCTACAATCGACATAGGTTGCTTTCACGTGTCTTTGAACTGCTGGATAAACTGGGCCCTTAACTCAGCCCATGACCCAATGGAGTTGGCTGGTAGCCCCTTTAACCAGGTACGAGCCGTTCCTTCCAACATCATGGTGAAATACTTGGCACATGGAGTGTCATCGATGTCCAACAACTCCATCGCCATCTCATAACTTTCAATCCACGTTTCAGGGGGTAAGTCAGCTGTGTAGTTGGGCACTTTACGAGGACCCTTGAAATCCTTGGGCAAACATACATTACATAGAGCTGGTACCAAACATTGTACTCCCAAGGATCTGGAAGTCACGCCTAACTCCACCGAAGTTATCGGATATTCCGGAGATGGCTGATGAGTCGCGTTCTGAGCTGCCAGCTCAGCGTCGCGACGTACTCTATCCTGATCCATCAAGGCCTGAGTATTATGGGGCAGGTCATGTCCACGGGGCGGGTTATGACACTGCTCGCTGCTTGACACCGCTGGGGAGTCCACGTGTCTGCTATAACTCCGGCTTGGGCGAGGGGTTGAATGGACCCTCTCACGACTGTAAGAATAAGCTTCCTGCTGCACCAATGCTATCTGAAGAAGCTCTCTAGCCCTCAGTGTTTCAACCGCAGCTGGAGACTCGCCTTCGACTGGGAGAGCCACCAATCGCGCTGCCACAGCAATAATGTTATCCAAAGGGTTAGAATAATGACCAGATGGTGTCGGCACATGTTGTAGCATATTATTCTGACGAGGTAGACATGTCGTGCATGGTTGAGCGGGCGCTCCAGTCCCAGTCATAGTTACTGCACGGTTTACCCCTGGCGGGTCACTGGTCCCTACACCAGGTGTGTTGAAGAGATTTCTTGCCTCATAAACCGGATCCAGATAACTTTGGTGCCTTCTCCTCAAAACTTCATTTGACACGTTCTGATCCAACGAGAGCCGGAAGGAATCGGCTTGGATTCTTTGCGCCTGAGCCTCCAAGGCGGTTCTTTCCGCAGTCATACTCGCGTCCTCTGCTGCCAGATCCTCCTTGGCTTGAGCTATCTCATCTCGCAGCTTCGCAACTTCCGCATTATGCTGAGCTTGATTTGCCAGGTTAATCTCTGTTGTCAACAATGTTGTCAAAGTGTCTAGTAAATCGGACAGGACCTGAGCCAGCGGGCGCACAGGGCCTCCTGCCCCGGCCGCCGTCGCCGCTGCTGACCCAGAAACCATTGCTACCGCAGTTGAAGAATTTTGTACTAGCTGCGTACCGGCCATGAAAATCATGACCCGGGTTGGCGGCTCATAGGGGTATGGAATACTGTCGCCATCATAACAACCCCCAAGCCCACTGTCCTGCAGTTGATACAACAAAGTAGTCTCGCCTGTGGACGACTCACCATCAGAGTAGATCTCCGTCTCACCGCCAGACACGGATCCTTCCTCAAATTCTGCTCCATGGATGAATCCCATGAAGGCACGTTTCACGGCAGGATGAACTCGGCTGGGTCTCGCACGCTGAGCCGTCTCAATGATGTTGGTGCAGATGTTTAGCTCAGGGCCCGCTTCGCCGATCTTGCCAATGAAAATGTGGATTCCGCCGAAGGGAACCCTGTCGCCGTACTCAATTGAGACGGCCTTGGGGCCTAAGCCTACATCGTCGATGTAGAGCTTGCTGCGACGACTCTTGGTCATCCGGCCCACAGCGTATCCCTTGATCCCTTCGAAGTTGCCCTTCAAGAACTCAAAACCACTGTGCGCTGGCCCCAAAGTGGGCGCCAACTGTGTGGAACTGTCACGGCAGATGTCCTAGTGTGAGGACTTAGTCATGGAGCCATCGCACTAGGTTAGCTTAAAGGGGTTAATTGGGACAAAGCACACATGAGTTTATACTGGTTCGGCCCCTTGAGGTGAAGGTAAAGGCCTACTCCAGTTGAGGTGGTATTGCTTATGTCTCGATTACCAGGGAGCGAAAACGCTTGACCTAGCTTTCGATCTATTGTCTCTTGCCCTAAACCGCCGCTGGGTCGTCCATTTATATACACAGGTTGACGCCCACCGGCTTTTCAGAGTCTCGGCCGGCTGATATAACGTGTCCGGCTCTGTGACCAAATACACATGCCTTACAATACAAGTCATACATATATGGTGATTTACGCTTATGGGCTTTAAGCCGCCTCTGGTCCTTGGTCCTTTTAAAGAGCATTCATAGTGAACCGTAATCTTCAGCACCTTTATGGGCTTTGTCTTGATAGACCGTCGTGGCTTAACCGGCGCTCCTGGCGGGTTAACCCAATAGTTACATCCCCAATAGGGCGAGGACACCGTCTTGATGCGGAGGCAGCGGGGGCGCTCCGTGAGCCGCGTGTCTTGGTGTGAGGGCGTCGTCTTGGTGCGGAGGTGGAGGAGGCACTCCGTGAGCTACGTCGCCTGCGGCTGGAGGTGGACGAGGCAGCGAGAGGGATGGTGCAGGAGAGCCCCCGACAGCGCTGACAAGCTCAGCAATGTGGTCCAGCAAGTCGACGTAGAGATCGTCGACTGGGTGGTAACGCAGGAGTTCCCGTGCCATGAGCAGCGCGGCCTTCACGTCCGTGGGTGCGCGACAATCATGGGACGATGAGCCGGCCGAAGTCAGCGGCGGGGTGTCGGTGCGTCCGTCCCGCCACATTGGAGGTGCAATGATGAGGCCTACTACTCGTTTACTGCCGGGCCAGTGGCGGCGTTGGCAGCAGGTGATGGAGAACGGCAGGGAGGTCCGCCAACGGGCGCCGTCCGAGCGATGTGGGCGGCGAGAACGGCCCGGTGCTTAGCACGGGCTCGGCGAGCGTCAGACATGGATGCGGTGGAGCAGCTCAGCGTGAATCGACGGAGGGAAATGATACGTCTCCAATGTATCTACAATTTTTGATTGTTCCATGCTATTATATTATCAACCTTGGATGTTTTATATGCATTTATATGCTATTTTATATGATTTTTGGGACTAACCTATTAACCTAGAGCCCAGTGCTAGTTTCTGTTTTTCCTTGTTTTTGAGTTTGGCAGAAAAGGAAAACCAAACGGAGTCCAATTGACCTGAAACTTTATGGAACTTATTTTTGGACCAGAAGGACATGGAGTAAAAGAGTTGGGCCAGAAGAGTCCCGGGCTGCCCACGAGGGTGGCGAGTGCGCCCACCCCACATGGGCGCGCCTCCCTACCTCGTGGACAGCCCAGAGACCCCCCTGCCTTGTTTCCGACTCCAACACCTCTTATATAACCCAAAACTTCTAGAAAGAAACCTAGACCGCGAGTTCCGCCGCCGCAAGACTCTATAGCCATTGAAAACCAATCTAGACCCGTTTCGGCACCCTGCCGGAGGGGGATCCCTCTCCGGTGGCCATCTTCATCATGCCGGTGCTCCCCATGACGAGGAGGGAGTAGTTCACCCTCGTGGCTAAGGGCATGTACCAGTAGCTGTGTTTGATCTCTCTCTCTCTCTCTCGTGTTCTTGATTCGGAACGATCTTAATGTATCGTGAAC
Organism: Triticum urartu; assembly: GCF_056163025.1. Taxonomy (NCBI): domain Eukaryota; kingdom Viridiplantae; phylum Streptophyta; class Magnoliopsida; order Poales; family Poaceae; genus Triticum; species Triticum urartu. Next base: position 183,849,087 of record NC_141873.1, on the reverse strand, counting down.
TTTGCTATTATAGTTGGATGTTATGATGTTTCTCCCCCTCTACTCTCTTGTAATGGATTGAGTTTTCCCTTTGAAGTTGTCTTATCGGATTGAGTCTTCAAGGATTTGAGAACACTTGATGTATGTCTTGCATGTGCTTATCTGTGGTGACAATGGGATATCACGTGATCCACTAGATGTATGTTTTGGTGATCAACTTCCGAGTTCCGTGACCTCGTGAACTTATGCATAGGGGTTGGCACATGTTTTCGTCTTGACTCTCTGGCAGAAACTTTGGGGCACTCTTTGAAGTTCTTTGTGTTGGTTGAATAGATGAATCTGAGATTGTGTGATGCATATCGTATAATCATACCCACGGATACTTGAGGTGACATTGGAGTATGTAGGTGACATTATGGTTTTGGTTGATTTGTGTCTTAAGGTGTTATTCTAGTGCGAACTCTAGGATAGATCGAATGGAAAAATAGCTTCATGTTATTTTACTACGGACTCTTGAATAGATCGATTAGAAATGATAACTTTGAGGTGGTTTCATACCCTACCATAATCTCTTCGTTTGTTCTCCGGTATTAGTGACTTTGGAGTGACTCTTTGTTGCATGTTGAGGGATAGTTATATGATCCAATTATGTTATTATTGTTGAGAGAACTTGCACTAGTGAAAGTATGAACCCTAGGCCTTGTTTCAACACATTGCAATACTGTTTGTGCTCACTTTTATCATTAGTTACCTTGCTGTTTTTATATTTTCATATTACAAAAACCTATATCTACCATCCATATTGCACTTCTATCACCATCTCTTCGTCGAACTAGTGCACCTATACAATTTACCATTGTATTAGGTGTGTTGGGGACACAAGAGACTCTTTGTTATTTGGTTGTAGGGTTGCTTGAGAGAGACAATCTTCATCCTATGCCTCCCACGGATTTATAAACCTTAGGCCATCCACTTGAGGGAAATTTTCTACTGTCCTACAAACCTCTGCACTTGGAGGCCCAACAACGTCTACAAGAAGAAGGTTGTGTAGTAGACATCAAGCTCTTTTCTGGCGCCGTTGCCGGGGAGGTTAGCGCTTGAAGGTATATCTTTAGATGTTGCAATCGAATCTTTTTGTTTCTTGTTTTATCACTAGTTTAAAATACTACAAAAAATGGAATTAAGGGTACCTCATATGCTTCATCTTTTTAATATCTTTCATGAAAATAAGGATTCCGATAATTGTGCCAAAGTGTTAGAAGAATAATGCATTAGAATGTTTGGCACTAAATATTTGAATGATGAGCATGATTGCAATGTTGTTAGTATGAATTCCTTGAATATCCATGGTACTAATGATGATTGCACTAGTCATGATGAAAATATCTCATATAATCATGTCAATTTTTGTGGAGTGCATAGAGTTTGCAAGTACACACCAAATAGGGAAGATAGAATTTTCAAGAGGCATAAGTATTTAGAAACTAAATGGTTGCAAGAAAGGCTGGATGCTTGTGCTGAAGATTTAAAATTTCTTTGCCATCCTTGTGAACTTTGCAATGAACGTGATCATTTAAATATCCAATGCAAATTGTTTCATGATCGAATCGTCTCCAAAAATTGTGATAACTTGATTTCCCTTGCACATCATAATGAACTTAGTTTGCTTCAGGGTTATGAAGAAATGAAACATATAACTAAGGATATTCCAGAATTTGCCCTTGATAAAGTTCTTGATTTTGATCTAGAGGAAATTTATATGTATTGTGTGGTGAATTGCATTGAAAAACCTTATATTGCCAATTACATAAAGACAAGAAAACAGATAGAAGATGAAGATAATACTAATGAAAGGGAAGAGACTTCCCAATATCCTCCTATTATTTTTTATGATGAATCAGGTAACGAGGAAGAGCTTTCTATCCAACCAATCTCATTAATAAGGAGCTCCAAAAAGAGGGTTAAACCCACACATGATGCAAAGAAGAAAAAGAAAAGTCCTAGAAGCAAAGGTAAAAAGGTATCCCTCCCAAATTACGTTGCTCCTATTACTCATTGTGATGATGATAATTGCTGTGCTATTGGTGCTATCCATACTATTAATGATGAGAGTGATTATGCTTATGATATGAAAAGGCCCAATCTTGGGGATGCTATGTTTGATGACATGTTTGAGAATTTATTTGCTGCAATTAATGTTTGTCCCAAGCTTGGGGATGCTACGTTTCATGAAGATGATATTTTTAATCTCCGAAGTTTTGATATGCAAATTTATTATGATGATAGCATGCCTCCTATTTATGATGATTATATTGATGAAAGTGCATTTGGAAGAGTGTCAAATTTAGGAAGTAATGATCCCACTATTTTGGAGGGTGTTGAATCTTATTGTGACAAGTATGAAAGTGGATTTGGAGAGGTCATGACTTTATTTAGTAATGATTCCACTATCTTGGAAGAGGTTTCAATCGATTATGATGAGAACAAAGTTGCTACTTATGATAATTATTTTGATGATACGTATTCTATAAAAAGTAGTGATGATTATATTAAAACTTGTCATGATTATGATTACCCTTTTTCTGAACATTACTCTTTTAACGTGGAAACAATTTATAGTATTCGAGTTTCTTATGATACTCCCACTATTCCGAATGAGAAGAATCTTGCTTATGTGGAGAGTAGTGAATTTTCTATGCTTGTAGATCATGAAAAGAATGCTTTATGTGATGGTTATATTGTTGAATTTATTCATGATGCTACTGAAGATTATTATGAGGGAGGTATATATGCTTGTAGGAGTTGCAATAATATCGAGTTTCCTCTCTATGTATTGAAAATCTTGAAGTTATCCTTGTTTTACCCTCCTATGCAAGTTGATTCTTTTTCCCACAAGTTGTTTGCTAAAAAAATCCCTATGCATAGGAAGTGGGTTAGACTTAAATGTGATAGTCATATTCTTCATGATGCTCTCTTTATGTTACAATTCTTATCTTTTATCTGAGCATCATTGAAATCATCATGCCCAGCTAGGGCCGTTAAACGTAAGCGCTTGTTGGGAGGCAGCCCAATTTTATTTTTATTCCTTTATTTTTGCTCCTATTTAGTAATAAATAATTCACCTAGCCTCTGTTTAGATGTGGCTTTATGTTTTAATTAGTGTTTGTGCCAAGTAGAACCTTTGGGAAGACTTGGGTGAAGTCTTTGCGATCTTGCTGTAAAAAAATAGAAACTTTAGCGCTCACGAGTTTTGCTGCCATTGTTTACTGGAGAGTGCGATTAGGTTAATTCTTTTTGCAGATGATTAGTAGATAAATTACTCACGTCCAGAAATTTATTGTAGAATTTTTGGGACTCTAGAAGTATACATTTGATCTAGATTACTACAGACTGTTCTGTTTTTGACAGATTCTGTTTTCTATGTGTTGTTTGCTTATTTTTATGAATCTATGAGTAGTATCGGAGGGTATGAACCATAGAGAAGTTGGAATACAGTAGATATTACACCAATATGAATTTATAATGAGTTCAAAACATTACCTAAGTGGTTATTTATTTTCTTATACTAACGGAGCTTACTAGTTTTCTTATAAGTTTTGTGTTGTGAAGTTTTCAAGTTTTGGGTAAAGATTCGATGGACTATGGAATAAGGAGTGGCAAGAGCCTAAGCTTCGGGTTACCCAAGGCACCCCAAGGTAATATTCAAGGACAACCAAGAGCCTAAGCTTGGGGATGCCCCAGATGGCATCCCCTCTTTCGTCTTCGTTCATCGGTAACTTTACTTGGAGCTATATTTTTATTCACCACATGATATGTGTTTAGCTTGAAGCGTCACTTTATTTTATTTTATTTTGCTTGCTGTTTGAATAAAATACTGTTGGCATCCTGGGAACGATGGTCCCCAGGCTTGCCTGCCTGCGGCCTGCGGCGAGGCTGAGCCAGCAGGCCGTACGGCGCATCTTCACCAGCAAAGCATCCAAGACCCTCGCAAGGGTCCGAGCCTTGCGAGGCGGACGACGCAAGGCCTCGTCTGGAGTAGCCTAGCCAGGAAGGCTCATGAGGAGCGGAGATATCAAGGCGGGGCAACCCTCATGAGGCCCTCGTGATGTGAGCCATGACGCACGACACCAGGCGGGTGCCAGGCAGGCGCCAGCGTGCGCAACGTCCTTGTTTCCTCTTTGGTGATAAGGAGGCCAGCGCAGGCGAAGAGTACCGAGGCATCAGGCAAAGGTTGCCATATTGGTTCAACGAGATCAGGACCAGGAGGACGGCAAGACAGAGGTCATCATGGAGCCCAAGACGGCGTCACCACCAGAGCTTTTGGCAGGCGAAGACCACTTTTGTCAGGATAGCTTGTACTAGCTACCCCCCTTCAAATTGGCCCGCCATTGTTGGCTCCCTTCCCACTTGATATTTGGGAAGAGGACCAGGGCCTATATAAGTAGAGCTAGCCACCATAGTAGAAAAGGGATGAGAGAACCAGGGTGATCGGATCTCATCTCGTCATAGCTCGACCCAACACACAAGAACACCTCAACCTCAGGAGGTTGTTCTTCCCTTTGTACAGTTCCTCATCAGCCCTAGAGGCAATCCACCACCACCACACTGGAGTAGGGTATTACACCACAACGGTGGCCCGAACCAGTATAAACCTCGTGTCTGTCTGTGTTGCAAGTTCATCGAGTTCGTCCGTGAGATCTTAGCGAGTTAGAGCGTAGATCGGTAGGAATGAAAGACTTCGCACGCACCCCAGTGTTCGAACCTTAAGGGTTTGCCGGAACCCCACATCCGACATTTGGCACGCCAGGTAGGGGTGCGCCGGGGCTCCTCTCCTCCAACCTGCGCCTTGTACCACCGCACTACGCTCCCATGGCAGGTGCCCCGCCACCAACCTCTGCGGCCAACACCAGCAGCAGGCAGTCCGGGTACCGAGCCCTGGCCCTCGCTCTGCGGTGAGCGCAGTGGCCGGCCAAGTTCAAACCGGAGATGCCGCCGCGTTACGATGGCGCGGCAGACCCGACGCTGTTCCTGCTGGCGTATGAGGAGGCCGTCCTCGAGGCCGGAGGCGACGACAAGATCATGGCTAACTGGTTTCCCATGGCCCTCGCCAGCGAGCTGCGCGCCTGGCTGCTCAACCTCCTGGGATCCACGGTGGCATCCTGGGGGGAACTCCGCAACCTCTTCACCGCGCTCTACGCGGTGCCGGTGCACCACGCAGTTGCGGCGCTGCTGGGTGGCTCCCAAGCACCGCCTTCAGATCGCCACGTCAAACCTTTCTTCCATCAGATTGGGGCAGCCTCCAAGGTCCCAGGGGCTCCGCCGGGTTGGGCTATGCCGGAGGCCGACCTCACCTTCGGTCCGGAAGACCACCCTGACTCCACCACCGGCTCCGGGAAGCTCCCGATGTTCTGCACACCCACCATCTGCAACGTGGCCGTCACCAAGACCCTCATCGACGGCGGCGCCGGCCTCAACTTGCTCTCCGTAGAAGCCTTCAGTCTCCTTCACGTGCCGCTTGAACGGCTCGGCCTCAGCAAGACCTTCACGGGAGTGGGTGGTGGGGCCGCCCACTCTCTGGGGCAGATCCGCCTCCCTATCACCTTTGGCACGCGAGACAACTATTGCACCGAGCTGGTGGACTTTGACATCGCCCGCATCGGTCTCCCGTACAATGCCATCCTCGGGTACCCAGCTCTCGCTCTGTTCATGGCGGCAACTCACCCGGCCTACAACCTCATGAAGAGGCCAGGGAGCAAGGGCGTCCTCACCATCAAGGGGGACACTAAGGAGGCCATGGCGGCACTCGGGCTCGCCTTCAAGACCACGGCAGCAGCACAGCCAGCCGACGCCGGTATGACCGAGGCCATGGAGATCGCGCCCACCAAGAAGAAGCAGTTGTTCACTCAAGACAAGGCGGAGACCAAGGAGGTGCCGGTCGGCGAGGACGGGTCTTCAGGAGCCACCTTCGCCATAGGAACCGGTCTTGACCCAGGAAAAGAAGAAGCTTTGGTGAGATTTTTGCGCGTGGGAGCCCAATCAACTGGTAGGGGTCCCGAGAGAGGTAATCCAGCATCATCTAAGGGTGTGCCCCAACGTGCGCCCCGTGAAGCAGCGAGCAAGACGGTAGTCCACAGAGAAGCAGGCCTTCATATTCCAAGAAACACGCAAGCTGGAGGCGGCAGGTACCATCCGAGAAGTTCGATACCCCGAATGGCTGGCAAACCCCGTCGTAGTACCGAAGAAAGGCGGGAAGGAGTGGATGTGCGCCGACTTCACCAACCTTAACAAAGCGTGCCCCCAGGATCTGTTCCTGCTTCCACGCATCGACCAAATCATCGATTCCACCACCGAGTTCGACTTGCTATGTTTCCTGGATGCATTCTCAGGATACCACCAAATCAAGATGGCAGTGGAGGATGTGGAGAAGACAGCCTTCTTGACACCATGCGGGGTGTATTGCTACACCTGCATGCCCTTTGGGATGCGCAACATCGGCGCAACCTTTCAACGGTTGATGCAAATCACCTTGGGGCGGCAACTCGGCAGAAACACAAAGGTCTACGTTGATGAAATAGTGGTCAAATCTCGCGAGGCGAGGACATTGATTCAACACTTGGAGGAGTCCTTCGAGAGCTTGCGCCAAGTGAACATGAGGCTTAACCCGGAGAAGTGCGTGTTTGGCGTCCCCTCCGGCAAGCTACTGGGGTTCCTCGTATCCCATAGAGGGATCGAGGCGAACCCGGAGAAGATCAAAGCCATCGAAGACATGAGCCCGCCACAGACCCTCAAGGAAATGAAGAAGCTAGCAGGGCGGGTGACCGCGTTAGGACGTTTCATCTCCAAGCTAGGCGAGCGCGCCCTACCCTTGTTTAAGCTCATGGAGAAGAAGGGCCCGTTCGAGTGGACCCCGGAGGCTGACCGGGCCTTCCAAGACCTCAAGAGATACCTCACTAGCCCCCAATGATGGTGGCACCGCGGCCTCTCAAGCCTCTGGTGCTCTACCTTGTTGCCACCCCGTACTCCGCCAGCGTGGTGCTGGTGGTGGTTCGGGAGGAGTGCCAAGACAAGGGTATGCCACGCCAAGCCAGAGATGATGCAACGCGGGCTCAGGAAGGCGCAGCAAAGCCATCAGTGGTGGAAGACCAAGCTCAGCAGGGAAACATCGCAGAAGCTCCTGAGGACGGCCAGGTCGCAGGAAACCCACCACCTCAGGATATGCCACAATCTCCGCAGGACCCGAGCCTCGACAGTGTGCCAGCCCTCGTCGAGCACCCGATGTACTTCGTCAGCACCAAACTGCGAGACGCGAGGGCGAGCTACCCCATGCCGCAAAAGCTCCCGCTCGCACTCTTGGTGGCCTCACGCAAGTTGCGGCACTACTTCCAAGGCCACCCCATCAAGGTCGTCTCAGCCTACCAATTGGAGAGGGTGCTCAGGAGCCCTAACTCAGACGGAAGGGTTGCTGAGTGGAACATTGAGTTGCAAGCATTCCAGTTGGAGTTCAGCACTACCAGGGTCATCAAGGGAGCCGCGCTCGCCGATTTTGTGGGAGAATGGACAGATGCCCCAGCTCTTGAGGAAGGAGAAGACCGGTCCACCTCCCCAGGAAGCGAGGCACTAGACGGCTGGGTCATGTATTTCGATGGTGCCTTCATGCACCAGGGCGCGGGGGCTAGAGCGGTGCTCATCTCGCCCACTTAGGACAAGCTCTACTACGCCGTGCAACTCCATTTTCAGCACGATGAGAAGGTCTCCAACAATATCGCAGAATACGAAGGCCTCATAGCTGGCCTGAGGGCTGCGGCGGCCCTAGGGGTGAAGCGCCTCAATGTCAAAGGCAACTCGCAGCTCCTCGTCAACTTTTCCAACAAGGTGTACGAGCCGAAGGACAAGCACATGGAGGCCTACCTCGCGGAGGTGCGCAAGATGGAAAAGCAGTTCTCGGGCCTGGAGCTGCAACACGTGCCCTGGGGCACCAACAAGGAAGCCGATGACATCGCCAGGAGAGCGTCCAAGCGGCAACCACAAGAGCCCGGCATCTTCGAAGAGCGGCTCTTCAAGCCATCAGCTACGCCACCTCTTTCAAGCATGACTCAGCCTCGGGAGGAGCTCCCACAACCCCCGGCCACGGGAGCCCCAGCCTGTGGCTCGACCTCAGGAGCTCGGCTGCTCTTGGCGCTCGAGCCCCACGAGGAGTGCTGGATCAAGGAATACAAAGAGTACCTGATGCATGGGACGCTGCCGGAGAAGGAAGAGGACGCGGAGCGCATGGCCCGGTAAGCCACGACATGCTATATCCAAGACTGCGAGTTATACAGGAAACGAGCGAACGATGTTACGTTGCGCTGCATCTCCAGCAATCAAGGAAGGGAGTTGCTGATTGACATACACGGCGGTGACTGCGGACATCACTCGTCGTCACGGACCCTCGTCGGTAAGGTGTTCCGCAGTGGGTTATATTGGCCTACAGCACTCAACGACGCGGCCGAGCTGGTGAAGTCCTATGATGCTTGCTAATTCCACGCCAAGCAAATCCATCAGCCTACTCAGGGCCTCCAAACCATCCCGCTCACATGGCCGTTTGCAGTCTGGGGGCTGTACATCCTAGGCCCGTTTCCTCGGGCTCCAGGGGGCTACCGCTATCTCTACGTTGCCATCGACAAGTTCACCAAGTGGGCGGAAGTGGAAGTCGCCCGTACCATTCCGGCCGACTCTGCTGTTAAGTTCATCAAGGGACTCGTGAGCCGCTTCGGGGTCCCCGACCGCATCATCATATATAACGGTTCGCAGTTTACTAGCAACCTCTTCAAAACCTACTGTGCTAACCTTGGAACGCAGATCTGCTACGCTTCAGTGGCCCACCCCAGGAGTAACGGTCAGGCCAAGCGCGCTAACGCGGAGGTCCTGAGGGGCCTCAAGACCAGGACCTTCAAGAAGAAGCTGGAGGCATGCGGCAGGGGCTGGCACAACGAGCTCCAATCCGTGCTGTGGTCCATCCGAACCACCGCCACCAATCCAACGGGTGAGACTCCATTCTTCCTCGTCTGCGGAGCTGAAGCAGTCCTTCCTCACGAGGTCAAGCATCGCTCCACACGGGTCCTAGCGTTCGACGAAACACAGCAGGACGCCATGCGGGGGTTGGATCTCGTGCTGGGGGAGGAACGCCATCGCGAAGCCGCGTTGAGGGCAGCAAGGTTCCAACAAGCGCTGCGGCGATACCACTGCCGCAACATCCGCTCTAGGACGCTCGAGGTGGGTGACCTCGTCCTGAGACGGGTCCTCTCCAGTGAAGGGCTGCACAAGCTTTTGCCCATGTGGGAGGGCCCGTTCAGGGTTGTCCATGTCTCCAGGCCGGGTGCGGCGTGCCTGGCGACACAGGATGGGATACCCATCCAGAACGCCTGGAACATCCAGCACCTCCGAAAGTTCTATCCATGAAGCAAGGCCCAGAGCCTGAGAAGCAAGGCCCAGAGCCTGTGAAGAAGGCCCGGTGCCTGTGAAGAATCGTCGCCCATGACACTCTCACGTAATAATGAGTGGGGCTGTACACTTCCCGGAGTCTCAGGAGCGCCGGCCTCAGGCCCTGGGGCTCCCTCCCACGCCTAGTGGACAACACTTAGGTCCGCACTGGTTAGAAGACTTGAAGACTAGATTAGGTGCCATATGCGGATTTTCATTTGCTTTCCGTAGTTGACTCGCTTTTCCTTAATGGAAGCTTGCCCTTGGCGTTCCTTGCCGATTTGATTCCCTCACCTCTCACTGCATTTTCCCGCTCAAATTTGCTCGTGTTCTCTCTCTCTCGCATGCCTCATGAGGGGGCTAGGCAGGTGGCCTCGCGAGCATTTCTTCTCCTTTATGCCTTCTCGTGAGCCACCCGCGTTCGAGCCCAAAAGCTGGCGCACCCCTCCTAGTCCTTGCCCCTCGTGTACCGCGACACAAAGCGCCAGGTCAGGGCTAGGATGAACGGCAAAATCTTTTGACGCACTCCCTAACGAGTTTTTCATAGTTCCTGAGCGAATGCAGGCCACCAAGTCAAGATGGATGCGAGGAAATAAATGCCTCGCGGGGAAGAGGACGTCCTGAGTATACCAGGTTCTGTTATCTTTGCGCAAAATAACGACACATCACGAGAATAGCACGCATACTGATACAACCAAGGAACCATAGTTCAATACACGCCCCCCTGGGCCCATGCTGGTTTCATTCTTGATGCTGGAAAAGAGCAAAACAAAAGCAGTGTTGCGGCGATCCGCGAAGACAGGCACCTAGCACTACTCCGAGCCTAGCCAGATCCTTCCTCATGCTTCATGGAGGTGCGGCGACGAGACGACCCGCTGCCGCCTTCAATATGGGCACGGCGGCGTGGCGGCTGGGCATAGCCGCCACTGCTAGAGCTGTAGCCGGAGGAAGAGTCGCCGTATCTGGACGAGACACGATCGCCAACGAGGGCGGGCTCGCCCTCGTCCTCATTGCGACCGTCCCCAAGGCCGAGTACCTCCTCACCGTCGTTCGCCTCGGGGCAGCACCCGGCGCGATGACCATCTTCCCCAAACACCCACACATAAAGGGTCGATCCACCATCGTACCTAAAGTGGAGGGTGCACCGCCTGCCCAGGCCGCGCGCGCGGGCGAATGTCTGCCAGCCGCGGGCCAGGGCTATGTTGCCCGTGGCGGAAGTCTCGACCGCAACCCAAGAGGCCTTGCTGCAGCAGCCATCCACCTACAGCCAGAGTCCACCCGGACCAGAGAACGGCAGTTCGCCAGCGAAGAAGTGCGGGAGTTGGAGCAAGTTGCCAACCGGGTTCTCCGACTAGACGATGAACTCTGGCGACACCTTCGCCGTGTGGAAGCGCGGACGAGGAGACCATGCCACCATGGCGCGCCTCCCCTCATCAACTGGACCGCCATGGCTGGGACGACCCACTCTGCATGCTGTGGCACTGTCTCGACAATGGGCCACAACGGGGGTCGCGGCGTGCTTGTGTGGGCGGCCGCGGCCGCGCTTGCGCGCAAGGGAGCCGGGTCCCTCACGAGGAGCCTTCCCCTTCTCGGCGGCAGAGAACTTCCTTCGTGGTGCCATGGGTGTAACTGCAAGTGATGGAGCAAGGAGGAAGGAGCAAGCGAGCAAGGAAGAGATGGGCAACGGGGGCTCTGCCCCCCTCCCCATTTATAGTAAGAGAAGGCCAACCGGCGTCTCCCACGATCGTAGGTAATGATGGTTTTCCTTGCATGTCGCAGGGACCTGACAAGTTGAGTAGTTGCTGAGGCAACATGGGGAAGCGGAGACGCCCACGTCCAATCAACCACCATGTGCCAATCGAGGCCACGGGCTTTAGGGGCCCGCGGTGCTCCGTACATGGCCCTTGGCTTAGCCGCGAAGCCAAGCCCGAGCACACCTTGGGCCTAGGGGCTACTGTCGGCGTCCTAGGAACGGGGGTCCCCAGGCTTGCCTGCCTTCTGCCCACGGTGTGGCTGAGCCAGCAGGCTGTACGGCCCATCTTCACCAGCGAAGCATCCAAGACCCTCGCGAGGGTCCGAGCCTCGTGAGGCGGACGACGCAAGGCCTCCTCTGGAGTAGCCTAGCTAGGCAGGCTCATGAGGAGCGGAGATATCAAGGCGGGGCAAACGTCATGAGGCCCTCGTGACGTGAGCCATGATGCACAACAACCAGGCGGGCGCCAGGCGGGTGCCAACGTGCGCAGCGTCCTTGTTTCCTCTTTGGTGCTAATGAGGCCAGCACAGATGAAGAGCACCGAGGCATCAGTCAAAAGGTTGGCATATTGGTGCAACGAGACCAGGACCAGGAGGACGGCAAGACGGAGGTCATTGTGGAGCCCAAGACGGCGTCACCACCAGAGCTTTCGGCAGGCGAAGACCACTTTTTTAGGATAGCTTGTACTAGTTGTCCCCCTTCAAATTAGCCCGCCATTGTTGGCTCCCTTCCCGCTCGATATTTGGGAAGAGGACCAGGGCCTATATAAGTAGAGCAAGCCACCATAGTAGAAAAGGGACGAGAGAACCAAGGAGATCGGATCTCATCTCGTCTTAGCTCGACCCAACACACAAGAACACCTCAACCTCAGGAGGTTGTTCTTCCCTTTGTATTGTTCCTCATCCGCCCTAGAGGCAATCCACCATCACCACACTGGAGTAGGGTATTACACCACAACGGTGGCCCGAACCAATATAAACCTCGTGTCTCTCTGTGTTGCAAGTTCATCGAGTTCGTCCGTGAGATCTTAGCGAGCTAGGGCGTAGATCGGTAGGAAGGAAAGACTTCGCGCGCACCCCAGTGTTCGAACCTTAAGGTTTTGCCGGAACCCCACATCCAACAAAGACCAAGATCTGAAATTCTTAAATGTTAGAGAGTCTTCACATAGTTGCATAATTATTCGACTACTCATTGAGCTTCACTTATATTTTTCGGAGTAGTTTGTCGTTTGCTCTAGTGCTTCACTTATATCCTTTTAGAGCACGACAGTGGTTTTATTTTGAAGAAATAGATGAACTCTCATGCTTCACTTATATAATTTTGAGAGTCTCTAAACATCATGGTAATTTGCTTTGGTTATGAAACTAGTCCTAATATGATAGGCATCCAGGATGGGTATAATAAAAAATTTCATATAAAGTGCATTGAATACATGAGAAGTTTGATACATGATAATTGTTTTGAAATATGAAGATGGTAATATTAGAGTCATACTAGTTGAGTAATTGTGAATTTGAGAAATACTTGTGTTGAGGTTTGCAAGTCCCGTAGCATGCACGTATGATAACCATTGTGCGACAAATTTGAAGCATGAGGTGTTTCTTCGATTGCCTTCCTTACGAGTGGCGGTCGGGGATGAGCGATGGTCCTTTCCTACCAATATGTCCCCCTAGGAGCATGCATGTAGTGCTTGGTTTTTGATGACTTGTAGATTTTTGCAATAAGTATGTGAGTTCTTTATGACTAATGTTGAGTCCATGGATTATACGCACTCTCACCCTTCCATCATTGATAGCCTCTTCGGTACCGTGCAATGCCCTTTCTCACCTCGAGAGTTGGTGCAAACTTCACCGCTGCATCCAAACCCTGTGATATGATACGCTCTGTCACAGATAAACCTCCTTATATCTTCCTCAAAATAGCCACCATACCTACCTATTATGGCATTCCCATAGCCATTCCGAGATATATTGTCATGCAACTTTCCACCGTTTCATTTATTATGACACGCTTCATCATTGTCATATTGCCTTGCATGATCATGTAGTTGACATCGTATTTGTGGCAAAGCCGCCATGCATAATTTATCATACATGTCACTCTTGATTCATTGCCCATCCCGGTACACCACCGAAGGCACTCATATAGAGTCATACTTTATTCTAGTATCGAGTTGTAATCTTTGAGTTGTAAATAAATAGAAGTGTTATGATCATCATTAATAGAGCATTGTCCCAAATAAAAAAAAGAGAAGGCCCAAAAAAATAAAAAGGGGCAATGCTACTATCCTTTTTTTTCCACACTTGTCCTTCAAAGTAGCACCATGATATTTATGATAGAGAGTCTCTTGTTTTGTCACTTTCATATACTAGTGGGAACTTTTCATTATAGAACTTGGCTTGTATATTCCAACAATGGGCTTCCTTAATGCCCTAGGTCTTTGTGAGCAAGCAAGTTGGATGCACACCCACTTAGTTTCTTTTGTTGAGCTTTCATACATTTATAGCTCAAGTGCATCCATTGCATGGCAATCCCTACTCCTTGCATTGACATCAATTGATGGGCATCTCCCTAGCCCATTGATTAGCCGCGTCGATGTGAGACTTTCTCCTTTTTTTGTATTCTCCACATAACCCCCATCATCATGTTCTATTCCACCCATAGTGCTATATCCCTGGCTCAAGCTCATGTATTGCGTGAAAGTTGAAAAAAGCTTGAGATTACTAAAGTATGAAACAATTGCTTGGCTTGTCATCAGGGTTGTGCATAATGAGAGCATTTTTGTGTGAAAAAAATGGAGAATGACCAAACTATATGATTTTTTAGGGATGAACGTTCTTTGGCCACGTTATTTTGAGAAGACATAATTGCTTAGTTAGTATGCTTTAAGTATTATTATTTTTATGTCAATATTAAACTTTTGTCTTGAATCTTATGGATCTGAATATTCTTGCCACAATAAAAAAATTGACAAATATGTTAGGTAGCATTCCACATCAAAAATTCTGTTTTTATCATTTACCTACTCGAGGACGAGCAGGAATTAAGCTTGGGGATGCTTGATACGTCTCCAACGTATCTATAATTTTTCAATGTTCCATGCTATTATATTATCAACCTTGGATATTTATATGCATTTATATGCTATTTTATATGATTTTTGGGACTAGCCTATTAACCTAGAGCCCAGTGCCAGTTTCTGTTTTTTCCTTGTTTTTGAGTTTCACAGAAAAGGAAAACCAAATGGAGTCCAATTGATCTGAAACTTCACAGAACTTATTTTTGGACCAGAACAAGGACATGGAGTAAAAGAGTTGGGCCAGAAGAGTCCCGGGCTGCCCACGAGGGTGGGGGAGCACACCCCCTCCTCCCCCCCGGGGCACACCTCCCTACCTCGTGGACAGCCCGGAGACCCCCTGCCTTTTTCCCGACTCCAACACCTCTTATATAACCCAAAACTTCCAGAAAGAAACCTAGATCAGTAGTTCCACCGCCGCAAGCCTCTGTAGCCACCGAAAACCAATCTAGACCCGTTCCGGCACCCTGCTGGAGGGGGGATCCCTTGCCAGTGGGCATCTTCATCATCCCGGCGCTCTCCATGATGAGGAGGGAGTAGTTCACCCTCGGGGCTGAGGGTATGTACCAGTAGCTATGTGTTTGATCTCTCTCTCTCGTGTTCTTGATTCGGAACGATCTTGACGTATCGCGAGCTTTGCTATTATAGTTGGATCTTATGATGTTTCTCCCCCTCTAGTCTCTTGTAAAGGATTGGGTTTTCCCTTTGAAGTTGTCCTATCGGATTGAGTCTTTAAGGATTTGAGAACAATTGATGTATGTCTTGCATGTGCTTATCTGTGGTGACAATGGGATTTCACGTGATCCACTGGATGTATGTCTTGCGTGTGCTTATCTGTGGTGACAATGGGATATCACATGATCCACTGGATGTATGTTTTGGTGATCAACTTCCGAGTTCCGTGACCTCGTGAACTTATGCATAGGGGTTGGCACACGTTTTCGTCTTGACTCTCCGGCAGAAACTTTGGGGCACTCTTTGAAGTTCTTTGTGTTGGTTGAATAGATGAATCTGAGATTGTGTGATGCATATCGTATAATCATACCCACAGATACTTGAGGTGACATTGGAGTATCTAGGCGACATTAGGTTTTTGTTTGATTTGTGTCTTAAGGTGTTATTCTAGTACGAACTCTAGGATATATCGAACGGAAATAATAGCTTCGTGTTATTTTACTACGGACTCTTGAATAGATCGATTAGAAATGATAACTTAGAGGTGGTTTCGGACCCTACAATAATCTCTTCGTTTGTTCTCCGCTATTATGACTTTGGAGTGACTCTTTGTTGCATGTTGAGGGATAGTTATATGATCCAATTATGTTGTTATTGTTGAGAGAACTTGCACTAGTGAAAGTATGAACCCTAGGCCTTGTTTCAACACATTGCAATACTGTTTGTGCTCACTTTTATCATTAGTTACCTTGCTGTTTTTATATTTTCATATTACAAAAACCTATATCTACCATCCATATTGCACTTGTATCACCATCTCTTCGCCGAAATAGTGCACCTATACAATTTAACATTGTATTGGGTGTTGGGGACACAAGAGACTCCTTGTTATTTGGTTGCAGGGTTGCTTGAGAGAGACCATCTTCATCCTACGCCACCCACAGCTTGATAAACCTTAGGTCATCCACTTGAGGGAAATTTTCTACTGTCCTACAAACCTCTGCACTTGGAGGCCCAACAACGTCTACAAGAAGAAGGTTGTGTAGTAGACATCAGGAAAGCTTCAGCGCTCCCCTACCTGGCGTGCTAAATGTCAGATCTTGGGTTGCGGCAAACCCTTGAGGTTCGAACACTAGGGTGTGCACGAAGATTTTTCTATCTCTCTCACTCTCTCTCTCTCTCTCGCTCACTCTCGCAATGATCTCTAGGACTAGCTCGCCGAACCCAAGGAACAAGAGACACGAGAGTTTATACTGGTTTGGGCCACCGAACCGGTGTATTACCCTACTCGAGTGTGGTGTGGTGGATTGCCTTGTAGGCTCAAGATGAACTAGTACAAGGGATGAATAGCCTCCTGAGGAGAGGTGTTCTTTAGCTCGGTGAGCCTGTGTATGTGAGGATGGTCTGAGTGATCCGTCCCTTGCTAAGGTGGTGGCTAATCCTATTTATAGAGGCCCTGGTCCTCTTCCCTAATGTTTAGGCGGGAAGGCATCCCACAATGGCCAATTTCGAAGGGGGGCAACCAGTACAAGTTATCCTGACAAAATGTGGTCTTCCCCTGCCAAAGGCTCTGGTGGTGATGCCGCCATGGGATCCGCGATGACCTTCATCCTACCATCCTTCTTGTCTTGGTCTTGTTGCACCGATATGGAAACCTTTGCCTGATGCCTCGGGACTCCTCGCGTGCGCTTGCCCCTTTAGAACCAAATAGGAAACTGGCACCCTGTGGCCGCTGGCACCCGCCTGGCCTTGGCGTCATCGCTCACGTCACGCGGACCTCGCGAGGTGCACCTTGCATAGATATCTCTGCTCCTCAGGAGCCATCCTAGGGAGGCTTCCCCCAGGAGGTCTTGGCGTCGTCCACCTTGCGAGGGTCTTGAGTGGTTGTTGATGAAGATGGGCCACACCAGGTCGCTGGATGAGCCACGCCCTGGGCCGCAGGCAGGCAAGTCTGGGTACCCCCGTTCCCAGGACACCGAAAAAAGTAGTTGTGTAATTTTCCCACCATGAGGCTGCGGGTCCATCCAGTTGATTTGCGGCAAAGTGCACTTTCTCAGCATCTATGCAACCTGCGGTGGTCAGCTCCCTGACAATCCTGTGGAGCCAGTCATCAACAACAATCGGCTCGGTGGTACTAGAGAACACTGACGGATTCAACCCTAGAAAACGGGCTAAGTTGTTAACTGGTGGTGGTGGCGGTGGGTTATTGTTGTTGTTGTTGTTGTTGTTGTTGTTGTTGTTGTTTTTGTTGTTGTTGCCTTGGTTCTGGACTAGCAACTGCATCAAGGCATTCTGTTGTTGGATCAACTGAGTGAGCTCCGGTGGGAAGGCAAATCCGGGGTCATGTATTAGAGGCATCTGATAGGTTTAGAGGGGTGAGAACAGAATAGATTGAGGTCTAAAGAGAAAACACTACCCATATGCACATGAGACAAAACACATTCATTTCACACCACTCAATTCAAACAAGATCATACAATCGAACTAAGCTACCGTTAAAAAAGCTCGCGGGCTATTATTATATACATGGGAGAATACTTATGGTAATAGGGTGGTCAACTAGAAATTTTGATCGGTGGATGACTCCAGGATATCCGCTCCAGCTTCGTCTTCATAATCATCATCGCTGTCAGGGTCGGAGTCAGTGTCGTCGATTATGATGTAGTCTTCAGAATGGATGTCCTTTACAGGTTCGGGATCTCCCATGAATATTCCTAGCTTCTTCTTCATGTCTTCATTCTTCTCCAGTAGTACAACAATTTATTTTTCATATCCATCACGCGTAGACTTGAGTTCCTCTTCTTGCTCCATGTTCCGGGTCATCACCTTCTTCATGTCTATCATACCAGCACACATTTGGTTCTCTTGTCGACATATGTGCTAATTTAATTCATGTATGTAGGCAATGGATTTATCCCTCCCTGTGTAGATCATCTCCCATTGCTCATCTCGGCGTCCACATATCTGGTAGATGGTGTCCTTAAGATCCTTGTTGTATACCTCGCCGATGCGTCCAATGGCGATGTGGGAGGCCATGCTATTTCCTAGACTCCAGGTTGGTGCATCAAAGGAAAACTCAATGGGCTTGGTAACTGGCGAGAATGTCCTTCCTGGAACACGAACTCGTATCATCCATCTCTCCTCTTCTGGTAGAGTGGCGGTGTAGGTCCGGGTGAAGCTTGGTATGACAATGCTAAGGTTCCTAGTGACTTCCTTCAAGTATCGCCCAAAAGGGGTGTCGTCATCCGGTTGAGTGAACTTGTTTCTTGGGTCTGCCATCTATAGAGTAGAAATGGAGAAGAGTCAGAAATGAGTAGAGAAGAGTATCCTATGGCTTATCCTAGTGGTCGCGTCCTACAGTCAGCGTGTGCTCTGATACCATCTTGTAGCGACCTAACCCGGATGGATCGAAGTCTCTATGCTTAAGTGTCATCCCTGGATCAGTATTGCTAACACACATAGTACTCGAGGATTTATAACAGAGTTTCAATCACACACTTGTAACATTGAGTGTCTCAATAAGAGTACTTATTTCAATAATATGGTTGATGGCCATCTAAATAAGATAACTGCGGAAGCATGAAAGATAAATGAGTCCATCCAACTCCACGGCAAAACTAAGTGCACGACAACGACCTAGCGCACCTTACTCTTCGTCCGAAAATTCTAGAACATAATATGTTGCAGTCGTGTAGGTCAGCACATGGAATATGCTGGCAAGATAACACTATAGAGCAATGAACAGATAACAACTATCATTACATGCATATATGGCTGGTGGAGGCTCTAAGGTTATCATTTCCATAAAGCCAATTTTTCCCTACAACAAAGGATTATATTTTATTTAACTATAAAGTTTAATGTCATATTGATAAGGTTCCTCCAACTCAATCCCAAAGTAATAATTATAACCCAACAAATTTTGTTAAGTAAAGTGATGAGATCAAATCAATAATTCAAAAACCAGACACTCAAGATGTCCATAACTGGGGACATAGCTAACCATGATTAGTTTATACACTCTGCAGAGGTTTGCGCACTTCTCCGCACAAGACTCGACCGCATCCATGATCGGAAGATCGAGACATAGTCTTTCTGAAGCATTGACTCTTTACTCTAGGTAGAAAGTACCACGTACTTTCCCCTACATCTGCTAGTCTACCACTGAAAGAGGTCACACAACATACTCAACTATGCCAGAGCCCATAATGGCTTGTGGCTGCACATGGAAGTTTCTAGCATGAATAATCTTATGGTCCCTTTGAGCCTGGGTGGCAAACCATAGGATGATCACACAGGTACTCTGGGGTATTCTAGGTCAACACTGGGTTGCTCCAGGTGCCCGCAACCAATCCACCCATATTTGTATTAAAGTAGCCACCTTAAGTTTCCCTTAGTTATAAATAACTCTCACATCTTTCATGAATCTCTCAACCAATCCACGTCTACGAGCATAGCGAGGTAGTGCAATCATAACATAGTAACTCCCAAGGTTTGAATATAAGAAAATAGGTTCCTACCTCATCAACTACTTTCCAAATGCCCACATGTTATCAAGACCTACTCATGCAATGTTCGAGGGTTTAAACTAATGCATAAAAACTGGGTAAAAAAGGGATATGATCAAAGTCTTACTTGCCTTGCTGACGATTAGAAAACCCTAGAGATTCGTAGTAGCAATCCTCGCACTCCAGAAACTCTACCGTGAACAAACAATAGAATACATAAGCACTCAAACATAATATGCAAAGGTAAAACCCAAAAGAAAATAAGTAAACTGAAAGTTCAAGAGAAGAGCTTTGATTTGCAAAAAGAACCAATTGAATCGGAGTTACGAAACTCAAACTACGATCGAAAGAAGTTCAAATTCAAATCTGCTTGAAACCAAATTTTAAATTTCCAAAATCATGTTCAAGTGGATTACCAGCATAGAGGGGAACAAGACGAAGATTTTAGCGTTGGTTTCACTGGATTTGGATAAACGAGCAAAAAGTAGCGAAGGTTTGAAGATCAGGGACTATTCTGCGATAAAAGTAATTACGGATAGGTCCCAGGCTGAAAATTAAACTAAAAACAGAAATCTATCGGACGAACGTCCACTAACAGAGAATAGTGAACAAATTTGTTCGCTAACGGAACGAATCAGGTGAACATTTGCTAATTAAATAAAAATAAATAAAAATCGATATATCCTAATAAACCGAAAAAACCGAACTAAACCGTGAAAACTGTGATCAGTTTATACCGGTTCGGCAGCGGTGGCGGATCGTTCAACGGCGACGTCGGGCGAGGCGACGGCGGGTGAGAGCTGGGCTGTGGCCCGGCTGCGGGTGGCGGGGCGCGGCGCGGCAGCGGCAGTAGGCGGCGGGGTGGCTGCGGCAGCGGGCGGGGCGAGGCGGCGGCGCGCGAGCGGCGGCGGCGGCAGGTGGTGGCGGGGTTATGGAGGAGAGAGAGAGAGGGGGGAGCACATATAAAGGGGAGGGGGAGGCCCGACTTGGCTGAGGGGACATGCGGCGAAGGCAGGCGGCGCCCGGACTCCTGCCGGAGTCTGGCTCGGAGATGGCGGCGACAGGTGGGAGCTGGGTCGTGGCCCGGCTACGACTGGGCCGGCCCAGGAACTTTTTTTAATTTTGCCGAAACGGAAAAATTCAAAGTCAAATAAATAAAAATCCGAAAAACAATTTTCATGGTCCTCTACTAATTTTTATGATAACATGAAAAAAATTCTGGGCTAAAATTCAAATTTTAAAAATGCATTTTTTTCCTAATTTAACCAAATAAAATCTCAAATAAAAATCAAATAAAATACATATTTTTATTTAAAATTAAATTTCCATTATTTCCTTTGTTTTGAAGATGTCATATTATCTTCTCTCATTGTTTCTTTTATTTTGAAATAATTGGAAAAATAATTTCAAATAAAAATTACCTTGATCCAATTTACCAATTTTGAAAATTCAAAAATGGAATTTTATGGAAACCTCCTACTCCCTCAAATGGTCCTTGAGTTGCTTAAAGTCTCTAGGATAAAAAATGTCCAAATAAAACCAATTAGAGATTATGATTAAACATGTTTGCAATGACAATTAGAGATTATAGTTTCTCATGCCGTGCATTAGTAGCTGGGAGTGAATAATGATTTATCTTGGATATCAACATTACGTTAAAATGATTGTGATGTAGTATGATGATATGGTATCCTCCTTTGAATGTTTGAGTGGCTTGGCTTGGCACATGTTCATGCATGTAGTTGAATCAAAACAAACATAGCCTCTATGATATTTACGTTCGTGGTGATTTTATCCTATTTATGCTAGTGTACAATGTTACTTATGCATAATGCATGATCATGATCGTTGTTGCTCTCTAGCTGGCCGCTTCTCAATCTAATTGCTATCCTTCTCCTTTACTAAGTGGGAATTTTGCTTGTACATAAAAAAACTTGAACCCAAAGTTATTCCAGATGTGTCGGCGTTCTGGGAACGGGGGTCCCCAGACTTGCCTGCCTGCGGCCTGCGGCGTGGCTCAAAGGGGGGCCTAGCACAGCCCATCTTCACCAACACAAAACCAAGACCCTCGCGAGGGGCCAAGCCTCACGGGGCGGACGACGAGGAGCTTCCTCAGGCACGGCCTCATCAGGCTGGCTCATGAGGAGGCAGAGAGACCAAGGCGGGGTACCTCATGAGGTGCCCGTGACGCAAGCCATGACGACCAAGGGCGCCAGGCGGGTGCCATCCCACGCAGTGTCCTCCTTTCCCCTTTGGTGCAAAGGGGGCAAGCGCAGCCGCGGAGTACCGAGGCATCAGGCAAAGGTTGCCATTTCGGTGCAACGAGATCAAGACCAGGAGGACTACGAGATGGAGGTCATCGTGGATCCGAAGACGGCGTCATCACTAGAGCTTTGCGCAGGCGAAGACTACTTTTGTCAGGATAGCTGATACTAGCTGTCCCCCTTCAAATTAGCCCACCATTGTTGGCTCCCTTCCTGCTCGATATTTGGGAAGAGGACCAGGGCCTCTATAAATAGGACCGGCCACCCGCAAGGGAAGAAGAGAGGAGAAGAAGAGAGGAGAAGAGAAAAAAAGGAAGAGAAGGAGAGGAGAAGAGAAGAAGAGAAGGATAGAAGGATAGAAGGATAGAGGGATAGAGGGATCGAAGGATCAAAGGATCAGAGAGAGAGAGAGAGAGAGAGAGAAGGGTGACGGAACTCCTCCGAGCAGTTCATCCCCCCCAGCCAAGAACAGACCCTCGCGAGGCTGTTCTTCCTTGTATTGTTCATCATCATCAGCCCAAGAGGCAATCCACCACACCACACACTGGAGTAGGGTATTACACCACAACGGTGGCCCGAACCAGTATAAACCTCGTGTCCCTCGTGTTATTCTTTCCATAGCTTAGACCTTAACGAGGCGGAGGGGTGCAGGTAGGTAGGAGGCAAAATCTCCGCGCGCACCCAATGTTCGAACCTCAAGGGTCTGCCGGAACCCTAAATCCGACATTTGGCGCGCCAGGTAGGGGGGCGCCGGGATTCGTCTTCCACCTCCCCATTCTCCTCCGACCATCACGCCCATGTCTGACGCTCGTCGGGCCCGCGCCGAGCGCCGGGCCGCTCTCGCTTCCCGTGTCGCCCAGACGTCCCCTATCGGCGGGCAGCCTCACCGTTCCCCGTCACTTGCCATCAACACCGCCACCGGCCCGGCGGGGGACGAGCAGCAAGCATCGTCCCAGCATCCGTCCGTGCGGCAAGACGGCTGCACCGCAACTCCCTCGCTCACCCCAGCTGGTTCTTCATCCCGCGCGCTCCGCGCGCCCATCGAGGCTCGGGCTGCACTCATCACGGCAAACGAGCTCCTGTGCTACCGTCCCATTGACGACGTCTATGAAGAATGGCTCGACCGCGTCACCAAGCTCGTTTGCGCTGCAGGGGGCTCTCCTGCGCCGTCCGTTCCGCTGCACCGCACCCCGCCCCGCACGGGCGATCAAGCTCCGGCGGCGCCCCGGCCTCCTCCTCCTCAGGAAGGCGCCATGGCTATAAGGCGCGTGGCCCCTGGGCGGAACCCGCTCCGTCAGGTGCCAGCGCGGCAAGAGCAGAGCTGTCAAGAAGTCCCTCGCCCGCAAGAAGCTGCCCGAGCGCTCCCTGCTCCAGCACGTCACGACCATGCTCCTGCTCCCACGCGTCAAGACCCCGCGCTGCTCCCAGCTGCAGCATCTGGGGACATGCAAGACCAAGCTCCCCATCACCCAAGGCCTCCCGTGGCCACAGCAGGCTGCCACGCCTTCACCGCTGAGCTACGCAGCGTCGCGTGGCTCGGAAAGTTCAAGCCAGACTTGCCTCCTCGCTACGATGGCACGGCTGACCCTGCGGAGTTCCTCCAGCTCTACGAGCTGGGCATCGAAGCTGCCAACGGAGACGAGAAGGTCATGGCGAACTGGTTCCCCATGGCGCTCAAGGATGGGGCCCGCACCTGGCTCCTGAACCTGGCTCCAAGCACAATCTCCTCCTGGGGCGAGATGCGCACCCGCTTCATCGCCAACTTCCAAGGCACTCGCGACCGGCCACCCGCCGTGAGCGACATGCGCCGCATCAAGCAACATCCCAGGGAGACCCTGCAGAAGTACATCCAGCGCTTCAACAACGCACGCCTCAAGATTCCCAAGGTGACTGAGGAGGCCATCATCTCAGCCTTCTCCGACAGCGTGCGCGACGTCAAGATGAAGGAGGAGCTGGCGAGGCATGAAGACCTGTGCACTTCCTTCGAGCTGTTCAACCTGGCAACCAAGTGCGCCAGGGCCGAGGAAGGGCGTCTCTCCCTCCTCGAGTTGCCTGCCGCAGACATAGAAGAGAAGAAGCCCAAGGCCAAGGATGTGAAGCGCAAGGGGACTGTCGTGCTCGCGGCAGAACCAGACACCAAGTGGGGCAGAGATCAGCCCGAACCTTCCAAGGGCAGCCGGTACTGTGTGTACCACAACCTCCACACCCACAACACCAACGATTGTCAAGAGCTCCGAGCCGTGCGAGAAGGAAGGATCGGCCGTTGCCCTGACCGCGGGGACCGGGGCTACGGTCGAGGAGGAGGAAGGAACGCAGGACGCTGGGAAGACTGTGGCCTGCGCCAAGGGTGGCGCGATCAACCTCGCGAGGATCGCTGGCAAGACCCGCCTCGCGAGGGAGGCTGGAGGGATCAGCCTCGCGAGGATCGCCCGCAAGGCAACGCAGGCCTCCCACCGCTGCGGCTGCAACCAAGGAGAAATGAGGACCGCCACCAGGACGAGGGGGTTGGGGGCTTCCAAGAGCCGCGCGCGATCGCCTGCATCCTGGGCGGGGCACAAGCCCCAGCCTCTCAGCGCATCTTCAAGCAGTTTGCCGCGAAGTGAACGCAGTCCTCCCCATGCTCGAAGCCACGCGCCCTCTCAGGTGGTCGGCGTGCGCCATCACGTTCAGCTCAGTAGACCAGCTCAAGTGTGCGGCTATAGCCGGAGTCCTCCCGATGCTTTGTTCCCCAATCGTCAGCAACGTGGTGGTCACCAAGACCCTCATCGATGGCGGGGCAGGGCTCAACGTCCTGTCCGTGGAAACATTCAACAACCTCCAAGTGCCCTACAGCTAGCTTCAGCCAGCTTCAGCCAACCAAGCCTTTCTCCGGTATCATCGACGGCTCCACGGTCCCGATTGGGCAGGTCCGCCTCCCTGTCACCTTCGGGGCACGTGACAACTACCGCACCAAGCTCATAGACTTCGACGTCGCTCACATTCGCCTGCCGTACAACGCCATCCTTGGGTACCCAGCGCTGGCCAAGTTCATGGCCGTAACTCACCACGGCTACAACGTCCTCAAGATGCCTGAAAGTGGCGGAGTCATCACGGTGCCCTGTGAAGAGAAGGGCGCGGTGTGTTCCCTGGAACGAGCCTTTCAGTCCACGTCACTGGAAGACCCAGATCGCGGAAGCAGGAGGCCTCCCGAGACCGCCCCTAAGAAGAAGAAGACATCGTCCGGCCCAACCACTCAGGAGGCAGGCCCCTCTGGGCCCGCGCCTGCCCAGGGGGTACCTCCTTCCATCACATAGGAAAGCGCGCCCGGCGCCCTCCTCAGGCAGGGCTCGGGGGCTCTCCCCTGGAGGGCCACCGACCTAGCTAGGGTCACGAGGGAGGCGCTTGGGCACCACATGGAGGCGTGTTTCGAAGCACGTTTCCCTCAAGAAGGAGCAAGGCAAGGAGATCCAGACCCTTAGGAGTTCGTCAGCAAGGCAATTCAGGAGCTACAGGAGTCAAGAGTCATGAAAGGCGGCCGCCGCCTACCAGCAGTGGCTCCCCATCTAGGCGAGGATGGTGGGCTGCGCGTCTCCATCGACATACCAGGGCTCAACCGAGTCGCCTCTCTGGAGCGCCTCTGGCCCTCGCGAGTGGGGCGCTGCGGAGGCCCCCCCACAGCTACGTTCGCATGCCTGACGGCTTGCCGAACGCGGCTGCCACATACTAGCGCCTCATGAGGGGCATCACGGAGGCACGAGAGGCCAGGAGTTCCGCAGCCCTGGCGGGGATGGAGATGGTCCACGAGGAGCCGCTAGCGCCTCCGGAGCTTCCCGAGGCCCCTGGGCCTGGGGGCTCATGAGGATCGGCTCCCGCAGCCCACCGAGTCTACTACACCAACGCTCCTTTGTCCTCAACGTCATCAGGTGACATCTTTCGAGTTTCATTTCCAGCTGGGAGCGCCCCCCCAGGGCTGCATTATTCCCAAGCCGCATGGGTCCGTCCCTGCGGTGTGTATCCCTTTTTTATTTCATGTTGTTAGCTTACCTTGTTGGGGGCGCCCCTCGGGCTGCATGATCCCCAAGCCGCTCGGGCCAGGCCCAGCGGCATGTATCCCATTTGCGTTTATTTCCGGTTATGCGTTAGACCCACCATGCTTGATTATTTGATGCCGGTCCATGGCACCTCTTCTTCTCCATGCCGACCACTTGCACCTTAAAGGGGGGTACCTGAGCATCGCGACTCAGGGCTCTTACTGGCTCTCCAGCGCTCACCCTCTGGCCTTGTCCATGGCATCGCGACCTGGCATACCAGCGACGGCTGAGACCAGCTCGAGGGCTGGGACCCAAGGACGTAGAGTGCCGACATCTAACCAAATTTGCAGGGACACATCACAAGATAAGGCCTAGTGCCAGGTGCAACCCGCCTAGAGGTAGGGCCCCGTGAGTCCCGCGCTGGCTCGCGGGTGCCCAGATATACCTCACCAGGCCCTACCGTGCCAGCCACGTGTCAGGGCGGGGCTGTACACGCCCCGGGGGCTCCTCCCGGAGGGGGGCCCCCTTCCACGTACCAGTGCAAGCACCATGCTCCGTGCTAGCTGACGACACTGCTGAGGAGCGGCTATGCCCGTACACATACGGAAGCGCTATGCTCCGCGCTGGTGATAAACAACTGAGGGTGGCCCCTGGGCCGCATCAACCTCAGGGAGCCCAGAGCTCAGTGTCTAGCCTCATCGTAACGCCTCCCCTCGGGAATGCCGCGCGAGGGGGATGGGCACGGGGGCTGCGCCTGGGTCACACCCAGACGCACGCCGCCCAGCCAGGTCCCCTCGGGCCTGGTTCGTCGCGCGTCTCTCCCCGAGCGGAGCCAAGGTATGAAGGCCGTTTGAGCGTCAAGGGGGACTCCTAAGCATCGCGACTCAGGAGCCTAACTGGCCACGTAGCCCCTCACTCCGTGGCCCCGTCCTGGTTTCCGGTCGGGACCAACGCTGGGTGAGGCATGCGTGCGGCCGGGCTCTGCAGACGTAGAACGGTAGATCCACCCGCATCACACCTCCCTACTTGCTGTTCGTGCACCAAGGGGGACTCCTAAGCATCGCGACTCAGGAGCCTAACTTGTCACGTGGCCCCTCACTCCTTGGCCCCGTCCTGGTTTCCGGTCGGGACCAACGCTGGGTGAGGCATGCGCGGGGCCGGGCTCTGCCGGCGTAGAACATAAGCAAGTAGGAAGGAAAAACACAAATTTCAAGGAATTCAAAAGCAAATATTACAGTCCAGACTGTTATCTCAATGCCAAACGCAAGTTTAAATGCCTCCCCAAGGCATGATACATGTGCAGGAATTAAAGGCAGGACAGGAGCCATGATGGAGTCACTTGTCGGCGGTGGAGCAGCGCGGAGTGGGTTCGCCTGATGGAGCAGTGGGGTCGGCAGCGCCTTGCTTCGGCTTCATGCTGAAGGCCCGGAGCTTCCCCAGCAGAGCCTCTTCGCGACCCGTCATGGCCTCGGCAGCGGCAGCGGCACGCTCGCCGCTTACTGGCTCCAGCAGGCTGTCGAGGTCGACGTTGGGATCGCGAAGGTAGATGTGGGTAAGGACCAGCGTCAGTGCTGCAGAAGACAGGACTCGCGCCTCGGCCTCGGCCGTGGGGCCAAGGCCAAGGGCGACATCTTCAAGAGCATGAACGAGGAAGGGAAGCAGCTTGGCGGGGCCGTCCTCGGCGCCAGCCAGTGGGCTCTCCAGGCCGCTGTCGTAAAGCGTCCTCGGCGAGGAGCGAGCCTTCGCCTCCATCTCCGTGAAGGCCACGCGGTCCTCGGCAAGAACCAGAGCCTCGTCGTCCAGCTTGGCCTTCCTCGCCCCCAACTCCTGCTCCAGCGTGCCTAGGCGGTCGCGGCGTTTCCTGAGCCTGACGTCCCTCTCCTTGACGGTTGCCTCGTGAGCCTTCACGCCTTCTTCCCGCTCTTGGCGAAGGCGGATCTCGTTCGCGAGCTGGTCCCACAAGTCTTGCAGCTCGTCCTCTAGCCCCTTGCAACGTCCACGGACGTCGACCACCTACGCAGCCTTCGCCTCAAGGACGGCCTGCTTCTCTTCGTTGCATGCCGTCGAGGCCTAGACCAGCGCCGCCCGAATCGAAGCGTCGGAGCGAACCCATCCTGAAGCCAGCTCCAAGCGCCCGGCCACCAAGCGGGGGTCGGCGCCAAGAAGATCCTGCCGTAGTCAGTCCAGCTCAGCAACAGCACGATCCAGAATGGCAGAAGGAGTCGGAGAGACAGCGGCCGGTGGAGTAGGAGGAGCAGGCGGCAGCGCGGGCACAACATCCTGAGGAGGAGTCTGCCGCGCCCCGACAGCTGTAGTGGCGGCGGCAGGCAAGAGCACCTCGGGAGCCACTTGGGCCGTGGGGGCTGAGCTCGCCCCATCCGGCCCAGCCACGCCTCGTGAGGACGACCGGACAGGAGAAGCCTGTGCGTCATGGTCACCCTCCTTCGCGGGTAGAGGCGCTGCCACAGATGGAACCTCGGGAGCTCCCTTCGGCTTCTTTGCTGTGGGCGCCAGCCTATCCAAGAGATGCGGACGTCAAGCCTCAGAAGCAGAGCAAGAAATAAAGACAAGAATCGAATGCTTACGGGTCGTCGCCAGTGAGCTCAAGCGGCCTCCGGCCAAATTTGAAGCCTGAAAGCCGGCTGGAAGGGTCAACCTCGGGAAGCTTGGAGGCGGAAGGTGCGTCTGCGGTCCGCCCCGAGGTCGGGGCAGACCCGCGGGAGATCAGCCCGGTCCTGTCCTTCTTCGAGATCGGGGGCGAGCTCCCGCTATCTTGCTCGTCGTTGTCCTCGTCGTCGTCTTCATCGTCATTCTCGTCGTCATCGCTCGGAGAGAGGCGGAGAACGCAGGACCTGCGCCGGGGGAGGGGAGCCCTTGACTCTCCGTCAGTCGCCTTGGAGTCAGGCCCTTTTCCCGCTCCCCTCCTTCCTCCTCTTTGCTGGAGTCGTTGGAGGGCACGTCCACCGGTTCCTTGGGAGTTTCCATGGGCACGGGCCCATCCCCGTTGAAGACGGGCATGGACTCCACTACCTGCTCCCAGTCGTCGCGGAGGAACAAGGGCGTAGGAGCGCCCGCCAACCTCGCCACATCGCCCCCGACCAGAGATTGGAGGACCGCAGCCAGATCTCCATCGGCTAAGGCCGCGGGGCTCGGACGGGGCCTCCACATCGGAAGTGAGTACTGCCGAAGTGGAGCCAGCTGGTGCTCCAGGAATTCCCTCAGCAGCAACGCGCCGGTCAGTTTCGCGCCGCCATATTGGCCGGCCTCAGATCCGCATCCATCTTCTCCAACACCAGCTTCGCGCGGGGGTCTGTGAGCTCCGCTCGACCCCAATCGCTGGAGCTCGTGGGCTGCTCTGTGGGCAAGATCAGCCGAGGGTGGATGCGCCCAGCATCCACCAAGACCCACTTGCTCCTAAAGCCCTCAATCCTTTTCCCGGGGTTCGAAATGGCAATGGCGCCACCGTACACGACGAAGCTCGCGCACGCGGAAGCAGTATGTAACACCCCGGATATAACTTTCCCAATTTATACTCCAACTCTTGCCGTTTCCGGCGTTAAGTTATATTTATTTCCTCGGGTTTGGGTTTTTGTCTCTGTGTGTTGTTATCGTTGTCATGCATCTCATATCATGTCATCATGTGCATTGCATTTGCATCCGTATCCGTCTCATGCATTCGAGCATTTTCCCCGTTGTCCGTTTTGCATTCTGGCGCTTCGTTCTCCTCCGGTGGTTATTTCTAGCTTTCTTTCGTGTGTGGGGACTAAACATTTCCGGATTCGACCGAGACTTGCCAAGCGGCCTTGGTTTACTACCGGTAGACCGCCTGTCAAGTTCCGTACCATTTGGACTTCGTTTGATACTCCAACGGTTAACCGAGGGACCGAAAAGGCTTCGTGTGTGTTGTAGCCCAACACCCCTCCATTTTGGCCCAAAACCCACCCAACTCTGCTCCATCATCTAGAGAGTTCGATCACGATCGCGTGGCCAAAAACCGCTCATCATTTGGACTCTCCTAGCTCCCTCTACCTATAAAACTAGTCCCTCCTCCGAAATTCCGGATCAAACCCTGGATCCATTCGTCTTCACGTGCGCCGGACAAAAGTTGCACCGACGGACGTGTCCGGACCGCCGTCCGCCGCCACGTGGCACCCCGGGATTCATCCACCCGGGCGCCCACATCGCCGCGTCTCCCCGCCGCGCCGGCCCGCGAGGGCCCGAGTCCGGCCCTCCCCGGCGACCGCTCGGGCCAGAGCGCCGCGCCGCCGCCCGCCTCGTCTTCCCCACGCCCGGCCGCCGCTCCCCGCCACCGCGCCGCCCGCGCGCGCCCTCGCCGGCGACGACCGCGGTCGCGCCGCCCCGCGCCTCCCGGCCACACCGCCGCCAAGCCGACGCCGCCCCACGAATCTCCGCCGCCGCCTCGTCCCCTCTGGCCGCCCCCCGACCTCCAGCAAGCCCCACCAATGCCGGCCGGTCATCCTCGTTATCCGCGCCGCCGTGCTACAGTGTTCGCGCCGGATCTGAGATCCGTGAACAGTAAACCCTAGGGGTAAAATTTCGTCTAAGTCCCTAAGATTCCAGATCCAAGTGCTCATGTTCGTAGCTCCGTAACTTTGCATCCATAGCTCCGATTCATGCATATAGCATATCAAAATGTTCACCTCAGAGAGTACATCATTTAATTACATTGCATCATTTTCATTTGAGTTTATATTGATGCCCTAAATGATGTTAGAAGAAGACTACTTGAGTTAATTGTCAGATCTGCTACTCCATTTAGCTTTTTGTCATTTTTGCCATGATTAATGTGTGCATGTTATGCCCTGATGCTCTACATGTGTTTTGTTAAGGGTTTTGTCATCTTTCCAGAGGTGCAACCCATGTATTTTTAGGATGTGTGTGGTGACTTGTGTAAGCTTGCAAAGTGGTGCACTTGGTAAATCTGTTTTCAGATACTTAGTATTTTAACTAAGTCCTGGAGTTGTTTATCTCATGATGCCATATGTTCATGTTGTTTCCTAGTGACCCGTGCCTCTTTTGAGGATGATCAGTAAAGATGTTTTGTTAATCTTGTAGTGATCTATCCATCCATGTCTTTGTTTGCAATTATGGAGCACCCTAGGTTGAGTCAATAGAGCTCTACTTTTGCTACTTTGCGAATCTGGGCAGATTGTGAACTTGTTTGCAATTTTGCCGGTGATGTTGTAGTTGATCCGTGCATGCTATGCTATTGTTATTGCCATTTATAGCTTGCATTTTGTGCCTTCTTGTTGGAGGTATGCTTGTCTTTCCATGACTTGCACCGTAGTGAGTGCATCGAGCTCGTAAACATGCCTACTTGAGTTATATTTCAGCATGTGTCAGTTTTCAGTAAGTCTGAAAACTGATTATGTTTTTGCCATGTTCACATGCTTGCAATTGTATTTTCTGGTCCTTTTTTGCTCAAGGTCACTAAGCGACTTTTGTTAAGCTCTTTGAGTAGCTCCATGCCATGCTTTACTTTGACATGTTCAGATCCTATAGCATGTAGTTTTGTGGCTCCGAAGAGGGCTACCTGATCTGAAATTCCAGACAAGTGTTAATTTCACTAAGTATGAGATCCTTTTGTCATTTGCATTTTTGCCATGCTTGTTTGAACCTGTTAATGGATGAATTGGCCGTAGCTCAGTGCTAGACATTTGTTAAGCATCTTGTGTGAATCCCTGCCATGTATTTTGTTGTCATGTTTGGGTGCCGTAGCATGTTCATCTCATTGCATTTAGATGCCTACTTGCTGTAAATCGCAAACCGGTGTCATATTTGAATCGCTTGCCATTTCCAAACCGTAACTCCGATTCCGGCGTTCTTTATATCGTTTTCAAGAGATTTCATCTAATATTTCCAGTGGCACACTTGGTTTTCCATGTTGAGGCCAGGTTCATGCATTTCCTGTCATATCTTGCATTTTGCATCCCGCATCGCATCCCGCATAGCACATGATCTTTGCATCATATTGTTTGAGCTTTGCACGTGGTTGATTGTGTCCTTGTTGCTTGTTTTTATTGATTGGGTAGAGCTAGGAGACGAGTTCGCTAACGAGGATCCCATTGAGTTTGCTTTCGAGGATCCAGTCAACTCTGACAACTGTGCAGGCAAGATGATCATACCCTCGAAATCTCTACTATCTTTGCTATGCTAGTCTGCTCGCTCTTTTGCTATGCCATTGCTACGATGCCTACCACTTGCTTGCAAGCCTCCCAAATTGCCATGTCAAACCTCTAACCCACCATTGTCCTAGCAAACCGTTGATTGGCTATGTTACCGCTTTGCTCAGCCCCTCTTATAGCGTTGCTAGTTGCAGGTGAAGATTGGAGGCCGTTCCTTGTTGGAACATTTATTTACTTGTTGGGATATCATTATACTACTATATTATCTTAATGCATCTATATACTTGGTAAATGGTTGAAGGCTCGGCCTCTCGCCTAGTGTTTTGTTCCACTCTTGCCGCCCTAGTTTCCGTCATATCGGTGTTATGTTCCCGGATTTTGCGTTCCTTACGCGGTTGGGTTATAATGGGAACCCCTTGATATTTCGCATTGATTAAAGCTTTTCCAGCAATGCCCAACCTTGGTTTTACCATTTGCCACCTAGCCTTTTCTTTCCCTTGGGTTCTGTAGACTCAAGGGTCATCTTTAATTTAACCCCCCCGGGCCAATGCTCCTCTGAGTGTTGGTCCACCTGTCAGCTACCGGTGGCCACCAGGGTCAACTCTGGGCTGGCCTACCCCTACCTAGGACAATCTGAGTGTGCCCTGAGAAAGAGATATGTGCAGCTCCTATCGGGATTTGTCGGCACATTCGGGCGGTGTTGCTGGTCTTGTTTTAACCTATCGAAGTGTCTTGAATTACTGAGATACCGAGTCTGATCGGAACGTCTTGGGAGGAGGTCTATTCCTTCGTTGCCATGAGAGCTTGTCATGGGCTAAGTTGGGACTCCCCTGCAGGGATTTGAACTTTCAAAAGTTGTGCCCGTGGTTATGGGCAGATGGGAATTTGTTAATGTCCGGTTGTAGATAACTTGAACCTTAATTAATTAAAATGAATCAACTGAGTGTGTTACCATGATGGCCTCTTCTCGGCAGAGTCCGGGAAGTGGACACGGTGTTGGAGTAATGTTTGTGCAGGTTGTTCTCTAGTTTCTCGCTCGTGCTTTGCCTCCTCTTCTCGCTCTCTTTTGCGAATAAGTTAGCCACCATACTTGCTAGACGCTTGCTGCAGCTCCACATATATTTACTTTGCCATACCTATAAGCTTAAATAGTCTTGATCACGAGGGTGCGAGATTGCTGAGTCCATGTGGCTCACAGATTACTATTACACCAGATGCAGGGCCTGATGATTCCGCTCTAGGAGACGCGTATGAGCTCAAGTGGGTGTTCGACGAAGACTCTCAATGTTACTATGTTTCCTTTCCCGATGATCAGTAGTGGTGCCCAGTTGGGGGTGATTGGGACCGTGTCGCATGTTGGGTTCTCTTTTATTTTGGCGCCATAGTCGGGCCATGAGTGTTTGGATGATGTAATGTTATTAATGTACTTGATTGACGTGGCGAGTGTAAGCCAACTATGTTATCTCCCCTTTTATTATTATATTACATGGGATATTTGTGAAGATTGCCTAACTTGCGACATATGCCTTCAATGCGATTATGTCTCTAAGTCGTGCCTTGACATGTGGGAGATATAGTCGCATCGAGGGTGTAACAAGTTGGTAATCAGAGCCTTCCCCGACCTTAGGAGCCCCATTGCCTGATCGTTTTTAGCGGCCGAGTTGTGTCTAGAAAAATGTTTTGAGTCTTTTAGGAATTATATATCAGAGAGATTAGGAATCCTTTTAACTTCCCAGTCTCCTCATCGCTCTGGTAAGGCATCCTGACGTAGAGTTTTGACTCTTCTCTTCTCAAATTTCACTAAAAAAAATTTAGGATCACGCGGGTATCTTGGAATCATTCCGATGGTTTTATGATGAGAACATTGTCTTGGTGCCTCCTGTCAGGGGTTTAGTGGAAGTGTCCCGGGGAGTTGAGCTCTGATGTGTTGTCATCATAATTTTTATCGTTGCAGTTCTGGAATACCTGAGTTTAGTACGCCGACATCGAAAATCTCTTTTATGCAGTTCGTTGGTGAGATAACCTCGACGCCACCCAGTACTGGGGCGGGAGTTCAGGAGTATCGCCATAACTTGTATAACGGATGCTTTTCGAAGGTTGATGTAGATGGTTTCCGAAGGTTTCTTGGTTATGTGTTGAAGGATGGATACAGCAGGATGTAGGATTTGCTAGTTTGGGTGAGATATTATGCTTCCCCTGTATCCCCAACACCTGATTGCATAACCGGAAAGGTTCGGGAGTTTCATAGGTGGGAATTCTAGTAGCTCTAGTTCTTCTTCCACGGATATTGGTTTGAGATTGGGATTTCTTACCGATTATTCGTTCTTGATCTGTACCTTGTTGATTTATTTCTCTACCTAAATTCTACGTGGTTTCTTAATTTATGGATATGTGACCATTTTAAGAGGAATGCATTCGTTCATTTTGTTCGGATGTGAAGACTATATGTTGCAATTTTCATTCCGTTGGATTCAGCTTCAATATTTCTCTGTCAATGTGCTAATGGTGGTCAACCTCTTCAGGATGGCTCCTCCAACGCGCATGACTCCGAATCCTGATTCGCCACCACCTCCACCTCCTCCGGAGGCATGGCAAGCTGTGATGGCCGCAACCAATGCAAACACATAGTTGATCATGCAAATTCTTAAAGAGCGCAATCAAGGCAACCAAGGGAATCAAGGCAGCAATCAGAATCACTTTGCTTCACTCAACCAGTTCCTTGCTAACGGGCCAAAGACTTTCAGCAATTGTGTTGAGGCAACCGATGCTGACGATTGGCTTGTGGATCTGTGTAAGCATTTCGAGTGCAGTAACGTCAGGCCTGAGGACTTTGTCAAGTTCGCTTCCTTCCAACTCAAAGATCAAGCTGCAGAATGGTTCCAGCAGTACAAGGATTCCAGAGGTGGACGTGTTATCACTTGGGATGATTTCCGTCGAGATTTCCAAGCTCATCATATTCCCCAGAGCGTGGTTGAAAGCAAGCGTGAGGAATTCCGCAATCTGAAGCAAGGCTCTTTGTCTGTCTATGACTACAACAAGTTGTTCCAGAAGCTCACCCGCTTTGCCAAGCAGGACGTCCCTGATGAGAAGAGCATGATATATCAGTTCAGGGGTGGTCTCAGAGAAGATATTCAGCTCGCTCTTGTTCTCTTTGAGCCCTTGAGATACGATGAGTTCTACAACATGGCACTGAAGCAAGAGGCTTCTCAGTTGAGGTGTGATGCTTCCAAGAAGCGAGTCAGAGATGTTACTCCTTCTTCCTCTACTCAAGTGGCCAGGCAATAGAAGTTTTGGCTTCCTCCTCCTCCATTCCGTCAGCCGTATCAGCAGAAGAGCAAAGGTGGCAGTGGTTCTTCCCACCCACCCAACCCTGGCTTTCAGAACAAGACTTCGTCTCAAGCTCCAAGATCGAGTGCTCCGTATCACCGTCTGCTTTCAGAGGTCACGTGCAACAAGTGCCAACAGAAGAGTCACTATGCCAACAAGTGTTTCAACCAGAGGCGTCTTCCTCCTCCTCCTCCTGTCAGATCGGCAAGTACAGCTGTGGTCAAGCATAACCCCAAGCATGCCAAGGTCAACTTGATGAATGCAGCTCAGGCAGAGGACTCGTCAGATGTGATCATGGGTAACCTTCCTGTTCATGATATTCCAGCTAAAGTTCTTTTTGACACTGGTGCATCGCATTGCTTCATCTCGAGACCGTTTACAAATAGGCATGAATTGGTTTCACAAGTTTTGCCTAGTCCTTTAGCAGTTGTCTCTCCCGGTAAGCGCATGCAGGCTAACTCCATCGTTCCGGATGTTTCTATCACTTTGGGTGACTACAAGTTCTTGGCTTCTCCTATGGTTCTCGGTGACTTGGATATTGATCTTATTCTCGGGATGGATTGGCTTTCTAAGCACAAGGCTCAGCTTGATTGTGCAGCCAGGCAGATTCAATTGACTCATTCGTCTGAGGATGTAATTGTCTTTGCCGCTCGTGATGATACTATCCGTCTATTTTCTCTCAATGAGAAGGGTGAATTGGATGCCATCTCTCAAATTCCAGTCATTTGCGAATATCAAGACGTCTTTCCAGAAGAGCTTCCAGGAATGCCTCCGCACCGGCCAGTTGAATTCGTTATTGATCTTGAGCCTGGCACGGAACCTGTGTGCAAGCGTCCTTACAAGCTTGGACCTGAAGAGTTGAAGGAGCTGAAGAAGCAACTCGATATTCAAGAGAAAATGGGTCTCATCCGGCCTAGTTCTTCTCCGTGGGGTTGTGGTGTTCTTTTGTGAAGAAGAAGGATGGAACGGACCGACTTTGTGTTGATTACCGTCCAGTGAACAAGAAGACCATCAAGAACAAATACCCACTTCCCAACATCAATGAGCTGTTCGAACAACTCAAAGGTGCCCAAGTATTCTCCGAGCTTGATCTCCGCATGGGTTATCACCATATTCGCATTCGTGAGCAAGATATTCCCAAGACGGCCTTCAGGACAAGCTTTGGTTCTTATGAATACACTGTCATGTCTTTTGGTCTCATCAACGCTCCTGTGACGTTCTCTCGCATGATGAACTTCATCTTCAACGCCTACACCAATGACTTCGTTTTGGTCTATCTCGACGACATTCTGGTTTTCTCGAAGAACAAGGAAGATCATGCCAAACCCTTGCGTTTGGTGCTTGATAAGCTCAGGGAACTTCAGTTCTACGCCAAGTTCTCCAAGTGTGAATTTTGGCTTGATGAGGTTCTTTATCTTGGTCATATCATCTCTGCCAAGGGCATTGCCGTGAATCTTGAGAAGGTGTCTGCAATTGTGAATTGGGAACCTCCTCAGAACATGAAGCAACTCCGCAGTTTTCTCGGTCTCGCAAGCTATTGCCAAAGATTCGTTGAAAACTTTTCTAAGATCGCGAAGCCTCTCTCAAATCTTCTCCAGAAGCACGTCAAGTATGTTTGGTCTCTGGAGTGTGATATTGCTTTCAACACTTTGAAAGAGAAATTGATCACTGCTCTAGTTCTGACTCCGCCTGATGAATCCAAGCCGTACGAGGTCTTTTGTGATGCCTCTCTCCAAGGTCTTGGTGCAGTTTTGATGCAAGAGAAGAAAGTTGTTGCTTATACATCTCGCCAGTTGAAGCCTAATGAGAAGAACTACCCCACTCATGATCTCGAGTTGGCGGTAGTTGTGCATGCTCTTTTGACTTGGAGACATCTTCTATTGGGATGAAAAGTGGACATTTTCACTGATCACAAGAGTCTCAAGTACATCTTCACTCAGCCTAATCTCAACCTCAGGCAAACTCGATGGGTCGAAATGATTCAAGAGTGTAATCCGAGTATCGAGTATACTCCAGGCAAGGCCAATGTGATTGCTGACGCTTTGAGCAGGAAAGCTTATTGTAACAGTATGATTCTCAAGCCTTATCAACCCGAGCTTTGTGAAGCTTTTCGCAAACTTAATCTGCAAGTTGTTCCTCAAGGTTTCCTCGCCAACCTTCTAGTCTCTCCTACCTTGGAAGACCAGATTCGCCAAGCGCAACTTCTTGATGCTATGGTGAAAAAGGTGAAGATTGGGATTGCCAAGAGTCAGTCCAAGTACAAGTGCTACCACCTTGATGACAAGGACACTCTCTTCTTCGAGGATCGTATTGTGGTACCCAAAGGTGACCTTCGTAAAGTGATCATGAACGAGGCTCACAATTGTCTCCTCTCCATCCACCCTGGGAGCACGAAGATGTATCAGGACTTTAAGCAGGCTTATTGGTGGACTCGAATGAAGCGCGAGATCGCTCAATTCGTGAATGAATGTGATGGCTGCAGAAGAGTGAAGGCAGAACACCAAAGGCCAGCAGGTCTCCTCCAACCTCTTGCCATTCCAGAATGGAAGTTTGACCACATTGAAATGGACTTCGTGACTGGGTTTCCAAAGTCCAAGCGTGGCAATGATGCTATATTTGTGCTCATCGACAAACTCACCAAAGTGGCTCATTTTCTGCCTATCAAAGAGTCAATCACTGCAGCACAATTGGCGGAACTCTATACCTCTCGTATTGTCTCTCTGCACGGTATTCCACAAGTGATCTCTTCAGACCGTGGCAGCATCTTTACCTCGAAGTTTTGGGATTCTTTCCAGAAGGCCATGGGCACGAACATCCGCTTCAGCATAGCTTTCCATCCTCAAACTAGCAGTCAAGTCGAGCGTGTCAACCAGATTCTTGAAGATATGCTCAGGGATTGTATGACCTCCTTCGGCATGAAGTGGGAGGATTGTCTTCCTTATGCTGAATTCTCCTACAACAACAGTTTTCAAGCAAGTTCGGGCAAGGCCCCTTTTGAAATTATGTATGGCAGGAAGTGCCGTACCCCTCTCAACTGGTCTGAAACCGGTGAACGTCAGCTTTTGGGTAATGACTTAATCACAGAGGTAGAAGAAATGTGCAAAGTCATTCGAGATAACCTCAAAGCAGCCCAATCCCGTCAGAAGAGCTACTATGATAGTAAGCACCGTGATTTGGCTTTCGAGATCGGAGATCATGTTTACCTCCGCGTCTCTCCTATGAAAGGTACTCGTCGCTTCGGTATCAAAGGGAAGCTTGCCCCCAGATACGTGGGACCTTTCAAGATTGTCAGCAAGAGAGGCGACCTCGCCTATCAACTCGAGCTCCCTTCAAACTTTGCAAATGTTCATGACGTGTTCCATGTCTCTCAGCTTCGAAAGTGCTTCAAGACTCCTGACCGCACCATCAACTTCGAGGACATTGAGCTCCAAGAAGATCTCTCTTATCATGAGCACCCAGTTGCTATTCTTGAAGAGACTGTACGCAACACTCGCAACAAGTCAATCAAATTTCTCAAAGTCAAGTGGTTACACCATTCCGACTGTGAAGCTACCTGGGAACGCGAGGATCACCTCCGTTCTGAGTACCCTGCGTTCTTTCAGTCCAAGATCTCGGGACGAGATCCTTTCGTAGTGGTGGAGTGTTGTAACACCCCGGATATAACTTTCCCAATTTGTTCTCCAACTCTTGCCGTTTCCGGCGTTAAGTTATATTTATTTCCTCGGGTTCGGGTTTTTGTCTCCGTGTGTTGTTATCATTGTCATGCATCTCATATCATGTTATCATGTGCATTGCATTTGCATATGTGTTCGTCTCATGCATTCGAGCATTTTCCCCGATGTCCGTTTTGCATTCCGGCGCTTTGTTCTCCTCCGATGGTCATTTCCAGCTTTCTTTCGTGTGTGGGGACTAAAAATTTCCGGATTGGACCGAGACTTGCCAAGCGGCCTTGGTTTACTACCGGTAGACCGCCTGTCAAGTTTCGTACCATTTGGACTTCGTTTGATACTCCAACGGTTAACCGAGGGACCGAAAAGGCCTCGAGTGTGTTGCAGCCCAACACCCCTCCATTTTGGCCCGATAACGATCGCGTGGCCGAAAACCGCACCTCATTTGGACTCTCCTAGCTCCCTCTACCTATAAAACTAGCCCCTCCTCCGAAATTCCGGATCAAACCCTAGATCCATTCGTCTTCACGCGCGCCAGACAAAAGTTGCACCGACGAACGTGTCCGGACCGCCGTCCGCCGCGATGTGGCGCCCTGGGATTCATCCGCCCGGGCGCCCACATCGCCGCTTCTCCCCGCCGCGCCGGCCCGCGAGGGCCCGAGTCCGGCCCTCCCCGCCGACCGCTCGGGCCAGAGCGCCGCGCCGCCGCCCGCCTCATCTTCCCCACGCCCGGCCGCCGCTCCCCGCCACCGCGCCTCCCACACGTGCCCTCGCCGGCGGCCGCCTTGGCCCTCACCGGCGATGACCGCGGCCGCGCCGCCCCGCGCCTCCCGGCCACGCCGCCGCCAAGCCGCCGCCGCCTCGTCCCCTCCGGCCGGCCCCCGACCTCCGGCAAGCCCCACCAACGCCGGCCGGTCATCCTCGTTATCCGCGCCGCCGTGCTACAGTGTTCACGCCGGATCTGAGATCCGTGAACAGTAAACCCTAGGGGTAAAATTTCGTCTAAGTCCCTAAGATTCCAGATCCAAGTGCTCATGTTCGTAGCTCCGTAACTTTGCACCCGTAGCTCCGATTCATGCATATAGCATAGAAAAATGTTCATCTCAGAGAGTACATCATTTCATTCCATTGCATCATTTTTATTTGAGTTTATCTTGATGCCCTAAATGCTGTTAGAATAAGGCTACTAGAGTTAATTGTCAAATCTGCTACTCCATTTAGCTTTTTGTCATTTTTGCCATGATTAATGTGTGCATGTTATGCCCTGATGCTCTACATGTGTTTTGTTAAGGGTTTTGTCATCTTTCCAGAGGTGCAACCCATGTATTTTTAGGATGTGTGTGGTGACTTGTGAAAGCTTGCAAAGTGGTGCACTTGGTAAATCTGTTTTCAGATACTTAGTATTTTAACTAAGTCCTGGAGTTGTTTATCTCATGATGCCATATGTTCATGTTGTTTCCTAGTGATTCGTGCCTCTTTTGAGGATGATCAGTAAGGATGTTTTGTTAATCTTGTAGTTCTCTATCCATCCATGTCTTTGTTTGCAATTATGGAGCACCCTAGCTTGAGTCAATCGATCTCTACTTTTGCTACTTTGCGAATCTGGGCAGATTGTCAACATGTTTGCAATTTTGCCGGTGATGTTGTAGTTGATCCGTGCATGCTATGCTATTGTTCTTGCCATGTCTAGCTTGAATTTTGTGCCTTCTTGTTGGAGGTATGCTTGTCTTGCCTTGACTTGCACCGTAGTGAGTGCATCGAGCTCGTAAACATGCCTACTTGAGTTATATTTCAGCATGTGTCAGTTTTCACTAAGTCTTAAAACTGATTATGTTTTTGCTATGTTCACATGCTTGCGATTGTATTTTCTGGTCCTTTTTGGCTCAAGGTCACTAAGTGACTTTTGTTAAACTCTTTGAGTAGCTCCATGCCATGCTTTACTTTGACATGTTCAGATCCTGTAGCATGTAGTTTTGTGGCTCCGAAGAGGGCTACCTGATCTGAAATTCCAGACAAGTGTTAATTTCACCAAGTCTGAGATCTGTTTGTTATTTGCATTTTTGCCATGCTTGTTTGAACCTGTTAATGGATGAATTGGCCGTAGCTCAGTGCTAGACTTTTGTTAAGCATCTTGTGTGCATCCCTTCCATGTATTTTGTTGTCATGTTTGGGTGCTGTAGCATGTTCATCTCATTGCATTTAGATGCCTACTTGCTGTAAATCGCAGACCGGTGTCATATTTGAATCGCTTGCCATTTCCAAACCGTAACTCCGATTCCGGCGTTCTTTATATCGTTTTCAAGCGATTTCATCTCATCTTTCCAGTGGCACACTTGGTTTTCCAAGTTGAGGCCAGGTTCATGAATTTCCTGTCATATCTTGCATTTTGCATCCTGCATAGCACATCATCTTTGCATCATATTGTTTGAGCTTTGCACGTGGTTGATTGTGTCCTTGTTGCTTGTTTGTCTTGTTTGGGTAGAGCCGGGAGACGAGTTCGCTAACGAGGAGCCCGTTGAGTCTGCTTTCGAGGATCCAGTCAACTCTGACAACTGTGAAGGCAAGATGATCATACCCTCGAAATCACTACTATCTTTGCTATGCTAGTCTACTCGCTCTTTTGCTATGCCATTGCTACGATGCCTACCACTTGCTTGCAAGCCTCCCAAATTTCCATATCAAACCTCTAACCCACCATTGTCCTAGCAAACCGTTCATCGGCTATGTAACCACTTTGCTCAGCCCCTCTTATAGCGTTGCTAGTTGCAGGTGAAGATTGGAGGCCGTTCCTTGTTGGAACATTTATTTACTTGGTGGGATATCATTATATTGCTATGTTATCTTAATGCATCTATATACTTGGTAAAGGTTGGAAGGCTCGGCCTCTCGCCTAGTGTTTTGTTCCACTCTTGCCGCCCTAGTTTCCGTCATATCGGTGTTATGTTCCCGGATTTTGCGTTCCTTACGCGGTTGGGTTATGATGGGAACCCCTTGATATTTCGCCTTGATTAAAGATTTTCCAGCAATGCCCAACCTTGGTTTTACCATTTTCCACCTAGCCTTTTCTTTCCCTTGGGTTCTGGAGACTCAAGGGTCATCTTTATTTTAACCCCCCCGGGCCAGTGCTCCTCTGAGTGTTGGTCCACCTGTCAGATACCGGTGGCCACCAGGGGCAACTCTGGGCTGTCCTACCCGTACCTAGGACAATCTGAGTGTGCCCTGAGAAAGAGATATGTGCAGCTCCTATCGGGATTTGTCGGCACATTCGGGCGGTGTTGCTGGTCTTGTTTTAACCTGTCGAAGTGTCTTGAATTACCGAGATACCGAGTCTGATCGGAACGTCTTGGGAGGAGGTCTATTCCTTCGTTGACCGTGAGAGCTTGTCATGGGCTAAGTTGGG
Source organism: Triticum urartu (assembly GCF_056163025.1). Taxonomy (NCBI): domain Eukaryota; kingdom Viridiplantae; phylum Streptophyta; class Magnoliopsida; order Poales; family Poaceae; genus Triticum; species Triticum urartu. The sequence continues at coordinate 183,806,822 of NC_141873.1, read as the reverse complement.
ACTCCCCTGCAGGGATTTGAACTTTCGAAAGCCGTGCCCGCGGTTATGGGCGGATGGGAATTTGTTAATGTCCGGTTGTAGATAACTTGAACCTTAATTAATTAAAATGAATCAACTGAGTGTGTTACCGTGATGGCCTCTTCTCGGCAGAGTCCGGGAAGTGGACACGGTGTTGGAGTAATGTTTGCGCAGGTTGTTCTCTAGTTTCTCACTCGTGCTTTGCCTCCTCTTCTCTCTCTCTTTTGTGAATAAGTTAGCCACCATACTTGCTAGACGCTTGCTGCAGCTCCACATATTTACTTTGCCATACCTATGAGCTTAAATAGTCTTGATCGCGAGGGTGCGAGATTGCTGAGTCCCTGTGGCTCACAGATTACTATTACACCAGATGCAGGGCCTGATGATTCCGCTCCAGGAGACACGTATGAGCTCAAGTGGGAGTTCGACGAAGACTCTCAACGTTACTATGTTTCCTTTCCCGATGATCAGTTGTGGTGCCCAGTTGGGGGTGATTGGGACCGTGTCGCATGTTGGGTTCTCTTTTATTTTGGCGCCATAGTCGGGCCATGAGTGTTTGGATGATGTAATGTTATTAATGTACTTGATTGACGTGGCGAGTGTAAGCCAACTATGTTATCTCCCCTTTTATTATTATATTACATGGGATGTTTGTGAAGATTGCGTAACTTGCGACATATGCCTTCAATACGATTATGTCTCTAAGTCGTGCCTCGACACGTGGGAGCTATAGTCGCATCGAGGGTGTAACACAGTACCACGAGAGGTCCAGAGGTAGAAGTAGTGGCGCAGCAAGGCCACTGAGGGCTGCACCCCTACGTGAGCCTCGTAGTAATAAGCGAAGATTGCCAGGAGAAGGACGGGGTTGGGGTGGAGATGCAGGGCTTGTAGCTCATAGTGGCGGACGACAGAGAAGAAGAACTCGGAGAAGGGAGGCACCAGGCCAGCAGCAATGGCACTTACGAAGAACGGATAGAAGGTGCTTCCTTGACACTCAGGGGTGGCGGAGCCGGCTTTGAACACCTTCGCCCCGTTGGTGCCCCGCGCCGTCGCCATCCGGCGCAACCGGGCAAGGCTCGCCTCCGACACGTTCGGTGGGTCCAGGGCAGACGAGTACCAAGCTACGGCCGGGGGCTGACGAGGCGCGATGGCTTCCTAGGTCACACGATCGGAGTAGATCTGAAATTTTGGAGGAAGGAAGGAGAGGCGCAAGAAAGGGGATCTGAGCAGCAACCGGGGAAAGCAGGAAGCAAAGCCTAGGTGGATGCCGCTCCTTTATCAACTCGTGCAGTTGCTAAGGCGCCCACGTCCAATCAACCGTCACGCGGCGCCCAAGGCCGCAGGCTGTTAGGGCCCGCGGAGCTTCGCTCTTTCCCTTCCGCCTCCCTGCACGGCCAAGTCCGGGCGCGCCTTGGGCCCGGGGGCTACTGTCGGCGTTCTGGGAACGGGGGTCCCCAGACTTGCCTGCCTGCGGCCTGAGGCGTGGCTCAAAGGGGGGCCCAGCGCGGCCCATCTTCACCAACACAAAACCAAGACCCTCGCGAGGAGCCAAGCCTCGCGGGGTGGACGACGTGGAGCTTCCTCAGGCACAGCCTCATCAGGCTGGTTCACGAGGAGGCGGAGAAACCAAGGCGGGGTACCTCACGAGGTGCCCGTGACGCAAGCCATGACGACCTAGGGCGCCAGGCGGGTGCCAGCCCGAGCAGTGTCCTCGTTTCCTCTTTGGTGCAAAGGGGGCAAGCGCAGCTGCAGAGTACCGAGGCATCAGGCAAAGGTTGCCATTTCGGTGCAACGAGACCAAGACTAGGAGGACTACGAGATGGAGGTCATCGTGGAGCCCAAGACGGCGTCATCACCAGAGCTTTGCGCAGGCGAAGACTACTTTTGTCAGGATAGCTGATACTAGCTGTCCCCCTTCAAATTAGCCCGCCATTGTTGGCTCCCTTCCCGCTCGATATTTGGGAAGAGGACCAGGGCCTCTATAAATAGGACCGGCCACCCGCAAGGGAAGAAGAGAGGAGAAGAAGAGAGGAGAAGAGAAAAAAAGGAAGAGAAGAAGAGAAGGAGAGGAGAAGAGAAGAAGAGAAGGATAGAAGGATGGAAGGATAGAGGGATAGAGGGATCGAAGGATCAAAGGATCAGAGAGAGAGAGAAGGGTGACTGAGCTCCTCCCAGCAGTTCATCCCCCCCAGCCAAGAACAGACCCTCGCGAGGCTGTTCTTCCTTGTATTGTTCATCATCATCAGCCCAAGAGGCAATCCACCACACCACACACTGGAGTAGGGTATTACACCACAACGGTGGCCCGAACCAGTATAAACCTCGTGTCCCTCGTGTTATTCTTTCCATAGCTTTGACCTTAACAAGGCGGAGGGGTGCAGGTAGGTAGGAGGCGAAATCTCCACGCGCACCCCAGTGTTCGAACCTCAAGGGTCTGCCAGAACCTGAAATCCGACAAGATGAGTCCACCGTACCTACCTATATAGGTTATTACCCTGCCGTCCTAAGTAAATTTGCGTGTACCACCTCTAAAAAAGTTCCTAAAAAATATCTTTGTGTGTGCCTGGATCGTTCATGGAACGATAGGAGGTGGTCGCTATCTTCCATGCTAAGCGGGTTATTCTCAGGTCGAGTGTTTATTCACTCGCCATCGCATGAGAAAAGGGTGGTAATAGGGATGCCCAGTCACAAACTGCAAACAGAAAAAGAGTTAATTTCTCAAATAATCAGAAAAAAACTCCTAATGGTGTCAAAACCTTTACTTTTTATCGCTTGAGAACCGCCACTAGCTTGTTTAGCATGGGAGATATTGATAACTGATAGTCGTGAAGTAAATGAGAAGGGTGCATGTCTCAAAATATCATTTATCTCTGTTTTTAAAAAACTCGAGCTCTGGCACCTCTACAAATCATTTCTTCCCTCTACGAAGGGACTATCTATTTACTCTTATGTTGTGTCATCACCTTCTAAAACAAGCGCTAGAACCTGAGATCACAGCTGTCATGACTTATGCATTGTGTGTAGCTAATGTTGGGTGCATCATGACTGGATCTTTTCTACCATGAATTACAATGTTTAGTCGATGCTTGGACTTTGGAGGTGCTCTGCATTTATGTTCTGCGTTCTCAGAAAGGGCTAGCGAGATACCACTATTGTCATATTATATCATGGTTGTTTTGACAACGTGTTGCCGCTTGAGATATCTTATTATTGCTCGCTAGCTGATTTTGTCATTGATATGAGTTAATATAATCTTTAAGAGTTATTGTCGGCATGGTTAGTTATAATGTTGGCTAAAAACCTGGGTGTTGTTTAAGCTTATTTATGCAAACAAGAGCAAAAGAGTTCGTAAAAGTTTTTCCTTTTCACTTTCAGTTTATCAACTGAATTGCTTAAGGACAAGCAAAGGTTTAAGCTTGGGGGAGTTGATATGTCTCCAACGTACCTACTATTCCTAACACTTTTCCTCTTTCTTTGGACTCTAATTTGCATGATTTGAATGAAACTAACCCCGGACTGACGCTGTTTTAAGCAGAACTACTATGGTGTTGTTTTTCTGCAGAAATAAAACTTCTCGGAATGGAAAAAAACTTTGCGAGGAATTTTTATATAATAAAAGAGAATTTCTGGAGCCAAGAGCTACCAAAGGGGGGCACCTGGGTGGGCACAACCCACCATGGCGTGCCCCCCTCACCAGGCGCCCCCATCTGGGTTGTCCCCATGTAACACCCCGGATGTAACTTGACATATTTGTTACTCCGGCTCTTGCCATTTTCGGCTTTAAGTTGAGATTCCCTTCATGGTTGGGATTTGTCTTTCGTTTTGCATTTTGTTTTTGTCATGCATTTCATATCGTGTCATCATGTGCATCGCATTTGCATTCATGTTCGTCTCATGCATCCGAACATTTTCCCCCTTGTTCGTTTTGCAACCCGACACTCGCACATGGACCAGCGCACCCCTCTTGTCTCTTTTCGTGAGTGGGAGTTAAACTTTCTTGGAATGGGACGAGATTTGTCAAGTGGCCTTGGCACACCACCGGTAGACCACCTGTCAAATTTAGTTCCATGTGGAGGTCATTTGATGCCCCAACGGTTAACCGGGTAACCGCAAAAGCCCCTTGTTTGTTGCAGCAAAACGTCCCTCCAAAACAGCCCAATAACCCATCTAAAGCATCTCCATGCTCTACGCCATCGGATTATGATCGTGTGGGCGAAAACCGCAGCTCATTTGGACATTCCTAACTCCCCCTACCTATATAAATGGGTCTCCCCATCCATTCCTGGGTCCAAACCCTAAAAAATCGCTCCTCTCGTCCGCCGGACATGCCCGCACCACTGCGCCCAGTCACCCAGATCGCGCCACCTGTCCCGTCGCCATCCCACCTCCGCCAGGGGCCGCCGGGCCCAGACCTGGCCCGCGCGACCCGAACCACGCTCGCGAGCGCCCGCCGCCGCCAACGCAACCGCGCGCCGCCCGTCTTCCTGGACGACGGTCGCCGCCACTCGCCGCCGCCCAGTGCGCGCCGCACCTCCCGCACCTCCCCGCGCTACTTCCATCGCCAACGGCCGCCGTACCTCCCGTGCCTCCCCGCGCTGCCGCCATCGCCAACGGCCGCCGCCCGGTGCGCGCCTCCAGCGCCGAGCGCCACCTCGCCGCCTCGCCCCGTCGTCGCCTCGCCGTTGCCCGTCGCCGCCGCTCGCCGGAGTCATCGTCGCCGGATCCGGTCCGGATCGGGACAAGATCCATCTGGTCCCCAATCCAAACGCCTCGCCTCGTCTTGTATCTCTCCATCCCGGAACAACCTCGTACCGTGTTGACTTTCGCGGAGGTACATCTTCACTCAACCCGACCTCAACCTCAGGCAGACTTGATGGATCGAAATGATTCAAGAATACAATCCAAGTATTGAATATACTCCAGGAAAGGCCAATGTCATTGCAGATGCTTTGAGCAGGAAGGCTTACTGCAATAGCTTAATTCTCAAGCCCTCCCAACCGGACCTTTGTGAAGCTTTCCACATACTGAACCTCCAAGTTGTTCCTCAAGGCTTTCTTGCCAACCTCCTAGTATCTCCTACTTTGGAAGATCAAATTCATGAGGCACAACTCCTGGATTCCATGGTGAAGAAGGTGAAACATGGGTTCGCCAAGAGCCAACCCAAATACAAGTGCTATCGCATTGATGACAAAGACACTCTATTCTTTGAGGACCGGATTATGGTTCTTAAAGGTGATCTAAGGAAAGTCATTATGAACGAGGCGCACAATTTCCTTCTATCCATTCATCCTGGAAGTACGAAGATGTACCATGACCTCAAGCAGTCGTATTGGTGGACTCAAATGAAGCGAGAAATTGCTCAATTCGTGAATGAATGTGATGTCTGCCGAAGGGTGAAAGCAGAACACCAACGACCAACTGGTCTCCTCCAACCTCTTGCTATTCTAGAATGGAAGTTTGACCATATTGAAATGGACTTCGTGACTGGATTTCCCAAGTCCAAAGGTGGGAATGATGCCATCTTCGTTGTCATTGACAAGCTTACTAAAGTGGCTCATTTCCTTCCAATCAAAGAATCTATCACAATAGCTCAGTTGGCAGAGCTATACACCTCCAGGATTGTCTCTTTGCATGGCATTCCACAATTGATATCTTCAGATCGTGGAAGCATTTTCACCTCCAAGTTCTGGGACTCCTTCCAGATGGCCATGGGCACCAACATTCGCTTCAGCACAGCTTTCCATCCTCAAACAAGTGGCCAAGTCGAGCGAGTAAATCAAATTCTCGAAGATATACTCAGGGCTTGTGTAATCTCTTTCGGTATGAAGTGGGAAGATTGTCTTCCATATGCCGAGTTCTCATACAACAACAACTTCCAAGCGAGTTCGGGCAAGGCCCCATTCGAAGTTCTCTATGGCAGAAAGTGTCGTACTCCTATCAATTGGTCACAGACTGGTGAACGCCAACTTCTTGGCAACGACTTGATCACAGAAGCGGAAGAAATGTGTAAAGTCATCCGTGAAAATCTCAAAGCCGCACAATCGCGTCAGAAGAGTTACTATGATAGCAAGCACCATGACTTGGCTTTCAAGATCGGAGACCATTTCTACCTCTGCGTCTCTCCAATGAAAGGTACTCATCGCTTCGGTATCAAAGGGAAGCTTGCCCCTAGATACGTGGGTCCTTTCCAGATCATTGGCAAAAGAGGCGACCTCGCCTATCAACTTGAGCTTTCGTCCAACTTCGCTAATGTGCACGATGTGGTTCACGTGTCACAACTTCGCAAGTGCTTCAAGACTCCTAAGAGCACTATCAACTTCAAAGAGATTGATCTCCAATAAGATCTGTCGTATCATGAGCATCCTGTTGCTATTCTTGACGAAACCGAGCACAAGACTCGCAACAAGTCAATCAAATTCCTGAAAGTGAAGTGGTAACATCATTCCGACCGAGAAGCCACTTGGGAGCGCGAGGATCACCTTCGTTTCGAATATCTGGAGTTCTTTCAGTCCTATATCTCAGGACGAGATCCTCTTGTAGTGGTGGATTGTTGTAACACCCCGGTAACTTGCCATAATTGTAACTCCGACTCTTGCCATTTTCGGCATTAAGTTATGAGATTCCCTTCATGGTTGGGTTTTGTCTTTCGTTTTGCATTTTGTTCTTGTCATGCATTTCATATCATGTAATCATGTGCATCACATTTGCATCCATGTTCGTCTCATGCATCCGAGCATTTTCCCCGTTGTCCGTTTCGCAATCCGACACTCCCACATGCACCGGCGCACCCCTCTTGTCTCTTTTCGTGAGAGGGAGTTAAACGTTCTCGGAATGGGCCGAGATTTGTCAAGTGGCCTTGGTACACCATTGGTAGACCGCCTGTCAAATTTTGTTCCATTTGGGGGTTGTTTGATGCCCCAACGGTTAACCGGGTAACCGCAAAATCCCCTTGTTTGTTGCAACCCAACATCCCTCCAAAACAGCCCAATAACCCATCTAAATCATCTCAATGTTCTCCGCCGTCGAATCACGATCGTGTGGGCGAAAACCGCAGCTCATTTAGACATTCCTAACTCCCCCTACCTATATAAATGGGTCTCCTCGTCCATTCCCGGGTCCAAACCCAAGAAAATCGCTTCTCTCATCCGTCAGATGTGTTCGCACCCGCCGAACACGCCCGCGCCGCCGCGCCCAGCCACCCAGATCATGCCACATGTCCCGCCGCCGTCTCACCTCCGCCGCAGCCTGCTGGGCCCAGACCTAGCCCGCGCGGCCCGAACCACGCCCGCCGCCCGCTCCCGCGAGCGCCCGCCGCCGCCAGCGCCACCGCGCGCCGCCCGTCTTCCACGCCGGTGGTCGCCGCCACTAGCCGTCGCCCGGTGCGCGCCGCACCTCCCGCGCCTCCCCGCGCCGCTGCCATCGCCAACCGCCGCCGCCCGATGCGCGCCTCCGCCGCCAAGCGCCACCTTGCCGCCTTGCCCCATCGTCGCCTCGCCGTCGCCGGTCACCGCCGCTCTCCGGAGTCGTCGTCGCCGGCCGCCTCGTCGCCGAATCCGGTCCAGATTGGGACGAGATCCATCGGGTCCCCGATCCAAATGCCCCGCCTCGTCCCGTATCTCTCCGTCCCGGAACCACCTCGTCCTGCGTTGACTTTCGTGGAGGTGAAATTTCACCCAGTCCCAAAGCTCCCTGACATTTTCATGCTTCCTTCAACATGTCATGTCTCCATGACCGTGGCTCCAAATCATGCATATGATATGTCAAAATGTTCTTCTCGTTGAGCTCTTCATGTTAGTAGCATCTTCATTCATGTTACTGTATATTATGATGCCATTTTCATTGATGCAAGTGTGCTATAAAATGTTAACTGCTGGTGCTTAGCAGTACGTGGTGATTTCTCATTTTTGTTGCATTTGATGTGTGCATGACATGAGCATGAGGTCTACATGTGTTTTGAACTACAACATGTCATATTGACAGGGGTGCAAGTCTTGTATTTTTTTGATCTATGTGGTGACTAGCCCAAGAATGCAAACTAGGCTCCACAATGTTGTTGTTTTCAGGGACTTAGGATTTTGCTAAGTCCTTTTCCTGCTGTTATTTTGATGCCATCTGAACTTGATACTACCGTGAGATCCATGCTTATTTTGGGATACTTCATAAGGATGTTTTGAACATGTGGTTAAGATCTATCCATTAATGCCACTGTTGGAAATTATGGAGTGCTCTAGCATGTCTTTGTCTTGCTCTACTTTTGCCATAAAATGTTCCTGGCAGTTTGTTAACATGTTAATCAATATTGCCATGGTTGTTTCTAGTGATCCATGCATCCTATTAACTTGCTCTTGCAATGATTAGATTCATTAGCATGTCATGTTGCTATTGGTATGCTTATGTTGTCAGTTAATGCTTTTTGGTGAGTGGCATGAGCTCGCAAAGTTGCTATCATAATTCGGTTTATGCCATGCTCTGTTTTTCTTCCAAGTCTGAAACTGTTAATAAAACTTGCTATGTTTACATGGGTGCCATCATATCTTCTGTGCCTTTTTGACTCATGTTTAGTAAGGGACTTTTGTTCTATGATTTTATTAGAACCATGACATGCCTTTTGTTTGCCATTATATTTCCTGTAGCATGGTGTTTGCTAGCTCTAAACAGTGCTTCCAACCTGTTCCAACCATCTTTTGCACTTTTGCCATGCTTGTTCCAACCTGTTCTGTTGTGATTTAGCCGTAGCTCAGTGTTCATGTTTTGTCAAGCATCTCTTGTACATCACTCACGTATGCTTTGTTGCCATGTTGGAGTGCAGTAGCTTAGTTTATTGTTGCATCCTAAATGCTATCATGCTGTTAATCGCAGATTTGCGTCATCCTTGTTTTGCTTGCCATTTGTAAACCGTGCATCCGTTTCTGGTGATCTTTATATCGATTTCAACCGAAATCATCTCATCTTTCCATAGGCATGCTTGGTTTTCCAAGTTGATGCCTTGATCTTTCTTTCCCTTCCGGAGCACACATATGCATTGCATATCATATCTTGCATATCATGCCATGTATTGCATCATGTTGCGTGTGCATTGCACCGTGATTGATTGTTGTTCCATTGCTTGTGTTCTTGCCTTGGGTAGAGCCGGGAGACGAGTACATGACCGCGGAACCTGTTGAGTACGCTAACAAGGATCAAGCTTTCGACAACTCTGAGAACTTTGAAGACAAGATGACCATACCCTCGAAATCACTTCTATCTTTTCTTGCTAGTTGTTCGCTCTTTCTCTATGACGCGCTACCTACCACTTGTTATATCATGCCTCCCATATTGTGATTTCAAGCCTCTAGCCCACCTTCTTAGCAAACCGTTGTTTAGCTATGTTACCGCTTTTGCTCAGCTCCTCTTATACTGTTGCTAGTTGCAGGTGAAGTTGAAGTTTGTTCCATGTTGGAACATGGTTATGTTGGGATATCACAATATCTCTTATTTCAATTAATGCATCTATATACTTGGTAAAGGTCGGAAGGCTCGTCCTTTTGCCTGGTGTTTTGTTCCACTCTTGCCGCCTTAGTTTCCGTCATACCGGTGTTATGTTCCTTGATTTTGCGTTCCTTACGCGGTTGGGTGTTATGGGAACCCCTTGACGGTTCGCTTTGAATAAAACTACTCCGGCAAGGCCCAACCTTCGTTTTAACTTTTTCCACCTAAGACTTTTTCCCTTGGGTTCCGCGGACTCAAGGGTCACCTTTATTTTAACCCCCGGGCCAGTGCTCCTCTGAGTGTTGGTCCAACCTGTCAACCGCTGGTAGCCACCAGGGGCAACTCTGGGCTGGCCCACCGGAAGTTTAGACAATCTGGTGTGCCCTAAGAATGAAATATGTGCAGCTCCTATCGGGATTTGTCGGCACAGTCTGGCGGCTTTGCTGGTCTTGTTTTACCATTGTCGAAATGTCTTGTAACCGGGATTCCGAGACTGATCGGGTCTACCCGGGAGAAGGAATATCCTTCGTTGACCGTGAGAGCTTGTGATGGGCTAAGCTGGGACATCCCTGCAGGGTATAAACTTTCGAAAGCTGTGCCCACGGTTATGTAGCAGATGGGAATTTGTTAATATCCGGTTGTAGAGAACTTGACACTTAACTTAATTAAATTGAACCAACCGCGTGTGTAGCCGTGATGGTCTCTTTTCGGCAGAGTCCGGGAAGTGAACACGGTCTTGTGTTATGCTTGAACATAAGTAGTTTCAAGATCACTTCTTGATCACTTCTAGCTTCTCGACCATTGTGTTGCTTCTCTTCTCGCTCTTATTTGCGTATGTTAGCCACCATATGTGCTTAGTGCTTGCTGCAGCTCCACCTCACTACCTTCTCCTACCCATAAGCTTAAATAGTCTTGATCTCGCGGGTGTGAGATTGCTGAGTCCTTGTGACTCATGGATACTTCCAAACAGTTGCATATGCCAATGATACCAATGCAGGTGATGCTACCGAACACAAGTGGGAGTTTGTCGGGACCCCGATTCTAAGTCACACCGGTCTAGCATGTAACACCTCATATCACTTTGCGGCCTCACGCACGGTATCCCCACGGGTGTCGCCTTACCATGGCCCGGAACCGTTTGCGCCTTTTGGCTCACGTATATGATAGTGTCACTAGCATCCATATGACAGAGAACCCAGGCCGACATGGCTAGTCGTGAACCCAAAGCGGCATAGACCTATGGAGACAGGCATACATGAACCACATCGAGCATGTCGGTCAACAGCGTATGAATCCGGGCTATAGCACTGGGCTAACAGGACTCTGGAAGTCACCGCGTGACATTTCCCCGAAGGGACATACATAGGAACAAAGTGGAACACATGCCGGCCAGTCAAGTGTTCTGAGCAGTAGTGCTGGGCTAGCAGGACTCCGGCGAACCGGGCTGTAGCGGACTACTATGGCTCAAGGAAGCACTAGACTACATTTCCCCATAAGAGAGGCTGCCAAGGACAAACAACTAGATTGTCGGATCCCACACATAGCAATACACGTCACATGTATGCATAACATGCAAGTATGTGATGTACAACATGGCATCACAACATAACACAACTCATATAGATAAAGGCTCAGAAGAGCCACATAGCATAAATATAGACAGGGGTCACATGACCCATCATTTAGAGCATACAAGCAACGGAAGCATTACATGTCTGAGTACAGACAACTACAAAAGAAAAAGGCCGAGAAGCCTGACTATCTACAAGTCCCTCCAAGGTACAAGATCGTAGCTGAGGTAACAAGCTACTCGTCGAAGTCCAAGCGGTACTACAAGTGAGACAGATGTCTCACCTGCAAAACATAAATAAAGCAAACATGAGTACAAAGGTACTCAGCAAGACTTACATCAGATCCTATAATACATGCATTTGTATCAAGAGGGTAATGCGGGGTTTAGTTGCAGCAAGCCAGCTTTGACTCAGTGGCTATCCTGTTCAACGATAGTGAGAAACTTCTTTGAGGTGAGGCAGCGCACACGAGTCCACTAATCACCACATCAATACCCTACTATGGATTCATCCCCGTCTCTCCTACAAGAAGGCCATCCATAGCACACACACTTATCTTGAGCATTTTAGAGTATCCATTCCAGGTTGTCTATGTACCACGTAAGCATCCAAGAAGTCCATAACCGAGGACACGGCTATTCGAATAGATCATGATAACCCTGCAGGGGTGTACTTCATCGCAAACGCTCTCACCACTTATCACCATATACCCGTCATGTATCTCGGCAACCTTCAAGCGGAAGCCTGGCGAGGGTGTCGGCCACGACCTAACTAACCACACAAGACTCTAGTCCAGGTTTATCGCCTATTCGGGTTCCATCCACAAGGAGATCCGGCCGGGGTTTCGCTCACGGCCCCAAACGATGTGTATAGGGTTCCCGAGCCCACCATCCGGGTGCCACTCGGTACACCGGGCCATGTGTGCCCAGTCTGTCCCAAGTCCACCCTGCCGGGTGCCACTCGGTAGAAAAATAGCACTACCTACAAACACCAGAAACTATTTGCAACCCTGGACAGAGTTCAAGGCGGTTAATAAGTCGAGAGAGCTTGGAGCACTCGGAGCCCAATGTGTGGTAGTAGCTAGTCATTGGACAACTTACACAGAACTCAGTTCTTAAGGACGGTCCCAATGAGACAACCCACCATGTACTCCTACATGGCCTCTCACCGCTACCTTTACCAAATCGTGTTCACACGCTTAACTCTCATTACCAGAACATATCATAACATTTCGATCCATTCCCGATGAATCAGACCTGACACAACTCTAAGCAATAGCAGGCATGGCATGGTAGGAACACAACAAGGCTCAAACAACTCCTACACATGCTAGTGGGTTTTAACTATTTACTGTGGCAATGATAGGTCATGTAGAGGAATGGGTTCAACTACCGCAGCATAAAGTAGCAGTTGAATCGTTGTTGTCCTAATGCAATAAATGAGAGCAGGAGCGAGAGAGTAGGATTTTATCGGAATGAACAAGGGGGGTAGCTTGCCTGGTAGATCAACAGGGGGGCACTGCTCCTCCGACAGATACTCTCGAACACTCTCCGGAGCAGGACCTATCGAGAAGGAACGGTGACGGAAATCAAACACAAGCATATGCAACAATATGATGCATGAACATGGCATGAGTATGTGATGTTGTTTGAGTTAATGCATCTAGCATTTATTTAGTTGAGGTCCATTTGAACCAAGGGTTCAAATGCAACTCCAAAATAAGCTCTTAAATATGCCATAAGTGTGTTTTCATATATATAGCATGTATAGGTTGGTTTTTCATGCATGAAAATGGTACAGATGGATAGATTGAATTTTTCTGATCATTTTTCGTATATAAATTATTTCAATCTAAGCTACAGTTGAATTTCTATGAAGTTTTGAAGTTTTGAACATTTTCTGGAATTTCCTGTTTAAAAATAATTCCAGAAAAAGAATAACTGCGTCAGCATGACGTCATCACTACGTCAGCGAGTCAACGTGGCTGACCGGGTCAAACCTAACGTGTGGGGTCCACACGTCAATGACTCAGTTAGTTAACAGAGGAGTTATTCCTAATCTAATTTAGATTAGTGGCTTTGGGGCCCACTGTTAGTGTCTCTAGGGAGGGTAGTTAGTGCCTAACTACGATGCCACGTCAGCCCGCCGGAGTCCTGGCCGGCGGCGACCAATAGCGCGGCGGCTACTCGCCGGAATTGCTCTACGAGCGGCGTCTGGACGCTCGAAGACCACCGGGGCGTAGCCCATCGTCGTCTGCATCCAGGGGAGCTAGTGGGAGGCTGCGGGGGCACTAGAGCTCGCCAGAGCGGGGCTCGAGGCGGCGGCCGGAGTTCGGCTCCGGGCGAAAACCGGCTGCGGGGCACGGTAGGGCGAACCCGCGAGTGCTACGGGTTCCTGGGAACGCGCTGAGTGCGTTTATAGGTTCGGACGCGAGCGGCGGTGGCTAGAACGACAGCGGTGACATGCACGGCGGAGCCGAGCTCTCGGCCATGGCGGAGATGCGTCCTGGAGCTCGCGAACGCGAGGGAGAAGATATGGGTTTGGCACGGAAGCTCAGAACGATCACATTGAAGAGGTCAGCGGCTCGGGGGAGGTCCGGTGCAGGCGGAACGGCAAAGCCGATCTCCGGCGTCCGGAGGAAGAAGATGACGGCAGGGACGGTGCTATGGGGCTTCCGGCGTCACGTGGGTTGGTGGAGACGAAGAGGAAGGCGTGGCGGTTCTTCTGGAAGCATCGATGAGGCGAGGGGAGCACAGTGGGCACGGCTATGGCGAGCGGCGGCGACGACAGTGCTCGGGCGTTCGCGGGGAAGGGCGGGAGAGTGGAGGGGAGGCCACTGGAGAGAGGGAGAGGGAGTGAGAGAGGCCGAGGGGAGTGCGTGGCGTCGTCGGGGGCCTCCAGCAGCGAGCGGGGAAGCAGGAGGTGGCGGCGGTGGCCGTGCGCGCGTCGGGCACGCGCTGTGCATCCGACTGGCGGGAGGAAGAAGACCTCCCTGCCCCTGGTGGGCTGGGCCGGCCAGATGGGCTGCCAGGTAAGGCCCATGTACTTCTCTCCTTCTCTCTTATTTCTCTTTTCTATTTCTGACATTTGTTTCTGTTTTTTATAATACTAAACTAATTTATTTAATTCTATCAATTTTTGCAGGGGCCTAAGGAATTAATCCAAAACCCCTCACCAAAATATTGGACAATATTTCATACATATAAAAATATTTATCCAACACAAATAATTACTGGATTAACTCCAAGTGTCCAAAATAAGTATTTATGAGTTCCTTAAAATATTGGTTTGATTTTTACCTCTGACCAATATTTTCAGAGAGTAACATGAACATTTTCTTGGACCTTTTTGGAGAAATTTTTATCTGGATTATTTCCAGAGATGATTCTGAGGGTTTCACCAATCCCCATTTCAAATTTAAATGGAATTTAAACATGATGCACACATGAAGGCTAGCCTAGGTCATACCATAACTAGGGATGTGACAGAGTTCGACGAGGATCTGGGTCGTTACTACATTTTGTTTCCTCATGATCAGTAGTGGAGCCTAGTTGGGACGATCGGGGATCTAGCATTTGGGGTTTATCTTCCTTTTTATTCGGTTTTGGCCGTAGTCGGTCTTTGGGTGTTTTTGGATGATGTACGAATTATATATGTATTGTGTGAAGTGGCGATTGTAAGCCAACTCTTTATCCCTTTCTTATTTAGTACATGGGATTGTGTGAAGATTACCCCTCTTGCGACAAAACTACCATGCGGATATGCATCTAAGTTGTGCCCCGACACGTGGGAGATATAGCCGCATTGTGGGTGTTACAAGTTGGTAATCAGAGCCGTCCCCGACTTAGGAGCCCCCTACTTGATCGAATTGCTCACGTTGTTGAGTCTGGAACAAAATGTTTTGAGTCTTAGGATTATATATATTGGAGAGTAGGATTCTTTTTACTCCTCTGTCCCTTCGTCGCTCTGGTGAGGCCTCCCGACGTAGAAGTTTTGACTTTTCTCTCCTCAAATTTCACGATTTTTTTAAGGATCATGCGGGTATCTTGGAATCATTCCGATAGTCTTGTGACGAGAACATTGTTCTTCGTGCCTCCTGGCATTTAGGGGTTGTGGCAGTGTCCCGGGGAGTTGAGCTCTGAGGTGTTGTCGTCACAATTTTATCGTTGCAGTTCTGGAATACCTGAGTTCGCCGACATCAAAAATCTCTTTTATGCAGTTGTTGATGAGATAACCTCGACGCCACCCAGTACTAGGGCGGGAGTTCGGGAGTATTGCCATAACTCGTATAACGAATGCTTTTTAAAGGTTGAGGTACATGATTTCCGAAGGTTTCTTGGTTATGTGCTGAAGGATGGATACAACTAGATGTAGGAATTGTTAGTTCGGGTGAGATATTATGCTTCCCCTGTATCCCCAACACCTGATTGCATAACCAGAAAGTTTCGGGAGTTTTATAGGTGGGAATTCAAGTAGCTCTAGTATTTCTTCCCGCAGATATTTGGTTTGTGATTGGGTAATCCTTACCACTTATTTGTTCATATTCGTACCTTGTTGCTTTATTCATCTACCTTTATCTAAGTGGCTTCTCAACTTAATGTATGTGTGATGATTTACTTTGGAATTCATTCATTCATCCTTGTTCGAATGCTTTTTGTGGAGACTACATGTTGCAATTTCTATCCATTGATTTAGCTTGTATATCTGTCTATCAAGATTCTAACGGATGTCACCCTCTTCAGGATGGCTCCTCCAACGCGTCAGAATCCGGACCGCGATGATGGGGAACAGTCGAACCCTCCGCCACCACCTCCACCTCCGGAGGCATGGCAAGCTGTCATGGCAGCCACCAACGCCAACACTCAGATGCTTTTGCAACTCTTGTAAGAGCGCAACCAAGGTCAAGGCAACCAAAGAAATCAAGGCCAAGGCAACAATCAGCCTCAGTTTGCTACCCTCAACCAGTTCCTCGCAAACCAGTCGAAGTCCTTCAGCAACTCTGTCGAGGCCACAAACGCCGACGATTGGCTCGTGGACATCTGCAAGCATTTTGAATGTAGCAATGTCAGGCCTGAGGATTTTGTCAAGTTTGCTTTGTTTCCTCTCAAGGACCAAGCTGCTGAGTGGTTTCAACAATACAGAGATTCCGGAGGAGATCGTGTGATTACATGGGATGATTTCCGCCGAGACTTTAATGCTCATCAAATCCCACCAAGTTTTGCTGAGTGCAAGCGTGAGGAGTTCTGCAATCTCAAGCAAGGCAGCATGTCCGTGTATCATACAATATCCAGTTTCAGAAACTTTCTCACTTCGCTAAACAATACGTTCCTGACGAAAAGAGTATGATCTATCAATTCAGAGGTGGCCTCAGAGAAGATCTGCAGTTAGCTCTCATGCTTCTTGAGCCGACTAAGTTCGATCAATTCTATAAGATGGCACTAAAGCAAGAAGCTGCTCAGCTCAAGTGTGAGGCTTCTAAGAAGAGAGTCAAGGACGCAGTTCAGTCTTCTTCCTCACAAGTGGCAGCTAAGCAACAAAAGTTCTGGCTTCCACATCCTCCTCCGTTTCGTCAGCCCTACCAGCAGAAGAGCAAAGGTGGCAATGGAACTTCCCACCCACCCAACCTAGGCTATCAGAACAAAGCTCAGTCTCAAACTCCAAGGTCAAGTGCTCCTTATCATCGTCCGCTCTCAGAGGTTACTTGCAACAAGTGTGAGCAGAAAGGGCACTATGCAAACAACTACTTCAACCAAAGGCGCCTTCCGCCTCCTCCCCCTGTGAGATCTTCAAGCAATGTAGTGGTCAAGCATAATTCCAAGTTTGCAAAGGTGAACATGATGAACGCAGCTCAAGCAGAGGATTCTTCAGAAGTGATCATGGGTAATCTTCCTGTTAATGACTTTCCTACAAAAGTTTTATTTGATAGTGGTGCATTGCTTATTTTCATCTCATGACCATATGCATCTAAGCATGAGTTAGCTTTCCAAGTTTTGCCTAGGCCATTATCAGTTGTCTCTCCGGGGAAATGCATGAACGCAAGCTCCATGGTTTGGGATGTTTCTATCAAGATGGGAAACTATAAATTTCTGTCTTCTCCAATTGGTCTTGGTGACTCGGATATTGATCTAATTCTCGACATGGACTGGATTTCTAAGCACAAGGCTCATCTTGATTGTGCTGCTAGGCAGATTCAATTGACACACTCTTCTAAGGATGTGATCATCTATGCCGCTCGTGATGAAACCATTCGACTGTTTTCTCTCAATGAGAAGGGCGAGATGAATGCCATCTCTCATATTCTAGTCGTTTGTGAATACCAAGACATCTTTCGAGAAGAGCTTCCGGGAATGCCTCCTCACCGGCTAGTTGAATTCATTATCGATCTTGAGCCTGGCACGGAACCAGTTTGTAAGCGTCCTTACAAGCTTGGACCAGAGGAGTTGAAGGAATTGAAGAAACAGCTCGATGAATAAGAGCGTATGGGTCTGATCAGACCGAGTTCATCTCCATGGGGTTGTGGTGTTCTTTTTGTCCGGAAGAATGATGGAACATACCAACTCTGCGTCGACTATCGTCCATTGAACAAGAAGACAATTAAGAACAAGTATCCACTTCCCAACATCAATGAGATATTCGAGCAACTTAAAGGTGCCAAAGTATTCTCCAAGCTTGACCTCCGTATGGGTTATCATCAGATTCGCATTCATGAACAATATATCCCCAAGACAGCATTCAGAATAAGCTATGGTTCTTATGAATATACTGTCATGTCTTTCAGCCTTGTCAATGCTCCTCCAACGTTCTCTCGCATGATGAACTTCATTTTCAACCCTTACGCAAATGATTTTGTCCTGGTGTATCTCGATGATATATTGGTCTTCTCCAAGAATAAGGAGGATCATGCCAACCATTTGAGATTGGTGCTCGGCAAACTCAGAGAGCATCAATTCTATGCGAAGTTTTCCAAGTGTGAGTTTTGGCTTGATGAGGTTCTTTACCTTGTTCATATCATCTCCGCCAAAGGCATCACTATTTATCCCGAGAAGGTGTCTACAATTGTGAATTGGGAACCTCCTCAGAATGTCAAACAGCACTGCAGTTTTCTTGGGCTTGCAAGCTATTGTCGAAGATTCATTGAGAATTTCCCTAAGATTGCAAAGCCTCATTCCAACCTCCTCCAGAAGCATGTCAAGTATGTCTAGACACCTGAATGTGATGTTGCTTTCAATACCCTGAAAGAGAAGCTGGTCATAGCTCCTGTTTTGACTCCTCCTGATGAATCCAATCCATTCGAAGTTTTCTGTGATGCTTCCTTGCAAGGTCTCGGCGCTGTGTTAATGCAAGAGAAGAAAGTTGTGGCTTATACCTCTCGTCAGTTGAAGCCCAACGAAACGAACTACCCCACTCACGATCTTGAGTTGGCGGCAGTTGTTCATGCACTATTAACATGGAGACACCTCTTGTTGGGAAGGAAAATGGACATTTTCACAGATCATAAGAGCCTCAAGTACATCTTCACTCAACCCAACCTCAACCTCAGGCAGGCTCGACGGCTCGAAATGATTAATACAATCCAAGTATTGAAGATACTCCACGCAAGGCCAATGTCATTGCAGATGCTTTGAGCAGGAAGGCTTACTGCAACATCTTAATTCTCAAGCCCTCCCAACTGGACCTTTGTGAATCTTTCCGCAAACTGAACCTCCAAGTTGTTCCTCAAGGCTTTCTTGCAAACCTCCTAGTATCTCCTACTTTGGAAGATCAAATTCGTGAGGCACAACTCCTCGATTCCATGGTGAATAAGGTGAAACATGGGATTGCCAAGAGCCAACCCAAATACAAGTGCTATTGCATTGATGACAAAGACACTCTATTCTTCGAGGACCGGATTGTGGTTACTAAAGGTGATCTAAGGAAAGTCATTGGGAACGAGGCGCACAATTCCCTTCTATCCATTCATCCTAGAAGTACGAAGATGTACCATGACCTCAAGCAGTCATATTGGTGGACTCGAATGAAGCGATAAATTGCTCAATTCGTGAATGAATGTGATGTCTGCCGAAGGGTGAAAGCAGAACACCAATGACCAACTAGTCTCCTCCAACCTCTTGCTATTCTAGAATGGAAGTTTGACCATATTGAAACTGGATTTCCCAAGTCCAAGCGTGGGAATGATGCTATCTTCGTTGTCATCGACAAGCTTACTAAAGTGGCTCATTTCCTTCCAATCAAAGAATCTATCACAGCAACTCAGTTGGCAGAGCTATACACCTCCAGGATTGTCTCTTTCCATGACATTCCGCAATCGATATCTTCAAATTGTGGAAGCATTTTCACCTCCAAGTTCTGGGACTCCTTCCAGAAGGCCATGGGCACCAACATTCGCTTCAGCATAGCTTAACATCCTCAAACAAGTGGCCAAGTCGAGCAAGTAAATCAAATTCTCGAAGATATGCTCAGGGCTTGTTTAATCTCTTTCGGTATGAAGTGGGAAGATTGTCTTCCATATGCCGAGTTCTCCTATAACAACGGCTTCCAAGCGAGTTCGGGCAAGGCCCCATTCAAATTTCTCTATGGCAGAAACTGGCGTACTCCTCTCAATTGGTCAGAGACTGGTGAACGCCAACTTCTTGGCAACGAGTTGATCACAGAAGCGGGAGAAATGTATAAAGTCATCCGTGAAAATCTCAAAGCCGCGCAATTGCGTCAGAAGAGTTACTATGATAGAAAGCACCGTGACTTGGCTTTCGATATCGGAGACCATGTCTACCTCCGCGTCTCTCCAATGAAAGGTACTCGTCGCTTCGATATCAAAGGGAAGCTTGCCCCTAGATACATGGGTCCTTTCCAGATCATTGGCAAAAGAGGCGACCTCGCCTATCAACTTGAGCTTCCTTCCAACTTCGCAAATGTGCATGATGTGTTTCACGTGTCACAGCTTCGCAAGTGCGTCAAGACTCCTGAGCGCACTATCAACTTCGAAGAGATTGATCTCCAAGAAGATCTGTCTTATCATGAGCGTCCCGTTGCTATTCTTGAAGAAACCGAGCGCAAGACTTGCAAGAAGTCAATCAAATTCTTGAAAGTGAAGTTTTCACATCATTCCAACCGAGAAGTCACCTGGGAGCGCGAGGATCACCTCTGTTCCGAATATCTGGAGTTCTTTCAGTCCTAGATCTTGGTACGAGATCCTCTTGTAGTGGTGGAGTGTTGTAACACCCCGGATGTAACTTGCCATATTTGTAACTCTGACTCTTGCCATTTTCGGCTTTAAGTTATGAGATTCCCTTCATGGTTGGGTTTTGTCTTTTGTTTTGAATTTTGTTCTTGTCATGCATTTCATATCATGTCATCATGTGCATCGCATTTGCATTCATGTTCGTCTCCTCCATCTGAGCATTTTCCCCGTTATCCGTTTCACCATCCGACACTCCCACATGCACCGGCGCACCCCACTTGTCTCTTTTCGTGAGCGGGAGTTAAACGTTCTCGGAATGGGCCGAGATTTATCAACTAATCTTGGTACACCACTGGTAGATCGCCTGTCAAATTTCGTTCCATTTGGAGTCCGTTTGATGCCCCAACGGTTAACCGGGTAACTTCAAAACCCCTTGTGTGTTCCAGCCCAACATCCCTCCAAAACAGCACAATAACCCATCTAAACCATCTCCATGTTCTCCGTCGTCGGATCACGATCGTGTGGGAGAAAACCGCAACTCATTTGGACATTCCTAACTCCCCCTACCTATATAAATGGGTCTCCCTGTCCATTCCCAGGTCCAAACCCTAAAAAATCGCTCCTCTCGTCCGCCGGACGTGTCCGCACCCGCCGGACACGCCCGCGCCGCCGCGTCCAGCCACCCAGATCACGCCACGTGTCCCGCCGCCGTACCACCTCCGCCGCGGCCCACCGGGCCCAGACCTGGCCCGCGCGGCCCGAACCGCGCCCGCCACCCGCTCCGGCGAGCGCCCGCCGTCGCCAACGCCACCGCGCGCCGCCCGTCTTCCTCCCCGGCGATCGCCTCCACTCGCCCCCGCCCGGTGCGCGCCGCACCTCCCACGCCTCCCCGCGCCGCTGCCATCGCCAACCGTCGCCGCCTGGTGCACGCCTCCGCCGCCGAGCGCCACCTCACCGCCTCGCCCCGTCGTCGCCTCGCCGTCGCCGCTCACCGCCGCTCGCCGGAGTCGTCATTGCCGGCCGCCTTGTCGCCGGATTGGTCCGGATCAAGACGAGATCCATCGGGTCCCCGATCCAAACACCCCGCCTCGTCCCGTATCTCTCCGTCCCGGAACCACCTCGTCCCGCATTGAATTTCGCGGAGGTGAAATTTCACCAAGTCCTGAAACTCCCTGACATTTTCATGCTTCCTTCAACATGTCATATCTCCATGAACGTGGCTCCAAATCATGAATATGATATGTCAAAATGTTCGTCTCGTTGAGCTCTTCATGTTAGTAGCATCTGCATGCATGTAACTATCCATTATGATGACA
The DNA here is from genome assembly GCF_056163025.1 of Triticum urartu. Taxonomy (NCBI): domain Eukaryota; kingdom Viridiplantae; phylum Streptophyta; class Magnoliopsida; order Poales; family Poaceae; genus Triticum; species Triticum urartu. Next base: position 183,785,271 of record NC_141873.1, on the reverse strand, counting down.
TTTACGTTGATGCAAGTGTGCTATAAAATGTTAACTGCTGGTGCTTAGCAGTACATGGTGATTTGTCATTTTTGTTGCATTTGATGTGTGCATCACATGAGCATGAGGTCTACATGTGTTTTGAACTACTATATGCCATCTTTAGAGGAGTGCAAGTCTTGTATTTTTGTGATCTATGTGGTAACTAGCACAAGAATGCAAACTAGGCTCCACAATGTTGCTTTTTTCAGGGACTTAGGATTTTGCTAAGTCCCTTTCCTGCTGTTATTTTGATGCCATGTGAACTTGATGCTACCGTGAGATCCATGCTTATTTTGGGATACTTCAGTAAGGATGTTTTGAACATGTGGTTATGCTCTATCTGTTCATGCCCCTGTTGGCAATTATGGAGTGTTATAGCATGTCTTTTTATTGCTCTCCTTTTGCTATAAAATATTCCTGGCAGTTTGGTAACATGTTAATCAATATTACCATTGTCGTTGCTAGTAATCCATGCATCCTATTAACTTGCTCTTGCCATGGTTAGCTTCACTAACATGTCATCTTGCTATTTGTATGCTTATGTTGTCATTTAATGCTTTGTGGTGAGTGGCATGAGCTCACAAAGTTGCTACCATAATTCTTTTTATGCCATGCTCTGTTTTCATTCCAAGTCTGAAACTGTTAATAAAACTTGCTATGTTTACATGGGTGCCATTATATGTTCTGTGCCTTTTTGACTCATGTTCATTAAGGGAATTTTGTTGTATGCTTTTAGTACAATCATGCTATGCCTTTATTTTCCATTATATTTTCATGTAGCATGTTGTTTGCTAGCTCTAAACAATGCTTCCTGATGTTGTTTTTGACATGTTAGTACTTTCACCAAGTCTGTGAAGCTGATACCTTTTGCACTTTTGCCATGCTTGTTTGAACCTGTTCCAGTGTGATTTAGCCGTAGCTCAATGTTCATGTTTTGTCAAACATCGCTTGTAAATCACTGACATATTCTTTGTTGCCATGTTGGAGTGCAGTACCTTAGTTTCTTGTTGCATCCTAAGTGCTATCATGCTGTTAATCGCAGATTTGCGTCATTCTTGTTTTGCTTGCCATTTGCAAACCGTGCATCCATTTCTAGTGATCTTTATATCGATTTCAACCGAAATCATCTCATCTTTCCAGAGGCATACTTGGTTTGCCAAGTTGATTCCTTGATCTTTCTTTCCCTTCCGGAGCACGCATATGCATTGCATATCATATCTTGCATATCATGCCATGTATTGCATCATGTTGCTTGTGCATTGCACCGTGATTGATTGTTGTTCCATTGCTTGTGTTCTTGCCTTGGGTAGATCCGGGAGATGAGTATGTGACCGAGGAACCTGTTGAGTATGCTAACGAGGATCAAGCTTTCGACAACTCTGAGAACTTTGCAGGCAAGATGACCATTACCCTCGAAATCACTTCTATCTTTGCTTGCTCGTTGTTCGCTCTTTCGCTATGTAGCGCTACCTACCACTTGTTATATCATGCCTCCCATATTGCCATGTCAAGCCTCTAACCCACCTTCCTAGCAAACCGTTGTTTGGCTATGTTACCGCTTTTGCTCAGCCCCTCTTATAGTGTTGCTAGTTGCAGGTGAAGTTGAAGTTTCTTCCATGTTGGAACATGGTTATGTTGGGATATCACAATATCTCTTATTTTAATTAATGCATCTATATACTTGGTAAATGGTGGAAGGCTCGGCCTTTTGCCTGGTGTTTTGTTCCACTCTTGGCGCCTTAGTTTCCGTCATACCGGTGTTATGTTCCTTGATTTTATATTCCTTGTCGGGTTGGGTGTTATGGGAACCCCTTGACAGTTCGCTTTGAATAAAACACTTCCGGCAAGGCCCAACCTTGGTTTTAACTTTTGCCACCTAAGCCTTTTCCCTTGGGTTCCGCGGACTCAAGGGTCATCTTTATTTTAACCCCCAGGCCAGTGCTCCTCTGAGTGTTGGTCTAACCTGTCAACCGCCGGTGGCCACCAGGGGCAACTCTGGGCTGGCCTACCAGAAGTTTGGACAATCCGGTGTGCCCTGAGAAAGAGATATGTACAGCTCCTATCGGGATTTGTCGGCACAGTCGGGTGGCTTTGATGGTCTTGTTTTACCATTATCGAAATGTCTTGTAACCGGGATTCCAAGACTGATCGGGTCTTCCCGAGAGAAGAAATATCCTTCGTTGACTGTGAGAGCTTGTGATGGGCTAAGTTTGGACACCCCTGCATGGTATAAAATTTCGAGAGCCGTGCCCGTGGTTATGTGGCAGATCGGAATTTGTTAATATCCGGTTGTAGAAAACTTGACACTTAACTTAATTAAAATGAATCAACCACGTGTGTAGCAGTGATGGTCTCTTTTCAGCGGAGTCCGGGAAGTGAACACGGTCTTGTGTTATGCTTGAATGTAAGTAGTTTCAGGATCACTTCTTGATCACTTTTAGCTTCTCGACTGTTGCGTTTCTTCTCTTCTCGCTCTTATTTGCGTATGTTAGCCACCATATGTGCTTAGTGCTTGCTGCAGCTCCACCTCACTACCTTCTCCTACCCATAAGCTTAAATAATCTTGATCTCGCGGGTGTGAGATTGCTGAGTCCTCGTGACTCACGGATACTTCCAAACAGTTGCAGGCGCCGATGATACCAGTGCAAGTGATGCTACCGAACTCAAGTGGGAGTTCGACGAGGATCTGGGTCGTTAGTATGTTTCGTTTCCTGATGATCATTAGTGGAGCCCAGTTGGGACGATCGGGGATCTAGCATTAGGGGTTTATCTTCCTTTTTATTCGGTTTTGGCCGTAGTCGGTCTTTGAGTGTTTTTGGATGATGTATGAATTATTTATGTATTGTGTGAAGTGGCGGTTGTAAGCCAACTCTTTATCCCTTTCTTATTCAGTACATGGTATTGTGTGAAGATTACCCCTCTTGCGACAAAACTACCATGCGGCTATGCCTCTAAGTCGTGCCCCGACACGTGGGAGATATAGCCGCACTGTGGGTGTTACACCCAACCTCGTGGCCCTGCAGACCCTGATTCCAACTCCATAAATACCTATTTTTCCAGAAAAAAAATTAGGGAGAAAGAATTATCGCGATCCATGAGACGGAGCCATCGTCACCTCCTGTTCTTCATCAGAAGGCTAGACCTGGAGTTCGTTTGGGGCTCCGGAGAGCGGGGTCTTCGTTCTTCGTCATCACCAACCCTTCTCCATCACCTATTCCATGAAGCTCCCCGCCGGGAGTGAGTAATTTCTTCATAGGCTCGTTGGTTGGTGAGGAGTTGGATGAGATTCATCATGTAACCGAGTTAGTTTTGTTAGGGCTTGATCCCTAGTATCCACTATGTTCTTAGATTGATGTTGCTATGACTTTTCCATGCTTCATGCTTGTCATGTTGGGCCCGGGTGCCATGATTTCAGATCTGAACCATTTATGTTATCACCATTATATACATGTTCTAGATCCGATCTTGCAAGTTATAGTCACCTACTATGTGTTATGATCCGGCAACCCCGGAGTGACAATAGCCGGGACCACTCCCGGTGATGACCATAGTTTGAGGAGTTCATGTATTCATCGTGTGTTAATGCTTTGTTCTAGTTCTCTATGAAAAGGAGGCCTTAATATCCCTTAGTTTCCAATATGGACCCCACTGCCACGGGAGGGTAGGACAAAAGATGTTTAATGCAAGTTCTTCCCATAAGAACGTATGACTATTTACGGAATACAAGCCTACATTATATTGACGAACTAGAGCTAGTGTCGTATCACCCTAGGCTATTACTGTTTCATGATGAATATCATCCAACAAGTCACCGATCCAATGCCTACGAATTTATCCTATATTGTTTTTGCTAAGTTACTAGTGCTATCATAACTGTTATACTTGCTACAAAATTACTGCTATCACTTTTACCGTTACCGTCACTGCTGCTACTATTATCAAAACAATCATACTACTTTGCTATTGATCACTTTGTTGCAGATAATTAATCTCCAGGTGTGGCTGAATTGACAACTCAGCTGCTAATACATTCAAATATTCTTTGTCTCCCCTTGTGTCGAATCTATAAATTTGGGTTGAATACTCTACCCTCAAAAACTATTGCGATCCCCTATACTTGTGGGTTTTCAGCAGCCACCCCCCGCGGGCTTCCCTCTCTATCCCTTAGACCCATGTTGGCACAACACTTCCCCGGGGGGTTCCGGTAACCCCTCGGTACTCCGGAAAAATACCCGAATCACTCGGAACCATTCTGATGTCCGAATATAACTTTCCAATATATGAATCTTTACCTCTCGACCATCTCGAGACTCCTCGTCATGTCTGTGATCTCATCCGGGACTCCGAAAAAACTTCGGTCACCAAAACACATAACTCATAATACAAATCGTCATCGAATGTTAAGCGTGCGGACCCTATGGGTTCGAGAACTATGTATACATGACCAAGACACATCTCTGGTCAATAACTAATAGCGGAACCGGGATGCTCATATTGGCTCCTACATATTCTACGAAGATCTTTATTGGTCAAACCGCATAACAACATATGTCATTCCCTTTATCATTGGTATGTTACTTGCTCGACATTCGATCGTCAGTATCATCATACCTAGTTCAATCTCATTACCGGCAAGCCTCTTTACTCGTTCCGTAATGCATCATCCTGCAACTAACTCATTATTCACATTGCTTGCAAGGCTTATAGTGATGTGTATTACCGAGAGGGCCTAGAGATACCTCTTTGATACACGGAGTAACAAATCCTAATCTTGATCCATGCCAACTCAACAAACACCTTCGGAGACACCTGCAGAGCATCTTTATAATCACCCAGTTATGTTGTGATGTTTGATAGCACACAAGGTGTTCCTCCGGTATTCGGGAGTTGCATAGAGTTAGAGCAATATGTATAAGTCATGAAGAAAGCAATAGCCATAAAACTAAACGATCATAATGCTAAGCTAATGGATGGGTCTTGTCCATCACATCATTCTCTAATGATGTGATTCCGTTCATCAAATGACAACACATGTCTATGGTCAGGAAACTTAACCATCTTTGATTAACGAGCTAGTCAAGTAGAGGTATACTAGGGACACTCTGTTTGTCTATGTATTCACACATGTACTAAGTTTCCGGTTAATACAATTCTAGCATGAATAATAAAAATTTATCATCATATAAGGAAATATAAATAAGAATTTTATTATTGCCTCTAGGGCATATTTCCTTCGCAAATAAACCATATAGTAATCAACTACAAGATGTAATGAACACTACTAGTCACCCATGGGTACCAATCTGAGGTTCCGGTACAAAGATTGAACACAAGAGATGAACCAGGGTTTGAGAGGAGATGGTGTTGTTCAAGATGTTGATGGAGATTGCCCTCCCCAAAATGGGAAAGTTGTTGGTGATGATGATGACGGTGATTTCCCCCTCCGGGAGGGAAGTTCCCCCGACGGACGCGCTCCGCCAGAGGGCAAAAGTTCCCCTGCCCAAGTTCCGCCTTGAGACGGAGGCGCTTCATCCCGAAAGTCCTCCTATTTTTTTTCTAGGTCAAAATGACATATATACTAGAAGTGGGGCACCGGAGGTTGGCTGAGGAGGGCACAACCCACCAGGGCTCGCCTAGGGGACCTGGCGCGCCCAGGTGGGTTGTGCCCACCTGGTGGGCCTCCTCCGATAGTTATTTGTTACAGTATTTTTCTTTTATTCCAAAAAAATTCTCCATAAAGTTTCAGCTCATTTGGAGATGTGCAGAATAGGTAACTCTGTCATAGCTTTTCCAGGTCCAGAATTCCAGCTGCAGGTATTCTCCCTCTTTGTGTAACCTTGCATATTATGAGAGAAAAGGCATTAGAATTAATCCAAAAAGCATTATTATGCATAAAAACATAGTAAATAATAGTAGCTAAACATGATGCAATATGGACGTATCAGTACCTAAAGTGGTGATTTATTTTATTATACTAACGGATCTCATGAGTTTTCTGTTGAGTTTTGTGTTGTGAAGTTTTCAAGTTTTGGGGAAATATTTGATGGACTATGGAATAAGGTGTGTCAAGTGCCCAAGCTTGGGGATGCCCAAGGCACCTCAAGGTGATATTCAAGGACAACCAATCATCTAAGCTTGGGGATGCCCCGGATGGCATCCCCCCTTTCGTCTTCTTTCCATTGGTAATTAACTTGAGGTTATATTTTTATGTGTTTTGCTTGGAGCGCTTTGTATGATATGAGTCTGTGCTTTTTAGTTTACCACAATCATCCTTGTTGTACACACCTTTTGAGAGGGACATGTATGAATTGTGAATTTATTAGAATACTCTATGTGCTTCAGTTATATCTTTTGAGCTAGGCAGTTTGCTCTAGTGCTTCACTTATATCTTTGTAGAGCACGTCGGTGGCATTATTTTATAGAAATTGTTGAACTCTCATGCTTCACTTATATAATTTTGAGAGTCTTATAAATATTATGGGAATTTGCTTAGGTTATGAATTTAGTCCGAATATGATGGGTATTCAAGAGGGATATAATAAAAACTTTCATATAAGAGCATTAAATAATATGAGAAGTTTGATTCCTTGCAGTTGTTTTGAGATATAAAACTGGTGATATTAGATTCATGTTAGTGAGTCATTGTGGATTGGTAGAAATACTTGTGTTAAAGTTTGTGATTCCTGTAACATGCACGTATGGTGAACCACTATGTGATGAAGTTGGAGCATGATTTATTTTTTGATTATCTTCCTTATGAGTGGTGGTCGAGGATGAGCGATGGTCTTTTCCTACCAATCTACCCCCCTCGGAGCATGCGTATTAGTACTTTGCTTCGATGGCTAATAATTTTTTGCAATAAGTATGTGATTTCTTTATGACTAATGTTGAGTCCATGGATTATACGCACTCTCACCCTTCCACCATTGCTAGCCTCTCTAGTACCTCACAACTTTCGCCGGTGCATTAAACAGAGTCCATGGATTATACACACTCTCACCCTTCCACCATTGCCAGCCTCTCTAGTATCGTGCAACTTTCGTCGGTGCATTAAACCCACCATATACCCTTCCTCAAAACAGCCACCATACCTACCTATTATGACATTTAGATAGCCATTCCGAGATATATTGCCATGCAACTTCCATCGTTCCATTTATTATGACACATACCATCATTTTCATATTGCTTTGCATTATCATGTAGTTGGCATAGTATTTGTGGCTTGGCCACCGTTCGTATTTTTTATACATGTCACTCTTAATCATTGCACATCCCAGTACACCGTCGGAGGCATTCATATAGAGTCATATTTTATTCTAGTATCGAGTTGTAATTCTTGATTTGTAAGTAAATAAAAGTGTGATGGTCATCATTTTTAGAGCATTGACCCATGTGAGGAAAGGATGATGGAAGCTATGATTCCCTCACAAGTTGGGATGAGACTCCAGACTTAAAAAAAGAGCCCAAAGAGCCCAAAATAAAAGAAAAGAGGCCAAAGAGTCCAAAAAATGAGAGAGAAAGAGAGAAGGGACAATGTTACTATCCTTTTATTCTAATATTTTGTGTGATGAAGATAGAGCATAGCCAAACTATATGATTTTATAGGGATAACTTTCTTTGGCCATGATATTTTGAGAGGACATGATAGCTTTATTAGTATGCTTGAAGTATTATTATTTTTATGTCAATATTAAACTTTTGTTTTGAATCTTATGGATCTGATCATTCATGCCACAATAAAGAAGATTACATTGATAAATATGTTAGGTAGCATTCACACTTCATAAATTCTTTCTTTTTATCATTTACCTACTCAAGGACGAGCAGGAATTAAGCTTGGGGATGCTGATACGTCTCCAATGTATCTATAATTTATGAAGTATTCAAGCCATGTTTGCAACAATTTTATATGGTTTTGGTATGATTTTATTAGAACTAACCCGGACTAGCGATGTTTTCAACAGAACTACCGTGGCGTCATTTTTGTGCAGAAATAAAAGTTCTCGGAATGGGCTGAAAATTTACGATGATCTTTTATGGACCAAAAGAGACCCCTGAAGCGCCAGAGCTAGGACAGGAAGTGGAAGAGGAGTCCACAATCCCCCTCTCCACGCCCTACCCAAAGGGCGCTGGCTCCAGGTTGTGGGCCCCTCAGGCACCCCCTTGACGTGAGACCGACGCCAAAATTCATATAAATACCCAAACCTCCGAAAAGAATCCTAGATCTAAAGTCTCGTTGCCGTAAGCCTCTGTAGCCACGAAAAACCAATCGGGAGCCCGTTCCGGCACCATGCCGGAGGGGGAAACCATCACCGGAGGCCATCTTCATCATCCCGACAGCCACCATGATGAGGAGGGAGTAGTTCACCCTCGGGGCTGAGGGTATGTACTAGTAGCTATGTGTTTGATCTATCTCTCTCGTGTTATTGATTTGGCATGATCTTGATGTACCGCAAGCTTTGTTACTATAGTTGGATCATATGGTGTTTCTCCCTCTCTATCTTCTTGTGATGAATTGAGTTTTACCTTTGAGTTTTCAGTATTATCGGATTGAATACTTTTATGATTTGAGAACACTTGATGTATGTCTTGCATGGGATACCCGTGGTGACAATGGGGTGTTCTATTGATTCACTTGATGTACGTTTTGGCACTCAACTCACGGATTCCCGAGGTGACATTGGGGTAATCTACGCATAGGGGTTGATGCACATTTTCATCCTTGTTTCTCCGGTAGAAATCTTGGGGGCACTCTTTGAGGTTCTTTGTGTTGGATTGAATATTATGAATCTAAAGTTGTTTGATGCATATCGTGTAATTGACCCACAGATACTTGTGGTGACATCAGAGTATCTAGGTGACATTACGGTTGATTGATGTGTATCATACGGTGTTATTTTCGTACGAACTCTAGGGCTATTTGTGACACTTATAGGAATAGCTCAAAAGATTGATTAGAAAGAATAACTTTGAGGTTGTTTTGTACCCTACAAGCAATTTCATCCTATGTTCTCCGTGATAGGATGTTTGGAGTGACTCTTTGTCGCACGTTGAGGGATTGCCATATGATTTAATTATGTTAGCATTGTTGAGAGAATTTGCACTAGTGAAAGTATGAACCCTAGGCCTTGTTTTCAAGCATTACAATACCATTTTTGCTCACTTTTGTTGCTAGTTACATTGTTGTTATTGTATTTTGATATTACAAAAACCTATATCTACTATCCATATACACTTGTATCACTATCTCTTCGTCGAACTAGTGCACCTATACAATTTACCATTGCATTGGGTGTGTTGGGAACACAAGAGACTCTTTGTTATTTGGTTGCAGGGTTGTTTGAGAGAGACCATCTTCATCCTATGACTCCCATAGATTGATAAACCTTAGGTCATCCACTTGAGGGAAAATTGCTACTGTCCTACAAAAGTCTACGCTTGGAGGCCCAACAAGAGTCTACAAGAAGAAGGTTGCGTAGTAGACATCAGTTGCTATGCTCTAGTAGACGGGGGTTGGTTGTGAGATTCAAAATTGTTGTGAGGTTAAGTAACTCAAGACCTGCATGATGATCAAGACTTTAAGACTTTCAAGGACTAAATATACCTTTGGGTGGAATGGTTACATCTGGCAGCCTGATATTTATCATGGTTATGCCCGAGTATCCTGGTGTCTACCTATGATCATCCCAATGGAATGCAACCCAGGCTCAAAGAGATGGATGGATACTTCAAGGGCGGAGAGATTACATGGGCAACCGCAAGTCATTATGGGTTCTGGCTTGGTTGACCTTAGTTGTGACTCTGGCTGGGACGGTGCTAAGCAGATGTAGACAAATAGTAGGATTGGATGGGTACCGGACAGTGATCAGAGGAGCTCTTTGGAAGATCATGTTTCGATCGTCCTATTCTCAAACAATCTAGAGTGTGAGGACGTAAAGGGAGGGATCGAATCTTGTGGGTAAAGTGTACAAACCTCTATAGAGTGTTAAACTAATCAATTAGCAGTGTCCCCGGTTACGGACGTTGTGAGCACCGGAGATGATACTCTCAGCCAATCTCAACACAATTAATATTAATGAGTGGGTATTATTAATAATTTTGGAATATGAGAATTGGTTGGCGGAACCATCTCACAAACAACAAACTGTTGTAGTGATATTTCGTTTGACTCCTATGTTGTAGGGAAAATCAGCTTTACGCAAAAAGTATAAACTTAGAGCCACCACCAAGCCATATTGCATAAAGTGATAGAGTTATTTTCATCTATCTTCGTCTGTGATCTTGCCGGTACATTCAATGTACTGACCTATACGGCTGCAACGTCACATCTTGTTGATATTTCTACGATGAGAAAGAGTTATGATATAGGGTTACGGTCCACACTCAACTTGCCGTTGGCGTTGACTGGACTCCACACTCCTATTGATATGTTTCTGCTGCTGTGATAATAAGGTATACTCTGGATCTACGCTATTTATTTTACATGTAATGTTATGGTATTTCAGAGAAGTAATGTGTGCGCAAGCATACTGATCCAAGGATGGCATAGAAAGCAGAGAGACTTGAAAGTATTGTGTCGGGTCGCTACAATAGGGGAGTCTAGGAGCATAACCATTATTTTCCAGTTGGGATTATAGCTATTACGAGCAATAAAATTCACATCACTAGTTTCTTCATTAGTGATGGCATTCAAATTACCTCTTGTTTACCTCTCAACGCGGAGATAAGTTCATCAAGTCTGGTTGTCAACTCTGTGCTACTTTCTTCTATCATGTTCACCCTCTTGTTTGGTACCGATGTAATCTAAGAACGTAATTGCATAATCTTTGCAGGTGGACAAAACTTAGATAAAAAGTTGCTACAACAATCAACCCAAGAAGTAATAATGCCTCTAGGTACAGGTAGAAGCCATTATTTTGCTTTTCCTCTCAAGGAGAAAGGAAATAAATGCAACGTTAAAGCGTTAGGGTCATAATCTCTAATGTGTGTCATGCCTCTCAAGGAGAAAGGAAATAAACGCAACGTTCAAGCGTTAGGGTCATAATCTCTAATGTGTGTCATGTTGCACAATTCAGTAAAATTATGCAAGTGCATACCGGCATATTTAGAAGTAGAACCCCCCCAAAAATTGGTCCTATTAAACCATGGAAACTAAGTTCGGTTTGATTTTGTACTCAATGGCTGCAACCTCGGGTTGTGCTATTGGTTCACGCATGAAGTTGTTGCTGCGAGTAGCAAAACTTCCAAGATTGCGATCCATGGTAATCTTTTTGGGTTTTTTCAACTGACAAGACTTGCAACAAAAATAAAATTAAAACTAAAAAAGTAAAAACAAAAACTGAAAATTAACTTTAAAAAAACTCTAAACACAAAGACTAGGAATACTAAACTCCTCCCCAACAATGACGCAAGAAAAAGGGATTGATACCTCCTTTTACAGATCCAGTAATGGAACAGAAAAGTGTATCCCGAACCTATTTCCCGAGAGGTGGCCCTGGGTTATCGAACCCACGAGAGGAAGATTCTCTTGAAGCGATGGTCTCTAGCAAGTTATTGTTAAAGGATCAATTCTAGCTTTTGACTGAATCAATGAAGCAGACAGTGATTCAAACACTTATAATAAAAAGAGGTACGGGTCTGAGGTCTTAATGCTTACAACCATGCATCTATGTTGGGACCAGATATGGTCTTAATTTGTGCATTGGAAGTCACCCATCGGATGTGCTTGTTATGAACCAACGTGGGGGATATGTCCAAATAACATCTTGACCGGCATGAGTCCTGCATCAAGAATCAGTTGTCCTACCATAGGCCCTATATGTTGTGTGCGGTTGCCTCGATAGTTATGATAATGAATCCAACAAGAGCTTTGGGTGTTTAATGACTACACCTCATGAATCCCGAATGATAGGATCCGTGTTACCCTACTGAATCTTACTGTCACCGATGCTCTGTATAACACTTCACGTTCTCCTTGCTCCTAGGCTTACCATGGCTCGATCTCCATGATCCCGGGTACCTGCATGGACAAAGATCGTGGACAAGACATGACACATCTACGGAACAATTTTATTTCACACATAGGGGATGTTAATTCAAAGCCCTTCCATTGGTCCCCACAACAAATACAGAGGGTTGCAAGGCCTATGCCTCAATCCATACTTTACCGAACTACTCGCACATGGATATCAGATAGCGAGAAACAAACATTGAAGAACACATCTTGAAGGTTGATTGATTGCAAATATGTCTTACAATGGATGCCTTGTGCGATGCACTATTACAAGTATGAACTAGATGAGGAAGCACTATGGTGGTGGTGGTGGCTATGGAGATGGAAATGGCGGCGACTAGGGTTTGTGGATGAAGATGAAGATGACTCTGTTCTGGCTTAGTTTGATGCTCCCATATTGACATTTCAGTAGGGTCCATTTTATGAAAGTTGTTTAGGTGGGTGATCTGCCTTGAAATCCACACCATACGATTGCTCATACAAGTATGCGCGGTCGTATGGCACACTGTCTTTTGTGATGTATCTTCTGGCATGCCTCCTGTTGATTCCTTCTTTCTTCCTTTCCATTCCTTTCCATGTTCACACATGATTTCTTCCCTTTTTAGCCCATTTCCTATGGAAACACATTAAAGATAGGATTTGTGGAATTCTTTGCATTCATTAGTCACTGGTAGCAATATCAAAGCGAATATCTCATTTTAAATGAAATATCTCAATTTAAAATAGGATGAATGAGTGTAAAAATATCACTTATCACCTCTCTGTCCCGTGATGATTCAATATGGAGGCCTTTTTCGGAGCTCTACCGGAGGGTGAATTCTTCACAGTGGCCATCTCTGGCAACTTGAAGGCCACTATGATGACCTATGAGTAGTTTCCTTTGGACTATGGGTCCATAGCAGTAGATAGTTGGTTTTCTCTCTCATGTTTCTCAATACAAAGATCACATGAGCTCCCCCACATGATTGTGATCCTCTAGTGTATTCTTGTGGTGTGTTTGTTAGGATATGATGAATTATCATTTTATGATCATATTTATCCATGAATCTATTTGAGATCTATTTGATCTCTTTGCTGCATAATTCTTATTCATATATGCTCTCCACTCTATTTGTCTTTCGCTAGCCAAGTTTGAGGTTTGATCTCCAAGAGCGAGTTGTGTATGATAGTTGGGTTCAACATTGTAAGTAATCTGCCATAGTGACAGAAAGTGGAAAAGGGCTATATTGGGTTGTTGACACTAGGGATAAAAAGATGGATGCATAGTTGTCCTTTGGACGCAGGGTGAAGACAAGATACCATATACTTCATGGCATCATGCTTATTGCAATACTCTCTTTTTACTTAATACTTTAAGATGCATGTTCGATAGAGGTCTTGGGTGGAGTACTAACTATAGATGCAGTTGGATAACGGTCTATAAATATTGAGACATGATGCTCATATGTTGATTATGCCAGGGAGAGACATAGTTAGAAAAGCTACAATTTACTCGATGCTCAACTGCATCTTATTTGCCATGCTTTCTTTTGGAGAGAAACCACTAGTGAACCTCTAGATCCTGGTCCGTATTTTTTCTATTAATTTTCAATCTCAATCAATTTTTAATTTCTTGTCTTTACTTTACTTGCCATAAAGCCAACTTTTTTTGTTGTCGTTTCTTCTTTTAGTCCTTGTAACTGGGAATGCTGGTGAGACTAGCAACCTCACTAGTACTGTTGGGGGCTAAGGCAGTTTGTATCTGGGTGTGCATGTGTTGATCATTGGTTGCGCTACTAAGCTCATGTTGGTTCGATAAACATTGAGCTCACATAAGGGAACTTGTTGTTTGCTACAAACCCTTGCACTTGGTGGCCCAACACCTTTCTAGTTTAGAGGAAGCAACCATTTTTTTGGCGCTATTGGCAGGGAGCTTTGTTCACAGCCATAGGTCCAACACATCTTTACTTTACTTGCTTTCTATCCGGCTTAGTTGCTTTCTATTGTTCGTTATTTAGCTTTTTTTCTTTTCAAGAATCCTAAAAAACACAAACATATTTAAGGTTCCGCTTAGTTCCTTCCTTAGATGGCCTTGAAAATTGTCAGGGTAGGAGGTAGAGATCTTATAGGGAGAGATAATTTTGAAAATTACTTTGGTCATATTAGTGGTTTGAGAGATTTTTCAGACAAATCAATAGTTGAATTAACCTCTAGCTATAAGGATGTCATAATCATGATAGTTCAAGGACTAGAAGCTAAGTTTGTTAACTTGAATCCCATTATTCAGCAAAAGATCATTCCACTGCACAATATGTGGAGAGTGGAGAATATAGGGATTTTGTCTTGAAATATGTTGGCATGATTCTCCTCAGGGATGTTTGGTGTATACAAATAAAGAACTGTATGGTTGTAATGAAATGTTGCAACGCGTTTTTGCCTCCTTTTTTACGCGCTCTATGATAAAATGTTGCGACGATGTGACAAACGTATCAAAAAAAATTGCACGCGTTTTGCTACAAAGACCAGACGCTTAAAAATCCAACTTTTTATTAGATCGGATATCTGTGGTTGGGTGAAATTATCAACTGGCTCACGCATAGCTCTACGAACATAGAAAATGGAGTCTATGGATACACTTTTGCCCCAAAATGCAGCTCTAGCGTCACAAGAGGAGGACAAGATTACCACCACCAAACCAAACCGAGGAGAGAGATCGGATAAAATAATAACTAGTCTCTCCTCTTCCTAAATTTGGCAATGCCTTCTTCAGCCACCCCTCCACCCCACGGCTTCCTCTCACAACCCCACGAATCCAGCTCCAAGTTTGCTTGCATTCTAACCGTTTTTCCACCCAACAAAGCAATCCTTTCTGGTTGCTGCAAATTGCATCCCCCCCTCGTCATCATGGCAACACGAATGAGACCTTTTGTAATTTTCATCCATCGGCCTCTTTGATGATCTTTCTTGGCGTATGATATGAAGCATCAATTCCAATGCTTGGCACTTGAAGCACTCGGCAAACTCGCCAGGTTTTGTGTTTCTTCCTTGTTCATCAAGTTCTACAATGCCCGCATATGAATTAGGAATAGGATACGAGCCCTGAGGCCAATTTTGTTGCGTTTTCGAAGTTTGACTTTCAGTTAGCAGTTGATATTCTGTTTTGTGATGTTTCAGAGAAATTTTCCAAAGAAGAAGGCTCCCATGATGGAAGACGACGGCATGGATTTCAGCCCTCAGAAAAACAGTAATGATTTCGACCGCGACAGCTTCGAAGACGATGAATTCATCGAAATTCAATCTGCAACCTCGAAAGCACCTGCTCACTCGCAAGGCCCTCCTGATAGGAAACCAAAGCCCAAGAACAAGCCAGCTAAGATCGAGAAACCTAGCCCGGCCAATCTGCACCACGTCTCTACAATGAGCCCGGGGCTGCCCCACTCCCAAACATCCGAAACAATCGCAACGAGCGCGAACAATTCCGAAACCGTCGTCGGCAATGGCAGCTTGGAGAGCAGCCGTAGCACCCGGAGCAACAGCCTAGAGAGCAGCATCAGCTCGGCGTCGGCGTCGGCGTCGTCGGCGAACGTGAAGCGGCACACTGGCGGGGACAGCCGGTGGGAGGCGATCCAGCAGGCGATGGCCCAGGAGACGGCTCTCAACCTTGGCCACTTCCGGCTGCTGAAGCGGCTGGGCTACGGCGACATCGGCAGCGTGTACCTGGTGGAGCTCCGCGGCACGTCGGCCTTCTTCGCGATGAAGGTGATGGACAAGGCGTCGCTCATCAGCCGGAATAAGATGGCCCGCGCGCAGACGGAGCGCGAGATCCTCGTCCTCCTCGACCACCCCTTCCTCCCCACGCTCTACACCCACTTCGAGACCGACAAGTTCCACTGTCTCGTCATGGAGTACTGCAGCGGCGGCAACCTCCACTCCCTCCGCCAGAAGCAGCCGGCCAAGCATTTCACCGAGCAGGCCGCCAGGTCCTATCTCTTTCGTCGACGCGTCTCATTTTCGTACGTGTCGACGGCCTGCTCTGACGATCAATGGTGCATTTCCGTGGCAGGTTTTACACCGCCGAGATACTGCTTGCCATGGAGTACTTGCACATGCTGGGGGTCGTTTACAGAGACTTGAAGCCAGAAAACGTGCTGGTCAGGGAGGACGGCCACATCATGCTGTCGGACTTCGACTTGTCGCTGCGGTGCTCCGTCAGCCCCACGCTCGTCAAGTCGTCTTCGGTACACCACACCAGCGGGAACGTCGGCGCCGGCGCAGGCGGCATTGGCTCGGCCGGCGAGGGCGGCGAAGGATTGGGTCCCAACCAGGGTTGCATCCAGCCGTCGTCCTTCTTCCCGCGCATCCTGCCGCGCCGCAGCCGGAAGGCGTCCAAGAGCGAGGTGAACCTCAACGCGGCGGCCGCGGTGGAGTTCAACGCGGAGCCGTCGGACGCGCGCTCCATGTCGTTCGTGGGCACGCACGAGTACCTTGCGCCGGAGATCATCCGCGGCGAGGGCCACGGCAGCGCCGTGGACTGGTGGACGCTGGGAATCTTCCTCTACGAGCTGCTGCACGGCACCACGCCCTTCAAGGGCGCCGGCAACCGCGCCACGCTCTGCAACGTCATCGAGCAGCCGCTGCGGTTCCCCTCCGACTTCGGGGGCCCCGCCGGCGGCGCAAGTGCCGTCGCACGGGACCTCATCCGCGGGCTGCTCGTCAAGGAGCCACAGAAGCGAATTGCGTTCACGAGGGGCGCCACGGAGATCAAGCAGCACCCGTTCTTCGAGGGCGTCAACTGGGCGCTGGTGAGGAGTATGGCGCCTCCGTCGGTGCCCGAGCCAGTGGACTACCGGCAGTACGCAGCTGCCACCGGCAAGGAGAAGAATGCAGCAGAGAGCGCAACCGCCAAGTCGAGCACCGGCGAAGCTCAAGGCGATTTCGAGTATTTCTAGGATGGGTGAGACTGGCATTAGATTGTTTGACTTCTGATCCAACTTCTAAGATATACGTATATGCTTCACGCACTGAAGCACTAATCAATATGGAAAGTATGTAGTGTTTTTTTTCTCCTTTTTCTGAGAGAGAAGTGGTTTTGACGATCTGTGAGCTTGTTGTAATCATTTCCTTCTTCAACACGATTGATGTATGTATAATTTCTTTGAAACAAAAAGTGCTGCATCTTATTTATTTACTCTTTAAGAAAAGTAAGCAGTCTCACTATTTGATGCACCATGGTGTGGCTCTCGGGTGTAATTACACCCGATTTTGCTTTTTTTAAATAGTAATTTGTAAAAAGTCCAAAAAATTCTCAAACTTTTTGGGAACAAAGTAGATATATTGTTGTACTCATATAAAATCTTTCGCGAAGAAGTGACTTTCAAGTTGTTGTGGACATAAAAAAACAAATTTGTCGCTATATAAGGTACTGTTCATGTTATATCTCTGAGAATATTTGTCTTTTTTGCCAGAATTTTGTCAGAGAATATTTTGTTACAGAATGTTTTTGTACGACATAAACGGCAGCTCAAGTTTGTTGTGAAAACATTTTGGAACGTTTTGACTTTTTTTGAATATTTTAAAAATTAAATCAGTTATCAGGTGTAATTTCCACCATGTTCTAAAGGGTATTGATAGAACAATGAAATACAAGTGCCCAAGAATCAATCTCCGGTTGGATGGCTCGGAGTATGGTGTTGGTAAGACTACGATAAAGAGAAGAATCAGAGAAAGGATCACCGTCGGCAAAGAATTTGGAACCTGTATCAACAGGGGTACGGGAAGTTTGACAATCAAGCCACTACTAGGAAAAGGACTATAGATGATATGGCCACTAATGGCGCATGATACTAATGGCGCACCATGTGTTGGTGCGCCATTAGTAATATATTACTAATGGCGCACCTGGTATGTGGTGCGCCATTAGTAGTTTTGAAAAAAAAAATAAAAAAAAATTGTTACTAATGGCGCACCGTGGTACAGTGCGCCATTACTAGTTGACATAGTAATGGCGCACCACACCCACCGTGCACCATTAGTAGTTTTGAAAACAAATAAAAAAATTTGTTAGTAATGTTGAGCCCCACCTCCCCTCGCCCCGTCGCCCCACCGTCCTAACCACCCGCCGCCACCGCCACCTGCCACCGCCCCCTGGCCCCACCGCCCCTCGCCCCGTCGCCCCCACCACCCGCCACCGCCCCGGCGCCCCGTCGCCCGAACGGCGCCCCGCCCCGTTGTAGAGGCTGATGATCGAAAAGTTGACCTTTCTTAGGAGTAGCATATTCAAATAAGTAACCCTTCATGTCTTCAAATAAAATAACAGAACAACATAATTCAGAACGGTAATATAACCAAGAATGCATCTTCGAGGACGAGAGCTTTTTTCAAGTGTTTATTTGCTGCTTCCTCATAAGCAACGAGACATCTCTGAGGACAGAACATCATTTTAGTAGGATGTAACAATCATTAGTCTTCGAGAAGAATGATATTAAATAACATAGTGGCCTGTGATGTATTTTCGTACCGAAAATGCATTTGGCACTAGTCCTCACTTAACTACATCATGGGTGGGAAGCGGGAACTTCGGAAGTGCATTGGTGTAGTTGATTATCTTCTGCTCAAAATTTATGCTGCTATAATGTTGTATGATAATGTTGTAAGGGTACTAATTGGTCTCTTCTGCTGCTTATCAGAGATGGGGGGAAGCAGCCACCGCCGCTCTGCCTCACCGGAGTACGAGTTGGATGCTTTCGAGTTCTTCAGTAGCATACTTGGGACTTCAGTATCAGCCACGAGGCAGGTATATAAAACGAGAGATCTCCCCTTCACCCATCTCATTATGATAACTCAGTTGTTTGCTACATCACTCCTTGTCCCAAATTGCAGAGGCTGCCTGACACTTTTATGAACATGCTGGGTGAAGATCCGCCAGATAATGTGAAGCTCCGACAGGCCGGCAGCGGGGTTCGCAGGCTGTGGGACGTGGAGTTGGTGATCGAGGAGGGCCACATGTACCTGTGCCGTGGCTGGGAGAAGTTCTACAGTGCCTACGACCTGCGGACCGGATACTTTCTTCTCTTCAGGTACGACGATGACGCCACAATGCTCACCGTGAAGGTTTTCAACGCGACTATGTGTCGCATGCGCTACGCTGACGACGAAGATGCCAGTGCGTTCTGCCTCTTCTTATTCCTCTACATTTGGCTTTGTCTCACATCGATTGTTAACGGTCATTGTTGCATTTGGACAGGCAATGGGAGCAGCAGCAGCGACACTGGCTACAGCCAAAGGACCAGCGATTTGTTGGGGAACGTAGCAGAAATTCAAAATTTTCCTGCGTGTCACCAAGATCTATCTATGGAGAAACCAGCAACGAGGGGAAGGAGAGTGCATCTACATACCCTTGTAGATCGCTAAGCAGAAGCGTTCAAGAGAACGGGGTTGAAGGAGTCGTACTCGTCGTGATCCAAATCACCGGAGATCCTAGTGCCGAACAGACGGCACCTCCGCGTTCAACACACGTACAGCCCGATGACGTCTCCCATCCTTGATCCAGCAAGGAGAGAGGGAGAGGTTGAGGAAGACTCCATCCAGCAGCAGCACAACGGCGTGGTGATGGTGGAGGAGCGTGGTACTCCAGCAGGGCTTCGCCAAGCACCGCAAGATATGAGGAGAAAGAGAGGTAGGGCTGCACCAACAGGGAGAGGAACTCATGTGTATTGGGCAGCCCAAACCTCAACTATATATAGGGGGGGAGGGGCTGCGCCCCCACCTAGGGTTCCCTCCCTAGGGGTGGCGGCAGCTCCCTAGATCCCATCTAGGGGCGGCCAAGGGGAGGGGAGAGGGGGAGGCGCACCAGGGTGGGCCTTAGGGCCCATCTTCCCTAGGGTTTGCCCCCTTCCCCTCTTCCTTGCGCCTTGGGCCTTGGTGGGGGGGCGCACCAGCCCACCTGGGGCTGGTCCCCTCCCACACTTAGTCCATGCAGCCCTCCGGGGCATGTGGCCCCACTTGGTGGACCCCCAGGACCCTCCCGGTGGTCCCGGTACATTACCGATAAAACCCGAAACTTTTCTGGTGACCAAAAGAGGACTTCCCATATATAAATCTTTACCTCCGGACCATTCCGGAACTCCTCGTGACGTCCGGGATCTCATCCGGGACTCCGAACAACATTCGGTAACCACGTATATCTATTCCCTATAACCCTAGCGTCATCGAACCTTAAGTGTGTAGACCCTACGGGTTCGGGAACCATGCAGACATGACCGAGACGTTCTCCGGTCAATAACCAACAGCGGGATCTGGATACCCATGTTGGCTCCCACATGCTCCACGATGATCTCATCGGATGAACCACGATGTCAAGGACTTAATCAATCCCGTATACAATTCCCTTTGTCTATCGGTACAATACTTGCCCGAGATTTGATCGTCGGTATCCTGATACCTTGTTCAATCTCATTACCGGCAAGTCTCTTTACTCGTTCCGTAACACATCATCCCGTGATCAACTCCTTGATCACATTGTGCACATTATGATGATGTCCTACCGAGTGGGCCCAGAGATACCTCTCCGTCACACGGAGTGACAAATCCCAGTCTCGATTCGTGCCAACCCAACATACACTTTCGGAGATACCCGTAGTGCACCTTTATAGTCACCCAGTTACGTTGTGACGTTTGGCACACCCAAAGTATTCCTACGCTATCCGGGAGTTGCACAATCTCATGGTCTAAGGAAATGATACTTGACATTAGAAAAGCTTTAGCATACGAACTACATGATCTTGTGCTAGGCTTAGGATTGGGTCTTGTCCATCACATCATTCTTCTAATGATGTGATCCCGTTATCAATGACATCCAATGTCCATGGTCAGGAAACCGTAACCATCTATTGATCAACGAGCTAGTCAACTAGAGGCTTATTAGGGACATGGTGTTGTCTATGTATCCACACATGTATCTGAGTTTCCTATCAATACAATTCTAGCATGGATAATAAACGATTATCATGAACAAGGAAATATAATAATGACCAATTTATTATTGCCTCTAGGGCATATTTTCAACAGTCTCCCACTTGCACTAGAGTCAATAATCCAGTTCACATCGCTATGTGACTAACACTCAAGGTCACATCCCCATGTGACTAACACCCAAAGAGTTTACTAGAGTCAATAATCTAGTTCACATTACCATGTGATTAACACTCGATGAGTTCTGGGTTTGATCATGTTATGCTTGTGAGAGATGTTATAGTCAACGGGTCTGAATCTTTCAGATCCGTATGTACTTCGGAAATTTCTTATGTCATCTTGTAGATGCAACTACTATGCTACATTTGGAGCTATTCCAAATAACTGTTCTACTATAGGAATCCAGTTTACTACTCAGAATAATCTGGATTAGTGTCAAAGTTTGCATCGGCGTAACCCTTTACGACGAACTCTTTTACCACCTCCATAATCGAGAAAATTCCTTAGTCCACTAGTTACTAAGGATAACTTTGACCGCTGTCCTGTGATCCATTCTTAGATCACTCTTGTACCCCTTGACTGACTCATGGCAAGGCACATTTCAGGTGCGGTACACAGCATAGCATACTGTAGAGCCTATGTCTTAAGCATAGGGGACGACCTTCGTCCTTTCTCTCTATTCTGCCGTGGTCGAGCTTTGAGTCTTAACTTCATACCTTACAACTCAGGCAAAAACTCCTTCTTTGACTGATCCATCTTGAACACCTTTAAGATCATGTCAAGGTATGTGCTCATTTGAAAGTACCATTAAGCGTTTTGATCTATCCTTATAGATCTTGATGCTCAATGTTCAAGTAGCTTCATCCATGCTTTCCATTGAAAAACACTTTCCAAATAAGCCTATATGCTTTCCAGAAATTCTACATCATTTCCGATCAACAATATGTTAACAACATATACTCATCGGAAATTCTATAGTGCTCCCACTCACTTCTTTGGAAATACAAGTTTCTCATAAACTTTGTATACACCCAAAACTTTGATCATCTCATCAAAGCATACATTCCAACTCTGAGATGCTTACTCCAGTCCTTAGAAGGATTGCTGGAGCTTTGCATACTTGTTAGCATCTTTCAGGATTGACAAAATCTTCCGGTTGTATCACATACAACCTTTCCTCAAGAAAATCGTCGAGGAAACAATGGTTTTTGACATCCTATCTGCAAGATTTCATAAATAATGCAGTAATCGCTAATATAATTCCAACAGACTCTTAGCATCACCACGAGTGAGAAAGTCTCATCGTAGTCAACTCCTTGAACTTTTTGGGAAACATCTTAACGACAAGTCGAGCTTCCTTAATGGTGACATTTACCATCATTGTCCGTCTTCCTTTTAAAATCCATCTGTACTCAACAGCCTTACGACCATCGAGCCATTCTGCCAAAGTCTACACTTTGTTTTCATACATGGATCCTCTCTCAGATTTTATGGCCTCGAGCCATTTATCGGAATTCGGGCCCACCATCGCATCTCCATAGCTCGTAGGTTCATTGTTGTCTAGCAACATGACTTCCAAGACAGGATTACGTACCACTCTGAAGTAGTACGCATCCTTGTCGTCCTGCGAGGTTTGGTAGTGACTTGATCTGAAGTTAAAAGTGTAGGTGGCACAGGAACAACTCCCTATGCCCTACCACACACTAGTTGAGGAGACGGTTCAATAACCTCATCAAGTCTCCACCATCCTCCGACTCAATTCTTTTGAGAGAAACTTTTCCTCGAGAAAGGACCTGATTCTAGAAACAATCCCTTATTGCTTTCGAATCTGAGACAGGAAGTATACCCAATTGTTTTGGGTGTCCTATGAAGATGCATTTATCCGCTTTGGGTTCAAGCTTATCAGCCTGAAACTTTTTCACATAAGCGTCGCAGCCCCAAACTTTTAAGAAATGACAGCTTAGGTTTCTCTAAACCATAGTTCATACGGTGTCATCTCATCGGAATTACGTGGTGCCCTATTTAAAGTGAGTGTGGTTGTCTCTAATGCCTAACCCATAAACTATCGTGGTAATTCGATAAGAGACATCATGGTATGCATCATATCCAATAGGGTGCAGTTATGATGTTCGGACACACCATCACACTATGGTGTTCCAGGCTATATTAGTTGTGAAACAATTTCCACAATGTCTTAATTCCGTGCCAAACTCGTAATTCAGATATTCATCTCTATGATCATATCATAGATCTTTTATCCTCTTGTCATGACGATCTTTCAACTTCACCCTGAAATTACTTGAACCTTTCAATAATTCAGACTCGTGATTCATCAAGTAAATATACTCAACATCTACTCAAATCATCTGTGAAGTAGAACATAACGATATCCACTACATGCCTCAACACTCATTGGACTGCACACATCAAAATGTATTACTTCCAACAAGTTGCTTTCTAGTTCCATTTTACTGAAAACGAGGCTTTCAATCATCTTGCCCATGTGGTATGATTTGCATGTCTCAAGTGATTCAAAATCAAGTGAGTCCAAACGGTCCATTTGCATGGAGTTTCTTCATGCATATACACCAATAGACATGGTTCGCATGTCTCAAACTTTTCAAAAAACGAGTGAGCCCAAAGATCCATCAACATGGAGCTTCTTCATGCGTTTTATACCGATATGACTCAAATTGCAGTGCCATATTTGTGTGGTACTATCATTACTATCTTATACCTTTGGCATGAAAATGTGTATCACTACGATCGAGATTCAATAAACCATTCATTTTAGGTGCAAGACCATTGAAGGTATTATTCAAATGAACAGAGTAACCATTATTCTCCTTAAATGAATAACCGTATTGCGATAGACATAATCCAATCATGTCTATGCTCAACGCAAACACCAATCTCGATGGTAGAGGGAGCGTGCGATGTTTGATCACATCAAGCTTGGAAAAACTTCCAACACATATTGCCAGCTCACCTTTAGCTAGTCTCCGTTTACTCCACAACTTTTTATTTCGAGTTTACTAACATTTAGCAACCGAACCGGTATCTAATACCATGGTGCTACTAGGAGTACTAGTAAAGTACACATTAACACAATGTATATCCAATATACTTCTATCGACTTTGCCAGCCTTCTCATCTACCAAGTATCTAGGGTAATTCTGCTCCAGTGGCTATTCCCCTTATTACAGAAGCACTTAGTCTCGGGTTTGGGTTCAACCTTTGGTTTTTTCACTAGAGCAGCAGCTGATTTGCCGTTTCATGAAGCATCCCTTTTTGCCCTTGCCCTTCTTGAAACTAGTGGTTTCACCAACCATCAACAATTGATGCTCCTTCTTGATTTCTACTTTTGTGGTGTCAAACATCGCGAATATCTCAAGGATCATCATATATGTCCCCGATATATTATAGTTCATCACAAAGCTCTAGCAGCTTGGTGGTAATGACTTCGGAGAAACATCAATATCTCATCTGGAAGATCAACTCCCACTCGATTCAAATGATTGTTGTACTCAGACAATCTGAGCACAAGCTCAACAATTGAGCTTTTCTCCCTTAGTTTGCAGGCTAAGAAAATCGTCGGAGGTCTTATACCTCTTGACGTGGGCACGAGCCTGAAATCCCAATTTCAGCCCTCGAAACATCTCATATGTTTCGCGACGTTTCAAAACGTCTTCGGTGCCTCAACTCTAAACTGTTTCACTGAACTATCACGTAGTTATCAAAATGTGTATGTCAGATGTTCGCAACATCCACAGACAACGTTCGAGGTTCAGCACACTGAGCGGTGCATTAAGGACATAAGCCTTCTATGAAGCAATGAGGACAATCCTCAGTTTACGGACCTAGTCCGCATAATTGCTACTATCAACTTTCAACTAAATTTTCTCTAGGAACATATCTAAACAGTAGAACTGAAGCGCGAGCTTACGACATAATTTGCAAAGATCTTTTGACTATGTTCAGGATAATTAAGTTCATCTTATGAACTCCCACTCAGATAGACATCCCTCTAGTCATCTAAGTGATTACATGATCCGAGTCAACTAGGACGTGTCCGATCATCACATGAGACGGACTAGTCATCATCGGTGAACATCTTCATGTTGATCGTATCTACCATACGACTCATGCTCGACCTTTCGGTCTCTTGTGTTCCGAGGCCATGTCTGTACATGCTAGGCTCGTCAAGTCAACCTAAGTGTTTCGCGTGTGTAAATCTGTCTTACACCCGTTGTATGTGAACGTTAGAATCTATCACACCCTATCATCACGTGGTGCTTCGAAACAGCGAACTGTCGCAACGGTGCACAGTTAGGGGGAACACTTTCTTGAAATTATTATGAGGGATCATCTTATTTACTACCATCATTCTAAGTAAACAAGATGCAAAAACATGATAAACATCACATGCAATCAAATAATAGTGACATGATATGGCCAATATCATATAGCTCCTTTGATCTCCATCTTGGGGCTCCATGATCATCTTGTCACCGGCATGACACCATGATCTCCATCATCATGATCTCCATCATCGTGTCTCCATGAAGTTGCTCGCCAACTATTACTTCTACTACTATGGCTAACACGTTTAGCAATAAAGTAAAGTAATTACATGGCGTTGTTCAATGACACGCAGGTCATACAATAAATAAAGACAACTCCTATGGCTCCTGCCGGTTGTGATACTCATCGACATGCAAGTCGTGATTCCTATTACAAGAACATGATCAATCTCATGCATCACATATCATTCATCACAATCTTCTTGGCCATATCACATCACATAGCATACCCTGCAAAAACAAGTTAGACATCCTCTAATTGTTGTTTGCATGTTTTACGTGGCTGCTATGGGTTTCTAGCAAGAACGTTTCTTACCTACGCAAAGACCACAACGTGATATGACAATTGCTATTTACCCTTCATAAGGACCCTTTTCATCGAATCCAATCCGACTAAAGTGGGAGAGATAGACACCCGCTAGCCACCTTATGCAACTAGTGCATGTCAGTCGGTGGAACCAGTCTCACGTAAGAGTACGTGTAAGGTCGGTCCGGGCCGCTTCATCCCACAATGCCGCCGAATCAAGATTGGACTAGTAACGGTAAGCATATTGAACAAAATCAACGCCCACAACTACTTTGTGTTCTACTCGTGCATAGAATCTACGCAATAGACCTAGCTCATGATGCCATTGTTGGGGAACGTAGCAGAAATTCAAAATTTTCCTACGTGTCACCAAGATCTATCTATGGAGAAACTAGCAACGAGGGGAAGGAGAGTGCATCTACATACCCTTGTAGTACGCTAAGCGGAAGCGTTCAAGAGAATGGGGTTGAAGGAGTCATACTCGTCGTGATCCAAATCACCGGAGATCCTAGTGCCGAACAGACGGCACCTCCGCGTTCAACACACGTACAGCCCGGTGACGTCTCCCATGCCTTGATCCAGCAAGGAGAGAGGGAGAGGTTGAGGAAGACTCCATCCAGCAGCAGCACAACGGCGTGGTGATGGTGGAGGAGCATGGTACTCCAGCAGGGCTTCGCCAAGCACCGCAAGATATGAGGAGAAAGAGAGGTAGGGCTGCACCAACAGGGAGAGGAACTCATGTGTATTGGGCAGCCCAAACCTCAACTATATATAGGGGGAGGGGAGGAGCTGCGCCCCCACCCAGGGTTCCCTCCCTAGGGGTGGCGGCAGCCCCCTAGATCCCATCTAGGGGCGGCCAAGGGGAGGGGAGAGGGGGAGGCGCACCAGGGTGGGCCTTAGGGCCCATCTTCCCTAGGGTTTGCCCCCTTGCCCTCTTCCTTGCGCCTTGGGCCTTGGTGGGGGGCACACCAGCCCACCTGGGGCTGGTCCCCTCCCACACTTGGCCCATGCGGCCCTCCGGGGCATGTGGCCCCACTTGGTGGACCCCCGGGACCCTCCCGGTGGTCCCGGTACGTTACCGATAAAACCCGAAACTTTTATGGTGACCAAAACAGGACTTCCCATATATAAATCTTTACCTCCGGACCATTCCGGAACTCCTCGTGACGTCCGGGATCTCATCCGGGACTCCGAACAACATTCGGTAACCACGTATATCTATTCCCTATAACCCTAGCGTCATCGAACCTTAAGTGTGTAGACCCTACGGGTTCGGGAACCATGCAGACATGACCGAGACGTTCTCCGGTCAATAACCAACAGCGGGATCTGGATACCCATGTTGGCTCCCACATGCTCCACGATGATCTCATCGGATGAACCACGATGTCAAGGACTTAATCAATCCCGTATACAATTCCCTTTGTCTATCGGTACAATACTTGCCCGAGATTCGATCGTCGGTATCCCGATACCTTGTTCAATCTTGTTACCGGCAAGTCTCTTTACTCGTTCCGTAACACATCATCCCGTGACCAACTCCTTGATCACATTGTGCACATTATGATGATGTCCTACCGAGTGGGCCCAGAGATACCTCTCCGTCACACGGAGTGACAAATCCCAGTCTCGATTCGTGCCAACCCAACAGACACTTTCGTAGATACCCGTAGTGCACCTTTATAGTCACCCAGTTACGTTGTGACGTTTGGCACACCCAAAGTATTCCTACGGTATCCGGGAGTTGCACAATCTCATGGTCTAAGGAAATGATACTTGACATTAGAAAAGCTTTAGCATACGAACTACATGATCTTGTGCTAGGCTTAGGATTGGGTCTTGTCCATCACATCATTCTTCTAATGATGTGATCCCGTTATCAATGACATCCAATGTCCATGGTCAGGAAACCGTAACCATCTATTGATCAACGAGCTAGTCAACTAGAGGCTTACTAGGGACATGGTGTTGTCTATGTATCCACACATGTATCTGAGTTTCCTATCAATACAATTCTAGCATGGATAATAAACGATTATCATGAACAAGGAAATATAATAATAACCAATTTATTATTGCCTGTAGGGCATATTTTCAACATGATTATGGCTGTAGCAAAAGCAACAGCGATTCTGGCTTTCGAGAAAGCGGCAGCGATTCTGGCAGCAGCAAAGACAACAAGAAGGATGATTCGGACTGGAGTGCGGGAGAAGAGGAGTAGAGTTGGGATGAGGAGCTGCAGGATGACGATGGGCATCAGGCTGAGGATGACCTAGCGCTGGTGGTGGCTGACCAATGGCAAAAGATGGTGGTGGCTGACCATGGGCAAGAGATGGTGGTGGCTAACCATGGGCAAGAGATGGTGGTGGCTGACCATGGGCAAGAGATGGTGGTGGCTGAGGATGACCTAGCGATGGTCGTGCCCGTCCTGCCTGAAGGTGGCCTCACGATGGTGGTGGTTCCTGACAATGACCACGCACCGGTGGTGGCGCCGGCGATCCCACAGCTGGGCGACATGACCACGCCAATTGTGGTAGAAGACTACATCCCACAGCTGCCTCCACCGCCTCGCCGCTCTTGGCGCATCAGGCTGAGGAAGGAGAAGGAGAAGAACAATGAGAACTGAACTATGTCAGGTATGTCAGATCTCCAAAATGATATATATATATATACTTAGTTACCTATGTTATCTTTAATATGCTTAGTTTCCTATAGGTTAGCTCCAAAATTACTTATGTTAGCACAAAATGATCAAGTTTACATAATAAGCTTATAGTCTTCTTCTTATTCTTCTTCTTTTCCAAAATGACATATGTTAGCTTCATTTTACCTAATTTGGCTCTAATATGCTAACTTAGAGCTTATATGCTTAGTTTCCTATAGGTTAGCTCCAAAATAACTTATGTTAGCACAAAATGATCAAGTTTACATAATAAGCTTATAGTCTTCTTCTTATTCTTCTTATTCTTCTTCTTTTCCAAAATGACATAGGTTAGCTTCATTTTACCTAAGTTGGCTCTAATATGCTAACTTAGAGAGCTTATATGCTTAGTGTCCTATAGGTTAGCTCCAAAATTACTTATGTTAGCACAAAATGATCAAGTTTACATAATAAGTTTATAGTCTTCTTCTTATTCTTCTTATTATTCTTCTTCTAGTATTCTTCGAGTGTTCTTCTTCTTCTAGTATTCTTCTAGTCTTCTTCTTCTTCTTCTTCTAAGTTCTTGTTTATCATTTTGCAGATTTGATTTAATTCATGAAAGCTTGCATGGATGGAGTGCTTCTTTTCCATTTGTGTTTTTATTTTGTATCAATGTGAAACTTTTGTGAATTGATGGATAACGGTGTTGGATGAACAATGTGAAACTTTTGTAATATGTAACGATGGAACTATGTGTTGGCTATGTATGTATATATGATGAAACTTGTGTGTTGGATATGATTGTTATATGGATGCTTGTTGTATATATGTGTGTTGGATATCTCATATGTGAAATAGTGACCTGAGATTAAGAAAAAACAAAAAAATAAATAAAAAAATTGTTACTAATGGCGCACTTCCATGAAGTGCGCCATTAGTATACCAGATACTAATGGCACACTTGTGGGATACTAATGGCGCACCTGTGGTGCGCCATTACTAAAATATTCTAGTGGCGTGGTACTAATGGCGCACCTGTAGTGCGCCATTAGTAGCCAAACCAGGTGCGCCATTAGTAGGCCTTTTCCTAGTAGTGAGCATACCAGCACGAGAAAGAAGATCCAGAGTGTACTGACGCTAAGACAAGAAAAGACCAGAGGAGTCACAGATAACAACAATACCTAAGAAGTGGTGAAGAAGACCTAAATCTGTCATAGAGAATTTGTGGCGAAGAAGAGAGATAATATGATCTAAAAATTGTTGTGAGGAAGCTGTGAGGGTAATATCATCAACATATAAAAGAAGGTAAGCAGTGTTGCTGTTGTGACGAAAGGTCAAGAGTGAAGTGTTAGAATGGGAAGGGGTAAAACCGATGGTTTGAGCATAAGTAGAAAAGTGTTGGAACTAGGCACATGGTGCTTGTTTAAGACCATAAAGAGATTTTTGAAGAAGACAAACATGATTAGGATAGGAGGAACGTTCGAAGCCAAGAGGTTGTTGACAATAGACTGTTTCTTGAAGAGAGCCATGAAGAAAAGCATTTTTGACATCTAGTTGATGAATTGGCCAGGAAGAAGAGATGGCGATACTAAGGACAGTGCGAATAGTGATGGGCTTGACAACTGGAGAGAAAGTCTTATCATAATCGATGTCGTGTTGCTGAAAGTAACCACGACATACCCATCGAGCCTTATAACGTGCAAGACTCCCATCAGAATTAAATTTATGGTGAAAACCCCATTTGCCCGAAATGATATTTGTATTGGAAGAACGAGGAACTAACTGCCACGTGTTATTCTACTGAAGGGCATCATATTCATATTTCATAGCTGCGGCCTAGTTAGGATCTAGAAGAGTTGATTTATAAGATTTGGGTAGAGAGGAAGGAGATAGAGATGCATGAAGATTGAGACGATCTTTTGCAGGTAAACGAAACCCGGACTTGGCACTTGTGCGCATGGTATGATCGTTAGTCGGAGCTGGAACGGGAATAGCATGAGTAGGAGGAGTGGGGGAAGATGTGGTGGTGGATGCGTCCGGCGCAGCGGAGCAAGCGGACGCAGGAGATGGCGGTGAAGATTGCGGCGGCAGGAGGTCTGCTGCGACAGAGTGTAATGGGTTTTCCTCTGCCGGAACAGAGGTGATGACAGAAGTGGTCGCGGCAGGATCCGCTACCATGGTAGAGGATTCGGCTGGTTTCGCTGGATAGGTTGGCGGGTGAAAGAAGAGAAGATGATTGAGACGAGAGGGACTAGTGGACGGCGTGGGTGAGTTGGGATCTAATTGTTGACGCTCGGAAAAAGGAAAAATGTTTTCAGCGAATGTTACATGATGAGACACATGAACACGACCACTAACAAGATCTAGACAACGATAACCCTTGTGCTCGTCAGAAAAACCTAGATGGACACACGGGGTAGAGCACGGGGAAATTTTGTTAGGAGAAGTGGAGTAGGAGTTTGGGAAACAAAGATAACTGAAGACGCGAACGTCGGAGTAATTTGGATGAGAGAGAAATAAAGAGAAGTAAGGAGCAGTTTGTGGGTTAACTTTGGATGGACGAATATTGAGTAAATATGTGGCCGTGTGGAGGGCCTCAGCCAAGAACTTCGGAGGCATAGAAGATTGAACAAGCAGAGTGCGAATGATGTCATTAAGAGTACGAAGAGAACGCTCGGCTTTGCCGTTTTGAGGGGAGGTATAAGGACAGGAGAAGCACAAGAGAATTCCATATTGTAAAAAAGAAATTTCAATTTTTAAAGTTGCCAAATTCATGACCATTATCACATTGGATGAATCTTATAGGGAGGAAAAAGTGGACCGAGACATAGTGCTGAAAGTTAAGGAATATATCATGAACGTCGAATTTGTTGCGTAAAGGAAAAGTCCAAACATAATGAGTAAAATTATCAAGAATCATGAGATAATACTTAAAACTAGATACACTTTCTATGGGCGATGTCCAGAGATCACAATGAAGTAATTCAAAAGGAAAAGTACTAGAAGATTGAGAGGAACTAAAGGGAAGGCGAACATGTTTGCCCAATTGACATGACTGACACATAGAAGAATTATGAGAGTCTCTATTACAAGGTATTGAAAATTCACTAATAAGTGTGGATAACACATTTTTATTGGGATGGCCGAGACGTTGGTGCCACATATCAACGGAGGCCACCATAGAGGTTGGAGGAGCAGCGACCGGAGCACCATGGAGAGAATATAAATCACCGGAGCTATTGAATCGAGCGATCTCGGCTTTGGTCGGGTAGTCCTTCACAGACAAACCAAAGCGGTCAAACTCAACAGAAATATGATTAGCAGTTGATGAAGGCGGGGACGGTCGTGGTGTAGTTGGTGGAGCCAGGGGCAGAGCAGGAGCGGGTGCCATGCGGAACTGCAGTGGCCTAGGGTTTTTTCCCCGGTAGATGGGACTTGGACGCCACCCGGATGGTTGAGGAGGTGTTGTTGGTGGAGGTGGAGGTGGAGGTGTCAATGCAGGCGGGGGAGGAGAAGCCGTCAAGACCTGAGGATGGGAGTCCTTCGTAGTTAGGGCACAATCGGCCCATTGGAGAATCAAGTGAACCTCGGCGAAGGAGGGACGTGGACGCATCATTGGGATGAAGGAGGCATGCTTCTCGAACTGCTCGCTGAGGCCGATGAGGCCGACGAGGAGGGCGTTGATGAGCTGGCGATCGTTGATCGGATCACCAAGTTCGCGGAGTTCATCCGCAATCGCCTAGAGGCTTTGGCAGTAGACGCCGACTGGTGAATCACCTTGCACCGTCTTCTGAAGCTCAGTGTGGTGATTGTTGGCGCGAGTGTCCACATTGTCCTGGAAGAGCTGACGAAGGGCCACCCATAGACCGGCAGCAGGGGCACCCTCATAGTGGACAAGATTGAAGATCTCTATGGAGACTTGCATGTAGATCCATTGAATAATGGCGAGATCATCCTTGACCCATTGCGGATCATGAAGTGGAGGAAGAGAGTCGTCGGCAACGTGAGAGTGGAGATTGCATTGCCCAAGGTGGACATCGAAGAGGTGACACCAATGGTAATAGTAGTGAGCAACGAGGTCTGGGGTTACGGGGATGTAGGTGCTAATATCGGAGATGGTGTCGGTGAAGGAGATGGAAGAGGGTATTGGTGGAGGTAGAGCTAGAGTATAGGTAGAAGCGGAGGAGGCCGTGGCCGTGACGACCTTGGCGGCGCGCCGCTTGATGACCCACAAGTATAGGGGATCTATCGTAGTCCTTCCGATAAGTAAGTGTCTCGAACCCAACGAGGAGCAGAAGGAAATGATAAACGGTTTTCAGCAAGGTATTCTCTGCAAGTACTAAAATAAGTTGTAACATCCCAAAATTCTAAATTTTGGAATGTTATAATAAATAGATAGATTTGATTGATTGTTTGATTGATTGTCTGAAAGTGAGTGAATTCGAAACTTTTTGAAAGTTAAATGAGAGGGAATAAAAGGACTTTCCCAAACTTTCATATTTGCTTTCTGATCTCCATGAATTCAAATTATTTTCAAATACAAAACCCTTGAGCGAAGATGATATGACTTCTTCCATTTAAAAAAAATTAAATGAAAGGGTATTTGAAAATAATTGAATTTCATTTGGAAATATTTCAATTCATAAACTTCATGCAACTCAATGATTTTCACGAGAGAAGATAAAATGACTTCTTCAAATTATATGAAATATGAGTTGGGAGTTTCAAAGAATTAAATTCAAAGTTCTTTTGGATTTATTTTCAATTTGGAGTTATTTGAGTTTTATTCAAATTATTTTTATCCAAAAATAAAATATATGGAAATTAGGGTAACATGATTCCCTACAATGGAAACTTGGAGAAAAATTAATTTGAAATCATTTTGGTATTTTTAAAATGATTTTAGTTGGATTTTATTAGACCAGTAGCACTCTTTGAATTATTTGAATTTTTATGGATTTTATTTGACTTTATAAAAATGTCCATGTCGTAGAAAATAATTTTCTGAAAATTTTGATATATTATATGCCTATATAATATTTTATTTTATTTTGTTTTTCTCTCTTTCTTTGTCTGTGTTTATTTAAAAAAATCCCCTCACCAACTAGGCCGGCCCAGCTAGCCAGCCAGGCCACGGCCCAGCTGGCCCGACGCCGCGCCTCGCCTGTCTCCCAGCTCGGGACGGAGTCACGAGCCACCACGCTGCGCCGCCGCCTCCGTGTCGCCGCCGACCTCCTCTTCCCCCTCCTCCATGCAAGCCTCTGCCCCCCTCCTTATATACCCCGCCCGGTCCCGCCTCTCTCTCTCCCCTCGCCGCCTCGACCCGCATCGCGCCGCCGCCGCTGCCAACCACCGCCGCCGCAGTCGCGCTTCGCCGCCGCCCGCTGCTGCTGCCCGCGCCGCACTCCACCAGCGCCGCCGCCTCGCGCCGCCGCCGACGCCCGCACCTCGCCGAAGCCCCGCGCCACCGCTGCCGTTGCCGCGCCATGCTGGAGATCTGCCACAACCGCCGCCTCGCCTTGCTCGCCGGAGTTCGTCTCGCCGCAGCCGGTTTTCTTGCAAAAACTGTCAAACCGCCCTGACTGGTAAAAAAACCGTTACTCCGGTTCAAAACCGGTTTATTTTTCGGTTAGTCCGGTTTCTGAAAAAAAACTAGATTTGTTTTTTGTAAGTTTATTATTTAGAGAACGTTCTCTGTTTAGAACTAGTTAATGAACGTTCATTATTTAGATTTTTCCTTTTTCTTTTTATTTTCCGCCAGGGACCTATCTATGATGATTTTATTTGCAGAATAGCCCCTGATCTTCAAAACACCGTAACTTTTTACTCGTTAGTCCAAATCCAACGAAACCAACGCCCACGTCTTCGTTATGATCTCCTGTATCCAGTAATCCAACCCCAACATGTTTTTTAAAATTTTAAAATTTGAATTAGATCAGATTTGAATTCAAACTTCTTTTGATCATATCTTTTTATCCGTAACTCCGTTTGAGTTGATTCTTTTTGCAAATCGACGCTCTTGACCTAAACATTCTAATAAGGCCAAATTCACATAATATTGGTACTGTTAGAAATTTTTTTATGTTGCAAGAGTTATTTGCTTGGTTTTGATGTTTCCGAATCGTCTTCTTCGATCTTTCTGATCTTTTGAGTGATTGCTTATGTGTGGTTACTATTGCTTGCTTACGATAGATTGACCGGAGTGTGACGAGTAGATCTATCAAGAGTTTTGAGTGCGAATCATCTTCATCAACATTGCAGGCAAGTTCACACTTTGATCATACCTTTTCTACAACCCAGTTTTATTGCATTAGATCAACCCTCACACATTGCATGATTAGGATCTAATTAAATTGTGGGATGGCAAGTAGATGAGGTAGTACCTATTACCTGTTTTCTTATCTAACCTTTGGGAGTTACTTCTACGTTTGCTTATTATGCCATGCTATGCTAGTAGACGTGGATTGGGTGAGTGATATACATGACAGATGTGAGATTGATAATTAAGGGTTTATTTAAGGTGGCAACCTAACACACATCTGGGTGGATTGAGGCACCTGGGGTTACCAGGACTTGCCTGTTTTCTTGGACCGCCACCCAGGCTCAAAGGGATCATGAGATTATTCATACTAGAAACTTTCGTGTGCAGCCACAAGCCATTATGGGCTCTGGCATAGTTGACTAAGTTGTGCGAACTCTTACAGTGGTAGACTAGCAGATGTAGGGGTTGTAGGTGGTACGGTCTACCCGATCGTAAGGTGCTAGCGCTTCTGAAAGACTATGTCTCGGTCATCCGTTTCTCAAACACCCTGCAGTGCGAGAAACCAAACGGAGGCGATCGAGTCTTGTGGGGAAAAGTGCGCAAACCTCTGCAGAGTGTATAAACTAATCATGATTAGCCGTGTCCCCGGTTATGGACATCTTGAGTATCTAGTTCTTGGATTATCCTGTTGATCTCATCACGTTACTTTAAATGAATATTGTTGGGTTTAATGATGTTACTTAATTGGGATTGAGAATGCTGTCAACCATTCTCAATGTTCAACAACCACCATGATAGTTAAATAAAGTTTATTCCTTTGAAGTAGGGAAAAATTGGCTTTACGCAAAAACCTTATAACCATAGAGCTTTTCCACCAGCCAAATATGCATGTAGTGATAGCCTTTATTCATCATTCTCTATGGTGTGAACCAGTACATTCAAAGTACTGACCCATTTCGGGCTGCAACGCCTCATGTTGCAGGTTTCTTACGACTAGTAAGTGATACGTTAGGGTTACGATTTCTACACTCAACTTTGCCGTTGGTGTTGATGGGAATCCGCAACCTTGTTGCTTCCGCTATATGGATTGAGGTAATAGTATTTACGTTACTTTATACATGTGATTTACCTCTGTTATAAATCCTTTGAGTACTGTGTGTGTCAGCATACCGATCCAGGGATGACACTTAAGCACAAAGACTTGACCCATTCGGGTCGGGTCACTACAAGATGGTATCAGAGCACATGTTGACTTTAGGACGTGACCCTAGAAACTGGCAAGCCCATAGTAAAGATTTTTCTCTACAACTTTCCTTTTCAAAAAGATCTTTTACCTCTCTTCTCTTCTGAGCTTATTCAAATATTCCATTTTAGTGAGACCATACCCCTTTCCCCTTTTGACCCCACGAAGATTCCACTGATGAGACCACTCCAAGAAGTACAAGATATCAGACAAGTAAGACCATTCGGAATGAAGAGGATTTTACCATACATTATGATAATGGAAACTACAGCTGTTGAAGACTCTGAAGACTAGGAGAATTGGAGGCTCTGAAGAATTCCCAGATTTGTATGACCTAGGAAGGCTACCCTTATGGAACTTGACAGATTATGGAAGTTGTCAATACCCGAGATCAAGGTGTATCGGAGAAAGACTGAAATAAGGAGTGTGAGAACTCGAAGTTTTGTCAAAGAAAACCCTAAGGCAGGAGATATCAACTATGGAATGATAACTCATGGGAATGACAAGAGGAGAAACATGGTTATCCATGATGTCATCGCCCGCTGATGCTATTGTCACCGTGCTGAGTTAAGGATGCATTTCTTCAGAATGGATTTGATGGAAGAAGGCTGATGGAGCACCTATTAGTAAGATGAAGTTTTAACCTTAGCTGGTGCATCACCAAGATCTGGAGTAGTACATCAAGAAGTTTAAAATGGAGCTCCAGGAAGTCGTATTAGACGAGGAAGTATTACATGAAGAACTCAGGAACCAAAAGCTGAAAGTAGCCAAGCTGGAGGAGCTACAACCTCGAGATACCAGAGAATTGTCTGGAACTGAAGGACAGTATGACCATGGTTCATGTGAAGGATGTTGAAACCAGAAGTTTGAAATGCAACTCCGGAATATTAAAGGACGTCACGAGAGACTTCGCATCAACAGAGTTGATCTGGCAAAAGAACTTGAGAAAGACAAGCATGATCGGAAGAAGCCATTGGAGGCATGAACAAGGCTTGAAGAATTTGGAGACGTTGAAGATTTATTGACCTTAGCAGACCAAACCCCTATTCTATACCTACGTTAGATGCGACGTTTGTGAGCTGTCATTTGTTTGATGTTTTCCCGACGGCCACAAATAAAATCTATATTTCAAAACTGTTGTTTGCATTGTGTGCATCCCTCTCCATCTCTCTTATCTCACCCCAAACCCATGGACCCAATAGAGGATGAATGGAGATGAGCTTGTATTTTCTGGACCGATGAGTCAGATGGAGGCAGACCGATGGATTCAAAACATGGAGGATCACTTGGAGAATAACCTTGTAGTTGGAAATAATATAACCCAGCATGCTCTTCAGTGCTTTGAAAGAGGTGCTGCTACTTGGTGGAGGATGTACCAAACCATGAATGGATGGCAAGGAGTAACCACTTGGAAAGAATTTAAGTTGACTTTGCCAAAGTC
Organism: Triticum urartu; assembly: GCF_056163025.1. Lineage (NCBI taxonomy): Eukaryota > Viridiplantae > Streptophyta > Magnoliopsida > Poales > Poaceae > Triticum > Triticum urartu. Next base: position 183,747,808 of record NC_141873.1, on the reverse strand, counting down.
TCAGTTTGTGTCCCAGAAATTGAAGCCTTATGGAAAGGATATGAAAAAAAACTTGTGCATGCAAGCTTTGTGGAGAAATAGGACACAACCATAAAGAACACAAGGATGAATGCCCTAATTGTGAAGGAATTCACCCAGCTGAAGAATGCCCAACTAGGAAGATCACTTGTTTCTTGTGTGAAGGGACTACCCACTACCCTGCTCAGTGTCACATTTACCCCTTGGTACAAAGAACCATCCAACAGAAGAAACAAGCAATGAAAGGAGCCCTTATGGGAATTTTAGAAGAAACTGTGATGAAAGAAGAGGTGGAGGACACACCCAAAGAAGAACCAATTAAACCCTGCACCAAGTCTTGCTATTCATGTGGAGAAGAAGGACACATCTCCCAGAATTGTATGAATGGGGATCTAGTAGAATTCCCGATAGAGGAAGTAGAATATGACCCACAGGAGATAGAAGCCCTGATTGGAATGGAAAAGTCCAGGAAGAGATGTAGATTGGATACCAGGAAGGACCTGAGTCATATCACCTGTTATAGGTGCAAGGAGTCAGGGCACTACCTCAACAATTGCCCAAAAAGGAAACCTCGATACTTGTCAGAAGTAATATGTTTTAGTGGTAATGGAGCAGGGCACTTTGCCAGAGAATGCCCCAAGGAGAAGGAAACTTGTGCTAGGTAGTTGAGTTTGCAACAAAAGTAATGGAGTAGTAGAAGTGAGAACATTTTCTTGAGGTGTTGAGTTGAGACATGTAATGGAAAAGCGAGAGATTGTAATTAATTGAGAGTGAATAAAGTTGCATCGTTGGTACTGATATGGATTTTATAAGTTGTTACCCTATGGAGAAGAATTTTGACCATTTTTGAGGATATGAGAAATATGGTCTATGGAAGATTTGTGCATTTTAAGGGTGGTAGTACCTTGTAAGAACCCTTGACCCCTGGGAAAGATAAGGCTACTCCATTGAGTGGATTTCGGACAAAATGAATATGAATTTTGTCTCGATATGTGTGATACCCCAAGAGTATGTGGGATGAAGTTGGAGACCGTCAGTTGTTTGGACCAAAGGTGATCAAAGGAGTCAGAAGAGAATGTTAAGTTGATTCGAGATAGACTGAAGGTAGCTTAGTCCAGGCAGAAGAGTTATGTAGACTCAAAAACTCAAGGAGGTAGTCTATGAAATTGGAGACAGAGTATGTCTTCATGTGTTTCCCTCTACGAGGAGTTAAACGAATTGGAGTTAAGGTAAAGTTAGCCCCGAGATTTGTAGGACCATACCGAGTTTTGGAGCGTATGAGAGAAGTGGCCTACAAGTTGGAGTTATCCGAAGGACTGTCAGGAGTTCAGGATGTGTTTCACGTTTCCCAGTTGAAGAAGTGCCATGCAGAGATGGCCAATATTCCCCTGTAAGGACGCTTGACCCTGGAAAGGATAATGATGTTCCACGAAGTGGAATACGGACTCCATAAGTATAAGTTTATATCTCGGTATGTGGGATAACCCACGAGGATGGGGAGATAAATTACTATTGGATATAAAGGAGGTATGATGTCGGAAATATGGATCAATGGAAACTCCATGATGAGTCTGAGTAATCATGTCCTAGATTGGTGCCAATATAAGGAACGACGACAATACAATTGGATGGATTTAAGAATACTAGGAAGTTGGAAGTTGGAACAATGATTAGTTGCCCGATGATAAGTTCAAGGACTACAAGTGATGAGATGTGCCATAACCCACAGGCCCCAGGACCTGCCAAGAAGCAAGCACACTCTTGCTGAAGGAAAAACCCTGGAAGAGGATATGCCTTATCGATAGACGATCCTATAGGAGTAACGCAAAACCTGAGAGTTGTGAAGGAACTATAGATGTTTGTTTGGCTTGCAGAATCTATGGAGTTATCCGAACTTGGTTCGTCGACAAGAGAAATTCTGCAATGCTTGTGAGGATGACCGAGTGTTAGAATGCGAGATTCGCTAAACTGTATACAAGGTAATGATTTGGGTGCGGGATGGATTGATCACCATACCGACTTACTCTTATTATTCGCCTTGCTATATGGGATGGTAAATCTGAGTGACTTGCCTATAGTAGAGAGACAATGATATTAAACCTTGTTAAACCTTAGAATGGTATAAGAATTTTTCCCTTGTACACGGCAGCTTTTAGCCAACCGTAGGTTATACGGTGAGGATCAACCCAGACCCATTTCCTGCAGGAGAAACCATAAATTGCTGACCACCATGAGATATCGATAGTTGTTTAGTTTTGGCGCCCGACCCGTCAGCTAAGAAGACCCAATCTCGGAATAACCTTACCAAGAGGAAAGGACAGAAGAATTGAGGAAAAGGTTATGCCACTACCGGAAGAGCCAGAGAAGGAATTTTCCGAGGATTTGAGAAGACCGACACTGTTAACAATATGGATGAAGTATATGAGTTTCGATGGAGCTGTAACCATGCTTCTAAGGGTGGTAGCACCCCAGACCCCGAAGACGATTGATGGATTTTTTAGGAGATCCCAACCCTAACCTATTTCTTTCTAGCCTCTCCGAATCTCGAGGACGAGATTCATTTTAAGGGTGGTAGGTTTGTAACATCCCAAAATTCTAAATTTTGGAATGTTATAATAAATAGATAGATTTGATTGATTGTCTGAAAGTGAGTGAATTCGAAACTTTTTGAAAGTTAAATGAGAGGGAATAAAAGGACTTTCCCAAACTTTCATATTTGCTTTCTGATCTCCATGAATTCAAATTATTTTCAAATACAAAACCCTTGAGCGAAGATGATATGACTTTTTCCATTTAAAAAAAATTAAATGAAAGGGTATTTGAAAATAATTGAATTTCATTTGGAAATATTTCAATTCATAAACTTCATGCAACTCAATGATTTTCACGAGAGAAGATAAAATGACTTCTTCAAATTATATGAAATATGAGTTGGGAGTTTCAAAGAATTAAATTCAAAGTTCTTTTGGATTTATTTTCAATTTGGAGTTATTTGAGTTTTATTCAAATTATTTTTCTCCAAAAATGTAATATATGGAAATTAGGGTAACATGATTCCCTACAATGGAAACTTGGAGAAAAATTAATTTGAAATCATTTTGGTATTTTTAAGATGATTTTAGTTGGATTTTATTAGACCAGTAGCACTCTTTGAATTATTTAAATATTTCTGGGTTTTATTTGACTTTATGAAAATGTCCATGTCGTAGAAAATAATTTTCTGAAAATTTTGATATATTATATGCCTATATAATATTTTATTTTATTTTGTTTTTCTCTCTTTCTTTGTCTGTGTTTATTTAAAAAAAATCCCCTCACCAACTGGGCCGGCCCAGCTAGCCAGCCAGGCCACGGCCCAGCTGGCCCGACGCCGCGCCTCGCCCGTCTCCCAGCTCGGGACGGAGTCCCGAGCCACCACGCCGCGCCGCCGCCTCCGTGTCGCCGCCGACCTCCTCTTCCCCCTCCTCCACGCAAGCCTCTGCCCCCCCTCCTTATATACCCCGCCCGGTCCCACCTCTCTCTCTCCCCTCGCCGCCTCGAGCCGCATCGCGCCGCCGCCGCTGCCAACCACCGCCGCCGCAGTCGCGCTTTGCCGCCGCCCGCTGCTGCTGCTCGCGCCGCACTCCACCAGCGCCGCCGCCTCGCGCCGCCGCCGACGCCCGCACCTCGCCGAAGCCCCGTGCCACCGCTGCCGTTGCCGCGCCACGCCGGAGATCCACCGCAACCGCCGCCTCGCCTCGCTCGCCGGAGTTCGTCTCGCCGCAGCCGGTTTTCTTGCAAAAACCGTCAAACCGCCCTGACTGGTAAAAAAACCGTTACCCCGGTTCAAAACCGGTTTATTCGGTTAGTCCGGTTTCTGAAAAAAAACTAGATTTGTTTTTTTAAGTTTATTATTTAGAGAACGTTCTCTGTTTAGAACTAGTTAATGAACGTTCATTATTTAGATTTTTCGTTTTTCTTTTTATTTTCGGCCAGGGACCTATCTGTGATGATTTTATTTGCAGAATAGCCCCTGATCTTCAAAACACCGTAACTTTTTACTCGTTAGTCCAAATCCAACGAAACCAACGCCCACGTCTTCGTTATGATCTCCTCTATCCAGTAATCCAACCCCAACATGTTTTTTAAAATTTTAAAATTTGAATTAGATCAGATTTGAATTCAAACTTCTTTTGATCATATCTTTTTATCCGTAACTCCGTTTGAGTTGATTCTTTTTGCAAATCGACGCTCTTGACCTAAACATTCTAATAAGGCCAAATTCACATAATATTGGTGCTGTTAGAAATTTTTTTATGTTGCAAGAGTTATTTGCTTGGTTTTGATGTTTCCGAATCGTCTTCTTCGATCTTTCTGATCTTTTGAGTGATTGCTTATGTGTGGTTACTATTGCTTGCTTACGATAGATTGACCGGAGTGTGACGAGTAGATCTATCAAGAGTTTTGAGTGCGAATCATCTTCATCAACATTGCAGGCAAGTTCACACTTTGATCATACCTTTTCTACAACCCAGTTTTATTGCATTAGATCAACCCTCGCACATTGCATGATTAGGATCTAATTAAATTGTGGGATGGCAAGTAGATGAGGTAGTACCTATTACCTGTTTTCTTATCAAACCTTTGGGAGTTACATCTACGTTTGCTTATTATGCCATGCTATGCTAGTAGACATGGATTGGGTGAGTGATATCCATTACAGATGTGAGATTGATAATTAAGGGTTTATTTAAGGTGGCAACCTAACACACATCTGGGTGGATTGAGGCACCTGGGGTTACCAGGACTTGCCTGTTTTCTTGGACCGCCACCCAGGCTCAAAGGGATCATGAGATTATTCATACTAGAAACTTCCGTGTGCAGCCACAAGCCATTATGGGCTCTGGCATAGTTGACTAAGTTGTGCGAACTCTTACAGTGGTAGACTAGCAGATGTAGGGGTTGTAGGTGGTACGGTCTACCCGATCGTAAGGTGCTAGCGCTTCTGAAAGACTATGTCTCGGTCATCTGTTTCTCAAACACCCTGCGGTGCGAGAAACCAATCGGAGGCGATCGAGTCTTGTGGGGAAAAGTGCGCAAACCTCTGCAGAGTGTATAAACTAATCGTGATTAGCCGTGTCCCCGGTTATGGACATCTTGAGTATCTAGTTCTTGGATTATCCTGTTGATCTCATCACGTTACTTTAAATGAATATTGTTGGGTTTAATGATGTTACTTAATTGGGATTGAGAATGCTGTCAACCATTCTCAATGTTCAACAACCACCATGATAGTTAAATAAAATTTATTCCTTTGAAGTAGGGAAAAATTGGCTTTACGCAAAAACCTTATAACCATAGAGCTTTTCCACTAGCCAAATATGCATGTAGTGATAGCCTTTATTCATCATTCTCTATGGTGTGAATTTGCCAGTACATTCAAAGTTCTGACCCGTTTCGGGCTGCAACGTCTCATGTTGCAGGTTTCTTACGACTAGTAAGTGATACGTTAGGGTTACGATTTCTACACTCAACTTTGCCGTTGGTGTTGATGGGAATCCACAACCTTGTTGCTTCCGCTATATGGATTGAGGTAATAGTATTTACGTTACTTTATACATGTGATTTACCTCTGTTATAAATCCTTCGAGTACTGTGTGTGTCAGCATACCGATCCAAGGATGACACTTAAGCACAGAGACTTGACCCATTCGGGTCGGGTCGCTACATAAGTGGTAACAGATAGTTTTGTGATAAGATAATTTGTAACGAGCAACAAGTAACAACAGTAAATAAAGTGCAGCAAGGTGGCCCAATCCTTTTTGTAGCGAAGGACAAGCCTCGACAAACTCTTATATAAGGAAAAGCGCTCCCGAGGACACATGGGAATATCGTCAAGCTAGTTTTCATCACGTTCATATGATTCGCGTTCGGTACTTTGATAATTTGACATGTGGGTGGACCGGTGCTTGGGTACTGTTCTTACTTGAACAAGCATCCCACTTATGATTAACCTCTATTGCAAGCATCCGGAACTACAACAAAAGTATTAAGGTAAACCTAACCATAACATGAAACATATGGATCCAAAACAGCCCCTTACGAAGCAACGCATAAACTAGGGTTTAAGCTTCTGTCACTCTAGCAACCCATCATCGACTTATTACTTCCCAATTCCTTCCTCTAGGCCCAAATAATGGTGAAGTGTTATGTAGTCGACGTTCACATAACACCACTAGAGGCTAGACAACATACATCTCATCAAACTATCGAACGAATACCAAATTCACATGACTACTAATAGCAAGACTTCTCCCTTGTCCTCAGGAACAAACGTAACTACTCACAAAGCATAAGCATGTTCATAATCAGAGGGGTATTAATATGTATATAGGATCTGAACATATGATCTTCCACCAATTAAACTAACTAGCATCAACTACAAGGAGTAATTAACACTACTAGCACCAATCCCGGACTTGGAGACAAGAATTGGATACAAGAGATGAACTAGGGTTTTGAGATGAGATGGTGCTGATGAAGATGTTGGTGGAGATTGACCTCTCCTGATGAGAGGAGCGTTGGTGATGACGATGGCGATGATTTCCCCTCCTGGAGGGAAGTTTCCCCGGCAGAACAGCTCTACCGGAGATCTAGATTGGATCCGCCAAGGTTCCGCCTCGTGGCGGCGGAGTTTCGTCCCGAAAGGTTGCTTCTTATTTTTTTCTCGACGAAAGCCTTCATATACGAGAAGATGGTCATCGGAGAGCCACCAGGGGGCCCACGAGGAAGGGGGCGCACCCTAGGGGGGCGCCCCCCACCCTCGTGAGAAGGGTGTGTGCCCCCTGGTCTTCATCTTTGGGGAGGATTTTTTTATTATAAGGTATTCAGTGGAGTTTCAGGACTTTTGGAGTTGTGCAGAATAGGTCTCTAATATTTGCTCCTTTTCCAGCCCAGAATTCCAGCTGCCGGCATTCTCCCTCCTTATGTAAACCTTGAAAAATAAGAGAGAATAGCCATAAGTATTGTGACATAATGTGAAATAACAGCCCATAATGCAATAAATATCGATATAAAAGCATGATGCAAAATGGACGTATCAACTCTCCCATGCTTAGACCTCGCTTGTGCTCAAGCGAAAGCCGATAACAATAAATATGTTCCCATGTTTAGAGGTAGAGGCGTCGATAAAAATAAAGTACGGGCATGAAGGCATCATGATTATTCTCCTAACAACAACATATATAGATATTGTCATATGATTAATTATGTTCAAGTGATGATCTATTCACAATGCAAAAGTATGAATCAAAAACCTTATTGAGAACCAACAAACTATAATCTCAGTCATTGAAGCAATTGCAATTTATCATAATATCAGAAAGAGTGTATGTCAGAGCTAAAAAGCAAGTCCACATACTCAACTATCATCTAGTCCTTCATAATTGCTAACACTCGCGTAATACTTGTGGTTACGGAGTTTTAATCGGACACAGAGAAAGATAGGGGCTTATAGTTTCGCCCCACAACCTGTTACCTCAAGGGTAATGTCAACAATAATAACTCATGCTCCCCTACATCCAATTAGATATATCTATCAAGATCTTTTCCAACACACTGTGCTTGCCAAAGGATAAAATGAAAAAGGGAGAGGTGATGATCACCATGACTCTAGCATAAGGTAGAAGATAATAATAAAAGATAGGCCCTTCGCAGAGGGAAGCAGAGGTTGCCATGCGCTTTTATGGTTGGATGTACAAAATCTTAATGCGAAAGAATGTCACTTTATATTGCCCCTGTGATATGAACCTTTATTATGCAGTCCGTCCCTTTTATTACTTCCACATCACAAGATCATATAAAGCTTATTTCTCCCACACCAATCAATCATACATATTTAGAGATCAATTTTTATTTCTTTGCACCGATGAAAACTTACTTGAAGGATCTTATTCAATCCATAGGTAGATATGGTGGACTCTAATGGCAAAATTGGTTTAAGGGTATTTGGAAGCACAAGTAGTATCTCTACTTGGTGCTGAGAATTTGGCTAGCATAGGGGGAAAGGCAAGCTCAACATGTTGGATGATCCATGACAACATACTTTATCTCAGATATAAGAAAACATAACCCATTATGTTGTCTTCCTTGTCCAACATCAACTCTTTAGCATGTCATATTTTGATGAGTGCTCCCAATCATAAAAGATGTCAATAATACTATATTTACATGTGAAACCACTCTTTCCTTATTAGTTCCTATTAATTACAACAATGACCAAAGCTATGTGTGCCAACTCCCAACAACTTTTAATCATCACACTCTTTCCATGTGAAGTCATTACTATCAATAAGATCAATATGAACTTTTGTTTCTTCTTATTCTTTTTCTCTTTTCTTTTATTCACCCAAGATCATAGCAAGAAACTCAAGCCCTTGACTCAACACTAATCTTTATTATATAGCTCATAGACTCAATTACATATAAGGATCATAAGGCAAAACTCGTGACTAGATCATACTAAGAACTTTTATTCTACTAGATCAAAATATTACCAAAAGGATCAAACTAAGAAAAAACGGTAAAGATAGAAGTGATGGTGATACGATACCGGGGCACTCCCCCAAGTTTGGCAGTTGCCAAGTGGAGTGCCCATACCAGCTACTCAGTTCTTCTTTGTTGGTGGAGACAGTGGTGATTTTGTTGATGGCGTAGGCTTCTTCCTTAATTTGCGCTTGAGGACAAAATTTTGGTCCCTTAGGTCCTCGATCTCTTGCTCCAAGCTCAGTATCTTTTTGCATAGTTCCTGCTTGTTCTCCCGCAAGAGGTGAAAAGGGATAAACTCGATCTTAGGTTTCTTTACCCTATCCGGGAGGCTTGACCCTTTGAACTCCACAGGCATGTCCCCATATTGAGGTAGTGGGACTTCATCTTCATCTGAGCTCGTCTCCTCCTTTCCCTTGGGTTCATAGTCTTCTTCTTCTTCCGTAGACCAAACACAATGCTCCACATCCCCATAGACCTTAGGATGTGCAAGGTAATCAGCCACATAGCTTTCTCCTTCCGAATGATGGGACGACATGTTGCTCTGTCTGCAGCAGGACAACTCAAAACAAAGACAAGGGATTTTTGCATGATACGGGAGTCAAAACCTTCGGGAGATTATATAATGAATTTTTACCGACCAAAATACGTACCGTGCAAGAAAACGGAGTCCGGAGAGCACACGAGGTGCCCACGAGGTAGGGAAGCGCGCCCATGGGGGTAGGGCACACCCTCCACCCTCGTGGGGCCCTCGTGTCCTTCCCGGACTACTACTTAATTTTCTATTTTTCTAAATATTCCAAAACGGAGAAATATTGCCTTAAAATTGTTTTGGAGTTGGTTTACTTACCGTACCACATACCTATTCCTTTTCGGAGTCTGAAACGTTCTAGAAAGTGTCCCTTATGTATTCCTCCGGGGTTACGGTTTCAATAATATTGGTTTCAATATTTATGGGATTACCTGAGATATAATGTTTAATTCTCTGAATGTTTACCACCTTCGGATTTGTGCCTTCGAAGTTGTTGATTTTGATGGCACCGGAACGATAGACCTCCTCGATAACATAGGGGCCTTTCCATTTAGAGAGAAGTTTTCCTGCAAAAAATCTTAAACGAGAGTTTTATGGCAATACATAATCACCTACATTAAACTCACGCTTTTGTATCCTTTTGTCATGCCATCTTTTAACCTTTTCTTTAAACAACTTGGCATTTTCATAAGCTTGGGTTGTCCATTCATCAAGTGAGCTAATATCAAATAACCTCTTTTCACCGGCAAGTTTAAAATCATAGTTGAGCTCTTTAATAGCCCAATATGCCTTATGTTCTAGTTCGAGAGGTATGTGACATGCTTTTCCATATACCATTTTATACGGAGACATACCCATAGGATTTTTATATGCAGTTCTATAGGCCCATAATGCATCATCAAGTTGGAATAGCTTCTACCCACTTAGTAACATAGTCAACAGCAACTAAAATATGTGTGTATCCATTAGAGGCAGGAAAAGGTCCCATATAATCAAAGGACCAAACATCAAATGGTTCAATAACAAGTGAATAATTCATAGGCATTTCTTGATGTCTACTAATATTACCAATTCTTTGACATTCATCACAAGATAGGACAAACTTACGGGCATCCTTGAACAGAGTAGGCTAATAAAAAATCGGATTGCAATACCTTATGTGCAGTTCTATCTCCCGCGTGATGTCCTCCATAAGTTTCGGAGTGGCACTTTCGTAGGAACTGTTCCTGTTCATGCTCAGGTACACAACTTCTAATAACACCATCTACTCCTTCTTTATAAAGGTGTGGGTCATCCCAAAAGTAATGTCTCAAATCATAGAAGAACATTTTCTTTTGTTGGTATGTGAAGCTAGGTGGTATAAATTTAGCAACTATGTAATTATGATAATCAGCATACCAAGGGGTATTACGAGAAGTACTTATGACATTTAATTGTTCATCAGGAAAGGTATCATCAATAGGTAGTGGGTCATCAAGAACATTCTGTAACCTAGATAAGTTGTCTGCAACGGGGTTCTCAGCACCTTTTCTATCAACAATATGCAAATCAAATTCTTGCAGCAAGAGAACCCATCTAATAAGTCTAGGTTTAGCATCTTTCTTCTCCATAAGATATTTAATAGCAGCATGATCTGTGTGGATAGTTACTTTAGAATCAAAAATATAAGGTCTGAACTTATCACAAGCAAATACAACTGCTAAAAGTTCTTTTTCAGTTGTAGCATAATTTCTTTGAGCATTGTCTAGAGTCTTACTAGCATAATGGATAACATTTAATTTCTTATCAACTCTTTGCCCTAGAACAACACCTACAACATAATCGCTAGCATCACACATAATTTCAAAGGGTAAATTCCAATCAGGTGGCTGAACAATAGGTGCAGAGACTAATGCTTTCTTAAGTATTTCAAATGCCTCTACACAATCATCATCAAAGACAAATGGTATATCTTTTTGTAATAAATTAGTCAGAGGCCGAGAAATTTTTGAGAAGTCCTTAATGAACCTCCTATAAAATCTGGCATGACCATGGAAACTTCTTATACCTTTGATGTCCTTGGGACATGGCATCCTTTCAATAGCATCAACCTTGGCTTTATCTACTTCAATACCTCTTTCAGAAACTTTATGCCCCAAGACAATACCCTCATTAACCATAAAGTGGCACTTTTCCCAATTCAAGACAAGATTAGTTTCTTCACATCTCTGCAAAACTTGATCAAGATTGCTCAAGCAATCATCAAAAGAAGATCCATAGACGGAAAAGTCGTCGATGAAACCTCACAAATCTTTTCACAAAAGTCAGAGAATATAGCCATCATGCATCTTTGAAAGGTATCAGGTGCATTACATAAACCAAAAGGCATACGTCTATAAGCAAAAGTACCAAAAGGGCATGTAAAAGTAGTCTTTGATTGATCTTTAGCCGACATAGGTATTTGAGAGAAACCAGAATAACCATCTAGAAAGCAGTAATGTGTATGATTGCATAATCTTTCTAGCATTTGATCAATAAAAGGTAAGGGGTAATGATCTTTCTTAGTAGCCTTATTTAATTTGTGGAAATCAATTACCATCCTATAACCTGTAATAGTTCTTTGTGGAATCAATTCATCTTTATCATTAGGAACAACAGTAATACCTCCCTTCTTAGGGACACAATGAACAGGACTTACCCACTGACTCTCAGTGTCGGTGTACTAAAGTAGGGGTACCCTTAGTACCCCGAACTTGTAAACGGGCAGTCGCAGCGTCCCGTGGCAAGGCCTGCCAGGTCACCGCCAAGATCCTCCGTGGTCCCTTTGAAGACCATTCAAGAACAAAGTACTCAAGACAAGACCCCGGCAAGAGGAGCTTGCCGGGAAGAAGGCGAGACCCCGGCAAGAGGAGCTTGCCGGGAAGGCCATCAGAAGCATCCCGAGGCCCCGGCAAGAGGCGCTTGCCGGGAAGGCCGTCCAAGGCATTCCAAGGAACTTGCCGCGGTGCGCTACGCGCCCCGACAAGGCCCGGTGAGCGACAAGCTCCCGGAAGCGACAAGACGACGGCCGCGGCAAGGCGCTTGCCGCGGCAAGCCCCCACTCCACGCCCGCGCTCCAGCACATCCACCCACGTGTCGCTCCGGGGCCCCTCCCGAGCGCACGTGGCAGGAGGCTGTGCAGCTAGGGGCGTGCGGTTGCACGCAGGCGCTGACAAGACAACCATCGTGGCAAGACGGTGGCGTCCCTAGCGGTCCCTCTCGGTGCTGTCTAGGCGACACAGACGGGCATTTAATGCCCTTGTCCCCTGCCGTCAGGGTTAGGTATGATAGCACTGTAGCAGCTAGCTGTGCCTACTATAGCACCTAGCTGTGCCTATCCACGACACCTTTTCCACTTTTGCCCTCCGTTGCCCTATGTCGGTAACCCCTTGAGCATATAAAAGGAGGCCCGGGGCAACGTAGAGGGGGGTCGTCCATCTCGAGAGCTCTCGCGAGGTTCAGCAATTCCACACACTCACGCTCGCTCCCGAGCTAGAAATCAATACCAATCCACAAAGCAGGAGTAGGGTTTTACGCATCCGTGCGGCCCGAACCTGGGTAAATCGCTCGCGTGCTTCGTCTCGATTTACTCCTCGCACGACCAACCGCCCGCTTGCTTCGCCTCGATCTGCTCTTTGCGCGACCTCCGCCCCCCGCCGAACCAAAAGGGACCCGGTCCGCCGGTCCCATAGGTGCCCGTGGATCAGAAACCCCGGCAATCAGCAACAGGATAAATTATACCTACCTCTAGAAGCTTTAGTATTTCTTTTCTTACCACTTCTTTCATTTTAGGATTCAGACGTCATTGAGGATCACGAACTGGTTTGGCATCTGCTTCCAAATTTATTTTATGTTGACATAGAGTGGGACTAATGCCCTTAAGATCATCAAGAGTATATCCAATAGCAGCACAGTGCTTCTTCAGAGTTTTCATTAATCTTTCTTCTTCATGCTCTGAAAGGTTAGCACTAATAATAATAGGATATATCTTCCTTTCATCAAGATAAGCATATTTAAGATTATCAGGCAACGGTTTAAGCTCAAACACGGGATCACCCTTAGGTGGAGGAGGATCCCCTAGGATTTTAATAGGCAAACTGTGGTTCAGCATAGGTTCCTGTTTAAACAATACTTCATCTATTTCCCTTCTTTCATTCATAAACATATCATTCTCATGGTCTAGCAAATATTGTTCTAAAGGATCACTAGGTGGTACGGCAATAGAAGCAAGACCAATAATTTCATCCTTACTAGGCAATTCTTCTTCACGGTGTTGTTTACTCAATTTAGAGAAATTAAACTCATGAGTCATATCATCCAAGCCAATAGTAACAACATTCTTTTCGCAGTCTATCCTAGCATTAACTGTATTCAAGAAGGGTCTACCAAATATAATGGGACAAAATCTATCTTGTGGGGAACTAAGAACAAGAAAATCAGCAGGATATTTAGTTTTCCCGCACAAGACTTCAACATCTGTAACAATTCCCATTACTGAAATAGTATCTCTATTAGCAAGTTTAATTGTGACATCAATATCTTCTAACTCAACAGGTGCAATTTCATGCTTGATTTCATTATACAAGTCATAAGGTATAACGCTAGCACTAGCACCCATATCACATAAGCCATGATAACAATGATCTCCTATTTTAACAGAAATAACAGGCATGCCTACCACAGGTCTATGTTTATCTTTAGCACAAGGTTTAGCAATTCTAGCAGTTTCACCGCAAAACTGAATAACATGCCCATCAATATTATCAGACAAGAGCTCTTTAACAATAGCAATATTAGGTTCAACTTTAACTTGCTCAGGAGGTGTATATGTTTTAATATTGCTTTTAAGAACCACAGTTGAAGCTTTAGCATGATCCTTTATTCTAAGAGGGAAAGGTGGTTTCTCAACATAAGAAGTAGGAACAATAGGATCATTATAAGTGATAGTATTTTCTTCAACTTTAATAGGTGCAGCTACTTTTACTTCTATGGGAGGATGATATTTAAACCACTTCTCCTTAGGGAGATCAACATAAGTAGCAAAAGATTCACAGAAAGAAGCTACTATCTCAAAATCTAGTCCATATTTAGTGCTAAACTTACGGAAAATTTCGGTATCCATAAAAGATTTAACACAATCAAACTTAGGTGTCATACCTGACTCCTTACCATTGTCGAGGTCCAAATCTTCAGAGTTGCATTTAATTCTATCCAATAAATCCCATTTGAATTCAACAGTCTTCATCATAAAAGAGCCAGCACAAGAAGTATCAAGCATGGTGCGATTTTTATCAGAAAGCCGAGCATAAAAATTTTGAATAATCATTTCGCTTGAGAGCTCATGATTGGGGCATGAATATAACATTAATTTAAGCCTCCTCCAAGCTTGAGCGATGCTTTCTCCTTCGCGAGGCCAAAAATTATATATATAATTGCGATCACGATGAACAAGATGCATAGGGTAATACTTTTGATGAAATTCCAATTTCAATCTTCTATAGTTCCATGATCTCATATCATCACATAGCCTATACCATATCAATGCGTCTCCCTTCAAATATAAAGGGAATACTTTCTTCTTAGCAACATCATCGGGTATACCTGCAAGCTTAAATAATCCACAAACTTCATCCACATATATTAGGTTTTCATCAGGATTACTTTCCATAGTAACAAGTGACAGTAAATTTCAGCACACTATATAAATTTTTCCTTACCAAATTCCACCTACCAAAGGCGCTTCACTCCCCGGCAACGGCATCAGAAAAGAGTCTTGATGACCCACAAGTATAGGGGATCTATCATAGTCCTTTCGATAAGTAAGAGTATCGAACCCAACGAGGAGCAGAAGGAAATGATAAACAGTTTTCAGCAAGGTATTCTCTGCAAGTACTGAAATAAGTGGTAACAGATAGTTTTGTGATAAGATAATTTGTAACGAGCAACAAATAACAAAAGTAAATAAAGTGCATCAAGGTGGCCCAATCCTTTTTGTAGCAAAGGACAAGCCTCGACAAACTCTTATATAAGAAAAGCGCTCCCGAGGACACATGGGAATATCATCAAGCTAGTTTTCATCACGTTCATATGATTCGCGTTCGGTACTTTGATAATTTGACATGTGGGTGGACCGGTGCTTGGGTACTGTTCTTACTTGAACAAGCATCCCACATATGATTAACCTCTATTGCAAGCATCCGGAACTACAACAAAAGTATTAAGGTAAACCTAACCATAACATGAAACATATGGATCCAAAACGGCCCCTTACGAAGCAACGCATAAACTAGGGTTTAAGCTTCTGTCACTCTAGCAACCCATCATCTACTTATTACTTCCCAATGCCTTCCTCTAGGCCTAAATAATGGTGAAGTGTTATGTAGTCGACGTTCACATAACACCACTAGAGGCTAGACAACATACATCTCATCAAACTATCGAACGAATACCAAATTCACATGACTACTAATAGCAAGACTTCTCCCTTGTCCCCAGGAACAAACGTAACTACTCACAAAGCATAAACATGTTCATAATCAGAGGGGTATTAATATGTATATAGGATCTGAACATATGATCTTCCACCAATTAAACCAAGTAGCAACAACTACAAGGAGTAATTAACACTACTAGCAACCTACTAGCACCAATCCCGGACTTGGAGACAAGAATTGGATACAAGAGATGAACTAGGCTTTTTAGATGAGATGGTGTTGATGAAGATGTTGATGGAGATTGCCCTCTCCCGATGATAGGAGCGTTGATGATGACGATGGCGATGATTTCCCCCTCCGGGAGGGATGTTTCCCCGGCAGAACAGCTCTACCGGAGCTCTAGATTGGATCCGCCAAGATTCCGCCTCGTGGCGGTGGAGTTTCGTCCCGAAAGGTTGCTTCTTATTTTTTTTCTCGACGAAAGACTTCATATAGGAGAAGATGGTCATCAGAGAGCCACCAGGGGGCCCACGAGGTAGGGGGCGCGCCATAGGGGGGCGCTCCCACCCTCGTGAGAAGGGTGTGGGCCCCCTGGTCTTCATCTTTAGCGAGGATTTTCATTTTTTATTATAAGGTATTCCGTGGAGTTTCAGGACTTTTGAACTTGTGCAGAATAGGTCTCTAATATTTGCTCCTTTCTAGCCCAGAATTCCAGCTGCCGGCATTCTCCCTCCTTATGTAAACCTTGTAAAATAAGAGAGAATAGCCATAAGTATTGTGACATAATGTGAAATAACAGCCCATAATGCAATAAATATCGGTATAAAAGCATGATGCAAAATTGACGTATCAACTCCCCCAAGCTTAGACCTCGCTTGTCCTCAAGCGAAAGCCGATAACAATAAATATGTCCCCATGTTTAGAGGTAGAGGCGTCGATAAAAATAAAGACGGGCATGACGGCATCATGATTATTCTCATAACAGCAACAAATATAGATATTGTCATATGATTGCTTATGTTCAAGTGATGATCTATTCACAATGCAAAAGTATGAATCAAAAACCTTAATGAGAACGAACAAACTATAATCTCAGTCATTGAAGCAATTGCAATTTATCATAACATCAGAAAGAGTATATGTCAGAGCTAAAAAGTAAGTCCACATACTCAACTATCATCTAGTCCTTCATAATTGTAACACTCGCGCAATACTTGTGGTTACAGAGTTTTAATCGGACACAAAGAAAGATAGGGGCTTATAGTTTCGCCCCACAACCTTTTACCTCAAGGGTAATGTCAACAATAACAACTCATGCTCCCCTACATCCAATTAGATACATCTATCAGGATCTTTTCCAACACACTGTGGTTGCCAAAGGATAAAATGAAAAAGGGAGAGGTGAAGATCACCATGACTCTAGCATAAGGTAGAAGATAATAATAAAAGATAAGCCCTTCGCAGAGGGAAGCAGAGGTTGACATGCGCTTTTATGGTTGGATGTACAAAATCTTAGTGCGAAAGAACGTCACTTTATATTGCCCCTTGTGATATGAACCTTTATTATGCAGTCCGTCACTTTTATTACTTCCACATCACAAGATTGTATAAAGCTTATTTCTCCCACACCAATCAATCATACATATATAGAGAGCAATTTTTATTGCTTTGCACCGATGACAACTTACTTAAAGGATCTTATTCAATCCATAGGTAGATATGGTGGGCCCTCAAGGCAAAACTGGTCTAAGGGTATTTGGAAGCACAAGTAGTATCTCTACTTGGTGCTAAGAATTTGGATAGCATGAGGGGGAAAGGCAAGCTCAACATGTTGGATGATCCATGACAACACACTTTATCTCAGATATAAGAAAACATAACCCATTATGTTGTCTTCCTTGTCCAACATCAACTCTTTAGCATGTCATATTTTGATGAGTCCTCCCAATCATAAAAGATGTCAATAATAGTATATTTATATGTGAAACCTCTCTTTCCTTATTAGTTCCTATTAATTGCAACGATGACCAAAGCTATGTCTGCTAACTCCCAACAACTTTTAATAATCGCACTCTTTCTATGTGAAGTCATTACTGTCAATAAGATCAATATGAACTTTTGTTTCTTCTTATTCTTTTTCTCATTTCTTTTGTTCACCCAAGATCATAGCAGGAAAATCAAGCCCTTGACTCAACACTAATCTTTATTATATAGCTCACAGACTCAATTACATAGAAGGATCATAAAGCAAAACTCATGACTAGATAATACTAAGAACTTTTATTCTACTAGATCAAAATATTACCAAAAGGATCGAACTAAGAAAAACGGTAAAGATAAAAGTGATGGTGATACGATACCGAGGCACTCCCCCAAGCTTGGCAGTTGCCAAGTGGAGTGCCCATACCAGATACTCAATTCTTCTTTGTTGGTGGAGACGGTGGTGATTTTGTTGATGGCGTAGGCTTCTTCCTTAATTTGTGCTTGAGGACAGAATTTTGGTCCCTTAGGTCCTCGATCTCCTGCTCCAAGCTCAGTATCTTTTTGCATAGTTCCTGCTTGTTCTTCTGCAAGAGGCGAAAAGGGATAAACTCAATCTTATGTTTCTTTACCCTATCCGGGAGGCTTGACTTTTTGAACTCCACATGCATGTCCCCATATTGAGGTAGTGGGACTTCATCTTCATCTGAGCTCGTCTCCTCCTTTCCCTTGGGTTCATAGTCTTCTTCTTCTTCTTCTGTAGTCCAACCACAATGCTCCACATCCCCATAGACCTTAGGATCTACAAGGTAATCAGCCACATAGCTTTCTCCTTCCGAATCATGGGACGACATGTTGCTCTATCTGCAGGACAGCTCAAAACAAAGACAAGGGATTTTTGCGTGATACGGGAGTCAAAACCTTCGGAAGATTATATAATGAATTTTTACCGACCAAAATACGTACCGTGCATGAAAACGGAGTCCGGAGAGCACACGAGGTTCCCACGAGGTAGGGGGGCGCGCCCTCCACCCTCGTGGGGCCCTCGTGTCCATCCCGGACTGCTACTTAATTTTCTATTTTTCTAAATATTCCAAAACAGAGAAATATTGCCTTAAAAATTGTTTTCGAGTCGGTTTACTTACCGTACCACATACCTATTCCTTTTCGGAGTCTGAAACATTCTGGAAAGTGTCCCTTATGTATTCCTCCGGGGTTACGGCTTCAATAATATTGGTTTCAATATTTATGGGATTACCTGAGATATAATGTTTAATTCTCTGACCGTTTACCACCTTCGGATTTGTGCCTTCGAAGTTGTTGATTTTTATGGCACTGGAACGATAAACCTCCTCGATAACATAGGGGCCTTCCCATTTAGAGAGAAGTTTTCCAGCAAAAAATCTTAAACAAGAGTTGTATAGCAATACATAATCACCTACATTAAACTCACGCTTTTGTATCCTTTTGTCATGCCATCTTTTAACCTTTTCTTTAAACAACTTGGCAGTTTCATAAGCTTGGGTTGTCCATTCATCAAGTGAGCTAATATCAAATAACCTCTTTTCACCGGCAAGTTTAAAATCATAGTTGAGCTCTTTAATAGCCCAATATGCCTTATGTTCTAGTTCGAGAGGTATGTGACATGCTTTTCCATATACCATTTTATACGGAGACATACCCATAGGATTTTTATATGCAGTTCTATAGGCCCATAATGCATCATCAAGTTTCTTGGACCAATTCTTTCTAGACCTATTGAAAGTCTTTTGCAAAATTAATTTAAGTTCTCTATTACTCAATTCTACTTGACCACTAGACTGTGGGTGATAAGGAGATGCAATTCTATGATTGACGTCATATTTAGCAAGCATTTTACGGAAAGCACCATGAATAAAATGTGAACCACCATCAGTCATTAAATATCTAGGGACTCCAAACCTCGGAAAAATAACTTCTTTAAGCATTTTAATAAAAGTGTTATGATCAGCACTACTAGTTGGAATAGCTTCTACCCACTTAGTAACGTAGTCCACAGCAACTAAAATATGTGTGTATCCATTAGAGGCAGGAAAAGGTCCCATATAATCAAAGACCCAAACATCAAATGGTTCAATAACAAGTGAATAATTCATAGGCATTTCTTGACGTCTACTAATATTACCAATTCTTTGACATTCATCACAAGATAGGACAAACTTACGGGCATCCTTGAACAGAGTAGGCTAATAAAAAATCAGATTGCAATACCTTATGTGCAGTTCTATCTCCCGCGTGATGTCCTCCATAAGTTTCGGAGTGGCACTTTCGTAGGATCTGTTCCTGATCATGCTCAGGTACACAAATTCTAATAACACCATCTACTCCTTCTTTATAAAGGTGTGGGTCATCCCAAAAGTAATGTCTGAAATCATAGAAGAACATTTTCTTTTGTTGGTATGTGAAGCTAGGTGGTATAAATTTAGCAACTGTGTAATTATGATAATCAGCCTACCAAGGGGTATTACGAGAAGTACTTATGACATTTAATTGTTCATCAGGAAAGGTATCATCAATAGGTAGTGGGTCATCAAGAACATTCTGTAACCTAGATAAGTTGTCTGCAACGGGGTTCTCAGCACCTTTTCTATCAACAATATGCAAATCAAATTCTTGCAGCAAGAGAACCCATCTAATAAGTCTAGGTTTAGCATCTTTCTTCTCCATAAGATATTTAATTGCAGCATGATCAGTGTGGATAGTTACTTTAGGATCAACAATATAAGGTCTGAACTTATCACAAGCAAATACAACTGCTAAAAGTTCTTTTTCAGTAGTAGCATAATTTCTTTGAGCATTGTCTAGAGTCTTACTAGCATAATGGATAACATTTAATTTCTTATCAACTCTTTTCCCTAGAACAGTACCTACAGCATATCGCTAGCATCACACATAATTTCAAAGGGTAAATTCCAATCAAGTGGCTGAACAATAGGTGTAGAGACTAATGCTTTCTTAAGTATTTCAAATGCCTCTACACAATCATCATCAAAGACAAATGGTATATCTTTTTGTAATAAATTAGTCAGAGGCCGAGAAATTTTTGAGAAGTCCTTAATGAACCTCCTATAAAATCCGGCGTGACCAAGGAAACTTCTTATACCTTTGATGTCCTTGGGACATGGCATGTTTTCAATAGCATCAACCTTGGATTTATCAACTTCAATACCTCTTTTAGAAACTTTATGCCCCAAGACAATACCCTCATTGACCATAAAGTGGCACTTTTCCCAATTCAAGACAAGATTAATTTCTTCACATCTCTGCAAAACTCGATCAAGATTGCTCAAGCAATCATCAAAAGAAGATCCATAGAAGGAAAAGTCGTCGATGAAAACCTCACAAATCTTTTCACAAAAGTCAGAGAATATAGCCATCATGCATCTTTGAGAGGTATCAGGTGCATTACATAAACCAAAAGGCATACGTCTATAAGCAAAAGTACCAAAAGGGCATTTTAAAGTAGTCTTTGATTGATCTTTAGCCGACACAAGTATTTGAGAGAAACCAGAATAACCATCTAGAAAGTAGTAATGTGTATGTTTGCATAATCTTTCTAGCATTTGATCAATAAAAGGTAAGGGGTAATGATCTTTCTTAGTAGCCTTATTTAATTTGCAGAAATCAATTACCATCCTATAACCTGTAATAATTCTTTGTGGAATCAATTCATCTTTATCATTAGGAACAACTGTAATACCTTCCTTCTTAGGGACACAATGAACAGGACTTACCCACTGACTATCAGCAACGGGATAAATTATACCTGCCTCCAGAAGCTTTAGTATTTCTTTTCTTACCACTTCTTTCATTTTAGGATTCAGACGTCATTGAGGATCACGAACTGGTTTGGCATCTGCTTCCAAATTTATTTTATGTTGACATAGAGTGGGACTAATGCCCTTAAGATCATCAAGAGTATATCCAATAGCAGCACGGTGCTTCTTCAGAGTTTTCAATAATCTTTCTTCTTCATGCTCTGGAAGGTTAGCACTAATAATAACAGGATATATCTTCTTTTCATCAAGATAAGCATATTTAAGATTATCAGGCAACGGTTTAAGCTCAAACACGGGATCACCCTTAGGTGGAGGAGGATCCCCTAGGATTTCAACAGGAAAATTGTGTTTCAGCATAGGTTCTTGTTTAAAGAATACTTCATCTATTTCCCTTCTTTCATTCATAAACATATCATTCTCATGGTCTAGCAAATATTGTTCTAAAGGATCACTAGCAGGTACGACAATAGAAGCAAGACCAATAATTTCATCCTTACTAGGCAATTCTTCTTCACGGTGTTGTTTACTAAATTTAGAGAAATTAAACTCATGAGTCATATCATCCAAGCCAATAGTAACAACATTCTTTTCGTAGTCTGTCCTAGCATCAACTGTATTCAACAAGGGTCTACCAAATATAATGGGACAAAAGCTATCTTGTGGGGAACTAAGAACAAGAAAATCAGCAGGATATTTAGTTTTCCCGCACAAGACTTCAACATCTCTAACAATTCCCATTGCTGAAATAGTATCTCTATTAGCAAGTTTAATTGTGACATCAATATCTTCTAACTCAGCAGGTGCAATTTCATGCTTGATTTCTTTATACAAGTCATAAGGTATAACACTAGCACTAGCACCCATATCACATAAGCCATGATAACAATGATCTCCTATTTTAATAGAAATAATAGGCATGCCTACCACAGGTCTATGTTTATCTTTAGCACAAGGTTTAGCAATTCTAGTAGTTTCACCACAGAACTGAATAACATGTCCATCAATATTATGAGACAAGAGCTCTTTAACAATAGCAATATTAGGTTCAGCTTTAACTTGCTCAGGAGGTGTATATGTTTTAATATTGCTTTTACGAACCACAGTTGAAGCTTTAGCATGATCCTTTATTCTAAGAGGGAAAGGTGGTTTCTCAACATAATAAGTAGGAACAATAGGATCATTATAAGTGATTGTCTTTTCTTCAACTTTAATAGGTGCAGCTACTTTTACTTCTATGGGAGGATGATATTTAAACCACTTCTCCTTAGGGAGATCAACATAAGTACCAAAGATTCACAGAAAGAAGCTACTATCTGAGAATGTAGTCCATATTTGGTGCTAAACTTACAAAAAATATCGGTATCCATAAAAGATTTAACACAATCAAACTTAGGTGTCATACCTGACTCCTTACCATTGTCGAGGTCCAAATCTTCAGAGTTGCATTTAATTCTATCCAATAAATCCCATTTGAATTCAACAGTCTTCATCATAAAAGAGCCAGCACAAGAAGTATCAAGCATGGTGCGATTTTTATCAGAAAGTCGAGCATAAAATTTTTGAATAATCATTTCTCTTGAGAGCTCATGATTGGGGCATGAATATATATAACTGCTATCACGATGAACAAGATGCATAGGGTAATACTTTTGATGAAATTCCAATTTCAATCTTCTATAGTTCCATTATCTCGTATCATCACATAGCCTATACCATATCAATGCGTCTCCCTTCAAAGATAAAGGGAAGACTTTCTTCTTAGCAACATCATCGGGTATACATGCAAGCTTAAATAATCCACAAACTTCATCCACATATATTAGGTGTTCATCAAGATGCTTTGTTCCATCTCCTGTAAAAGGATTAGCTAGCAGTTTTTCTATCATACCCGAAGGATCCACATAAGGAATTTCATTTTCATATTAATTTTCAATAGGTTCAGTAGGTTGAGGAGAAACTCTTTGCTCTACTAGTCGGGGTGAAGATACCCCGAACAAGCCCCTCAGACGATTACTTTCCATAGTAACAAGTGACAGTAAATTTCAGCACACTATATAAATTTTTCCTTACCAAATTCCACCTACCAAAGGCGCTTCACTCCTCGGCAACGGCGTTAGAAAAGAGTCTTGATGACCCACAAGTATAGGGGATCTATCATAGTCCTTTCGATAAGTAAGAGTATCGAACCCAACGAGGAGCAGAAGGAAATGATAAACTGTTTTCAGCAAGGTATTCTCTGCAAGTACTGAAATAAGTGGTAACAGATAGTTTTGTGATAAGATAATTTGTAACGAGCAACAAGTAACAAAAGTAAATAAAGTGCAGCAAGGTGGCCCAATCCTTTTGTAGCAAAGGACAAGCCTCGACAAACTCTTATATAAGGAAAAGCGCTCCCGATGACACATGGGAATATTGTCAAGCTAGTTTCCATCACGTTCATATGATTCGCGTTTGGTACTTTGATAATTTGACATGTGGGTGGACCGGTGCTTGGGTACTGTTCTTACTTGAACAAGCATCCCATTTATGATTAACCTCTATTCCAAGCATCCGCAACTACAACAAAAGTATTAAGGTAAACCTAACCATAGCATGAAACATATGGATCCAAATCAGCCCCTTATGAAGCAACGCATAAACTAGGGTTTAAGCTTCTGTCACTCTAGCAACCCATCATCTACTTATTACTTCCCAATGCCTTCCTCTAGGCCTAAATAATGGTGAAGTGTTATGTAGTCGACGTTCACATAACACCACTAGAGGCTAGACAACATACATCTCATCAAACTATCGAACGAATACCAAATTCACATGACTACTAATAGCAAGACTTCTCCCTTGTCCCCAGGAACAAACGTAACTACTCACAAAGCATAAACATGTTCATAATCAGAGGGGTATTAATATGTATATAGGATCTGAACATATGATCTTCCACCAATTAAACCAAGTAGCAACAACTACAAGGAGTAATTAACACTACTAGCAACCTACTAGCACCAATCCCGGACTTGGAGACAAGAATTGGATACAAGAGATGAACTAGGCTTTTTAGATGAGATGGTGTTGATGAAGATGTTGATGGAGATTGCCCTCTCCCGATGATAGGAGCGTTGATGATGACGATGGCGATGATTTCCCCCTCCGGGAGGGATGTTTCCCCGGCAGAATAGCTCTACCGGAGCTCTAGATTGGATCCGCCAAGATTCCGCCTCGTGGCGGTGGAGTTTCGTCCCGAAAGGTTGCTTCTTATTTTTTTTCTCGACGAAAGACTTCATATAGGAGAAGATGGTCATCAGAGAGCCACCAGGGGGCCCACGAGGTAGGGGGCGCGCCATAGGGGGGGCGCTCCCACCCTCGTGAGAAGGGTGTGGGCCCCCTGGTCTTCATCTTTAGCGAGGATTTTCATTTTTTATTATAAGGTATTCCGTGGAGTTTCAGGACTTTTGAACTTGTGCAGAATAGGTCTCTAATATTTGCTCCTTTCTAGCCCAGAATTCCAGCTGCCGGCATTCTCCCTCCTTATGTAAACCTTGTAAAATAAGAGAGAATAGCCATAAGTATTGTGACATAATGTGAAATAACAGCCCATAATGCAATAAATATCGGTATAAAAGCATGATGCAAAATTGACGTATCAACTCCCCCAAGCTTAGACCTCGCTTGTCCTCAAGCGAAAGCCGATAACAATAAATATGTCCCCATGTTTAGAGGTAGAGGCGTCGATAAAAATAAAGACGGGCATGACGGCATCATGATTATTCTCATAACAGCAACAAATATAGATATTGTCATATGATTACTTATGTTCAAGTGATGATCTATTCACAATGCAAAAGTATGAATCAAAAACCTTAATGAGAACGAACAAACTATAATCTCAGTCATTGAAGCAATTGCAATTTATCATAACATCAGAAAGAGTATATGTCAGAGCTAAAAAGCAAGTCCACATACTCAACTATCATCTAGTCCTTCATAATTGCTAACACTCGCGCAATACTTGAGGTTACGGAGTTTTAATCGGACACAGAGAAAGATAGGGGCTTATAGTTTCGCCCCACAACCTTTTACCTCAAGGGTAATGTCAACAATAACAACTCATGCTCCCCTACATCCAATTAGATATATCTATCAAGATCTTTTCCAACACACTGTGGTTGCCAAAGGATAAAATGAAAAAGGGAGAGGTGAAGATCACCATGACTCTAGCATAAGGTAGAAGATAATAACAAAAGATAGGCCCTTCGCAGAGGGAAGCAGAGGTTGACATGCGCTTTTATGGTTGGATGTACAAAATCTTAATGCGAAAGAACGTCACTTTATATTGCCCCTTGTGATATGAACCTTTATTATGCAGTCCGTCACTTTTATTACTTCCACATCACAAGATTGTATAAAGCTTATTTCTCCCACACCAATCAATCATACATATTTAGAGAGCAATTTTTATTGCTTTGCACCGATGACAACTTACTTGAAGGATCTTATTCAATCCATAGGTAGATATGGTGGGCCCTCAAGGCAAAACTGGTTTAAGGGTATTTGGAAGCACAAGTAGTATCTCTACTTGGTGCTGAGAATTTGGATAGCATGAGGGGGAAAGGCAAGCTCAACATGTTGGATGATCCATGACAACACACTTTATCTCAGATATAAGAAAACATAACCCATTACGTTGTCTTCCTTGTCCAACATCAACTCTTTAGCATGTCATATTTTGATGAGTCCTCCCAATCATAAAAGATGTCAATAATAGTATATTTATATGTGAAACCTCTCTTTCCTTATTAGTTCCTATTAATTGCAACGATGACCAAAGCTATGTATGCCAACTCCCAACAACTTTGAATCATCGCACTCTTGCTATGTGAAGTCATTACTATCAATAAGATTAATATGAACTTTTGTTTCTTCTTATTCTTTTTCTCTTTTCTTTTGTTCACCCAAGATCATAGCAAGAAAATCAAGCCCTTGACTCAACACAAATCTTTATTATATAGCTCACAGACTGAATTACATAGAAGGATCATAAAGCAAAACTCATGACGAGATCATACTAAGAACTTTTATTCTACTAGATAAAAATATTACCAAAAGGATCGAACTAAGAAAAATGGTAAAGATAAAAGTGATGGTGATACGATACCGAGGCACTCCCCCAAGCTTGGCAGTTGCCAAGTGGAGTGCCCATACCAGATACTCAATTCTTCTTTGTTGGTGGAGACGGTGGTGATTTTGTTCATGACGTAGGCTTCTTCCTTAATTTGTGCTTGAGGACAGAATTTTGGTCCCTTAGGTCCTCGATCTCCTGCTCCAAGCTCAGTATCTTTTTGCATAGTTCCTGCTTGTTCTCCTGCAAGAGGCGAAAAGGGATAAACTCGATCTTAGGTTTCTTTACCCTATCCGGGAGGCTTGACTTTTTGAACTCGACATGCATGTCCCCATATTGAGGTAGTGGGACTTCATCTTCATCTGAGCTCGTCTCCTCCTTTCCCTTGGGTTCATAGTCTTCTTCTTCTTCTGTAGTCCAACCACAATGCTCCACATCCCCATAGACCTTAGGATCTGCAAGGTAATCAACCACATAGCTTTCTCCTTCCGAATCATGGGACGACATGTTGCTTTGTCTGCAGGATAGCTCAAAACAAAGACAAGGGATTTTTGCGTGATACGGGAGTCAAAACCTTCGGGAGATTATATAATGAATTTTTACCGACCAAAATATGTACCATGCAAGAAAACGGAGTCCGGAGAGCACATGAGGTGCCCACGAGGTAGGGGGGCGCACCAGGGGGGTAGGGTGCGCCCCCACCCTCGTGTGGCCCTCGTGTCCATCCCGGACCTCTACTTAATTTTCTATTTTTCTAAATATTCCAAAACAGAGAAATATTGCCTTAAAAATTGTTTTGGAGTCGGTTTACTTACCGTACCACATACCTATTCCTTTTCGGAGTCTGAAACATTCTGGAAAGTGTCCCTTATGTATTCCTCCAGGGTTACGGTTTCAATAATATTGGTTTCAATATTTATGGGATTACCTGAGATATACTGTTTAATTCTCTGACCGTTTACCACCTTCGGATTTGTCCCTTCGAAATTGTTGATTTTTATGACACCGGAACGATAGACCTCCTCGATAACATAGGGGCCTTCCCATTTAGAGAGAAGTTTTCCAGCAAAAAATCTTAAACGAGAGTTGTATAGCAATACATAATCACCTACAATAAACTCACGCTTTTGTATCCTTTTGTCATGCCATCTTTTAACCTTTTCTTTAAACAACTTGGCATTTTCATAAGCTTGGGTTGTCCATTCATCAAGTGAGCTAATATCAAATAACCTCTTTTCACCGGCAAGTTTAAAATCATAGTTGAGCTCTTTAATAGCCCAATATGCCTTATGTTCTAGTTCGAGAGGTATGTGACATGCTTTTCCATATACCATTTTATACGGAGACATACCCATAGGATTTTTATATGCAGTTCTATAGGCCCATATTGCATCATCAAGTTTCTTGGACCAATTCTTTCTAGACCTATTGACAGTCTTTTGCAAAATTAATTTAAGTTCTCTATTACTCAATTCTACTTGACCACTAGACTGTGGGTGATATGGAGATGCAATTCTATGATTGATGTCATATTTAGCAAGAATTTACGTAAAGAACCATGAATAAAATGTGAACCACCATCAGTCATTAAATATCTAGGGACTCCAAACCTCGGAAAAATAACTTCTTTAAGCATTTTAATAGAAGTGTTATGATCAGCACTACTAGTTGGAATAGCTTCTACCCACTTAGTAACGTAGTCCACAGCAACTAAAATATGTGTGTATCCATTAGAGGCAGGAAAAGGTCCCATATAATCAAAGACCCAAGCATCATGGTTCAATAACAAGTGAATAATTCATAGGCATTTCTTGACGTCTACTAATATTACCAATTCTTTGACATTCATCACAAGATAGGACAAACTTACGGGCATCCTTGAACAGAGTAGGCTAATAAAAAATCGGATTGCAATACCTTATGTGCAGTTCTATCTCCCGCGTGATGTCCTCCATAAGTTTCGGAGTGGCACTTTCGTAGGATCTGTTCCTGATCATGCTCAGGTACACAAATTCTAATAACACCATCTACTCCTTCTTTATAAAGGTGTGGGTCATCCCAAAAGTAATGTCTGAAATCATAGAAGAACATTTTCTTTTGTTGGTATGTGAAGCTAGGTGGTATAAATTTAGCAACTGTGTAATTATGATAATCAGCCTACCAAGGGGTATTACGAGAAGTACTTATGACATTTAATTGTTCATCAGGAAAGGTATCATCAATAGGTAGTGGGTCATCAAGAACATTCTGTAACCTAGATAAGTTGTCTGCAACGGGGTTCTCAGCACCTTTTCTATCAACAATATGCAAATCAAATTCTTGCAGCAAGAGAACCCATCTAATAAGTCTAGGTTTAGCATCTTTCTTCTCCATAAGATATTTAATTGCAGCATGATCAGTGTGGATAGTTACTTTAGGATCAACAATATAAGGTCTGAACTTATCACAAGCAAATACAACTGCTAAAAGTTCTTTTTCAGTAGTAGCATAATTTCTTTGAGCATTGTCTAGAGTCTTACTAGCATAATGGATAACATTTAATTTCTTATCAACTCTTTTCCCTAGAACAGTACCTACAGCATATCGCTAGCATCACACATAATTTCAAAGGGTAAATTCCAATCAAGTGGCTGAACAATAGGTGTAGAGACTAATGCTTTCTTAAGTATTTCAAATGCCTCTACACAATCATCATCAAAGACAAATGGTATATCTTTTTGTAATAAATTAGTCAGAGGCCGAGAAATTTTTGAGAAGTCCTTAATGAACCTCCTATAAAATCCGGCGTGACCAAGGAAACTTCTTATACCTTTGATGTCCTTGGGACATGGCATGTTTTCAATAGCATCAACCTTGGATTTATCAACTTCAATACCTCTTTTAGAAACTTTATGCCCCAAGACAATACCCTCATTGACCATAAAGTGGCACTTTTCCCAATTCAAGACAAGATTAATTTCTTCACATCTCTGCAAAACTCGATCAAGATTGCTCAAGCAATCATCAAAAGAAGATCCATAGAAGGAAAAGTCGTCGATGAAAACCTCACAAATCTTTTCACAAAAGTCAGAGAATATAGCCATCATGCATCTTTGAGAGGTATCAGGTGCATTACATAAACCAAAAGGCATACGTCTATAAGCAAAAGTACCAAAAGGGCATTTTAAAGTAGTCTTTGATTGATCTTTAGCCGACACAAGTATTTGAGAGAAACCAGAATAACCATCTAGAAAGTAGTAATGTGTATGTTTGCATAATCTTTCTAGCATTTGATCAATAAAAGGTAAGGGGTAATGATCTTTCTTAGTAGCCTTATTTAATTTGCAGAAATCAATTACCATCCTATAACCTGTAATAATTCTTTGTGGAATCAATTCATCTTTATCATTAGGAACAACTGTAATACCTTCCTTCTTAGGGAC
Organism: Triticum urartu; assembly: GCF_056163025.1. Lineage (NCBI taxonomy): Eukaryota > Viridiplantae > Streptophyta > Magnoliopsida > Poales > Poaceae > Triticum > Triticum urartu. Next base: position 183,717,950 of record NC_141873.1, on the reverse strand, counting down.
ACAATGAACAGGACTTACCCACTGACTATCAGCAACGGGATAAATTATACCTGCCTCCAGAAGCTTTAGTATTTCTTTTCTTACCACTTCTTTCATTTTAGGATTCAGACGTCATTGAGGATCACGAACTGGTTTGGCATCTGCTTCCAAATTTATTTTATGTTGACATAGAGTGGGACTAATGCCCTTAAGATCATCAAGAGTATATCCAATAGCAGCACGGTGCTTCTTCAGAGTTTTCAATAATCTTTCTTCTTCATGCTCTGGAAGGTTAGCACTAATAATAACAGGATATATCTTCTTTTCATCAAGATAAGCATATTTAAGATTATCAGGCAACGGTTTAAGCTCAAACACGGGATCACCCTTAGGTGGAGGAGGATCCCCTAGGATTTCAACAGGAAAATTGTGTTTCAGCATAGGTTCTTGTTTAAAGAATACTTCATCTATTTCCCTTCTTTCATTCATAAACATATCATTCTCATGGTCTAGCAAATATTGTTCTAAAGGATCACTAGCAGGTACGACAATAGAAGCAAGACCAATAATTTCATCCTTACTAGGCAATTCTTCTTCACGGTGTTGTTTACTAAATTTAGAGAAATTAAACTCATGAGTCATATCATCCAAGCCAATAGTAACAACATTCTTTTCGTAGTCTGTCCTAGCATCAACTGTATTCAACAAGGGTCTACCAAATATAATGGGACAAAAGCTATCTTGTGGGGAACTAAGAACAAGAAAATCAGCAGGATATTTAGTTTTCCCGCACAAGACTTGAACATCTCTAACAATTCCCATTGCTGAAATAGTATCTCTATTAGCAAGTTTAATTGTGACATCAATATCTTCTAACTCAGCAGGTGCAATTTCATGCTTGATTTCTTTATACAAGTCATAAGGTATAACACTAGCACTAGCACCCATATCACATAAGCCATGATAACAATGATCTCCTATTTTAATAGAAATAATAGGCATGCCTACCACAGGTCTATGTTTATCTTTAGCACAAGGTTTAGCAATTCTAGCAGTTTCACCACAGAACTGAATAACATGCCCATCAATATTATCAAACAAGAGCTCTTTAACAATAGCAATATTAGGTTCAGCTTTAACTTGCTCAGGAGGTGTATATGTTTTAATATTGCTTTTACGAACCACAGTTGAAGCTTTAGCATGATCCTTTATTCTAAGAGGGAAAGGTGGTTTCTCAACATAAGAAGTAGGAACAATAGGATCATTATAAGTGATAGTCTTTTCTTCAAATTTAATAGGTGCAGCTACTTTTACTTCTATGGGAGGATGATATTTAAACCACTTCTCCTTAGGGAGATCAACATAAGTAGAAAAAGATTCACAGAAAGAAGCTACTATCTCAGAATCTAGTCCATATTTAGTGCTAAACTTACGGAAAATATCGGTATCCATAAAAGATTTAACACAATCAAACTTAGGTGTCATACCTCACTCCTTACCATTGTCGAGGTCCCAATATTGAGAGTTGCGATTAATTCTATACAATAAATCCCATGTGAATTCAACAGTCTTCATCATAAAAGAGCCAGCACAAGAAGTATCAAGCATGGTGCGATTTGTATCAGAAAGCCGAGCAATTTTTTTTGAATAATCATTTCTCTTGAGAGCTCATGATTGGGGCATGAATATAACATTGATTTAAGCCTCCCCCAAGCTTGAGCGATGCTTTCTCCTTCGCGAGGCCAAAAATTATATATATAATTGCGATCACAATGAAGAAGATGCAGAGGGTAATACTTTTGATGAAATTCCAATTTCAATCTTCTATAGTTCCATGATCTCGTATCATCACATAGCCTATACCATATCAATGTGTCTCCCTTCAAAGATAAAGGGAAGACTTTCTTCTTAGCAACATCATCGGGTATACCTGCCAGCTTAAATAATGCACAAACTTCATCCACATATATTAGGTGTTCATCAGGATGCTTTGTTCCATCTCCTGTAAAAGGATTAGCTAGCAGTTTTTCTATCATACCCGAAGGATACTCATAAGGAATTTCATTTTCATATTCATTTTCAATAGGTTTAGTGGGTTGAGGAGCAACTCTTTGCTCTACTGGTCGGGGTGAAGATACCCCGAACAAGCCCCTCAGAGGATTACTTTCCATAGTAACAAGTGACAGTAAATTTCAGCACACTATATAAAATTTTCCTTACCAAATTCCACCTACCAAAGGCGCTTCACTCCCCGGCAACGGCGCCAGAAAAGAGTCTTGATGACCCACAAGTATAGGGGATCTATCATAGTCCTTTCGATAAGTAAGAGTGTCGAACCCAACGTGGAGCAGAAGGAAATGATAAACGGTTTTCAGCAAGGTATTCTCTGCAAGTACTGAAATAAGTGGTAACAGATAGTTTTGTGATAAGATAATTTGTAACGAGCAACAAGTAACAAAAGTAAATAAAGTGCAGTAAGGTGGCCCAATCCTTTTTGTAGCAAAGGACAAGCCTGGACAAACTCTTATATAAGGAAAAGCGCTCCCGAGGACACATGGGAATATTGTCAAGCTAGTTTTCATCACGTTCATATGATTCGCGTTCGGTACTTTGATAATTTGACATGTGGGTGGACCGGTGCTTGGGTACTGTTCTTACTTGAACAAGAATCCCACTTATGATTAACCTCTATTGCAAGCATCCGCAACTACAACAAAAGTATTAAGGTAAACCTAACCATAGCATGAAACATATGGATCCAAATCAGCCCCTTACGAAGCAACGCATAAACTAGGGTTTAAGCTTCTGTCACTCTAGCAACCCATCATCTACTTATTACTTCCCAATGCCTTCCTCTAGGAGCAAATAATTGTGAAGTGTTATGTAGTCGATGTTCACATAACTACTAATAGCAAGACTTCTCCCTTGTCCTCAGGAACAAACGTAACTACTCACAAAGCATAAACAGGTTCATAATCAGAGGGGTATTAATATGTATATAGGATCTGAACATATGATCTTCCACCAATTAAACCAACTAGCATCAACTACAAGGAGTAATTAACACTACTAGCAACCTACTAGCACCAATCCCGGACTTGGAGACAAGAATTGGATACAAGAGATGAACTAGGGTTTTGAGATGAGATGGTGCTGATGAAGATGTTGATGGAGATTGCCCTCTCCCAATGAGAGGAGCGTTGGTGATGAGGATGGCGATGATTTCCCCCTCCGGGAGGGAAGTTTCCCTGGCAGAACATCTCTACCGGAGCTCTAGATTGGATCCGCGAAGGTTCCGCCTCGTGGCGGCGGAGTTTCGTCCCGAAAGGTTGGTTTTTTTTTCTCGACGAAAGACTTCATATAGGAGAAGATGGTCATTGGAGAGCCACCAGGGGGCCCACGAGGTAGGGGCTGCGCCCTAGGGGGGACGCCCCCTCCCTCGTGAGAAGGGTGTGGCCCCCTAGTCTTCATCTTTGGCAAGGATTTTTCATTATTTATTATAAGGTATTCTGTGGAGTTTGAGGACTTTTGGAGTTGTGCAGAATAGGTCTCTAATATTTGCTCCTTTTTCAGCCTAGAATTCTAGCTGCCGGCATTCTCCCTCCTTATGTAAACCTTGTAAAATAAGAGAGAATAGCCATAAGTATTGTGACATAATGTGAAATAACAGTCCATAATGCAATAAATATCGATATAAAAGCATGATGCAAAATGGACGTATCACCGCTCGAAGTAGCTGGGCGGCGGCAGCGGTGGCGGGGCTGGCGGGTTAGCCATAGCCTGGGATCAGAAGTCTGATACCATGTTGAATTGTATTGAATAATTGTTGATGCAATATTGTGCCGGTACACTAAGTATATATAAGAGCTAAGCCGCACCTGACCTAGCCTTATTACAAACCGAGTAGAAGTCATAATCCTAATACAAGTTGTATTCTAACAGTGTTCCCCAGTCCATGAAGGATCAAACCCTACCTAGCAAATCTGGCGTTGTTGGCGGTCCTTTGCCAAGTGCATTCATTCAGGCAACTCAGCAAATGACCGCCTACACCTTGTGTACCAACAAAACACTAAGTAGACGATAAACACCCGGCAAGAGATGACAATGCATGCTAGTAAACATTCGGCAATCATCACACACTTGGCAAAGTTTCGCATTTGGCGAGTGAGGGACACAAAATACTCAACAAACGAGGGGACATGTATCCCTCAACAAAGTGGATCGAGGGGTAGTAACACTACCATCTTTGCCGAGTGACACGCACACACTTGACAAAGAGGTAGCACTGTTAGCACTACTCTCTTTGTCGAGTGCATGATATACAGGAAGATACAAAAAAAATCTTTCTTTCCCGCCATTGATCTCCCTCTCCCTTTCTCGCCACTATTTGTCGTCATCCCCCCCCTAGTATTTTCCACCCTTTCCCACCTGCCACCTTTTCCTGCTCTTTCTTTCCTGCCGCTATTTCTCGCCCTTTCTCTCCCGCCATTCTTTCCCCTATGTTTCATGTTGTTTATATTTCTCACGCCTTTCTCCCCTCTTCCCGCCACTTTCTCCTGCTCGGTTCTTTTCTCGACGCTCTTCTCCCTACCTTTTTTTCTACCTACGCACAGACACACACACTATTCGTCATCCAGGGTGAAGAATAAGTACTCCGTGCATGTGCGTGTGTGTGTGTGTGTGTGTTTGTCATCTAGGTGAAGAATAAGTACACACACTCTATTATCCTTCATCCACGGATATGATTCCACTTGGATGTTGTAATTTTACATCACAAGCATGTCATAATATTACCTCGTATGCATTGAATTCCAACTTGCATATTACAATCTTACATCACCAATACATGTCGTAATCTTAATTACCTGTAGGATCGAAAGTAGGTCTAGGGTGATTAGAATACTTGACCAAATAAAAATCTAGCCTTTCACAATTTTAAGTCTTGGCAGATTTTAGCAACTTAGCACAAGTCAAGCAATCAACCTACACATGCAATTCTAAGAGTATAGCAGCAGAAAATAAAGCATTGCATATGAAGGTAAAGGGAAGGGTTGGGAGAAGGCAAACGCAATGTAGACACGGAAATTTTTGGCGTGGTTCCGATAGGTGGTTCTATCGTACATCCACGTTGATGGAGACTTCAACACACAAAGGGTAACAGTTGTGTGAGACCACGGAGGGCTCCACCCACGAAGGGTCCACGAAGAAGCAACCTTGTCTATCCCACCATGGTCATCGCCCACGTAGGACTTGCCTCACTTGGGCAGATCTTCACGAAGTAGGCGATCTCCTTGCCCTTACAAACTCCTTGGTTCAACTCCACAATCTTGACAGAGGCTCCCAAGTGACACTTAACCAATCTAGGAGACACCACTCTCCAAAAGGTAATATATTGTGTGATGATGATGAACTCCTTTCTCTTGTGGTTCAAATGATAATTTCCCCAACACTCAAATCTCTCTCATAGATTTGGCTATGGTGGAAAGATGATTTGAGTGTAAAGCAACTTGGGGAAGGTTAGAGATCAAGATTCTTGTGATTGGATTGGAATGTCTTGGTCTCAACACATGAGTAGGTGGTTCTCTGTCAGAAAATGAGTAGTGAAAGTGTAGGCATGTTCTGATGGCTCTCTCTTGAATAGACAAGGGGGTGGATGGGTATATATAGCCTCCACACAAAATCTAACCGTTACACACATTTGACCCAACTCGCTGATACGTCTCCAACGTATCTATAATTTTTGATTGTTCCACGCAATTATATTATCTATTTTGGATGTTTAATGGGCTTTAAAATACCTTTTTATATTATTTTTGGGACTCACCTACTAACCAAAGGCCCAGTGCAAATTGCTGTTTTTTTGCCTATTTCAATATTTGGCATAAAATCAATATCAAACGGAATGAAACCTTCGGGAGAATTATTTTTTGAACAAACATGATCCAGGAGACTTGGAGTGGACGTCAAGAAACAAGCGAAGAGGCCACGAGGCACGAGGGCGCGCCCAGGGGGGCGAGGCGCGCCCCCACCCTCGTGGGCCCCTCGCAGCTCCACCGACGTACTTCTTCCTCCTATATATACCCATATACCACGAAAACATCCAGGAGCACCACGAAACCCTATTTCCACCGCCGCAGCCTTCTGTACCCGTGAGATCCCACCTTGGGACCTTTTCCGGCGCTCCGTCGGAGGGGGAATCGATCACGGAGGGCTTCTACATCAACACCATAGCCTCTCCGATGATGTGTGAGTAGTTTACCATAGACCTTCGGGTCCATAGTTATTAGTTAGATGGCTTCTTCTCTGTCTTTGGATCTCAATACAAAGTTCTCCTCGATTCTCTTGGAGATCTATTCGATGTAATTATTTTTGTGGAGTGTTGGTCAAGATCTGATGAATTGTGGGTTTATGATCAAGATTATCTATGAACAATATTTGATTCTTCTCTGAAATCTTTTATGCATGATTTAATATCTTTGCAAGTCTCCTCAAATTATCAGTTTAGTTTGGCCCACTAGATTGATCTTTCTTGCAATGGGAGAGGTGCTTAGCTTTGGGTTCAATTTTGCAGTGTCCTTTCCCAGTGACAGCAGGGGCAGCAAGGCACATATAGTATTGTTGCCATCGAGGATAAAAAGATGGGGTTTATATCATATTGCATGAGTTTATCCCTCTACATCATGTCATCTTGCCTAATGTGTTACTTTGTTCTTATGAACTTAATACTCTAGATGCATGCTGGATAGAGGTCGATGTGTGGAGTAATAGTAGTAGATGCAGAATCATTTCGGTCTACTTGTCGCGGACGTTATGCCTATATACATGATCATGCCTAGATATTCTCATAACTATGCGCTTTTCTATCAATTGCTCGAGAGTAATTTGTTTACCGACCGTAGAATTTGCTATCTTGAGAGAAGCCACTAGTGAAACCTATGGCCCCCGGGTCTATTCTCCATTATATTATTCTCCCGTCAACAAGCTATTTCTGTCGCCGTTTTTTTTCAATCTTTATTTTCCAATCTATATATCAAAAATACCAAAAATATTTATCTTATTATTTCTATCAAATCTCACTTTCGTAAGTGACCGTGAAGCGATTGACAACCCCTTTATCGCGTTGGTTGTGAGGTTCTTCTTTGTTTGTGCAGGCACGAGGGACTTGCGTGTAGTCTCCTACTGGATTGATACCTTGGTTCTGAAAACTGAGGGAAATACTTAGGCTACTTTGCTGCATCACCCTTTCCTCTTCAAGGGAAAACCAATGCATGCTCAAGAGGTAGCACTCTGTCAGACTGAATAGGTGAACTCGGTGAGAACGATTTAGTCCAAAATGTGAACGTTAGGATTTCTGGTGGGACCGACATGGTCAGCTCGGTGGGACAGATGCGCTTGGGTTAGGGAAAAACCTCAACTTAGTGTGACCGATTGCATGAACTCGGTAGGACCGATTTCAACAATGATCAAACAGAGAGTTGGTCAGGCAAACTCGGTGGGACTAATCGCTCATTTTGGTAAGACAGAAACATTAAGAAAGTGAAGCAGAGAGTTTGCATTGCGAACTCGGTGGGACCCATCGCTCATTTCTTAATACCAAAACATTATGATGGGAAACACAGAGTTTGCAATCCCATCTCGGTGAGACCAAAAGCCCTATCGATGAGAGCGAACTGATTAAGGTTTCTGGCTATGGCTATGTCAAAGGAACTCGGTGGTGCCGGATAGATCAAATCGGTGGGGCCGAGTTTGACTTTAGGTTTAGGGCATATTTGGATTTGAGAAAGTGGTTGAGGGATTTGGAGCATATCACTAAGCATTTTGTGCAAGTAGACCATTAAGCAACACCTCATCCCCTTTTAATATTATTGGCTTTTCCTGTGGACTCAATGTGATCTTGGATCACTAAAATAGAAATGAAGAGTCTTGAGCTTTTGCTAATATTTGTCCTTAGCATTTTGAGGGGTCCACATCTCTAGACCATGCCATGCCAATCATTGAACTCTCTGAAATATTCAACTTGAATGGATATTAGTTCAATGAGCTATATGTTGTTATGAATTACCAAAACCACCCGGGGATTAGTTGCCCTTTCAATCTCCCCTATTTGGTAATTGATGACAACATATAGATCAAAGCTTCGACAAATGATAATATGAATGAAATACATCGTCGCTTTGAGAAGTATGTGATAAGCAAGAGGTCGCCCTAAATTTGTGCATTATCTAATATTTGCTTTTGAATGCAAATGCACAATCGATTAGGTTCATGGGTTACTCTTGCATGTCACATACATCTTGGTGGAGCGCTCAAAATGATAGAATGTAAAGAGTATGCACTCATCACCAAGGCAAACATGATTGATCATACACAAGTATTAGGATAACATCATTCAAGCACACACATTAAAGCATAATATGATCAAACACTTGATCATAGGAGTATCTCACACAAGCACAAGCATTGTAGCAAGCAAACGAGCAAATATCAAGTAGCTAGAAAGGCAAACAAAAGGCAAAACAGACTCTCTCTCTCTCTCTCAGCCTATGATCTATACACTTTCTCCCCTTTGGCAACAAGTTACCAAAAAGCTTGAAAATGCATTGTTCTATGCGGCACTCTAAGCACGATCTCCGGGAGCTCCGGTGTGCAAAGATGGCGTGGAGAGGACAGCATCTGCAAACACTTCCGAGGATGTCTGAGGAGCTAGAGGAGTTGCCACTAGAGGAATAACTGGGGCAGTTGCAGCAGGTGCTGAAGTGGTAGCTCTCGTATCACTGACAACTGGCACAATTGCAGACCTCTGTGCCCTTGGCACATGCTGGAAAGTGTTGGTCATTGGTCTGTCACCTCTTTCCTCAATGTCTTCATGTAGCTTCTCAACTGTGGTCTGGATCTCAGTGACCTTGACATCTAGATCATGAAGCTTTGTCTCAAAGATCCTCTCATGGCTCTCTTGATTTTGAGTCAGGGTGGATAGCCCTTTTCTCTATTCTCATTGCTGCCTCGAGAAGATAGCTGAGCTGATCCTGCTTGGTCTTGAGGTTGACGGCTGACACATATGGTATCTTGGAAGTCTTTGCTACCTTTGCTTTCTCTCGCTTCTCCGGAGCCTCTACAGATGTTGGATGTGATGCCTTCATGACAACAACATTGTCCTCAAAGTCAGGCCTCAGTGGAAGGTGCTCTTTGTCTACTAGATATGTCCATGTTCCCATCTTGGAGTTGATGAGCATCTGAATGTGGGGTGCATATCCACATGATCTCTTTTGACCTGCAACAGTCCTCTTGGTAGTTTCAACAATCAAGGCCATCACCTTGAACTTCTATTGCACATCAAACATATGAAGTAGGTTGATGGAGTGACCACGGATCATCCTATGATCTCCAGACTTGGGAAGCAGAGTGTGCCTCAGTATAGTGTTAATGGTGGTCAACCCTGACAGCACATAGTGAATGGAGCCGAACTTGTGAGTCTCCAAGGCATCATCAGGAATTTCCTTGTACATGTGTGCCATGGAGTTATGATCTTTCCTGGGCTTTGCATAGACATCTGTGTCATCTTCACCTTCTACAGGGGCATTTATCAACTTGGCCCACTCAGCAATGGAGGATTGATACCTTGTACCTTCAGTCATCCAGACTATCTTGCCAGCTAGATAGAAGTGTGCAGTTGAGTAAAATTGCATGACCATTTCATCCTTCCATTTAGTTAGCTTCTGACCAACAAAAGTGTCAACTCCATTCATTCTAAAGCTCTCATGAACTCCTCGAAAATAGTCTTCATTCTCATGAATGAATTCCCAGTCAACCAATCTCATGTCACTCACTAAGGGCTTCTTGTCTAGAAGAACTATCCCATAGAAGTCTTGCTGCTCCTTGGTGTGAGATCTGTAGTTCACATCAGTCCTTCTCCTCACAGCATATGGATCTACTTGTCTCCATAGTCTGAGACCTGCATCCTTTCTCACTTTCATATTCTTAGCCACTGGATGATTGTCATCATGGTCTGGAATCTTTGGTTTAAGCTTCCTGAGAACTTGGGGCTCTTCATCCTCTTGAACTTCAGGCACTTGGGCCTTGTTCTTCTCAGCAGCTGGGATGTTTCTTGTGGATCTCTTGCGTGATGTTGACTTTGGGGCTTGAGCAGATGGCTTGGGAGCTATCTTGGGCTTTGATGAAGCCGTCCCAGACTTGATAGCATCACCCATGAGTTTCCGAGACTTGGGCACTGGCTCTTCCTCTTCCTCATAATCCTTGTCAGATTCCCTCATCATGGAAGGCTTTCCAATCACTCTAGCCATGGTCTTATTGACCCTTTCCTTCCTTTTATTGCCACCAACAACCTCTTCCTCTGTTGATTTCATGGTTTCGAGAGTGGAGGCTCTGGCTTTGGACATGGGAACTCTCTTGGCAGGGGCCTTCTTGTGCATGCCAGGTTTGATGGCAGCAGCAGCAGCTTGCTCTTTCTTGAGCACTTTCTTCTTGGAGGTGACCTCCTCATCAACCACAAAGTCCTCATCTTCTGATTCTGAGGTTCTCTTCTTCCTCTGCCTAGTTGCAGCCTTAGGCAGATTGCTTGGGGTGCTTTTGCTTCCATCATCATAGCTGTTGTTTGAGGGGATAGTGCCATCATTGAGATTTTGTTGCTCCTCTGACCTTTTCTAGCTTTCACTGTTATCTGACATGGCTGACTCTGGCCCTGTGAATATATGGGTATAGATAGAGTAGATGAGCATCACAAAGCACAACTATTTTGGCAAAAAGTTGAGTCAAAAACTTAAATTTAGTTTTCTACAAAAAGCATTTTGGAGCTACCGATATGACAAACTCGGTGACACCGTAGCAACTTTAGAGTCTAAACATGTGAAACCGGTCAGACCGAGACACAGTTCGGTGACTCCGAGATGCAAGGTTTCATAGAGAAAGTGAACTCGGTCACACCGATTTGTACACTTCGGTCAGACCGAGCAGTACATGTGCAATGGCCTGGGCCAAATCGGTGAGACCAAATACTCCAAATCGGTCAGTCTGAGATGAGTTCGGCGGAAAGCTAACCCTAAGTTTTTGCATCAAAACTAATCTAGAGGAAGTTTTGGTTTGATAGAATGATCTCAATCATGGCTAGATAGATGGCATTAACCTTTGTGCAAGAATCAGAGTTAAATATTGAACAAGGGAATCGAGTCCGTACCCTAACTTGGCGACGAACTCGCTACGGCGACAATGGCGGTGAAGATTCCGTTTGGCAGCGGCGGAGACCCGCGGCAGGAGGTCGCTGGAGACAACAGAGATGATCCAAAGACCAGGAGGGGCGGCAGAGCTAGGCAAGCGCAGTTGGAGGCTTGAAGTAATTTCCAAATTTCAACCCGCGGATATATATACCCAGTCACTGTCGATGTGGCCGAGTGGAACGACTCGGTGGCACCGAGGTGCAGAATCGCAAGCGGATACTGCAACTCGGTGTGACAGAACTATTCTAATCGATTGCACCGAGGTGAAAACCTAGATCAACTTAATGACTTCAGTGAGACCGAAAGGGATGGATCGGTCAGACCGAGATGTCATTAAGAGGTTTTGGAACTTTAAGCCCTAGATGGATCGGTGGCTCCGAGTGCTCCTCACCTGAAGGGTCCGAATTCGACTTGATCAAACTTTGTGATGTAGCATGAATAGAGTTTGAGACGAGAAAAGCATAGATAGCTAGAGGGAGTACTTAGGCATTCTTGTCCATCCATTTGTCAAAAAGAAAAACCAAACAAACAAAGAAACAAATGGATGTCCTCGAATGGGAAAAATGTGCAACCCAGATGCTCACACAATAAGATAGAAAATGAAATATGTAGCAAAGCATGCACAAACACTCTAGCATCTATCAAGCAATTGGCGATGACTAGGTCATCTATATATGAGTATATTGACTAAGGAGTCAAATGAGAACATTTGATCATAGGTCATACTCAACATTTAAGCACAAGTGGGGTTACCACTTTTACATAAAGCATTGTTGTTTTCACACCATTAGAGTTTCTTTAGCTCAATTCTTAGAGCAAAGCTCCCCCTAGATGTGATATCCCTAAGAGGGATGAACTAACCTTGGGTTTTCTCGATGATGACTTCATGTAGGTGTTGAAGATGTAGATTCTTAATGTTGATGTAGATCATTTGGAGCAATCCATTGGAGTGAGTTGCACTTTCAATACCTACATGGGTTAGTCCCACAAGGAACATACAAGGATATCCATAGACGAAGAGTGAAATTTACATATGATGTTGTCCATGGAAGCATTAGGTTACCTTGTCCCTTGTCTTACCAACAAGAAGGTTTGTGACTCCTTGAACTAGTGCAAGATGTGAAAGTTGATTGCCCTTGTCCTTGCCAAAATGAATATGCGTGAAGTATGTTGGCGGAGTCACCCTCAAGAAGTCTCTAGTTCTTCTTTGGGATCCACATCATCTTTACGGGAATCCATGGAGTTGTAGTCCTACTTGATGAAGTAGAACTTGATGTAGTCTTGGGAACCCACTTGACCAAGGCCTTTGGAGCTTCTTCAAATGCATCAATCTCTTCTTTAAGCTTTCCCTTGCCTTTTAGCTTGTGGTCTTGTGGTGAAAGATCATCTTGAGCTTGTGTTCCCTTGAAAGAAGTGGGATCATACTTCTCTTGATGAGAAACAAAATTCGTCTTGGGGTATTGATCTTTTTACAAATCAACTCCATTGGCATTGAACTTGCGTTCAAAACCAACACCTTGATTCTTTCGGTGCCTTCCTTGCTTGCGTACAATTTCCTCAAATTGCTTTCTTCTGGCAAGGTTCTTGTAAACACCTTTCTCTATAATTCCCTTCAATAAACTATTTTCTTGCTCAAGTGTAACTTGGCCAAGAGAATCATTAGTGGAATCAAGAGAACTACTAGAAGCAATAATATTTGATTTAACATGATTATTGTTACTACTAGAAGAAGAATCTTTCTTGCTCTTATTGCTAGATTTTACTTGTGGCATGTAAGTAGACAAGAGTAAACGCTTACAATTTAAGAATAACTTTTCTTACGAAGATCATCATTGATTGCTTTTAAGAACCCATGCTCTTGCACTAGATTTAGCTTTTCAAAGCGTAGCTTCTCATGAGTCTTTAAAAGTTCATGATGATCATCTGAGGTAGTTTCATGAGCTAACTTAAGAGTGTTTAGTTCTTTAGTAAGATGCCTAATATCCTTCTTATCATTGTCATTCGTTTCATCTTGATTAGCATGATTAATAGCAGTTTCACTAGAGTTGTCAAAAAGTAATTCATCATCACCTAGCAAATCATCTCCATCACTATTGAAATCAACATACTCGGGGTGTGATACCTTAGGGCCTTTAGCCAAGAAGCATCTTCCAATCCCTTCATTTGGTGAATCGAATATAAGGTAGGAGTTGGATGACACAAGTGCAAGACCGGCAACACCTTCATCTTGAATATATTCGGAGTCTGAGTGATAGCTTCTCTCGGAGTAGTAGTCGGAGTCGGAACCGGATACCCATTCACCAACATGAGCTTGATGTCTTCGTCTTGTGTAGCTCTTTGATGACTCGTCCTACCTTTCTGAATCCTTGCTTCTACGAGAGGGTCTTTGTTCATAATGATCATCTCTACTCCTTCTCTCTCTTGGAGGTGATTCCTCTCTTTTACTTCTCCTTTTAGGTGAGTCTTCTCTCCTTTTGTAGGGAGCCGTACACTTACTAGAGTAGTGTCCGGGTCTCCCACAATTGTAGCAATTGTGATCACGACTAGAAGATCTTTTGTCATTGTAGGATCTTGACTTGGAACTTCTCTCTTTGCTTCTCCTCTTGTAGAACTTTTTGAAGTTCTTCACCATTAGGCTCAATTGTTCATTGAAGGCTGATACGTCTCCAATGTATCTATAATTTTTGATTGCTCCATGCTATATTATCTACTGTTTTGGACATTATTGGGCTTTATTATCCACTTTTATATTATTTTTGGGACTAACCTATTAACCGGAGGCCCAGCCTAGAATTGCTATTTTTTTTTGCCTATTTTAGGGTTTCACAGAAAAGGAATATCAAATGGAGTCCAAACGGAATGAAACCTTAGGGAATGTGATTTACGGAACGAACATGATCCAGGAGACTTGGACCCTACGTCAAGAAATAAAGGAGGAAGCCATGAGGTAGGGGGCGCGCCTAACCCCCCCCCCCCCAGGCGCGCCCTCCACCCTTGTGGGCCCCTTGTTGCTCCACCGATGTACTCCTTCCTCCTATATATACCTACGTAGCCCCAAACGATCAGATAAGGAGCCAGAAACCTAATTCCACCGCTGCAACCTTCTGTATCCATGAGATCCCATCTTGGGGCCTGTTCTGGAGCTCCGCCGAAGGGGGCATCCACCACGGAGGGCTTCTACATCAACACCATAGCCTCTCCGATGAAGTGTGAGTAGTTTACCTCAGACCTTCGGGTCCATAGTTATTAGCTAGATGGCTTCTGATCTCTTTTTGGATCTCAATACAATGTTCTCCCCCTCTCTTGTGGAGATCTATTCGATGTAATCTTCTTTTTGCAGTGTGTTTGTTGAGACCGATGAATTGTGGGTTTGTGATCAAGATTATCTATGAACAATATTTGAATCTTCTCTGAATTATTTTATGTATGATTGGTTATCTTTGCAAGTCTCTTCGAATAATCAATTTGGTTTGGCCTACTAGATTGATCTTTCTTGCAATGGGAGAAGTGCTTAGCTTTGGGTTCAATCTTGCGGTGTCCTTTCCCAGTGACAGTAGGGGCAGCAAGGCACGTATTGTATTCTTTCCATCGAGGATAACAAGATGGGGTTTTTATCATATTGCATGAATTTATCCCTCTACATCATGTCATCTTGCTTAAGGCGTTACTCTGTTTTCATGAACTTAATACTCTAGATGCATGCTGGATAGCGGTCGATGAGTGGAGTAATAGTAGTAGATGCAGGCAGGAGTCGGTCTACTTGTATCGGACGTGATGCCTATATACATGATCATACCTAGATATTCTCATAACTATGCTCAATTCTGTCAATTGCTCAACAGTAATTCGTTCACCCACCGTAAAATACTTATGCTCCTGAGAGAAGCCTGTCGTGGTTCTAACTCTGACAGTGAGATAGGGGGGTATGTATGGAGAGGCTAGATATCAGCTATGGAGAAGTTGTAAATACACCAGGATGTACGAGTTCAGGCCCTTCGCGGAGGAAGTAACAGCCCTACGTCTCGACGCCCGGAGGCGGTCGACTGGATTATATGTGTATGAATTACAGGGGTGCCAACCCCTGCTACTGAGGAGGGGGGTGGCTTATATAGAGTTCGCCAGACCCCTCCGGTCCTCAGTAATGCAGGGTTAAAATACATTAAGACTGGGCGTTACTGGTAACGTCCGTATTAAAGTGCTATGATGACCATAAAGACTACTTAATGGCCGACCGTTTGCTTGCGGAGTGACTTTAGATCTCCTGTCAGTCGAGTGGTTGGCTTCGTAGTCCAGTGGTAGCTTCATGGTCGAGTGTCTTGAATTTGTCGAGTGGGATACCTTCAAGTCGATTGAAAGGTGACTTCTTCCAGGGATGTCCTTGGGTAGGGCTCTTGGACAGGTCCATGCCCCTACCCTAGGTACATAGCTTCATCATTAGCCCCCGAATGGATCGAGGTTCGAGTGGGGAAGGAGTTGGGGGTCCTTCCGACTGGTTCTTAGCGTTATACGAATGTCTTGTACTGGATCAATCGTCACGGATGACGTTGCCAACTTCTTTCGGTCACCTTGATCCATTCTTGGTCTCTCGTCGAGTGAATTTCCTTACTTGTGGAATACCGAGTGTCGGCACGAGCGGGCTCTTCAGTTTGATGAGTTGTTCTGCAGCCCGCGGATTTTGCGGGATTTGAATTTCGGGAAGTGAGCGGGACGGGGGCGGCCGAAGTAATCGGCCGGGATAGGATGGAAGCTCCTCGATCTCCGCGCCACCTTTTTCGCCACGTACCACGCGCGCGCCTGTTGCGGGATTTGACGGGATCGCCTGGGCCTACCGGTCAGCCACTCGGAAGCGGCTCCTTATAAGTTGCCGGCTCGGGGCTCCCCAACAGTGTGCTCTCGCCTTTCCTTCTCCCCCCGCAAGGTCCTCTGCCACCTCCGCTCTCACCCTAGCGCCATAGGTCCGTTCGAGCCTCGCCGGTGACGATGGTGAAGGACAAGACGTCGGCTTGGGAGCGCGCGAAGAAGGCGGCGGTGCAGGGGAAGGGGAAGAAGTCTGCTCGGGGCGGATCTTCCTCGAGGACTGCTCTGCCCAGGGATTGGATCCAGGGCGACTGGATGCCCTCGGTGATTCGGCAGGAAGATCTTGGAGTCATTCCCCACGAAGCTGCGCGTCTCCCGGGGGGAGAAGTCGAACCCCAACCTCGTGACGGTGAGTGCGTCCTCCTCGCCACCCATATCGATCGCGGATTTTCTCTACCTCCTCATCCTTTTTTCCGGAGCTTTTTGAACTTCTTCGAAGCGCAGCTCCACCATTTCACTCCCAATTCCATCATGTATCTTGCGGCTTTCGTTTCCTTGTGCGAAAGTTTCTTGGGTTGCCGCCCTCATTGGGGACTCTTTAAACACATCTTCACCTGCCGTTCCCAATCGGTAAAGAAAGCCAAGTCGAGTGACGAACGGACACAAGTGATCCAGCTATGCGGGGGCCTGGCGATCCAGATGAGGGGTAAAAGTTCTTTTCCGTCTATCACTTTTCCCGAGTCGGTCTGTGGTTGGCAGTCGACCTGGTTTTATTGCCAAGACCAGGTGACCCCAGGGCAGTCGACTGGTCTTCCCCCTTTCTCTCTGGACCGAGCTCAAAATCCTGCCTCTCTGAAAGTGCTGCCGAAGGAAAAGGCGCAAGTCAAGGAGCTGGTTGGTCGAGTGGTTCAACTTGTCCGAGAGGGCGTGACCGGCATGGACTTGCTGGAGTTCTTCCTTCGGAGGCGCATCCAACCGCTTTAGGCTCGTGACCACCCTATGTGGCTATACTCGGGTCTCGACGACACCACTCGGGTTCACCCAGAGGAGGTCACCGACGAGATGCTGGAAGGGTGGCTGTCGAGCATCACAGGGAACAAAGACAACCCCCAAGGAGCCAGGAGGGTTTCCCCACTTGACAGTACATACGGCGTGGACCAGGTCCGACCTTGTGTTCCCGACTGAGATCTTGCTTTCTTCATTTGCTCTCTTTGAATCGGTCGACTAAATTTCGACTTGTCTGCTATTCTCCAGGCAACTACAGAGATGTACTCGACACCCAACGGAGCACAGGGGCAGGCCGAGGAAGGGGAGGCGAGCGGAGGCGAAAGCGGAGATGAACAGGGGGAGTGGGAGTCTGACGGCGAAGGAGAGGGAGACGACGACGTCGACTCCGGCGAAGAGGAGGAGGAGTAGGAAGCTGGACCTCCCCGCTCGGAAAGGCGATCCAAGCTTACACACGACCCTGCGCGGGAACGTGGTAAGGTGACTGCTCCCGTTGGGCAGTCGTCGAAGCGCCCTCGGACCTCTTCTCCAGCGGCGACTGAAAAAGCTCCCAAGCACCCCCGCGCGGCGCCGTCCAAGCCACCCAAGGCTCTGCCCAAGATGAGGATGACTGTCCCCACCATTTCTGGGTAATGATAGAACTTGTTCTCCTTTGTCGACCGTGGATGGATCCTTGGTCGATCCACTGAGCCGACTGACTGTCTTTCAAAATTTGCAGTGCTGCTACTTCTGAGATCTCCGCCAAGGACGATGATCAAGAGATGGAAGATGCTGTTACTTCCAACCCTGGTATGATTACTGATGTTCTTCCTTGAGTCGACTGACAATTTCTTATAACTCTGGTCGATTGAATTTTTCTCGTAGCTCCTCTTCATGTTATTAACCTTCCTAACGACGAAGACAAAGCGCCGCTGAGAGTGAGGCGGAACAGGAAAGCGTTGGCTAGCGAGACTCCACAATCCACTCCGGCGCCTGAGGCCGTAGCTCGAGACGGTGGCGATACCACCCGGGCTTCTGTGACTTTCGCCAATCCTCTGACGAGTGTGCGGCCCTCGACGTCGACCGTAAATCCGCCTTCGCTCTTCGCCACACACCACGTCCCTGAGGACCAAGTGGGTGCAGCTAAGGAAGCTATACGCCAGGCAGGCATCATGATGGAGCAGGTCAAGGTGGTTCAAGAAGCCAGCCAAGCGGCTTATAATGCGAGCTCAGCTCTTCAGAGTAACGTCCAGGTCAGTCGATTCACTGCTTGTTCTGTTAGGGTATGCTGTCTGAAGAATCTCTTTTCCGAAGATCTTTTAAATCTGTACACCCACTGGGTGTTTCTGTTAAGTTTTTTGGTCGAGTGGGGGCACGCTGAGTGCACCCACTGGGTGTAGTCCCTGAGACTACGGTGGACTGCTGGCAGTCGACTGTAGTCTTTATGTTGTGTTGCTGTAGTTTTACTCCTTCACTCGGTCTGGCCAGGCCATGTCGAATGAAACTGTATCCGGTCGACTGCGGGCAGTCGATTTTTTTTTCAAAACCAGTGGGGGCACGCTGAGTGCACCCACTGGGTGTAGTCCCCGAGACTATTGTTGAATGTTTTTGATTCAGCTGTAGTCTTAGAAACGTCATCATTGTCTCTTGGTTACTTGGAAGCAACTTATCGTGGACCTCTGTCGACTGACTTTTGCAGAAATCCTGTGAACTTGTGGCTCTCTACACTGAGTTGGAGAACAAACAGATCCAGCTCGACCTTGACTTGAAGCTCGCTCAACAGAACCTACAGAAGGCGCGAGACGAAGCAAAAGGTATGGCTGGCGAGGTTTCTCATTCTTGACGAGTGACTTCCCTTTCTTGCCCATTCTTGATGTTGAGTTCACTCGACTTTCTGTAGATAAACTGGAGGAAGCTCTGAAGAAGAAGGATCAAGATCTTGCCGAAGCACAGAAGGAGGCCTCAAGCAAAATGAAGCTTGTAGAAGAGAAACTGGCTTCGGTCGGAACTCTTGAACAGGAGAACTCCAGACTGAAAACTGCTCTCGAGACAGCTAATCGAGAGGTCAGCCGACTGAAGAACGACAAGATGGTTCTGCACGACCAGTCGGGTGAGCTGGCGGGGAAGGTAAACGATCTGGAGGCTTATCTCGGTGGACTCACCAATAAGCTGTTCGTCATGCTCGAAGGTAATTATTCCGACCCGGCTGTCTTGCAGTTACCAAGCCCGCGTAAGGCCACTGTCTTATTCTTGAATCGTGTTTGCAGAATTCTGCCAGAGCTTCGAAGAGGAAACCAGTCGAGTGGAGCCAGGCTTGGATCCCGCCAATTCTCTCGTGAAGGACGAGGCTGCTATGAACGTGCTCCGACTGGAGTCTCGTGTTACCAGCATTGTTGACTATCTTGCTCGGCTGAAGGTTGCGATGTCGCGGATCGACACATCACTCTGGCCTGGAACGACGCTTCAGAACGACCTCGAGTCCCTGATGGTTCGACTGGATGAAGTCCCGGGTCGAGTGGCGGAATGGAAGAAATCTTATGCTAGATGTGGTGCTGATGTCGCTCTGTCTCTGGTCCGCGTCCATTGCGAGGAGGCGCGAGAAGAAAAGCTGGCCGCCATCCAAGTTGCCAATACCAGGAAGCACAGCTTTCAAGACTTCAGGGAGACTTTCATTGCTGCTGCTACTCGTATTGCAGACGGGATCGACTTGGACGAGTTCGTCGCCCCTTCCAGTCCTCTGCTTGAGGAATGAAAAACTTTTATGCTTCACTTGAAATTTGCCTCAGAATGCCGAGTGGATTCTGTAACCGTTAAACTCTATCGAGCCGAGGGCTCGAGTACTTTGATCTGAGGTCTTGGACCTTTGGGTTTTATCCGAACTTGATTTATCGTTGAATATCTTCGGGAATTATCTGCCGAGTGGAACTTGGCCTTCACTAGAAATAACTTCGTATTTGTGGTGCAGCTCCGAAGGAAAAGGTAACAGTCGATTCGCATCTTGCCGTCCTTGTGGATTGGGATGTGTTCCGAACTTAGGCGAGCACTGGGCTGCAGCTAAGCCTCCGAATGGGAGGTTTGCTCCCCACTCGGTAGGATTTTTGAACACTTAGGCGAGCACTGAGCTGCAGCTAAGCCTCGAGTGGGAGGTTTGCTCTCCACTCGGTAGGATTTTTATATACTTAGGCGAGCACTGAGCTGCAGCTAAGCCTCGAGTGGGAGGTTTGCTCTCCACTCGGTAGGATTTTTATATATTTAGGCGAGTACTTGGACTGCAGCTAAGCCCCCGAGTGGGAGGTTTGCTCTCCACTCGGTAGGATTTTCAAACACTTAGGCGAGCACTGGGCTGCAGCTAAGCCTCCGAGTGGGAGTCTGGCTCACCACTCGGTAGGGTTTTCGAATACTTAGGCGAGTACTTGGACTGCAGCTAAGCCCCCGAGTGGGAGGTTTTCTCTCCACTCGGTAGGATTTTTATATACTTAGGCGAGCACTGGGCTGCAGCTAAGCCTCCGAGTGGGAGTCTAGCTCACCACTCGGTAGGGTTTTCATATACTTAGGCGAGTACTTGGACTGCAGCTAAGCCCCCGAGTGGGAGGTTTTCTCTCCACTCGGTAGGATTTTTATATACTTAGGTGAGCACTGGGCTGCAGCTAAGCCCTCGAGTGGGAGTCTGGCTCACCACTCGGTAGGATTTTTTTGCAAACTTAGGTGAAACGGATTCACAGCTAAGCTACCCACTGGGGGATTTCGTACGCAAACAAAAGTGACAGCAATTACAGGAAGAACTGGGACACTCTTGTCTTTGATAAAAATAAACTACAGAAGTTTTTCTTATTACACCTCATCCGAGTGAGAATTCAAGTGTAAAATGGGCGGAGTAGTTCCGCATTCCAAGCTCGTGGCTCGTCGATCCGGCGATCAACGTTGTAGAGATGATATGCTCCATTGTGGAGGACTCTGGTGACGATGAAGGGGCCTTCCCAAGTAGGAGCAAGTTTGTGTGGTTTCTGTTGATCCACTCGGAGGACCAAATCTCCTTCTTGGAAGGCTCGGCTCTTCACATTTCTGGCATGGAATCGACGCAAGTCTTGCTGATAGATGGTCGATCTGATCATAGCCATTTCCCTCTCCTCCTCTAGGAGGTCGCCTGCATCTTGCCGGGCTTGCTCTGCTTCGTCTTCGTTATAAAGCTCGACTCTGGGGGCGTTGTGAAGTAGATCACTCGGCAGGACGGCTTCGGTTCCGTAAACCAGAAAGAATGGCGTTCTTCCAGTCGACCGGTTCGGGGTGGTCCTCAGTCCCCACAAAACTGATGGAAGCTCATCGACCCAAGCGCCTGCTGCGTACTTGAGATCACGCATCAGTCGAGGCTTCAGTCCTTTGAGAATCAGACCATTTGCTCTTTCAGCTTGTCCATTCGACTGGGGATGCGCGACCGACGCGTAGTCGACTCGTGTGCCTTGAGAGGCGCAAAAAGCTCTGAACTTGTCTGAATCGAAGTTTGACCCATTGTCAGTGATGATGCTATGCGGGACCCCATATCTGAATATCAACTCTCTGATGAAACTGATAGCAGTGCTAGCATCAAGATTTTTGATAGGCTTGGCTTCAATCCATTTGGTGAACTTGTCGACTGCCACAAGCACATGTGTGAATCCACTCCTTCCTGTTCTAAGTGGACCAACCATGTCTAGTCCCCAAACAACGAAGGGCCAGACGAGTGGAATGGTCCTCAGAGCTGATGCTGGCTTGTGCGACATGTTGGAGTAGAACTGGCAGCCTTCACACTTGTCGACTATCTCTTTCGCCATTTCGTTTGCCCTGGGCCAGTAAAAACCCGCTCAGTATGCTTTGGCCGCGATGGTCCGAGAGGACGCATGGTGACCACAGGTCCCCGAGTGGATATCATCAAGGATTATCTGACCTTCTTCTGGCGTTATGCACTTCTGACCGATTCCAGTTGCGCTTTCTCTATACAACTGTCCTTTTATGACTGTGAAAGCTTTAGATCGACGGACGATCTGTCGAGCCTCTTCTTCGTCCTCTGGAAGTTCTTTCCTCAAGATATACACGATGTATGATATCGTCCAGTCGGGAGTGATTGCCAAGACCTCCATGACTAGGTCGACCATAGCAGTAATTTCGACTTCAGTCAGATCTGTGGCACTTTTCGGTTGCGGGGCTTCTTTTGTAAAAGGATCCTCCTGGACCGACGGCGAGCGGATGTGCTCCAAAAACACATTGCTGGGAATGGCTTCTCTCTTGGAGCCTATCTTTGCGAGATCATCAGCTGCTTGATTTTTCAGTCGGGTGATGTGATGAAGCTCTAACCCCTCGAATTTCTTTTCTAGCTTTCTTACTGCGTTGCAGTAGCCAGTCATAGCTGGGCTTCTAACGTCCCACTCCTTCATCACCTGATTAACCACCAAATCTGAGTCGCCATAGACCATGAGGCGCCGGACGCCGAGTGAAATGGCCATGCGCAACCCATACAAGAGTGCTTCATATTCTGCTTCATTATTGGAGGAATCGAAGTGAATCTGGAGAACATATCTGAGCTTATCTCCTTGGGGGGAGACCAATACTACCCCAGCACCAGAACCATTCAGCATCTTAGATCCATCGAAGAACATGGTCCAGTGCTCCGAGTGAACTTGAGTCGGAAGCTGCTGTTCAATCCACTCGGCGACGAAATCTGGAATTGCTTGGGACTTGATAGCCTTCTTTGCTTCAAACTTGATATCTAGGGGAAGGAGTTCAATCGCCCACTTCGCCACTCGACCAGTTGCATCTCTGTTGTGCAAAATCTCTGACAGTGAAGCGTCGCTGACGACTGTAATGGAATGGTCAGAGAAGTAGTGTGCAACCTTCTTCGTGGTCATGTAAATCCCATATACAAGCTTCTGGTAATGGGGATATCTTTGCTTCGAAGGAGTCAAAACTTCAGACACATAATATACTGGGCGCTGAACACTGAAGGCCTTTCCTTCTTCTTCCCGCTCGACCGTAAGTACTGTACTGACAACTTGTCCCGTGGCTGCAATGTAAAGCAGCAGAGGCTCTTTACTGATTGGGGCAGCAAGCACCGGCTGGGTGGAGAGCAGAGCTTTGAGCTCTGCAAACGCTGCATCAGCTTCTGGAGTCCACTCGAACTTGTCAGACTTCTTCATCAGTCGGTAAAGAGGCAACGCCTTTTCACCGAGACGAGAAATGAATCGACTTAGAGCGGCCAAGCAACCTGTAAGCTTCTGGACATCGTGTACACGCACAGGGCGCTTCATCCGGAATATGGTGCCAACTTTCTCGGGATTGGCATCGATTCCTCGTTCGGAAACGAGAAAACCGAGTAACTTTCCACCTGGAACTCCGAATGTGCACTTTGATGGATTGAGCTTGATATCATATCCCCTGAGGTTAGCAAAGGTTTCAGGAAGGTCAGTCAGTAGGTCAGAACCTTTCCGTGACTTAACCACAATATCATCCATGTATGCTTCTACGTTCCGACTGATCTAAGTGAGCAAACACTTCTGAATCATCCTCATGAACGTGGCTCCAGCATTCTTGAGGCCGAAGGGCATGGTGACATAACAGAAGCACCCGAATGGGGTAATGAAAGCCGTTTTGATTTCGTCGGGTCCATACAGACGGATCTGATGGTACCCTGAATAAGCATCTAGAAAAGACAAACGCTCACACCCCGCGGTCGAGTCGACTACCTGGTCGATGCGGGGGAGAGGGAAATGATCTTTCGGGCAGGCCCGATTGATATGTTTAAAGTCAATGCACATGCGAAGTGACTTGTCCTTCTTGGGGACCATGACAACATTGGCAAGACACTCGGAGTGGTAAATCTCTCGGATGAACTCCGCTGCTAAGAGCCGAGCCACCTCCTCGCCAATAGCTTTCCTCTTCTGGACGGCGAACCGTCAAAGATGTTCTTTCACAGGCTTGAACTTCGGGTCGACTCGTAGACAGTGCTTGGCCAGCCCCCTGGGAACTCCAGGCATGTCAGAAGGCTTCCATGCGAAGATGTCCCAGTTCTCACGGAGGAACTGGATGAGCGCTTCTTCCTATTTGGAGTCGAGCGTCGTTGAGATGTGAGTCGGAGCAGCATTGGGGTCGGTCGGGTGAATGTGAACTGGCTTAGTTTCACCGGACGACTGAAAAGCTGATTCTGAAGCTGGCTTCTTGGCTCGCAGCAATTCACTCGGATCAGCAGTCTTCTGGTACTCTTGCAACTCGACTACTGACATCTGAGCATCAGCGATCTTTGATCCTTTCTGAAAACACTCCTCTGCTTTCTTCCGATTGCCTGTAACGGTGATCACACCTCTGGGGCCGGGCATCTTCAACTTGAGATACACATAGCACGGTCGAGCCATGAAGCGTGCATAAGCTGGCCGGCCCAGAATAGCATGATAAGCACTTTGGAAGTCCACAACCTGAAATGTCAACTTTTCCTTGCGGTAATTCTTTGAATCATCGAAAACCACATCGAGAGCAATCTGGCCGAGTGACTCAGCTTTCTTTCCAGGAATGACTCCATGGAAATTCATGTTGCTGGCACTGAGCCTGGACATCGGAATGCCCATCCCTTTCAACGTTTCTGCATACAGTATGTTCAGGCCGCTGCCACCATCCATCAGGACTTTGGTCAGTCGAGTGCCTTCGACAACTGGATCGACCACCAGAGCTTGCCTCCCAGGGGTGGCAATGTGCGCAGGGTGATCGGACTGGTCGAACGTGATGGCAGTCTGAGACCACTTCAGGTAGCTGGGTGTTGCCGGGGCAACCATATTCACTTCACGGTTAATGACTTTCAGTCGACTTTTGCTTTTGACATCAGCAAAAATCATCAAGGTGGAATTGACTTGGGGGTATCCATCGTCACTATCTTCTTTGTCCTCAACTCTGTCTAACTCTTTTCCCTTGTCTTTGGACTGCTTGCCCTGAAATTGCTGGATCAGGAGCCGGCACTGTCGAGTGGTATGCTTTGGGTAAATAATATTACCCTCTTCATCTTTCTTGGTGTGGATGTGACATGGCAGATCCAAAACATCATTTCCATCTTGATCCTTGACTTTCTTGGGGTTCCAGGGCCCCTTGGGTTTTCCCTTGAATTTTCCCTGGGTTACGGCCAGGGCCTCCCCAGGAGCGGCTGGCTCAGCCTTCCGCTTCTGCTACCGACTGGAATTGCCTCCGGTTTCCTGGGTGACTGCTTTCTGCTCGCCGCTCCGGAGTCGATCTTCACCTTCTCCGTTAGCGTATTTGGTGGCGATTTCCATCATTCGATTCAGAGACATTTCTCCGGTCCGACCGAACTTTAGGTTCAACTCTCTGTTCTTGGCGCCTTCTTTAAAGGCACAAACTGCTTGGTGATCTGGTACATTCTCAACTGTGTGATGCAAAGTGATCCACCTCTGGATGTAATCCCTCCGAGTTTCACTCGGTTTCTGCACGCAAGACCGCAATTCTGTAAGGCCTGCCGGTCGCTTGCATGTTCCTTCAAAGGTCGTGAAAAACACTCGAGAGAGATCCTCCCAAGTGTAGATGCTGCTGGGTGCTAACTGATTCAGCCACGCTCTGGCTGAGCCCTCTAACAGGAGAGGCAAATGCTTCATAGCCACCTCATCATTGCCACCACCAATCTGGACAGCCACTCGGTAGTCTTCGAGCCAAGTGTCAGGCTTAGACTCGCCGGTGAACTTGCTGACTCCAGTCGCCAACCGGAAGTTGGGAGGAATCACTGCGGCCCTGATGGCTCGACTGAAATACTCTGGCCCCGAAACACGTACTCTGCTGCTGGCAGGCGCATCCCTGTCGTGGCCTTCTCGGTGAGCTCTGTTCGTGTCAACCAGACCCTGAATGAGGATGGATCTCGCATCAAAGCCTGGGTCCCTGGGGTCGACTGGAACTCTCCGCCCAACACTATGAGGGTGTCTATCATCCTGCTGTCGAGGCGCATATGACCCACTCCTCGGGGGAGGGGTTGGCACTCGACGTCGATCAAACCGGTGATCATACTGCTCATTTCTTCTGTACTGATCGTGCCGGTCTCCGCGTCCCTCACGCCTCGGGGGCGATCTTGGGTTGTGAGCCGACTGGACTATATCCGTTGTAATGGATCGACTGTGGATCCTATTCCGCGACTGAGAAACAGCGGAATTCTGGTTTCCCGCTGCCCAGAGCAACACTCTGATTTGCAACAAGCCCCTGCCAGCCTCCGACTGGGAGGGCTGAATCGATTCTGCTATACAGGCCGCGGCTGCCAAATTCTGAACTGGGGTTCGATATACCTGCGTAGGCGGGAAGAGCTGACGTCGACTGGACTCGGGAGCTCACTGACGCGCTTGCTCGTTGAGTATTCGCTGGAGATTCTCCAGTCGAGTGTGCTCGGCCAAGTTAGCCAAGCGCGCAATCTCCAAGGCCCGGACCTCGGGGGTTTCTCCGACGATAGGAGTGTGGAGTGCATCCATGTTCCGGTGGAGAAGCTCCTTTCGCTGCAATGACGTGAGAGGTTCGGGGACATACTCATCGTGGGGATGTGACGGGTCGCCTCCACCCGCGCCTCCATCGGTGCGAGGGAAACCGGGAGGACTGTGTGTTCCATCGACGGCCAGAACCTCAGCCGTCGGGTCGCTGCTGTCGCACTCGGATGCGGTCTCCGCGGAGCCAGTCGACAGGTCGAACAGGCCATAGAGGGATTCGTCGGGCTCGATTGCCGCGACTAGTGGGGCTGCCGACTGGCGGACCACGGCATGCCTCACCCACCTCTGAAGTCTCGACCGGCCAGAGCGCTTGCGCCGGTGGGAGACAGGGCGGGAAGATGAAACGGGAGCCGATCGATACTGGGTCGACGGCTGCCGCAGGAGGACGCCACGGACACATGCGCGGAAGTGCGTCGCACCGCGGACGGGGAGGGCGTCGATGTCGAGTGGAGCCTCCTGAAGCCAAGCGGAGTTGTCGGCGATGAACGTGAGTGCGCCGAGACGGATCTCGCGGCCCTCCACCAAATCTCCGCACGAAAACATGATCAAAGGGATTGGAAAAATCGCAACTTCTCCAACTAGGCGCTAAGACTCCTGCCCCAAGGTGGGCGCCAACTGTCGTGGTTCTAACTCCGACAGTGAGGTAGGGGGGTATGTATGGACAGGCTAGATCTCAGCTATGGAGAAGTTGTAAATACACCAGGATGTACGAGTTCAGGCCCTTGGCGGAGGAAGTAACAGCCCTACGTCTCGGCGCCCGGAGGCGGTCGACTGGATTATATGTGTATGAATTACAGGGGTGCCAACCCCTGCTACTGAGGAGGGGGGTGGCTTATATAGAGTTCGCCAGACCCCTCCGGTCCTCAGTAATGCAGGGTTAAAATACATTAAGACTAGGCGTTACTGGTAACGTCCCTATTAAAGTGCTATGATGACCATAAAGACTACTTAATGGTCGACCATTTGCTTGCGGAGTGACTTTAGATCTCCTGTCAGTCGAGTGGTTGGCTTCGTAGTCCAGTGGTAGCTTCCTGGTCGAGTGTCTTGAATCCGTCGAGTGGGATACCTTCAAGTCGATTGAAAGGTGACTTCTTCCAGGGATGTCCTTGGGTAGGGCTCTTAGGACAGGTCCATGCCCCTACCCTAGGTACATAGCTTCATCAAAGCCTCTAGTGAAACCTATGGCCCCCGGGTCTATCTTCATCATACTAATCTTCCAATACTTAGTTATTTCCCTTGCTTTTTACTTTGCTTTTATTTTACTTTGCATCTTTATCATAATAGTACCAAAAATATTATCTTATCATATCTATCAGATCTCACTCTCGTAAGTGACCGTGAAGGGATTGACAACCCCTTATCGTGTTGGTTGCGAGGAGTTATTTGTTTTGTGCAGGTACGAGGGACTTGCATGCAGCCTCCTACTGGATTGATACCTTGGTTCTCAAACACTGAGGGAAATACTTACGCTACTTTGCTGCATCATCCTTTCCTCTTCAAGGAAATCCAACGCAGTGCTCAAGAGGTAGCAAGATGAATTTCTGGCGCCGTTGCCGGGGAGGTTCACGCAAGTCAAGATTTGACTCCCAACAACGAGCCATTTCTGGCGCCGTTGCCAGGGAGTCTATGCAAAAGTCAACATACCAAGTACCCATCACAACCCTTATCTCCCGCATTACATTATTTGCCATTTGCCTCTCGTTTTCCTCTCCCCCACTTCACCCTTGTTGTTTTATTCGCCCTCTCTCTCTATCCTCCCTCTCTTTCTCTATTTGCCTCCTTTTGCCTGCTTGCTTTTTGTTTGCTTGTGTGTTGGATTGCTTGCTTGTCACGATGGCTCAAGATAACACTAAATTGTGTGACTTTACCAATACCAACAACAATGATTTTATTAGCACTCCGATTGCTCCTCTTACCTATGTTGAATATTGTGAAATTAATGCCTCTTTGCTGAATCTTGTCATGAAAGATCCGTTTTCCGGCCTTCCTAGTGAAGATGTCGCTACCCATCTAAATAGCTTTGTTGATTTGTGTGATATGCAAAAGAAGAAAGATGTGGACAACGATATTGTTATGTTGAAGCTATTTCCTTTTTCTCTTATAGATCGCGCTAAAGCTTGGTTTTCGTATTTTCCTAAAAATAGTATTGATTCTTGGAACAAGTGCAAAGATGCTTTTATCTCTAAGTATTTTCCTCCCGCTAAGATCATCTCCCTTAGAAACTATGTTATGAATTTTAAGCAACTTGATCATGAACATGTTGCACAAGCTTGGGAGAGGATGAAATTAATGATACGTAATTGCCCTACTCATGGCTTGAATTTGTGGATGATTATACAAATTTTTTATGTTGGATTGAATTTTGCTTCTAGAAATCTTTTAGATTCGGCCGCGGGAGGCACTTTTATGGAAATAACTTTAGGAGAAGCTACTAAACTCCTAGATAATACTATGGTTAATTATTCTCAATGGCATACTGAAAGATCTACTAATAAAAAGGTGCATACTGAAAGAAATTAATGTTTTGAGTGGAAAGATGGATGAACTTATGAAATTATTTGCTAGTAAGAGTGTTTCTTCTGATCCTAATGATATGCCATTGTCTACTTTGATTGAGAACAATAATGAATCTATGGATGTGAATTTTGTTGGTAGGAATAATTTTGGTAACAACGCGTATAGAGGAAATTTAATCCTAGGCCTTATCCTAGTAATCCCTCTAATAATTATGGTAATTCCTACAAAAATTCTTATGGAAATTATAATAAGATGCCCTCTGAATTTGAGAATAGTGTTAAGGAATTTATGAATTCGCAAAAAAATTCAATGCTTTGCTTGAAGAGAAATTGCTTAAAGTTGATGATTTGGCTAGGAACGTTGATAGAATTTCTCTTGATGTTGATTCTTTAAAGCTTAGATCTATACCTCCTAAGCATGATATCAATGAGTCTCTCAAAGCCATGAAAATTTCCATTGATGAGTGCAAAGAAAGAACCGCTAGGATGCGTGCTAAGAAAGATGCCTTTATAAGAGCGAGTTCTTCTAGTTCCTATGAAAATAAAGATGAAGATTTAAAAGTTATTGATGTGTCCCTGATTAAATCTTTGTTTTGCAATATGAATCTTGATAATGACGAGACTTAATATGATCCACCTTTACCTACAAGGCGTTCCAAAAATTCGGAGTTTTTAGATCTTGATGCTAAATTTGATGAAAGTGGGATTGAAGAAATTAAAACCCTAGATGTTGCAAAACCCAATATTTTGGATTTCAAGGAATTTAATTATGAAAATTGCTCTTTGATTGATTGTATTTCCTTGTTGCAATCTGTGCTAAATTCACCTTATGCTTATAGTCAAAATAAAGCGTTTACTAAACATATCGTTGATGCCTTGATGCAATCTTATGAAGAAAAATTTGAGTTGGAAGTTTCTATCCCTAGAAAACTTTATGATGAGTGGGAACCAAATATTAAAATTAAGATTAAAGATCATGAGTTCTATGCTTTATGTGATTTGGGTGCTAGTGTTTCCATGATTCCAAAGACTTTGTGTGATTTGTTAGGTTCCGTGATTTTGATGATTGCTCTCTAAACTTGCACGTTGTGGATTCCACTATTAAGAAACCTATGGGAAGAATCAATCATGTTCTTATTGTCGCAAATAGGAATTATGTGCCCGTAGATTTTATTGTCCTTGACATAGATTGCAATCCTTCATGTCCTATTATTCTTGGTAGACCTTTCCTTAGAACGATTGGTGCAATTATTGATATGAAGGAAGGAAATATTAGATTCCAATTTACGTTAAGGAAAGGCATGGAACACTTTCCTAGAAATAAAATTAAATTACCTTATGAATCCATTATGAGAGCCACTTATGGATTGCCTACCAAAGATGGCAATACCTAGATCTATCCTTGCTTTTTATGCCCAGCTAGGGGCGTTAAACGATAGCGCTTGTTGGGAGGCAACCCAATTTTATTTTTATTCCTTGCTTTTTGCTCCTGTTTAGTAATAAATAATTTACCTAGTCTCTGTTTGGTTGTGTTTTTTGTGTTTAATGAGTGTTTGTGCCAAGTAGAACCGTTGGGAAGAGTTGGGGAAAGTCTTGTTATCTTGCTGTAAAAAACAGAAACTATAGCGCTCACGAGAAATGCTTCCATTTTTATTTGGAAAGTGATATTTAGTTAATTATTTTTGCATATTATTAATACATAAATTCCTCACGTCCAGAAATTTATTTTAGAATTTTTGGGGTTCAGATCTTGCGCTAGTTACAGATTACTACAGTCTGTTCTGTTTTTGACAGATTCTGTTTTTCGTGTGTTGTTTGCTTATTTTGATGAATCTATGGCTAGTAAAATAGTTTATAAACCATAGAGAAGTTGGAATACAGTAGGTTTAACACCAATATAAATAAAGAATGAGTTCATTACAGTACCTTGAAGTGGTCTTTTGTTTTCTTTCGCTAACGGAGCTCACGAGATTTTCTACTTTAAGTTTTGTGTTGTGAAGTTTTCAAGTTTTGGGTAAAGATTTGATGGATTATGGAACAAGGAGTGACAAGAGCCTAATCTTGGGTATGCCCATGGCACCCCCAATTTAATCTAAGGACACCTAAAAGCCAAAGCTTGGGGATGCCCCGGAAGGCATCCCCTCTTTCGTCTACTTCTATCGGTAACTTTACTTGGAGCTATATTTTTATTCACCACATGATATGTGTTTTTCTTGGAGCGTCTTGTATGATTTGAGTCTTTGCTTTTTAGTTTACCACAATCATCCTTGCTGTACAAACCTTTTGAGAGATCTATACATGATTTGGAATTTGTTAGAATACTCTATGTGCTTCACTTATATCTTTTGAGTTATATAGTTTTTCTCTAGTACTTCACTTATATCTTTTAGAGCACGGTGCTGGATTTGTTTTGTAGAAACTATTGATCTCTCATGCTTCACTTAGATTATTTTGAGAGTCTTAAATAGCATGGTAATTTTCTTAAATAATCCTAATGTGCTAGGTATTCAAGATTAGTAAAAAAATTCTTATGAGTGTTTTGAATACTAAGAGAAGTTTGATGCTTGATGATTGTTTTGAGATATGGAGGTAATAATATCAAAGTCATGCTAGTTGAGTAGTTGTGAAATTGAGAAATGCTTGTGTTGAAGTTTGCAAGTCCTGTAGCATGCACGTATGGTAAACGTTATGTGACAAATTTGAAACATGAGGTGTTCTTCGCTTGTCCTCCTTATGAGTGGCGGTCGGGGACGAGCGATGGTCTTTTCCTACCAATCTATCCCCATAGGAGCATGCGCGTAGTGCTTGTTTTTTTTATGACTTGTAGATTTTTGCAATAAGTATGTGAGTTCTTTATGACTAATGTTGATTCCATGGATTATACGCACTCTCACCCTTCCATCATTGCTAGCCTCTTCGGTACCGTGCATTGCCTTTTCTCACATTGACAGATGGTGCAAACTTTGCCGGTGCATCCAAACCCCATGATATGATACGCTATTTCACACATAAACCTCCTTATATCTTCCTCAAAACAGACACCATACCTACCTATTATGGCATTTCCATAGCCATTCCGAGATATATTGCCATGCAACTTTCCACCATTCCGTTTATCATGACACATTCATCATTGTCATATTGCTTTGCATGATCATGTAGTTGACATCGTATTTGTGGCAAAGCCACCGTTCATAATCTTTCATACATGTCACTCTTCATTCATCGCAATCCCGGTACACCGCCGGAGGCATTCATATAGAGTCATCTTTTGTTCTAGCATCGACTTGTAATCATTGAGTTGTAAATAAATAGAAGTGTTATGATCATCATTTTCTAGAGCATTGTCCCAAGTGAGGAATAAAAAAATAAAAAGAGAGAGAAAGGCCATAAAAAAGAA
The DNA here is from genome assembly GCF_056163025.1 of Triticum urartu. NCBI lineage: Eukaryota > Viridiplantae > Streptophyta > Magnoliopsida > Poales > Poaceae > Triticum > Triticum urartu. The sequence goes on along the minus strand of NC_141873.1, from coordinate 183,685,558 downwards.
AAGAAGAGAAGGCCCAAAAAAAGAGAAAAAGAGAGAAGGGACAATGCTAGTATCCTTTGCCACACTTGTGCTTCGAAGAAGCACCATAATCTTCATGATAGAGAGTCTTTTGTTTTGTCACTTTCATATACTAGTGGGAATTTTTCATTATAGAACTTGGTTTGTATATTCCAACAATGGGCCTCCTCAAGTTCCCTAGGTCTTCGTGAGCAAGCAAGTTGGATGCACACCCAGTTAGTTTCTTTTGTTGAGCTTTCATACATTTATAGCTCTAGTGCATCCGTTGCATGGAAATGCCTACTCCTTGCATTAACATCAATCGATGAGCATCTCCATAGCCCATTGATTAGCCTCGTTCATGTGAGACTTTCTCCTTTTTTTGTCTTCTCCACATAACCCTCATCATCATATTCTATTCCACCCATAGTGCTATGTCCATGGCTCGCGCTCATATATTGCATGAAAGTTTATAGGTTTGAGATTACTAAAGTATGAAACAATTGCTTGGCTTGTCATTGGGGTTGTGCATGATGAGAGAATTCTTGTGTGACGAAAATGGAGCATGACTAAACTATATGATTTTGTAGGGATGAACTTTCTTTGGCCATGTTATTTTGAGAAGACATAATTTCTTAGTTAGTATTCTTGAAGTATTATTATTTTTATGTCAATATGAACTTTTATCTTGAATCTTTCGGATCTAAATATTCATACCACAATTAAGAAGAATTACATTGAAATTATGCCAAGTAGCATTCCACATCAATAATTCTGTTTTTATCATTTACCTACTCGAGGACGAGCAGGAATTAATCTTGGGGATGCTTGATACGTCTCCAACGTATCTATAATTTTTGATTGCTCCATGCTATATTATCTATTGTTTTGTACATTATTGGGATTTATTATCCACTTTAGTATTATTTTTGGGACTAACCTATTAACCGGAGGCCCAGCCCAGAATTGCTGTTTTTTGCCTATTTTAGGCTTTCACAGAAAAGGAATATCAAACGGAGTCCAAACGGAATGAAACCTTCGGGAACGTGATTTTCGGAATGAACATGATCCAGGAGACTTGGACCCTACGTCAAGAAATAAAGGAGGAAGCCGCGAGGTAGGGGGCGCGCCTACCCCCCTCCCCAGGCGCACCCTCCACCATCATGGGCCCCCTGTTGCTCCACCGACGTACTCCTTCCTCCTATATATACCTACGTACCCCCAAACGATCAGATACGGAGCCAAAAACCTAATTCCACCGCCGCAACCTTCTGTATCCACGAGATCCCATCTTGGGGCCAGTTCCGGAGCTCCGCCGGAGGGGGCATCCACCACGGAGGGCTTCTACATCAACACCATAGCCTCTCTGATGAAGTGTGAGTAGTTTACCTCAGACCTTCGGGTCCATAGTTATTAGCTAGATGGCTTCTTCTCTCTTTTTGGATCTCAATACAATGTTCTCCCCCTCTCTTGTGGAGATCTATTCGATTTAATCTTCTTTTTGCGGTGTGTTTGTTGAGATCGATGAATTGTGGGTTTACGAGCAAGATTATCTATGAACAATATTTGAATCTTCTCTGAATTATTTTATGTATGATTGGTTATCTTTGCAAGTCTCTTCGAATTATCAGTTTGGTTTGGCCTACTAGATTGATCTTTCTTGCAATGGGAGAAGTGCTTAGCTTTGGGTTCAATCTTGCGGTGTCATTTCCGAGTGACAGTAGGGGCAGCAAGGCACGTATTGTATTGTTGCCATCGAGGATAACAAGATGGGTTTTTTATCATATTGCATGAATTTATCCCTCTACATCATGTCATATTTCTTAAGGCGTTACTCTGTTTTCATGAACTTAATACTCTAGATGCATGCTGGATAGCGGTCGATGAGTGGAGTAATAGTAGTAGATGCAGGCAGGAGTCGGTCTACTTGTCTTGGACGTGATGCCTATATACATGATCATACCTAGATATTCTCATAATTATGCTCAATTTTGTCAATTGCTCAACAGTAATTCGTTCACCCACCGTAAAATACTTATGCTCTTGAGAGAAGCCACTAGTGAAACCTATGGCCCCCGGGTCTATCTTCATCATATTAATCTTCCAATACTTAGTTATTTCCTTTGCTTTTTACTTTGCTTTTATTTTACTTTGCATCTTTATCATAAAAATACCAAAAATATTATCTTATCATATCTATCAGATCTCACTCTCGTAAGTGACCGTGAAGGGATTGACAACCCCTTGTCACGTTGGTTGCGAGGAGTTATTTGTTTTGAGTAGGTACGAGGGACTTGCGTGCAGCCTCCTACTGGATTGATACCTTGGTTCTCAAAAACTGAGGGAAATACTTACGCTACTTTGCTGCATCATCCTTTCCTCTTCAAGGAAATCCAACGCAGTGCTCAAGAGGTAGCAAAGGCTTGTTTCTTACTTAATGTTGTAGGATCATCACATGTAGCTTTGTAAGCACCACTGGACTTGTTGTGAAGCTTTTCTTTATCCTTGAGTGACATCTCATGAGCAACAATTCTACCAATGAATTCTGTTGGCTTTTGATCTTTGTAATTGGGCATAATTTGCATCAAGGTGCATGTGGTATCATATTTTCCATCCATAGGATCTTCTTGATGATGACTCTGTCAGTCATCTCTTCACTTTGTAAGCCGGCAATCTCATTTGTGTTGAGAGCAAGCCTAGAATACATTTCAGCGACTCCTTCACCATCCTTCATTTTGAACTTGTCAAGTTGACTTTGAAGCACATCCAATTTGGATTCCTTGACGGACTCGGTACCTTCATGCATATCAACCAAAGTATCCAAAATTTACTTTGCATTCTCAAGGCGACTGATTTTGTTGAATTCTATGGGGCACAATCCATTGAAGAGGATATCGCAAGTTTGAGAATTATATTGCAACATTTTCAATTGTTCCGCGATCGCTTCGCGATTCGGTTCTCGTCCATCTTCAAAGAATTCACCTCGCAAACAATACACACAATAGCCCAAACGGCAGGGTTATGTCTAAGAATATGCATTTTCATCTTATGCTTCCAACTAGCAAAATTAGAACCATCAAAGTAAGGACCTCTATGGTGATAATTTCCCTTGCTAGACGCCATACTCTCCTAGGTTGTGAAACCAAGGCTATGATCACCAATGCTATGGAAATCAAGGCAAATAGAGACCAAAGCTCTGATACCACTTGTAGGATCGAAAGTAGGTCTAGAGGGGGTGATTAGATTACTTGACCAAATAAAAATCTAGCCTTTTCCCAATTTTAAGTCTTGGCTGATTTTAGCAACTTAGCACAAGTCAAGCAATCAACCTACACATGCAATTCTAAGAGTATAGAAGTGCAAAATAAGACATTGCATATGAAGGTAAAGGGAAGGGTTTAGAGAAGGCAAACACAATATAGACATGAAGATTTTTGGCATGGTTCCGATAGGTGGTGCTATCGTACATCCATGTTGATGGAGACTTCAACCCACAAACGGTAACGGTTGCGCGAGTCCACGGAGGGCTCCACCCACAAAGGGTCCACGAAGAAGCAACCTTGTCTATCCTGCCATGGCCATCGCCCACGAAGGACTTGCATCACTTGGGTAGATCTTCATGAAGTAGGCGATCTCCTTGGTCTTCCAAACTCCTTGGTTCAACTCCACAATCTTGATGGAGGATCCCAAGTGACACCTAACCAGTCTAGGAGGCACCACTCTCCAAAAGGTAATACATGGTGTGATGATGATGAACTCCTTACTCTTGTGCTTCAAATGATAGTATCTCCAACACTCAACTCTCTCTCACAGATTTGGCTATGTTGGAAAGATGATTTGAGTGGAAAGCAACTTGGGGAAGGCTAGAGATCAAGATTCTCATGGTTGGATTGGAATGTCTTGGTCTCAACACATGAGTAGGTGGTTCTCTCTCAAAAAATGAATAGTGGAAGTGTAGGCACATTCTGATGGCTCTCTCTTGAATAGAGAAGGGGTGGAGGGGTATATATAGCCTCCACACAAAATCTAACCATTACACACATTTGACCCAATTCGGTTAGACCGAATAGGTGAACTCGGTGAGACCGATGTAGTTCAAAAAGTGAATGTTAGGATTTTCGGTGGGACTGACATGGTCAACTCGGTGGGATCGATGCCCTAGGGTTACGTCAAAACCTCAACTCGGTGTGACCGATTGCATGAGCTCGATGGGACCAATTTCAGCAATGCTCAAACAGAGAGTTAGTCTGGCAAAGTAGGTTGGAACAATCGCTCATTTCGGTAAGACCGAAACATTACGAAAGGGAAACAAAGAGTTTGCATTGCGAACTCGGTGGGACAGATCGCTCATTTCGATAAGAACGAAATGTTACAAAGGGAAATGGAGAGTTTGCAATCCCATTTGGATGAGACCGAAATACCTATCAGTGACACCAGACTGATTAGGGTTTCTGGCTATGGCTATGTCAAAGGAACTCAATGGCGCCGGATAGATCAAATCGGTGCGGCCGAGTTTGACTTTAGGTTTACGACATATTTGGATTTGAGAAAGTGGTTGAGGAATTTGGAGCATATCACTAAGCATTTTGAGCAAGTTGAGAATTAAGCAACACCTCATCCCCTTTTAACAGTATTGGCTTTTCCTATGGACACAATGTGATCTTGGATCACTAAAATAGAAATGAAGAGTCTTAAGCTTTTGCCAATATTTGTCCTTAGCAATTTGAGGGGTCCAAATCTCAAGTCCATGCCATGCCAATCATTGAACTTTCTAAAATATTCAACTTGAATGGATATTAGTTCAATGAGCTATATGTTGTTATGAATTACCAAAACCACCCGGGGATTAATTGCACTTTCATTACCTCACATGCATGATGTGTTTGTTTCTCATGGTGGATGTTAAAGAGCCCTTAACTATAGACTATAATATATAACGGAATAAGAATTCTTCACCCTGAGTGATAAATAGTTGAACTTCTTGTATGCTTCATCAAAATAGGACATGTAATATACTATTGGAAAGCTATGTACAAGGAGACACTATTCCATGTAGAAATTGTTCAGAAAAGCCTCACCGATTAAGACCTATTTTGAGAATGGTGTTTTTTTCGTATTGAAAATGTTAATTGTATTTGTGATCACAATTTCAAATGGTTTATCGGGAGCCATGCAAATAATATGGTGTTGGAAATCAGTTGCAAACCCGCTCCTTTTTCACATAGAAATGTCTTCCAAATCCAAAAGGTTTAAAAGTAATTTAAAAATAATGGAAATTTGAATGAGAACATATTTTTGGTTCATTTTAAAATGGTTTGTGTGAATGTACAAATGGTATGGCATTGGAAAGAAGGACAAAATGCAAGAACTTTTGGCATATAACTTTTCCTTGAATTGTATATGAATTGAATTGTACTTTGTAAAAGGCAAAAAAACTAATGGGAAATTTTTAAGAAGTTTCTTTGGAAGCTATTTGAATGCTAAACAAATAATGTAGATAGATTTCCCCAATTCCCAACCGCTTAAAAGGATTTAAATAAAACATGATCGGGCATGCTATTTCTCAAAGCTGAAATAGGTAGTCATAGTACGTCGTGCTCGCACTTTGACTTCCAAGAATTTCACATCTGAACCTCACTATGTTTTCTTGTATTATTTTGGCTATGAATCCTCAAATGTTTTGCCAGAATTGTGCAAATGATATATGGTTGGAAAGCTATTGCAAATAAGCATGTTTTTGTGTTGGGAATTATTTAAAATTCAACACAGTTTAAGAGTAGTTTTGAAACTATAGAACTTGTTTCGATCAACATAAATCAAATGTTGGAATTGTTTGTCGGAATCAAATATATAATGTATCGTTGGAAAAAATAATGGGAGTAAAGTTTTCATTTAGAGTATTTTTCAAATTCATCGCAATTTAAGAGGAGATCTGCAAGCACCAAAAATGGAGTAATTTTTTTAGAACTCCAAGTTGAGCTTCGACTTCTTCTAGTGGATTATATGAACTGTCATAGGGTGAGCGTGTGAACTTCCAATAGAAACCCTTTTATGTTTTATTTTTAGTATCATTTTCTCTTCCCAACCGCACTCGGGCGTCTTTTGAACTGCTAGGTGTTCCACATATGAACTCCTATGTGTTTTTATTGTAAGTCCTAAATTGTTTATTCAAATGGAGAATTTGATATATCATTGGTTATATATTAAAAAGGACCAACCACTTCAAAAAAATGACACATCCGTGACATTTTGGGCCGAACGATTTTTTTTTCTGTCATACATATGACACTTCTATGACGATAATTGTGACAAAACCTGGTATCATCATAGATGTGGTGGGCTCCTACTTCTATGACAAAAAATCATGACAGAAAATGGGCTTTTCGTCCTGGGCGGGCTGGAGACGCAGCTGCATGACATTCTTTGGACCGTCCATGATGGAAAAAACCATGGTAGAAGCGAGGGCGAAGAAAATTTCGGGGAGTTCCCGATTACGGTGGGAGGTCGGAGGCCGAGTGATGCGCTTTTCTCTCGTACACGTACACGCGTGTGTGCGAGGCGTTGGCTCTAACTGAACCCGAGTGAGGCGTTGGGCTCTAACTGAACCCGAGCGATTGCACTGCAGGCTACGCGTTACTGAACCCGAGCGATCGATCGATGGCTGTTAACTGAACCTGATCGAGCGATTCCTTCGCTACTGCTGCAAACTGAAGCCGATCGATGCTGCCTCTGGACGAACAGTGAGCGTTGTGGGGGGGGGGGGTTGGATGAACAGTTCCCAGTGGGGGTGGATGAACAGAACCCCGATCGATCGAGCCGGTTGGGGCTGGATGACAGGACCCCGTGGAGGGCTGGATGAACAGGACCACCCCGTGGAGGGCAGGATGAAAAGTAGACGGTGGAGGTCAGGATGAATAGTAGATGGTGGAGGGTAGGATGAATAGTAGCCCGTGGAGGGGTGGTTGAACAGGAGCCCGTGGAGAGGGCTGGTTGAACAATAGCCGGTGCAGTAGCGCGCGGTGGAGGCTGGATGAACAGGAGCCTGTGGATGAACAGTCGCAGGTGGAGGCTAGAGGAGGTCGACGGTGGATGAACAGTAGCTCGTGGAGGCTGGAGAGGGTCGATGGTGGAGATGAACTGTATCCCGTGGAGTCCCGTTTTGGGTACGCCACACCCCTCCCGATGAACAGGACCCCCGTTTCGACCGTAGGCGGTCTGTTTCGTCCGTTTTGCGGTACGCCACACCCCTCCCGATGAAAAGGACCCCCGTTTTGACCGTAGAAGGTTCGTTTCCTCCGTTTTGCGGTACGCCAGACCCCTCCCGATCAACAGGACCCTGTTCCGAACGTAGGAGATCTGTTTCCTCCGTTGTGCGGTATGCCTGGCCTCGTTTCTATCGCCTGTTCCACCCAAGCCCTCCGGATGAACATGACGACGCATTCCGTTCCGACCCAGCTGGTTGGCTCCTATGCATTCCGTTGCCTCCCGATGAACACGACGCATTCCGTTGCCTCCCCATGAACACGACGCATTCCGTTGCCTCCCCATGAACACAACGACGACGCAGTTTCTCCGTTCCGACCCAGCCATGTCAACGAACCCTCGCCGTATGTATGCGCGAGTAGGCGTTTGAGACCCCGCCCGTATGTACACATACGTGGCCGTATTTTCTTTCTTGCACCCTGTCCGCCTCTACTACGACATGTGCGCACCTCTACATCCACCAGTATATATGTACATACACATTCACGACCAGAATGACAACGTTACGTACGCTTCGACCAGGTGGGTCCCGACTGTCAGGCACTTCCTTGCGTGCGAAGATGTAGCTGGTGGGTCCCAACAGTCAGGGAGGCGAAATACGGTGGCCCGTTCGGTGGGTCCCACTGTCAGTTGGAGGAATAATTATTTTGCACGTAATAAGGAGGCACTTCCTTGCTGCGCCCGTGGACCCAGCTATCAGCGTCTCCACGTAGAGTCCACGTCCGATGGAAGCCGTTCCTTGACCATGTTGACCACGCCGCGCCGAGAGCACCAGGGCGGTGGACGACGGTGAGGCCTAGGAAGGGGACGACGTGGAGCCGGGGAAGACGCGATAGTGGATGCCCATGCGTAGAGGAGTACGAGGGCACTGGTTCGCTGCGGTGTGAGGCTGCCGTCGCCGTAGAGTAACAGGGGGTGTGGGTGAGTAGAGGGATGGCCTGGCCCGCGGTGGGAGTAGTAGGGGGCGGTGAGGCCTCCGCCGCATCGCAGCCGGCCACGGGAGGCAGAACCACGAGGCACGACCGGCGCTGGTTTGGGCGGCTAGAGCAAGAAGACCAGAGGTTGAAGAAGCACTACGGCCACTGGATGGACACCGTACGGTCCCTGGAGCTAGAATCGTGCATATTGACTAAGTTGACAAAGCCCTCCGTCCCCATCAAGTTAGTAGGCCCACAAGTCAACCTGCCACTATACTGGGTCCCAGCTAACACGGGGAGTATTTTTTTGTGCGTAATAAGGAGGCACTTCCTTGCGTGCGAAGATATAGTTGGTGGGTCCGAGCTGTCAGCGGCGGTAAAATTTTTTCGCGAAATACACAGGCCCTTTCGGTGGGTCCCTGATATCAGGTGGAGGAATCATTATTTTGCCGTAATAAGGAGGCATTTCCTTGCGTGCGGCCGTGGACCCAGCTGTCGGCATCTCCACGTACAGTCCACTTCAGATGCATGTCGGTCATTGACCACGTTGACCAGGCCATGCCGAGAGCACCAGGGCGATGGACGACGGCGAGGCCTAGGAAGGGAACGACACAGAGGCTGGGAAGACTCGGCAGTTGTTTCCCACGCGGAGGGGAGTATGACTGTACAAAGGTTTACTGGTTCGTCTGCCGTCGCCGGAGAATAACAGCAGGTGTGGGTGAGTAGAGGGATGGCTAGGCCAGCGATGGGAGTACGGTGGGGCGGTGAGGCCTGAGCGGCAGCACAGCCGGTCGCGGGGAGGAGGGAGCAGGCAGTCCCACCGGCGCTTGTTTGAGCGGCTAGAGCAGGAAGAGCAGAGGTTGAAGAAGCACGACGACAGTTGGATGGACATCCAACAGTCCCTGCTTGTGCGTCAACCTTTTTTAGGAAAGTCTCAAATCTATGGAAAACAGCATACAGCCCATCTGCCATTATTTCTAATAATTTTCAACCCATTTGCTAATTCTTAAGGTTTTTTTGGAGCCCATATTCTTTTTGTTAGCATTACATCCCAAATTGTGGCCACGGTTAAAAAATTATACGAAATTTTGCATACTTCGGTGCGGTCCGAACTGTTTTTAATCCCAAAATTTTGACTCACATTCAAACTGATTTTAAAAATAAATGTATATCAATATAAAATCCAACAAATTCTCCATGCATAAAAATTAATGTAATTTAAAATCTTGAAATGAAAAAAAGATATTCTAAACTAATTGTCGGTTTGATGTGTTTTAAAAATGTACCACCCATTTCTCATTACTGATGGGCCATTTTCTCGGCCAGCCGAATGAAAGCTCTCCTCGTCTTGAAAGATTTGCAGCCCAACAGGCCTGACAAAGCGACTTACTTGGCAAATCACAAAAAAACTGGGCTGTGGCCGTGGACCCAGCTGTCAGCCTCTCCATGTACAGTACTCTTCCGATGGAAGTCGTTCCTTGACCACGTTGACCACGCCGCGCGGAGAGCACCACGGCGGTGGACGACGGCGAGGCCTAGGAAGGGGACGACGCGGAGCCGGGGAAGACGCGATACTGGAAGCCCGCGCGGAGAGGAGTACGAGGGTTCACTGGTTCGGCTGCGGTGTGAGGCTGCCGTCGCCGTAGGGCTTGACCAACGGTGGGAATAGTAGGGGGTGGTGAGGCCTCCGCGGCAGCACAGCCGGCCACGGGAGGCAGGAGCATGCGGCACGACCGGCGCTGCTTTGGGCGGCTGGTGCAAGAAGACCAGAGGTTGAAGAAGCACTACGGCCGTTGGATGGACATCGTACTGTCACTGGAGCTAGAATCGTTCATATTGACTAAGTTAACAAAGCCCTCCGTCCCCGTCAACTTTGTTGACCCACAAGTCATCCTCCCACTATGGTGGGTCCCAGCTAACAGGGGGGTATTCATTTTTTTGTGCGTAATAAGGAGGCACTTCCTTGCGTGCGAAGATATAGCTGGTGGGTCCGACATGTCAGCGGGGGGAACCTTTTTTTCGCGAAATACAGAGGCCCTTCCAGTGGGTCCCAGCTGTCAGGTGGAGGAATCATTATTTTGCGCGTACAGTCCATGGCCGATGGATGTCGTTCGTTGACCAAGTTGACCAGGCCGCGCCGAGAGCACCATGGCGGTGGACGACGGCGAGGCCTAGGAAGGGAACGACACGGAGCCGGGGAAGACTCGGCAATGGTTGCCCACGCGGTGGGGAGTATGAGGGTTTACTGGTCTGGCTGCCGTCGCTAGAAAATAACAGGAGGTGTGGGTGAGTAGATGAATGGCCTGGCCAGCAATGAAGTAGGGTGGGGCGGTGCGGCCTGTGCGGCAGCACAGCCGGCCACGGGAGGCGAGAGCAGGCAGTCCCACCGGAGCTGGTTTGGGTGGCTGGAGCAAGAAGATCAGATATTGAAGAAGCAGCACGGCCGTTGGATTAACATCCAACGGTCAATGCTGCTAGAATCGTTTGTGTATTAAGTTGACAAAGCCAAAGTACACGTCAACCTAGTAGACCCACAAGTCAGCCTCCAAATCTGTCCCAAACAGCATACAACCCGAAATTTCTAGTCAGATTCAAATTAATTTTAAATCTAAATATACCTTAATTTAAATTCAATGAAATCTTACCCGTACAAAAACAATGAAATTTAAAATATCAAAATCTGAAAGAAAACAGTATTTTGGAACTAATTGTCTGTTTGCTATATTTTTCATTTTACAACCCATTTATTATTACTTATAGCCCATTTCTTATTACTTATATCCCATTTCTGGGCAAAATGCATCCCTCCTCGTCTTGAAAGATTTCCGGCCCAGCAGGGCGTAGAAAAGCAAGTAGGCCTACGTTGGTTATTCTGCAAAAAACAAAATAGCTGGCTAGCAATTTTCAGAAAGGAAAAAAAACAAACTGGGCTGGCCATGTGCTAAACATATGAAATAAAAGCCTGGGCTAGACGGGCCACGGGTCCCGCACAACCGAGTTGATACCCTTCTCCGTCCCGAAAAAACAAAATTACTGCGCACGCTGCTGGGTCCCTACTGTCATCCTCACCATGTACCGTCATCTCCTTATTCCTCTCGGTTGTTGACCATGTTGACAACACCAGAGGGCAGCGCCGCAGCGAGCGAACCAAGGCGGAAGACGATGGTGAGGCCTCGGACGGGAACGAACAGGAGCCGGGGCAGATCACAGCCAGCCGTGGGAGGCGGGAGCAGGCGGTCCCGCCGGCGCTGGTTTGGCTTTGGAGGCTCGAGGAAGAAGGGACTGAAGATACGCGACAGACGTTGAATGTCAATCCAATTGTCAAGGTTGGCACAATTGTTTGTTGACTAAGCGGACACCAAGTAGCATACTTTTTTATATATAGGAAGAAAACTACGAGGAAAATGCGTTCGTCTGCCGTCCTCCTCATAGGGAACGTTCGGCACATAAGTGACTAGCACCCTTGGTTTTCAACCGAGAGGTCTTGGGTTCGAGTCACAAGAACTCTCAATTTTGTCCTCCTTCCTTCCTCGCAAAAAAGGGAAAGAAAATCAAAGACTTGGGAAGGTGTACAGAACAAGCTAGTGTACCAGTAATGAGACGTTGCCGAGTTTTAGAAAAAAGAAAGACGTGCTCCTGTAGCTGGTTCGAATCCAAACCTAGACTATGACTATATATGGTGCTATGCTACTCTGTAAGTAATGAAACTGACATATCCAATGTTCCCTTCTCCTCTTCTCTACTTACTCTGCCTAGCATCAGAAGCTCTGGCCGCAGCAACCATGTCCGCTGGCTGCTTGTCCACCTGCTCTTCAGCAGGCAACAACCAGATATGCGCCAAGTCGCAACCCGTACCATCGCCTGTGGGTCTCATCACACCCTCACCGGCACGCGCACCGCAGCCGATTGCTCATCGCAACCCGCTGCCATTGGTGTGGTGCCACTGCTGCAAATCACGCAGAGTCATCCGTCGAGTCTCAACCACAATCCGTAACCCTGGCCGAGTCTTCTACAAATGCCCGAATCATGGGGTAATAATATGTTTAAGTGTTGTTCTGCTGCTTTCAATTGCTAATTGTTTTTAATAGTTTGGTTGATGATCTACCAATTTGATTCGTGCAGAAAAGGGAAGATTCGTGTGATTTGTATTTCTGGGAAGTTGCTGATGTGGGGGAATGCAACTACGCTGATTATTTGGTTAGCTGAGGAATCCCAATACCAGCAGGTTGGGGTGTTGGACAAGTAACTGAAGGAACGGCAGAAGAGGAAGATGCAGAGCAGAAGGTTAAAGATGCAGTTCCTCTGATCATGGCCAAGCAACAGCTGCTGAACGGCCTTGACAGCAATGAGGAGATGAAAGAGCTTGTGAAGATAATGGGGAAAATCGATGTGCTCTGTAGGATGATTGTCTCTTTATTTGCAGTGTATGTAGCACTCGTGATGTATTCAGTGGCTACGACATGAGCACTTTGCTGAAACTAGTAATGAATGAAACCTGTGTAGCAGGATGGGCGTAGGGTTGTGAACATCTAATGATTTCTATTAAGGAAATCAGGGGGTATCCCCTTTTTCTCATATAAATAAATAAATAGCAAAGGCCCTGTCGGGTCAGCTTTGTTCTCATTCGAAGACGTCGAGAAAATTGCAGTCCAACAGCAAACTATGTCATCAAATTCAAGTTTCACAGCCAAATATGAGTACAACTAAACAACAATGTCATCATGTTTTAGTTGTCATACAATCACCAAACACAAATCAGCATACATAACAAGTGATGTTCTCACATCAAAATACTAAACAACATGTTCATCAGGTTTCAGTTATCAGAGCAAACACAATTTCACATAGTAGATAAAAAACGTCTTCTGACAGGCAAATACGACAAAAGCAATGTAATCATCATCCGCAGCAGCAGCGTCAACATCTTCGCCATGTGTATCAATCTGAATCGTAATTCTCCACGGTGTCATCTTCTTCTTCGTCCTCAACGTCCTCAACGTTGTCTTCTTCTTGATCAACTCTTGTATGTCCACAGCACGACAGGCAATCTTTTCGCCGGCGTCATTGACGTGATGGTTCTCAAAGATATTAGGAACATCTATGTTATCTTGTACATCAGGAGCAGTCTAAGCATCATCTTGCTGTGCAACTTCATTAAACGAATTCCTCTACTCAAACCTTTGCAATACTCTCTAGTCATCGCTACGTGCAAATGTGTCTTCCAAGAAAATTATCTGTGTTGCTTGATTTGCCAAAATAAAAGGCTCGTTGGTCTGGTACGCCGCCTTGACATTGATAGATTTGAAATAATCATCAGCTCTGGGTTTTGCGATCCTGGAAAACAGGTTATACCAACACAGCACAACAGAACCACACACCGATGATCCTCGAAACTGGAGATATACTACAACTGAATAATGTCTGTTATGTTAGCATACATTTCAGTTGTCTCTTTGTCATACGTATCCATGCTCATGATGGCACTGTTTTGTGTCTTCCTGCCTTCGTCTCGTGCAAGGGTGTTGTAGCGCACATCTCCAACAACGCAAGATTCATAATGTCTTACCCGAGTATCAGGACCCATTGCTAGTGAGTAAAGGGCATCATCAACTGCCTGCCCATCCTCCCGCATCTTCTTAACCTATGGTTAGGAAATAGACAAGCTGGTCATCTTATGTACTCAATATATTAAAAAAACTGACAGTGCACTTCAAAAGCTTACATGGTTCTTGAACCATTTCGCAAATCCTGCCATAACCAGTTTGTCAACGTTTCTTGGATTTTGCGGCAGTAACTCCTCTTTGTAGATGCTGCATAACATAGTGATCGTGTCAAACATCTAAATATATAAGAATGTGCTGCAAGTTTAGTAGATTACGATGTATTACTTGATATAAGGTAGTATCTCAGGACAGTTATTCAACACATACCAAACCATTTTGTCGAAATCTTTAGGTTTGTCCTCTTGTTGACTCTTCCCTGTAACTCGAACAAAATAATCGGAAACATTGAGCCCGGGATTGTCTTCACCCACCTCTTTGCTAAGCTGATCAGCTATTTCAATGTATTTTGAGCAGAATGTCAACGCTTCTGTAGCAATGTAGGCCTCTGCAATGGAAACCTCGGGTCTAGCTCTATTCCTAACATAGCCCTTGAAAGTGCCTAGCCGCCTTTCAATAGGGTATATCCAGCCATACTGTACTGGACCTCTAAGTAGTGCCTCATCAGGTAGATGAACAGCGAAATGCACCATCACATCAAAGAAGGCTGGAGTTTATATCTTCTCAAGGTCGCATAGGATAGTTGGTATCTTGTCTCTAAGACGCTCCAAAGCATCTATCCTGATATTCCTACTGCAGAGTTCCCTGAAGAATTGTCCCAACTCTGCAACTTCTCTGTATAAGTCAGGGCGGCCCAATCCTCTAAGGATAACAGGTAAAACCCTTTGAAGTAGGATGTGGCAGTCATGAGTTTTCAACCCTTGTACCTTGTTTCCATCTGCACTGACTCTCCTTCCAAGGTTGGAAGCAAATCCATGTGGGAATCTCACACGTGACGGGACCTCGCAGAATTATTTTCTTTTTACCTTGTCCAAGACGTACACAGCTGGTGCCATATCCCGTGGTTTACCTTCATCTTGCACCTGCAAATCCTTTATGATACCCAGGTGTGTCAAATAAATCCTAGATTTTAAGGTATCTTTTGTCTTGCCTTCAATATTAAGAAGTGTGCCGATAATGCTGTCACATATATTTTTCTCGATGTGCATCACATCAAGATTATGCCGCAGATCCAAATCTTTCCAATACTCCATGTCCCACAAAGTGGACTTGCGGGTAAACAATAATCTCTCTTCTACCCTGCCATGCTTCCTTTTCCCGCTACCATTACCAGGATGGTTTCTTGGTGTAATATGCATGACCTTCTCTAATTCCACTTGCAACTCATCGGTGGTGAGCCTCTTTGGCGCATCACGGTTTTCATGCTTTGCATTGAACACATGTCTTTGGTATTTTCTAGGATGCGGCTTGTCCTTCGCAAGGAAACGGCGGGGTCCAATGTAACAGATCTTGCTAAGTATTGCGTATGACAGCGGATTCCTGTCACAGCGAACACATGCATTGTAACCATGTGTCGTTCGCCCTGACATAGTGCCCAAAGCCGGATAATCATGGATGCACCAAATTATAACAGCACATAGAAAGAAATCAGTTGGTGGGCTGCTATATAGGTCTCGAGTGAGAACACCCTTCCATAGCTATTGAAGTTCCTCCACAAGAGGCTCCATGAACAAATCAAAATCCTTTCCAGGACTTTTTGGACCTGGGAGGAGCAAGGCCATCATGTAGTTTGATTCTTTGGTGCAGACATTTGGAGGCATGTTGTAAGGGATAACAAGCACTGTCCACATGCTATATGTGGCGCTCTGGTGGCCAAATGGGTTAAATCCATCTAAAACTAAGCCAAGTCTAATGTTTACCGGATCAGCAGCAAACTCTTTGTGTTTATCATTGAAGCTTTTCCACTCACTACCATGAGATGAATGGCTCATTACATTCTGATCTCTGTACTCCTGGTTCCTAGAATGCCACAGTACATCCTCTCTTATTTCAGTATCATGAAACAACCTCTGCAATCTTTGTGTAATTGGAAAATGTCTTAGAACATTATGAGGAATCCTCTTCACAGCATCGCCATCTTTCCATCTTGATGATTTGCATTTCGGGCATTCACTTAAGTTGGCATAATCCTTCCGAAACAGAACACAATTATTCTTACAAACATGGATCATATCATATCCAATTCCAACTGCACGAAGGAAATTCTTCATTTTACTGTAGGTGATTGGCAGCTCAGACGCATCTAGCAAAGATTCACGGAAAGCAGCCAACATCGCATCGAATGATTTGTTGGTCATTGATACGTCTCCAACGTATCTATAATTTATGATTGCTCCATGCTATATTATCTACTGTTTTGAATGTTTATGGGCTTTATTATACACTTTTATATCATTTTTGGGACTAACCTATTAACCCAGAGCCGAGTGCCAGTTTTTGTTTTTACCCTGTTTTAGGGTTTCAAAGAAAAGGAAAATCAAACGGAGTCCAATTGACCTGAAACTCCATGGAACTCACTTTTGGAAGGAAAGAAGCCCAAAAGACTTGGAGTGCACGTCGGGGGATCTGCGAGGAGTTCACGAGGCAGGGGGGCGCGCCCTCCACCCTCGTGAGCCCATCGTGCCCCCCCTGACGTACTTCTTCCGCCTATATATCTCCATATACCCTAAAAACATCCGGGAACACAATAGATCAGGAGTTCTGCCGCCAGAAGCCTCCGTAGCCACCGAAAACCAATCTAGACCCGTTCCGGCACCCTGCCGGAGGGGGCAATCCTTCTCCGGTGGCCATCTTCATCATCCCGATGCTCTCCATGACGAGGAGGGAGTAGTTCTCCCTCGGGGCTGAGGGTATGTACCAGTAGCTATGTGTTTGATCTCTCTCTCTCTCTCATGTTCTTGAGGTGATACGATCTTGATGTATCGCGAGCTTTGCTATTATAGGTGGATCCTACGTTTCTCCTCCCCCTCGTCTCTCTTGTAATGAATTGAGTTTCCCCTTTGAAGTAATCTTATCGGATTGAGTCTTTATAGATTTGAGAACACTTGATGTATGTCTTGCAGTGGATATCTGTGGTGACAATGGGATATCACATGATCAACTTGATGTATGTTTTGGTGATCAAGTTGCGGGTTTCGCCCATGAACCTATGCATAGGGGTTGGCACATGTTTTCGTCGTGATTCTCTGGTAGAAACTTTGGGGCACTCTTTGAGGTCCTTTGTGTTGGATGAATAGATGAATCTGAGATTGTGTGACGCATATCGTATAATCATACCCACGGATATTTGAGGTGACATTGGAGTATCTAGGTGACATTAGGGTTTTGGTTGATTTGTGTCTTAAGGTGTTATTCTAGTACGAACTCTAGGGCTGTTTGTGATACTTATAGGAATAGCCCAACGGATTTATTGGAAAGAATAACTTTGAGGTGGTTTCGTACCCTACCATAATCTCTTCGTTCGTTCTCCGCTATTAGTGACTTTGGAGTGACTCTTTGTTGCATGTTGAGGGATAGTTATGTGATCCAATTATGTTATCATTGTTGAGGGAACTTACACTAGCGAAAGTATGAACCCTAGGCCTTGTTTTCTATCATTGCAATACCGTTTACGCTCACTTTTATCATTAGTTACCTTGCTGTTTTTATAATTTCAGATCACAAATACTTTTATCTACTATCCATATACCACTTGTATCACCATCTCTTCGCTGAACTAGTGCACCTATACAATTTACCATTGTATTGGGTGTGTTGGGGACACAAGAGACTCTTTGTTATTTGGTTGCAGGGTTGCTTGAGAGAGACCATCTTCATCCTATGCCTCCTACGGATTGATAAACCTTAGGTCATCCAGTTGAGGGAAATTTTCTACTGTCCTACAAACCTCTGCACTTGGAGGCCCAACAACGTCTATAAGAAGAAGGTTGTGTAGTAGACATCAAGCTCTTTCCTGGCGCCGTTGCCGGGGAGGTGTGTGCTTGAAGGTATATCTTTAGATCTTGCAATCGAGTCTTTTAGTTTCTTGTTTTATCACTAGTTTAGTTTATAAAAGAAAACTATAAAAAAATGGAATTGAGTTTGTCTCATACGCTTCACCCTTTTAATATCTTTCGTGAGTATGATGGAAAGGATAATTGTGCTCAAGTGCTAGAAGAAGAAATCTATAAAATGTTTGGAACTAAATATTTGAATGATGAGCACGATTGCAATGTTGTTAGTATGAATTCCTTGAATATCTATGATGCTAAGGATATGCAAAGCCACAAGCTTAGGGAAGCTATGTTTGATGAAGATGATATTTTTTGTCCCCCAAGTTTTGATGAGCAAATTTATTATGATGAAAGCATGCCTCCTATCTATGATGATTATTGTGATGACACGTATGCTCTAACGAATAATGATTACTATGAAACTTGTCATCATGATCTTAATTTTCAATCACATGATAGTTATTTTGTTGAGTTTGCTCCCACTATTATTCATGAGAAGAATTTGGCTTATGTGGAGAGTAGTAAATTTTCTATGCTTGTAGATCATGAAAAGAATGCTTTACATGCTGGTTATATTGTTGAATTCATTCATGATGCTACTGAAAATTATTATGAGGGAGGAATATATGCTTGTAGGAATTGCAATAATGTCAAGTTTCCTCTCTATGTGCTTAAAGTTTTGAAGTTATGCTTGTTGTACCTTCCTATGCAAGTTGATTCTTGTTCCGACAAGTTGTTTGCTCACAAAATCCCTATGCATAGGAAGTGGGTTAGACTTAAATGTGCTAGTTATATTCTTCACGATGCTCTCTTTATGTTACAGTTCTTATCTTTTATGTGAGCATCGTTGAAATCATCATGCCTAGCTAGGGGCGTTAAACGATAGCGCTTGTTGGGAGGCAACCCAATTTTATTTTTGTTCCTTGCTTTTTGTTCATTTTTAGTAATAAATAATTCATCTAGCCTCTGTTTAGATGTGGTTTTATGCTTTTAATTAGTGTTTGTGCCAAGTAGAACCTTTGGGAAGACTTGGGGAGAGTCTTGTTGATCATGCTGTAAAAAACAGAAACTTTAGTGCTCACGAGAACTGATGCCATTTTTATTTGGAGAGTGCCATTTAGTTAATTCTTCTTGAAGATGATTAATAGATAAATTACTGAGGTCCAGAAATTTATTTGAGAATTTTATGAGTTCCAGAAGTATACGTTTGATTCAGATTACCACAGACTGTTCTATTTTTGACAGATTCTGTTTTCATTGTGTTGTTTGCTTATTTTGATGAAACTATGGCTAGTAAAATAGTTTATAAACCATATAGAAATTGGAATACAGTAGTTTTAGCACCAATATAAATAAAGAATGAGTTCATTACAGTAACTTATGATGGTGATTTATTTTCTTATACTAACGGAGCTTACGAGTTTTCTGTTAAGTTTTGTGTTGTGAAGTTTTCAAGTTTTGGGTAAGGATTCGATGGACTACGGAATAAGGACTGGCAAGAGCCTAAGCTTGGGGATGCCCAGGTGTAACACCCCGGGTATGATTTACCTAATATGTAATCCAACTCTTGCCGTTTCCGGCGTTAAGTTATTTTATTTTCTCGGGTTCGGGTTTTTGTCTCCGTGTGTTGTTATCGTTGTCATGCATCTCATATCATTTCATCATGTGCATTGCATTTGAATACGTGTTTGTCTCAAGCATTCGAGCATTTTCCCCGTTGTCCGTTTTGCATTCCGGCGCTTCGTTCTCCTCCGGTGGTCATTTCTACCTTTCTTTCGTGTGTGGGGATTAAACATTTCCGGATTGGACCGAGACTTGCCAAGCGGCCTTGGTTTACTACCGGTAGACCGCCTCTCAAGTTTCGTACCATTTGGACTTCGTTTGATGCTCCAACGGTTAACTGAGGGACCGAGAAGACCTCGTGTGTATTGCAGCCCAACACCCCTCCATTTTGGCCCAAAACCCACCAAAATCCTCTCCATCATCTAGAGCGTTCGATCATGATCACGTGGCCGAAAACCGCACCTCATTTGGACACTCCTAGCTCCCGCTATGCCTATATAAAGACCCCCTCCAAAAATTCTCGTTCTGCTCCCCCCAAAACCCTAGATCCACCTCTCTCCTCGCGGCCGGACACGTCCGCCGGCCGCCGGACACGTCCGCCGCCTCCCGCGACTAACCACCGAGCGCCACGTGTCCCCGCCAGACCCTACGCGCCACCGGCCCGCCGAGCCCGCCGCCGGCCCCCGAGCCCATCACCAGGGGCGCCGCCTGCGCCGGCAAGCTCCCTGCTCCGGCCGCCGCATGCCATCGCCGGCCTCGCCGCTCCGGCAAGGCACCGCCGCACCGACGCCGCGGCCGCGCCGCCGCACGCCCCGGCGAGCTCCTCCTCGCCGTCCGGCCCTCTCCGGCCGCCCTCCGCCCTCCTCGCCCGGATCCGCCGGCCGCCGTCGCCTTCGCCAAGTCCGGCGACGAATCCGGCCATCCTCTGGAGTCGCGCCGCACTGCTACAGTAACCGGGCCGGATCTGGATTTGGAATTGCTTCGGTTGACTTTTTGCCCCGAAACCCTAATTATTTTGCTAGGTTCGTCACATCGTATCTCCGCATCCGTAGCTCCGTTTTGGGCATATAGTATATCAAAATGTTTGTCTCAGGGAGCACATCATTTCATCTCATTGCATCATTTTCATTTGAGTTCATCTTGATGCCCGAAATGCTGTCGGAAGAGTGCTATTTGAGATAATTGTCAGATCTGCTGCTCCAGTTAGATATTTGTCATTTTTGCCATGATTAATGTGTGCATGATATGTTCCTGAGCTCTACATGTGTTTTGTTGTATGTTTTGCCATCTTTCCATAGGTGCAACCCATGTATTTTTGTGATGTGTGTGGTGACTAGCACAAGCTTGCAAAGTGGTGCATTCGTTAATGCTGATTTCAGGGACTTAGCAATTCCACTAAGTCCTTGATCTGTTTATATCAATATGCCATATGTTCATGTTGTTTCCTAGTGATTCGTGCCTCTTTTGAGGATGATCAGTAAGGATGTTTTGTTAATCTTGTAGTGCTCTATCCATCCGTGTCTTTGTTTGCAGTTATGGAGCACCCTAGCTTGAGTCAATCGAGCTCTACTTTTGCTATTTCGTGAATCTGGGCAGATTGTCTACTTGTTAGCGATTTTGCCGAGGATGTTGTAGTTGATCCGTGCATGCTATGTTATTGTTCTTGCCATGTCTAGCTTGTAAAATGTGTATTCTTGATGGGTGTATTCTTATATTGTCATGACTTGCTCCGTAGTGAGTGCATCGAGCTTGTAAACATGCCTACTTGATATCTGTTTTTGCATGCTCCAATTTTTTCACCAAGTCTGTGATCTGATTATGGTTTTGCCATGTTCACATGCTTGCAAATGTATTTTCTGATCCCTTTTGGCTCAAGGTCACTAAGGGACTTTTGGTAAGCTCTTGGAGTAGCTCCATGTCATGCTTTACTTTGCCACATTCGGTCCCTGTAGCATATACTTTTCATGTTCCAAAGTGTGCTACCTGATCTGAAATTCCAGACAAGTGTTAATTTCACTAAGTCTGAAATCTGTTTACCAAATGCACTTTTGCCATGCTTGTTTGAACCTGTTAATGGATGAATTGGCTGTAGCTCAGTGTTCATCTTTTGTTAAGAATCATGAATGGATCCCTGCCATGTATTTTGTTGTCATGTTTGGGTGCTGTAGCATGTTTAACTTGTTGCATTTATATGGCTACTTGCTGTATATCGCAGACCATTGTCATGTTTGAATTGCTTGCCATTTCCAAACCGTGACTCCGATTCCGGTGATCTTTATATCGTTTTCAAGCAATTTCATCTCACCTTTCCATTGGCCCACTTGGATTTCCAAGTTGAGGCCAGGTTCATTCATTGGTTGTCAAATCTTGCATATGCATCACATATCGCATCCCGCATAGCATACCATGTTTGCATCATGTTGTTTGAGCTTTCCACGTGGTTGATTGTGTTCCGTTTGCTTGTCTGTCTTGTTTGGGTAGACCCGGGAGACGAGTTCGCCAACGAGGAGCCCGTTGAGTTTGCTTTCAAGGATCCAGTCAACTGTGACAACTTTGCAGGCAAGATGATCATACCCTCGAAATCACTTCTATCTTTGCTTTGCTAGATGCTCGCTCTTTTGCTATGCCTATGCTACGATGCCTACCACTTGCTTATTATGCCTCCCAAATTGCCATGTCAAACCTCTAACCCACCATGTCCTAGCAAACCGTTCTTTGGCTATGTTACCGCTTTGCTCAGCCCCTCTTATAGCGTTACTAGTTGCAGGTGAAGATTGGAGACCGTTCCTTGTTGGAACATTATTTACTTGTTGGGATATCATTATATTGCCTTGTTATCTTAATGCATCTATATACTTGGTAAAGGGTGGAAGGCTCGGCCTCTCGCCTAGTGTTTTGTTCCACTCTTGCCGCCCTAGTTTCCGTCATATCGGTGTTATGTTCCCGGATTTTGCGTTCCTTACGCGGTTGGGTGATAATGGGAACCCCTTGATAGTTCGCCTTGATTAAAGCTTTTCCAGCAATGCCCAACCTTGGTTTTACCATTTGCCACCTAGCCTCTTTTTCCCTTGGGTTTCCGGAGCCCGAGGGTCATCTTATTTAAACCCCCCCCCCCGGGCCAGTGCGCTTCGGGGTGTTGGTCCGAACTAGAGTCATGTGCAGCGCCCCCTCAGGGAAACTCGAGGTTTGGTTTTAGTTGTATGGAGAGCTCATCTGAGTGTGCCCTGAGAACAAGATATGTGCAGCTCCTATCAGGATTTGTCGGCACATTCGGGTGGTGTTGCTGGATTTGTTTTAACTTGTCGAAGTGTCTTGTAGAACCGGGATACCGAGTCTGATCGGAATGTCTCGGGAGAAGGTCTATTCCTTCGTTGACTGTGAGAGCTTGTCATGGGCTAAGTTGGGAGTCCCCTTCAGGGATTTGAACTTTCGAAAGCCGTGCCCGCGGTTATGGGCAGATGGGAATTTGTTAATGTCCGGTTGTAGATAACTTGAACCTTAACTTAATTAAAATGAATCAACTGTGTGAGTTACCGTGATGGTCTCTTCTCGGCGGAGTCCGGGAAGCGAACACGGTGTTGGAGTAATGCTTGTCGCAGGTTGTTCTCTAGTTATTCATTCGCGCTTTGCCTTCTCTTCTCGCTCTCTTTTGCGAACAGGTTAGCCACCATATATGCTAGTCGCTTGCTGCAGCTCCACATATTTTACCTTGCCTTACCTATAAGCTTAAATAGTCTTGATCGCAAGGGTGCGAGATTGCTGAGTCCTTGTGGCTCACAGGTTACTTCCAAACCAGATGCAGGGCCCGATGACTCCGTTCCAGATGATGCGCTTGAGCTCAAGTGGGAGTTCGACGAGGACTCACACCGTTACTATGTGTATTTCCCTGATGATCAGTAGTGGTGCCCAGTTGGGGCGATCGGGACCGTGTCACATGTTGGGTTGCTCTTTTATTTTGGCGCTGTAGTCGGGCCATGAGTGTTTGAATGATGTAATGCTATTTATGTACTTTGATTGACGTGGCGAGTGTAAGCCAACTATGTACCTTCCCCTTTTATTATCTATATTACATGGGATGTTGTGAAGAATGCCTAACTTGCGATATTGCTTTCAATGCGGTTATGCCTCTAAGTCGTGCCTCGACACGTAGGAGATATAGCCGCATTGAGGGCTTTACAAGTTGGTAATCAGAGCCTTCCCCGACCTTAGGAGCCCCCACTGATTGATCATTTTTAGCAGCCGTTGTTGAGTCTAGAAAATGTTTTGAGTCTTTTAGGAATTATATATCAGAGAGTTTAGGAATTCTTTTTACTCCCCAGTCTCTTCATCTCTCTGGTAAGGCATCCTGACATAGAGTTTTGACTCTTCTCTTCTCAAATTTCACTAAAAAAAAATTTTAGGATCACGCGGGTATCTTGGAATCGTTCCGATGGTTTTGTGACGAGAACATTGTTCTTGGTGCCTCTTGTCTTTAGGGGTTGTGGCAGTGTCCCGGGGAGTTGAGCTCCGAGGTGTTGTCGTCACAATTTTATCGTTGCAGTTCTGCAATACCTGAGTTTAGTACGCCGACATCGAAAATCTCTTTTATGCAGTTCGTTGGTGAGATAACCTCGACGCCACCTAGTACTGGGGCAGGAGTTCGGGAGTATTGCCATAACTTGTATAACATATGCTTTCCGAAGGTTGAGGTAGATGGTTTCCGAAGTTTTTCTCGGTTATGTGTTGAAGGATGGATACAGCTAGATGTAGGATTTGCTAGTTTTGGGTGAGATATTATGCTTCCCCTGTATCCCCAACACCTGATTGCATAACCGGAAAGGTTCAGGAGTTTCATAGGTGGGAATTCTTGTAGCTCTAGTTCTTCTTCCACGGATATTTGGTGTGAGATTGGGATTTCTTACTGAGTATTCGTTCTTGCTACGTACCTTGTTGATTATTCCTCTACCTAAATTCTAAGTGGCTTCTCAATTTATGGATATGTGACCATTTCAAGTGGAATGCATTCGTTCATTTTGTTCAGATGTGAAGACTATATGTTGCAATTTCATTCCGTTGGATTCAGCTTCAATATTTGTCTATCAATGTGCTAACGGTTGTCACCCTCTTCAGGATGGCTCCCGCTAAGAGCGGCAATCAAAATCAGAATCAAAATCAGGATCCGCCACCACCTCCACCTCCTCCGGAGGCATGGCAAGCTGTGATGGCCGCAACCAATGCAAACACGAAGTTGATCATGCAAATTCTTCAAGAGTGCAATCAAGAAAACCAAGGCAACCAAGGCAACAATCAGAATCACTTTAATACACTCAACCAGTTCCTTGCAAATCAGCCAAAGACTTTCAGCAATTGTGTTGAGGTAACTGATGCTGACGATTGGCTTGTGGACTTGTGCAAGCATTTCGAGTGTAGTAACGTCAGGACTGAGGACTTTGTCAAGTTCGCTTCCGTCCAACTCAAAGACCAAGCTGCAGTGTGGTTCCAGCAGTACAAAGATTCCACAGGAGGCCGTGTGATTACCTGGGATGAATTCCGTCAAGATTTCAAAGCTCACCATATTCCTGAGAGCGTGGTTGAAAGCAAGCGTGAGGAATTCCGCAACCTGAAGCAAGGCTCTTTGTCTGTCTATGACTATAACAAGTTGTTTCAGAAGCTCGTCCGTTTTGCTAAGCAGGACGTCCCTGACGAGAAGAGCATGATATACCAGTTCAGGGGTGGTCTCAGAGAAGAAATCCAGCTAGCTCTTGTTCTCTTTGAGCCCTTGAGGTACGATGAGTTCTACAACATGGCATTGAAGCAAGAGGCTGCTCAACTGAGGTGTGATGCTTCCAAGAAGCGAGTTAGAGAGGCTACTCCTTCTTCCTCTACTCAAGTGACCAAGCAGCAGAAGTATTGGCTTCCTCCTCCTCCGCTCCGTCAGCCGTATCAGAAGAGCAAAGGTGGCAGTGGATCTTCCCACCCACCCAACCCTGGCTTTCAGAACAAGACTTCGTCTCAAGCTCCAAGATCGAGTGCTCCGTATCACCGTCCGCTTTCAGAGGTCACGTGCAACAAGTGCCAACAAAAGGGTCACTATGCCAACAAATGCTTCAACCAGAGGCGTCTCCCTCCTCCTCCTCCTGTGAGATCAGCAAGTACAGCTGTGTTCAAGCATAACCCCAAGCACGCCAAGGTCAACTTGATGAATGCAGCTCAGGCAGAGAACTCGTCAGATGTCATCATGGGTAACCTTCCTGTTAACGATGTTCCTGCAAAAGTTCTTTTTGACACTGGTGCATCGCATTGTTTCATTTCCAAACCTTTTGCATCGAAGTATGAGTGCGATTATCAGTATCTACAAAATTCTTTGCAAATCGTGTCACCGGGCAAGCAAATGACAGCTAATTTCTGCGTCACGGATATTACTATCACGTTGGGCGACTACAAATTTCTAGCTTCTCCTATTGTTCTGGGTGACTCGGATATTGATCTTATTCTCGGGATGGATTGGCTTTCTAAGCACAAGGCGCATCTTGATTGTGCAGACAGGCAGATTCGATTGACTCATTCGTCTGAGGATGTAATTGTCTTTGCCGCTCGTGATGATACCATCCGTCTGTTTTCTCTCAATGAGAAGGGTGAACTGGATGCTATCTCTCAAATCCCAGTTGTTTGCGAATATCAAGACGTCTTTCCAGAAGAGCTTCCAGGAATGCCTCCGCACCGGCCAGTTGAATTCGTCATCGATCTTGAGCCTGGCACAGAACCGGTTTGCAAGCGTCCTTACAAGCTCGGACCTGAAGAGTTGAAGGAGCTGAAGAAGCAACTCGATATTCAAGAGCGAATGGGTCTCATCCGACCTAGTTCCTCTCCGTGGGGTTGTGGTGTTCTTTTTGTGAAGAAGAAGGATGGAACGGACCGACTTTGTGTTGACTACCGTCCATTGAACAAGAAGACTATCCAGAATAAGTACCCACTTCCCAACATCAACGAGCTGTTCGAACAACTCAAAGGTGCCCAAGTATTCTCCAAGCTTGATCTCCGTATGGGTTATCATCAGATTCGTATCCGTGAGCAAGATATTCCCAAGACGGCTTTCAGGACAAGCTATGGTTCATATGAATACACTGTCATGTCTTTTGGCCTCGTCAACGCTCCTCCGACTTTCTCTCGCATGATGAACTTCATCTTCAACGCCTACACCAATGACTTTGTTTTGGTCTATCTCGATGACATTCTGGTCTTTTTGAAGAACAAGGAAGATCATGCCAAGCACTTGCGTTTGGTACTCAATAAGCTCAGGGAACACCAGTTCTACGCCAAGTTCTCAAAGTGCGAATTTTGGCTCGATGAGGTTCTTTATCTTGGGCATATCATCTCTACCAAGGGCATTGCGGTGAATCCTGAGAAGGTGTCTGCAATTTTGAATTGGAAACCACCTCAGAACGTGAAGCAACTCCGTAGCTTCCTCGGTCTCCCAAGCTATTGTAGAAGATTCGTTGAAAACTTTTCTAAGATCGCGAAGCCTCTCTCAAATCTTCTCCAGAAGCACGTCAAGTACGTTTGGTTTCCAGAATGTGACACCGCTTTCAACACTTTGAAAGAGAAATTGGTCACTGCTCCAGTTCTGACTCCTCCTGATGAATCCAAACCGTACGAGGTCTTTTGCGATGCTTCTCTCCAAGGTCTCGGTGCAGTGTTGATGCAAGAGAAGAAAGTTGTGGCTTATACCTCTCGCCAGTTGAAGCCCAACGAGAAGAACTACCCCACTCATGACCTCGAGTTGGCGGCAGTTGTGCATGCTCTTTTGACTTGGAGACATCTCTTATTGGGAAGAAAAGTGGACATCTTCACTGACCACAAGAGTCTCAAGTACATCTTCACTCAGCCTAATCTCAACCTCAGGCAGACTCGATGGGTTGAAATGATTCAAGAGTATAATCCAAGTATCGAGTATACTCCAGGCAAGGCCAATGTGATTGCTGACGGATTGAGTAGGAAGGCTTATTGCAACAGTTTGATTCTCAACCTTATCAACCCGAGCTTTGTGAAGCTTTCCGCAAACTTAATCTGCAAGTTGTTCCTCGAGGTTTCCTCGCCAACCTTCAAGTCTCTCCTACCTTGGAAGACCAGATTCGCCAAGCCCAACTTCTTGATGCTATGGTGAAGAAGGTGAAGATTGGGATTGCCAAGAGTCAACCCAAGTACAAGTGCTACCGCCTTGATGACAAGGATACTCTCTTCTTTGAGGATCGTATTGTTGTGCCCAAAGGTGACCTTCGTAAAGTGATCATGAATGAGGCTCACAATTCTCTCCTCTTCATCCACCCTGGGAGCACGAAGATGTATCAGGACCTCAAGCAGGCTTACTGGTGGACTCGAATGAAGCGCGAGATTGCTCAGTTCGTGAATGAATGTGATGTCTGCAGAAGAGTGAAGGCAGAACACCAAAGGCCAGCAGGTCTCCTCCAACCTCTTGCCATTCAAGAATGGAAGTTTGACCACATTGAGATGGACTTCGTGACTGGGTTTCCAAAGTCCAAGCGTGGCAATGATGCTATATTCGTTGTCATCGACAAACTCACTAAAGTGGCACACTTTCTGCCTGTCAAAGAGTCAATCACTTCAGCTCAATTGGCGGAGCTCTATACCTCTCGGATTGTCTCTCTGCACGGTATTCCACAAGTGATCTCTTCAGACTGTGGCAGCATTTTTACCTCCATGTTTTGGGATTCTTTTCAGAAGGCTATGGGCACCAACATCCGCTTCAGCACAGCTTTCCATCCTCAAACTAGCGGTCAAGTCGAGCGTGTCAATCAGATTCTTGAAGATATGCTCAGGGCTTGTGTGATCTCCTTCGGCATGAAGTGGGAGGATTGTCTTCCTTATGCTGAATTCTCCTACAACAACAGTTTTCAAGCAAGTTCGGGAAAGGCCCCATTTGAAATTTTGTATGGCAGGAAGTGCCGTACCCCTCTCAACTGGTCTAAAACCAGTGAACGTCACCTTCTCGGTAATGACTTAATCACAGAGGCAGAGGAAATGTGCAAAGTCATTCGAGATAACCTCAAAGAAGCCCAATCCCGCCAGAAGAGCTACTATGATAGTAAGCACCGTGATTTGGCCTTCGAGATCGGAGATCATGTTTACCTCCGCGTCTCTCCTATGAAAGGTACTCGACGCTTCGGTATCAAAGGGAAGCTTGCCCCTAGATACGTGGGACCTTTCAAGATCGTCAGCAAGAGAGGCGATCTCGCCTATCAACTCGAGCTTCCTTCAAACTTTGCAAATGTGCATGACGTGTTCCATGTCTCTCAGCTCCGCAAGTGCTTCAAGACTCCTGACCGCACCGTCAACTTCGACGACATTGAGCTCCAAGAAGATCTCTCTTATCGTGAGCACCCCATTG
The DNA here is from genome assembly GCF_056163025.1 of Triticum urartu. Classification (NCBI taxonomy): domain Eukaryota; kingdom Viridiplantae; phylum Streptophyta; class Magnoliopsida; order Poales; family Poaceae; genus Triticum; species Triticum urartu. Next base: position 183,656,820 of record NC_141873.1, on the reverse strand, counting down.
CTATTCTTGAAGAGACTGAACGCAAGACTCGCAACAAGTCAATCAAATTCCTCAAAGTCAAGTGGTCACACCATTCCGACCGTGAAGCTACCTGGGAACGTGAGGATCACCTCCGTTCTGAATACCCGGCGTTCTTTCAGTCCTAGATCTCGGGACGAGATCCTTTCATAGTGGTGGAGTGTTGTAACACCCCGGATATGATTTACCTAATATATAATCCAACTCTTGCAGTTTCTGGCGTTAAGTTATTATATTTTCTCGGGTTCGGGTTTTTGTCTCCGTGTGTTGTTATCGTTGTCATGCATCTCATATCATTTCATCATGTGCATTGCATTTGCATACGTGTTCGTCTCATGCATTCGAGCATTTTCCCCGTTGTCCGTTTTGCATTCCGGCGCTCCGTTCACCTCCGTTGGTCATTTCTACCTTTCTTTCTTGTGTGGGGATTAAACATTTCTGGATTGGACCGAGACTTGCCAAGCGGCCTTGGTTTACTACCGGTGGACCGCTTGTCAAGTTTCGTACCATTTGGACTTCGTTCGATGCTCCAACGGTTAATGGAGGGACCGAGAAGGCCTCGTATGTGTTGCAGCCCAACACCCCTCCATTTTGGCCCAAAACCCACCAAAACCCTCTTCATCATCTAGAGCATTCGATCACGATCGCGTGGCCGAAAACCGCACCTCATTTGGACACTCCTAACTCCCTCTATGCCTATATAAAGACCCCCTCCAAAAATTCTCGTTCTCCTCCCCCAAAACCCTAGATCCACCTCTTTCCGCGCGGCCGGACACGTCCGCCGCCGCCCGCGACGAACCACCGAGCGCCACGTGTCCCTGCCAGACCCTGCGCGCCGCCGGCCCGTCGAGCCCGCAGCCGGCCCCCGAGCCCATCGCCAGGCGCGCCGCCTCGTCCCTTCGCCCACGCCGGCGAGCTCCCCACTCCGGCCGCCGCACGCCATCGCCGGCCTCGCCGCTCCGGTGAGGCACCGCCGCACCGACGCCGCGGCCGCGCCGCCGCACGCCCCGGCGAGCTCCTCCTCGCCGTCCGGCCCTCTCCGGCCGCCCTCCGCCCTCCTCGCCCGGATCCGCCGGCCGCCGTCGCCTTCGTCAAGTCCGACGACGAATCCGTCCATCCTCGGGAGTCGCGCCGCGCTGCTACAGTAACCGGGCCGGATCTGGATCTGGAATTGCTTCGGTTGACTTTTTGCCCCGAAACCCTAATTATTTTGCTATGTTCGTCACATCGTATCTACGCATCCGTAGCTCCATTTTGGGCATATAGTATATCAAAATGATCGTCTCAGAGAGAACATCATTTCATCTCACTGCATCATTTTCATTTGAGTTCATCTTGATGCCCGAAATGCTGTCGGAAGAGTGCTATTTGAGATAATTGTCAGATCTGCTGCTCCAAGTAGATATTTGTCATTTTTGCCATGATTAATGTGTGCATGATATGTCCCTGAGCTCTACATGTGTTTTCTTATATGTTTTGCCATCTTTCCAGAGGTGGAACCCATGTATTTTTGTGATGTGTGTGGTGACTAGCACAAGCTTGCAAAGTGGTGCATTCGTTAATGCTGATTTCAGCGACTTAGCAATTCCACAGTCCTTGATCTGTTTATATCAATATGCCATATGTTCATGTTGTTTCCTAGTGATCCGTGCCTCTTTTGAGGATGATCAGTAAGGATGTTTTGTTAATCTTGCATTTATCTATCGATCCATGTCTTTGTTTGCAGTTATGGAGCACCCTAGCTTGACTCAATCGACCTCTACTTTTGCTATTTCGTGAATCTGGGTAGATTGTCTACTTGTTAGCGATTTTGCCGAGGATGTTGTAGTTGATCCGTGCATGCTATGTTATTGTTCTTGCCATGTCTAGCTTGTAAAATGTGTATTCTTGATGGGTGTATGCTTAGATTGTCATGACTTGCTCCGTAGTGAGTGCATGCCTACTTGATATCTGTTTTTGCATGCTCCAGTTTTTTCACTAAGTGTGTGATCTGATTATGGTTTTGCCATGTTCACATGCTTGCAAATGTATTTTCTGATCCCTTTTGGCTCAAGGTCACTACGGGACTTTTGTTAAGCTCTTTGAGTAGCTCCATGCCATGCTTTACTTTGCCATGTTCAGGCCTTCTAGCATATAGTTTTCATGCTCCAAAGTGTGCTACCTGATCTGAAATTCCAGACAACTGTTAATTTCACTAAGTCTGAAATCTATTTACCAAATGCACTTTTGCCATGCTTGTTTGAACCTGTTAATAGATGAATTGGCCATAGCTCAGTGTTCATATTTTGTTAAGCATCATGAATGGATCCCTACCATGTATTTTGTTGTCATGTTTGGGTGCTGTAGCATGTCTAACTTGTTGCATTTAGATGGCTACTTGCTGTATATCGCAGACCGTTGTCATGTTTGAATTGCTTGCCATTTCCAAACCGTGACTCCGATTAGATATTTGTCATTTTTGCCATGATTAATGTGTGCATGATATGTTCCTGAGCTCTACATGTGTTTTGTTGTATGTTTTGCCATCTTTCCATAGGTGCAACCCATGTATTTTTGTGATGTGTGTGGTGACTAGCACAAGCTTGCAAAGTGGTGCATTCGTTAATGCTGATTTCAGGGACTTAGCAATTCCACTAAGTCCTTGATCTGTTTATATCAATATGCCATATGTTCATGTTGTTTCCTAGTGATTCGTGCCTCTTTTGAGGATGATCAGTAAGGATGTTTTGTTAATCTTGTAGTGCTCTATCCATCCGTGTCTTTGTTTGCAGTTATGGAGCACCCTAGCTTGAGTCAATCGAGCTCTACTTTTGCTATTTCGTGAATCTGGGCAGATTGTCTACTTGTTAGCGATTTTGCCGAGGATGTTGTAGTTGATCCGTGCATGCTATGTTATTGTTCTTGCCATGTCTAGCTTGTAATATGTGTATTCTTGATGGGTGTATTCTTATATTGTCATGACTTGCTCCGTAGTGAGTGCATCGAGCTCGTAAACATGCCTACTTGATATCTGTTTTTGCATGCTCCAATTTTTTCACTAAGTCTGTGATCTGATTATGGTTTTGCCATGTTCACATGCTTGCAAATGTATTTTCTGATCCCTTTTGGCTCAAGGTCACTAAGGGACTTTTGGTAAGATCTTTGAGTAGCTCCATGTCATGCTTTACTTTGCCATGTTCAGTCCCTGTAGCATATAGTTTTCATGTTCCAAAGTGTGCTACCTGATCTGAAATTCCAGACAAGTGTTAATTTCACTAAGTCTGAAATCTGTTTACCAAATGCACTTTTGCCATGCTTGTTTGAACCTGTTAATGGATGAATTGGCTGTAGCTCAGTGTTCATCTTTTGTTAAACATCATGAATGGATCCCTGCCATGTATTTTGTTGTCATGTTTGGGTGCTGTAGCATGTTTAACTTGTTGCATTTAGATGGCTACTTGCTGTATATCGCAGACCGTTGTCATGTTTGAATTGCTTGCCATTTCCAAACCGTGACTTCGATTCCGGTGATCTTTATATCGTTTTCAAGCAATTTCATCTCACCTTTCCATTGGCACACTTGGATTTCCAAGTTGAGGCCAGGTTCATTCATTGCTTGTCAAATCTTGCATATGCATCACATATCGCATCCCGCATAGCATACCATGTTTGCATCATGTTGTTTGAGCTTTGCACGTGGTTGATTGTGTTCCGTTTGCTTGTTTGTCTTGTTTGGGTAGAGCCGGGAGACGAGTTCGCTAACGAGGAGCCCACTGAGTTTGCTTTCGAGGATCTAGTCAACTCTGACAACTTTGCAGGCAAGATGATCATACCCTCGAAATCACTTCTATCTTTGCTTTGCTAGATGCTCGCTCTTTTGCTATGCCTATGGTACGATGCCTACCACTTTCTTATCACGCCTCCCAAATTGCCATGTCAAACCTCTAACCCACCATGTCCTAGCAAACCATCGTTTGGATATGTTACCGCTTTGCTCAGCCCCTCTTATAGCGTTACTAGTTGCAGGTGAAGATTGGAGACCGTTCCTTGTTGGAACATTATTTACTTGTTGGGATATCATTATATTGCCTTGTTATCTTAATGCATCTATATACTTGGTAAAGGGTGGAAGGCTCAGCCTCTCGCCTAGTGTTTTGTTCCACTCTTGCCGCCCTAGTTTCCGTCATATGGGTGTTATGTTCCCGGATTTTGCGTTCCTTACGCGGTTGGGTGATAATGGGAACCCCTTGATAGTTCGCCTTGATTAATGCTTTTCCAGCAATGCCCAACCTTGGTTTTACCATTTGCCACCTACCCTCTTTTTCCCTTGGGATTCCGGAGCCCGAGGGTCATCTTATTTAAACCCCCCCGGGCCAGTGCTCCTCTGAGTGTTGGTCCGAACTAGAGTCCTGTGCAGCGCCCCCTAGGGGAAACTCAAGGTTTGGTTTTAGTTGTATGGAGAGCTCATCTGAGTGTGCCCTGAGAACGAGATATGGGCAGCTCCTATCAAGATTTGTCGGCACATTCGGGTGGTGTTGCTGGATTTGTTTTAACTTGTCGAAGTGTCTTGTAGAACCGGGATACCGAGTCCGATCGGAAAGTCTCGGGAGAAGGTCTATTCCTTCGTTGACCGTGAGAGCTTGTGATGGGCTAAGTTGGGACTCCCCTGCAGGGATTTGAACTTCCGAAAGCCGTGCCCGCGGTTATGGGCCGATGGGAATTTGTTAATGTCCGGTTGTAGATAACTTGAACCTTAACTTAATTAAAATGAATCAACTGTGTGAGTTACCGTGATGGTCTCTTCTCGGCGGAGTCCGGGAAGCGAACGTGGTGTTGGAGTAATGCTTGTCGCAGGTTGTTCTCTAGTTATTCGTTCACGCTTTGCCTTCTCTTCTCGCTGTCTTTTGGGAACAGGTTAGCCACCATATATGCTAGTCGCTTGCTGCAGCTCCACGTATTTTACCTTGCCTTACCTATAAGCTTAAATAGTCTTGATCTTGAGGGTGCGAGATTGCTGAGTCCCTATGGCTCACAGATTACTTCTGAACCAGATGCGGGGCCCGATGACTCCATTCCAGATGACGTGCTTGAGCTCAAGTGGGAGTTCGACGTGGACTCATGCTGTTACTATGTGTCTTTCCTTGATGATCAGTAGTGGTGCCCAGTTGGGGCGATCGGGACCGTGTCGCATGTTGGGTTGCTCTTTTATTTTGGCGCCATAGTCGGGCCATGAGTGTTTGAATGATGTAATGCTATTTATGTACTTTGATTGACGTGGCGAGTGTAAGCCAACTATGTACCTTCCCCTTTTATTATCTATATTACATGGGATGTTGTGAAGATTGGCTAACTTGCAACATTGCTTTCAATGCGGTTATGCCTCTAAGTCGTGCCTCGACACGTAAGAGATATAGCCGCATCGAGGGCGTTACACCAAGGCACCCCAAGGTAATATTCAAGGATAGCCAAGAGTCTAAGCTTGGGGATGCCCCGGAAGGCATCCCCCCTTTCGTCTTCGTTCATCGGTAACTTTACTTGGAGCTATATTTTTATTCGCCACATGATATGTGTTTTGCTTGGAGCGTCAATTTATTTTGTTAGGATTTGCTTGCTGTTATTTAGAACAATAAAAGTGGCATTGATAGCCTGTACTATGCCTATGTTACAAGTATACATGTTGCTATTTGAAAACAGAAAGTTTACCGCTGTTGCAATAATTCCCTAGAAAAGTGAGAATGTGATAAAATGTTGAAACCCTTTGCATATTAAGCTCTGATAAATTTACTACAGTGGTAATTTTCTTTCATAATCTTTGGAGCTAGGGAAGTATGGATGTTGCAGCATTCTTTACAGACTATCCTGTTTAGGCAGATTCCTGTTATGTTTGCATTGTTTGCATATGTTTGCTTCTTTAGTGATTCTATTTGAGGATAGGACTATTAAATATGCAGAGGCATTTAGTATGCAATGTTGAATAATAATTTTAGTTATTTTCTACAGTAGAGTATGATAAGGTTTTTGCAATGGTTTATACTAACTTATCTCACGAGTCCTTGTTGAGTTTTGTGTGGGTGAAGCTTTTGAGATTTAGGGAGACCATGATATGAGAGGAATAAAGGAGACACAAAAGCTCAAGCTTGGGGATGCCCAAGGCATCCCAAGATAATATTTCAAGAAGTCTCAAGCGTCTAAGCTTGGGGATGCCCCGGTTGGCATCCCACCTTTCTTCTTCAACAACTATCAGTTAGTATTGGTTGATCCTAAGTTTTTTGTCGGCGGTTGGGTGAGACATATGCCAAAGGATGGCTTATCATGGTGGGGCGAGTAGAACGTCGCCGGTGCCTAGAAACAGGATAAGGTGAAGGCATGCACGCCGGCGAATCTTACCCAGCTTCGGGGCTCTCTGGGGAGAGAATACCCCTACTGCTGCTCTGCGGGGTCTCCGCATGATCACTATGGCAAAGTGTTTACACGGTTGCTCCTCTAGCTGTTTCCTGGAGGTAGGAGAAGGCAAGGCTAACTCTCTCCTTCCTATATGACCTGGTCTAGTGCTAATGGATTCCAACCCTTTGCATGGATGCGCTGGGGGGTTTATATAAGCCTACCCCCAGGGGTACAATGGTAATCCGGCTGGGCGCGGGCCTAGCCGTCAGTCTCTCTGGCCACCGTCTTATCCGCTGACTCCTGGGGCCTTCAACCGCAACATTGAAGAGCTGGGCAAGCGGACCGCCAACTTGTCGGAGAGCCGGAGTGAGTCCTTTTTCTTCTTTGCGGGGGCGCGCTGGCGCACCCGCGGGCTGTAGTCCCCGAGATTCGGGCCGACTGCTGAGCAGTCAGGCCGGATCTCCCCGGCGACCTTCTTTGTTGATGACTTAATGCCTTCTTTCTTCTTTCTCTTCAGAGGCCAACGCCACTCTTCAACAGCAGCTGAGCGAAGCCAACTCTGAATTGCGAGCCAAGGGGGAGGAGTGCAGCAAGCTCGCCGCAGAGCGCGATCTGCTGGCCGCACAGTTGGCACAGCAGAAGGAGCTGCTTAAGAAGACGCAGAAGGAGGCGGAAGAGGCGGAGGCCGCCCTCCTGGCCGAGTTCGCGAGCGAGCGCTCCTCCTGGACTGACAAGGAGGCAATGCTGGCCTCTGGCTTCCACGAGATCGAGGATCTCATTGACGGTAAGCTTCTTTGCTTTCCTTCTTTGAGCCGCCGACTATAGGTCGAGCCGACTCTTGGTTTTTGACTTGTTCTTCATTCTTTCCGTCTTGGCAGACTTCTTCCCCGGCCGCTCGTAGGCCGCCATTCAAGCTATCAAGGCTGACCGCGAGGAGCGGAGGGCGGATGGTGCGGAGATCGCCGCCGATGCCCCTCGGACCCTTGACGAGCATATTCTGAGCGTAGGGGCTCATCTGCGGCCGGCCCACAAGATGCTGCGCCGGCTTCAACGTGTCGGCGCCCAAGAGATCGCCGCCCTGTGGCCAGACGTGCAGGCTCCGCGCACCCCCAGTCGGAGCCAACACCCTCGTTGGGCTTCCGCTTGAAGGTTGTCGAGTACATGTCGTGTAAACGATGGTAAGTGGTGGGAGCGTGTGTGAAGAAGTACACCCCTGCAGGGTTATCAATATCTATTCGAATAGCCGGATTCCTCGGATATGGAAACTTGGACCCCTTGCATAGTTCATAGACAAGTGAAAGTGGATACTCTAAAACACGCAAGATAAGTGTGAGTGTTATGGATGGCGTTCTCGTGGGAAGAAGGGAGCGGATCCATAGTGGTGTATTGATATGGTGAATATGTGGACTCGTGTGCGCCACCTCAACAGAGTTGCTCGCAGTCGTAGTTCAGGTTAGCCACTGAGTCAAAGCTGGCTTGCTGTAGTTAAACTCCACCACCCCCCTTGTTGATACCGATGCATATGTAGTTAGTTCCGATGTAAGTCTTGCTGAGTACATCTGTACTCACGTTTGCTTAATTTATGTTTTTGCAGAGAGACTTCAGTTTCGCTAGTAGTTCCGCATGGACTTCGACGTTTAGCTTGATACCTCAGCTACGATCTTGTGCCCTCGGCAGGATCTGGTAGATAGTCAGGCTTCTTAGCCTCTTTCATTTGTAGATGTTTGTAGTCAGACATGTTAAGCTTCCGCATGTGCTTTGATTTGTATGCTATGATTGTTGGGTCATGAGACCCATGTTTGTAATATCTCGCTCCTCGGAGCCTAATGAATAAATACTTGAGTCGTAGAGTTATGTTGTGATGCCATGTTGTATTTACACATATCGAGCATATTGTGTGTATGATTGAAATGCTTGGTATGTGTGGGATCCGACAATCTAGTTGTTTATCCTTGGCAGACTCTCTTATGGGGAAATGTAGTCTAGTGCTTCCATGAGCCATAGTAGTCCGCTACAGGCCGGTTCACCGGAGTCCTTCTAGCCCAGCACTACTGCTCAGGACACTTGACTGGCCGGCATGTGTTTCACTTCGTTCCTGTGTCTGTCCCTTCAGGGAAATGTCACGCGGTGAAATCCGGAGTCCTGCCTAGCCTGCTACAGCCCGGGTTCCCGGGGTCCTCTTAGCCCAGTGCTACAGCCCGGATTCACACGCTGCTGACCGACATGCTCGATGTGATTCATGTATGCCTGTCCCCATAGGTTGGTGCCGCTTTGGGTTCACGACTAGCCATGTCGGCCCGGGTTCTCTGTCATATGGATGCTAGCGACATTATCATATACGTGAGCCAAAAGGCGCAAACGGTCCCGGGCCAGGTAAGGTGGCACCCGTGGGAATACCGTGCGTGAGGCCGCAAAGTGATATGAAGTGTTACATGCTGGATCGGTGTGACTTAGGATCGGGGTCCTGACAGCTTTGGTATCAAAGCGTGACTGCCTGTAGGATTACCAAGCCAAGCTGGTTGAAGTCGTGTCTAGAAATGCTTTAGTTATATAAGGGAGTCGATTGTGGATGGGAACATAAGGCTCTTTTTACTCCTTATCCTCATGACCTTCTGATCTGAGTCACCCTCTTCTTTTCTACGGGGGTTAAGAACTGGGCTTCTCTTCTATCTCTCAGGATGACGTGTTAATAAAACCGTAGTTGCCTAGGATTGTTGAGTTCAAGCCTCAGTTCTATTCCTACTACTTCCGTATGTTGACAGATGATCTCAGAACCTTGATATTGTGTTGTTGAGTGGTTATGCCACCATTTTTGCAGGATGTCTCAAATAATTTTGAGCATTTACAGCCGTTATGCTGTCCGAGTCATCCCAGGTGTCTAAATAGTCTGATGCATTTGCAAATCCCTTCTTCCCGTTCCCGATGTCCCTTTGGGCCAGTTCAACCACACTAATCGATGAGTTGAGGTACTCTATTGCCTCAACATATATGTTGGAGCTATTTTTATGGCCCTAGGTGTTTTAGGGAGTCACCTAGTGATCTAGCCATGTTTGTATTCCCAGTGTGTGATTCTGGCCATTATTCTCGAAAGCATCCCTTGATGCCATGTAGTAGTAGGTACTCTATTCATGGGTTCTTGAACCTGAGATTCACCCTACTTACCTCATGTTGATAGTGCTGCTAGTTCCTTTAGGCTATTAGTAACCTTTGCGATAGTCCTCGAGGTTCGTGGTACATCCTTCTTCCAATTATCATGAACCATTCTTGGCAGGAGTTCTTTTGAACCAAAAGGTCACGACAGAGTGCTCCTGATGAGTTCTCCATTCTATGTTGTGACTCTGCCAACCCTACCTTTCTGCATGGGTTATCCGGAAGAAATATGTTGAACTCGTTTGACATACTAATCTATGCATCCACAACTCAGAAAGTTATATGTTCCTTTGAGTTATCCCCCTTCCATTATATTCCGACCTTCGTCTATCAATTGATAGTCAAGAGTATGTGAGCATTCGTTCATCGGTGCCTATTACTCTTGTGGTCCATTGAGCCGTTCTATTTCAGAATGACTAGGAGAAACAAACTCCAGTACCTCATCAATTTCTAGGATTGGGTTAAAGCAGTTGTATTTCGCAGATCAAATGCAATCAAGCTATTGGTCTGTTCTACCCTGAAGTATTATCCACTTTATGTCAGGAATGTCATGAGAATTGCACCTTCCCTTATGAATTCTTGACGTAGTGATACTTCCCGCCATCATTATTCATTCCCCGGTGACGTGCTGTCACAACCGGAATACCGACAAGTGAATCGTGATGTGTGAAATCAATACTCCTAGCAACTCTTTGCTTGGTAGTTAATGGACATTAATATCATTCTTAGTGTGCTGATTATTGAATCATCACCCTAAGGTTGATCGTGCTACCTAGTCCTTATTTCCTGGTGCACTCTTCGATCAACGGGTTAGGATTTTGCCAAACCCTTTCTCTTTTGGTCATATCGTCTTGCCCTGAAGAGCAAGATTGAGCTCGAGCTTAGTATCATGACGGTGGTTCGTGATTTTCCGAATATCTTCTCAGAAGTATTACCAAGTTGTCACCTGACCGCTATGTGGAGTTCGTGATCAAGTTGGTTTCTTGCAAACCAGCCATTCTCCAAGAATCTGTGTTGGTTACCCCGTGAGCTAGTTTTTAAGCTAAACAATAACTTGGAGAGTTGGAAGATAAAAGCTTGCCAGCTTAGTTCATCTCAAGGGATATATTTGCGAGTGTTGAAGAAAGATGATATCTCCATCGATTGGTCCTAGTGATTAGTTGTTGGATATATTGCCTTGTCAAAACTTTGACTTGAGTATGGGTTATCGTCAAGTCAAATCAGAACTAACGATGTTTGTAATGTTGTCTTACTCGTGGTTGATCCCTCGAGCATACACCATTACATCTTTGGTCTGACCAATGCTATCACCGTGTTCACATGATGGTGGAAGTCCAGTGATATGGAAATTCCGATGAGTTGCTGTTGAACCCATCAGCAGCATTTTGTCTCCCCCATGACTCATGTTGAACATCAACTTAGTGTTGGAAACTTATGTAAGAATTTCTTCATGTTTCGTTCATGAAGCATATGTTTGGATGAAAGTAGTGACTTCCTCTAATTCATGTGCATCTGATGCAAGTTACCGCTGTGGATTCGAGAAAGTCAATGTTGCTTCTTTTGGAATCATCCCAAATCGGTCATGCATATGTGCGAAGTATCCTGTGGTTCGGAGACTTGCAACCTTCTTCTATATGTGTCCCTAGCACACCAAGCCACTGATTGATTTGTTCAGGGAAAAGGAGTTGTTGTGCCAATCCTAGGTCATGCACAAGACTTCGTTACCTAGATGATGGTTGTAGTATTTTATCATAAGACTACTATATGGTCATGCTCCTCTGGGACAGCGTGTTCACATGTGTTTAGCAAAACCAGCTCATGTTTTGGAGCTTGCTATCTTAGTTCATTTCCCGAGAATCTCGCAACATTATCTCGTTAATTTGAGTTGCAACTGTTCCTTCTCCAGACATGCTGTCTGAAATATCCTGTTTCCAACCAGATCTAAATCTCAGGCAGATATGATGGTTGAAACGTATTCCAAGAGCTATAATATTGGTCCCTCTGTAACCCGGTAAAGTGGATGTCGTGACTGACACACCCAGCTCGAAGACCTATTATTGTAGTATCTGGATTGAAGAAGTTGGCCACCTCCCCATAAGGATTTCGTAGGGTTTACTCCAATAGTTGTTCCTTATGGATTTTTGTGCTCCCGAAGTCCGACCTTTTACTTGATGTCCTAGGTACCAAACCATTTTAATAAATGGGTTGTGCTAGCACATCAAGGAGAACATTAGAAGTGGAGTGCTAAATGTCTCTCGGTCAATTATCCAGATTTTGTTCCCTTGTCCTTGCTAAGGTGAAATTTGAGAAAGTGTTATCTTCCTTTGCATCCGCATCCTCCACCAATATCCATCATGGTGGTATGTTGTGTTGCCAGGATCCTTGTCACGGATATTGGTAAAACCTTGATGAATATGGAAATGCTCAAGTTCTTGAGAGCACGGGCAAGCACTAGGATTTATCATCGGCATTAATTGGGATCCGCTCTCAGTTTCTTCGATTATGCCATAACTTTTCTAATGATGGAATCACTCTCTTCTATTGAGTTTCTCCCAGTTACTAGAAACATTCCCAACATTTGCATTTTGTTCCCAGCTTGCACCGCCATTGTGCCATTCAACCATGGACTACCCTCCTCGGTAAATTCTGGTCAGATCAGCTTCAAAAGTGGTCCTACCATGGGTCCCATCCATTTCTGTTGATACGCAATAAATTCATCCAATGGGTTGTCTTCAACAAGGTAGTCCACATCATCCATCCTAGTTTGGGTATGCCATTCTTCCGAACTTCCTCAAATGATCGATTGTGATTTACCTTAGGCTGGTATAAAGAGTTTCAATGATCTAGATATCAAAAGTAATTCTTTTTGCCACTTAAGGGAATAATTCTACGAGTCACCTCCCCCGAGGTGTCCTGTAATGGGATCATGGCAGTTTCTCCTTGCTACTTTGAAACCCTCGTCAATTGTTTCTTCCATCCTTTTTAAGGTGTGTTTTGTGTCTCAGCTCAAGAGATGTTCAACGTCTCATTCCGCGAGTTGATCATGAGTTGCTCGGTCTTTAAGAAGATCGATTCCTATAGAGTTATCTTGCTCTTTTATCCTCGTGTTGGGTGAAGATCTCACAAGCAAAGATGCCAAGATCAATATGACGCAAGGAGTCGACATCTTTAAGAAGGGAAGTTGGATCAAGAAGATCATGTTAGCTTGTGTCCCTCTGTCTTCTTACCTCACGACTTGAATCTCGGGACGAGATTCGTGATTCTTGTTTATGGGGGTGAGTTGTCACATCCCTAGCTTCTGGTACTGCTTAGTGCTAGCATCTGGTGTTGCATCGGGTTTAAATTCCTCAGAAACTTGAAATGGGGATGACAGAACCCCCAACACCCCCCTTAAACCAACTAGGGTTTACTAAAATCTTTTTCAATGATTTCAAAATACCCTTTAAAAATGTTCATCATTTCTGGATCAAGGTGGAAGCATCTACCGAAAATGGTTGACATTTTTGCAGGACATATTTGGACTTTGAATTAATTCAACCATATTTGAATTGGAGCTATTTAAATGCTATATATATTTTAGTTGCTCCAAAAATGTTGGAAATTGTTAAGGGTCACTAGAATAACTCAGAAAGCACCCATAATTATTTCCAGGATTTTATGAATGGTTTACAATTTATTTTAAACCAGAACAGAAAAATAGAAATTAGAAAAGGTAACAGAAATAAAAGAGAGAGACAGAGGAGCTACCTGGGCTTACCTGGCGCCCCAACTGGCCCACCTTTGTAGCAGCCCAACTGGGCAAAGCCAGCCCAGCCCACCAGGGGCAAGGTTGTCTTCAACCTTGCGCCAGTAGGACGCAGAGCGTGTGCTCGCCGCACACGTGCCGTCCAAGCGCCACATCCTCTCTGCCTGCTCGCCCGAATGCTTCTGGACGATGCCACGCAGCTCCCCCGACCTCCTCTCACTCTCCCTTGCCCTCATCCCCTCCTCTGCTTCCTCCATTCTCTCTATTCGTGGGCGCTGAGACTGCCAACGAGCACCACCGCGACCACAGCCTTCCCCGTGCCTCTCCGGCGTGACCTCGAGCTCCGTCGTTGACCCATACGCCGTCTCCACCGAGCCACGTGACGAGAAGAGCCTCGGAGCGCCGCCCCGACGTCTTCTTCCTCCTCGGGTCACCGAGATCGCCGGCGACCGTGCTTCCGCTCCGACATGTCGCCGAGCCCACTGGCCTTCTCCTCCGCCCCCAGTGAGCCCCTGATCGCTTCCCGCCTGTCCCCTTCTTCGATAGCACGCCCTAACTTGGCCACCATTGAGGTCAAGATCTCCCCGCCGCCGACCATGTCACCACCATGGCTACGGCCGCGCAAGCTCGCGTCCGAGCTTACGGCTGCACTCACCGCACTCCCTCGAGTCGAACATGACCATCCACGGCTCCTTTCGTGCCCCGTATCGCCCAAACCATTGTTAGCCGAACTCTGGCCACCGCACTCATCATCGCCACCGCCGCCACAGTCCACTTCGCTCCCTCCCGTGGCCACCACTGGATGCGCGCGTGTGCCAGCAACCCATAGCCGCAAACCTTGCCCGAAACCATCGCCCGTAGCTTAATCCCGAGCGGACTCCGCCACGGCTTGAGGTCGTCGCCGGCCAAACTCCAGTGTGCTGACGTGGCAGCATAATTAGTGCTAATCACCGCCAGCTAAACCACTTTTAGACGCTGACAAGGGGCCCTGCAGCGGGTCAAAGCCCAAGTCAACGAGGGATTAGTGCCTCTGTCACTGACCAATGGGTCCCGCAGGTCAGGTTTGACCTGGCCGACTAGTTGACCTGCTGACATCACCCTTGTGCAATGCTGACGCAGTAAAGCTTTTCTGGGATTTTAAATAAATCAGAAATGATTTATTTATTTCAGAAAATAGCTAAAACTTCTAAAAATCACAGAAAATAATCTATAACTCCAAATGAAATAAATTATATATGAAAAATTATCTGAAAAATTCAAGGAATCTGTTTATGGCATTTGCATGCATGTTTGAACAAGCTAGGGTTGCTGTACAAGGCAATTTGCATAATTGGCATTTAAATAAGCACATATGGAGTTTGAATTTGAACCCTTGGTTCAAACCAACTTCATTTAATATGATTGCTAGTTGCATCAGCTCAATCAACAACATATTGCCATGACATTATCATGCATCATAATTGTTGCATTGCATTGATTGTGTTCCTCTTTGTTTGCCGGTATTTGTCCCCTCTCGATAGACGTGGTTCTGACGATGAGTTCGATGACACCGATGAAGAACTATACTATCTTCAGAAGTGCCAGGCAAGCAAAACCCCCTTGTTTATTCCGATACAATCCCACTCTCTCGCTCCTGCTCTCTTTTACTGCATTAGGACAACAACGATTCAACTGTTACATGCTGCGGTAGTTGAACCCCTTTCCTCTGCATGACCTGTCATTGCCACAATAAATAGATGAAACCCACTAGCATGAGTAGGAGTTGTTTGAGCCCTGATGTGCCTACTCATTCATGCTTGTTTGTCATGCCTGCTATTGCATAGAGTTGTGTCGGGTCTAATTCATCGGGAATGAATTGGAATGGTGATGAACATGTCCTACTGTGTGTGAGCTAAGTGCGTGAACACGATTTGGTAAAGGTAGCGGTGAGAGGCCTTGTAGGAGTACATGGTGGGTTGTCTCATTGAAACCATTCTTAGGAACTGAGTTCTGTGTCTGTGATCCATGAACAACTACTACCACTCATTGGGATCCTTAATTGACCCTCTCGGCTTCTTAATCACCCTAGTCCTCTGTCCAGGAGTTGCAACTAGTTTCTGGTGTTTGTAGGATATGTGTTGGCGGCCGTGTGTAGCGCTGACCCGAGGGGTGGGCTATGTTGCGGTAGATACACCATGGCCGGGCATGCCGGGCGCCCGTTTGGTGTCTCAGAACCCTGTACACATCGTTTGGGGCCGTATGTGGAAACCTTGGCCGGACTCCCTGCGGATGGAACCTGGATAGGCGATAAACCTGGACTAGAGACTTAAGTGTTTAGGTAGGCCGTGGCCGACACCCTCGTTGGGCTTCCGCTTGAAGGTTGCCGAGTACATGTCGTGTAAACGACGGTCAGTGGTGGGAGCGTGTGTGAAGAAGTACACCCCTGCAGGGTTATCAATATCTATTCGAATAGCCGGATTCCTCGGATATGGAAACTTGGACCCCTTGCATAGTTCATAGACAAGTGAAAGTGGATACTCTAAAACGCGCAAGATAAGCATGAGTGTTATGGATGGCGTTCTCGTGGGAAGAAGGGAGCGGATCCATAGTGGTGTATTGATATGGTGAATATGTGGACTCGTGTGCGCCACCTCAACAGAGTTGCTCGCAGTCGTAGTTTAGGTCAGCCACTAAGTTAAAGCTGGCTTGCTGCAGTTAAACTCCACCACCCCCTTGTTGATACCGATGCATATGTAGTTAGTTCCGATGTAAGTCTTGCTGAGTACATCTGTACTCACGTCTGCTTAATTTATGTTTTTGTAGAGAGACTTCAGTCTCGCTAGTAGTTCCGCGTGGACTTCGATGTTTAGCTTGATACCTCAGCTCCGATCTTGTGCCCTCGGCAGGATCTGGTAGATAGTCAGGCTTCTTAGCCTCTTTCAGTTGTAGATGTCTGTACTCAGACATGTTAAGCTTCTGCATGTGCTTTGATTTGTATGCTATGATTGTTGGGTCATGAGGCCCATGTTTGTAATATCTCGCTCCTCGGAGCCTAATGAATAAATACTTGGGTCGTAGAGTTATGTTGTGATGCCATGCTGTTTTTACACATATCGAGCATATTGTGTGTATGATTGAAATGCTTGGTATGTGTGGGATCTGACAATCTAGTTGTTTATCCTTAGCAGCCTATCTTATGGGGAAATGTAGTCTAGTGCTTCCATGAGCCATAGTAGTCCGCTACAGCCCGGTTCACCAGAGTCCTGCTAGCCCAGCACTATTGCTCAGGATACTTGACTGGCCGGCATGTGTTTCACTTCGTTCCTGTGTCTGTCCCTTCGGGAAAATGTCACGCGGTGAAATCCGGAGTCCTGCCTAGCCTGCTACAGCCCGGGTTCCCGGAGTCTTGTTAGCCTAGTGCTACAGCCCGGATTCACACGCTGCTGACCGAGATGCTCGATGTGATTCATGTATGCATGTCCCCATAGGTTGGTGCTGCTTTGGGTTCATGACTAGCCATGTCGGCCCGGGTTCTCTGTCATATGGATGCTAGCGACATTATCATATACGTGAGCCAAAAGGCGCAAACGGTCCCGGGCCAGGTAAGGTGGCACCCGTGGGAATACCGTGCATGAGGCCGCAAAGTGATATGAAGTGTTACATGCTAGATAGGTGTGACTTAGGATCGGGGTCCTCACACTGTGCGTTTAACTGTAGAATTTTCGGAGGAGATTTGCATTCCATGGCCGCTCTGTCTCTTTGCCGGAGTCGTCCCTCTTGCGTGCTCGGGGCTTCTGAGCGTCGATCAGGTAGTAGGAGTCGTTGCCCAGCACTTTGCTGATGATGAAGGGGCCTTCCCAAGGCGCCGACAACTTGTACTGACCGGCTGTTTGCTGCATCAGTTGGAGCACAAGGTCGCCCTCTTGGAAAGATCTCGGCCTGACCTTCCTATTGTAGTATCTGCGCAGGCTCTACTGGTAGATGCTGGACCGGCTGAGTGCCAGCAGCCGACCCTCTTCCAGCAGATTGACACCGTCTTGTCGTGCTTCTTCTGCTTCTTCCTTGGTGTACATGGTGACTCGCGGGGAATCGAACTCTATGCCCATTGGGATGACGTCTTCAGCACCGTAGATGAGGAAGAAAGGCATGAAGCCGGTTGACTTGTTTGGAGTCGTGCGCAGACTCCAGAGGACGGTTGGTAACTCGTCGAGCCAGCAGCGAGCCGAGCGCTCCAGAGGCTCGACCAATCGGGGCTTGATGTCGGACAGGATGAGGCCATTTACTCGCTCCACCTGGCCGTTTGACTGTGGATGGGCGACGGACGCTAGGTCCAGTCGGATGCCCTGTGTCGCACAGAAATGGACCAAGGCACCTTTGGCAAAATTCGTGCCGTTGTCGGTGATGATGTTGTGTGGTATGCTGTAACGAATTGTGATGTCGGTGATGAAAGTCACGGCAGTCGGACCATTCAGTTTCTTGATTGGCTTTGCTTCTATCCACTTGGTGAACTTGTCCACCGCGACAAGTAAGTGAGTTACGCCACCTCGTGCCGTCTTGAATGGTCCCACCCTGTCTAGGCCCCAAACTGCGAAAGGCCAGGCAATGGGGATGGTCTTGAGTGCAGAAGTCGGCTGATGCGGCTTGGAGCGGAACTTCTGGCACCCTTTGCATTTTTGGACCAATTCCTTGGCCTCTTCTAAGGCTGTTGGCCAAAAGAAACCGTGTCGGAAAGCTTTGGCGACGAGTGCTCTTGAAGCTGCATGGTGGCTGCACTCGCCTTGATGGATGTCTTTGAGAATTGCTTGGCCTTGCTCTGGCTCTACGCAACGCTGGTAGACACCAGTGATGCTACGCCTGACCAGCTCTTTGTTGACTAAGGTGTAGGCTGCCGCTCGGTGTTGTACTTGCCGAGCTAAGGTCTCATCAGTCGGCAGCTCTTTGCTCACCAGGAATTTGAGGATGGGCTGGACCCATGAGGGTGCTGCTATTTCTTCGACTGCCAGAACTGCGACTTGGACGAGGGCGGCTGGGCTGGGAGGCGGCGGGCTGGAGTCAGCAACCGCTTGCTGGATTAATGAAGTCCCCGGGCCGACTGGCGCAGCCCTTGGTCCGAGTTCTGGAGTCTTCGGGCCGGCAGCCGCAGTCCCCGGGCCGGGTTCTGCAGTCCCTGGGCCGGCTTCGACTATGGCGGCTTTGGAGCCATCTGCCAAAATCCTCGTACCATCTGCCGGGGCTCTGGAGTCGGATCCGACTTATTCGGGAGGAGCCGGCACAAAGATGGAGTCTGATTCTGGTGAAGGCTTGACAGATGGCTTGAGGAGGCGTTGAAGGGCGACGCCAGATGGTATTGCTTGGTGGGTAGAGCCGATTCGTGCCAGGGTGTCTGCTTGGTCGTTGTCGTTTCTTGGCACATGGAGGAACTCGCACCCCTCGAAATATCCACTGAGTTGCTGCACGAGGAAATGGTAACTCGCCATGTTTGCATCTTTGGTGTCCCAGTCGCCAGACGACTGCTGGACCACTAAGTCCGAGTCACCATAACACAGGATCCGGCGAATGCCAAGTTCTTTGGCAAGCCGGAGCCCGTGAATGAGCGCCTCGTACTCGGCGACGTTGTTGGAGGTGGCAAAGTGGATTTGCAGTGTGTATTTGAGCTTGTCGCCTTTAGGAGAAGTGAGGACAACGCCGGCTCCCAAGCCAGTGCGCATCTTGGAGCCGTCGAAATGCATCCGCCAATGGGTGGAGTCGGGCGCTGGAGGTAGGTACTGGGTCTCGGCCCAGTCGACGAGGAAGTTGGCCAATTCTTGTGACTTGGTGGCGGTGCGGGGCTGGTAGTGCATGGTGTAGGGAGCCAGCTCTATGGCCCATTTGGCCACTCGGCCAGAAGCATCTTGGCTTCCGATGATCTCGGCAAGTGGGGCCGTGCAGACCACAATGATTGGATGCTCTTGAAAGTAAGGCTTCAATTTCTTGGCGGCAAAGTGCACGCCATAGCACATCTTCTGGTAGTGGGGGTAGTTCTGCTTGGGGGTCGACAGCACTTCGCTCAGGTAATACACCGGTCTCTGGACAGGTAGTGCCTTGGCTTCCTCCTTGCGTTCCACTACAATGACTGTGCTGACTACCCGGCTGGTGGCGGCGATGTACAGGAGCATAGGCTCCTTAGGAGTCCGAGCCGCCAGAACGGGTGGAGTAGTCAACATCTTCTTTAACTGGAGAAAATCTTCGCCCACCTTGTGGTTCCACTCGAAAAAAGTGGTCTTCTTCATGAGCTGGTATAAGGGGAGAGTTTTTTCGCCCAGCCGACTGATGAATCGGCTGATGGACGCCAAGCAGCCAGTGAACTTTTGCATGTCCAGCAGTCGGCTGGGTACCTCCATCCTCTCAATGGCCTTGATCATTACAGGGTTGCACTCTATGCCGCGTTCAGAGACCAGGAAGCCAAGGAGTTGGCCGGCTGGTACTCCAAAGACGCACTTCTCAGGGTTGAGCTTGATCTGGAATCGGCGCAGGTTCTCAAAGGTCTCCTTGAGGTCTTCCAGCAGTGTTACACGCTTCTCCGTCTTCACCACCACATCGTCCACGTAGACGTGGGTGTTTCTGCCGAGTTTCTTGAGGAGGCACTTCTGCATGCAACGTTGAAAGGTGGCGCCGGCATTCCTCAAGCCAAACGTCATGGTGAGGTAGCAGAAGGCTCCAAACGGTGTGATGAAGGCGGTCTTCAGTCTGTCAGCCGGGTTCAGCTTGATCTGGTGATATCCTGAATATGCATCCAAGAAGCTCAACAGCTCGCATCCGACTGTGGGGTCTATCACCCGATCAATTCTTGCCAAGCAAACAGGTCCTTGGGGCAAGCCTTGTTGAGGCTTGTGTAGTCAATACACATTTGCCACTGCTTGTTCTTCTTTAGTACCAGGACCGGGTTGGCTAGCCACTCTGGAAAGAATACTTCCATAATGAAGCCGGCTGCTAGGAGTCGGGCTATCTCTGCTCCGACAACTCTTCTCTTTTCTTCTAATAGGCGGCGCAAGGGCTGCCTGACCGGCTTTGCATCAGATCGGTCATGTAACTTGTGCTCGGCGAATTCCGTCGGTACACCTGGCATGTCTTTGGGGGACCATGCGAAGATGTCCTGATTCTCACGGAGGAAATCGACGAGCTCGCCTTCCTATTTGCTATCGAGGTTTGCGCCTACGACAGCGTACCTCTCTGGGTGCTCCGGATCCAAGGGTATCTTCTTTGTCTCTTTGGCCGGCTTGAACGAACCCTCAGCCTCCGACTCCTTGGGGTTAGGCGACACCTCTAGCTGCTTGCCGGCCATCGCCACAACCCGGTCAAGGAGCCGCTTCTCGGCCGCGATCACCAGGGACTCGGCCAACCGACTACTCTCAGCCGCACAGGCAGACGACTTCCGGTAGTCGCCGGCTACGGTCAGAATCCCCTTGGAACTGGCATCTTCATTTTGAGGTAGGCGTAGTGGGGGACCGCCATGAACTTGGCCAGGGCGGGTCGGCCAAGTAATGCATGGTATGGGCTCTCGAGATCCAGCACCTCAAACCAAACTGACTCTCGGCGGAAGTGATCTTTGTCTCCAAAGAGGACGTCCATCAGGATCTTGCCGATTGGTGAGCAGGAAAGACCAGGAACATTGTCATGGAACACAGTCCAGCTGTTCTGAAGCTGTCTTTGCTTCATTCCTAACTTCTCCATGGTGTCCTTGTACAGGATGTTGATGTTGCTGCCTCCGTCTATCAGAACTCGCGAGAAACGAGCAGCTTGTCTATCTGTGGCAAAGGTGGCATCCAAAACCATGGCATAAGAGCCCGGACTCAGCATCACCTCTGGGTGATCAGCTCTGCTCCAGCTGATAGGCTTCTCGGACCAGTGCATGAACTCTGGTGTCTCTGATGCTCCTGCATTCACCTCTTGCTGCTGCAGCCGCCTGCTGCGTCGATCATCAGCCACGCTGGTAAATATCACGTAGGCTCCGTGCTCTACGGGGTACTCGTCTTGTACTGCGCCGACTGGCCTGACAGCCGGCTGCTGGGGCGGAGGCGGAGGCTGCTGCCCAGCAGGCGGGGGAGGCAGGAGGCCGTCTCCTTTGGCGATCTTGGTAAGCTAGTGGCACTTCCGGGTGGTGTGATTCGACGGCTTCGCGCTGCTGTGGAATTTGCAAGGACCATCCAGAGTCTGCTCGTATGAGAAAGCCGGCAACCAGTTGGGCTTGCCGCCTTTCTGTCGCTTGGGTGGAGGCTGCCCTTCCGCCTGCTGGTCTTCGACTATCGCCACCTGCCGGCTACTGGAAGCCGGCTGTGGGACCTTGCGCTTGTGGGCGCTCTGCTGTTGTCGCCGACTGGCGTCTCCAGCCGGAGTTCTAGGAGCCTGAGGGGCCACTTTGCCAGTCGCACTAACTTGAATCTCCGGCTTCATGGAGGAGTCGGCCGTGGCATACTTGTCTGCTATGATCAGCAGCTCGTCGAGGGTTTCTGGCTCGTCGCAGAGGAGCTTGTGCTTGAGGAGGGTGCCTTCTCTGCACCCGGCAGTGAAGTACTCGATAGCCTGCACCTCGTGCACGCCCTCGCAGGAGTTCCGAAGCTCGGCCCAACGCGTGAGGTAGTCGCGAGTTGACTCGTTGGGGCCTTGCACACACAAGGAAAGCTGACGAGGTTTGGGAGGACGCTGGTACGTGCTAGTGAAGTTGCGGACGAATGCATCGATGAAGTCGACCCAGCTGTTGATGCTACGGGGCTTCAGGCTGTTCAGCCATGTCCGGGCCGTGCCCTGGAGCATGAGCGGAACGTATTTTACGGTGACACGCTTATTGCCGTTTGCTATGTTGACGACCGTGGAGTAGTCAACCAGCCAGTCCTCCGGCTTCACGGAGCCGGTATACTTGGGCATGTCTCTTGGGAGCGTGAACCCTTTGGGAAAGGGCTCATCTCGAATGCGGGGCCCGAAACAAGGTGGACCCAACTCGTCCTCTTCTTCCAGCGCCAGGGATCGGTGAAGCCGGTCGATCCGGTGGCGGGCGTCGTTTTCTCCGACTCCCTCTCGGCGGCCGAAGCGGTCGCCGAGAGTCGGATGGTCAACAGGCGGAGGGGAGACTCGCCTTTCCTTGCGAGGAGGAGGAGGTGGACAGTCGTCCCGTCGTTCCACTGCTCTCGGGCGGCCGTCTTGGTAACGCTCTATGGTAATGCGAGTCCGACTGTGACTGACAGCCGGATCCTTGTCTTTCCTTCCTCGGGCGCCGTCAATCGGCGTTCGAGACGTTGCGCCTTGGTCTCGCATGGAGGCGGGTCATCGTTTTGCCACCGCGGCGCCTCTGTGCGGCACCCGGCCTCATTCTGCGCGGTAGCCGCGTCGAGGAGCCGCTGGACTCGTTCCATCATCAGGCGGCGCTCTTCGCCCTCGAAGTTGTCCAGCTCGTCCGCTGCCGCCTGGGCGGCTCGAATGTTCTCCGCAGGCGTGGTGTACACAGGGCGATTTGCCCCGAACAGGTTGGCGATGGCCATGCCGTGCTGCTGGACCGCGCCTAGGCGGCTGGGCCCAGCTGGGGCTGGCCAGCCACGCACAGCGCGATCCATCTCACGTTGGTAGGCTTCTGACAAGCGCCTAATGCTAGCCAGCTTCTTCGCGCCTTCGACGAGCTGAAGACGACGCGCCTCCAACATCTCTGCGTCAGCGTCTTCCGGAATGGGCGCAGTCAGGTCTTGCAGTGCCGCGCCAAGTGGGTCATGCGCTCCTCCGTCGGGAGGCTCGTCATGACCGATGATGAGCACCTCGGTGACGGTGCTTCCATCGCTCTCCGCGCGAGGGAGCGGCTCATCGTAGACCACCGCGTTGGTGGGGAACGCGTCGAGCGATGCGGTGTCGGAGTCGACCAGCATCGGGTTGGTGGAGCCTACAGACTCCAAGTCCACGGCAGGCTCGCCGGCGACGTGGAGTTGGTCGAGGAGGCCCGCGAGGAGGCTCTCGGGGCCGCCCCTGCCTGCGTCGGATGCAGGCTCTTTGGAGAGGCGAACCTCGCCGATAAGATCGGCGAGGCAGATGGCTGCGCAGGCGATCTCAGTGCCGTGCAGTGCGTCAGCGCAAACTAAGTCTCGCGTGTCGGGCTGGCTGCGCTCGCCAGGGAGGAAAAGGGTTCCCGTCCAGAGCAGGTCTTCGGACGACGATGCACCAGGCCCCACGGTGGGCGCCAAATGTCGGGGGTTGGGTGCGACATATGCCAAAGGATGGCTTATCATGGTGGGGGCGAGTAGAACGTCGCCGGTGCCTGGAAACAGGATAAGGCGAAGGCATGCACGCCGGCGAATCTTACCCAGCTTCGGGGCTCTCCGGGGAGATAATACCCCTACTGCTGCTCTGCGGGGTCTCCGCATGATCACTATCGCAAAGTGTTTACACGGTTGCTCCTCGAGCTGTTTCCTAGAGGTAGGAGAAGGCAAGGCTAACTCTCTCCTTCCTAAATGACCTGGTCTAGTGCTAATGGATTCCAACCCTTTGCATGGATGCCCTGGGGGGGTTTATATAGGCCTACCCCCTAGGGGTACAATGGTAATCCGGCTGGGCGTGGGCCCAGGCATCAGTCTCTCTCGCCGCCGTCTTATCTGCCGACTCCTGGGGCCCGCCGACTGGCTCGGTACGGAGCCGACAGGCCGCGTCCGCCGGGGGCGGGTCTTGCCGGCTGTAGATTACTGTAGTCGTGCCTCTAATGACGCGGGCTCGGTCATGAGGTCATGGTGAAAACTCTACCGTCTGGTGGGCGATCACTGTGGCCATTCCCTGTCGCGTCTGATTAATGGCGCGTGGGGCCTGTGGGAGGGGTCGGCCGACTCCTGGGGGCCGACTCCCATCCGGGCCGACTGGTGGCGCTCTCGCCGTCTTTCGTACACCCATCGACTGGTGGGACCCATCATCCCTGGGTCGTACCGGCAGGCCGTCGTGGGCATAGGACTACGCCCTCTGGGGCTGACGTCAGGGCCGGCATGGCAATAGTGTCGCGCCGCGCGGAGATCTCCGCGGGTACGGCATACTGTAGCCACGACTGCCATTGGAAAAGGGGTGGGAGTGGACCTTACTATGGCCACTCCCCGTCCTGTCCCTCTTTATGAGGGCATGGGGGTTGTTGGCGTCGCGGGCCGACTCCCCAAGGCCGGCTTCTCTGGAAGTCGCCAGTCAGGAGTCGGCTTATCCTGAAGTTGTCCCTGCGACTCGGCCGCGAGTGGGCAGTCGGCTGCCTCGCTGCCGACTCTCAGAAGGCGGCTCTTCGTCCTGGGGTCTCGAGGGGCGCAGTCTGCCTCAATGTCTTGAAAGGTTCTGGGCCTGGGTTAGCCTACCCGTGGCCCATTACTCCGACATTTTTGCTTCTTCACATGATGTTTGCCATTCTTAGAATGTCATTTTATTTTGCTTTCCTTGTTGTTTGAATAGAATACCAAGATCTGAAATTATTAAATGTTAGAGAGTCTTCACATAGTTGCATAATTATTCGACTACTCATTGATCTTCACTTATATCTTTCGGAGTAGTTTGTCGTTTGCTCTAGTGCTTCACTTATATATTTTAGAGCATGGTGGTAGTTTTATTTTGAAGAAATAGATGAACTCTCATGCTTCACTTAGATTATTTTGAGAGTCTTAAATAGCATGGTAATTTGCTTAAAATCCTAATATGCTAGGTATTCAAGAATAATAAAATTCTCTTATGAGTGTGTTGAATACTATGAGAAGTTTGATACTTTATAATTGTTTTAAGATATGGAGATGGTGATATTAGAGTCATGCTAGTTCAGTAGTTGTGAATTTGAGAAATACTTGTATTGAAGTTTGTGATTCCCGTAGCATGCACGTATGGTGAACCATTATGTGATGAAGTCGGAGCATGATTTATTTATTGATTCTCCTCCTTATGTGTGGCGGTCGGGGATGAGCGATGGTCTTTTCCTACCAATCTATCCCCCTAGGAGCATGCGTGTAATACTTTGCTTTGATAACTTGCAGATTTTTCCAATAAGTATATGAGTTCTTTATGACTAATGTTGAGTCCATGGATCATACGCACTCTCACCCTTCCACCATTGCTAGCCTCTCTAGTACCGCGCACCTTTCGCCAGTATTGTCACAGCCCCAGTTCAGCCCTTGCTTGACTTTGCTTGTCCATCATGCCATCATGTTTAAATTCCAAAGAAACTTGAAATGGGGATTGCCTAAACCCCTAGCATCAAAGGAAGTCACTAGGTTTAACTAAAATATTTTTAGTAAATCCAAATGGCTTTCAAAAATGTTCATCATTTATGGAAAATGCTGTAAACACTAACCAGAGGTGATGCACATTTTTCCATGACATATTTGGGCTCTAAATTAAATCATACTCTATTTGCATTTGGGCATTTAAAAGCTATAAAATATTTTAAATGCTCAAATAATCATAAAATAAAATGTTTACTGTTGGATATTTTATAAACAGTAGCCATGATTAGTTTCTTGATTTTTGGAAATGTCTTAGCATTTTAATTAAGTCAAAACAATTGCAGAAAAAATAGAAAACAGAAACTAAATTAGAAAGGAGAGAGAGAGTAACCTCACCTGGCCTCCCTGTAGTCTGGCCAAGTTTCTGCCGGCCCAGCCCACCTCCTCCTCACTCCTACTGTCTTCAACCTCCTGCGAGTGGGCAGGAGGGTGTGTGGTCGCCGCGCGCGCGCCAGCTCCTGCTTCCACCGCGACGCCCCAGCTCTTCTGGATGCGCCATGGAGATGCCCAAGACCTTCTCCCCCTGTTCCCCTCACAGCTCTCTCTTCCCCCTCCTCTGACTCTCTCTCCCGTGACCGACCGCACGCACCCGAGACCGCCGACGAGAACCACCACGGCCACAGTTACTCCCTCGCCCCTCTGTTGTTCCCACGAGCTCCGCATCGTCTTCCTAGTCATCTCCACCGAGCCAAGCCAACCGGGATGCTCCGTAGCATCATCATCGCCACCGTCTTCAACCTCGGGAGCCACTCACCGCGGACGTCGATACACCGCCTCCGACGCTTCGCCGAGCATGCTGGCCATCCCTACGTCGCCGCAGTGAGCACCCGAGTCGTTTCCCCCTTCTCCCCTGGTCGCTTTCGACCTCTAGGCCATAGCCCCGTCTTGGCCGAGAACTCCACGCCACCGGCGATGTCGCCGCCATCACCGCAGCCACTGAGGCCTGAAACCAAGCGCGACACCGTGCTCCTAGTATCTTGAGGATCTCGGTGAGCCCCTTAGCCAGCCCTCCCGTCCTCTGTGGCCTCGCCCCGCTCGAACCCGTAGCTCCGGCCGCCGCCATTTCGGTCACCGCCATTGATCCTAGCCACCGCAGCTCCGGCCACCACCACTGGTCCACGCAGCTCGCTCCCAGGAGCACGTAGGAGAAAACCCCGCCTCAAACCGTGGGCTGTAGAGGATTCCTGATGATCTCTGCCGCCCGAAATGGTCATCACCGGCGAAACTCCGGCGACTGATGACGTGGGCATCATTAGGCGCTAACCCAACAAGTTAATCACCCTAACAACCACTGACAGCGGGCCCTACCGTAGGGTCAAACCCACTCAACATTGGGTTTGACCGGGTTTAGCCCCTGTGTCACTGACGTGTGGACCCCACATGTTAGGTTTGACCTGGAGCAGCCCCGGTTGACCTAGTGACATCATGCTTCTATCATGCTGACGCAATAAAGCTTTTCTGGTGTTTTTATTAATTCAGGAAATTCCAGAAAATGCCCAAAACTTCCAAAATTCATAGAAATTAAACTGTAACTCCAAATGAAATAAATTATATATGTAAAATGATCAGAAAAATCCAAAGAATCTGTTTATGACATTTGCATGCATGTTAGAGGTACTTATATCCTCTGTTTAGGACAATTCAATTAAGTGGCATTTAAGAAAGCACATATGGGGTTTGAATTTGAACCTAGGGTTCAAACCAACTTCATTTAATATGATTGCTAGTTGCATTAGTTCAATCAACAGCATATTGCCATGTGATGAGCATGCATCATATTGTCGCATTGCATTGATTGTGTTTCCTTCTTCATTGCCGGAAGTTGTCCCCTCTCGATAGACATGGTTTCGACGATGAGTTCGATGACACCGATGAAGAGCTATACTATCTTCAGAAGTGCCAGGCAAGCAAAACCCCCTTGTTCATTCCGATTCAATCCCACCTTCTCGCTCCTGCTCTCTTTTACTGCATTAGGACAACAACGATTCAACTATTACATGCTGTGGTAGTTGAACCCCTTTCCTCTACATGACCTGTCGTTGCCACAGTAAATAGATGAAACCCACTAGCATGGGTAGGAGTTGTTTGAGCCCTGATGTGCCTACTCATTCATGCTTGTTTATCATGCCTGCTATTGCATAGAGTTGTGTCAGTTTTGATTAATCGGGGATTAATCGGAGGTGTGTGAACATGTCCTACTGTTGAGAGCTAAGTATGTGAACACGATTTGGTAAAGGTATCAGTGAGAGGCCATGTAGGAGTACATGGTGGGTTGTCTCATTGAAGCCGTCCTTAGGAACTGAGTTATGTATTTGTGATCCATGAAATAGCTACTACCACATGTTGGGCCCTGTAATATGACCCCGCTCGACTTATTAACCGCCCTTGTCCTCTGTCCAGGAGTTGCAACTAGTTTCTGGTGTTTGTAGGATATGTGTTGGCGGCCGTGCGTAGCGCTGACCCTAGGGGTGGGCTATGATGCGGTAGATACACCGTGGCATGGTGTACCGGGCGCCCGTTTGGTGTCTCAGGAACCCTGCACACATCGCTTGGGGCTGTGAGCGAAACTCTGGCCGGATCTCCTCGCGGATGGAACCCGAATGGGCAATAAACCTAGACTAGAGACTTGTGTGGTTAGTTAGGTCGTGGTCTACACCCACGTCGGCTTTCGCTTGAAGTCTGCCGAGCACATGTCATGTGCAGAGGCTAAGTGGTGGAAACATGTGTGAAGAAGTACATCCCTGCAGGGTTATAAATGATCTATTCGAATAACCGCGTCCACGGTAAAGGAGTTCTGGGTTGCTTAAAACAGTTCATAGACAAGTGAAAGTGGATACTCTAAAATGCGCAAGATAGGCGTGAGTACTATGGATGGCGTTCTCGTAGGGAGTCGGGAGCGGATCCATAGTCACTACAACAAAATAGCCATGTATAGTCGCTTTTTATGGGACGCTCTTTGTATTCGTCTCTAAGCGCATGGACACTAGGAGACTAGAGACGCTTCCTAAGATGTTTACAAAGTGCCACAAATGTTTTCCTATAACTAGACATTTTTAAAAGAAATATGTATTTTTAATTAACGTAGAGACGATCTTTGAGACGTTTTAGTATGAGGTCTATTTGTGGCATTGAGAAAAACTTTAAATAATCACAAAATTTTACACTTGTGATAGCTATTAAAATCAACCATGCTAAAATTTATACGCGCGATTGAGTAACTAGGTGAGGCCATAAGCTAATGCCGTCATTCCCCATTGGCCACCACCCAAGTACCTCTGCCTTTCCAGGGTTATTGGGGGGAGGGAGGTCTAAGTGCCTCAGTTTCGTCTCGTATATAGGTGAGGGTTAGAATTTCGCAGTGGCATGTTGATGGTGGCGGCACTCTGTCTAGAAGAGATAAGGTTTACTGTCTACAACTGTTCCCATCTCGACGTGTCATGTACCACGGTGTCAATGACTAGATGACGTAGACCCTTGTTATACTTTTCTTGTCCTAATTTGTCTATTGCTTTTTTAATCCACGATCAACCTTTCCATTTCTCCCTGGCAATTTGTGATCTAGACATTGTACCAGCAAACCAACTATGAACCATAGCTATCTATACCTTTTCTATATCTAGATCTATATCTAGATATATTCCTGCCTAGTAATAAAGCAAGGTGCGTTTCTCCAATTTTTCATCCGTTCACCACCGAAATATTTCTTTATATCCCTGGTGATACTAAATTTTTGTGGTCCATCTGTTAGAAAAGAAAAAAAGAATCTTGTCTAGAATTTCGTACATGAGCCCGCATGCGCAAAGGTCCAGAGAAGCCACCCATTTATATCCTGCCAATGTAGCTAGGAAAACCTTATTGATCGCACTGGGCGGCATATAGTTGAAGCTTCGCATCGTTCGACCAAAGACTATTTTTCTATGTTCTTTTTCTACTTTTCCCTTCCAAGTTGTTTTTTCCTTTTTCCCATAAATTTATTATTTTTATTTTTTCAGAATTTATTTAATTTTACAAATTTTCTTTAAACCTTCATAATTTCAAAAATTGTTCACATTTTCAAAAATATTTGGAACTTTAAATTTGTATTATCGTTCCAAATTTGTTAAAAGTTCAAAAAATGTTCACATGTCTTCGAAAGCAAATTCCAAAAATGTTCTAGAATTTTAAAATAAATTGCATTTAAAAACAGAAATATGAAAAATATTCTTTTTTATTGAAATGTTCACAAATTCAAAATAACGTTCGTGACTAAAAACACATTTTTGAAAATGGTTTTGATGCTCAAAGCAAGTTTCCATTTTCAAAAATTGTTCACAAATTCAAAAAAAGTCGTTTCTCCGCCTTAAAATGGTTCCTGTTTTTTTTAAATCGTGAATTTCAAAAAATCTTCCTGTTTTAAATTTGGTTTGCCTTTTTCCCGAAATTAATGATTTTTTCCTTTATTAAAAAAAGCAAGAGGTCACCACAAGCTTAACAAGGAGGCAGATCTGAGGAAGAAAAAAGGCACGAGTTGGATAGTGGCCACCACTCCAGCCAACCCCACTACTATAAAGATCTCGCGGGCCAAACATGACCCGCGAGAACACTGCTGCTCTCCGCTCTGTTGCCCCACTGTTGTGGAGACCGTTTTGATAGACACATCAATTACCTCTTCTGATGCTTCTCGCGAAAAAATCTCTCCCATTGCCAGCACGGGCATATGTGCTAGTTACTAATAAAGTAAGGTGCGTTTCTCCAAGTTTTTCATCCGTTCACCACTGAAAGGAACTTTTTTTGTATCCAAGGTGGTACTAAATTTTCATGTGTCCATCTGTTAGAAAAGAAAAACAGTTTTGCGAGTAATTTCGTATGTGGGCTGCGCGCGCTGTGGCCCAACGAAGCCAGCCCTTTAATTTTCTGCCCACGTAGCTGGGAAACCTTATTTACTACAAAAGGCGACAAATAGTCGGAGTTTTTCATAGGACACCAAAATTGGGCCGGCCCGTTTACCTTTTCCTTTGTTCTTTTTCTATTTATATCCTTTTCCTTTTTTTTTCTTCTTCTTTCTCATTTTCCTTTCTCTTTCCTTTTTATGTTTTCCCTTTCATGTTTATTTCTATTTTTTCCTTTGTCATAAATTCATTTTTTTAGAATTTAAATTTTTGTTCAAATTTTTGAAAAATCTTCGTGATTTAAAATTTTTGTTCCCATTTTGAAAAATGTTTGAAACTTTAAATTTTTCTTCTTATTCCAAAATTGTTTGTAATTAAAAAAATGCTTGATTTTTTATGTTTTCTTAAATTGTTTGAGATTTTCAAAATAAATTTCCTTTTAAAAATGAAAAAAATTGGAAAAATATTCATTTTTTATTGAATTGTTTAGAAATTCAAATTATTTTTTGTGTTTAAAACAAGCGCTTTCAAAAATTGTTTTCAATGTTCAGAACATGTTTCCATTTTCAAAAATTGTTCACATATTAAAAAAAATATTTGCTTTCTTATAAAAGATTCATGTTTTCAAAAAATGTTCATGTGTTGCAAAAAATCTTCCCGTTTCATGTTTTGTTTGTCTTTTTTCGAAAATTAATGAAACTTTCAAACTATCAGGATTTAAAAAAATCCACGTTTTAAAGAATATTCAACAATTAGAATTATTAATTTATTTAAAAAATCAATATAAAAAAATAAAAATGTTTTGAATGTTACGCTACAATATGTTCTTAAACATTCACGCTAGCCATTTGTTAGCACGAGCTGTTTGTTCGAGTGGCTATTAGCACGGGGGCCATTTTTTGAGGCCATGAATAGATAACGCCCACACGCCTGTACATCAGGCCTCCTACCTGATGGTTCCGCAGGCCCCGCGTGACAGTCACCACGCGCCCCGCAGTTGTCATGGTCCGGACATTCTTCCATGTTCGTTTAACTGCAGCTGCCATGTCGGACAACTATAATTGCCATGGTTGCTCAACTACAGCTGCCATCTCAGGTCAAGTGGCAGATGACATTTTTGGACAACTGCAGCTGTTGCCATGTATGGTCTGGTTTACTGTTGCCATGATTTGAAAAACTTTAGGGGTTGCCACCTACTAACACTAGGCAGCTGGCATGTATGGTCCGGTTTACTACAGTTGCCATGATTTGAAAACTTTAGGGGTTGCCACCTACTAACACTAGGCAGTTGTCGTGTAGCACTAGAAAAATACATGACAAAAAACATGTTCGGGTAAAGAGAGAGTTGCCATCTGCTTACAAGCACACTAGGGCAGTTGCCATGTACCCTGCAAAACACATGTCAACTGACATGTTCGGGTAAAAGAGAGAGTTGCCATCTGTTTATAAGCACACTAGGGCAATTGTCATGTACCCTGCAAAACACATGGCAACTGGCAGCTTTGGTTATGGGAGAGGAGACGGGCGTGTGGGCGTACTGATAAATGCTCACACACTAGCCTCTGTGCGTGAGTGAAAACTGACGTGTGGGCGAACTTCTAAATGGCCACACACCGGTCCCTCCGTGTGGTGAAAACGGACGTATGGGCACCCGAATGAATACCCACACACCAGCCTAGTCCTACGTGGCACCATAAACATGCCAAGATTCGTGCAACCATAAACGGACGTGGATCCACGCGTGTGGGCGAGATGCAAACACCCACACGTGTGTGCGTTAGTGTTTTCATATTATTTTGGGTCTCACTCTGTCTGCTTGGTGTATCAATGCATGAGCATTATATTTTTTATTCAATGATGTGGATATTACATTGGATGTGTACATCCATATATGTGAAATATCCATTTTCTCCGGAATTTTTTCCTCTTAACCAAATTTGGTTACCTAAACTAATTTCGCTTAACCAAATTTGACGCTAAAAATTATTTCTTTAACGCCTATATAAGCCTTCCCGCGCCCCCTCAAAAAATAAAAAAGCCTTCCCGCGTCTCTCTGTTTTTTTCTCCGTATAATCCCAGATATATCCCCCACGCCTCCATCTCCCAACCTCCAGTCTCCAGATTCCAATCTACGCCGGGGAAGCCCACCTCGCGCATCGCCCATTCCCCCTCCCTGTGGGGCAGCAGCCCTACCCCGAAGCGCTGGCCTCCGCCGCTAACTCCGTCCACCGTCGATTCCCTTTCTCGTCCATCGCAACCTCGGTAGTCCGAGCCCGTTGGCATCCGTCATCCTCACCGTCGCAATGCCGTGCTCCTCCTGATGTTGTCCTCACCGTCACCTAGCCGCATCCACTTTGGTGTCATACGCCACCTGAAGATCTGCCGCGTGTTCCGTTGCTACACCACCCCGCAAGCATCTTCAGCCTCCGGCCCGTCAAGCAGGTTATCCCTTGAATACCATATCCTTTGCAGTTTTTACCATCAATCAATCAAATTAGCGGCGTGTGACATGTTCGGCTGCTTGCATGATTCACCCCATTCCAGGGGCACCGAACCAACACCGGCCCTCGCGTGATTCGCCCTGTTTGTATGTGCAGCTCTAGGGCGTTCTGCGACCACCCTCCCCTGTCTGCTAGTGCTACATAGTCAACTTTTTTGTGCGTTTATGTTCAGATCATCCCAGTACACAATCGATTGATTTTTTATATGTCAAACTATGCTGGCCTGTTATGCTGTTAGTTACTAACCTGTAACTAGTACTGAACTATGAACTTCTCATCTTGTAATTGGTAATGTTCCATGCCAATGGGGGGAAGTTGTTCACTTCTTTTAACTTATTATTCGGTTGTATATTAGTTACTACTAGTAATTATTGTGTACTGCTTGTTTTTTTGTCGTGCAGAAATGCAAACAAGAGATAATAAGTAAGACTGAATCTCCCCTAGGAATGAATTTTCTCCTTTTTTGGAGTTCTTTTATGCCTCTCGCTGGATTTTTGGGTGATGACACATGTAATTTTGGGAGGAGCAGGGATATGATTCACGTGTTCATCTTGCGATTATGGTGGGTTAGGATGTTCATTCTGATTTTTATGGCAACAGATTCAAACGCCTCTTCCCGAATCTTGTGCCCCGCTATTTTAGGAGTATATAACCCCACCTATTGGATGGCCGACCCATGTCACCCTGTTCGCCTTGGTTGCCGCCACTTAACGGCATGGTGGTGCACACCAGTGCAAGCACAGTGGCGGCTTCTCTTGCCTAGGTACACGTCGCATATCTGTTTCATCTTTTCGCTGGTTTGTGTACTTTTTCTCTCTTTTCACTCTATCTGAGTACATGCTTTGTGATTAGCACACGCATCATAAGTATTACTAGCTTAGAGGACAGTTTTTGGTTCCTAGATTGTTATTTTTTACCACTGTAAGAAAAAAACATGAGGAAGGGGGTTCTTTTAATTCTCATTGTGATATGTCGTTGCATCCAGTTTTAGTTCTACAAGTATATGAACTGTTATTTCGTTGAAATTCAGACCTAATGGTGGGTGCATACAGTACAGAAAATTGTATACCTACCTGATTCTTAATCTAAGCAGAAGGTTTATTAGGTATTGCGTGTAGGTTTGTGGGTACGACACAGATTTGGAGGTTCAGCTCCTGCCTGCATGTGCAAAAAGTTCATGATTTGCATCTCTAATATAACATGGTAAGTCGTTTTTATTCTTGATCTCTCCATTACTTATGTTCCATTTCATGGATGGAAGGAATTCCGATTTAATTTCACATGATGTTCAAACACATAAATACTTGACGTGCTGAATTGCTAACATACTGAGAAAATGCTACAACTTGATGACTATGTAGTATAGTTCATTCAGAACTTAGTTCTGATGAAATGGGTCTTGTGGAGTATATTGGCTTCAATTACAATTGAGCATGATTTATTGGCAATATACTACAACGCTACATTATTCCCAGGTCAAGAATAACATTTTAGGCATAACTTTACGTGCAATGCAAGTCGGCAAAACAGATGCGATTTTTTTCTTACTCCAGAACCACTTAGATTTTCTGTACCGATTTCCCCTTTTAATCTGTGGATTCTGATTTGAGAGTCGTTGTCCCCAAATCATTATAAAATTCTTGGTGGGTTTTTATGTATCCATCAACGACTTTAGTTTTCGTGAACATATTTGTTCAATAATTGAGCACATTTACCAGCAAGATAGAAATGAAATTGCTAATGGACCGTATGATTGCTTGCACTAGCGAGCTCAGGTGATAGCTAATTGCCTTCTATTGGTGAGCAAATTCAATGTTCTCTTATATCTTATCGACCCATAGAGAATTTTTCTTGATGTTCTAGTACCGCCTACTAATGTATTTTCAATGCATATTTTATAACATGCTATATAGCTTAGGGTGTGAAATATTCATTTTGTGCCTCTTGTGATTTTCAACTACTTAAGTCTGGTGAAATTTATGGTGTTGTGGAACTATTGAAGTTTGACTAAATTTTGTTATTCAACTTGCATTGCTCTTCAAAGCGTGTGTGGTACATGTTGTTGACATCCAAGAATGCTTCTTATTTAATCATCATAGTATGTTTCAAATTAAGGCAAGCTTCAGCCCAACATAAGCAGTCCACCAATAAATTGAGTCAACCATGTTCTATAGATCTTATCTATGTCATCATATAGTTTGATTACCATATGCATCTTCTACCACTTTGAACAAATTTGTTGTGCATCATTTGATTAATTACTGCATCTTTATTTCACATGCATATTATCGGATTTTTATCGCTAACCTTGCCAAAGTCGATCATATCAAAGAGAAGGTGACAATAATTCTCATAACTCTCATTTATAAATTATTTTTGAAATACCAAATAATGACTATGATTTGTTTATGTTTACTTACAACTGTAACTAAACTTGCGGAAGCACGTCTTGAAAAGTTTGATAAAGGCAATAAAGGCCTTGAAGAATCAACTTACGGAACCAACTATTCACTAACAAGGAATGGGTTACACTAGTTTATTTGTGTCTATGTGCATAAATTTCTTCATTACCATACAATGCCTAATTTTTGAACAAGTTTACTTACAGTTGCACTGAACCTCAAATGCAAAAGCACATGGTGGTCAAGAATCGGCAAATGCTCATGCTAGAAATAGCAGTGCGACCAAGTAAGGTGGTCCTGAACCAAGTGTATAACTTCCCACGTCACTAAGCATATCAAGAAAATACATTAGTAGGTTGTATCTTTGGTGAAGTATCTTGGTTTTTTAGGTCAAAAAGTGAGCCGACCACTCCAACACAACCTAAGACATTGGTGCTCCAAGACACCCTCAAGACATTTGTATGGTACATCTCTCAGAGGTTCATCAAAAGAACATCTCATCTTGCACTAATCCAAATGCTTATGTTCTAAACTTCTCTTTGTTATTTTTTCCTTCCAGGGTAGCTAAGATTTTAGAATTGGAAAGCATTGCAGGAGCAAGGAGCAACTACACAAGAATCAGTTTTTAAACAAATGTATATTATGTATAATGTATGGAAAGCTTAGTTCTAGTTTGTAGTATCTTCTCTTTAATTATTTAGATCATGTCTGATTTGTTTTAGTTGTGAACTCCATACACTTTTAGTATTTGTATGTGTTCCCAGATTTGTTACAAAGGATGCTAATTATGAGAATGGATTTCTACGAATGCAATTGGTGATGTGGATTGATGACTTTATATAGTGATATTTGATCAATCTACACATGCATCCCTATCATGATAAATTAACTCGATTTGAAATGAGCAATACAAAGTTAAATTAGTAATCAAGTAATGATTAAAGTAAAATACTCCATTGACACAAAGAAGCTTATTCATATTTAGAGACGAATATGTCGTCTCAACATAACGTCTATAAGGAATGGGCCCACATGAGTAGAGTCGTGATACAAGCGTGTAGTAGAATGTCTCTATTTTCGTAGAGACGATTTTGAACGTCTCAATATAGCGTCTCATACCATGTAGACACGCTAACCAAGCGTGCCTACATGTTTTGAGGCGGTCCGTAAGGAGACGCTCCAAGGACGCTTTACTAAATCGACTCTATTTTTACCTAGAGATGAAATAATGCGTCTCTAGCTATGAAATTGAACGTCTCTACATGTAGTTTTTCTTGTAGTGAGTGGTGTATTGATATGGTGAATATGTGGACTCGTGTGCGCCACCTCAAAAGAGTTGCTTGCAGTCGTAGTCCAGGTTAACCACTGAGTCAAGGCTGGCTTGCTGCAGTTAAACTCCACCCCCCCCCTTGTTGATACCGACGCATATGTAGCTAGTTCTGATGTAAGTCTTGCTGAGTACTTTTGTAGTCACGTTTGCTTAATTTATGTTTTGCAGAGAGACTTCAGTCTCACTAGTAGTTTCGCGTGGACTTCGATGTTTAGCTTGATAGCTCAGCTACGATCTTGTGCCCTCGGCAGGGTCTTGTAGATAGTCAGGCTTCTCAGTCTTCTTCTTTTGTAGATGTCTGTTCCTAGACATGTTAAGCTTCCGCATGTTCTTTGATTTGTATGCTATGATTATTGGGTCATGAGACCCATGTTTGTAATATCTCGCTCCTCGGAGCCTATTGAATAAATACTTTGAGTCGTAGAGTTTTGTTGTGATGCCATGTTGTATTTACACATATCGAGCATATTTGTGTGTATGATTGAAATGCTTGGTATGTGTGGGATTCGACAACCTAGTTGTTTATCCTTGATAGCCTCTCTTTTGGGGAAATGTAGTATTGTGCTTCCATGAGCCATAGTAGTCCGCTATAGTCTGGTTCACCGGAGTCCTACTAGCCCAGCACTACTGCTCAGGACACTTGACTGGCCGGCATGTGTTTCACTTCGTTCCTATGTCTGCACCTTTGGGGAAATGTCACGCGGTGACATCTGGAGTCCTGCCTAGCCTACTACAGCCCAGGTTCCCGGAGTCCTATTAGCCCAGTGCTACAGCCTGGATTCGCACGCTGCTGACCGACATGTTCAATGTGATTCATGTATGCCTGTCCCCGTAACTTAGTGCCACTTTGGGTTCACGACTAGTCATGTTGGCCCGGGTTCTTAGTCATATGGATGCTAGCGACACTATCATATACGTGAGCCAAAAGGCGCAAACGGTCCCGGGCCATGGTAAGGTGACACCCGTGGGAATACCGTGCGTGAGGCCGCAAAGTGATATGAGGTGTTACAGCCTAGATCGGTGTGACTTAGAATCGGGGTCCTGACAGCTTTGGTATCAAAGCGTGACTGCCTGTAGGACTACCAAGCCAAGCTGGTTGAAGTCGTGTCTAGAAATGCTTTAGTTATATAAGGGAGTCGATTGTGGATGGGAACATAAGGCTCTTTTTACTCCTTATCCTCATGACCTTCTGATCTGAGTCATATTATCTTTCCTATGGGGTTAAGAACTAGGCTTCTCTTCTATCTCTCAGGATGACCTCTTACTAAACCGTAGTTTCCTAGGATTGTTGAGTTCAAGCCTTAGTTCAGTTCCTACTACTTCCATATGTTCATAGCTGGCCTCAGAACCTTGAGTTTGTGATGTTGAGTGGCTGTGTCACCATTTTTGCAGGATGTCTCAAATCTTTTGAGCATTTACAGCCGTTATGCTGTCCGAGTCATCCCAGGTTTCTAAATAGTCTGATGCATTTGCAAATCCTTTCTTTCCGTTCCCGATGTCCTTTTTGGTCAGAATTAGCACACTATCGGTGAGTTGAGGTACTCTGTTGCCTCGACATATATGTTGGAGCTATTATTATGACGCTAGGTGTTTTAGGGAGTTACCCGGTAATCTAGCCATGTTTTGTGTTCTAGGTGTGATGATTTTGGCCACCATTCTCGAAAGCATCTCATGATGTTATTAGTTAGTAGGTATTCTATTCCCGGGTTCTTCAACCCGAGATTCACCCTACTTCATGTTGTTAGTATTTGCTAGTTCCCTTAAGATATTAGTAACCTTGGCAATAGTCCTCGAGGTCCGTGGTATTTCCTTCTTCCAAATACTATGAACCATTTATGGCAGAAGTTTGTTGGATCAAAGGATCATAACAGGAGTGCTCTCGATGAGTTCACCATTCTATATTGTGACTCTGCCAGTTCAACCTTTCTGCATGGGTTATCCGGAAGAAATATGTTGAACTCCTTCGACATGCTAATACATGCATCCATAACTCAGAAAATCATATGTTCTTTGAGTTTTCCCTCATTAGTTGTTTTCTGACCTCCGACTATCAATTTGTAGTCAGGAGTAGTCGTGCATTCGTGTCATCGATGCCTTTTATTCTTGTGGTCCGACAAGCCATTCTATTCTGGAATGGCTAGGAGAAACAAACTCCAGTACCTCATCCATATCTAGGAATGGGTCAAAGTAGTTGTATCCCGCAGATAAAAATGCCAATCCAGCTTTTGTTCTGTTCTACCTTGGAGTGTTGCCCCTCTTTAGGTCAAGAATATCATAGGAATTGCACCATCTCCTATGAATCCTTGATGCAGTGATACTTCTCACCATCATCATTCATTCGTCGGTCATCGTGTTGTTGTAACCGGAATGCCGACAAGTGAATTATGATGTGTGAAATCAATACTCCGAGCAAATCGATGCTTGGTAGTAAATGGACAGTATTCTCATTCTTAGCATGATGGTTACTGAATCATCATTCTAAGATTGATCGTGCAACCTAGTCCTTATTTCTAGTGCACTCTTCGATCGGTGAGTTAGGATTTTGCCAAACCCTCACTCTTTTGATCATGTCATCCTGCCTTGAAAGGCAAGATTGTTCTTGAGCTTAATAACATATCGGTGGTTCGTAATATTCCGAATATCTTCTCGGAGGTATTACCAGGTTGTCACCCGACCGCTATGTTGAGTTCGTGATCAAGTTGGTTTCTTATAAACCACCCCTTTCTCCAAGAATCTGTGTTGGATACCCCTGAGCTAGTTGGTCAAGCTAAACAACAACTTGGAGAGTTGGAAGATAAAAGCTTGTCTGACTTAGTTCATGTTAAGGGATATCTTTTTGTGTGTGCGTGTGTTGAAGAAAGAAGATATCTTCACCAATTGGTCCTCGTGATCAATTGTTGGATTTATTGTCGTGTCAAAACTTTGACTTGAGCATGGGCTATCGACAAGTCAAATCAGAACCAACAATGTTCGTAATGTTGTCTTACTCGTGGTTGATCCCTCGAGCATACACCATTACATCTTTTGGTGTGACCAATGCTATCACCGTGTTCACATGATGGTGGATGTCCGGTGATATGGAAACTCCGATGAGTTGCTGTTGAGCCCATCAGCAACATTTTGTCTCCCCCATGATTCATGTTGAACATTAAGCTAGTGTTGGGAACTTTGTAACCATTGCCTTCATGTTGCGTTCATGAGGTATATGTTTGGTGCAAGAAGTGGCTTTCTCTAAGTTCACGTGCATTAGGTGCAAGTTGCCGTCGTGAATTCGAGAAAGATAGTTTTGCTTCCTCGAGAATCATCCCAAGTCAGTCATGCACGTGCGAAGTATACTATGCTTGAGAGATTAGCTACCTCCATCCCATCGGTATTTCCTAGCACACCAAGCCACTGATTGATTTATTCAAAGAAAAGAAGTTCATGCGCTAAACCTGAAGGGCCCAGAAGGATATGCACAAGACTTCATTATCCCAATGATGGTTCCCAACCAGAACTCGATAGTGTTTTTATTATAAGACTACTATGTGGTCATTCATGTCTTGGACAACATTCTCACATGTATGTAGCAAAACCGGCTCATCTTTTGGAGCCTGCTATCGTAATTCATATCCCGAGAATCTCGCAACGTCATCTCGTCGATTTGTGTTGCAAACTTTCTTTCAGACATGTTGAGTCTAGAATATCCTAACACCAACCAGATCTGAATCTCATGAAGATACGATGGTTGGAACTTTCCCAACAGTTGCATTTTGTTCCCAGTTTGCACCGCCATTGTGCCAATTCCCCATGGGATGCCTTCTCGGTAGTTGCTGTCCAGGATCATCTTCAAAAGTGGTCCTGTCATGGGTCCCATCCATTTCCGGTGATAAGCAAAAGTCATCCATTGTGTTGTCTTCAACAAGGTAGTCCACATCATCCATCCTAGTCTGAGTATGCAATTTCTTCGAGCTCTTTTAAACAATCAATTGTAATTTGCCTTAAGCTGGTATGAAGAGTTTCAATGATCTATGGATCAAAAGTAATTCTTTTTGCCACTTAAGGGAACAGTCCAACGAGTCACCTTTCCCAAGGTGCCCCGTTACGGGATCATGGCAATTATCTCCTCCCCACCTTGACACCATCCACCATCTTTCTAAGCGTGGAATTGTTGCCCACCAAATCAAACCCTGTCATTGTTCTTCCATCCCTCTCGATGTGTTTTGTGTCTCAACTCGAGATGTTTCAACATCTCATTCCGCGAGTGATATTGTATAGCTCGATCTTCGAGAAGATCAATCCTAGTAGAGTTTCTTTCCGTTGTCATCGCGTGGATGAAGATCTCAAAAGCGAGGATGTCAAGATCAACGTATGCAACGAATCAACAACCTTATGAGGTGCAACCTGGATCGTGAAGATTATGTTAGCTTGTGTTCCCCCCTTCACCTTACCCTACGCTTGAATCTCGGGACGAGATTCTTGTTTAGTGGGGGTGAGCTGTCACAGCCCCAGTTCAGCCCTTGCTTGACTTTGCTTGTTCATCATGCCATCATGTTTAAATTCCAAAGAAACTTGAAATGGGGATTGCCTAAACACCTAGCATCAATGGATGTCACTAGGTTTAACTAAAATATTTTCAGTAAATCCAAATGGCTTTCAAAAATGTTCATCATTTATGGAAAATGCTGTAAACACTAACCAGAGGTGATGCACATTTTTCCATGACATATTTGGGCTCTGAATTAAATCATACTCTATTTGCATTTCGGCATTTAAAAGCTATAAAATATTTTAAATGCTCAAATAATCATAAACTAAAATGTTTACTGTTGGATATTTTATAAACAGTAGCCATGATTAGTTTCATGATTTTTGGAAATGTCTTAGCATTTTAATTAAGTCAAAACAATTGCAGAAATAATAGAAAACAGAAACTAAATTAGAAAGAGAGAGAGAGAGAGAGTAACCTCACCTGGCCTCCCTGTAGTCTGGCCCAGTTTTTGCCGGCCCAGCCCACCTCCTCCTCCCTCCTACTGTCTTTAACCTCCTGCCAGTGGGCAGGATGGTGTGTGGTCGCCGCGCGCGCGCCAGCTCCTGCTTCCACGGTGATGCCCTGGCTCTTCTGGACGCGCCACGGAGACGCCCGAGACCTTCTCCTCCTATTCCCCTCGCAGCTCTCTCTTCCCCCTCCTCTGATTCTCTCTCCTGTGACCGACCATACGCACCCGAGACCGCCGACGAGAACCACCACGGCCACAGTTACTACCTCGCCCCTCTGTTGTGCCCATGAGCTCCGCATCGTCTTCCTCTTCATCTCCACCAAGCCAAGCCAACCGGGACGCTCCGTAGTGTCATCATTGCCACCTTCTTCAACCTCGGGAGCCGCTCACCGCCGACGTCGATTCGCCGCCTCCGACGCTTCCCCGAGCACGTTGGCCATCCCTACATCACCGCAGTGAGCCCCCGAGTCGTTTCCCCCTTCTCCCCTGGTCGCTTTCGACCTCTAGGCCATAGCCCCGTCTTGGCCGAGAACTCCACGCCGCCGGCGATGTCGCCGCCGTCACCGCAGCCACTGAGGCCCGAAACCAAGCGTGGCACCGTGCTCCTAGTATCTTGAGGATCTCGGTGAGCCCCTTAGCCAGCCCTCCCGTCCTCTCTGGCCTCGCTCTGCTCGAACCTGTAGCTTCGGCCACCGCCATTGATCCTAGCCACCGCAGCTCCGACTAACACCACTGGTCGACGCAGCTCGCTCCCAGGAGCACGTAGGAGCAAACCCCGCCTTAAACCGTGGGCTGTAGCGGAGTCCCGATGATCTCCGCCGCGCGAAATGGTCGTCGCCGGCGAAACTCCGGCGACTGATGACGTGGACGTCATTAGGTGCTAACCCAACCAGTTAATC
Organism: Triticum urartu; assembly: GCF_056163025.1. NCBI lineage: Eukaryota > Viridiplantae > Streptophyta > Magnoliopsida > Poales > Poaceae > Triticum > Triticum urartu. The sequence goes on along the minus strand of NC_141873.1, from coordinate 183,614,338 downwards.
ACCCTAACAACCACTGACAGCGGGCCCTACCGCAGGGTCAAACCCAGTCAACATTGGGTTTGACCGGGTTTAGCCCCTGTGTCACTGACGTGTGGACCCCACATGTTAGGTTTGACCTGGAGCAGCCCCGGTTGACCTGGTGACATCATGCAGCTATCATGCTGACGCAATAAAGCTTTTCTGGTGTTTTTATTAATTCAGGAAATTCCAGAAAATGCCCCAAACTTCCGAAATTCATAGAAATTAAACCGTAACTCCAAATGAAGTAAATTATATATGAAAAATGATCAGAAAAATCCAAAGAATCTGTTTATGGCATTTGCATGCATGTTAGAGCAACTTATATCCTCTGTTTAGCACAATTCAATTAAGTGGCATTTAAGAAAGCACATATTGGGTTTGAATTTGAACCTAGGGTTCAAACCAATTTCATTTAATATGAAGAGCTATACTATCTTCAGAAGTGCCAGGCAAGCAAAACCCCCTTGATCATTCCGATACAATCCCACCTTCTCGCTCCTGCTCTCTTTTACTGCATTAGGACAACAATGATTCAACTGTTACATGCTGCGGTAGTTGAACCCCTTTCCTCTGCATGACCTGTCGTTGCCACAGTAAATAGATGAAACCCACTAGCATGGGTAGGAGTTGTTTGAGCCCTGATGTGCCTACTCATTCATGCTTGTTTATCATGCCTGCTATTGCATAGAGTTGTGTCAGGTTTGATTCGGGATGAATCGGAGGTGTGTGAACATGTCCTACTGTTGAGAGCTAAGTATGTGAACACAATTTGGTAAAGGTATCGGTGAGAGGCCATGTAGGAGTACATGGTGGGTTGTCTCATTGAAGCCGTCCTTAGGAACTGAGTTCTGTGTTTATGATGCAAGAAATAGCTACTACCACATGTTGGGCCCTGTAATATGACCCCGCTCGACTTATGAACCGCCCTTGTCCTCTGTCCAGGAGTTGCAACTAGTTTCTGGTGTTTGTAGGATATGTGTTGGCAGCCGTGCGTAGCGCTGACCCTAGGGGTGGGCTATGATGCGGTAGATACACCGTGGCACGGTGTACCGGGCGCCCGTTTGGTGTCTCGGGAACCCTGCACTCATCGTTTGGGGCTGTGAGCGAAACTCCGGCCGGATCTCCTCGCGGATGGAACCCAAATAGGCGATAAACCTGGACTAGAGACTTGTGTGGTTAGTCAGGTCGTGGTCTACACCCACGTCAGCTTTCGCTTGAAGTCTGCCGAGCACATGTCGTGTGCAGACGCTAAGTGGTGGAAACATGTGTGAAGAAGTACATCCCTGCAGGGTTATAAATGATCTATTCAAATAGCCACGTCCACGATAAAGGACTTCTGGCTTGCCTATAACAGTTCATAGACAAGTGAAAGTGGATACTCTAAAATGCGCAAGATAAGCGTGAGTGCTATGGATGGCGTTCTCGTAGGGAGTCGGGAGCGGATACATAGTGGTGTATTGATATGGTGAATATGTGGACTCGTGTGCGCCACCTCAAAAGAGTTGCCTGCAGTCGTAGTTCAGGTTAACCACTGAGTCAAAGCTGGCTTACTGCAGTTAAAATCCACCTCCCCCCCTTGTTGATACCGATGCATATGTAGCTAGTTCTGATGTAAGTCTTGCTGAGTACTTTTGTACTCATGCTTGCTTAATTTATGTTTTGCAGAGAGACTTCAGTCTCGCTAGTAGTTTCATGTGGACTTCGACGTTTAGCTTGATACCTCAGCTACGATCTTGTGCCCTCGGTAGGGTCTTGTAGATAGTCAGGCTTCTCAACCTTGTTCTTTTGTAGATGTCTGTTCCTAGACATGTTAAGCTTCCGCATGTGCTTTGATTTGTATGCTATGATTGTTGGGTCATGATACCCATGTTTGTAATATCTCGCTCCTCGGAGCCTATTGAATAAATACTTTGAGTCGTAGAGTTTTGTTGTGATGCCATGTTGTATTTACACATATCGAGCATATTGTGTGTATGATTGAAATGATTGGTATGTGTGGGATCCGACAACCTAGTTGTTTATCCTTGGTAGCCTCTCTTATGGGGAAATGTAGTCTTGTGCTTCCATGAGCCATAGTAGTTCGCTACAGCCTAGTTCACCGGAGTCCTGCTAGCCCAGCACTACTGCTCAGGACACTTGACTGGCCGGCATGTGTTTCACTTTGTTAATGTGTCTATCCCTTCGGGGAAATGTCACGTGGTGACATCCGGAGTCCTGCCTAGCCTGCTACAGCCTGGGTTCCCAGAGTCCTGTTAGCCCAGTGCTACAGCCCGGATTCGCACACTGCTGACCGACATGTTCGATGTGATTCATGTATGCCTGTCCCCGTAAGTTAGTGCCACTTTGGGTACACTATCATATATGTGAGCCAAAAGGCACAACCGGTCCCGGGCCATGGTAAGGCGACACCCGTGGGAATACCGTGCGTGAGGCCGCAAAGTGATATGAGGTGTTACAGGCTAGATCGGTGTGACTTAGAATCGGGGTCCTGACAGGTATCATACACCACCATATACCTTCCTCAAAACAGCCACCATACCTACCTATTATGGCATTTCCATAGCCATTCCGAGATATATTGCCATGCAACTTTCCACCGTTCCGTTTGTTATGATACGCTTCATCATTGTCATATTGCTTGCATGATCATGTAATTGACATTGTATTTGTGGCAAATCCACCATTCATAATTCTTTCATACATGTCACTCATGCATCATTGCACATCCCGGTACACCGCCGGAGGCATTCATATAGAGTCATATCTTGTTCTAAGTATAGAGTTGTAATTCTTGAGTTGTAAGTAAATAAAAGTGTGATGATCTTCATTATTAGAGCATTGTCCCAGTGAGGAAAGGATGATGGAGACCATGATTCCCCCACAAGTCGGGATGAGACTCCGCACGAAAATAAATAAATAAAAGAGGCCAAAGAAGCCCAAATAAAAAAAAGAGAAAAGAGGCCATAAAAAGGAGAAGGCCGAAATAAAAAAATAAAAAATGAGAGAAAAAGAGAGAAGGGGCAATGCTACTATCCTTTTACCACACTTGTGCTTCAAAGTAGCACCATGATCTTCATGATAGAGAGTCTCCTATGTTGTCACTTTCATATACTAGTGGGTATCTTTCATTATAGAACTTGGCTTGTATATTCCAATGATGGGCTTCCCAAAATGCCCCAGGTCTTCGTGAGCAAGCGAGTTGGATGCACACCCACTAGTTTCTTTTGTTGAGCTTTCATACACTTATAGATCTAGTGCATCCGTTGCATGGCAATCCCTACTCACTCACATTGATATCTATTGATGGGCATCTCCATAGCCCGTTGATACGCCTAGTTGATGTGAGACTATCTTCCCCTCTCTTTTTGTCTTCTCCACAACCACCACTCTATTCCACCTATAGTGCTATATCCATGGCTCACGCTCATGTATTGCGTGAAGATTGAAAAGTTTTGAGAACATCAAAAGTATGAAACAATTGCTTGGCTTGTCATCGGGGTTGTGCATGATTTAAATATTTTGTGCGGTGAAGATGGAGCATAGCCAGACTATATGATTTTGTAGGGATAGCTTTCTTTGGCCATGTTATTTTGAGAAGACATAATTGCTTAGTTAGTATGCTTGAAGTATTATTATTTCTATGTCAATATGAACTTTTGTCTTGAATCTTATGGATCTGAATATTCATACCACAATTAAGAAGAATCACATTGAAATTATGCCAACTAGCATTCCACATCAAAAATTCTTTCTTTTATCATTTACGTACTCGAGGACGAGCAGGAATTAAGCTTGGGGATGCTGATACTTTGCCAACGTATCTATAATTTTTGATTGCTCCATGCTATATTATCTACTGTTTTGAATGTTTATGGGCTTTATTATACACTTTTATATCATTTTTGGGAATAACCTATTAACCCAGAGCCTAGTGCCAGTTTCTGTTTTTACCCTATTTTAGGGTTTCGAAGAAAAGGAAAATCGAATGGAGTCCAATTGACCTGAAACTCCACAGAACTTATTTTTGGAAGGAAAGAAGCCCAGAAGACTTGGAGTGCATGTCGGGGGATCTGCGAGGAGGTCACGAGGCAGGGGGGCGCGCCCACCCCCCTGGGCGCGCCCTCCACCCTCGTGAGCCCATCGTGGCCCCCCTGACGTACTTCTTCCGCCTATATATCTCCATATACCCTAAAAACATCCGGGAACACAATAGATCAGGAGTTCCGCCGCCAGAAGCCTCCGTAGCCACCGAAAACCAATCTAGACCCGTTCCGACACCCTGTCAGAGGGGGGAATCCTTCTCCGGTGGCCATCTTCATTATCCTGATGCTCTCCATGACGAGGAGGGAGTAGTTCTCCCTCGGGGCTGAGGGTATGTACCAGTAGCTATGTGTTTGATCTCTCTCTCGTGTTCTTGAGGTGATACGATCTTGATGTATCGCGAGCTTTGCTATTATAGTTGGATCCTATGTTTCTCCTCCACCTCTTCTCTCTTGTAATGAATTGAGTTTCCCCTTTGAAGTAATCTTATCGTATTGAGTCTTTATAGATTTGAGAACACTTGATGTATGTCTTGCCATGGATATCTGTGGTGGCAATGGGATATCACGTGATTAACTTGATGTATGTTTTGGTGATCAACTTGCGGGTTCCGCCAATGAACCTATGCATAGGGGTTGGCACACGTTTTCGTCGTGATTCTCCGGTAGAAACTTTGGGGCACTCTTTGAGGTCCTTTGTGTTGGATGAATAGATGAATCTGAGATTGTGTGACGCATATCGTATAATCATACCCACGGATACTTGAGGTGACATTGGAGTATCTAGGTGACATTAGGGTTTTGGTTGATTTGTGTCTTAAGGTGTTATTCTAGTACGAACTCTAGGGCTGTTTGTGACACTTATAGGAATATCCCAACGGATTGATTGGAAAGAATAACTTTGAGGTGGTTCCGTACCCTACCATAATCTCTTCGTTCGTTCTCCGCTATTAGTGACTTTGGAGTGACTCTTTGTTGCATGTTGAGGGATAGTTACGTGATCCAATTATGTTATCATTGTCGAGGGAACTTACACTAGCGAAAGTATGAACCCTAGGCCTTGTTTTCTATCATTGCAATACCGTTTGAGCTCACTTTTATCATTAGTTACCTTGCTGTTTTTATAATTTCAGATTACAAATACTTTTATCTACTATCCATATACCACTTGTATCACCATCTCTTCGCCGAACTAGTGCACCTATACAATTTACCATTGTATTGGGTGTGTTGGGGACACAAGAGACTCTTTGTTATTTGGTTGCAGGGTTGCTTGAGAGAGACCATCTTCATCCTACGCCTCCTACGGATTGATAAACCTTAGGTCATCCACTTGAGGGAAATTTGCTACTGTCCTACAAACCTCTGCACTTGGAGGCCCAACAATGTCTACAAGAAGAAGGTTGTGTAGTAGACATCAGTCATCCGCTCAAATGTCTTCACCTGAAGAAAGGTGACCATTGCTGAGAATACTGACAGCTTATTTCCTGGGGTGACAGCAACGTTGCATTGTTCCAACATGCAGGCCCATCGTTTTTCTTCTGCAGGTGAAAGTTCACGGAATGCACGAGCATTTCGTAGCATTGTTTCAATGTTGGTCAAACTCACTAGCTCCACCACCACCACCTCCTCCTCCTCCTCTTCCACCTGAGCATCAGGCAGATCAAGATGGTGATCTTTTGCTTCCACGTAGTCAATAACATTGACATTCACAGCTTTACCATGATGAACCCACCTAGTATATGTGATCGACATCCCATACAAGTGTAGATTATTTTGCACAGTTGACTGGGGTCTTGTAACTGAATTCATACAACTGCTACACGGGTAGAGCACATCTGATTTCAGACCATCGTACTCAGCTCTGATAAAGTTCATGAAGTTTTCAACCCCCTCGACATATGCAGCGGAGAATCTTCGAGCAGAAGTTATCCAAGTCCTGTCCATCTGTTAGACATACAAATTAGTTCTTCTACTAGATATTACAGGAAAAACATATATGCTTTTTTATGAAGTCCAGAAAACAAATACCTAGGTCGATGTCTAAAGCTATGGCAAGATATTTGGACGAGCAGATCTAAGTAACGAAATATATGTAAAGCTAATTCAGCAAACAGATTTGAGTGCCAAATTATGGCAGGCTGTTTCAGCAGTCAATGAGGCCGAGCACACAGCCATCAAACTATCGAAGGCCATCGCAGCAACAAAGATCGAGTATAAAATGGTGTAGAGCTATTTCAGCTAACAGATTGGCTACTAGACCATGGCAATCTACGTCACAATAAATATATGGCAGGATATTTTAGCAACTAATTGGCCTTGGCATGCCATCTCAGCTAAGCAGATTGAGTGCAGAACAGGGCAAGGAAGCTTCTTAAGCAGAGCATATTGATAGTAAACTACTTCGGCAAACAGTGAGATTAACAACGTCTATCAGCTAACATTCAGCGCTACGCCGACATGAACGGGGCCTCAGTCTAGAATGCGCGTACCGTGGGAGAAGCCGACCGCCGTGCGTCTCCACACGAACGTCGCCAGCGGTGGCGGCGCTGACCGTCGTGCACCTCCACAAGAACGTAGCCAGAGGTGGCGGCGCGGCTAGAGGACGGCAGTCGATCAGAGCGTACTGTGGGAGCGAGAGGATCGCCGAACCGCGGCGCCGATGTATCGGCGCGGTGGGGAGGGCGGCTTTGGCGGAGCGAATGGAGTGGAGGGGGACAGGGGGAGGGGGTTTGGGGAATATTATTGGCTAGTTGGCCAAAGGGCAGTTGAATCAGATTTGGGGGGAATTTTTGGGTGTGGGGGGGAGGATTTTCGCGCGGTGGGCGGGGGGAGTTTGGCGCATGGTCGGTTTCTCCAAGTGCAGTCCCACGTGTCAGTGAAGAGGCAAGCCGAAGCGCGTTCCATTTGCGTGAGCCGTGTGCAGGACCGAACGTGTGTGGGGTGCAATGCGACCGTGACAGGAGTGATGTGAGTGTACCACATTTTTTCCTTTTAAACTAGGTGCTTCGCCCCCTCAAAAAAAATATGTTGCTTCGCGCAATCCATCAATACTACTACTAGTAATCCGGTAATCCCGACTAAAATGGCACGGCCTTGTCTTTTCCCGCGCGATATGCTGGGAGGTTGGCTTAGTTGGGTTTTTAGGACGAGTAATGCTACACCTACATAATCCCAGTTACGTAATTAACGTAATGTGAAACATGTGAGCTGTTGATTGTAGATTGGGGGGAGGTAGGGGCCCACCACCATGAAAATCAGGGGAGGAGAGAGAGAGGCAATTTACGTTAACCCTTTCGTAGGTTCCCGTAGATGTAGAAAGATGTGTAAGATCCTGCAATATAGGTCGTCTGATCTATATCTAACGGATAGGAAGGAAACTATGACAATTTACCCGCACTCCTCTCCACATTTGCAGATAATGCTTTCCCTCGTTCATCCTTTTCTCCCGCAAGATCTTGATCTTCCGTGCAACACATGGGCATCTTGCTAGTACTCCTACAATATGTATATTATTGTGAAAGTTAATATACACCGGCCGAAATTAATGCAAACACGGCAGATTTTCATTACATTTCGAACTTTTATAGGACAAAAAAAAATAAAAGAAACCCAACCCTAAACCTATTCTACGGTGGCGACCGACGTCCTCCATCTATGATCTCCATGTACGGGGGCGGGGTTCAAGACCCGTGAAGTGAAGGTGCGCTCTCCGGCGAGGAAAAGTAGAACATGGGGGACGGACCGGCCAGTTGGCGCACTATGCCCTGCCGCCTCCCATGCCCTACTCATCCTTAGAGGAGTCCCCGACCTCGGCGGTGCCGGACGTTGGACGGCGGCAAGTAGGACGCGTGGCTGAAAGTGCTCCATTCGTTGGCCGCCAGCGTGGCCACCGCTTGTGCGGCGACTTGAGCGAGGGCGGCGACCTCGAGCTTCATCCCCAAAGACAAGCTCTCCCGCAGAGCATTCGCGCTTGCAGTCATGGTGGATGTGGTTCCAGGTAGGAGGACGATGTGCTATGGTGTGGAGGTTAGCTGGGCGTTGCCGCTTTAAGTAGCGCATTCCGGTGAGGCCAAGCGTTCGGGTGCGTCATTAAGTCGCCGGAGTTGGTTCCGCGGGCACCGAGCCTCTTAATGACGAAATACAAACGGAAGACATGAATGCGGGCAGCTGGCGCCAGCTGGGAACGCACCGCGCGACAGCGCGAGGGGCGAGGGTTTTGGTGTGCCAGGGTAGTCAGCTGCGGTCGTATCAATGTTGGAGATGCCCTTTGCTCACATGCGATCCCTGCATGTCATTGAAAAAGCAAGGCGACCCGGCATGGTCTCAGGTCCAGAAGATGCAGTTGGCCGCGCTACACCACTCCGCGGACGCGTCGCGGCGCCCCGTGCATCCTCGATGAGCCGGGTGTTGGGGTGTGTTTGGATTGTGGCCAAAGTGCACCTTGCCAAAATTTTGGTCATGACCAAAAGATTGGTCTTTGTTTGGATGGTTGCCATTTTTTTGGAATGCCAATGAACTCTAGCCAACTCTAGTTCATTTTTCTTGCCAATGTCGGCCAAATCATGGTCAACCAATACATCAACCAAAATTTTGGTCATGACCCAAAGATTGGTCTTTGTTTGGATGGTTGCCATTTCTTGGGCATGCCAATGAACTCTAGCCAACTCAAGTTCATTTTTCTTGCCAATGTCGGCCAAATCATGGGCAACCAATACCTCAACCAAAATTATCGCTACCCAATGCATTGATGGGGCAACCTTGGGCACAAACCAAACATACCGTTTGTCGTGCCACAGCACTAACGCCACCCTCGGCAAACTGAAACCGACCATGTCTAGCGACGATATGAGCCTGTCGCTCACCGCGGTCGCCGTGTCCAGAGGCGGGGCTGGAGCTGCGCCCTGTTGTTGGCCCCAACGACCCACATGAACGGTTGTCGCTGGCGAGGAGGTCGTGGGCCAGCTCCTCCATTGGACTAGTCTACACTACGTCATCCCGACGGGTGTGCCCCACATGTCTGTTTCCCTGTTTTCCCGGCCATATTCGAGCGTCAGTGCTCCACGTTGCGCATTAGGCCTTTCACTATGTAGGCCAAGCGAGACAACTTATTGTTTATTTGATCCGTTCAAGTATAATCATGTGGCGTTTGCTTATTTCTCATTCCTCTCCAACCCTCTTCTCCATCGATCATGTCGCCCTCCAGTCGAGTCCATCCTCCCGGATGCCTCATTTGAACATTCCGCCGAGTATCATTCGCATGTACCCACCCTAGTACTCTTACAATAGATCTCCGGACCCCGAGATGAAATCGAGAGGGAATGAGTGGGGGCACGTGATACCTAAGGCGGATTCAAAATTTTGAACCGGTGATCATAGCATCCGCAAATCATATATAAAGGGTATTCAATGTTCGTTTCCTTTTTGAACATACAATATACTCCATCCTATCCTTTCTAGTTTACATATAAGTTTTATGTGTAGTCAAAGTATATCTACTTTGATCAAAAAGGTATCAACATTCAACAACGCCCAATCAATATTGTTAGATTCATACGTACTCCTAGATTTGTACTCGAGATGGTTTCCAATTTGACTATTGACAAGATTAATAGTACATGAGATGTATAATGTGAAAATTATATCATTGGAAACTCCTTTCACATATGAATTTGACCGTATGCTTTGTGTAAGTTGCATGTCATATATTATTACTCTAACATTTGGTCAAAGTTAGACTCGAAAAACGCATTAGACCCTGTATGCTTTGTGTAAGTTGCATGTCATATATTATTACTCTAACATTTGTGTAAGTTGCATGTCATATATTATTACTCTAACATTTGGTCAAAGTAGTATAGTGTAAGTGGATCCTCTGACATAGGTATCCCTGCCTTACCCTCCCTTTTGGTCACTTACTGGCGGACCCCATGCTTGCTAGGCCCCGCATGTCAGTTACTCAATGGGTTCGGCCACGTCGGGGGATCCTCATCTGTAGTATACTCCCTCTGTTTTTATTTACTCCGCATAAAATAGAGGGAGTGGTGGTATAATAAATGACGAGGGCGGGGAGGGGGAGGGACGTCGGTTTGCTCTCAACTGCGGTCCCACAAGCGAGCGAAAACGCAAGACAAAGCGCGTTCCATTCGGTGAGCGACGTGGAGGGTCCAGCATGCCGGGCTGCAACGCGAACGCGACAAGAGTGATGTACAGTCAAAACCGATTGACCGGTCGTCACCAGAACCACTATTCACACCAGAACCTTCGCTGCTCGGCCTACGCCAGCCACTGCCCTAAAACCACATCAAATCTCCAGCCCATTCCCCCACCTTTCGATCCCCTATCCTGCATCAAGCGTCCCCTAGTTCGCCGGAAAGCCATGGTGCACCGCAAGATCACTTACTACAAGATGCTGACGCCAGAGCGCCGCGCAGAAATCACGGCGGCGGTTGGCGCCACAGACCTCCGTTCCCAAGCTTGCTTTGCGGTGGGCCAATCCCCGAGTTCTTTGGAGCCAAGCTATGAGGAGGAGGAAGGCAATCCAATGTTCATGGCAGAGGTCGCGGCGCAGAAGGCCCCCTATGGGTATGAGACGATGGACGTTGACTTCGTGCCGACGTCCTAGTTCCCCATGGTGCAGGCGGACCAGCGGTTTGATACGTCTCCGTCGTATCTATAATTTTTGATTGTTCCATGCCAATATTATTCAACTTTCATATACTTTTGGCAACTTTTTATACTATTTATGGGACCAACATATTGATCCAGTGCCCAGTGCCATTTCCTGTTTGTTGCATGTTTTTTGTTTCACAGAATATCCATATCAAACGGAGTCCAAACGGAATAAAAACTGACGGAGAATTTTTTTGGAATATATATGATTTTTGGGAAGAAGAATCCATGCGAGACGATGCTCGAGGGGCCCACGAGGTAGGGGGCGCGCCCCAGGGTGTCAGGCGCCGCCCTCCCTCCATCACGCCGGAGCCGATACCCCGACGTCGTCGTCCACCGCAACCTAAACCGCAACGCCCTCCATGGCTAGTAGTTGAAGCCGAGGCCGAGCCGTCCGTACCCGAGTCAGTTCAACCACGCCGTCCTGCGCCTCACCGCTGCCGCTCCAACTTCGCCACCCTCCACCGCACCGGAGCTGTTCCTGCTACGCCTTCCTTCGCGGCCTCGGATCTGCTTCCCCTCCCCGACATACGGCCACGGCAACACAGTCAACAATTTGGCCATGGGTTCGTCCAAGCCTGCACCCTCCAGAACATCGGTTTCCCCGGTAAAAAGAAGATAATTGGCGCGACTTGTGGAGGTGACCACACCGGCAACCGAAAAAGGTACTCCTCTTCCCTTATTTGTGCAAATCTTACGTCTCTGCTTGCACGGTATTCATCCCACAGAAGATACTAGTTGACCGCTTCTTCTTGATACTAGATGTTCCTAGTAACTCACGATGCACAAGGTTTCTCCTCATATACTATTTCACCTTAGCTAGAGGTCCGTCGCCCCCCTGAATTTCAATTTCTGGCAACTTGATTCCCAATTAACGAAAGCATTCCCCGGCATAACAGGCGCTAGTACGCCTATTACGTTGGGGAGGCAACGCCTTGGTGTTTATCTTAGGGGCGTGTGTGGCCTATAGCTACTGGCGCCCGATCTGGAGGTCGGCCGAGATTAAAGGGATGGCCTGGGAGCACTGCCAAGCACGGCGGTGGTGTGAGGTCGATGGGAGGGTGGGGCGGCGGAGGCATGGGTCTGGGCCGGTGGTCGCTGGCGGTTCGAGAAAGATCGTCAACAGTGACTGGCGGGAGGTAGACGAAGGCCATCTCCCGTTCCTTATAGACCGGACTGTTCGTTAAAAAATCTACTGACCTATTTATTTTCAGTCGACTGTTATCTTAGATATGACCACATGTGGTGGTGTGCTGGAGGAGTACCTGCATTTCCTGTGCTCATATATTACAAAATCATACAGAGTAGAATCTAATTTTGTTTGCCATGCAATGTTGTAGAGCTATCATATGTCTCATGTCATTTATTTTTTAGCCACCTGCTATCTGCTACTTTTACAGTGCACTAGTACTGCACACACTTCACCCTTACTCTCACTGTTGTGTTTTTATGCAAGGGTATTTCAGACTCTGCTGCCATGAGAGAAGCCAAAAAGAAAAGAGAGAAGTCGCTCTAGTTTGGTGTGCGGCTAGGCAAGACACGTTTCAACGCTTTAAAGGGTGTAGTGTCAGCAGATGGCGACGAGGAACGTAGCTCTGGAGTTGATGACCTCGCTCGCAATGAACCACCATCCCAGGTGCTTGCTTTAACTTCGCGGTGTCATATGTGGTTGCATGTTCCATATGGTGTCTAGCTTGTATGCGAAAGGCCAAAGTCGGTAAGATAAGGAAAGATATTTTTTTACATGAACCACCATCCCGTGAGCACCAGAAGACAAATAGCTAGTCAGGGCACTGGCCGAGCCAGTGACAAGCCCAGCAAAGATAGGCATCACCTGGAAGCCAACTAAAAAGCTACGATGGTGGAAAAGCAGCCCGCCTCACACCAGGCTCTCAGGTCCTAGATGATCATGCTCACAACTCCAGCCGGATGTCTAGCTTGTATGGCTTCCAATTTGGTTAAATTGCATCTGCTTAGCTTACACATTATACCTTTGAATATGACATGCCTTTCTATTTTTGGTACATACTAGTACATCTGTGTATTAACCATGTTCTCACATCAAACTAATGTTCTTGTGTATCCCTCATCAATCACTTATGACGAGGCAGGCAGGCAAGGGGACTACTCCTCATTTAAAGAATGCAGTGTCAGCCTCCCGACATGATTCTCAAGAAACAGAAATGCTAGATGAAGATAGTGAACATAGCTCTGTAGTTGATTACAGCATTTCCCCTACACTAGCATCGCAGGTGCTTGCTCTAACTTGGCAGCGTGATATGTGGTTGCATGTTGCATATGGTGTCTAGATTGTAATTCTTCCTATCTGGTTAAACTGCATGTGCTAGTCTGCTTAGCTTATACATTATACCTGTTAATGTGACATGCCTTCCTGTATTTAGTACATAGTACATCTGTCTATTAAGCATGTCCTTACATAAAACTATTGTTTTTTTGTATCCCGCATCAATCAACATGACGAGACACCTTTAGTATATGTAGTGTGATATTAGTTGCATCTTCCATATGATTTATAGCATGCACTGCTTCTAATTTGTTGAAATTCCATTTATAATGGGACGCTTTTAACTTGGCAGAGTCATATTGGTTGCATCTTTCATGTGGTGTCTACCTTGCATTGCTTCTTATTTGATGGAATGGTTTCTGCTTAGTTTACACAAACAGTTGTGAACATGCCATGCCGTCCTGTTTTTTGTACATATTCCATCCTGGTATCATGTGTTTGCCTTACATCAAAGTAGTGATTGTCAGTATCATGCATGAATGAGCTCTGAAGAGAGAATTTTATTGCTTTTTCTTGTCGGTTTTACTTGGCAATTCAAAATCAATAAAGCGGAAGGAAGTTAGCAAGGCAGCGGATAAAGGTGCTCCTTCCGCACGGAGGGCCTCTACAGTTTCTACTCCTCCACACCCCCAAGATGATTTCCAAGACAACACATGCATAGACACTCAACAAAGTTGTGTTTATGATGAGCATGTCTCCCCTAGTGCAGCATCACCGGTGCTCCCTCTAACTTGGCACTGTTATATGTGGTTGCATGTTATGTGTGATGTCTAGCTTGTATTGCTTCTAATTTTGTTGAATTCCATCTGCTTACTTTACACATTATACTTGAATAAGACACGTGTTCCTGTTTCTAGAACATACAATATCTGTCTATCACACCATGTTCTTACATCAAATTACTACTATTGTGTAACCTGCAACAATCACTTATCATAAGACACGTTTGACTTCGGAGTGTGATATAGGTTACATCTCACATTCTTTTCTAGCTTGTATTACTAATTTGTTGAAATGACACTTATGTCGAGACAATTTTAAATTGGTAGAGTGATATTCATTGCATTTTTCATATGGTGTCTAGCTTTCATTGCTTCTAATTTGTTGAAATGCCTTCTCCTTAGTTTACACATCATAAGCTGTGAATATGCAATGCTGTGAATATGCAATGGCACTAATGATGAGAGACTTCTAACATGGTAGTGTGATGTTGTTTGCATCTTGCATATGATTTATTTCTTGTACTACTTCACATTTGTTTAAACGCCATTTATGATGAGACACTGTTAACTTGGCAGAGCGATATTTGTAGCATCTTTCATATGGTGTCTACCTTCCATTGCATTGCTTCTAATTTGGTGAAATGTCTTCTTCTTAGTTTACACATCATAGTTCTGGTTATCTCTTCCGTCCTGTTTTTCATACATATTACATCCTCCTATCATGTGGTTGTCTAACATCAAAGTTCAGTTCGTCTGCATCACGCATCAATTTGTTCTGAAGAACTAAATTGTAATTCATTCTTCTTGTCGGCTTGACTTAACATGGCATAGAGAAAGAGGAAGAAACACAGAATGGCAGGGATGAGAAGCGGATGAATCTTGCAGATTCTGCTGGTACTGATGGTGTAATAGAAGGTCAAAGTCCAGCAGAAAATTCTACAAGCACGGCATCCCACGCTACACGAGTTGCAAAAAAAGACAAACAGAAAAAAATAGCTACCACCAAACAAGCAGAGACAGCCCTAGTTCTTGCAACACCTACCACAGTACTACCAGCTGCACGATGTACTTGTGCGTCAACTGATCTAGCAGCACGTTCCCAAGCTCCCTTGCCACCTGACACTACTTCCCAAGCACTCTTGACACATGACGAGTTGGCAATATCAGATGAACCTTGTGAGCTTCAACAGTAAGAAGGTAGTTGCTGGAGTCAAGTTACAGTTGCATGCTTCTTTATATGTAGTCTCACAGTTTGATCTACACTAACACTTCCTATGTCTGTTGTTGGACTAGCACCTAGGCGCAAGAGGAAACAAACATCAGGGATAATGCTCGATAGGTTAACTAAATCTAGAGGAGGAAGAATGGAGGTTCGTTTTGAGGCAAGTTTAAAAAGGCCACATGATGCTACAGAGTCAGCCAAGTTAGTATCAGAGGCAGCGGTTGCTGTTAGGTGTCACGTACATATCCTCCCAACATGGATTCAGTACAGGAATGACAAATACGAAACCTAGTTCAACATCTTCCTTGACCATTTATCTATAAGTATGGTTATGTATGGAAACTAGTAATATCGTCTTACTCTGTCCAATACTTTCTAGGTTGCTGATAATGAGACTCCCAATATTTTCAATAGATGAGGTTCAAGTTGGATAGCCAAGATGATGCAACTAGACAAGCTTGCACCCATGTTTTCAAGTCTGCTCTGCGACAGTATCGGTATAACTTGAGGAAAACTCACTTTGAAAGCAAGGCTAACAGTGAACTTGTCCAAACATCTCTAGTGGAAAATATATCTGATGAAGACTGGAGAGGCCTCGTTAAACACTGGTCCGATCCGAAGTATCAGGTACATTATATATATGCCATCAGATCACATGTTGAAGTCCTATTTACGCATGTGCCACACAAATCTATCTTCTTGTAGGTGAACTGTTCAAAGAACAAGGCCAATCGTACGAAAGTGAAATTCCAACAGACGACAGGATCTTGTAGCTATATTGCACACTGCGAGGCTCTTGTAATTAGCTGTTGTTTCACTCTTTTCGCTATACCATATTATCAGATCTATATTGACTTGTTCCAAATGCAGAGGAAAGCCCGCAAGGACCAAAAAGTACCTGAACCAAATGCTGTGGAAATCTTCAAGGACTGTCACACCAGCAAGAAGAAAGGGCATGACTACACCAGTCAAAGCCGCTGTTGTAAGTCCTTAATCCTCATGCCTTTTAACTACTACTTACTCTGACTTGTGCCTTGAACTGCATGGTTTGTAGCCAATGTCTATTACTCTTTTCAATTTTATAACAATTGTCTTAGCATATCATTGCACCTTACAAGGTTTAAAAGAGAGGAGTGATGTTCCTTTGATCTTGACCCGTAATCTAGTTCCGTGCTGGACTTGCCCACACAACGTTACAATTGCCTATTTGTCTGTTCTCAGTTGTTTCGCCATATGAATGACGTCATACTATGCTTACCATATTATAAACTTCATCTCTTTATCCTTAGCCCTCAATACAATGTGAAGAAATAGACAATACATTAGCGATGGTACATGGTCATATGTTTGGAACCTCGTATTATTATGTACTTTGCAATAAAATACAACTAATATTTTACATGGGTTCACCAGAATAAGTTCTGTATATAGACCAAAGCTATTTTGTTTGGTTTTACTGCCTCCTTAATATCTTCTGTTCTGGTACTACTAATGTAAAACCTCAACTTTTCAGCAAGCTATGGAAAAAATGGTGGAACCGCCACCTTCTGAAGGTGGCGAGGCAACTATAACCGCAATGTCAGCTCTTGCTGTAGTGGGTCAGTACTTGTCCACTAACAGTGCCAAAAGCACGTTCCTGTGTAATACTGGGTTGGTTGTTAAGGCAATATCGTCCAAACTGCCTCATGAGCAAGATATGCAAGCTCAAAGCAATGTTGTATCTGCGCTCCAGACACAAGTCCATTCCCTAACAGAGACCCTTTGTGAAACAAGGAGAAACATTGCTCAATGCCGTCAAGATATGCATGGTTTTGAAACCAGACTATCAGACATTTGCTATGTTGTTCAGGAGCCTAGGGGAAATGAAGGCGAGGGTTATGGTGCTCCATCGGACAATACAGCATGAAAACGTAACAGTCAGGTCAAATGAACTGAGCTTCTGAACTTCTGGTGGTGCATTTATCTGCTAGACTGTTAAGTTTTATGCCAACCTTCCTTTTGTTATATAGTTGTAATTTGTTTTGGTGCGATATAAAATTTATTCTTAATGTGCAGCAACCGCCTGAAGAAAACAGCAAGCCATTTTTGTATAGTGTAGGGTGTTCCCTATATTTGCACTGGTGGCGATCTTTGATGCCGAGTGGATGTAATCTGTGCAATCGCCTTAATAGCCTAGCATTAGTTTCGGCCTCATTTATTTCCTAGTCTTATTTTTCCCTGGTTTTCTAGTGGTCGCAACTACCATGGGCCATATACGGGCCGTAGGATCCATGGGGCTCCTACGGGCCGTCGATAAATGGGCCTGTAATCGGTGGGCCTCAGGCCGTCGGATAAATGGGTCTACGTGGGCCATAATCGGGCATAATTGGTATCGGCCCAGCACGGTAACAGTACGTTAACAGGATGTAGGACAACAAAGGTTTAATTCTGTCACAGGCATAATGGGTCATTAATGGGCCAGAATATAGGACGGGCCAGAAACGGCGCAACGGGTTAACAGGCCAGAAACGGGCCGACTCTTGCCATGGGCTGAATTTGGTCCATTAGGGTAACAGGCCAGTAACGGACCGACTCTTGCCATGGGCCGAATTTGGCCCAAAGTGGAACAGGCCAGTAACGGGCCGACTCTTGCATGGGCCGAATTTGGCCCATTAGGGGAACAGGCCAGTAACGGGCCGGAAGTAATCAAGGGCCGAAAAGGAGCCCAAGAACATATGGGCCATCAATAGGCCAAAAGCTAACACAGGCTGGAAACGGCCCATGTAAATCACGGGCCATTAACGGGTATAAGGAAAATTATTGTTCATTATGGGCTAGAGTCACCGTGGGCCTGTAATGGGCCAAAAGATACGAAGGCCTCATATGGGCCGAAAGACATCGTGGGCCATACATGGGCCAAAAGTGAAATGGGCCGGTATTATATTCGACGGCCCACATGATGTTGTTGGGCCGATTTTCTTTAGGGCCTAATGGGCCGTGAGTTAACGGGCCGTAAAATGGGCTATTTGCGAAGAGACTGTTAACAGGCTTTTCATGGGCCAGCCCGTTAACTTTTAACCAAGTCAAACGGGCCGGCTTTGTAAGCTAAATGGGCCACTGTTGGGCCTTGCCATGTGTCGACATATCACATGCGCCTATCTGACCCACTGACGAGCTGACACGTGTTTCCTCTAGCCAATGATGATTTTACACGTGGAAAATCCCCATTGGTCGGGGCTGTTAATGGGTTATCGGATCCAAAACCCGACCCGATAGCTTAACAGCGTTCCGTTATGGTGGATGCCACGTGTCGGTCACCCTTGACGAAAGCACTTCTGTGACGCGCGATTTATCGTCATGGAAGTGGACACTTCCGTGATGATAATTTTGGTAATGTCATGGAACACTTCTACGACAGCACGGGTATGACTATCTTGATTCTGTCATAAATTTGTCATGGATGTACATGCATGACAAAAAAAGCGACCTAATGTGACAAACACGTATCATCACGGAAGTGTATTTTTTTGTAGTGAACTTATGCTGAACATTTTTTCAAATTCAGTTTAAGAGCAATTTTGAATACGGTTACCCATGTCTGAATGATAGGTATCAAACCTTTTACCTTCCGCGAGAATGAAACAAATAATATACTATTGAAAAGTGGTTGAGTCGGGCCAACTTCTTTAGTTAGAACATTTTTTAAAATTCATCAAGGTTTAAGAGCATCCTTGAAAATGGAAAAATTGGCATCACTTTTGAACTCCCAAATGAGAAGTGGACTTCTCTAACAATATTTTTTAACGTCCCTAGGTGAGATCATGAATTTCTACCAGCCAAAATTTTGGGCTTTAGTTTTTATTCTTTTCCCTCATCCAAACCAAACTCCTTGTGGCTGTTAAACAGTAGGATGTTTCACCTATAAACTGCACTTTGATATTTTATTAGTAATATCTGAACCACCTAGCAGAATTGATCAAATAATACACCTTTTGAAAGCTATTGAAAAGTAGGAAATTTTTAGTGTTGAATATTTTCTCAAAGCCAACATCGTTTTAGGAGAAAGTTTAATATGGTAAAACTCATTTGTAATGATATACATTGAATTTTCGAACCATTTGTCGGAATGACATCTATAATATACCTTTCACAATATGTTGAATAAAAGTAACTTTTCATTTAGAGCATTTTTTCAATATTTTCACACTTTTGAGAGCAATTTTAGAAACACCAAAAATAGTGTAATTCTTTTTTCAACACCCAATCGAAACATCGACTTCATGAAGTAGATTTTGTGAAACTATCCTAGGGTGAGCACTTGATCTTATAGTAGTGACCCTTTTATGTTTTAGCCATTTTTACTATATTTTTCTCACCCAAATTTCACTCTACTCGTTTGTTTTTATTTGTAACTCCTAAACTATTTATTGATATTGCACAAATGATATACCAATGGAAATATATTGAAAAGTCATGTTCAACATTTTTTTGAATTCACAATGGTTTAAGAGCAACTTTGAATGTGGTAAAGGTGTGTTTGAATGATATATTGCGGGAATGAAGCATTCCCTATTCACAATGGTCTACAGCCCACATGGGCTGGCCGCACCCTTAAACTTTTGAACATTTTGCGGGAATGAAGCATACAATATATGGTTTGTAAGCTATTGAATAGGGAAACTCTTTCATGTACAACATTTTTCAAATTGGTCTAGGTCTAGGAGCAGTTTTAAAAACACAAAAAATATAATCATGTGTTTTATTTTGAACTCCCAAATGAGCAGTGGACTTCTGCTAACAGTACTTTTGAACTATCATGAGACAAGATCATGACCTTCTAGCGTAAAACCTTTCGGGATATAGTTTTTTAA
The DNA here is from genome assembly GCF_056163025.1 of Triticum urartu. Taxonomy (NCBI): domain Eukaryota; kingdom Viridiplantae; phylum Streptophyta; class Magnoliopsida; order Poales; family Poaceae; genus Triticum; species Triticum urartu. The sequence goes on along the minus strand of NC_141873.1, from coordinate 183,594,506 downwards.
TTTAATGTTCTCATCTAAACCATAATCTATAGCACGACGATTCGACCCACAATGTTGTATTGCGCTGAGTGTTGGCTGACTAAAAGGCGACATGTTCAATAGTTAGGTGTATTGGAGATGTGTATGTTGAGATGGATATGTGGCCACACTAGGAAGGATCGGTTCTACAATGTTGATATTGTTGGAAATATAGCCTACAGGCAATAATAAATTGGTTATTATCATATTTCCTTGTTCAAGATAAATGTTAATTATTCATGCCATTGCTATTAACAAGGAGTCCAGGTTTCACAAGAAGACCAAGCACATCAAATGTTGCTTCAACTCCATCCATGATTACATCAAGGAGGGAGACACAGAACTGTGCAAAGTACATACGGATCTGTATTTGGCATACCCATTGACTAAGCCTCTTCCACGAGCAAAACATGATCAGCACCAGAACTCTATGTGTGTTAGATACATTACGATGTAAACTATATTATTGACTCTAGTGCAAGTGGGTGACTGTTAGAATATGCCCTGGAGGCAATAATAAATTGGTTATTATCATATTTCCTTGTTCATGATAAATATTTATTTTTCATGATAGAATTGTATTCACCGGAAACTTAAATACATGTGGGGATATATAAACAACATTGTGTCCCTAGTGAGCCTCTACTAGACTAGCTCGTTGATCGAAGATGGTTAAGGTTTCCTAACCATGGACATGAATTTCCATTTGATAATGGGATCACGTCATTAGGAGGATCATGTGATGGATAGACCCAAACGTAAGCTTAGCATCAGATTGTATCACTTAGTTTGTTTGCTATAGATTTCATCATGTCAAGTATCTGTTCCTTTGACCATGAGATCATGCCACTCCCGGATACTGGAGGAATACTTTGTGACTGGGTGATCATAAAGATACTCTACACAATCTCCGAAAGTATTTGTTAGGTTGCATGGATCGAGATTGGGATTTGTCACTCCATGTGACGAAGACATGTCTCTGGGTCCTCTCGGTAATACAACATCACAACAAGCTTGCCGGTAACGAGATTGAACTAGGTATGGAGATACCGACGATTGAATATCGGGCAAGTAACATATCGCCAGACAAAGGGAATTGTATACATGATTAACTGAATCCCCATCATTGTGGTTCAACCGATAAAGGTCTTCATGGAATATATAGAAATTAATATGGGCATCCAGGTCCCGCTATTGGTTATTGATCAGAGAGGTGTCTCGGTCATGTCTACATGATTCCCGAACTCGTAGGGTCGCACGCTTAACATTCGGTAGCACGGTAATGTTGATATATTAATAGTGGAAAGTCCAAAAATAGTTCAGAGTCTCAGATAGGATCCGGGACATCACAAGGAGCTCCAGAATGGTCCAGAGGTAAATATTTATATATGGGAAGTTATATTCAGGGTTCCGAAAAAGTTCGGTAGAGTATCGATAAGGTTCTAGAAGGTTCCGGGGGTTCCACTATGGGGCCCAACGACCTAGGAAGGTCCCACATGGACTGAGGGGTGGGTCTACAGCCCACATGGGCTGGCCGCACCATTCCCCAAGGCACATGTCGTTTAAATCATGAGATAAGGTCTTATCTCTAAATTTAAAGGGTTGAAACTAGAGATAAGATGTTATCTGCAAGTTTAAAGGGATTTCAACCTTGTGGACAGCCCTAGGGGGATTTTGGATGCCCTCCCCTACCCCTACCCTAAATATGGAGGGAGAAGGTCCCTGGGGGTAGCCACCCTTTCACCCTTGCCCATTGCCTCTCCGAACTACTCCCACGTTTCTCCGGTACATGCTTGGTGAAGCCCTACCGGAATTTCGCTGCCACCACCACCACCTCGTCGTTGGGATGGTCCCGATCTCATCTAACTCCTCTCCCTCGCTTGCTGGATCAACAAGAAGAGTGCACCATCGAGCTGAACCTCTGCTAAACTCAAAGGTGTCATCCATTCGACATTATATCGGATTGGATCATGATTGGATTGAGAAGAGTACGACTACATCAACTGCGTTACATACACTAACGCTTCCGGTCTACAAGAGTATGTAGACTCACTCCCCTCTCGTTGCTATGCATCTCATAGATTAGATCTTTGTTGTTTCTTAGGAATTTTTTTGATTTTCATGCAACGTTCCCCATTAGTGGAATAGAGCTAGGTCTACGCGTAGATGTATATGCACGAGTAGAAAAAAAGATGTTGTGGGTGTTGATCTTTAGATTGCTTACCACCCTTGTCTAATTTGGATTCCGCGGTATTATTGGATAAAGCAGCTTGGATCAACCTTACATGTCCCCGCACAAGAGACTGGTTCCAATGACTAACATGCAACTTCTATTGCATAAAACTGGTGGGCAGGTGTCTGTCTCTCCCACCTTAGTTGAATCTGATTTGACAATGGCAGTCTTTGTAGAATGTTAAAAGGCAACTTGTATATCACCGTTGTGGTTTTGCATAGGTAAGAATGGTTCTTATAATCTGCCCTAGCAGCCTCGTAAAAATTGCAACAACAATTAGAGGACGTCTAACTTGTTTTTGCGGAGCATGTTGAGATGTGGTATGGCCAAAAGTGATGTGATATATGTTGATATATGAGATGATCATGTTCTGTAATAGGTTCACGACTTGCATGTCGATGAGTACGGCGACCGGTAGGAGCCATGGGGTTGTCTTTAATTTATTGTATGACCTATGTGTCAATCATTTAAAGCAATGTAATTTCTTTACTTTATCGCTATGATTTAGCGATAGCTATAGAAGCAATAGTTGGTGGAGACAACCACATGAAGGTACAGTGATGGAGACCACGGTGTCATTCCGGTGACGATGGAGATCATGCCGGTGCTTTAGAGATGGAGATCAAAAGCACAAGATTATAATGGCATATCATCTCACATATTGATTGCATGTGATGTTTATCTTTTATGCATCTTATTTTTATTAGGACGACGGTAGCATTATAGGATGATCCCTTAACTTAATTTCAAGATAAAAGGTGCTCTCCATAAGTATGCACCGTGCTACTTGTGAGCTGCGTTGGGATTTTCCCAAAAGAGGAGAGGAGATGTAGCACAGTAGAGATAAGTATTTCCCTCGGTGAGAACCAAGGTATCAATCTAGTAGGAGAATCACGCAAAGCCTCGTGAACAGCACCTCCACACACAAAAGAAAATACTTGCATCCAACGCGGGAAAGAGGGTCGTCAATCCCCTTTAACTCGTTACTTCCAAGGATAAAATCTTGTAGTGGTAAATAGATAAATTTCAAAACAAAATAAAATAAATAAAATTGCAGCAAAGATATTTTGGTTTGTTTTATATATGATAAAGTATACCTGGGGCCATAGTTTTCACTAGAGGCTTGATAAGCCCATTTTGCATCATGTTTTCCTATTGTTATTTACTGCAATTTGGATTGTTATTTTACTTTATTATACTATTCTTATGTATTTTCTCTCTTATTTTGCAAGTTTCACATGAAGAGGCAGATTGCTAGCAGCTGGAATTCTGACCAGAAAGGGATACACCAGAGACACCTATTCTGGACAAATCCAAATGACCTGAGAATTGACAGAGAATTATTTTTAGAATATATATACATTCCAAATATATATATATATAAACACTATTCTGATCATCGGATCAGAATAATATTTTGATCCTTGGTTGAGCTTCCTGAGTTGTTCAACCTGAACTGCCCCCGTAAGAAACTGACCTTCCTGCTATCTTCGCATCTCTGGCTTCCCTAGACAAGTTGCCTGGTGCTTCTTGTTCTTTGTGATGTAAGTGTAATCCATACATGCTTTCCATCATCTAAATGTTTTGTTTTGATTCGAGATCAAGCTTGTTAGCGGATTTGCTCTCGGCACGTGATGAACTTGGTTTGTTACAAGTTTGATGCATGCACTGGATGTTCTAGAACCTTTAACACGGAGGCAACTGGGTTTAGGTACGAGTTTAGTGGACATTTTGTTGTTATTTTCAAACGAAATTGATTTCCTATTCTGTTCTTCGTCCGCGGGAGTTGTTTCCACCGCTTCTACTGATTTTGTAGCTTTTCTGTGAAGATTGGTCTCTGATTTGCGTGTGTTAGTGAGACTGAATCCTTCCCATGTTGTTAATTTGATTTGGCGGGCACATGTAATCCGAAATCGGCCGATTGGATCTTCTGCCTCCCGTCCGTGTTTCGTTCTTTGAGCGGACAACAATATGGCGCATGACTTTGATGTTTTATCTGGAGCATGATGACGTTCGAAATGGCGGTTCGCGCGTTGGAGTCGACTCAAAGGGTTGAATCTGGGAACCAAATTTGATCGGGGTTGTTTTTTCAATTATTTTATGTTCTGTTGTACAAGCTGGACTTCTATAACACTTGTACTTGAACTTCTTTGGTTTCTTGGTGGTGGCTAAGTCGGCGAGGGACAAGGAAGGAATGTGTACTCTGCTTGCATGCTAAGGAAGGGTTTAAGAAGTGAATAGAGTATGTACTGTCGCCGCTTTTCTATGGCTTTATACTGTGAGAGGGGACTCCCGCCTACAACTAGGGCCGCTTGCTCTTTCATGTAGTTCTGGCTGAAAGCAAGAGGATGGCTGGAGAAGCCAGCCGGTAGCGAAAAGAAGCCGAACAGAGAAGCGTCCCACAAGCCACAAATTGACTATTTTTTATAGGAGAAGAAACATCCTAACACAAAGATATAGTTATTTTATTCATTTAATCTATCTTTGGGGATAGTTTTTTTTATCATCCACGGTCTTCAGTAGAACCTGAACTTCTTTGTTGTTTAATGGTAGAACTTCTGGTTTTCCACATTGCAATGCGAATGTGCATTGCGATCTATATTTCTCTTGTTTGGTTTTTTTGTAATCTTAATTCTTGAATTTTTTTTGATTTTTGGACTTTTGTTGCGTGAGAAACCATGGGATTAGCCCGAGGTTGCACCTTTTTTATAACATGTTTTCGTACTTCGAACAGTGGTAGAATTTCAATACGTACATAACCTGAACTTACTAGTATTTTCGTACAGCATAATTTATTTATTTTAAACATGTTCATCTTATGTGTTTCCAAAACCCTGTATTATGTGTCTACCTTTTGACCTTCTTATTTTGATTTTCATTTTATTTGGATTTATATATTTTTTAATCATTGAAACCACAGAAGTTCCCCCTCGCTTGCTCCTGCATTGTGCCTGTCAACCAAGCGTGCACTGATGCGTTAGCGCGAGGCTGAGCCGGGGGAGGGACCCCCCTCCCCCTATGAGGCAGAGCCAGGAACGAGCCGGAGTAGGCGACGATGCGGCGTGTTGTGTTGTCACATGCGGAGGCGTGTTCGTCACATCAGTGACCCCACTATCTATCTTAGGGGTGTGGCTCTGGATTGCGTGCATGTGTGGGTGGAAACAGAATAACTGCATTGCACCTCTCAACCAAGTGTGCACTGCCGTGTTAGCGCGAGGCCGAGCCAGGGGAGGGGGTCGCCTGTGAGGCCGAGCCAGGAACGGGCCGGAGCAGGTGATGACATGGCGTGTCGTGTCGTCGCATGCGGAGGCGAGTCCGTCACATCAGTGATCCAACTATCTATCTTAGGGGTGTGGCTTTGGATGGCGTGTGTGTGGGGATGGAAACAGAATAACCGCATTGCGCCTGCCAACACTATAGAAAATTGGACTTAGGTTGTCGGTAAATTTGAACTTTTCCTTTTATCATTTCTTAGTTTTGTGTTTAGTTATAGATGGACTTCCTTTATTTGTGTATTTGAACTTCTCCTTTTTGACCATAAGTATTTGAACTTCTCCTTATATAAAGTTGTATAAATTTATATTTTTGGACTTCCCTTTGTTGGTTCAGTTGAACTTCTGTTTTCTTCTAGTTATTGGTTTCTAAGGGTTACAAACATTTTTTTGTGCGTTTTTGTGTTATTTCTTGTATTGATTGTGTTTTAAACTTTTTGTTATTAGATTCATTGCATTTATTTTTAGTACATGCATTTATTTTGTGGTTGTTGGTTTAATTTGTAACTATCACCTCTCCACCACCAACTCCCCCCTCCTCTCGGCCCCTTATCAGAAAACCGCCTCCTCCCCATCCTCTCACTGCCTGCCTCTGTCTGCCCATCGCTTGCTCTCTCTTCGACAACTTCCCCTTCTCTCGCTAGCATCAACTGCCCCGATTTGGTCGCCGCATTATCCTCCGCTCGTGGTTGGAGTAACCGGCCGCATGCCCCACTCCTATTTCTGCCCCCACGCCCCGCTCTTCCTCCCTCGGGCTGCTGTCTTCTGCTTCGAAGTGGAGCAGGCAACCATCTGGGCGGTTTGTAGATGCTTGTGGCTTTGTTGGGTGGAATAACTGTCACGTATTCGTTCATCAACGTCGTATGGTAATATACAAATGATGCCTCCCCCCGACGCTCCCTCTTAGGATTCACCAGATCTAGCCCATGCTACATATTTCTTCTGTTCGCTCTCCCATCCACCTTCCCCTTTTTTCTGATGATTTGCTGCAGGGGTAGGTAGAGTTCCTCTACAAGGTTGTTGGTAGATGCTCCGATTTTGTGTCTGTGTTCTATTTTATCCTTTAGTATTGTGAGGATTCAATTTCCCCGTGGGAATTTCTACCTGTAATATGTTTGTAAGCAGGGTGTGATTTGGTGGTTGCTGCTGGATCTGATGCGGCTTCAACCTTTTCCCTCTTATTGATTTGGCAGTATAGTTTGTGTCAGCGGCATATTAATAAGGATGTTGAGTATTGTATGTTGTTGTGCTTTCCTTGATGTGTTGTTGTTCATCTTCATAGTTGTTGCTTCCATTTAGTTGTTATATTTTTGTAGGGTCTGATTTAGTTGCTTCTCGAAGTGTGGTTTGATTTTCTACTTGCTAATAAGATGTACTTTCTTCCCTGTTTTTTGTGTTTGTTTTTGTAGGTGGATCTAGGGCTTGGAGAATCTTGCATCAGGTAGTGGTGTTGTGATGGCTTCAGGACCTTCTTCCGATATGTATATGTGTGGGTGTACAAAAGTAGGGGCCTAATGTACCCCTCTACTTGTGCACGGGCGGTTGTAGCCACACCTGCGGCCACGCTTGCGGGGTAGAAGGAGCAAGGAACAAGACTACCAGAGCAGCGCTCAGACCAGAGGCACGAAGAGTGAAGGGGACAAGATGGGCTTCCATCGGCAAGAACCTTGCCGGGGCGGCCTACGTGGCCCCGGTAAGAGCCTTCCGGGGCAACTTACCCAACACCAGTAAGACCGTGACCCTTGAGCATGAGGTTCATGACGCCATCGACACGCGTCGAGACCGAGGCTCGGGAGTGCTTGCATGGTGGTGTGCGGATCTTTGTGGAGACTGAAGGCCTGCAAGACTAGATGAGAACCAGAAGACGAAGGCCCCCCGGCAAGCCCACAAGACCCCGGCAAGACCCTTGACGCGGACATCTACGAGGCCACGACCAGGCCCGCACTTACCAAGGTTTCACTGCCCCATGGCCATTCCGATGCAACAGCCAGTCTGCAAACTAGGCACATACCTATGTGGAAGCATGCAGCTTCTAGGCCAACCAGGCCAGCATTTGCATGGTGGCATGCAGACCTTCGAGAAGACCCTGCCACCGCACCAGCGCAGCAGCCATCCAGCCAGCGTGGCGCTGCATGCCTCGTCAGCTTGGACGCGCGTCAAAGTGAGGCGAGGCGGTGACAGACGAGACGAGCTTCCTTGCCATCCCGGATAAAGCAAGAGGACACGTAGGTGGCACATTAAATGTGTTTGTCCTATGATGTCAGGAGATAAACTTGTAGACTGTCGACACTTTCCACCTCCTGTGTGCCGCTGTGGCAGCCCCTTTGACATATAAAAGGAGGCCCGAGGCGTACTAAGGAAGGATTCGGACTTTTCGGGCTAGGCATGCATCGCAGCTAGTTCAAGAGCTCAAGAACACCAAATATACACCAAAGCAGGACTAGGGTATTACGCATCGTTTGCGGCCTGAACCTGGATAAAATTCCCCCACGTTGATCTTCTAAACCCGCTCTTTGCACAACCCCTCTCCCTATCAACCGTAGTAGGGATTCCCTGTGATCCCATAGGTGTCGTTCCAGAACCCCGACATCTTTGGCGCGCCGGGTAGGGGCGCAAGCTATGAAAATCTGGTTTGGAAGTTAGCTCATCGACTTTGTCATCACCATGGCCCCCAAGAAGAAGGGTGTAACATCCCAAAATTCTAAATTTTGGAATGTTATATTAAATAAATAGTTTTGATTGTTTCTTTGATTGTTTGTGTGATTGATTGATTGAAATTGAGTGGAATTTGAAACTTCTTGAAAAGTTGAATGAGAGGGAATAAAATGACTTTCCCAAACTATCACTTTGCATTTTGATATCAAAGAATGCAATTTCAATTCAAACACAAAACCCTAGAGTGGAGATGACATGACTTCTTCCATTTGAAATGAAAAAAGGGTTTTGAAAAGATTTCAATTCCATTTGGACATATTTCAAATTCAGAAGCTTTATGCAACTCAATGATTTTCATGAGAGAAGATAAAATGACTTCTTCAAATTATATGAAATAGAGTTGGAAGAGGTTTGAAATTCAAATTCAAAACCATTTAGGAGTTATTTGGGTTTTATTCAAATTATTTTTTCTCCAAAAATAAGTTATTTGGAAATAAGGGTAAAATGATTCCCTACAATATAAAAATATATAAAAATGGATTTGAAATCATTTTGGTATCTTCAAATAATTTTATTTGCATTTTTAGTGCAACAGTAGCACTGTTTGTTGTATGTAAATTTTTGTGGAATTTATTTGCCACTTAAAATATGTTCATGTTTTAGAAAATCTTTTTCTGAAAATATATATATATATGCCTATATATTTTATTTTTTTTATATATTGTGTTTATTTGTTTTTCTTCTCGCTGTTAAAAAAAATCCGCCAGGCCAGGCGAGGCGCGCGGGTCGGCCCAGCCCAAGCTAGCGCTAGGGTTAGTGCACACACGCACGGGAGGAACTCCCAGAGCGCCGCCAGCACCTCTCTCGCTCCCCTGTCTCCCTCATTTTTTTCCTTCCCTGGCGTCTGGACCCCACCTCTCTTTTCTTCTTCTCCACGAAGAACACAATCCCATGCGTTAACGCTCCGGACACCGCCGCCGCGCCCGATCTTCATGGGAACCCTACCCTGAGTACACCACTTCCCCAAGCCTCATGTCCTATAAATACTCGAGGATGTCCTCTCCCATTTCCCTTTGAAAACCCATGCCCAAGACCACCTCTAGACGACGCCCTCATTGTCCCAATCTAGGTCGGCCAAGCAGAGTTCATCGCTCGACTCCGAATGACGGTGAGCTTTCCGAGACCCCTCCTTCCATACTCTACTTTCCCTCGAGATTGTGCATCTATTTAACATAACCACGCCGCCCAGGGAACACTGGAACCTCGTCCTCAACGTCGTCTGCTGTCGCCAGAGGTCTCGGTTCACAGGAGCTTCTCGAGTCGCCCCACTCTCCTAGACGTCGCCAACCTCCACCTTCAACACAAAATCGGACCCCCTGGGAGTTCCCCATCCACTGGACATCGCCGTCTCCGCCGCCGGTCACCGGAGCCGTCGCCCCCGATGACATCCACTTCCCTGCCTACACGAGCTCCTCTCTGTAAGCACCGAGCGCCTCCCTCCATTTGTTTATTCCTTTGGAAATGTTAAGTGCAAAATAAATATTAGATCGGTTTAGTAGATCGGTTTTCCTTATAGATCGGTTCCTCGGTTTAGATCGAACCGGCTCCCCGGGCTTCTGTTAAATAAACGCATGTGTACCTATTTATAAGTTTCGGTCGAGCATTTGGTAGCTACAGATCGCACCCCTCGTAGGCCCAATAACGCCCGTTTGTTTTTTTTCTGTATTTTCGTTTCTGTTTTCGAAACAGAAAAGTTTCAGTTTCGTAAATTCTATATCTCTTAGGTTATTTGGAGTTTTTGATTGATTCTTTTTGTTCTAGTCTGCAAATTTCTTAATGTTTATGTATAAAATAATTTCGGCCATGTTTGTAGTTTTAAAAAGTATTTTATATGGATTTTAGTCAGATTAGTATTTCTGCTATAAAATAAGCTAGAATTAATAGTTTTTGCCGATTCTTTTTGCCACTGTTTTGTTTTGACCTTGCCTAGCAGTAGGATTAATTTGGGTATTTATAGATTTTTTAAAAAAAATCACGAAAACAACACTGTGCTAGTTATTTTGTAACTTCCTGCTGTTTTCTGTTGTTTTATGTTGTTTTAATTATTTTTAAAATTTATTTTAACCTCTGTTATATTTTATTTCATATTTGTTTCTGTAGTTATAGAGGATGAACTTTTATTTACAGAAAAATATAATGTTTATTTCTTTTCCTTGTTTTGTTTTAGTCATAACTAGAGTTTAAAAAATAGTTTTTAGGTGTTTCTTTTTACTAATAAAAGTTTATGAAAAATACCTTCTGTTAACTTAATTGCTTTACTTTGTATTTTTCTGTTAATTTATTAGTTTAGTGTTTTAATTGTTGTTATGTTTTTACTTAGGACAAAACTGTTTTGTGATATGTCTTAGAGTTTTCTTTAGTAGTTTTGCTGTGTAGTTTTCCTTTGTTCTTATTTGGTGTCCCTTGTTGTTTTGCAATTTATTTGTTGGTTTATTATGAGTGTTAGAATTGCTTGCTAGTATGTTTGCTTATATGAATGCTATGTTTGACTATATAGATTTTCAACGGAGTGACGAATAGTTCTACTAAGTCATTATTCTGAGAGCGTTGTTATCTTCATCAAGTAATACCAGGCAAGTTAACTTTGACCATGTTTTCCATACCTATGTTTATTTGCATGTAGTAGCACCCTTTCAACAATCTCTCCAGTAGTGTTATTGAATCTTGTAGTTGAGTAGAATGCATGAGGTAGAAACCCATCCCCCTGTTACCAAACCCGGGACGTTACATAGTTTTAATGCTACGCTATAGTAGACGGGGTTTGGTATGAGTGCATAAGAGTGGTGTGAAGAAGGAGGACTCAACGTCAATGATGACAACTTCATGATGGCACCGGCAAAGACTGCATCGTCAGGACTCCTCAATATTTTGAGACTCAAGACAAGAATTCAATACACACTACTGGGTGAAGGATGGTTGACGGGCACCCTGGAGAAACCAGTGGTTGGCCGGGATGCATGGAGAAGCGCCATGACATCTTGCGGAAAGCTTCACCCAGACTCTAAGAGACGGAAGAATACTTCATGCCCAGAAGCTTACCTATGCAACCGCAAGTCACTATGGGCTCTGGCTTGGTTGACCTTAGTTGTGACTCTGCCTGGGACGGTGCTAGCAGATGTAGAACTACGGTAGGATTGGATGAGCATTGGACAGTGGTTAGAGGAACTCTTCGGAAGACCATGATTCGATCATCTTGTTCTCAAACACCCTGAAGTGCGAGAATGTAAAGAGAGGGATCGAATCTTGCGGGTAAAGTGTACAAACCTCTGTAGAGGGTTAAAACCTAATCGATTAGCCGTGTCCCCGGTTACAGACAATTTGAGCCTCTGGACTTGGATCTATCTCGGAACTCTCAACACCGGACTGATAACTTAATTTTGGGCAACTTATGATGATTTGGGCTATGAGACATCGGTTGGCGGAACCATGTCATGATAGAAAACTCCGTAGTACAGACTCCGGTTAATTCCTTTGATGTAGGGAAAAATAAAACCAACTTTTATGCAAACAAAACTCAGATACAGAGCCACAAAGCCATATTGCATATAGTATAGTTTATCATTTGTTTTCTCTTATTGTGATCTTGCCGGTACATTCAATGTACTGACCTACACGGCTGCAACGTATCATGTTGCAGATATTTCTTCGACGAGTAAGAGTTACGGTACAGGGTTACGGTCTACACTCAACTTGCCGATGGCATTGATGGGACTCCACACCCGATTGTTTGTTTCCGCTGAGACTTGCCGATGGTATATATCAGTTTTACGTTATTTATACATGTGATTGCACTTTGATATATACATTGATGTACTGTGTGTGCCAGCATACCGATCCAGGGATGGCACAGATACACAGAGACTTGACCGTCTCAGGTTGGGTCGCTATGGATTTGGTATTAGAGCAGATGTTGACTGTAGGACATGACCCTAGAAACTGGAAAGCTCCTAGGACAGGAAATCCCTAAAACTTTATTTTCAAAAGAATCCATTACTTCTCATCTTTCCTGATTTTATCAAATATCCTCTCTTACCTCAAATAATTAGAATATACCCCTTTCCCTTTTGACCACATGGAGGATCAACTGAAGCCACTCCAAGAAGGCCAAGATATCGGACAATCGATGACCATTTCAGAGTAAAGTGGATTTCACTATGAATTAGAAGCGTTGAAGCTACACCGGTTGAAGACTCCGACGACTTGAAGAATCAAAAGAATTATTCGACCGTTAGAGGACCAAACCCCTTTTATACACTTACGTTAGATGCGACGATTTGTGAGCTATCATTCGTTTGATGTTTTTCCGACAGCCACAAAATAAATCTCATTTCTTCAAAACTATTATTTGTATTGTGTGTATCCCTTCCCACCTCTCTCCTATCTCACCCTAAAACCCTTGGACCAAGTAGATGATGAATGAAGTTGGACTGGTATTCTCTGGACCGAAAACCCAGCCGGAGGCAGGGCTATGGATTCAGAACATGGAGAATCACTTCAGGAGCAATTTGGTTTCAAGGAAGAATGAAGTATCGTATGCTCTTTAGTACTTTGAAGGAAGTGCTGCAACATGGTGCCAGATGAATCAAGCTATACAGGGATGGAATGGAGCAAGGACTTGGGAAGAATTCAAGAAGACTCTGACAAAATCCCGTCTTATCCGGAAGCACCATGATACCCCAAGAAATAAACCTTGTGCCTACAAGATTTGCGGAGAAATAGGACACACCCAAGAGGAACACAAGGATGTATGCCCTCATTGTGAGGAGAAACACCTAGCTGAGCAATGCCCAACTAGTCAGGTGACTTGTTTCTTGTGTGAAGGATCCACCCACTACCCAGCTCAGTGTCACATTTACCCCACGGTGCAAAAACCTATTCAGAAGCAGGAAGAAGGAATGAAAGAAGCCCTCCAAGAAGTTATGAAAGAACCTGTGAATAAGGAAAGTTTTGAATACCCTGATGGAGAAAGCCTCAACAGATTTTACTCCAATGCCTGTTATTCATGTGGAGAAGAAGGACATTTTTCACAGTATTGCACCAAGGAAAGAAAAGAGTATCTGGGATACTTCCCGACAGAAGCAGTGGAGTTTGATCCACGGGGAATAGAACCTTTGATCAGAACGAAGAAAACTAGGAAGAGAAAACAAAGACACCCTCAGAACAGCCAATTTTTGCAAAGAGGGACAAGAGTCATATTACCTGTTTTGAATGTAAGGACGTCGGGCAATATGCCAATGATTGTCTCAAAAGGAAGCAATGAACTCAAGGAGCAGGTACCATCACCAGGAAGCCTTGAGACATGCCGGAAGTTATTTGTTTCCGTTGCAAGGAAGCAGGACATTTTGCTAGGGATTGTACAAATCATGAGAAAGCTGGAGCTGAGTAGTGGAGATGTTGATATCAGTAATAAGGGTAGTATGGAAAACACTTTTTCATGAGAATGCGGGGTTGAGTTATGTACTAGATTACTCAGAGATTGTAATAATTCATGACTCAATAAAGTTGATATGTCATATGCTGAAAGGCTTTAAGGACTTGTTATGTTTTATCTTGGAAATTAATATTCTGGGTGAACATGGAACAAAATGAGTTGTGATGCATAAACTGGATGTTGGAAATTGAGTTTGAAGTTTTGTTTGGATGATATGAATGTGTACCCAAGGAGATATGTACCTTATTTTGAGCACCATTTTTGTTTTACAACTGCAGATGGCGACCCTTTATGAGTCTTTCCTTAAGGGACCGGAAACGATCATGACCCTGACAAGTGATCTTGATTACCCGAAGATCCTGAAGGACATGATGAAGCATATTCACCTTGAAGGAGATGCAGTCTACAAAGGCTACCCCTTCATGCAAAAGGGAGTGGAACTTTGGTATCTAGAGGTACACCTCCACCGTATGAAAGGAGTTTGCCCAACGACGATGGGGTAGTACTTTTTCATCTCGCGTGTACCACAAGCAACTTTCATCGACGCTGTTCGTGAAGCAGCCATGGAAGCCATACGCCAGATCGGAGAAATACTTGAAGCAAGACTCCGTTATACTCAGGAATACCTAAGATAAGTGCATGCAGAGATGATGGAGATGAAGCTCAAGGCCACTATGACGAAACAGAAGATTGAAGATTTCAAGGCGCATGTCGCACAATTCCAGTGGGACTAAAGAATCCTCAAGGAGAAAAAAATTAATAAAGTTCGACGTAATGCATGACCATACCAAACCATGTGGGTGGCAGCACTTGTAATAAAGTACTTTTTGGAATTTGGATTTACAAAAAATTGGTTAAGGATGTAATAAAAGATTTGATACGAAAATAATATGATTTATGGACAAACTAGTGCATTTTTGGGTGTGGTAGTACTCCATAAAGACACAGGATCAATGAAGAAAGAAATGTGTTATTCATGATGGTCCATAGAAGGGAGCTGGACCAAATAAGTTGGAGTTTTGTATGACCGTCACCACAAGGGTATGAGGGAAGAAGTACTATTGGATTTAAAGGAGATGTAATGTTGGAATATGGAATGATAATCCTGGAATAGATGAGTTAAAATTGTACAAGAGTTGAAGTCGGCCATAACCCACAGGCCCAGGAGTTAATAAGAAGCAAGCACACTCTTGCTGAAGGAAGATATTTTGGAAGTAAACTCTGAGTTAATCAGCCAACATTTTTAGGACGATATGAAAACCCGAGAGTTGTGAAGAAACGTTAGATATCTTGTTCATCTTGCAGAATCAATGGATTTATTCGAACTCAGTTTGTTGACAAGAGAAATTCTGCAATGCTTGTGAGTATGCCCAAGTGTTAGAATACGTGATTCGATGTCTGCATATGTAGTAATGGTTCAAGTAAGGGATGGATTGGCCCCCATACCGGAGACTTCTATCATGAACTATCATATGTTGATGGAAAATCAGAGAGCCTTGAAAACCCTAGTCGACACGATAAGCCAAAACCATAGAATGGTAGGATGATAGATCCATGTACCAGGCACCCGTTGCCAATCGTAGGACATACGATGAGATTCAACCAAACCCATTTTTCTGCAGGACAAACCATACATGGTTGACCACCATGAGAATTTCGATAGTTATTTAGTATTGGTGACAGACCAGTAAGCTAAGAAGACCCAGTCTCGGAAGAACGTCACCAGGATGAAAGGACACGTGTTTGAGGAAAATGTTATGCCCCAACCGGAAGAGCACCCATGAAAGAGCTATTCCAGAGTATATGAGAACACCGACACCCGCAACCTAAAAGGATGGAGTACATGAGTTTTGTCGGAACCATACCCATACTTTTAAGTGTTGTAGCACACTAGACCCTTCCGACCAAAATATTTGCTAGAAGACCCCCAACCCCTAACCTTTTCTTGCTAGCCTCTTCGAATCTCGAGGACGAGATTCATTTTAAGTGTGGTAGGTTTGTAACATCCCAAAATTCTAAATTTTGGAATGTTATATTAAATAAATAGTTTTGATTGTTTGTTTGATTGTTTGGGTGATTGATTGATTGAAATTGAGTGGAATATGAAACTTTTTGAAAAGTTCAATGAGAGGGAATGAAATGACTTTCCCAAACTTTCACTTTGCATTTTGATATCAAAGAATGCAATTTCAATTCAAACACAAAACCCTAGAGTGAAGATGACATGACTTCTTCCATTTCAAATAAAAAAAGGGTTTTGAAAAGATTTGAATTCCATTTGGACATATTTCAAATTCAGAAGCTTTATGCAACTCAATGATTTTCATGAGAGAAGATAAAATGACTTCTTCAAATTATATGAAATAGAGTTGGAAGTGGTTTGAAATTCAAATTCAAAACCATTTAGGAGTTATTCGGGTTTTATTCAAATTATATTTTTCTCCAAAAATAAATTATTTGGAAATAAGGGTAAAATGATTCCCTACAATAGAAAAATGGAGAAAAATGGACTTGAAATCATTTTGGTATTTTCAAATAATTTTATTTGCATTTTTAGTGCAACAATAGCACTGTTTGCTGTAGGTAAATTTTTGTGGAATTTATTTGCCACTTAAAATATGTTCATGTTTTAGAAAATATTTTTCTGAAAATTTATATATATAATATGCCTATATATTTTTTTTATATATTGTGTTTATTTATTTTTCTTCTCGCTATTAAAAAAATCCGCCACGCCAAGCCAGGCGCGCGGGCCGGCCCAGTCCAAGCTAGCGCTAGGGCTAAAGCACACACGCACGGGAGGAACTCGCAGAGCGCCGCCAGCACCTCTCTCGCTCGCCTCTCTCCCTCATTTTTTCCTTTCCCTGACGTCTGGACACCACTTCTCTTTTATTCTTCTCCACGAAGAACACAACCCCACGCGTTCATGCTCCGGACGCCGCCGCCGCGCCCGATCTTCATGGGAACCCTACCCCGAGTCTGCCCCTTCCCCAAGCCTCATATCCTATAAATACCTGAGGCCGTCCTCTCCCGTTTCCCTTTGAAAACCCACGCCCGAGACCACCTCTAGACGATGCCCTTGTTGTTCGAATCTAGGAAGGCCAAGCAGAGTTCATCGCTCGACTCCGACTGACGGTGAGCTTTCCGAGACCCCTCCTTCCATACTCTACTTTCCCTCGAGATTGTGCATCTATTTGACATAACCACGCCACCTAGGGAACACGAGAACCTCGTCCTCAACGTCGTCCACCGTCGCTGGAGCTCTCGGTTCACAGGAGCTTCTCGAGTCACTCCTCTCGCCTGGACGTCCCCAACCTCCACCTTCAACACAAAATCGGACCCCCTCGGAGTTCCCCATCCACTAGACATCGCCGTCTCCGCCGCCGGTCACGGGAGCCGTCGCCCCCGACGACATCCACTTCCCTGCCTACACGAGCTCCTCTCTGTAAGCAACGAGTGCCTCCCTCCATTTGTTTATTTTTTTGGAAACGTTAAGTGCAAAAAAAATATTAGATCGGTTTAGTAGATCGGTTTTCCTTATAGATCGGTTCCTCGGTTTAGATCGAACCGGCTCCCCGGTCTTCTGTTAAATAAACGCACGTGTACATATTTATAAGTTTCGCCCGAGCGTTTGGTAGCTACAGATCGCACCACTCGTAGGCCCAATAGCGTCCGTTTGTTTCTTTTCTGCATTTTTGTTTGTGTTTTTAAAACAGAAAAGTTTCAGTTTCGTAAATTCAATATCTCTTATGTTATTTCGAGTTTTTGATTGATTCTTTTTGCTCTAGTCTGAAAATTTCTTAATGTTTCTATATAAAATAATTTAGGCCATGTTTGTAGTTTTAAAAATTGTTTTATATGGGTTTTAGTCAGATTAGTATTTGTGCTATAAAATGAGCTAGAATTAATATTTTTTGGCGATTCTTTTTGCCACTGCATTGTTTTGACCTTGCCTAGCAGTAGGATTAATTTGGGTATTTATAGATTTTTCTAAATTTCGTTTTTCACGAAAACAACACTGTGCTAGTTATTTTTTAACTTGCTGCTGTTTTCTGTTGTTTTAATTATTTTTAAAATTTATTTTAACCTCTGTTATATTTTATTGCAGATTTGTTTCTGTAGTTATAGAGGGTGGACTTTTATTTACAGAAAAATATAATGTTTATTTCTTTTTCTTGTTTTGTTTTAGTCATAACTAGAGTTTAAAAAATAGTTTTTAGGTGTTTCTTTTTGCTAATAAAAGTTTATGAAAATACCTTCTGTTAACTTAAAATTTTTTACTTAGCACAAAACTGTTTTGTGATATGCCTTAGAGTTTTCTTTAGAAGTTTTGCTGTGTAGTTTTCCTTTGTTCTTATTTGGTGTCCCTTGTTGTTTTGCAATTTATTTGTTGGTTTATTAGGAGTCTTAGAATTGCTTGCTAGTATGTTTGCTTATATGAATGCTATGTTTGACTATATAGATTTTCAACGGAGTGACGAATAGTTCTACGAAGTCATTATTCTGAGAGTGTTGTTATCTTTATCAAGTAATACCAGGCAAGTTCACTTTGACCATATTTTCCATACCTATGTTTATTTGCATGTAGTAGCACCCTTTCAACAATCTCTCCAGTAGTGTTATTGAATCTTGTAGTTGAGTACAATGCATGGTGTAGAAACCCATCCCCCTGTTACCAAACCTGGGACATTACATAGTTTTAATGCTACGCTATAGTAGATGGGGTTTGGTATGAGTGCATGAGAGTGGTGTGAAGAAGGAGGACCCTACGTCAATGGCGATAACTTCATGATGGCACCGGTAAGGACTGCATCTTCAGGACTCCTCAAGATTTTGAGACTCGAGACAAGAATTCAATCCACACTAATGGGTGAAGGACGGTTGACGGGCACCCTGGAGAAACTAGTGGTTGCCCGGGATGCATGGAGAAGCACCATGACATCTTGCGGAAAGCTTCACCCAGACTCTAAGATACGGAAGAATACTTCATGCCCGGAAGCTTACCTGTGCAACCGCAAGTCACTATGGGCTCTGGCTTGGTTAACCTTAGTTGTGACTCTGGTTGGGACGGTGCTAGCAGATGTAGAACTACGGTAGGATTGGATGAGCACCGGATAGTGGTCAGAGGAACTCTTCGGAAGACCATGATTCGGTCATCTTGTTCTCAAACACCCTGAAGTGCGAGAATGTAAAGAGAGGGATCGAATCTTGCGGCTAAAGTGTACAAACCTCTGTAGAGAGTTAAAACCTAATCGATTAGCCGTGTCCCCGGTTACGGACAATTTGAGCCTCTGGACTTGGATCTATCTCAGAAGTCTCAACACTGGACCGATAACTTAATTGTGGGCAACTTATGATGATTTGGGCTATGAGACATCGGTTGGCAGAACCATGTCATGATAGAAAACTCCGTAGTACAGACTCCGGTTAATTCCTTTGATGTAGGGAAAAATAAAACCAGCTTTTATGCAAACAAAACTCAGATACAGAGCCACAAAGCCATATTGCATATAGTATAGTTTATCATTTGTTTTCTCTTATTGTGATCTTGCCGGTACATTCAATGTACTGACCTACACGGCTGCAACGTATCATGTTGCAGATATTTCTTCGACGAGTAAGAGTTACGATACAGGGTTACGTTCTACACTCAACTTGCCCATGGCGTTGATGGGACTCCACACCTGATTGTTTGTTTCCGCTGAGACTTATGAGGTATATATCAGTTTTATGTTATTTATACATGTGATTGCATTTTGATATATACATTGATGTACCGTGTGTGCCAGCATACAGATCTAGGGATGGCACAGATACACAGATACTTGACTGTCTGAGGTCGGGTCGCTACAAAGGGAATCACAGTGATCGGGTTGTCCGGAGCCGGTCCATCCGCACCAGAACGGGTGGGTGATGGGGTGGCCACGGATGGTGGCCAAGGCATAGCCTGCGAGCATCCACGACACTCTGGCATCGGAGCCAGGCGAGCGGCGTCGTTCGGGTCCAAGAGGACGAGCAACACACCGCTGGTCCTGGGGGCGGGGCTGTGCTGACCAAGGGCGGTGCGGCGACTTCCCGAACGCCCCAGCCGACATCCGTGCTGCGACCTTCAGAGGCCGCCCGCGATGAGCAACACCGCGACGTCGGTACCCCTGGGCGCCGCCATGGGAAGAGCCCTTTGCATCATTCTCAGGACGCACCGGGCCGGCGTGCGCACCCGGACGCTGGCAGAAGTGGCGCGCGACCGTGACGCCGTGATAGAGCCCCTTCTAACATGGTTAAAAGTCGGAGCGCGTCACGGTCCATGCAGCTTTCGCCACCTCCCACACTAGCAGAAGCGCTGGCACGCGTGCAACTGCTCCTCGACTTTCCTCCTGCCCCAGAGATGCTCGACGAGTGGAGAGTCACCATTCGGAGCCTCATCAGCTTCGCTAATAAAGAAGAACAACGACCAGCAGGACCCTCGTGCCGGCGCCCCATCGAGCCGGTGCATGCTAGTGGTGGGAGGACCATAGTTGTTGTGACCATGGTGCACTCTCCTCCCCCATGCCAGCAACAGCAGCCACCAGCTCGTCGGGCCGACGCTGGTGACAACGTTTCCACAGCATCGTCCGATCCGCGAAACTGCTGCGACCAATGACGAGTTCTTTGAGAGCGAGCTCAGGAAGACGCTCGGACCACCATCAAGAGACGTCAGGAAGCACGCCATCAATTAGATCGGCGTGCGGGGCCTACCATGGACCACCCAGCGCCAGGGGGCTCCAGCGACCTGCCTTACGAGGTGGGTTGTCCAACCTTTACCCGAGAGTTGCGGCAGTTCCAATGTCCCTCCCACCGCATGTTCAAGCCTGATGTTGGGGACAAATACAATGGCAAGACTCACCCGTCGGAGTTCCTCAGCATCTACACCATCGTGATGCAAGCCGCCGGGGCTTGCGATGACAAGGTCCTTGCTAACTACTTTCCGTTGACACTTAAGCCCAACGTCATGTCATGGTTGATGCACATGCCAATGTATTCCATCTCTTCTTGGTCGGATCTGTGCCACGAGTTTGTTGGCGCCTTTACCGGAGGCCACCAAGCTCCTGGCTAGGCAAGTGATTTGCATGTCATCCCCTAGAAGGACAGTGAGACCTTGCGCAAATAAATACAAAGGTTCAGCCGTGTACAGTACACCATCCCAGATGTTCACCCCGCCGCTGTCATCAGTGCATTCCATCAGAATGTACGCAACCGCAAGATGTGTGAAGAGCTGGCGATGAACAAGGTTAAGGATGTGGCCACACTTTATGTTCTGGCTGATAGATGTGCTCGGGCCGAAGAAGGAAGGAAGTACCCCGGCGAGGATGCCATCACGGAAACCGACTCCACGGACGAAGACGTCATCGCCCTGATGAAGAAGGGCCGACGCCGCAACAGGAAGCGTAAGGGAAAGACCATGCTTGCCGTTGAGGGATCTAGCGACCCCGGTGCTGCCAAGAAGGCCAAGGCTGACGACCCCGGCAAGGAAGTTGCCGGGTGCGCCGCCTGCCGGGCCTAGGCGGCTGCCGACAAGTAGGTAGGCTCCGACAAGCAGTATTGCAAGATCCATCGCACCAAGGGCCACGACCTCCAGAACTTCCGACAAGTTGAGCTTCTTGTAGAGAAACAGAAAGACGGATATGAAAGGCAGGACAAGGAAAAGGGCCAAGATGGTGCTGAGGGATCCGACAAGAAGCGTGGTGGCCAAGGAGGTTGCTGCGGCAAGGATAATCAACAAGTTAGGCCCACTCGGCACCGTGATAAGAAGGAGGAAGATAATGATCATGGTGAGGATGACGATTCTGACGAGCACGACTTCTAAAAAGCAATGGAGGCCATGTGCGTCGACGGTGGCGCCTCGCTGCACACCTCTTACCGCCAACTAAAGCAGTGGGTGCGTGATATCACTGCGGTAGAGCCATCGTTCGATGCCCAGAAACCACTGAACTGGTTTGGCACACCTATCATTTTTGACACCGAGGACCACCCTGATCGCACAACTGTGGTCGGGTGTTTGCCGTTGTTGGTTTCACCAACAATACGTAACCTTAGGGTAACAAAAGTGCTAGTTCATGGTGGGGCCGGACTGAACTTGATCTCGCCTGCCGTGATCAAGGAGCTGCAAATCCCCGATGGGGATCTCGAAGAGACGGGCACGTTTCAAGGGGCCAACCTAGGGAGGAGTCGGCTGAAAGGTAAGATGATGTTGCCCATTACATTCGGGGGCAAGCTGAACTATCTGACGGACAAAGTCGTTTTTGATTTCGCCAAGATCCCCTTGCCCTACAATGGGATCCATGACCGCCCAGCGCTGGCCAAGTTCATGGCGGCGTCACATTACGCCTACAACACATTGAAGATGCCGAGGCCGCTGACCATCATCAACGTCCCCTCCGACAAGAAAGACGCGCTCATCTGCGCCAACCAACTCTACAGGAAGGCAGTTGCAGCAACTGCCGCCATGGAACTTGCTCCTGCTACTGAAGCCCTGGGAGGGAAGAAGGACGACAAGACCTTCGCCTCTCCCGGCAAGGCTCCTTCTGGTGAGACCTCCTCCGACAAGACCTCCTGCACCCACTCCGACAAGCGCGCCAGTCAGATTTCGGGTTCCGGCAAAACCCCTGAGGTTCGAACACTGGGGTGCACACGAAGATCTCTCCTCCTCTAGCTCTCGCCCTCACCGCAATCTCAAGGCTTAGCGCGTCGAACCCGCAGAACAAAGGGACACAAGATTTATATTGGTTCGGGCCACCAATGTGGTGTAATACCCTACTCTAGTGTAGTGTGGTGGATTGCCTCTGGGGCTGAGGATGAACAGTTACAAGGGAAGAATAGCCTCCTGAGGAGAGGTGTTCTTGTGCTTGGTGAGCTTGTCTGGTGGCCTTGGTGGAATGGATCCAGCCCAAGATGAGATGCCTCCCTGCGGTGGTGGCTAGTCCTATTTATAGAGGCCCGGGTCTTCTTCCCAAATATTAGGCGGGAAGGGATCCCACAACGGCTAGCTTGAAGGGGGACAGCTAGTACAAGCTATCCTGACAAAAGATGGTCTTGGTCTTCTCTTGCCAAAGCCTCTGGTGGTGACGCTATCCTGGGATCCACGGTGACCTCCGTCCTACCCTGCTGCTGGCCTTGGTTTCGTTGCACCGATATGGAAACCTTTGCTTGACACCTCAAGACTCCGCGCCTGCGCTTGCTTCTTTAGCACCAAAGCGGAAACGAGGACACTGCACGCACCGGCGTCCGCCTGGCCTTGGTCGGCATGGCTTGCGTCACAGGAACCTCGCGAGGTGCTCCTTGCGTTGATCTCTCCGCCCTCGCGAGCCAGCCTGGTGAAGCCGCCCCCGAGGAGGTCTTGCATTGTCCGCCTCGCAAGGCTTGGCCCCTCACGAGTGTCTTGAGTGTTTGCTGGTGAAGATGGGCCGTACAGGACATCTGGTAGAGCCACGCCGTGGGCCGCAGGCAGGCAAGTCTGGGGACCCCCGTTCCCAGGACGCCGGCAGCGCCTCTTCGGAGTGTTGCGCTCCCGTCAAGGACGTGCGAGAGAGCTCCTCCAGCAAGAGCAAGAAATCTAAGGCAACACCACCAGAGACCAAGAAGGTGCACGTCAAGGAAGATGGCATGGACAGGGCTTTTACCATAAGCTCCACCCTTGATAGCAAATAGGAAAGCGCGCTCGTCGCCTTCCTCGGGTGAATGTCGACGTGTTTGCATGGCAAGCATCCGACATCCCCGGCGTTCCCAGGGAGGTGATTGAGCACCATCTTGATGTCTGTCCTCATGCGCGGCCCATCAAGCAGAAGGTCAGGAAGCAAGCTTTGGAACGACAAGAGTTCATCATCGAGGAGATCAGGAAGTTAGAGGCGGTAGGCTTAGTCAGAGGAGTGCTCCACCCCACGTGGTTGGCCAATCCAGTGGTAGTGTGTAAGGCAAACGGGAAGTGGAGGCTATGTATTGATTACATGGATATCAATAAGGCCTGTCCAAAGGATCCTTTCCCTTTGCCACACATCGACTAGATTGTGGACTCCACTACCGGGTGTGACATGTTGTCATTCTTGGACGCCTATTCAGGATACAATCAGATCTTCATGATGAAGGAGACGAAGAGAAGACCGCATTCATCACCCCATGTGGTACGTACTGTTTTGTACGGATGCCTTTCAGGTTGAAGAGCGATGGTTCGACATTTGCCCGAGCAGTCCAAATTGGTTTTGAACCCCAGCTGCATAGGAGTATGGAAGCATACATGGATGATATAGTAGTCAAAACCAAGGACAAGGCCACGCTCGTGCAGGATCTAGAGGAAACATTTGCAAACCTGCGCAAGACCAACCTCAAACTCAACCCAAAGAAGTGCATTTTCGGCGTCCCATCCGGCAAACTTCTTGGGTTCTTTGTGTCTTAGCGCGGGATCGAAGCAAATCCCGGCAAGATCAAAGCAATTGAGTAGATTGAGGCACCAAAGCGAGTCAAGGACGTCCGTAGGCTTGCCGACTGTGTTGCTGCCCTAAGTTGGTTCATCTCCAAATCTGCTGAGCACGCCCTCCCCTTCTTCAAAATATTGAAGAATGCGGGTCCGATGAAATGGACCCCGGAGGCAGAGGCATCACTTCAAGATTTGAAGAGGTACCTCTCCTCCACGCCAATACTAGTAGCGCCTAAGCCACAAGAGCCGTTGCTGCTATATGTAGCGGCGACGAATCAAGCGGTCAGTGCTGCGCGTGTAGCATAGAGGGAACTTGAGGAACAAGCAGCAGTGGCAGCGAAGCCGTCGGATGATGGGACAGGGCCCTTCCCGGTGGGGCCTGGCACCGGCAAGGCGGAACCGCCGGCCCGGTCCCGGCAAGACAGAGTCTGCGCAGATGGTGAAATTGAACAGAAGAAGAAGGTGGTGCAGCACCCGGTTTATTTTGTCAGTTCCCTCTTGTAGGGGGCTAGGTCAAGATATTCTGGTATGCAGAAGCTGATTTCTGGCCTCCTTATGGCCTCAAGAAAGCTGCGCCACTACTTTCAAGTGCACGAGATCACCGTCGTCACCCGCCTCCCTTTGTAACAGATCTTGCACAACCCACATGCGACTAGGAGGATCGTGGAATGGGCACTGGAGCTGTCGAGCTTTGGCCTCAAGTTTGAAAGTACTTCAACCATCAAGAGCCGATCCTTGGCAGAGTTCATAGCAGAATGGACCTCAACGCCCAACGAGGAGGTTCAAGAGACCACCCTTCCCGGCAAGGAGACGAGCCGTGATTGGATCATTGTGACGCCCCCAATTTGACCGTACACTAATCATACACACAAATGTGTACGATCAAGATCAAGGACTCACGGGAAGATATCACAACACAACTGTAGACACAAATTAAAATAATACATGCTTTATATTACAAGCCAGGGGCCTCGAGGGCTCGAATACAAAAGCTCAAAAACAAAAGAGTCAGCAGAAGCAACAATATCTTAGTACAGACATGATTTAAACAAGTTTGCCTTAAGAAGGCTAGCACAAAAACAACATCGATCGAAAAGGCAAGGCCTCCTGCCTGGGAGCCTCCTAACTACTCCAAGTCGTCTGTGGTCTTCACGTAGTAGTAGGCACCCTCGAGGTAGTAGCAGTCATCAGTGGCGTCGTATGGCTCTTGGGATCCGTCATCTAGTCACAACTATCGCGTATGGGAGAAAAAGAGGTAGCAAAGCAACTGTGAGTACTCATCCAAAGTACTCGCAAGACTTACATCAGATCTAAACTAAGTATGCATCTTTATCAAAGGAAATGGGCTGTATCTGTGGACTAAACTACAGAATGCCAGAAAGAAGGGGAAAGCCTAGCCTATCGAAGACTAGCATCTTCAAGCATCTTGCAGCATATAGAAGAGTACAGATCAACATAATGTAAAAAAGTAGTGTTATCAACCTCGGCCAGAGATCCTTTCTCGACTCCCTGCGAGAAAGAAATCCCAGAGCCATACTATCCATTTCTCATGACAATCCATTTCTCATCACAAGTATCCAGTTCTAGTTTTATCGATCGGGATACAACTCCAAGTGTCCGTTACTGTAGGACAGGCTATCGATAGATGTTTTCTTCCCTGCAGGTGCGCACCAACTTACTCACCACGCTCGATTAACTCTGGCTAGACACACTTTCCTAGGTCATGCCTGGCCTCGGCCAAACAATAAGCCGCAACCCGACCTAGGCTTAATAGAGAGGCCAGCACACCGGACTAAACCTATGCCCCCAGGGGTCATGGGCCATCTCCTCGGGAACTCCTACACGTTGCGTACATGACCGATGAGCAGACCTAGCTACCTCCTTAAACAAGGCAGGAGCTTACGCAGTCCAACCCGGCGCACGCCGCTCAATCGCTGACGTCTATTAAACTTTGGCTGAGGCAAGGCCTCCTGCCTACGCCCATATTATGCCCATGTGATGGTTAGTGCTATCAGGCCAAAGGCCCCTCGGATCAAATATCCAAATCATATTGGATTAGGAGCACGCGGTAACGAGCAGAGACTCATGATCGATGTGACCATGTCGCCCCGTCTCGAGTACTTGCGACAAGGGCTAAGAATGCCCGGCCACGCCTCGTAAGTATCTCACGGGCACCTTCCACGTCAACCCGACTCCACATCACTCGCCATTAAGCTCGCGTGGGTACCCCTCAGGGCCGACCCGTCTTTAGTAACAAGGCTCAGCGTAAAGTCAAAGTAACCATAGTAAATGTGTGTCTAACAATAAGGGGAAAACCCGAGGAATCACCCCCGGTGAATTCCACTCGATGTTATCATCAAGGTGAACGTAAGAGGATCCACCCTCGAGGTTCACACTTGAGGGGTTGCACGACAGAGCCATAACGGAAGTGGCTAAGGAGGAAATCACCCTCGATGACCTCGACCGTATAGCTACACTACAGAGATCTCATCAGGAGTGATGTAAGAGGTTCCACCCTCGGCACTCGATGGTAACTCTGCAGAGTCGTACAACTAGGGGGGTGATGTGCGGTGTTGGGGCCTGGACGTTGATCATGTTGATTGAGTCATCGAACATAAATCGAGGCAACTGGGACAAGGTGGGGGTCACTGATGGATCTCTAACCAACCTATACTAGCCAGTTTTAGGATAAACAGGTAAGGTATGAAAGCAGGTAACAACAACAGGCTATGCATCAGAGTAGGATCATACATAAAGTAGTAGCAGTTCTAATGCAAGCATGAGAGGGAAAGAAATGGGCGATATCGGAATGCTCAAGGGGGGTTTGCTTGCCTGGAAGCTCTGTTGAAAAGGAAGAAGTGTCGTCGTCGACGTAGTCGATCACAGGGGCATCAGCAGAGGTCTCGGGGTCTACCAGAGAGAAGAGTGGGAAGAAACAGTAAATACAGAGCAAACAGATGCATCACTAAGCATACATGACGACGGGCAGAGCTAGGGTTGTCCTAACGTAGTACTACACGTTGCAAACGGAGGGGATAAACATCCGAGGATGAATTCCCGGCGTTAGACGACTTCCGGACAGATGGAAGAGAGGGGACGGTTCCATGTTCAGCATGCTAGGGGCATGTGACAGGTGAATGGACTGCGTATTCGGATTCGTTGGATTTTTCGGAGCAACTTTCATATAGAAAACATTTTCATCGGAGTTACAGTTTAATTTCAATGAATTTTCAAGGATTAAAGCATTTCCAGAAATTAGTTAAATTGACAAAAAGGAAATATGACATCAGCATGACATGTTGATGACGTCAGCAGTCAACAGGACTGCTAACCAGGTCAAACTGACCAGTGGGTCCCACATGTCATACAGAGAGGGCTAACAATCGGTCATTTTAAATAAATAGAGTTAATTAGCAGCAGGGCCCTACATGTTACTGACTGATTAGGCTAACTAATTAGTTTTAGTTATAAAAATGTTTTAATTAGTTTAATTAGGCGGTGGGGCCCGCATGTCAGTGACACTGTGTGCCCAGTCAACACAGTTGACCACGGTCAACATGGTCAACTGGGGCCATGGGGCCCACGGGTAGTGACCCAGAGGCGGGCCCCAGGTGCGCCACATCGGCGGCGGCGGGGTTTCACCGCCGGCGACCCAAACAGTGGCGCGGCTCACCGAACTTGGGGTCATTAGGCACGGGACTTGGCGCGTTCGAACGAGGAGAGCTCGCCGCGTCACGTGGTGAGGCCGGCCGGAGCTGGAGCTGCCGGAAACAGCGCTGGCGATGAGTGTGGGCGAAGGTTGGCTTCAGGCCTCATCGGGACGAGGCTACGGGCGTTCAAAAGGAGCATGGGGTAGTGCGCTCGAAAGCAGGGGCTCGGGCACAGCCTTTCGAGGTCTCAGCCGAGGCTGGGATGGACGGAGTCGTCGTCGGCGACATGGACGGCGGAGACCCGAGGCACGACGAGCTTGCAAACGGCGCAAGGGCGAGCAAAACGAGAGGTGCTAAGTACGTACGGCGTCTAGACGTGCGGGCGAGCATGATGGACACGCTTGCGCGGGCGTTCGGTCACCGGAACGTGGCCGGCAATGAGCTCGGCGGAGGCGAGCTCGGACATGTGGGGAACGGTGCCTACGCGTGTGACAACGGCGGGAAGACGGAGGGGAGCGAGGGAAGGCTCACCGGGCGGCTACGTAAAGCCCCTGGAAGGTTAGTAGCAGCAGCAGGCGTCGCCGGAGTCGAAGGGGATTCCCGGAGCAGAGGCGGAAGGAGGGCGACTCGATCCGCTGCCTGCGGTGCTCCTCGAGCTTGATGTCTAGGCGTAGTCGAGGTAGGGGTCGACGGCGCATCTTGTGGACGTGCTGGCGAGGCGCGGGGTGGTCGGTGGCCGCGTGGTCGACGAAGAACGACGGCGATGGCGCTCGGCAGAGGGGGAGAGGAGCGAGCGAGCGAGAGGAGAGGGGAGAGGTGGAGAGGACGAGGGAGAGAGAGAGGGCAAGTGGGCGAGTGGGGAGGGAGAGGGGAGCCCGAGGCGTCGGGGTCTTATCCCCTCGACGCCGGCGAGCTGGTGCGGAGGGGCGCGCTTGGCCATGCCCCCGGTCGGTTGAACAGGGGAGGAAGAGAGCGACCAGGGGAGGTGGGCCGCCTAGGATAGGGGAGTTGGGCCGGCCCAGGTGGGCTTGGCCCCAGGGGGGTCCAGGGAGGGGGTATAGGGCCTCTCCCACTTTACCTTTCTTTTCTTTTCCTTTTTTATCAGTAGCTTTTGCATTTTCTTATAGCCACAATTGACTTTGCAAAAACATGCTACTGGCCAAAACAATTTCCTAGAATTAAAGTGCACTACCACAAAAAGGTTGGGAGGCTTTTGGATTAGTTGCCAATTTTATAAATTAAAAAGGGCATTTAATTTATTTCTTAGGTCACTGTTTTAAGTAGTTTAGGCCACTTAAACCCTTTGCAAAAATGTTGGTCCACCACCAATATTAGTTGTGGAGTATTTGGCACATGATGAACATTTTAGTTTTCGTGTTTGAGCATT
The DNA here is from genome assembly GCF_056163025.1 of Triticum urartu. Lineage (NCBI taxonomy): Eukaryota > Viridiplantae > Streptophyta > Magnoliopsida > Poales > Poaceae > Triticum > Triticum urartu. Next base: position 183,565,353 of record NC_141873.1, on the reverse strand, counting down.
TTGAATTTCACTCATAATTTTAAAATGAATTCAACTGGAATTTGGAAGAGAGAGGAGACAATGATGATCAAACACTTGTTTAGCAAAATGATTAACTTAACCCTAGGGGTTACTGTAGCATCATTACACCAGGGTGTTACAATCATGTACTTTGATGGAGCTTTCTCGCTGCAAGGTGCTGGTGCCGGCATGCTACTCATCGCACCCACCGGAGAACGCCTCAAGTACGTGCTCTAGATGCACTTCCCCGGGAAAATCAATGAACAACACGGCAGAGTACGAGGGATTGCTTGCCGGTCTCAGGATCGCGGCAGACCTCGGAATCAGGAAGCTCATCATCAGAGGTGATTCGCAGCTCGTCATCAAGAAAGTTAACAAGGATTACCAGAGTCCGTTGATGGAGGCCTATGTGGATGAGGTGAGGAAATTGGAGGAGCGTTTTGACGGTCTGCAAGCAGTGCATCTTCCCGAGCAGAGAATAGCATTGCCGATGACTTGTCAAAGCGCGATGCCCTCAAGTTTCCTGTGGAACCAGGTACCTTCGTGCTTCAATTATCCCAGCCATCCATTGAGGCATCGGTACGACAGAATAAATGAAGGAAAGTGGGCCCCGGCAAGTACTTCCCGCTGAGCTCCCAGGAGCCGCCGGCAAAGACGTTGTCGGGTGCCCCAAGCTGGCCGAGGAGGAGCGACCTCCGGCAGGGCCCCAAGCCCTGGCCGTGGAGGCAGCTGCCCCTACGGCCGAAGATGAGCCTTTAGTCCTTGCCATCGAGCCCAAGGCTCCGACATGGGCACGACACACCGTTCGTTTCCTCCAAACGGGGGAACTCCCTAAGGAACAGGAAGAAGCAGAGAAGGTAGCCCGCCGGTCCAGCATCTACTAGTTTGTGGATGATGCCCTATATAGAAGAAGACCGAACAGCGTGAAATTCAAGTGCATTCCTCAGGAGGATGGACTGGAGCTATTGGCAGAGATACATGGTGGCACGTGTGGCTCCCACATAGGGTCAAGAGCCCTTGCTGGCAAAGCGTTCCGGTAAGGTTTCTTCTGGCCCACCGCTCTCTAGGATGCAACTACACTAGTAAAGAAGTGTGAAGCATGCCAGTTCCATTCAAAGAAGCTTCATCAACCAGCTCAAGCTCTTGAGACAATCCCTCTTTCCTGGCCATTTTCGGTCTAGGGGCTCGACATACTGGGCCCCTTTCCCCGTGCTGTCGGGGGCTTTGAGTACTTGTACGTCGCGATCGACAAGTTCACAAAGTGGCCGAAAGTGGAGCCGATGAGAAAGGTGACAACACAGTCAGCCGTAAAGTTCTTCAAGGGGCTAGTCTGCCGTTTTTGTGTGCCCAATAGGGTCATTACCGATAACGGCACACAGTTCACGAGCCGCACCTTCATGCAATACATCCAAGACCTCGGCGGCAAGGTTTGTTTTGCTTCTGTTGCTCATCCCAGAAGTAACGGCCAGGCCGAAAGGGCGAATGCAGAAGTATTGCGAGGCCTCAATACCAGGACTTTTATAGGCTACAGAAGTGCAGAAGGCGCTGGATTGATGATTTGCTGACGGTTCTTTGGTCGATCAGGATGACGCCAAATCGAGCCGCTTGTGAGACACCCTTTGCCCTGGTATACGGAGCAGAAGCAGTTCTCCCCACGGAACTCATATACGGGTCACCTTGAGTGCTTGCTTATGATGAGCTTGAGAAAGAGCAGTTGCGCCAAGATGATTCAATGCTCCTTGAGAAAGATAGTCTTCAGGCTGCTGTGTGAGCCGCTCGATACCAACAAGCTTTGCGCCGCTACCATAGCTACAAGGTTCACGCCCGAAGCCATGAGGAAGGCGACCTTGTTCTTCGGCGAATCCAATCCGCCAAGAATTCCAAAAAGTTGACGCCAATGTGGGAAGGCCCTTATCGGGTAATACGAGTCACCAGGCCCGGCGCAGTCTGCCTTGACACCGAGGATGGTATTCCAGTGAGCAACTCCTGGAACATCGAACATCTTCGCAAGTTTTACCCATAAGGCGCGGTTGCCGGGCCTCCCGGCAAACCACCTTTTTGTACAAGCCTTGCCCGCAAGACATGTAACCCTTTGTACAAAGCCCAGTGCAGACCCTGAGTAACAGATGAATAAATGAAGCGTTGGCACCCTAGAATTAGCATGCAAGCTAGGTTGAGTCTCCCTCTCTGGGGCTGATAGTGCTTGGCGGCGACTAACCCCTAGCATAGAGGTCGAGTGCGTGTCTTTCTGCCAGTCCTTTTTGGTTCGTAGGCTACACAAGCTTTTCTGCAGAACCGCTCGGAGGAAAGAAGGCAGACCGACACCCCCGACCCCAGCAAGACAAGGTTGCCGGGGGCTGTGGATTCAGATAAGTCTCTTCTTCCCCGCTATGCGCTTCCTTATGAAGCTCGAACATACGAAACTTCTGTTATTCCTATGCCACCGTGCTCCCTCCATCCTATGCTTGAAATCCTCTTTAGGCTGTAATTTGGTTGTAGTTGCAGAGGAAAGGAAACGAACGAAGGGCCCGATCCTGCTTTACCCCTACGCGTGCCAAGGGCGTGGGTATAATCGTGGTGTAAAGCTGGGGACGGCAAGGTTTGTTGTCGGGCGACGTTGTTTGCTTAAAATAACAAGGACTTGCTCCTTAGTGTGGACCTTGCTCACGCATAAAAGAACTCGGCAAACACCCTTTTTCATTAATACGTTGATTAAATGAATACAATTCATACGGGACATAAACATGAGCAAGGGGTTACAAAGCCTAAATTCAACAAGTGCCCGCAGGCTTAAGATCTAAAAAAGAGATAAGATGCCCGTAATCCCTTTCTTGTACCTCTCCTCGGGAAGCGGATCAAGACAGCGGGAGGGCAAAAGGAGTGCCTAGGCGAGGTACGAGCAGCAGAAGACACCAAGAGAATGTCCCGGGGCCGCCCAGGAGAGTGCTGGTGATGGCGGTGCCGGGGAAGGAGCTGGAAGATGAGGCAGCGGGCCGCCAATACGCGACGAAGGCGTCAGTGCCATCGTACTCTGACTTGACGGCCCGCCACCCACCTTCTTCGTCTTCTCCGACCCTCCAGCGCCAGCCGCCAGAAGCAATGACCCCAAGAAGTTCAAGGAGCTGGCTCAAGGAGCCGCCGCCAAGAACTACCCCTCCCTGGCAGATCACTCTGCCGGGGAGAAGGCCAGGTGTAGATGGTGCTACTTCTGGCGTTGCCTAGGGACAGGGCGTCCGACATCTAGTCAGAGCCATCCTCGTCGTCCTCCCCACCTGTCCCCACCTTGTAGCCGTCGCTCGAGGCGGAGCTCTCGTCGTCAGTCGAGCTCTCCGCGCAGCACCCTAACCTATGTCCCGAGCGCCCGAAGACCTTGACGGAGAGTAAGTCGCTTTCCACCAACATGAAGTAGCGGACGTGCCCCTTCATCAAGCAATGGGTGCGTGTGAAGGTTTTCCAGCCCCGACGAAGAAGCATCACATGAGGGGCGGGGAACCTTGTGTCCACCCACATGTCTCCGTTGCAACACCCCTTCATGTGAAGCCTCAGCCTCGGTGGCTTGTCGATCTCCAGCACCGTCGCGAACACCTCGGGAAGACAAAGGCGGCTACGCGGTGGCTCGCGCAACTGCAGGAGAAACTCCAGCACCGTGTCCCCGACATGGCCGCTCGACGAAGAAGGAGGAGATGGTGGCAGAGATGGAGACGACGCAGGTGTGCCCCTTCCGCACCCACCTCTGCCTCGACCGCCTCGCCGACCACGGCCCCGACCGGCGCCTCCGCCTCGAGCGTGGCCTTCAACTTGGGCGCCTGGCTCTTCCTTAACCATCGTGGCTCTCTGGTAGGAGGAAGACCTAGTCGCCTCCGCGGAAGGACGGCCACGACCACGCCCTCTCGCCATGCAAAGGAAGGGAAGGGATCAAACTGGAAGAAGACGAATGCAAAAAGACGCTTGTCCCTCTCCCATTTTTATAGGGGGAGGGGTCGAGCGAGCCTGAGGGAGGCTGCTCCAATCATCCAATCCAACCGCCAGGGGCGTGAGGAATCAGGACCAACCCACGGCTCCAATCAGCGGCGCCCGGCCCCCCACCTCGGCAGTAAAGCCCGTGCCCTCCGTATCCACCGTCTACCCTCCCCGAGGCATGGGGAACTCGTGGTTGGCGAGCCAAGATTCAGAGGTCACTCCACGCCCTGTGATCGTGGGGCGCGGGCACCATGATGACCACGACCCGAGTACACCAGTGAATGAGCCGTGCCCCTATGGCTTCCTCTATTTTTATGTGGAAGACGCATGCCGCCTCTTCACGATTTACCATGATGTGATCCAAGCGTGCTACAACCACTCCGCGCATGACCCCCATGTCACGCACTCAATGCGCGTCGTGGGGAAGCGCAACTAGCGAAGGAGTTACCGCGGTGGAAAATTCTGCCACGCATGCACGCGCATCGTTGTGGGCCTGGCCCAACAATGCCCCGTGCTTATGTGTGGCCCAGGCCTGGGGGCTCCTGTCGGTGTACAAAATAGGGGCCTTCTTTACCCCTCTACTTGTGCATGGGCGGTTGTAGCCACACTTGCGGCCACACTTGGCGGGGCAGAAGGAGCAAGGAACAAGACTACCAGAGCAGTGCTGAGACCAGAGGCGCGAAGAGTGAAGGGGACAAGATGGGATTCCCCTGGCAAGAGCCTTACCGGGGCGGCCTACGTGGCCCCAACAAGAGCCTTCCGGGGCAACTTACCCAACACCAGCAAGACCGCCACCCTTGAGACTGAGAGTCATGACGCCATCGACCAGCATCGAGACCGAGGATCAGGAGCGCCTACATGGTGGCATGCAGATCTTTGTGGAGACTGAAGTCCTGCAAGACTAGATGAGAACCAGAAGACGAAGGCCCCCCGGCAAGACCATTGTCGGGGACGCCCACAAGACCCCGGCAAGATCCTTGCCGGGGCCCCGACAAGACCCTTGTCGGGGACATCTGCGGGGCCATGACCAAGCCCGCACTTACCAAAGTTTCACTGCCCCATGGCTGTTCCGACGCAGCAGCCAACCTGCCAACTACGCACACACCTACGTGGCAACATGGAGGTTCTAGGCCAACCAGGCCAGCACGTGCGTGGTGGCATGTAGATCTTCGAGAAGACACTGCCACCGCACTAGCGCAGCAGCCAGCCAGCCAGCATGGCACTTCATGCCTCATCACCTTGGACACGCGTCGAAGCGAGGCGAGGCGGTGATAGGCGAGACGAGCTTCCTTGCCATCCCCGATAAAGCAGGAGGACACATAGGCGATGCATCAACTGCGTTTGTCTTATGATGTCAGGAGATAAACTTGTAGACTGTAGACACTTTCCACTTCCTGTGTGCCGCTGTCGCAGCCCCTTTGACATATAAAAGGAGGCCCGAGGCGTACTGATGAAGGATTCAGACTTTTTGGGCTAGGCATGCACCACAGCTAGTTCAAGAGCTCAAGAACACCAAATATACACCAAAGCAGTACTAGGGTATTACACATCATTTGTGGCCCAAACCTAGATAAAAATCCTCAGTGTTGATCTGCTAAACCCACTCTTTGCACGGCCCCGCACCCTGTCAACCGTAGTAGGGATTCCCTGTGATCCCATAGGTGTCATTCCAGAACCCCGACAATACGTATATGCATCTTGTCTTATAATAGAAGTTTCTTTTATATGGCTGCCTTGATCTTTTACCTTGTTGTCATGATTTGAAACTGTCGATGTTTGACAATGTGACCTTCCTACATAGTTTATGTGTACGCATTTTACTAGTAGCTGAAGTGAGCATATTGTACCTTAGTGGATTTTTCATGGAATTACCACTGAACTATATTCCTTAGGTGTGTTTGGACTCCTCGGTGTTTCAATTATAGTATATAGCTTTTTATTTTGTGTTATCATGTTCATGGTAATGAAAAGTGGTGGTTCCTTGTTTATGGAGTGCTTCCTAACTTGAAGTTCTGGTATTTATTTTATTTATTTATTGTGGAATTTTTTGAATTTTTGGTTGTTCTTTTTGGTTTACTGCTTGGTAAGATATACTTGAACTTCTGGCTATTTATAGTTTTATTGCTTTTTTAGTTTATGTAAAACTTTCTAGATTTTCATTGTTTCACTTCTTTTGTTGGTTTTTGTTGAACTTCTGGCTAGTCATTGTTATGGGTTTTTTCTCTGATGCTCCATCTTTGTTTTATGTGGTACTGGTTTTGGCTTTTGTGTTTTCATTTGGAAGGGCAATTTCCTTTTAAAAACACAATTGCCTTTTTCCCTTTTTGTAGTTGGTGATGACATGAAAAATTCTGATAAAAGTGTCTATGATCAAGATGGTGGTTCAGAAGTTAATGTTGCTGACCCAAAGTTTGCTGCAGCTAAATCATCTGTCAGTTTGAGTTTAGTTGTTGAGCTTGCTAGCATTCTTGACAAAAAAATAAACCTTGAAGATCTTGCGTCTGGAGGTGTGTATGTGGACTCAGTTATTGCTTCACCTTTTTACTTCTTTAATTCTAAAGATATGATTTTTTTTTGAACTTTTTGCTACCATGTGTTTTGTATTTTTTTGTTGACTCTTTTCCTTTTTGTTTTGTTTTTTGTGTATTTGCATATGCAGACAAAGAAGAAGTTGTTAATACCATCAACGATGTTCTGTCAGACCTGGGTCGGGCTGAGAAGACTACTGAGCCTGAGCAGGTGGCTCCATCAGCTAAAAATTGCGATCCCGTACAGGATCCTTTGTGCTCTCTTTAGTTATTAGAGACGCAGTCCCAATCTATTGATGGCACTGAACCTGTCACACAAGCTGAGGACGTGCCCTTACAGCTTCTTTTAGAAGACCAACGGAAGAGTAAGAAGCTAGCAGAATATGAGAGGGAGAAGGCGGCCCGTCTACAAAAAGCCGTTGATTTTGCAGAGCCTACAGTTTGATATATGTCCGGTACTAATGAAGACGTTGTGCATGACAGTGATACCATGATTGCCCTTGTGAAGAAGAAATTCAAGCAGATCTCAACAAAGAAGCATCCCATTGGTGTAGTTACTCCTCGGAGGAGCCCATGTGTTTCAAATGTTGCAGCTCAAACTGTAGGTGAACTTCCTAAAGTTGATGGCCAAGCTCCTAGTGGTACCCCACACCGTAATCCACGTGTTCGTGCGTATGCGAAGTCCACATCATCTCTGCTTGGTGGTGTTGGTTCTGGGAAGGGAAAGAAGTGTGGCAATAAGTGCAAAGGTGGGGCTGTAAAAGTTAATAAGGGTCTTAAGAAGCATGCTCGTGTTGATGGGGATGAACAGGTTGATGAGGATTTTGATGCTGATGACGAGGATGTTGATGATGATGTTGCTGATCAGGTATGAATCTAGTGTATTAATTGTTATTTTATGTTCCTTATGCTAGTATTTTTTTTAACAAAACCATGTCTGTATGCTCTGTATTTGTGTATGTAGTACTGCCTTGTTCTTGATTGTTGAACTTCTGGTAGAATTTTTATCGACGCTGAGTAAAGTAGTTGAACTTCTGGTTAATACAAGGTTGTGCTGCCTTTGCTCCTCACTATTGAACTTCTAGCGTATAAATTCATATACATTTCTTTTTTGTATTGCTCTATTTGTTTATGTGGTTCTTTCTTGTTCAACGAGGCTGAACTCCTGGTTTATTTTTTATGAACACATTGTTATGTCATGGTCTCTTATATTGGTTTTTATGCAGTATAAGCTTGTGAAGAGACCTATGAGGAAGAATAGAGGAGGCAAAGTAGTGGAAGGAGCTGATGAAGGAGGAGACGATGCTGAATGTTTTAACAAGATGGTTCACTGCTCACTGAAAGAGGTCAAGGCGTGTGCAAAATTGCTAGAGCCAAGGCACAAGGAGAGGGTTGTCAAGTCTGGTTTTGGTTGTGTTTTTGATTTGGAGGTTGATTTGAGTAGTTCTCGTGCTTTGATGGGCCACCTTTACACCAGGATTGACCCTTCAACTATGATTCTAGACATGGGCGAGCCAAATAAGAAATTGTGCATTACAAGTGATGCTGTTAATCTTGTTTTTGGTTTCCCTCAAGGTGATCATACCCCTCCTAGGCCCTGAAATGATGGAATCGATGACGCAGTCATGAGGCTGAAGGGAAAATTTGGCTATCAAAGGAGTGATGATATCAAGACAAAGGATCTATGCAAGATCCTCCAGGATCTTGTGAAGGATGACAAGAAAGATGATTTGGCTCTTTAGGTGTTTTACCTGATTATTTTCATGAAGGTTGTTATTCCTGGTACGTCTACACGGGTTACCAGGAAGGCGGAAATGGCTGAGAATCTTGTCTTTGAAGATATGGCAAATATGGACTACTGCCAATTGCTTGTTGATGATCTTCGAAGGACTGTAATTAGATATCAACAAGGGACTAGCAGGGAAAAGGTTGTCATAGGTTGTGGCATCGCGCTGCTTCTTATGTATCTGGATTGCCTTATCATTGGCAAGAATCATGTTGTTGACTTGAGAACTCCTCGCATCAATTTCATGGATCAGGCCAAGCTATCTGAGCTTGCTGCTGCGGACTTGGTTAAGAAGGGTGATGATGACCCAGCCAACTAGGTTTTTGGGAATATGCCTGTGATTCCTATTTTTATGCATCATTATTTCCTTTTTGTATAACTTGAACTTCTGGTTTTATCTTCAATTTTGTTACTTGTCCCTTCATAATTCTCTGACCGGTTTTGACTTTTATTTTGTGTGTAGTGGAAGAAACGGGTTGAGGTTGTGTTCTTCAGGCATATTGAACGATATGTCCTTACTATGCCGAGTGCCACCGGTCATAGCAATGAAGCTCCCCTTAGAATTTAATGCTCCCAGGATGCCAACACTAGTGCTCCCCTAGTATCCTAGAGGTTCTTCTGCCCATGTGAATGTTGAAGCTGGCATTTCTGCAGAATCTGCTAAGAGTTTCTTTGATGCTGCCAGTATTTCCCTTGGTAGGATCGATGGTCTTTTGAGCACAGTATATGGGGAGATTGCCCGTCTTTCGATGAAAGTTTGGCGTCTTAGTTGTGTTGATGGGATTCTTCCAACTGGTCATTGTTTTGATGCAGAGTCTTCAAAGGAGGTTTTGTGAATTGAAGCTGCAATTCTTGCTGAGTTTCGTCAGAGCATGGTCCACCTCCGTACCACCTTTGGTTTGTTCAAGAAAATGCAGGATGCTCGTTGCAAGCCTTTTGAAGATGAGGTAAGTGTTTACTTGAGTGAGATTGAGAGGCAAGATTCTGTTCGTTTGGGTCATGAAAGAGAGAACGAGGAGCGTACTGGAGAGGTAAGTTTTGTTGAATTTATAGTTATTTAAATTAATGTTCATTCTTAGCTTTTCAGTTATTAATTGTTTTGTCATATGTGACCCTTCTTAACTTCATGTATTATGAACTTCTTTTTGTCAGTAGTGATGTTTCATATTTGAACTTCTTAGTTTACATAATCTAAACTTCTATGTATACAGTATCTGAACTTATTTTGCTAAACATAACTGACATTCTATGGATACTCTAATATGTAATTAGTATTTGTTATTTTTTACCTTCTACGCTTAATGTCTTTGGACTTCCTTCATGTGTCAGTGGTCGTATCTGCCCTTCTTTATTTATTTGATGATAACTTCTACTAATTACATAATGTTGTACGTAGCCTATCAGGTATTTTTATTCTAATGTTTTCTATGATTTATTTTGTAGGCTGTTAGGGTTGATGATGATAGGGTTGATGAACATATTTTACCTGAAAGTGCAACTACCCATCTGCATGAATCTGCTCCTCCAACTGATACCATTGTTGATGTTGTTCATGGCAGTGCTCCTAAGGTATCTTTTTTTATTGTCCATTTTTGTTTCTCTTTTGATGAGGTTCAGTTTCCATTTCTTATTAAGTGTTGTCTTTGCTTCAGAATGATGATGTTAGTATTGCTTCAAAGGAGCTTGGAAACAAGGATATATCAGGCATTGGCTGCTTCGATGGGCTGGATCAAACTGAACCTCATTCTATTGCTGAGTAGGGCAAGTCAGCTACAGTTGGCATTGCTGTTGAGAGTGGTAGTGCTCGTGCAGGGCCGGTGAAGCCTCCTGCTTCAAAGCCATCGGTGGTTGTTGTTGCAGATTCTCCAGCTCCTGCTACTATAGGACAACCTACATTTTTTGTTGTTTCAGATTCTCCAGCTTCTACTGGTGTACTTGAAGATGATAATGCAATGGCAGCTGGAAATGGCGATGATTCAGAAACTGAAACTGATAGTTTTGGAGAGGAGGATGATCTTTCTAGTGTTGCTACTGGTTTAGGCAAGAATCCATAGAGAGGAGCATGCTTCTCTCTTCTTTCCTCGCCCCCATCCCTTTAGTTTATCGTTTCGCTGTTTGATATCCCTATGTACTATCTGTGTGGTACAAGTTGAACTTCTGGTTTGGTCTTTGTCATGTGACTGTAAATAAAGTGAAGTGCAGTCGTCTTTATGTGGGGGGATGTGTGTACTGCATGGGTTGTGATCTTTTCAATCATGTTGTTCTTGTGTAGTTTGCAGCAGCTATAGTGATGTATGTGTTTGAATCTGATTTTTGTTAGTTGTGTGCACGGCAATCTCTTATTTTTCAGGGAACACTTGTGTCTATGTGATGTATTATTTATCCCATACCTGAAATCGTTTGTATATATGCATGTTTTGTATGTTGCTGTTATTTTCTATTCTTTTGTTGAGCAAATAGTGACCTTGCTGTCATCAAAAAGAAGGTTGATGACTTTTATTTCAGTGTGACTATGCTAAAGAATGATTGTTCTAGGAGGTGAATCCAGTTGGTGCGAATTTATGTGCATCTAACTTATCTACTGCCTGTGTTTATGTAGCTGAACTTCTTGGCTTTGTAATGATGAACTTATTGGCTTTTATAATTACTAGCAAACATGCTCGTGCATTGCAACAGGTAAAAAATTAACATGGCTCAAGAGCCACCACAGGTACACATCCTCTATTTTAACACTATGCCCCACCTATTTCAGTGTCAATCTTCATTCTCGCCCTCATTAATAGTGCCGTCGTGATGTCCAACTAATCACAATGTGTTTGAGTATGATCATTCCAACACCATCTGCATTGAAATGGGAGTGTCCCTAGGCTCAAGAAGCATGGGTGAAAACAACCATGTCGACGTCCTCTATTTTAACACAACTCTCGACTTCATTTCTTACCCCCCCCCCCTCCGCCCCCTCTTCGAGGCAAATTTGTATCAATAGATAAATAAATGTATAAACACAACGACAAGCTCGGCAATGTCTAGAGTAAATTAAACTTTCTATATGGCATATTAAAGTTAAATAATTAAAAATGTGTTACAAACAAATTTATATCATGCATGGAAAAATTATGAGAAAAAACTTTATTTATGCAATGCGTTGGTTACCAATAATTTTACTAAACTCCATATTCGAATATGTTTACAATATGAATTAGTAATCCAAAGGTTATTATCATAAAATCTCATTAACTTGTTCCTCATATTGCCAGCCAAGAAAATCCATTACCTCATACTCCCTCCGTTCGTAAATATAAGTGTTTTTAGAGAGTCTAATATGATCTACATTTGGATGTATATAGACATACTTTGGAGTGTAGATTCACTCATTTTGCTCCGTACGTAGTGCATTTTGAATCTCTAAAAAGGCTTATATTTAAGAATGGAGGGAGTACATAAACAATAAACTATTATAGGCGCAAAAGTATTAATCAAGATGGCAGATGTTTGATAAAGTCAACTATAATTAAATAGAGAAAAAGGCGATATATGCAACACAAGTTCGTGCATCTACTGTTCTGAGCTTCTGAAGGTGCACATCAATCCCAGTGTGTAAAAAAGACTGTCTCCAACTTATCGGTCTCAGCATCAGCATGTAACAAATACAATATGTTTTAAACTTGCCAATTCGTATTCACATACCATATGTATAGCTCAAACTTGTGTGTACAGTGGTGGTCCATAGGAGGATGGTTCCAGCGGGAAGAGGCGTGGGTGGCCTGATCGGACAGGACTTGTGTGCGCGTGGAATCAAAAATTTCTTGTTGCAGACATTACCACAACAGCAGAGGTACACGAGTCCCCGTTATCTGCATCTTCAAATCCAAACAAGTGTTTTGACTCCTTTTCAAACCACGAGCCTTGGAAGACAACGAGAAAGCATATGCTAGCTTCAAACATGAGTGTATGCATGAACCAAAGTAGCACATCAAATACAAAGAATTCAGATCTCTTTATATTTCGCGGACAAACAAACTGTACCATCCATGGAGTACATTTTCTGGATAGGAATGAGACAATGGGACTACAGAGAAAGAACCTTGGTAAAGAAACTGACATGAATGGCCACCCGCAAGAAAATCACACCAACAGACATGAACGCATGCACCGAGCGCACTAATACAAAGATCCAGCGCTCCAACGCTAGCGGCCGGCCGGCGAAGGTGCTAACTCGACGAGCCATTGACGCTCTGCCCACGGCCAGCGAAGGCCGTACCTCCGTGAGTTGCTGAAGTTCTACCCGCCCGGTAGGCAAAGGCCCTACCTCCGCGGGCCACTGAACCTCTGCCCGCCTACTGGCGAAGGCGCTACCTCCGCGAGCTGCTGAGGTTCTGCCCGCCGGCCGCCGTCCCCATCAATCTAGTCGCTCTCCCACCTGCCATCTTCGGCCACTCCCCCCGTCAACGGCTGACGCTTCCATCTACCTCATCAGCCAGCACCATCTAAGTCCACCCTGAAAGCTAGCATCTTGTTGTCCACTGATACGTCTCCAATGTATCTATAATTTTTAATTGTTCCATGTTGTTATATTATCAATCATGAATGTTTTATAATCATTTTATAGTCATTTATATCATTTTTGATACTAACCTAATGACATAGTGCCAAGTGCCAGTTGATGTTTTCCCATGTTTTTTACATCACAGAAAATCAATATCAAACAGAGTCGAAATGACATGAAACTTTATGGAGAATTTTTATGGGCCAGAAGGAACACAACGGGCCCTGGATGTGCCTGGGGGTACCCCGAGGGAGGCACAACCCACCAGGGCGTGCCAGGAGGCCCAGGCGCGCCCTCATGGGTTCTGCCCACCTCGAGTGCTCCCGGACCGCCTCTTTGCTCTATAACTACCCCAATATTCCCAAAACCCAAGGGAAGTCGACGAAATATTGATCCAGCCGCCGCAGAGTCCAGAACCACCAGATCCAATCTAGACACCATCTTGGATGTGGTTCACCACCTCCATTGGTGCCTCTCCGATGATGCGTGAGTAGTTCTTTATAGACCTTCGAGTTCGTAGTTAGTAGCTAGATGGCTTCATCTCTCTCTCTCTCTCTCTCTCTTGATTCTCAATACAATGGTATCTTGGAGATCCATATGATGTAACTCTTTTGCAGTGTGTTTGTTGGGATCGATGAACTTTGAGTTTATGATCAGATCTATGTTTTTATATCCATGAAAGTATTTGAGTTTCTTTGATCTCTTTTATGCATGATCTCTTATAGTCTCATATTTCTTCTCCGATATTTACGTTTTGTTTGGCTAACTTGATCTATTTATCTTGCAATGGGAAGAGGTGCTTTGTAGTGGGTTCGATCTTGCGGTGCTTGATCCCAGTGACAGAAAGGGAACCGACACGTATGTATCATTGCTACTAAGGATAAAACGATGGGGTCTATCTCTACATAGATAGATCTTGTCTACATCATGTCATCGTTCTTATTGCATTACACCGTTTCTCCATGAACTTAATACACTAGATGCATGTTGGATAGCGGTCGATGTGTGGAGTAATAGTAGTAGATGCAGGCAGGAGTCGGTCTACTAATCTTGGATGTGATGCCTATATAATGATCATTTCCTTGATATCGTCATGAGTATTTGAAGTTCTATCAATTTCCCAACAGTAATTTATTCACCCAGCACTTTGCTATTTTTCTCGAGAGAAGCCCCTAGTGAAACCTATAGCCCCCGGGTCTCTTTCTCATATTATTTGCCATTGTGATCTACTTTTATTTTCAGATCTATTAATCCAAAAACCCAAAAATACTTTGCTGCACTTTATTTGATTTGCGATCAATTTATCCAATCTATTACAACCTTTTTACTGTCACGCACCAATTTCTGGCACCGTTACCCGAAAGGGATTGACAACCCCTTTAACACGTTGAGTTGCGAGGATTTGTTATCTGTGTGCAGGGGTTGATTACATTGTGTTGCTTGGTTCTCCTACTGGTTCGATAACCTTGGATTCATATCTGAGGGAAATACCTACCGCCGTTCTGCTGCATCATCCCTTCCTCTTTCAGGAAATACCGACGTAGCTTCAAGCGACATCGAAAGGAATTTCTGGCGCCGTTGCCTGGGAGGATCTTCAACATATACCAGGTTCCTAATCACAATCTCATCTCCTTGAAATTTACATTATTTGCCATTTATCTCTCGTTTTCCTCTCCCCCACTTCACAAAAAATTGTTGTTTTATTCGCCTCTCTTTTTCGTTCGCCATTTTCTTGCCAGATTTGTTTTTGTGTGCAACCTTGTTTGTCGTTATTATCATTATGGATAGTTCTTCCTCTATTTCTTGCACTCCCGAGAACGAGGTTCTTAAATTTAAACAAAGGGGAGGACAAAATTTAAAAGATGCTTGGTATAGTATTTGCAATGCTCATAATAGATCTACCTGTAAGCAATCCATCGTTGTTCTTCTTCGTTGTTTTATGTTGGCATCACCACTTGGTATTGATTCATCCTTGACACGATTACCGGTGGAAATTTCTCTATGTGTCCTTCTCTTGATGCCTTTAATGCTATGGGAAATTTAGTAGGCTCACCACCCCTCATGATTAATGAAAATACCTTGACCCTTGAGCATGTTAAGGAAAAACTAGATGCTATGGAACAGAAAATGCTCACCGAAGATCATATGGGAATTATAGATAAAAAGATACATAATTTTGCCACCAAATATGGGGTCAATATTATTAAGTTGCTAAGGGAAAAGGGTACCAAAATTCATGAAAGAATAGAAGAAAACCCTTCTCGGATTGATAAATTAGAAGAAATTTTTAGTAATCTAAGCACGGCTTTCGCTTCCGCTAAAACAATCAAAAAAACTCATGTTGGTGTCCTGGTAACGGGGGTCCCCAGACTTCCCTGCCTGTGGCCCATGGTGTGGCTCCACCAGCGGCCCTGTATGGCTCATCTTCACCAGCAAACACTCAAGACCCTCACGAGGGGCCAAGCCTCGCGAGGCAGACGACACAAGACCTCGTCGGGGGCGGCCTCACCAGGCTGGCTCGCGAGGGGCGGAGAGATCAAGGCAAGGAGCACCTCGCGAGGTTCCTGTGACGCAAGCCATGATGACCAAGGCCAGGCGGGCACCAGGCAGGTGCCAGCGCGTAGTGTCCTCGTTTCCCCTATGGTGCTAAAGAAGCAAGCACAGGCGCGGAGTCCCAAGGTGTCAAGCGAAGGATTCCATATCGGTGCAACGAGACCAAGGCCATCAGGACGGCAGGACAGAGGTCGCTGTGGAGCCCAGGACGGCCTCACCACTAGAGCCTTTGGCAGGCGAAGACCATCTTTTGTCAGGATAGCTTGTACTAGTTGTCTCCCTTCAAACTGGCCGTTGTGGGATCCCTTCCCGCCTAATATTTGGGAAGAGTACTCGGGCCTCTATAAATAGGACTAGCCACCACCGTAGGGAGGCATCTCATCTTGGACTGGATCCATTCCACCAAGGCCACCAGACAAGCTCACCAAGCACAAGAACACCTCTCCTCAAAAGGTTGTTCTTCCCTTGTAACTGTTCATCCTCAGCCCGAGAGGGAATCCAACACACCACACTGGAGTAGGGTATTACACCACATCGGTGGCCCAAACCAATATAAATCTTGTGTCCCTTTGTTCTACGGGTTCGACGCGCTAAGCCTTGAGATTGCGTTGAGGGCGAGAGCTAGAGGGGGAGAGATCTTTGTGCGCACCCCAGTGTTAGAACCTCAAGGGTTTTGCCGGAACCCAAAATCTGACATTTGGCGCGCCAGGTAGGGGTGCGCCGAAGCCTCTCTTCCATCGGCAGCCCCGCCAGCACTTCGCAACACCGATGTCCGGTGACCCGAGGGTCGACACCGATCGCTGGGCAGCCTGGCCAGCCCGGGCGGCGCCGTCCACCCAAGAAGACCTCAACTCTGTGCTCCAGGTGGCGCACGCACCGCCAAGCGCCGAGGGGTGCGGGCGGCGTGGTCCGATGCATTCCACCCTTACCCCGCGGCGCACACGGGCCACCGCAAGGGCCTCGGATGCTGGGGCATCCCCAAGCTTAGGTTCTTCTACTCCTCATTCCTTCATCCATCGTAAGATAACCCAAAACTTGAAAACTTCAATCACAGAAAACTCAACAAACCCTTCGTGAGATCCGTTAGTATAAGAAACTAATAAATCACCACTATAAGTGTTGTATCAAACCAATTCATATTTTGTTCTTGTATTATATCTACTGTATTCCAACTTTTCTATGGAAAAAACTCATGAAAGAAAACCATAGAGCCATCAAAATAAGCACACAACACAAAGAAAAACAGAATATGTCAAAACAGAACAATCTGTAGCAATCTGACTATTTCGAATACTTCTGTAACTCCAAAAATTCTGAAAAATTAGGAAAACCTGAGCAATTTGTATATTGATCTACTGAAAGTAGAATGGGTATTTTATCGCTCTCTGATAAAAAATGATAATTACTTTCATGAGCACAAAAGTTTCTGTTTTTTCAACAAGATCAAACAACTATCACCCAAGAAGATTCTAAAGGCTTTACTTGGCACAAACACTAATTAAAACATAAAAAACACAATAATAATAGTAGCATAATTGTGCTAACACTCAAAAACAAGAAGCAAAAAACAAAAATAAATTTTATTCATTGGGTTGCCTACCAACAAGCACTGTAGTTTTACGCCCTTAGCTAGGCATAAAGCAAGGATCTAAGTTTTGTCATCTTTGTCCAACTCTCCAATCAAACACTTAGAATCCTTCAAAGATTTAGCATAAGGATCTTCAATAACAACACTTCTAGGAATAAATACAAAGATTTCATTCTTGCAAAGAAGGATCTCTTATCACTTCAACAAAATCTGGGTGGATACCAATCATCTTAAGATCTTCTTTATTACTATTACTAGAGGTTGCACCCTTGTTCTTGGAGGCTCTACCAATTTTAGCGGGAGTTGTCAGATTTTTGGTTCCAGCAAAACCCTTGAGGTTTGAACACTGGGGTGCGCACGAAGATCTCTCCCCCTCTAGCTCTCGCCCTCACCGCAATCTCAAGGCTTAGCGCGTCGAACCCACAGAACAAAGGGACACAAGATTTATACTAGTTCGGGCCACCGATGTGGTGTACTATCCTACTCCAATGTGGTGTGGTGGATTGCTTCTTGAGTGAGGATGAATAGTTACAAGGGAAGAACAACCTCCTGAGGAGAGGTGTTCTTGTGCTTGGTGAGCTTGTCTGGTGGCCTTGGTGGAATGGATCCAGTCCAAGATGAGATGCCTCCCTACGGTGGTGGCTAGTCCTATTTATAGAGTCCCGGGTCCTCTTCCCAAATATTAGGCGGGAAGGGATACCACAATGACCAGTTTGAAGGGGGCAACTAGTACAAGCTATCCTGACAAAAGATGGTCTTTTCCCGCCAAAGGCTCTGGTGGTGACTTCGTCCTGGGCTCCACGGTAACCTCCGTCCTGCCTTCATGCTGGCCTCGGTCTCGTTGCACCGATATGGAAACCTTTGCTTGACACCTCGAGACTCAGCGCCTGCGCTTGCTTCTTTAGCACCAAAGGGGAAATGAGGATACTGCGCGCGCTGGCGCCCGGTTGGCCTTGGTCGTCATGGCTCGCGTCACAGGAACCTCGCAAGGTGCTCATTGCCTTGATCTCTCCACCCCTCGCAAGCCAGCCTGGTGAGGCCACCCCCGAGGAGGTCTTGCATCATCCACCACGCGAGGGTCTTGAGTGTTTGCTGGTGAAGATGCGTCATACAGGGCCGCTGGTGGAGCCACGCCGTGGGCCGCAGGCAGGCAAGTCTGGGGACCCCCGTTCCTAGGACACCGACATTAGCCCCCGGGCCTAAGGCACGCTCAGGCTTGGCTTCGAGGCGAAGACAAGGGGCAAGTGCGGAGCGCCATGGGCCCCAACAGCCCGCGGCCTCATTTGACGCATGGCAGTTGATTGGACGTGGGCATCTCCGCTTCCCCACGCAATCTTGATATCCGCCTGGCTAGGCGGTCACCGGGGCTCACACAGTTATCCCCCCATTGCTGGTGACGCGCCCCTCCAACTCTCCCGCCTTTCCAAAACAATAACCTCCTCTTCCAATCTGTCCCAAGCTCGGCCTTCCTCGCTGCCATGGCGCCCCGGTGTATAGAGAAGGAAAAGAAGAAGCCTCAGTCTTCAGCCGGGCCGCCCCCGGCCGTTGACCCGCTGTTGGCTGGTCACTGGTGATCAACCAGGAAGCCATGGACAAGGTCCGCCCTGCGCTCGTTGCTGACTTCAACGAATGGGGGAGGACAGCGGCCTAGCCCGCATCGTGCGCCACCGTCGACAGGACAACTACCGAGGTTCCATTCCTCATCGACGCCCTGTGGGCTGGCCTGGTTCCTCCTTTCTCTGCCTTCTTCAACACCGTTCTCTCCCACTATTAGATCCATATGTTGCACATGGATCCCCAATAAGTCTCCCTTCTTGTCGTCTTCGCTTTCATCTGTGAGGCCATGGTGGGCATTCCCCCTTTCGTGGCCCTACTACGCCATTTCTTCTCGCTACACCTGACTAGCCCTCGGCCGTGCTCGGGATGCTTGAGTTTCCAGGCCGTGGCTGCAACGACTGGCTCAGGAAAAGATTTTGAGCTTCCATCATCCTCAAGCGAGTTTCGGGAACGATGGGTGTATGTGGTGCTCAGTCCCTTGCTCTCGCCTCACTCGGCACCCGCCATTCCCAGCTCCGGTTGGGGCCACGAGAAGCTCACTGACCCCCGCCTTGCCTTTGTTTGGCTCCAGTTGAAGAGGCTAAAAGATCTTGGCGTGATCGCGCCCATGGTGATGAAGGAGTTCCTCCGACGCCGCGTAGCCCCACTTCAGCGCCATTCTCGGCCGTTGTGGGCCCTTTCCGGCGGCCAGGATCGCATGAGGCTTCAGGAGTCGGGGCTTCCGCTTGAGGTACGAAGAACAGTGCTTGAGGTCTTGACGGGCGACCCCTCACCAGCTGACATGCCGCAGGAGGGCTGTCTCTTGTACTGCTTCTCAAACAGGGTGGATTCCGCAGGCAGATGCCCCCCTTCGATGAATGGGGGCTGCGTCCAGTTGGCCTTGAAGGGCCCCTGAGGTTGGAGCTTCCGAGGTCTTGGTGGGACATCATGAGGCGGTGCCCGAGGGCTCTCCTCAGCCCAGCACTCCCGAGGCCTTCTCCTCGGGAGCCTCACCAACCGTGCCCCGCGCTGCATGCCTCGGCCTCCGCATCGGCATGCTCGCGCTGGAGGCGCCCGAGGTTGATAGCCACCTTCAGGCGATGCCACTCCTCCACCAGCCGGAGGCTTTTGGTAGAGGCTTCAGCGCACCCATACCAGGCTCGACATGCGTCTGACATGGATGCGGTGGAGCGATGGGACGCGGTGGAGCGATGGTGTGGTTGGGGCAAGGCCAGAAACTTGTTTGGCGCGCTAGGTAGGGGTGCGCCAAAGCCTCTCTTCCGTCGGCAGCCCAGCTAGCACTCTGCAGCGCCGATGCCCAGTGACCCAAGGGCTGACTCCAATCGCTGGGTAGCCTGGCCAGCCCGGGCAGTGCCGTATGGCCAAGAAGACCTCAACTCTATGCTCCAGGTGGCGCGGGCGCCGTGGTCCGACGCCTTCCAACCATACCCTCCGGCACGTGCGGGCCGCCGCAAGGGCCTCAAGCTACGCCGTGGCAACGGCGCCGCACTCCCGACGGGAACAAGCAAACATGAGGGCTGCGCTCATGGTGGCACGGGAGCTGCCGTGATGACAAGTGATGGAGAGCAGTCGGGATGCATTACTGGAGCATGATGCCGAGCTGTTGGACGCTGCAGCCAGGGGTGCGCCACCTTTATGCTCCTTGCTTATGCCTCAGGCTGTGGCTGGATCGCACGGTGGGCCTCGTCGCGCCCGCCTGCTGTCGCTGTCAAAACCGACGGATCTCGGGTAAGGGATCCCGAACTGTGCGTCTAGGCCGGATGGTAACAGGAGGCAAGGGACACGAAGTTTTACCCAGGTTCGGGCCCTCTTGATGGAGGTAAAACCCTACGTCCTACTTGATTAATATTGAAGATATGGGTGTTACAAGAGTAGATCTACCACGAGATCAGAGAGGCTAAACCCTAGAAGCTAGCCTATGGTATGATTGTATGTTGTGATTGTTGTCCTACGGACTAAAACCCTTCGGTTTATATAGACACCGGAGGGGTTAGGGTTACACAAGGTCGGTTACAAAGGAGGAGATATCCATATACGTATTGCCTAGCTTGCCTTCCACGCCAAGTAGAGTCCCATCCGGACACGAGACGAAGTCTTCAATCTTGTATCTTCATAGTCTAACAGTCCGGCCAATGGAGATAGTCCGGCTGTCCGGAGACCCCCTAATCCAGGACTCCCTCAGTAGCCCTTGAACCAGGCTTCAATGACGATGAGTCCGGCGCACAGTTGTCTTCGGCATTGCAAGGCGGGTTCCTTCTCCGAATACATCACAGAAGAATTTGAATACGAGGATAGTGTCCGACCCTGCAAAATAAGTTCCATATTTCACCGTAGAAAGAATAATGTTTTCGCAGATCTAATCCGCTAGATTGTTTTGGCAACATGACGTTATGTCATGGCCCGGTGATTATTCGAACCGTTTCTTTTAACCAGCCCTGCACATAACGCGAGGCAGTTTTTCGACACGTCTTGTCAAAGCAGCGATCGTGTCCCCGTATTACGGGATCCTCATCAATACGGGCGTGGGTAACCCAACCGCGCCATCAATTGCAGCTCTTGGGGGACAAGCGAGTTTTACCAGGCAAGTGGGGACGTTTTAGTTTTGTCCGCCCATATAAAGGGATAAGGATTCACCTTTCTATCCACGCCTTCTTCCTCCTCTGCTCATCCGCTCCCGCACACTCGAGCTCTAGCGCCCAAGTCCTCACTTCCATCTAAACCTTCTCCAACCATGTCCGGAGCGGGAGGCAAGTGGATGGTCTCCTCTGTCATGGAGGGAGACGTCAAGAAACTGAGGAGAGCCGGATACCTGCCCGACGATATCGCGCACCGACTCCCAGATTAGGGACAGCTCATCCCCACCCCCGTGCCCCATGAGAGGGTGGTATACCTCACCCATTTCCTCCGTGGACTGGGATTCCCTCTCCATCCCTTCGTTCGGGGGCTCATGTTTTATTACGGCCTGGATTTCCATGATCTGGCCCCGAACTTCATCCTCAACATCTCGGCGTTCATTGTCGTGTGCGAGGCCTTCCTTCGCATCAAGCCCCACTTCGGCTTATGGCTGAAGACCTTCAATGTCAAGCCGAAGGTAGTGAGCGGCCGCCAGGCAGAGTGCGGAGGCGCCATGGTGGGCAAGATGCCCAACATCACATGGCTCGAGGGTACCTTCGTGGACACCATAAAGGCGTGGCAATCGGGGTGGTTCTATATCACCGAGCCGCGCGACCCCACATGGGTAGCGGCCCCCGAGTTCCGATTTGGCATCCCCATGCGGCTCACCTCCTGGAAAGAGAAGGGCCTGTCCTGGGGTAATTCAAAAGAGCTGACCGGACTCCAGTCATGTATTCAGAACATGGTGGATAAGAAGCTCAAGCTTGTCAACATAGTCCAGGTTATGCTCGTCTGCCGGATACTCCCGTGCCAACAACGGGAGTTTACCTTGTGGGAGTTCAATCCGGCGTAGCACCGAACTCTAAATAGGCTCTTCGATACGACTCATGAAGATGCCTGGAGGGTGCTGTTCAAGAGCGCCGAGGTCCCTCCCCCATTACTGAGGATCGCAGATTCAGCGCCAAGCGCCACGCTAGTGCGGTGAGTTGTTTTACCTTTTACAGGATATTTGTTTTCTATATAGATTGGCTCTATGCGAGATCTAAACTCCCGTGCCATTAACATGACTCGCACAAGATGGCCGGACAGATCGACTGTCCGGCTCCCTTGCCCGAAGGCCCCGTAGACGCTCTTCTGACGAAGATGCTGACTCCGGCCCCTTATAAGGTGCCGGAGAAGACCAAGAAGGCCAAGGGAGCCCGAAAGAGTTCCTGATGCCAGGCATCGTCGGACTCACCGTACGATGACTCTGCAGCGCACTCTTCCCCCGAAGACGAGGAAGAGGAAGAAGAGGCTCCCCCACCGACTGGGGAAGACAAGAAAAGGAAGGCCGCCCCAACAGGGGAGGCCGGAGGATCCAAGAAGGGAAGGACGCTCCTTCCGGACAGCTCCACCGCTGCCGACTAAAGTGAAGACGAGTGGCTACCCAGGGCCAAGCCCCAGGGGAGATTGTAAGTATTTGGATACCAAAGTAACCCATAGGATTCCTTTGTCGCATTCTTTCCCTAACACCGAACTCAATTGTGCAGGCCGCCCGAGCCAATGTCGAGGTATCCTCGGACGGCTCCCTGGGCTCGTCGGACATGGATAGCGATCCAGTCCCGACCGCCACCTCCCCTCATCCAGCCGACAACGCCGAGGTGCTGTCTCAAGAGGCACCGGATCGAGGGGGGACAGTCCCGGAGGCGCCTCAAGGCGACCTTCCGGACTCCGGGAGCCGAGGGGACGGGGTCCCCGAGAGCTCCGAGTTCGGCCCTCAGCCGAACACCGCGTTGGACCGTCCAATGGATCCGAGCTCCGGTAGGCGGTCCCCTTCTAAGGGGGGTGAGACGCCTGTGCCGGTGACCTCTGTCCATCCAGAGGCACCGGACACTATGTTGGAAGCGCTTCGAGGCGCTTCCATCGAGGAGGAGCACTGCATTATCATGGGTGCGGTGATCCAAAAGGTTCAGTCCGCCAAGTGCGGATTGACTGAAGCCTGTACTAGCCTTCTAACAGGCTTCGAGGTAAGTGTTTTAAAATGTAGTAGAAATATTACCGCATAGATAGTAGACACTGATGCTTTGTTCGGTGTTCACAAAGAAAAGCCGAACAGAGGATCAAATAATATCGCAGGAGTCTAATATAAGTATGTCAATATGCATATGCAGGCTTCGCTGCTGGTGTCCGCCGCACTAACTGTGGAGGTCGCCATACTGAAGGAGGCCCTCGAGGGGTCCCAGAAAGAGCTCGGCCTTGCTAAGAGGCAGCTCGAGGAGAACAAGGGTAAGTAATACCCCATCTATAGATGAGAAAAAGGGCGTGATTGCTAGATGATAGGATCATTGTATGTTTTCCAGGGGCCACGACCAAGGTGGCGACCCTGAAGCAAGCGCTGTCCCAGGCCGAAGAGAAGGCGGCCCAGGAGCGCACCGAGCGAGAGAGGCACGAGGCTCGGGTGGGCGAGGTGCAGCAAGAGCTCCAGGCTCTCGTGACGAAGCATGAGGCGTTGGAGCTTGACTTGAAGACGCGAGAGTCTGAGCTTGCCGCGGCCCGTGAAAGCGCGAAGAGTGCCAAGGCCGAGGCCCAGAAGGCCCTTCAGGAGATCGACGCGATAAAGAAGATAACGGCGGGTAAGGCTTTCTATATGCAGAGCAAGCATGTAAAAGTAAATTATCGATTACTTACCCGGATCCGGAGCTCTTCAGGAGCATTCGCAGATTTGCCCCGCAGTGTGTCCGATGCCGCACAATTCTACTGGGCCGGGGACGGAAGCACAACGGAGAAGCTGTTCTGGTCTCTGTATGCTGAGGCCGAACATCCGGTGCCATTGAGAGACCAGCTGAAGCAGGTGGCCGAGCTACATAAGGCGGCCGATCAGGCCATGAAGGAATTCATAGTCCGGTTGTGGCCTGGCAATGCCCTTCCGAACAGCTTCTTCGGCCTGGTGAGGCGGCTCGTGGATGCCTGCCCATGGCTGGAGGTCGTCAAACGATCCATCTGCATTGAAGGTGCACGCCAGGCCTTCGCCCGTGTAAAAACGCAGTGGGTCAAGCTAGACGCCGTGAAGCTGATCAAGGAGGGGCCGCCGGAGAGCAAGGAGCACTGCCACCCCGAGATGTACTACGAGGGTGTTCTGCCGGGCGCCCGTCTTATCGCGGATGAGTGTTCACAAAATGTAATATTTGAATGAGACTTGCTAGTTTTGTCCTATATGTATGAAAACGTGGATCGTATTCGCTATGCAACGCTTGTATGAATTTAAAATATTACCTTCTGTTTGGCTACTTATCCAATCTAAGAGATGGCTAGTCCTCGGCTTCTGCCCCCATGCCACGAGTGCTGGGGTGTTCGGGATAAACCTGAGCACTCTTGTTCCCATGTTTGGGTCCTTCGAGGGAGGTGCTCAGCACAACGAAAAAGGCAACCGGACTAATAATGCTTTATCACTCTCACTTAGCCATAGAATTCTATAATTTTAAATTTCGGTGAAGCCCCTGGTATTCGGAAGGCCGAATTTGTGGCGCGATACACGTCTATAAGCCGGACAGAGCCGGCCCTCGCCCTAAGCGGCATAAGTCTTTAAGGACTCGAGAAACCTCGCCGAACAGCGACCAGTCTCTCGGCTTATCATGACAGTCAGTTTTAGCTTTCTCTACTGAGGTGCTCAGCCCGGCAGAACCGGGGCACAATCGCAGTAGTTCTCCTAGCGCTACCTTAGCCGATAGAGAGGAATGTAAGGTACCAAAACATAGGAGCCGGGCAAACCCAACATTTGACCAAAGACATGATTCGGAGCTGATGCATATAATGCTATAAGTTCGGGGTGCCGTACTTGTGAAAGTGTTCGGACTTTTCACACCGTATTGTGGGTACATAAGCCCCTGGTGCATTGGCCGTACCAGAGTGTATGGTTGCAAGGCATCATTAATGAACACATAGATATATATATATATATATAACAAAAATGCAATAATAGTCATAATGTCATGCATTGTATATTAAAAAATTGCGTTATAGCAAAATGATATAGATGGTGCAATAAGCAAAAGAGTAGGACTGTGTCCCTTCCAAGGGCGAGCTGAGGAATTATATGAAATCTGTAATCCACCTGGGAATTCCGTAGTTGCCTGCCTCCTTGGTTGTTGTATCATGTGTTCGGCGATAGAGCTGCCGGACAGTGTTTCCAGAGATTAAAGTCCTGAAAGAAAAAGAAAAATAACCAAACGGGAAGCCCCTGGTGCGGTTTAGGCCACATTTTGGGGCGTGCCGCAGTTGTGCCTCCCCCTCCCCACCTGTGCCCATGGTATTTTTAATGCATAATTATTTACGCGCGGCACGAATAACGCTGTTGGGCTGGGATTGGGGTGGCCGCCGTATTTCTACGCGAGCTCCGATCGCGCCAGGTGGTCTGTTTGCCGATTGCCCCGAGCGCGCTTGAAGGTGTCCAGGCTTTGAAACGCCGAACTGGTAGATTGCCTTGAGAGGCTACTTTGCGCTTCTGCTGCAAGGGCCACAGTGTGCTGCTCTGTTCGGAGAGAGCGCTCTGTGTTTCCATTGACTATGATAACTCCACGAGGTCCTGGCATCTTGAGCTTGAGGTATGCATAATGCGGCACCACATTAAATCTAGCGAATGCGGTTCGTCCAAGCAGCGCATGATAACCACTGCGAAACGGGACTATATTGAAGATTAACTCCTCGCTTCGGAAGTTATCCGGGGATCCGAAGACCACTTCCAGTGTAATTGAGCCTGTGCAGTGGGCCTCTACGCCCGGAATGACGCCTTTCAAGGTAGTTTTTGTGGGTTTGATCCTTGAGGGGTCTATACCCATTTTGCGCACTGTGTCCTGATAAAGAAGGTTCAGGCTGCTGCCGCCATCCATAAGGACTCGAGTGAGGTGAAATCCGTTGATGATTGGGTCTAAGACCAGTGCGGCGAACCCGCCATGACGGATACTAGTGGGGTGGTCCCTGTGATCGGAGGTGATCGGACAGGAGGACCAAGGGTTGAACTTTGGGGCGACTCGCTCCAATGCATATACGTCCCTGAGCGCACGCTTCTGCTCCCTCTTGGGGATGTGGGTTGCGTATATCATGTTCACCGTCCGCACTTGTGGGGGAAACCTCTTCTGTCCTCTAGTGTGCGGCTGCCGGGGTTCTTCCTCGTCATCGCTATGTGGCCCCTTGTCCTTGTTTTCGGCAATTAACTTACCGGCCTGCTTGAACACCCAACAATCCCTGTTGGTGTGATTGGCTGGCTTGTCTGGGGTGCCGTGTATTTGACATGAGCGATCGAGTATACGGTCCAAGCTGGATGGACCCGGCATACTTTGTTTGAATGGCTTTTTCCGCTGACCGGGTTTAGAGCCTTTGAATCCGGCATTGACTGCCATATCCTTAGTACTTTCGCCGTTAATGCGGCGCTTATGCTTGTTGCGACATGACCTGCTGTTGCCGTCCTTGGTATCTGAGGTACCATGGTTCTTTGATATGTTGTTACTGCGAGCCAACCAGCTGTCTTCTCCCGCACAAAAGCGGGTCATGAGCGTCGTGAGGGCTGCCATAGATTTCGGCTTTTCCTGACCAAGGTGCCGGGCTAGCCACTCGTCTCGGATGTTGTGCTTGAAAGCCGCTAAGGCCTCCGCCTCCGGACAGTCGACGATTTGATTTTTCTTTGTAAGGAACCGAGTCCAGAATTGCCTGGCCAACTCTTCTGGCTCCTGAATTATGTGGCTCAAGTCATCGGCGTCTGGTGGTCCCACATAAGTGCCTTGAAAGTTGTCGAGGAATGCGGCTTCCAAATCTTCCCAACAGCTAATGGAGTCCGCTGGCAAGCTATTAAGCCAATGCCGCGGTGGTCCATTGAGTTTTACTAGGAGGTATTTGATGGCATGTAAGTCATCACCGCGGGACATGTGGATGTGGAGGAGGAAGTCCTCAATCCATACTGCGGGATCTGTTGTGACGTCGTATGATTCAATGTTTACAGGTTTGAAACCTTCTGGGAATTGATGTTCCATTACTTCGTCTGTGAAGCATAAAGGGTGTGCGGCGCCTCTGTATTGGGCTATATCGCGATGCAGCTCGTATGGGTCCTGCCCGCTGTGTTCGGCCCAGCCGGATTTGCTTTTACTGTATCCGGCGTGACGTTTACCGTCTTGTAGAGTGGTGTGCCCTCGTGATTCGTAGATCGATCTTGAATGCTTTGCTTTGTCCTCCAATATGTCTCGCAGGTTTGGCGTATCTCCCCATGCCTTTTTATTTGGATGGCATTGGGGTGGAGGCTGAGCTTTTGGCTGGAATGCCTCTCTATCGCGGCCACGAGGTGGCCAATCAGCCGTATCATACGCTTCTTCCTCCAGTCATGGTAGTAACCTGCGCCTTAGGTAACTCTTGGAGGGATGATCGAGTTTATATTCCTCGGCCATGAGGACTTCAGTCCATTTGTCAGCTAGCAGGTCTTGATCAGCTTGAAGCTGCTGCTGCTTTTTCTTCAGGCTATTTGCCGTGGCCATAAGCCTGCGCTTGAAGCGCTCTTGTTCGACGGGATCCTCTGGTACGGTGAATTCATCGTCGCCGCTGCTTGCGTCGTCTTCGGAGGGGGGCATGTAATTGTCATCCTCCTCCTCCTCTCCGTCAGCCGCTCTCTCAGGAGAGCCGGCTCCTTCATCCTCCTGATCTAACTCTTGCTGGAGGGGATTTTTGTTGTCTTCGGCACTATCCGGAGTGTTATTATCTCCTATGCCGGTATCACCGCTTTTGCTTTGGCGGGACTTAGAGCGGAGCCACTGACGTCGGCGCTTGGGTTGCTTCTTGGAGGGGTCATCCTCCGCTATCTCGTCGCCGTTGCCTTCATTGGGTGTATCCACCATGTATATGTCATACGATGAGGTGGCTTTCTAGTGCCCTATAGGTGCTGGTTCATGTTCGTCTCCTACATCATCGTCCATACCGTTGATGTCTTCGGAGTCGAAGTCGAGCATGTTACCTTAGATACCAAGGACATGGATGTTCGGCCTCAGCATACTTCAATGACGATGATTTAACCGACTGGCTTCATTGAGAGTTAATAGTAGTCCGCATCCCCCTACCCTCCGGCCTCCCCAGTCAAGCATTGACTGCTTCTGAATTTCTTCGTCGTCCGCATCCCAGTCCTATTGGCCATAATCCGGCCAGGGCTCTCCTGACAAACAGAGAGACCTTAGTGAATTTAGAATGTCGCCGAAGGGCGAGTACTGAAAGATATCCGCAGCGGTGAATTCCATGGTCGGCGCCCAGTCGGATTCGATTGGCAGGGGCGCGGATGGTTCGGGGTCCAGAGGAGAGTCCGGCACCTTGGAGTCACGGGCTGCGCATAGGATTATGCTGGTATTTGGCTCGATCACCGTCGAGACTGCAGCCCCTGAGGCCATGTCTAGCCACCCGTCCTCGATTGGCGTAGCTGGCTCCGAGCTAAGTGTCGGAGCTGATGCGGGCGCGGCGTCTGGGGTACCGTCCGATGGCAGAGCTAGGTGATACCCATCGCGACAGTGCGGTGTGCCCGGCTGTGGCTCGAATCCGTCGAAGATCAAGTCCCCACGGATGTTGGACGTGTAATTCAAACTTCCAAATCTGGCCCGATGGCCATGGGTGTAGCTTTCAATCTGCTCCAGATGGCCAAGTAAATTAGCCCGCAGTGCAAAGCCGCCGAATACGAAGATCTGTCCGGGGAGAAAAGTCTCACCCTGGACTGCATCGCTATCGATGATAGTAGGAGCCATCAAGCCTAACGGCGACGACACAGAGGAATTCTCAATGAAAGCACCAATGTCGGTGTCAAAACCGGCGGATCTCGGGTAGGGGGTCCCGAACTGTGCGTCTAGGCCGGATGGTAACAGGAGGCAAGGGACACGAAGTTTTACCCAGTATTCGGGCCCTCTTGATGGAGGTAAAACCCTACGTCCTGCTTGATTAATATTGAAGATATGGGTGTTACAAGAGTAGATCTACCACGAGATCAAAGAGGCTAAACCCTAGAAGGTAGCCTACGGTATGATTGTATGTTGTGATTGTTGTCCTACGGACTAAAACCCTTCGGTTTATATAGACACCGGAGAGGGTTAGGGTTACACAAGGTCGGTTACAAAGGAGGAGATATCCATATACGTATTGCCTAGCTTGCCTTCCACGCCAAGTACAGTCCCATCCGAACACGAGACGAAGTCTTCAATCTTGTATATTCATAGTCTAACAGTCCGGCCAATGGAGATAGTTCGGCTGTCCGGAGACCCCCGAATCCAGTACTCCCTCACCCGCCCCCAGGCACACTAGGAGGTTTCATTGGCATCGGCGCAACCAGCGGCGCCGGACACCCAAACACACCTATGCCTCCCCCAATGTGCGCAGGCGTAAGCATCGCCACCCACGGTCCCGGCAGGATGCCGCCTTATTATCCTGGTGCGCCGTCCTAGGCGGCGTGGAGCGTGGGGCACCTCAACGAGGTTTCCGAGGCGACGGCTCTGGAGGCCTATGTGCCCCGCATGATGGACCAGGAGTACACACCAGAAGACGACATTGGTTTGTTCCTCGCGCCGTGTTGGGAAGAGGAGATGCTAGAAGCTGAGGCCCTCCAGGAGCTGCCCAGGAGCCTCGCCGACCACGCCGGCGACAGCAGCTACATGGTACCACTAATCTCTCAGGAGCAGGCTTACGCTAACCATGGGTCGCAAGAGAATCAGGTCACAGCAGTGGACGACGGCCCTAGCACGGCAGCCCCCATCTCGCTAGGGGAAGCGCATTGGGGGTTGCAGGGGAGGATCCGGGAGCAAGGCCCCTCCCTGCATCGTTTGGATCTACGCATCGCCTAGGTCCTCTACCGGGGAGGCACTGGCAGGCCTTCTCCCCGGCAGAGGGCCCATGGTCACCGAGGGCGCCGCTAGCGTCCCCTTTGCCCCTTGGTGTCGTCCTCGTTTCCGGACGCCCCAACGGTGGTTGAGGGCGGCGCAAGGTGGGGCCCTTGCCTGGCGATATGAAGTAAGGCTCACGCCTATGAAGGTCTCCGCTCATGACACTCTCACGTAATAATGAGTGGGTCTGTACATGCCCCGGAGTCTACGGAGTGCCGCCCTCGGGCCTCGGGGGCTCCCGCCCATGTCCTAGTGGAAGCACCATGTTCCGCGCTGGCTGTCGACACTATCCCCCAATGACTATGCTCACGGCCTGTGAAAGCACATAGCTCCGCGCTGGTGAGAAGACTCGAAGACAAGAATACTATCTAGGTGCCGAACGCGGCCATTTGCTTTTGACCTCTTTTCTATAGCTCAGACTAGCGACTTTTGATATTGAATTTGAAGTTGCATTTCCATTGGCAATCGCGGGGGGGGGGGGGGGGGCGTCCTTTCTTGTTCGCGTTGATTTTGTGAGTTTTTGGATTCGTGTTTTGTTTGAGATTTACGTCCTCTATCTTCCCCCCTTTTCGGAAACCTCGCTAGCAGGGGCTGGCAGCGGCGCACGCGCACTGCGCGCATCTCGCCATTACTGGCACTCGCTTCTCGCAAGGCCTCCTCGGGTGGACCGGCGGACCCCTCAGGAAACCAAAACCTCGCAAGCTCGTGAGGGGATCCTCTCGGAAGGAATGTACGTCCGCAATAGCCAAACCAGTTTGAAGCTCGGCCAAACCAAAGTAAGTTACGGCATCATGTCCGCAAGGGGAGTCGCGAGCCCCCAAAAGCACGCTTTAAGCTTAGCCTATGGAATGAAGTAGTAGTCTATTTACATGAGGGGCTTCCCTTCTCCAAAATGCTCTTACATCATGAGGGGTCATACCCAAGCTTTCGTGTGCAGGTTCAAAATAAAGGAGCGAGGGCTCAGCCGAACATATCGCTAGCCTCGCCCCCCGAATCACTTCCGGACAGGCTGCTGGCGCCATCACTGTCGCTGTCTACATCGCCATCAGCCGCGCCGCCATCGACTATGTTGCCCTCGTCCGCCGTGACCACCACCACGTCGTCATCAGAAGCAAAGGCCCTAACCAGAGCGTCCACATTGTCGTCCACCCAGTGCGCGAGGTGACCTCGGATGACCATGGGCACTGGGGCAATGGCAGCCGCAAAGTCAAAGTGAGGATTGGTGTTTAGGAGATGGCTGAAGACGCGGGAGAATGCACACCTGAGAAGGCCTCGGCTCTTTTCATCCACGAGCTCGCGAGCCCTCTCAGCACGGCTCTCCAGGCGGGTCACCACATCAGCAAAGAAGCGAAGATGGCTGGCGTAATAATCAGCGTGGGTATGAGGGGCGTGCTCATCGCAGAGGTCCCGAAGCATGGGAGCGTGCTCGCGCAGCAGCGGCGGCCGGCGAAGTGCCTACTCCCTGCTCTGATGCGTGAAGGACTCGGCGCTGACAACTCGCTACTGAAGAGAGAGCAGCTCGGCACGGGCAGAAGCCAGCTCGGCCTGCACCGAGACCAGGGCAGCTGCGGCGGGCTTCTCGTGTTGTTCCGCCTTATCCAGCCCTGACCTGAGGGAAGCGGTCCTACCCACACCTTCGGCCTCCACAAGCTTCAACTTCAGGTCATACCGGCCGGCAAGATCCGCGTGAGCCTCGGCCACCCCGCGGTCGACCTCCTCCTGGGCCCTGGCCTTGCGCGCGCCGATAGCATCCTCTGCTTGGGCGACTTGGCGCTCCCTCGTCTCCAACTGCTCGACTTCGAGGTTGTGCTCCGTGGCCTCCAGCAATAGTGCTTCTTCGCGCCTCAAGATCTCCTCCTCGTCGGACGGGGCGCCCTTCATCGACGCCAGGGCAACTCTGCGCGCCTCCACCTGCTGCTCCAGGGAGGCGTTCAAGGCCTGGATCTCCTGCCTGCGCTCCTCGGTGGCCCCGAGGCGATTGTCCACTGTAACGCCCCAAGACCGGCGCTCCAGATGCCTTTCATGGCTTCCGAGGATCGTCATGTGATTTTTTTTGCTTGTTGCATTCATCTTTGCATATTTTGCATTGCATCATGTCATCATGTATCATCTCATTAATTCTTTTGCAACTCAACTTAATAAATCATATGGATCTTCGGTCCATTTAAATTGAGGGAATTCACATGGTGTATTCTCTTTATAACATATAAAAGTCTCCTACTATTATTAGGGAGCTATATTATCAATATTCTATTATTTTGGAATCACCAAAACATACTTGCAATTTAATTCCCATGCACATTCTATCTCAAGTTCTTCCTCAAACTTTCCCATCAATTCTTGTCACTTCTTGTCGAGGCTCTTCTAAAATCTCAGCCCATTTAGAGTCCCTTTGAATGGGTTTCAAAATTCAAACATGTTGAATTAAATTCAACATGTGCGAATCTATTTTCTCCAAAAGTCTGTCACACCCTAGCTAGTTCAAGCATTAGAGTGTGCATCATGTTTAAATTCCTCTTAAATTTGAAATGGGGAAGACAGAACCCCCAGCACCCCCTGGAACAACTAGGGTTTACTAAAAACTTTTCCAATGAACCTGAAATGCCCTTCTAAAAAGCCCACCCTTTTTGTTTTGAGTTAAAACCTTTGACAAAAATGGTGCACATTTTTCTAGGACATCAAAGATCATTGGATTAATCCTTATGGTATTTGCATTTGGGCATTTAAATGCTATAAAATATTTTAAATGCTCAAATAATCATAAACTAAAATATTTGCTGTTGGATATATTCTAAGCAGTGGCCATGATTAATTTTATGATTTTTGGCAATGCCCTGGCATTTTTAATAAAGCCCTGAAGCTACAGAAATAATCAATAAATAAAAAAAGAAAAGGAGAGAAAGAACAGGGACTTACCTGGCGCAGCCCACCAGCGCACCTGGCTCGGCCCAGTCCACTGGCTTATGCCAGTCGTCCCCCTCCTCTCGCCAGGAGGACGAGGAGCGCGTGGCCGGCGCCCGCGGCCACACGCCGGCCACCTCCCGCTTCCTCCGACGCCCTGGAGGCGTCCACGAGTGCCATGCCGACCCCCACGTCTCCCTCACTTTCTTCCCACTCTCCCCGTGGCCACTCCCCCTCTCTGGCTCTCTCCCCATCTTCCTGCCGAGCGCAGCCGTCGCCGCCGACAAGCTTCACCGCAGCCACCGCCGTCCATTCATTGCCCCGTCATGCTAGGAAGCTCCGCCGTCATCGACTACATCAAGTAGGCTGAGCCCCGAGTGCTCGCTCGCCCCGGAGATGCTGCACCGAGCTCGTCCTCAACTCCGACCACCGGAGATCCCCTTCGCCGCCCCGCTCTTTCCAGCCCTTCCCCGAGCTCGCCGTTCGCTCCCCTGTAACCGCTCTGAGCTCCGCCACCGTTTCCCCCTCTCCCCGCGCTCGTCCGTGTCCTCTAACCACCTCTGCCATCGAAGCCGAAGCTCGCCGCCGCCACCGCACGTCGCCGTCATGGCCATAGCCACGTTGGGACGCCACCAAGAACGCCTTCGTCTTCCACTCACTCGCAGGAGCCCGTAGCACCCCCGCACGCCCCTCGCCGTGCCCCCTAGCGACTAGCTTGACCTCACCCGAGCTCCGGCCGCTGCCAAACTCGTCGCCGGTGACGTTTCCGGCCACCCCAGCTCCACCCACTGCCACCACTCAACGCGGCTTCCTCCCTTCATCACGTAGATAGTCTCGGACGCCCATTTGGTCGCCGGAGTGCAAATCCCGCACTGCTCCGCCGCATCTGGCCTCGCCGGCGGCTAGACGCCGGCAAGTTTGACTCTGTTTGACCCCTGTGTGGGCCCAGGTTGACCCCCCTGAGTCTATGACAGGTGGGGCCGGTCTACTAATTAGTTTAGGATTAGTTTTAACTAAATTTAATTAGTTTAGTCACTAACATGTGGGCCTAGGCCCCACTGACAGCTAATTAGTGTTAATTTAATTCTGTTAATCAGTTGTGACACTGACAGACAGGGCCCACCAGTCAGGTTTGACCTGGCTGACCCAGTTGACCGCTGACGTCACACCTATGTCATGCCGACGCATTAATTCAATTACTGGATTTAATCTTTAATAGGAAATTCCAGAAAATAGCCAAAACTTCTAAAAATCATAGAAAATCAACCATAGCTCCAAATGCAAAGATTTATATGTGAAAAATGATCAGAAAAATTCAATCTATCCATCTGTAATGGTTTCATGCTTGACAAAACAAGTTAACCTTGCTGTTTAAGCAGAATAAGGTAATGCACTAATAAGGCCATGTTAAATGAGCTAACATTTGAATCTTTGATTCAAATGAGTTCATTCCATCCTGTTTTAGCTTGCATTAGGCCAAGACACATTCATTTTTCCATGTCATAGAATGCATCATATTGTTGCATATTGTCATGTGTCGATTATGTTCGGTGTGTCTTCCGTGGTAGGTTTTGCCTCCGAGGATAACCCCGAGTATCCGTCTGAAGGGAAGTACCCTACTACCACGACAACAGGCAAGCAACCCATTGATCATTCCGATACAAACCCATGTTCTCGCCTCTGCTCTTGTTTACTGCATTAAGACAACGCGATTCAAACTGCTGTGTGCTACGGTAGTTAAACCCTTATCCTCTGCATGACCTGTCATTGCCATAGTAACTAGATGAAACCCACTAGCATGTGTAGGAGTTGATTGAGCCATGTATGTGATTCCTACCTTGCTATGCCTGCGATGCTTAGAGTTATGTTAGGTCTGGTCCATCCGGTTGATGGGCTAGAATGAAATGATTATGTCGGTAATGTGAGGGATGTGTTGAGCATGTTTTGGTAAAGGTATCGATGAGAGGCCATGTAGGAGTACATGGTGGGTTGTTTCATTGAGGCCGTCCAGAAGAACTGAGATGTGTATGCGTGATTTAAGATTCAGCTACTACCACAAATTGGGCCCTGAAATATGACCCCGCTCGACTTACTGACCCCTCTCACCCTCTGTCCAGGAGTTGCAACTAGTTTCTGGTGTTTGTAGGTTATGTGTTGGCGGCCGTGCGTAGCGCTGACCATAGGGGTGGGCTATGATGCGGTAGATACACTGTGGCCGGGTATGCCGGGCGCCCGTTTGGCGTCCCGGGACCCTGTACACATCGTTTGGGGCCGTTGAGGACACCCCGGCCGGATTTCCTTGCGGATGGAACCTGAATAGGCGATAAACCTGGACTAGAGACTTGTGAGGTTAGTCAGGTCGTGGTCTACACCCGCGTCGGTTTTTGCTTGAAGTCTGCCGAGCACATGTCGTGTGCAGACGCTAAGTGGTGGAAACATGTGTGACGAAGTACACCCCTGCAGGGTATAAAACTATTCGAATAGCCGCGTCTGCGGTAAAGGACTACTTGGTTGCCTATACAGTTCATAGACAAGTTAATGGTTACTACTAAAAGACTCAAGATAAGTGTGAGTACCAAGGATGGCCCTCTCGTAGTATGATGAGGGAGGATCCCCGGTGGAGTATTGTGTTGGTGAGTAGTGGACTCGTGTGTGAAAACTATTTTACTAGTGGAGTTCCGTAGGATAGCATAGCCAAGAGTCAAAGCTGGCTTGATGCAATAAATCCACCACCTTCTTGAGAATGAGCATGTATAGTAGGTTCTGATGTAAGACTTGCTGAGTACCTTGTACTCATGTTTGCTTATTTACTGTTTTCAGACGACAACACCGCCCCCTCCGATGGGTTCTATGTAGACCTTGATGTCGATGAGTGACTAGCCACACAGGTGGTGATCCTAGCCATGGAGGGCCCTATGTAGATAGACAGGCTTCGAAAGCCTTCTTGCTTTCTAGTGTCTGTACCCAGACTATTTACTTCCGCTTGTGCTTGTATGATTGTATGACTTGAGTGTTGGGTCGTGTGACCCCTACTTGTATGAACATGTTATGTATGGCTCTCTGGAGCCTTTAAATAAAGTACTTGAGTTGTAGAGTTTTGTTGTGATGCCATGTTGTATGTACTCATATCGGGCATATTGTGTGTATGATTGAAATGCTTGGTATGAGTGGGATCCGACAATCTAGTTGTTTATCCTTGGCAGCCTTTCTTATGGGGAAATGTAACCTAGTGTTCCTCGAGCCATAGTAGTCCGCTACAGCCTGGTTCACCGGAGTCCTGCTAGCCTAGCACTACTGCTCAGGACACTTGACTGGCTGGCATGTGTTTCACTTCGTTCCTATGTATGTCCCTTCGGGGAAATGTCACGCGGTGAAATCCGGAGTCCTGCCTAGCCTGCTACAGCCCGGGTTCCCCGGAGTCCTGTTAGCCCAGTGCTACAGCCCGGAATCACTCGCTGATGACCGACATGCTCGATGTGATTCATGTATGCCTGTCTCCATAGGCCTATGCCGCTTTGGGTTCACGACTAGCCATGTCGGCCCGGGTTCTCCGTCATATGGATGCTAGCGACACTATCATATACGTGAGCCAAAAGGCACAAACGGTCCTGGGCCATGGTAAGGCGACACCCGTGGGATACCGTGTGTGAGGCTGCAATGTGATATGAGGTGTTACCGGCTAGATCGATGTGACTTGGAATCGGGGTTCTAACAGCATTGGCATCAGAGCCGGACTGCCTGTAGGTTCGTTGAGCCAAACTGGTCGATGTCGAGTCTAGAAATGCTTTAGTTATATGTAGGGGAATTGATTGTGGGAGAGAACGTAAGGCTCTTTTACTCCTTTACCTTATGCCCTCTGATCTGAGTTATTTTCTTCTCATTCAACGTGGGTTAAGGACTAGGCTCTCTCCTTCTATCAGGTTCACGTGTTACTAATCCGTAGTAGCTTATAGGATTGGTATTACAAGCCTCAGTACAGTTTCTACTACTTTTAGTATGTTGCCAGTTGAATCGGAACCTTGATATGATATTGTTGAGTGGTATTGCAAACTGTTGTGGATGTCTCAAATCTCTTTCTGAGCATTTACAGCTGTTATGCTGTCCAATTTTCCCTAGAAATTCTAATGTCTTTGCATTGTGGTTGTGCTTTCAGATGGCCACTCGTGCTCAAAACCAAGTGGTTCGCCTGACCCGGTGCCTTGATGTGCCCGGTCATACTGCTATGTTAGTCCGGGTAATGATCGAGACGGGTTACCGTTGGTATCCCGAATACACCGTCGAAGAGCAATTCTGAGACTTTAATCAAAGCCAATATTTCTGCACCGTCGGGATATTTCCTTCTTATCCTGGATCTACCGAGCCCCTTCATTGTTCCTATGGACTC
The DNA here is from genome assembly GCF_056163025.1 of Triticum urartu. Classification (NCBI taxonomy): domain Eukaryota; kingdom Viridiplantae; phylum Streptophyta; class Magnoliopsida; order Poales; family Poaceae; genus Triticum; species Triticum urartu. Next base: position 183,528,070 of record NC_141873.1, on the reverse strand, counting down.
GGGGTTACTATTGAGATGGCTGTGCAGGATGCTGCCTATTCCATGATGACCATCATGCGAGTCAGGACTGGCCTGCTTCGGAACACCGACTTCCGTTACATGCCAGCTTCACTTCCGGGAGTGCAAGGGTATCTCCAGGCTATCTATGCTGACTCCACTCAGGAGGACTCACTAACTCATACCACGGCCGAGATGCTCGAGGATAAAGACCGAGAGAACTGGGCCTTGAGGCTGGAGCTTTTCAATACCCGTGCTGATCATTGGGCCACATTGACTCGGTTTGCACCTGCGGTGCAAGCTGGATGTATGGATACAAGGGATCTGTATCCTGTGAGATCTGCTTTGCCAGACATGGTGGATTGGCGTGATGTAGGAGGCATCACCCCACCCCGTGGTCCCCGCAGGCCACCGTTTGTTGGTCCAAGACCTCACCCTAGCCCCTTTGGTCCACAAGCTCCTCAGGACCGTCTGTTCCCGGATGATCACGTTGAACTTCCAGGCTATGGAGGTGACTTCTATGAGGACTACTACGGAGCCGTCTAAGTTAGCAGTAGTACCACTAGTATTGTAATAGTTGTATCTTCACTGTCCTGCGTGACTTGTGGAATATGACTTTGTGTGTAATCGATTCCGGAGGTGTAGACAAATAATGTATAGGAGCTTGGAATGCCTCCGATGAGATGTAATGTCTTTCACTGTAGTTGTACTCTAGCCTGGGCTTGTACTAAACTATGTACGGTGTGTATGACCAATGGTATATATATGGCAGTTTCTATATTACCATGTCGTGCAATGAACATCTTAGCATTCCATGTTATCCATTACATTCTGCACTTCCTTGCTAAGTTGTGCCATCCTTATCTAAACCGTTGTCTTGTTTTCTCCTAGGATGGTCAACACCCGCAGCAACCCTGCTGCCCCGGAGCAGGGGGAAGCCAGTGCAGCTAGGGGTGAAAATCTGCCTCACCCGCCTTCCCTGGCCGAAGTGATGCTGGAGGCGGAAAGAAACAAGCGTGAGACTAACCGCCTGCTGGAGCGGATTGAGCAGAACACTGCACGCCATCAGCGAAATGACTTGGTGTCAATCAATGACTTTATCAAGCTGTACCCACCAAAGTTTAACCATTCCGTCGAGCCCCTCAACGCGGATGACTGGCTTCGCAGCATCACCCACAAGATACGTTCTGCCAACGTAGCCGAAGCTGATAAGGTTACTTATGCTTCCTACCATATCGAAGGCCCTGCTAGCCTCTGGTGGGAAAATTTTGAAGCTATGCGCCCGATCGGCCAAATCACTACTTGGGCTGAATTTAGTGAGGCTTTCCGTGAGCATCACATTCCGGAAGGTCTCATAGATCGCAAGAGGGAGGAGTTCTGCAATTTCACCCAAGGAAGACTGACTGTGGATGCTTATAGTCATGAATTTGGGAATTTGGCACGTTATGCTCCTGAAGAGGTATCTACCGATGCTAAGAAGTAGGCAAGGTTCCGCAAGGGACTTAGCCCTGAGCTTCGCCGCGATCTTCGTCTGCACGAGTGCACATCTTTTCAGAAGTTGGTCAATAAAGCCATCAGTGCTGAGTCAGGCCAGTCTGACTATGACGCTTCACGCAAGCACTCTCGTGATTTTGGCTCTGCATCTGGCTCTGGGGCTCAGAAGCGCCGGGTGTGGATCCCAAGCACGGCACTGCCACCCAGGTTCATTCCGAGGCCATCCTTTGAGGCGCCTCGTCCCAACCAGCAGTTTGCACCGCCCAAGCCCTATGGTGGCCCCGCTGCTAATGCTGCTCCACGCCCCAATGTGGTGACATGCTTCAAGTGTGGAGAGCCGGGTCACTATAGTCGAGAGTGTCCCCAAAACAACCCCAATCAGTTTGGAAAGTCCGTTGGCCGTGGTAAGCCAGCGGGAAAGACATTCTACGCCAAGCCGGTCACCACTGCACGTGGCCATGTCAATTATGTTTTAGCCGAGGAGGCTCATGAGGATCCTAACGTCGTCCTTGGTACGCTCCTTGTTAATTTCCATCCGGCATCTGTTCTTTTCGATACTGGAGCATCTCATTCATTCATATCCGAGAACTATGCTCGATTGCATAACACGACATTCTGTGACATGCCCTCTACCATGGAAATTCAAACCCCTGGCTCTAGATGGCAAACTTCAAGAGTAAGCCATGGGAATGAAATTCTTGTCGATAGACTGGTCTTCCTTGCATCCTTAATAGCTCTCAAGTCCTCGGACATAAACATCATCTTGGGTATGGACTGGATGTCAGCTCATTATGCTAAGATTGATTGTGCCACTAGAACCGTTCAACTTACCCACCCATCGGGCAAGACATTCAATGTCTTAACTCGAGTGGCCAAGCGCCAGCTTTACTCCCTAAATGCCAACCCCCTTCCAGACCTTGAGGATGTTCCGGTAGTCCGGGACTTCCCAGATGTCTCTCCCGAAGAACTGCCAGGTGTTCCACCTGACAGGGATGTCGAGTTCGTGATAGACCTTGTCCCAGGAACCGTTCCAATTTCTAGGAGACCCTACAAGATGGCACCCTTAGAACTAGCCGAGCTTAAGAATCAACTCGATGAGTCCTTGAAAAAGGGTTTCATCCGTCCTAGTTCCTCTCCTTGGGCTTGCCCATCCTCTTCATCAAGAAGAAGGATGGAACGGATCGAATGGTTGTAGATTACCGACCTGTCAACCTGGTCACCATCAAGAACAAGTATCCGCTTCCCAGGATCAACGATCTGTATGATCAGCTCGCTGGATCCTCAGTCTTTTCCAAGATGGATTTGAGGTTAGGCTACCATCAAATCAAAATCAGAAACGGGGACATTCCCAAAACGGCCTTTGTTATCGTTATGGCCAATACGAGTACACCGTTATGTCCTTTGGTTTAACCAATGCCCCAACTACCTTCTCTCGGTTAATGAACTCGGTCTTCATGGAGTACTTGGATAAATTCGTCGTAGTATACCTCGATGACATACTCATCTACTCCAAGAATGAAGAGGAACATGCCGAACATCTAAGGCTGGTATTAATGAAACTTCGAGAGCATCGCCTTTATGCCAAATTCTCCAAGTGTGAATTTTGGTTGCCAGAAGTGACCTATCTAGGCCATCTAATCTCTGGTAAGGGTATTGCTGTCAATCCCGAGCAAGTTCAAGTTGTCCTTGATTGGACTCCACCTAAGACGGTCAAGCAAGTTCGGAGCTTCCTTGGCTTAGCGAGCTACTGCCATCGCTTCGTCGAGAATTTCTCCAAGGTTGCTAAACCTCTAACTGAACTCCTGAAGAAAGATAAAAAGTTTGAGTGGACTCCACAGTGCGAGTTCAGCTTTCAGGAACTGAAAGACGCCTGACATCTGCTCTCGTACTGGTACCACCGGATTTCTCCAAGGACTTTATTATCTATTGCGACGCCTTGCGACAAGGACTAGGTTGCATACTCATGCAAGATCGTCAAGTAATTGCCTATGCTTCACGGCAATTACACCCACATGAGGAAAACTATCCCACACATGATCTAGAGCTTGCAGCTGTAGTCCATGCACTCAAAACATGGCGACATTACCTCCTCGGTAATCGTTGCGAGATCTTCACCGATCACCAAAGTTTGAAATATATCTTCACCCAACCGGATTTGAATCTCAGGCAACGACGTTGGGTCGAGTTGATCTCGGATTACGACTTAGGAATAACTTACACCCCAGGCAAAGCCAATGTCATGGCTGATGCGCTAAGTCATAAATCTTATTGTAACAACCTGATGTTACACCAAAGCCAACCACTTCTCCATGAGGAATTTCATAAGCTTAATCTTCACATTGTTCCTCGAGGTTTTCTATCCACCCTGGTGGCAAAAGCTACCCTTATGGATCAAATCATAGCTGCCTAGAAAGCATGATAAGGGCATATTCCGGATTAAGGAAAACATTGCTAGCGGAGTTGCTAAATGTTTTTCCATGGATGAGCGGGGTGCTGTCTTCTTCGAGAACCGTTTGGTGGTTCCCAAGAAACAACATCTACGCCAGTTGATTCTCAAGGAAGCTCATGAATCCCCTCTCACCATTCATCCCGGTAGTACCAAGATGTATCAAGACCTACGCCAGAGGTTTTGGTGGACTAGGATGAAGAGAGAAATCGCTCAATACATTGCTAATTGTGATGTTTGTCGTCATGTCAAAGCAGAGCATCAGCGGCCTGCTGGCACCCTTCAACCTTTGGCTATTCCTGAATGGAAATGGGATAAAATCAGTATGGATTTCATCACCGGGTTTCCCAGGACCAAGAGAGGGAATAATGCCATCTTCGTCGTGATCGACCGTCTTTCCAAAGTAGCCCACTTTCTACCTGTTCGTGAGAGTATCACCGGTAGCCAGCTAGCTGAGTTATACATCTCCCGAATAGTGTCACTTCATGGTGTCCCATTGGAAATTAACTCAGACCATGGGAGTCTCTTCACCTCTCGATTTTGGGAAAGTTCCCAAAATTCTATGGGAACTCGTCTCTCTTTTAGCACCACCTTCCATCCTCAATCAAGTGGTCAAGTAGAGCGAGTCAATCAAATTCTGGAAGATATGCTCCGAGCTTCTGTCATCTCGTTCGGAATGGGTTGGGAGAAATGCCTTCCATTCGCGGAGTTTGCTTATAACAATAGTTATCAAGCTAGCTTGGGTAAGGCTCCTTTCGAAGTTCCCTATGGACGAAAATGTCGAACGCCTCTTAACTAGTCAGAAACCGGGGAAAGACAACTCTTTGGCTCGGATATGATTCAGGAAGCAGAAGAGCAGGTTCACGTTATTCGTGAGAAATTGAAAACGGCCCAATCTCGTCAAAAGAGCCAATATGACCGTAGACATAAGCTCATGACTTATGAAGTCGGCAAGAAGGCTTACCTTCGGGTTACTCCGTTAAAGGGAACCCATCGTTTCGGTATCAAAGGCAAATTGGCTCCTTGTTACATCAGACCCTTTCGCATTCTTGCCAAACGAGGAGAAGTTGCCTACCAATTGGAACTACCTTCGCATCTTTCCAGAGTTCACGATGTCTTCCACGTTTCTCAACTCAGGCGTTGCTACGCGGATCCTATCCGTGGAGTGGACCACGAAACGCTTGATCTACAAGATAACCTCTCATATCGGGAATATCCCGTTCGTATCCTTGATCAAGCCGAGCGTACCACTCGACGTCATAATATCAAGTTTCTCAAGGTTCAATGGTCACACCATTCCAAGAAAGAAGCCACTTGGGAAAGGGAGGATCGTCTTCGACTCGAGTACCCCACCATCTTTCCGGAGGATCCTAAATCTCGGGATGAGATTCTTTTGAGTGGGGGTGAGTTGTCACACCCTAGCTAGTTCAACAATTAGAGTGTGCATCATGTTTAAATTCCTCTTAAATTTGAAATGGGGAAGACAGAACCCCCAGCACCCCCCCTGGAACAACTAGGGTTTACTAAAAACTTTTCCAATGACCTGAAATGCCCTTCTAAAAAGCCCACCCTTTTTGTTTTGGGTTAAAAACCTTTGAAAAAAATGGTGCACATTTTTCTAGGACATCAAAGGTCATTGGATTAATCCTTATGGTATTTGCATTTGGGCATTTAAATGCTATAAAATATTTTAAATGCTCAAATAATCATAAACTAAAATGTTTGCTGTTGGATATATTCTAAGCAGTGGCCATGATTAATTTTATGATTTTTGTTAATGCCCTGGCATTTTTAATAAAGCCCTGAAGTTACAGAAATAATAAATAAATAAAAAAAGAAAAGGAGAGAAAGAACAGGGACTTACCTGGCGCAGCCCACCAGCCCACCCGGCTCGGCCCAGTCCACTGGCTTATGCCAGTCGTCCCCCTCCTCTCGCTAGGAGAACGAGGAGCGCGTGGCCGGCGCTCGCGGCCACACGCCGGCCACCTCCTGCTTCCGCCGATGCCCTGGAGGCGTCCACGAGTGCCACGCCGACCCCCACGTCTCCCTCACTTTCTTCCCACTCTCCTCGTGGCCTCTCCCCCTCTCTGGCTCTCTCCCCATCTTCCTGCCGAGCGCAGCCGTCGCCGCCGACAAGCTTCACCGTAGCCACCGCCGTCCATTCATTGCCCTGTCATGCCAGGAAGCTCCGCCGTCATCGACTACATCAAGTAGGCTGAGCCCCGAGTGCTCGCTCGCCCCGGAGACGCTGCACCGAGCTCGTCCTCAACTCCGGCCACCGGAGATCCCCTTCGCCGCCCCGCTCATTCCAGCCCTTCCCCGAGCTCGCCGTTCGCTCCCCTGTAACCGCTGTGAGCTCCGCCACCGTTTCCCCCTCTCCCCACGCTCGTCCGTGTCCTCTAACCACCTCTGCCATCGAAGCCGAAGCTCGCCGCCGCCACCGCACGTCGCCGTGATGGCCATAGCCACGTTGGGACGCCACCGATAACGCCTTTGTCTTCCACGCACTCGCAGGAGCCCGTAGCACCCCCGCACGCCCCTCGCCGTGCCCCCTAGCGACTAGCTTGACCTCACCCGAGCTCCGGCCGCCGCCAAACTCGTCGCCGGCGACGTTTCCGGCCACCCCAGCTCCACCCACTGCCACCACTCGACGCGGCTTCCTCCCTTCATCACGTAGATAGTCTCGGACGCCCATTTGGTCGCCGGAGTGCAAATCCCGCACTGCTCCGCCGCATCTGGCCTCGCCGGCGGCTAGACGCCGGCAAGTTTGACTCTGTTTGACCCCTGTGTGGGCCCAGGTTGACCCCCCTGATTCTATGACAGGTGGGGCCGGTCTACTAATTAGTTTAGGATTAGTTTTAACTAAATTTAATTAGTTTAGTCACTAACATGTGGGCCTAGGCCCCACTGACAGCTAATTAGTGTTAATTTAATTCTGTTAATCAGTTGTGACACTGACAGACAGGGCCCACCAGTCAGGTTTGACCTGGCCGACCCAGTTGACCGCTGACGTCACACCTATGTCATGCCGACGCATTAATTCAATTACTGGATTTAATCTTTAATAAGAAATTCCAGAAAATAGCCAAAACTTCTAAAAATCATAGAAAATCAACCACAGCTCCAAATGCAAAGATTTATATATGAAAAATGATCAGAAAAATTCAATCTATCCATCTGTAATGGTTTCATGCTTGACAAAACAAGTTAACCTTGCTGTTTAAGCAGAATAAGGTAATGCACTAATAAGGCCATGTTAAATGAGCTAACATTTGAATCTTTGATTCAAATGAGTTCATTCCATCCTGTTTTAGCTTGCATTAGGCCAAGACACATTCATTTTGCCATGTCATAGCATGCATCGTATTGTTGCATATTGTCATGTGTTGATTATGTTCGATGTGTCTTCCGTGGTAGGTTCTGCCTCCGAGGATAACCCCGGGTATCCGTCTGAAGGGCAGTACCCTACTACCACTACAACAGGCAAGCAACCCATTGATCATTCTGATACAAACCCATGTTCTTGCCTCTGCTCTTGTTTACTGCATTAAGACAACGCGATTCAAACTACTGTGTGCTACGGTAGTTAAACCCTTATCCTCTGCATGACCTGTCATTGCCACAGTAACTACATGAAACCCACTAGCATGTGTAGGAGTTGATTGAGCCATGTATGTGATTCCTACCTTGCTATGCCTGCTATGCTTAGAGTTATGTCAGGTCTGGTCCATCCGGGTGATGGGCTAGAGTGAAATGATTATGTCGGTAATGTGAGGGATGTGTTGAACATGTTTTGGTAAAGGTATTGATTAGAGGCCATGTAGGAGTACATGGTGGGTTGTTTCATTGAGGCCGTCCATAAGAACTAAGATCTGTATGCGTGATTTAAGATTCAGCTACTACCACACATTGGGCCCTGAAATATGACCCCGCTCGACTTACTGACCCCTCTAGCCCTCTGTCCAGGAGTTGCAACTAGTTTCTGGTGTTTGTAGGTTATGTGTTGGCGGCCGTGCGTAGCGCTGACCATAGGGGTGGGCTATGATGCGGTAGATACACTGTGGCCGGGTATGCCGGGCGCCCGTTTGGCGTCCCGGGACCCTGTACACATCGTTTGGGGCCGTTGAGGACACCCCGGCCGGATTTCCTTGCGGATGGAACCTGAATAGGCGATAAACCTGGACTAGAGACTTGTGAGGTTAGTCAGGTCGTGGTCTACACCCGCGTCGGTTTTTGCTTGAAGTCTGCCGAGCACATGTCGTGTGCAGACGCTAAGTGGTGGAAACATGTGTGACGAAGTACACCCCTGCAGGGTATAAAACTATTCGAATAGCCGCGTCTGCGGTAAAGGACTACTTGGTTGCCTATACAGTTCATAGACAAGTTAATGGTTACTACTAAAAGACTCAAGATAAGTGTGAGTACCAAGGATGGCCCTCTCGTAGTATGATGAGGGAGGATCCCCGGTGGAGTATTGTGTTGGTGAGTAGTGGACTCGTGTGTGAAAACTATTTTACTAGTGGAGTTCCGTAGGATAGCATAGCCAAGAGTCAAAGCTGGCTTGATGCAATAAATCCACCACCTTCTTGAGAATGAGCATGTATAGTAGGTTCTGATGTAAGACTTGCTGAGTACCTTGTACTCATGTTTGCTTATTTACTGTTTTCAGACGACAACACCGCCCCCTCCGATGGGTTCTATGTAGACCTTGATGTCGATGAGTGACTAGCCACACAGGTGGTGATCCTAGCCATGGAGGGCCCTATGTAGATAGACAGGCTTCGAAAGCCTTCTTGCTTTCTAGTGTCTGTACCCAGACTATTTACTTCCGCTTGTGCTTGTATGATTGTATGACTTGAGTGTTGGGTCGTGTGACCCCTACTTGTATGAACATGTTATGTATGGCTCTCTGGAGCCTTTAAATAAAGTACTTGAGTTGTAGAGTTTTGTTGTGATGCCATGTTGTATGTACTCATATCGGGCATATTGTGTGTATGATTGAAATGCTTGGTATGAGTGGGATCCGACAATCTAGTTGTTTATCCTTGGCAGCCTTTCTTATGGGGAAATGTAACCTAGTGTTCCTCGAGCCATAGTAGTCCGCTACAGCCTGGTTCACCGGAGTCCTGCTAGCCTAGCACTACTGCTCAGGACACTTGACTGGCTGGCATGTGTTTCACTTCGTTCCTATGTATGTCCCTTCGGGGAAATGTCACGCGGTGAAATCCGGAGTCCTGCCTAGCCTGCTACAGCCCGGGTTCCCCGGAGTCCTGTTAGCCCAGTGCTACAGCCCGGAATCACTCGCTGATGACCGACATGCTCGATGTGATTCATGTATGCCTGTCTCCATAGGCCTATGCCGCTTTGGGTTCACGACTAGCCATGTCGGCCCGGGTTCTCCGTCATATGGATGCTAGCGACACTATCATATACGTGAGCCAAAAGGCACAAACGGTCCTGGGCCATGGTAAGGCGACACCCGTGGGATACCGTGTGTGAGGCTGCAATGTGATATGAGGTGTTACCGGCTAGATCGATGTGACTTGGAATCGGGGTTCTAACAGCATTGGCATCAGAGCCGGACTGCCTGTAGGTTCGTTGAGCCAAACTGGTCGATGTCGAGTCTAGAAATGCTTTAGTTATATGTAGGGGAATTGATTGTGGGAGAGAACGTAAGGCTCTTTTACTCCTTTACCTTATGCCCTCTGATCTGAGTTATTTTCTTCTCATTCAACGTGGGTTAAGGACTAGGCTCTCTCCTTCTATCAGGTTCACGTGTTACTAATCCGTAGTAGCTTATAGGATTGGTATTACAAGCCTCAGTACAGTTTCTACTACTTTTAGTATGTTGCCAGTTGAATCGGAACCTTGATATGATATTGTTGAGTGGTATTGCAAACTGTTGTGGATGTCTCAAATCTCTTTCTGAGCATTTACAGCTGTTATGCTGTCCAATTTTCCCTAGAAATTCTAATGTCTTTGCATTGTGGTTGTGCTTTCAGATGGCCACTCGTGCTCAAAACCAAGTGGTTCGCCTGACCCGGTGCCTTGATGTGCCCGGTCATACTGCTATGTTAGTCCGGGTAATGATCGAGACGGGTTACCGTTGGTATCCCGAATACACCGTCGAAGAGCAATTCTGAGACTTTAATCAAAGCCAATATTTCTGCACCGTCGGGATATTTCCTTCTTATCCTGGATCTACCGAGCCCCTTCATTGTTCCTATGGACTCGGGGTTACTATTGAGATGGCTGTGCAGGATGCTGCCTATTCCATGATGACCATCATGCGAGTCAGGACTGGCCTGCTTCGGAACACCGACTTCCGTTACATGCCAGCTTCACTTCCGGGAGTGCAAGGGTATCTCCAGGCTATCTATGCTGACTCCACTCAGGAGGACTCACTAACTCATACCACGGCCGAGATGCTCGAGGATAAAGACCGAGAGAACTGGGCCTTGAGGCTGGAGCTTTTCAATACCCGTGCTGATCATTGGGCCACATTGACTCGGTTTGCACCTGCGGTGCAAGCTGGATGTATGGATACAAGGGATCTGTATCCTGTGAGATCTGCTTTGCCAGACATGGTGGATTGGCGTGATGTAGGAGGCATCACCCCACCCCGTGGTCCCCGCAGGCCACCGTTTGTTGGTCCAAGACCTCACCCTAGCCCCTTTGGTCCACAAGCTCCTCAGGACCGTCTGTTCCCGGATGATCACGTTGAACTTCCAGGCTATGGAGGTGACTTCTATGAGGACTACTACGGAGCCGTCTAAGTTAGCAGTAGTACCACTAGTATTGTAATAGTTGTATCTTCACTGTCCTGCGTGACTTGTGGAATATGACTTTGTGTGTAATCGATTCCGGAGGTGTAGACAAATAATGTATAGGAGCTTGGAATGCCTCTGATGAGATGTAATGTCTTTCACTGTAGTTGTACTCTAGCCTGGGCTTGTACTAAACTATGTACGGTGTGTATGACCAATGGTATATATATGGCAGTTTCTATATTACCATGTCGTGCAATGAACATCTTAGCATTCCATGTTATCCATTACATTCTGCACTTCCTTGCTAAGTTGTGCCATCCTTATCTAAACCGTTGTCTTGTTTTCTCCTAGGATGGTCAACACCCGCAGCAACCCTGCTGCCCCGGAGCAGGGGGAAGCCAGTGCAGCTAGGGGTGAAAATCTGCCTCACCCGCCTTCCCTGGCCGAAGTGATGCTGGAGGCGGAAAGAAACAAGCGTGAGACTAACCGCCTGCTGGAGCGGATTGAGCAGAACACTGCACGCCATCAGCGAAATGACTTGGTGTCAATCAATGACTTTATCAAGCTGTACCCACCAAAGTTTAACCATTCCGTCGAGCCCCTCAACGCGGATGACTGGCTTCGCAGCATCACCCACAAGATACGTTCTGCCAACGTAGCCGAAGCTGATAAGGTTACTTATGCTTCCTACCATATCGAAGGCCCTGCTAGCCTCTGGTGGGAAAATTTTGAAGCTATGCGCCCGATCGGCCAAATCACTACTTGGGCTGAATTTAGTGAGGCTTTCCGTGAGCATCACATTCCGGAAGGTCTCATAGATCGCAAGAGGGAGGAGTTCTGCAATTTCACCCAAGGAAGACTGACTGTGGATGCTTATAGTCATGAATTTGGGAATTTGGCACGTTATGCTCCTGAAGAGGTATCTACCGATGCTAAGAAGTAGGCAAGGTTCCGCAAGGGACTTAGCCCTGAGCTTCGCCGCGATCTTCGTCTGCACGAGTGCACATCTTTTCAGAAGTTGGTCAATAAAGCCATCAGTGCTGAGTCAGGCCAGTCTGACTATGACGCTTCACGCAAGCACTCTCGTGATTTTGGCTCTGCATCTGGCTCTGGGGCTCAGAAGCGCCGGGTGTGGATCCCAAGCACGGCACTGCCACCCAGGTTCATTCCGAGGCCATCCTTTGAGGCGCCTCGTCCCAACCAGCAGTTTGCACCGCCCAAGCCCTATGGTGGCCCCGCTGCTAATGCTGCTCCACGCCCCAATGTGGTGACATGCTTCAAGTGTGGAGAGCCGGGTCACTATAGTCGAGAGTGTCCCCAAAACAACCCCAATCAGTTTGGAAAGTCCGTTGGCCGTGGTAAGCCAGCGGGAAAGACATTCTACGCCAAGCCGGTCACCACTGCACGTGGCCATGTCAATTATGTTTTAGCCGAGGAGGCTCATGAGGATCCTAACGTCGTCCTTGGTACGCTCCTTGTTAATTTCCATCCGGCATCTGTTCTTTTTGATACTGGAGCATCTCATTCATTCATATCCGAGAACTATGCTCGATTGCATAACACGACATTCTGTGACATGCCCTCTACCATGGAAATTCAAACCCCTGGCTCTAGATGGCAAACTTCAAGAGTAAGCCATGGGAATGAAATTCTTGTCGATAGACTGGTCTTCCTTGCATCCTTAATAGCTCTCAAGTCCTCGGACATAAACATCATCTTGGGTATGGACTGGATGTCAGCTCATTATGCTAAGATTGATTGTGCCACTAGAACCGTTCAACTTACCCACCCATCGGGCAAGACATTCAATGTCTTAACTCGAGTGGCCAAGCGCCAGCTTTACTCCCTAAATGCCAACCCCCTTCCAGACCTTGAGGATGTTCCGGTAGTCCGGGACTTCCCAGATGTCTCTCCCAAAGAACTGCCAGGTGTTCCACCTGACAGGGATGTCGAGTTCGTGATAGACCTTGTCCCAGGAACCGTTCCAATTTCTAGGAGACCCTACAAGATGGCACCCTTAGAACTAGCCGAGCTTAAGAATCAACTCGATGAGTCCTTGAAAAAGGGTTTCATCCGTCCTAGTTCCTCTCCTTGGGCTTGCCCCATCCTCTTCATCAAGAAGAAGGATGGAACGGATCGAATGGTTGTAGATTACCGACCTGTCAACCTGGTCACCATCAAGAACAAGTATCCGCTTCCCAGGATCAACGATCTGTATGATCAGCTCGCTGGATCCTCAGTCTTTTCCAAGATGGATTTGAGGTTAGGCTACCATCAAATCAAAATCAGAAACGGGGACATTCCCAAAACGGCCTTTGTTATCGTTATGGCCAATACGAGTACACCGTTATGTCCTTTGGTTTAACCAATGCCCCAACTACCTTCTCTCGGTTAATGAACTCGGTCTTCATGGAGTACTTGGATAAATTCGTCGTAGTATACCTCGATGACATACTCATCTACTCCAAGAATGAAGAGGAACATGCCGAACATCTAAGGCTGGTATTAATGAAACTTCGAGAGCATCGCCTTTATGCCAAATTCTCCAAGTGTGAATTTTGGTTGCCAGAAGTGACCTATCTAGGCCATCTAATCTCTGGTAAGGGTATTGCTGTCAATCCCGAGCAAGTTCAAGTTGTCCTTGATTGGACTCCACCTAAGACGGTCAAGCAAGTTCGGAGCTTCCTTGGCTTAGCGAGCTACTGCCATCGCTTCGTCGAGAATTTCTCCAAGGTTGCTAAACCTCTAACTGAACTCCTGAAGAAAGATAAAAAGTTTGAGTGGACTCCACAGTGCGAGTTCAGCTTTCAGGAACTGAAAGACGCCTGACATCTGCTCTCGTACTGGTACCACCGGATTTCTCCAAGGACTTTATTATCTATTGCGACGCCTTGCGACAAGGACTAGGTTGCATACTCATGCAAGATCGTCAAGTAATTGCCTATGCTTCACGGCAATTACACCCACATGAGGAAAACTATCCCACACATGATCTAGAGCTTGCAGCTGTAGTCCATGCACTCAAAACATGGCGACATTACCTCCTCGGTAATCGTTGCGAGATCTTCACCGATCACCAAAGTTTGAAATATATCTTCACCCAACCGGATTTGAATCTCAGGCAACGACGTTGGGTCGAGTTGATCTTGGATTACGACTTAGGAATAACTTACACCCCAGGCAAAGCCAATGTCATGGCTGATGCGCTAAGTCATAAATCTTATTGTAACAACCTGATGTTACACCAAAGCCAACCACTTCTCCATGAGGAATTTCATAAGCTTAATCTTCACATTGTTCCTCGAGGTTTTCTATCCACCCTGGTGGCAAAAGCTACCCTTATGGATCAAATCATAGCTGCCTAGAAAGCATGATAAGGGCATATTCCGGATTAAGGAAAACATTGCTAGCGGAGTTGCTAAATGTTTTTCCATGGATGAGCGGGGTGCTGTCTTCTTCGAGAACCGTTTGGTGGTTCCCAAGAAACAACATCTACGCCAGTTGATTCTCAAGGAAGCTCATGAATCCCCTCTCACCATTCATCCCGGTAGTACCAAGATGTATCAAGACCTACGCCAGAGGTTTTGGTGGACTAGGATGAAGAGAGAAATCGCTCAATACATTGCTAATTGTGATGTTTGTCGTCGTGTCAAAGCAGAGCATCAGCGGCCTGCTGGCACCCTTCAACCTTTGGCTATTCCTGAATGGAAATGGGATAAAATCAGTATGGATTTCATCACCGGGTTTCCCAGGACCAAGAGAGGGAATAATGCCATCTTCGTCGTGATCGACCGTCTTTCCAAAGTAGCCCACTTTCTACCTGTTCGTGAGAGTATCACCGGTAGCCAGCTAGCTGAGTTATACATCTCCCGAATAGTGTCACTTCATGGTGTCCCATTGGAAATTAACTCAGACCATGGGAGTCTCTTCACCTCTCGATTTTGGGAAAGTTCCCAAAATTCTATGGGAACTCGTCTCTCTTTTAGCACCACCTTCCATCCTCAATCAAGTGGTCAAGTAGAGCGAGTCAATCAAATTCTGGAAGATATGCTCCGAGCTTCTGTCATCTCGTTCGGAATGGGTTGGGAGAAATGCCTTCCATTCGCGGAGTTTGCTTATAACAATAGTTATCAAGCTAGCTTGGGCAAGGCTCCTTTCGAAGTTCCCTATGGACGAAAATGTCGAACGCCTCTTAACTAGTCAGAAACCGGGGAAAGACAACTCTTTGGCTCGGATATGATTCAGGAAGCAGAAGAGCAGGTTCACGTTATTCGTGAGAAATTGAAAACGGCCCAATCTCGTCAAAAGAGCCAATATGACCGTAGACATAAGCTCATGACTTATGAAGTCGGCAAGAAGGCTTACCTTCGGGTTACTCCGTTAAAGGGAACCCATCGTTTCGGTATCAAAGGCAAATTGGCTCCTTGTTACATCAGACCCTTTCGCATTCTTGCCAAACGAGGAGAAGTTGCCTACCAATTGGAACTACCTTCGCATCTTTCCAGAGTTCACGATGTCTTCCACGTTTCTCAACTCAGGCGTTGCTACGCGGATCCTATCCGTGGAGTGGACCACGAAACGCTTGATCTACAAGATAACCTCTCATATCGGGAATATCCCGTTCGTATCCTTGATCAAGCCGAGCGTACCACTCGACGTCATAATATCAAGTTTCTCAAGGTTCAATGGTCACACCATTCCAAGAAAGAAGCCACTTGGGAAAGGGAGGATCGTCTTCGACTCGAGTACCCCACCATCTTTCCGGAGGATCCTAAATCTCGGGATGAGATTCTTTTGAGTGGGGGTGAGTTGTCACACCCTAGCTAGTTCAACCATTAGAGTGTGCATCATGTTTAAATTCCTCTTAAATTTGAAATGGGGAAGACAGAACCCCCAGCACCCCCCCTGGAACAACTAGGGTTTACTAAAAACTTTTCCAATGACCTGAAATGCCCTTCTAAAAAGCCCACCCTTTTTGTTTTGGGTTAAAAACCTTTGAAAAAAATGGTGCACATTTTTCTAGGACATCAAAGGTCATTGGATTAATCCTTATGGTATTTGCATTTGGGCATTTAAATGCTATAAAATATTTTAAATGCTCAAATAATCATAAACTAAAATGTTTGCTGTTGGATATATTCTAAGCAGTGGCCATGATTAATTTTATGATTTTTGTTAATGCCCTGGCATTTTTAATAAAGCCCTGAAGTTACAGAAATAATAAATAAATAAAAAAAGAAAAGGAGAGAAAGAACAGGGACTTACCTGGCGCAGCCCACCAGCCCACCCGGCTCGGCCCAGTCCACTGGCTTATGCCAGTCGTCCCCCTCCTCTCGCTAGGAGAACGAGGAGCGCGTGGCCGGCGCTCGCGGCCACACGCCGGCCACCTCCTGCTTCCGCCGATGCCCTGGAGGCGTCCACGAGTGCCACGCCGACCCCCACGTCTCCCTCACTTTCTTCCCACTCTCCTCGTGGCCTCTCCCCCTCTCTGGCTCTCTCCCCATCTTCCTGCCGAGCGCAGCCGTCGCCGCCGACAAGCTTCACCGTAGCCACCGCCGTCCATTCATTGCCCTGTCATGCCAGGAAGCTCCGCCGTCATCGACTACATCAAGTAGGCTGAGCCCCGAGTGCTCGCTCGCCCCGGAGACGCTGCACCGAGCTCGTCCTCAACTCCGGCCACCGGAGATCCCCTTCGCCGCCCCGCTCATTCCAGCCCTTCCCCGAGCTCGCCGTTCGCTCCCCTGTAACCGCTGTGAGCTCCGCCACCGTTTCCCCCTCTCCCCACGCTCGTCCGTGTCCTCTAACCACCTCTGCCATCGAAGCCGAAGCTCGCCGCCGCCACCGCACGTCGCCGTGATGGCCATAGCCACGTTGGGACGCCACCGATAACGCCTTTGTCTTCCACGCACTCGCAGGAGCCCGTAGCACCCCCGCACGCCCCTCGCCGTGCCCCCTAGCGACTAGCTTGACCTCACCCGAGCTCCGGCCGCCGCCAAACTCGTCGCCGGCGACGTTTCCGGCCACCCCAGCTCCACCCACTGCCACCACTCGACGCGGCTTCCTCCCTTCATCACGTAGATAGTCTCGGACGCCCATTTGGTCGCCGGAGTGCAAATCCCGCACTGCTCCGCCGCATCTGGCCTCGCCGGCGGCTAGACGCCGGCAAGTTTGACTCTGTTTGACCCCTGTGTGGGCCCAGGTTGACCCCCCTGATTCTATGACAGGTGGGGCCGGTCTACTAATTAGTTTAGGATTAGTTTTAACTAAATTTAATTAGTTTAGTCACTAACATGTGGGCCTAGGCCCCACTGACAGCTAATTAGTGTTAATTTAATTCTGTTAATCAGTTGTGACACTGACAGACAGGGCCCACCAGTCAGGTTTGACCTGGCCGACCCAGTTGACCGCTGACGTCACACCTATGTCATGCCGACGCATTAATTCAATTACTGGATTTAATCTTTAATAAGAAATTCCAGAAAATAGCCAAAACTTCTAAAAATCATAGAAAATCAACCACAGCTCCAAATGCAAAGATTTATATATGAAAAATGATCAGAAAAATTCAATCTATCCATCTGTAATGGTTTCATGCTTGACAAAACAAGTTAACCTTGCTGTTTAAGCAGAATAAGGTAATGCACTAATAAGGCCATGTTAAATGAGCTAACATTTGAATCTTTGATTCAAATGAGTTCATTCCATCCTGTTTTAGCTTGCATTAGGCCAAGACACATTCATTTTGCCATGTCATAGCATGCATCGTATTGTTGCATATTGTCATGTGTTGATTATGTTCGATGTGTCTTCCGTGGTAGGTTCTGCCTCCGAGGATAACCCCGGGTATCCGTCTGAAGGGCAGTACCCTACTACCACTACAACAGGCAAGCAACCCATTGATCATTCTGATACAAACCCATGTTCTTGCCTCTGCTCTTGTTTACTGCATTAAGACAACGCGATTCAAACTACTGTGTGCTACGGTAGTTAAACCCTTATCCTCTGCATGACCTGTCATTGCCACAGTAACTACATGAAACCCACTAGCATGTGTAGGAGTTGATTGAGCCATGTATGTGATTCCTACCTTGCTATGCCTGCTATGCTTAGAGTTATGTCAGGTCTGGTCCATCCGGGTGATGGGCTAGAGTGAAATGATTATGTCGGTAATGTGAGGGATGTGTTGAACATGTTTTGGTAAAGGTATTGATTAGAGGCCATGTAGGAGTACATGGTGGGTTGTTTCATTGAGGCCGTCCATAAGAACTAAGATCTGTATGCGTGATTTAAGATTCAGCTACTACCACACATTGGGCCCTGAAATATGACCCCGCTCGACTTACTGACCCCTCTAGCCCTCTGTCCAGGAGTTGCAACTAGTTTCTGGTGTTTGTAGGTTATGTGTTGGCGGCCGTGCGTAGCGCTGACCATAGGGGTGGGCTATGATGCGGTAGATACACTGTGGCCGGGTATGCCGGGCGCCCGTTTGGCGTCCCGGGACCCTGTACACATCGTTTGGGGCCGTTGAGGACACCCCGGCCGGATTTCCTTGCGGATGGAACCTGAATAGGCGATAAACCTGGACTAGAGACTTGTGAGGTTAGTCAGGTCGTGGTCTACACCCGCGTCGGTTTTTGCTTGAAGTCTGCCGAGCACATGTCGTGTGCAGACGCTAAGTGGTGGAAACATGTGTGACGAAGTACACCCCTGCAGGGTATAAAACTATTCGAATAGCCGCGTCTGCGGTAAAGGACTACTTGGTTGCCTATACAGTTCATAGACAAGTTAATGGTTACTACTAAAAGACTCAAGATAAGTGTGAGTACCAAGGATGGCCCTCTCGTAGTATGATGAGGGAGGATCCCCGGTGGAGTATTGTGTTGGTGAGTAGTGGACTCGTGTGTGAAAACTATTTTACTAGTGGAGTTCCGTAGGATAGCATAGCCAAGAGTCAAAGCTGGCTTGATGCAATAAATCCACCACCTTCTTGAGAATGAGCATGTATAGTAGGTTCTGATGTAAGACTTGCTGAGTACCTTGTACTCATGTTTGCTTATTTACTGTTTTCAGACGACAACACCGCCCCCTCCGATGGGTTCTATGTAGACCTTGATGTCGATGAGTGACTAGCCACACAGGTGGTGATCCTAGCCATGGAGGGCCCTATGTAGATAGACAGGCTTCGAAAGCCTTCTTGCTTTCTAGTGTCTGTACCCAGACTATTTACTTCCGCTTGTGCTTGTATGATTGTATGACTTGAGTGTTGGGTCGTGTGACCCCTACTTGTATGAACATGTTATGTATGGCTCTCTGGAGCCTTTAAATAAAGTACTTGAGTTGTAGAGTTTTGTTGTGATGCCATGTTGTATGTACTCATATCGGGCATATTGTGTGTATGATTGAAATGCTTGGTATGAGTGGGATCCGACAATCTAGTTGTTTATCCTTGGCAGCCTTTCTTATGGGGAAATGTAACCTAGTGTTCCTCGAGCCATAGTAGTCCGCTACAGCCTGGTTCACCGGAGTCCTGCTAGCCTAGCACTACTGCTCAGGACACTTGACTGGCTGGCATGTGTTTCACTTCGTTCCTATGTATGTCCCTTCGGGGAAATGTCACGCGGTGAAATCCGGAGTCCTGCCTAGCCTGCTACAGCCCGGGTTCCCCGGAGTCCTGTTAGCCCAGTGCTACAGCCCGGAATCACTCGCTGATGACCGACATGCTCGATGTGATTCATGTATGCCTGTCTCCATAGGCCTATGCCGCTTTGGGTTCACGACTAGCCATGTCGGCCCGGGTTCTCCGTCATATGGATGCTAGCGACACTATCATATACGTGAGCCAAAAGGCACAAACGGTCCTGGGCCATGGTAAGGCGACACCCGTGGGATACCGTGTGTGAGGCTGCAATGTGATATGAGGTGTTACCGGCTAGATCGATGTGACTTGGAATCGGGGTTCTAACAGCATTGGCATCAGAGCCGGACTGCCTGTAGGTTCGTTGAGCCAAACTGGTCGATGTCGAGTCTAGAAATGCTTTAGTTATATGTAGGGGAATTGATTGTGGGAGAGAACGTAAGGCTCTTTTACTCCTTTACCTTATGCCCTCTGATCTGAGTTATTTTCTTCTCATTCAACGTGGGTTAAGGACTAGGCTCTCTCCTTCTATCAGGTTCACGTGTTACTAATCCGTAGTAGCTTATAGGATTGGTATTACAAGCCTCAGTACAGTTTCTACTACTTTTAGTATGTTGCCAGTTGAATCGGAACCTTGATATGATATTGTTGAGTGGTATTGCAAACTGTTGTGGATGTCTCAAATCTCTTTCTGAGCATTTACAGCTGTTATGCTGTCCAATTTTCCCTAGAAATTCTAATGTCTTTGCATTGTGGTTGTGCTTTCAGATGGCCACTCGTGCTCAAAACCAAGTGGTTCGCCTGACCCGGTGCCTTGATGTGCCCGGTCATACTGCTATGTTAGTCCGGGTAATGATCGAGACGGGTTACCGTTGGTATCCCGAATACACCGTCGAAGAGCAATTCTGAGACTTTAATCAAAGCCAATATTTCTGCACCGTCGGGATATTTCCTTCTTATCCTGGATCTACCGAGCCCCTTCATTGTTCCTATGGACTCGGGGTTACTATTGAGATGGCTGTGCAGGATGCTGCCTATTCCATGATGACCATCATGCGAGTCAGGACTGGCCTGCTTCGGAACACCGACTTCCGTTACATGCCAGCTTCACTTCCGGGAGTGCAAGGGTATCTCCAGGCTATCTATGCTGACTCCACTCAGGAGGACTCACTAACTCATACCACGGCCGAGATGCTCGAGGATAAAGACCGAGAGAACTGGGCCTTGAGGCTGGAGCTTTTCAATACCCGTGCTGATCATTGGGCCACATTGACTCGGTTTGCACCTGCGGTGCAAGCTGGATGTATGGATACAAGGGATCTGTATCCTGTGAGATCTGCTTTGCCAGACATGGTGGATTGGCGTGATGTAGGAGGCATCACCCCACCCCGTGGTCCCCGCAGGCCACCGTTTGTTGGTCCAAGACCTCACCCTAGCCCCTTTGGTCCACAAGCTCCTCAGGACCGTCTGTTCCCGGATGATCACGTTGAACTTCCAGGCTATGGAGGTGACTTCTATGAGGACTACTACGGAGCCGTCTAAGTTAGCAGTAGTACCACTAGTATTGTAATAGTTGTATCTTCACTGTCCTGCGTGACTTGTGGAATATGACTTTGTGTGTAATCGATTCCGGAGGTGTAGACAAATAATGTATAGGAGCTTGGAATGCCTCCGATGAGATGTAATGTCTTTCACTGTAGTTGTACTCTAGCCTGGGCTTGTACTAAACTATGTACGGTGTGTATGACCAATGGTATATATATGGCAGTTTCTATATTACCATGTCGTGCAATGAACATCTTAGCATTCCATGTTATCCATTACATTCTGCACTTCCTTGCTAAGTTGTGCCATCCTTATCTAAACCGTTGTCTTGTTTTCTCCTAGGATGGTCAACACCCGCAGCAACCCTGCTGCCCCGGAGCAGGGGGAAGCCAGTGCAGCTAGGGGTGAAAATCTGCCTCACCCGCCTTCCCTGGCCGAAGTGATGCTGGAGGCGGAAAGAAACAAGCGTGAGACTAACCGCCTGCTGGAGCGGATTGAGCAGAACACTGCACGCCATCAGCGAAATGACTTGGTGTCAATCAATGACTTTATCAAGCTGTACCCACCAAAGTTTAACCATTCCGTCGAGCCCCTCAACGCGGATGACTGGCTTCGCAGCATCACCCACAAGATACGTTCTGCCAACGTAGCCGAAGCTGATAAGGTTACTTATGCTTCCTACCATATCGAAGGCCCTGCTAGCCTCTGGTGGGAAAATTTTGAAGCTATGCGCCCGATCGGCCAAATCACTACTTGGGCTGAATTTAGTGAGGCTTTCCGTGAGCATCACATTCCGGAAGGTCTCATAGATCGCAAGAGGGAGGAGTTCTGCAATTTCACCCAAGGAAGACTGACTGTGGATGCTTATAGTCATGAATTTGGGAATTTGGCACGTTATGCTCCTGAAGAGGTATCTACCGATGCTAAGAAGTAGGCAAGGTTCCGCAAGGGACTTAGCCCTGAGCTTCGCCGCGATCTTCGTCTGCACGAGTGCACATCTTTTCAGAAGTTGGTCAATAAAGCCATCAGTGCTGAGTCAGGCCAGTCTGACTATGACGCTTCACGCAAGCACTCTCGTGATTTTGGCTCTGCATCTGGCTCTGGGGCTCAGAAGCGCCGGGTGTGGATCCCAAGCACGGCACTGCCACCCAGGTTCATTCCGAGGCCATCCTTTGAGGCGCCTCGTCCCAACCAGCAGTTTGCACCGCCCAAGCCCTATGGTGGCCCCGCTGCTAATGCTGCTCCACGCCCCAATGTGGTGACATGCTTCAAGTGTGGAGAGCCGGGTCACTATAGTCGAGAGTGTCCCCAAAACAACCCCAATCAGTTTGGAAAGTCCGTTGGCCGTGGTAAGCCAGCGGGAAAGACATTCTACGCCAAGCCGGTCACCACTGCACGTGGCCATGTCAATTATGTTTTAGCCGAGGAGGCTCATGAGGATCCTAACGTCGTCCTTGGTACGCTCCTTGTTAATTTCCATCCGGCATCTGTTCTTTTCGATACTGGAGCATCTCATTCATTCATATCCGAGAACTATGCTCGATTGCATAACACGACATTCTGTGACATGCCCTCTACCATGGAAATTCAAACCCCTGGCTCTAGATGGCAAACTTCAAGAGTAAGCCATGGGAATGAAATTCTTGTCGATAGACTGGTCTTCCTTGCATCCTTAATAGCTCTCAAGTCCTCGGACATAAACATCATCTTGGGTATGGACTGGATGTCAGCTCATTATGCTAAGATTGATTGTGCCACTAGAACCGTTCAACTTACCCACCCATCGGGCAAGACATTCAATGTCTTAACTCGAGTGGCCAAGCGCCAGCTTTACTCCCTAAATGCCAACCCCCTTCCAGACCTTGAGGATGTTCCGGTAGTCCGGGACTTCCCAGATGTCTCTCCCGAAGAACTGCCAGGTGTTCCACCTGACAGGGATGTCGAGTTCGTGATAGACCTTGTCCCAGGAACCGTTCCAATTTCTAGGAGACCCTACAAGATGGCACCCTTAGAACTAGCCGAGCTTAAGAATCAACTCGATGAGTCCTTGAAAAAGGGTTTCATCCGTCCTAGTTCCTCTCCTTGGGCTTGCCCCATCCTCTTCATCAAGAAGAAGGATGGAACGGATCAAATGGTTGTAGATTACCGACCTGTCAACCTGGTCACCATCAAGAACAAGTATCCGCTTCCCAGGATCAACGATCTGTATGATCAGCTCGCTGGATCCTCAGTCTTTTCCAAGATGGATTTGAGGTTAGGCTACCATCAAATCAAAATCAGAAACGGGGACATTCCCAAAACGGCCTTTGTTATCGTTATGGCCAATACGAGTACACCGTTATGTCCTTTGGTTTAACCAATGCCCCAACTACCTTCTCTCGGTTAATGAACTCGGTCTTCATGGAGTACTTGGATAAATTCGTCGTAGTATACCTCGATGACATACTCATCTACTCCAAGAATGAAGAGGAACATGCCGAACATCTAAGGCTGGTATTAATGAAACTTCGAGAGCATCGCCTTTATGCCAAATTCTCCAAGTGTGAATTTTGGTTGCCAGAAGTGACCTATCTAGGCCATCTAATCTCTGGTAAGGGTATTGCTGTCAATCCCGAGCAAGTTCAAGTTGTCCTTGATTGGACTCCACCTAAGACGGTCAAGCAAGTTCGGAGCTTCCTTGGCTTAGCGAGCTACTGCCATCGCTTCGTCGAGAATTTCTCCAAGGTTGCTAAACCTCTAACTGAACTCCTAAGAAAGATAAAAAGTTTGAGTGGACTCCACAGTGCGAGTTCAGCTTTCAGGAACTGAAAGACGCCTGACATCTGCTCTCGTACTGGTACCACCGGATTTCTCCAAGGACTTTATTATCTATTGCGACGCCTTGCGACAAGGACTAGGTTGCATACTCATGCAAGATCGTCAAGTAATTGCCTATGCTTCACGGCAATTACACCCACATGAGGAAAACTATCCCACACATGATCTAGAGCTTGCAGCTGTAGTCCATGCACTCAAAACATGGCGACATTACCTCCTCGGTAATCGTTGCGAGATCTTCACCGATCACCAAAGTTTGAAATATATCTTCACCCAACCGGATTTGAATCTCAGGCAACGACGTTGGGTCGAGTTGATCTCGGATTACGACTTAGGAATAACTTACACCCCAGGCAAAGCCAATGTCATGGCTGATGCGCTAAGTCATAAATCTTATTGTAACAACCTGATGTTACACCAAAGCCAACCACTTCTCCATGAGGAATTTCATAAGCTTAATCTTCACATTGTTCCTCGAGGTTTTCTATCCACCCTGGTGGCAAAAGCTACCCTTATGGATCAAATCATAGCTGCCTAGAAAGCATGATAAGGGCATATTCCGGATTAAGGAAAACATTGCTAGCGGAGTTGCTAAATGTTTTTCCATGGATGAGCGGGGTGCTGTCTTCTTCGAGAACCGTTTGGTGGTTCCCAAGAAACAACATCTACGCCAGTTGATTCTCAAGGAAGCTCATGAATCCCCTCTCACCATTCATCCCGGTAGTACCAAGATGTATCAAGACCTACGCCAGAGGTTTTGGTGGACTAGGATGAAGAGAGAAATCGCTCAATACATTGCTAATTGTGATGTTTGTCGTCGTGTCAAAGCAGAGCATCAGCGGCCTGCTGGCACCCTTCAACCTTTGGCTATTCCTGAATGGAAATGGGATAAAATCAGTATGGATTTCATCACCGGGTTTCCCAGGACCAAGAGAGGGAATAATGCCATCTTCGTCGTGATCGACCGTCTTTCCAAAGTAGCCCACTTTCTACCTGTTCGTGAGAGTATCACCGGTAGCCAGCTAGCTGAGTTATACATCTCCCGAATAGTGTCACTTCATGGTGTCCCATTGGAAATTAACTCAGACCATGGGAGTCTC
Source organism: Triticum urartu (assembly GCF_056163025.1). NCBI lineage: Eukaryota > Viridiplantae > Streptophyta > Magnoliopsida > Poales > Poaceae > Triticum > Triticum urartu. Next base: position 183,503,266 of record NC_141873.1, on the reverse strand, counting down.
TTCACCTCTCGATTTTGGGAAAGTTCCCAAAATTCTATGGGAACTCGTCTCTCTTTTAGCACCACCTTCCATCCTCAATCAAGTGGTCAAGTAGAGCGAGTCAATCAAATTCTGGAAGATATGCTCCGAGCTTCTGTCATCTCGTTCGGAATGGGTTGGGAGAAATGCCTTCCATTCGCGGAGTTTGCTTATAACAATAGTTATCAAGCTAGCTTGGGCAAGGCTCCTTTCGAAGTTCCCTATGGACGAAAATGTCGAACGCCTCTTAACTAGTCAGAAACCGGGGAAAGACAACTCTTTGGCTCGGATATGATTCAGGAAGCAGAAGAGCAGGTTCACGTTATTCGTGAGAAATTGAAAACGGCCCAATCTCGTCAAAAGAGCCAATATGACCGTAGACATAAGCTCATGACTTATGAAGTCGGCAAGAAGGCTTACCTTCGGGTTACTCCGTTAAAGGGAACCCATCGTTTCGGTATCAAAGGCAAATTGGCTCCTTGTTACATCAGACCCTTTCGCATTCTTGCCAAACGAGGAGAAGTTGCCTACCAATTGGAACTACCTTCGCATCTTTCCAGAGTTCACGATGTCTTCCACGTTTCTCAACTCAGGCGTTGCTACGCGGATCCTATCCGTGGAGTGGACCACGAAACGCTTGATCTACAAGATAACCTCTCATATCGGGAATATCCCGTTCGTATCCTTGATCAAGCCGAGCGTACCACTCGACGTCATAATATCAAGTTTCTCAAGGTTCAATGGTCACACCATTCCAAGAAAGAAGCCACTTGGGAAAGGGAGGATCGTCTTCGACTCGAGTACCCCACCATCTTTCCGGAGGATCCTAAATCTCGGGATGAGATTCTTTTGAGTGGGGGTGAGTTGTCACACCCTAGCTAGTTCAACCATTAGAGTGTGCATCATGTTTAAATTCCTCTTAAATTTGAAATGGGGAAGACAGAACCCCCAGCACCCCCCCTGGAACAACTAGGGTTTACTAAAAACTTTTCCAATGACCTGAAATGCCCTTCTAAAAAGCCCACCCTTTTTGTTTTGGGTTAAAAACCTTTGAAAAAAATGGTGCACATTTTTCTAGGACATCAAAGGTCATTGGATTAATCCTTATGGTATTTGCATTTGGGCATTTAAATGCTATAAAATATTTTAAATGCTCAAATAATCATAAACTAAAATGTTTGCTGTTGGATATATTCTAAGCAGTGGCCATGATTAATTTTATGATTTTTGTTAATGCCCTGGCATTTTTAATAAAGCCCTGAAGTTACAGAAATAATAAATAAATAAAAAAAGAAAAGGAGAGAAAGAACAGGGACTTACCTGGCGCAGCCCACCAGCCCACCCGGCTCGGCCCAGTCCACTGGCTTATGCCAGTCGTCCCCCTCCTCTCGCTAGGAGAACGAGGAGCGCGTGGCCGGCGCTCGCGGCCACACGCCGGCCACCTCCTGCTTCCGCCGATGCCCTGGAGGCGTCCACGAGTGCCACGCCGACCCCCACGTCTCCCTCACTTTCTTCCCACTCTCCTCGTGGCCTCTCCCCCTCTCTGGCTCTCTCCCCATCTTCCTGCCGAGCGCAGCCGTCGCCGCCGACAAGCTTCACCGTAGCCACCGCCGTCCATTCATTGCCCTGTCATGCCAGGAAGCTCCGCCGTCATCGACTACATCAAGTAGGCTGAGCCCCGAGTGCTCGCTCGCCCCGGAGACGCTGCACCGAGCTCGTCCTCAACTCCGGCCACCGGAGATCCCCTTCGCCGCCCCGCTCATTCCAGCCCTTCCCCGAGCTCGCCGTTCGCTCCCCTGTAACCGCTGTGAGCTCCGCCACCGTTTCCCCCTCTCCCCACGCTCGTCCGTGTCCTCTAACCACCTCTGCCATCGAAGCCGAAGCTCGCCGCCGCCACCGCACGTCGCCGTGATGGCCATAGCCACGTTGGGACGCCACCGATAACGCCTTTGTCTTCCACGCACTCGCAGGAGCCCGTAGCACCCCCGCACGCCCCTCGCCGTGCCCCCTAGCGACTAGCTTGACCTCACCCGAGCTCCGGCCGCCGCCAAACTCGTCGCCGGCGACGTTTCCGGCCACCCCAGCTCCACCCACTGCCACCACTCGACGCGGCTTCCTCCCTTCATCACGTAGATAGTCTCGGACGCCCATTTGGTCGCCGGAGTGCAAATCCCGCACTGCTCCGCCGCATCTGGCCTCGCCGGCGGCTAGACGCCGGCAAGTTTGACTCTGTTTGACCCCTGTGTGGGCCCAGGTTGACCCCCCTGATTCTATGACAGGTGGGGCCGGTCTACTAATTAGTTTAGGATTAGTTTTAACTAAATTTAATTAGTTTAGTCACTAACATGTGGGCCTAGGCCCCACTGACAGCTAATTAGTGTTAATTTAATTCTGTTAATCAGTTGTGACACTGACAGACAGGGCCCACCAGTCAGGTTTGACCTGGCCGACCCAGTTGACCGCTGACGTCACACCTATGTCATGCCGACGCATTAATTCAATTACTGGATTTAATCTTTAATAAGAAATTCCAGAAAATAGCCAAAACTTCTAAAAATCATAGAAAATCAACCACAGCTCCAAATGCAAAGATTTATATATGAAAAATGATCAGAAAAATTCAATCTATCCATCTGTAATGGTTTCATGCTTGACAAAACAAGTTAACCTTGCTGTTTAAGCAGAATAAGGTAATGCACTAATAAGGCCATGTTAAATGAGCTAACATTTGAATCTTTGATTCAAATGAGTTCATTCCATCCTGTTTTAGCTTGCATTAGGCCAAGACACATTCATTTTGCCATGTCATAGCATGCATCGTATTGTTGCATATTGTCATGTGTTGATTATGTTCGATGTGTCTTCCGTGGTAGGTTCTGCCTCCGAGGATAACCCCGGGTATCCGTCTGAAGGGCAGTACCCTACTACCACTACAACAGGCAAGCAACCCATTGATCATTCTGATACAAACCCATGTTCTTGCCTCTGCTCTTGTTTACTGCATTAAGACAACGCGATTCAAACTACTGTGTGCTACGGTAGTTAAACCCTTATCCTCTGCATGACCTGTCATTGCCACAGTAACTACATGAAACCCACTAGCATGTGTAGGAGTTGATTGAGCCATGTATGTGATTCCTACCTTGCTATGCCTGCTATGCTTAGAGTTATGTCAGGTCTGGTCCATCCGGGTGATGGGCTAGAGTGAAATGATTATGTCGGTAATGTGAGGGATGTGTTGAACATGTTTTGGTAAAGGTATTGATTAGAGGCCATGTAGGAGTACATGGTGGGTTGTTTCATTGAGGCCGTCCATAAGAACTAAGATCTGTATGCGTGATTTAAGATTCAGCTACTACCACACATTGGGCCCTGAAATATGACCCCGCTCGACTTACTGACCCCTCTAGCCCTCTGTCCAGGAGTTGCAACTAGTTTCTGGTCTTTGTAGGTTATGTGTTGGAGGCCGTGCGTAGCGCTGACCCTAGGGGTGGGCTATGATGTGGTAGGTACACTATGGCCGAGTATGCGGGGCGACCGTTTGTCGTCCCTGGACCCTGTACACATTGTTTGGGGCCGTTGAGGACACCCCGGCCGGATTTCCTTGCGGATGGAACCTGAATAGGCGATAAACCTGGACTAGACAATTGTGAGGTTAGTCAGGTCGTGGTCTACACCCACGTCGGTTTTCGCTTGAAGTCTGCCGAGCACATGTCGTGTGCAGACGCTAAGTGGTGGAAACATGTGTGACGAAGTACACCCATGCAGGGTATAAAACTATTCGAATAGCCGCGTCCGCGGTAAAGGACTACTTGGTTGCCTATACAGTTCATAGACAAGTTAATGGTTACTACTAAAAGACTCAAGATAAGTGTGAGTACCGAGGATGGCCCTCTCATAGGATGACAAGGGAGGATCCCTGATTGGGTATTGTGTTGGTGAGTAGTGGACTCGTGTGCGAAAACTATTTTACCAGTGGAGTTCCGTAGGATAGCCTAGCCAAGAGTCAAAGCTGGCTTGCTGCAATAACCCCACCACCTTCTTGAGAATGAGCATGTATAGTAGGTTCTGATGTAAGACTTGCTGAGTACCTTGTACTCATGTTTGCTTATTTACTGTTTTCAGACAACAACACCGCCCCCTCCGATGGGTTCTATGTAGACCTTGATGTCGACAAGTGACTAGCCACACAGGTGGTGATCCTAGCCATGGAGGGCCCTATGTAGATAGACAGGCTTCGAAAGCCTTCTTGCTTTCTAGTGTCTGTACCCAGACTATTTACTTCCGCTTGTGCTTGTATGATTGTATGACTTGAGTGTTGGGTCGTGTGACCCCTACTTGTATGAACATGTTATGTATGGCTCTCTGGAGCCTTTAAATAAAGTACTTGAGTTGTAGAGTTTTGTTGTGATGCCATGTTGTATGTACTCATATCGGGCATATTGTGTGTATGATTGAAATGCTTGGTATGAGTGGGATCCGACAATCTAGTTGTTTATCCTTGGCAGCCTTTCTTATGGGGAAATGTAGCCAAGTGTTCCTCGAGCCATAGTAGTCCGCTACAGCCCGGTTTACCGGAGTCCTGCTAGCCCAGCACTACTGCTCAGGACACTTGACTGGCCGGCATGTGTTTCACTTTGTTCCTATGTCTGTCGCTTCGGGGAAATGTCACGCGGTGACATCCGGAGTCCAGCCTAGCCTGCTACAGCCCGGGTTCCCCGGAGTCCTGTTAGCCCAGTGCTACAGCCCGGAATCACTCGCTAATGACCGACATGCTCGATGTGATTCATGTATGCCTGTCTCCATAGGCCTGTGCCGCTTTGGGTTCACGACTAGCCATGTCAGCCCGGGTTCTCCATCATATGGATGCTAGCGACACTATCATATACGTGAGCCAAAAGGTGCAAACGGTCCCGGGCCATGCTAAGGCGACACCCGTGGGATACCGTGCGTGAGGCCGCAATGTGATATGAGGTGTTACCGGCTAGATCGATGTGACTTGGAATCGGGGTCCTGACAAAATCCTCTTGCCATTTTATTTAAATTCCTCACATTTTTGTGTGTCTGGAAAAATAACCCACATGCCCAAAATACTTCCCTAACCCTCTCTTTCTTTTCCTCTCTATAATTTCTTTTCTTTTAAAGAAATACATTTTTAAAGAGAGAGAGAGAGAAGAGGCCCAGCAGACATTCCAGCCCATCTGGGCCTCCCTCCCTCACGCGCCGGCCCAAGGTCAAGGCCTTGCATGTGCCCTCCTAACCCTAGCCCCACGGAGCCTGTTCCCTCGATCCCATCTCCCTCTCCCTTCGTTCTCCTCTTGCGCCACCAGAGTCACACGCACGCAGGCGCGACCCTCTCCTTGAACCCCCTGCTCGATCCCCATCTCCCTCACAGTCTCACTCTCCCTATCCCATCGCCTCATCTCCCTCGATCCCCTCCTGCTTCCCTCGCGTCGCCACTCTTCTTGATTTCCATGCCCAGCTCCATCCATGCAGCTCATCTCCCTCGTTCCCACACAGCGACGCCGCCGCCGAGCCCCACCCGGATCACGTCACCCTAACCTCTCCGCCATGTATAAGATGCCTCAAATTTCAGAAGTTTTCCATAATCCCACTACAAGTTTATTCGTTTCGTTGTTGGTTTTTCCAACAACTCCGTTATAACCTTCTTGGAAGGGTGCTCTCCAAGCTCTTTTGTGGTAGAAGTTGGTATTTTCTTCTCCATTCTTTCATTCCAATTATCTATCTTCTATTCTTTCTTCCGGAGGCATTATGATGTTGCTCTCTTCACTCAGCATCTCAAATCGTGAGGATCGTGTGCTCTTCATGCTTATCCATTTAACCGGAGTGTTGTGTCCTCTGCTCAAGTTCTTTTCATCTTATCAAGTCTTGCATCTCTTTTCAATCGTAGTGTTGTTCGAATTTTTTCTTCCTTGTTCCTCTTTTCTAACAAAGTGTTTTCAACTTCGTTCATCTCCGTTGTATTCTTTTCTCAAAAGGATTTAACCTCTCAAGGTTCTTTGGTTTCACTCGTTTGTCGAAGAAGCAACTTAGTTTTACTTTTCCTCTTCCTCTTATGTTTTCTCTCAAGTGCCATCCTTAGATCTCAGGTCGAGATCCTCTTGTAGTGGTGGAGTGTTGTAACTCCCCAAGACCGGCGCTCTAGATGCCTTCCATGGCTTCCAAGGATCGTCATGTGATTTGTTTTGCTTGTTGCATTCATCTTTGCATATTTTGCATTGCGTCATGTCATCATCTATCATGTCATTAATTCTTTTGCAACTCAACTTAATAAATCGTTTGGACCTTCGGTCCATTTAAATTGAGGGAATTCACTTGGTGTATTCTCTTTATAACATATAAAATTCTCCTACTATTATTAGGGAGCTATAGTATAAATATTCCATTATTTTGGAATCACCAAAACATACTTGCAATTTAATTCCCATGCCCATTCTATCTCAAGTTCTTCCTCAAACTTTCCCAACAATTCTTGTCACTTCTTGTCGAGGCTCCTCTAAAATCTTAGCCCATTTAGAGTCCTTTCGAATGGGTTTCAAAATTCAAACATGTTGAATTAAATTCAACATGTGTGAATCTATTTTCTCCAAAAATCCTCTTGCCATTTTATATAAATTCCTCACATTTTTGTGAGTACAGAAAAATAATCCCCATGCCCAAAATCCTTCCCTAACCCTCTTTTTTTCCTCTCTCTAATTTCTTTTCTGTTAAAGAAATAAGTTTTTAAAGAGAGAGAGAGAGAGAGAGAGAAGAGGCCCAACAGACATTCCAGCCTAGTTGGGCCTCCCTCCCTCACGCGCCGGCCCAATGTCAAGGCCCAGCCTGTGCCCTCCTAACCCTAACCCCAGGGAGCCCGTTCCCTCGATCCCATCTCCCTCTCCCTTCGTTCTCCTCCTGCGCCGCCAGAGTCGCACGAACGTAGGCGCGACCCTCTCCCCGAACCCCTTGCTCGATCCCCATCTCCCTCGCAGCCTCACTCTCCCGATCTCATCGCCTCATCTCCCTCGATCCCCTCCTGCTTCCCTCGCGTCGCCACTCTTCTTGATCTCCATGCCCAGGTCCATCCCTGCAGCTCATCTCCCTCGTTCCCACACAGCGACGCCGTCGTCGAGCCCCACCAGGATCCAGTCGCCCTCACCTCTCCGCCATGGCCGTAGCGCCTCCTCTTCCTTCCCCCTGCTCTAAGACGCCAGGGCGGTCGCCCGATGCCCGTCGTTCTCGCTCCGCTGAAGCAGGCCAGCGCCTCCGCTGTCGCCACCGATGACCGTGCCACCTGGACCCCCGTGGCCTCAAGTCCCTCGCCGTCCGGAGCTCCAAGTCCACCACTGGACCCGCTGAAGCTGCTGCCTTGCCTCAGCGACCTCCTCCAGTCGCGCGCCAGTGCTCCCTTCTCCTCCTCGCTACTGGTTCCACCCGCGCCGGAGTACGCGAGCAGCCACAGTTCAACCCCGACGCCCGCCATGGCTCTCCTCGCGCTGCTGCTCCTTGGCTTCGTCCTCTGTCGCGACCATATCCTTCCCCAACGCCCTTGCGGATGCTATTGCTGCAAGACCACCATGACACCATCTCCGGAGCCCAAGTCCGAGGACTAACGCGTTCGGGCAACTCGTCAAGTACACCTTCGTCAAGACTGATGCTTGGACAAGCACCATTTGCGCGGATTACGTCAAGTACCACGCCGTCAAGACCGCCAAGTTCCACTACCAATGAAAGTTTTGGAATCGCCAAGTCAAACTACAACGCGAAGACCATGTACAACTACTGATCCTATGGATGTCACCAAGTACCCCATCGGCAAGACCCTCGACGACCGACGCATAGTATCACTACGTTTGCCATGTACATCTATGCCTAGACCGGACCGGTAAGTCCAAAGAAGCAAGTACCACTCCGAACCATGTACGGCACCGTCATCGAAGACCCGTGTAACGCAAGCGCCAAGTTCAACTACCATCGCGTGAACCACTACTTCTAGTACCATGAACAACTACTTCCACTACATCGCGAGAACGTCTACTTCCACTATGAACTCGATCCGCCTCGAAAACGCACGCTTCGAAGGTATAACCTCGAGACGACCGCCCGTGAATGAATGCATGTGTGATGTATGAGATGCTCGTGCTTGCACCGTGCTCGAATTGTCGCTTGCACATTGTTCCTCGTTTGCCATGCCTCTTACACATGGGACACCCGGTAACTGGGAGCACCCCACCTTCTATCGCATGTCACGCTCCCGCCACACTTCCTTTTGCACTGGTATCTCCATAAGCTACCGGAACCGTTATGTTGCCGTGGCATCATTTTCGGATTCGTTGATGTCGCCCCCTTTTCCTTCCTCCATGGCGACAATGCTTCATATCTAGGTTCATATCAACATTTTCATAAAATTGCATAAACTTGAACATGGCATCCGCATCATGTTAACAACATCAAGAATGTTTAAATTTTTGTTGCATTAAATTACTAATGCACATGAGAAATTACCGGATTTGTTGTTTGATGTTTTCGGCCTCATTTAAAATGCCTCATTGTGTACTTTACTCATGTTTCACCTCTTGCCATGTTAAGAACATTTAATTTTGTTGGGTACATAACCGGGAGTGAACTAAATAATTGAATGTGGTGTTCCGTCTCGTTGCATATTGAGCTCCACTTAATTTGTAGTATTGTTTGTGCACTTTGACATGCCATGCCTCATTAAACCGGACATGCATCATACTTGATTGTGCATCATGCCATGTTTATGTGATGGTTGTTTACCATAATGTTTGCTTCTTTCAAGTGTTGCTTCTTCGGGTTAGTTCCGATAACGTCGCGTTTGTGAGGATTCGTTCGACTACGTCCGTTTGCCTCCTTCATGGACTTGTTCTTCTTCCTTGTAGGATCTCAGGCAAGATGACCATACCCTCGAAATCACTTTTATCTTTGCTTGCTAGTTGTTCGCTCTTTTGCTATGCCATGCTACCTACCACTTGCTATATCATGCCTCCCATATTACCATGCCAAGCCTCTAACCCACCTTTCCTAGCAAACCATTGTTTGGCTATGTTATCGCTTTTGCTCAGCCCCTCTTATAGCGTTGCTAGTTGCAGGTGAAGTTGAAGTTTGTTCCTTGTTGGAACATGAATATTGTTGGGATATCATTATTATCTCTTATTTACTTTAATGCATCTATATACTTGGTAAAGGTTAGAAGGCTCAGCCTTATGACTGGTGTTTTGTTCCACTCTTACCGCCCTAGTTTCCGTCATACCAGTGTTATGTTCCTTGATTTTGCGTCCCTTACGCGGTTGGGTGTTATGGGAACCCCTTGACAGTTCGCTTTGAATAAAACTCCTCCAGCAAGCCCCAACCTTGGTTTTACATTTGCCTAACAACCTATACCTTTCCCTTGGGAGTAATTAACCCGAGGGTCATCTTTATTTTAACCCCCCGGGCCAGTGCTTCTCTAAGTGTTGGTCCGAACTAGAGCCCATTGCAGCGCCACCTCGGGGAAACTTGAGAGCTTGTTTTAGTTGTACAGATTTCTCATCCGGTGTTGCCCTTAGAACGAGATATGTGCAGCTCCTATCGGGATGTCGGCACATCGGGCGGCTTTGCTGGTCTTGTTTTACCATTGTCAAAATATCATTTGTTGACAGTGAGAGTTGTGATGGGCTAAGTTGGGACACCCCTGCAAGGTTTTGAACTTTCGAAAGCCGTGCCTGCGGTTATGGGCAGATGGGAATTTGTTAATGTCCGGTTGTAGAGAACTTGACACTTAACTTAATTAAAATGCATGAACCGCGTGTGTAGCCGTGATGGTCTCTTTCCGGCGGAGTCCGGGAAGTGAACACGGTTCTTGTGTTATGTTAGGACGTAAGTAGTTTCAGTATCACTTCTTGATCACTTCTAGTTCACGATCGCTGCGTTGCTTCTCTTCTCGCTCTTATTTGCGTATGTTAGCCACCATATATGCTAGTGCGTGCTGCAGCTCCACCTCACTACCTTTCCTACCCTTAAGCTTAAATAGTCTTGATCTCATGGGTGTGAGATTGTTGAGTCCTCGTGTCTCACAGGTACTTCCAAACAATTGCAGGTGCCGATGATACCAGTGTAGATGACGCAACTGAGCTCAACTGGGAGCTCGATGAAGATCTTGTTCGTTGTTTTGTGTCTTTTCTAGTTGATCAGTAGTGGTGCCCAGTTGGGACGATCGGGGATCTAGAAATTGGGGTTGTCTTATTTTATTTTGGTTCCGTAGTCGGACCTTGATTGTATTCTGGATGATGTATGTTTAACTTGTATTTGTGTGAAGTGGCGATTGTAAGCCAACTCTGTATCCCTTTCTTATTCAGTACATGGGATTGTGTGAAGATTACCCCTCTTGTCACAAACCTACCATGCGGCTATGCCTCTAAGTCGTGCCCCGACACGTGGGAGATATAGCCGCATTGTGGGTGTTACAAGTTGGTAATCAGAGCCTTCCCAGACTTAGGAGCCCCCTGCTTGATCGAATCGCTGACATTGTTGAGTCTAGAACAAAATGTTTTGAGTCTTAGGATTATATATATCGGAGAGTAGGATTCTTTTTACTCCTTGGTCCCTTCATTGCTCTGGTGAGGCCTCCTGACGTAGAGTTTTGACTCTTCTCTCCTCAAATTTCATGAATTTTTTTTAGGATCATGCGGGTATCTTGGAATCGTTCCGATATTCTTGTGATGAGAACATTATTCTTGGTGCCTCCTGAAATTTAGGGGTTGTGGCAGTGTCCCGGGGAGTTGAGGTCCGAGGTGTTGTTGAAACAATTCTATCGTTGTAGTTCTGGAATACCTGAGTTCGCCGACATCGAAAATCTCTTTTATGTAGTTGTTGGTGAGATAACCTCGACGCCACCCAGTACTGGGGTGGGAGTTTGGGAGTATTGTCATAACTTGTATAACGGATGCTTTTCGAAGGTTGAGGTACACGATTTCCGAAGGTTTCTTGATTATGTGTTGAAGGATGGATACAACTGGATGTAGGAATTGTTAGTTTGGGTGAGATATTATGCTTCCCCTATATCCCCAACACCTGATTGCATAACCAGAAAGTTTCGCGAGTTTATAAGTGGGAATTCAAGTATCACGTAGGATATCTTTCCAACAGACACATGATATGATATGGGGTCTATCATATGTTTGTTCTGGCTTATTCTGCAAGCCAATCCTTTGTTTTGTTTTTAGTTGTGGTATTCGAGTTGCTTCGAAGTCAAGTGTTGATTCCATACCTTCCTTAAGCGCTGTCCTCATATTTCTATGTGGATGCTAATCCTTCTTGCTTATCGAGATTGTCATGCTAATTCTTTTCCAACCGATGTGCTTCTCTTCTAGTTGATCTGATCATTTTCAACATCCGCAACATCAACTCTAAGTTTTCTCAATGGTGTTTGTCCCATCCGTCCCACGTAGCCTTTGTTTTCCCGCCCTCCCACCCTATTCTTCAAGGACTCGGATTTCTTAATCAACTATCCATTTTATTCACACGAAGTCTCTTCATTCTTTTCCTTCAATGTTCTTATCTGGTGATTCTCACGAAGATACTAACGGAGCTTCAAGTTCATCATTATTCATTCTTTTCTTCTTCGCTAGACAAAATTCAAGATTTTAGTGTTGATCACATTCCTTTCCTTGTTTCAAATGTTTTCTCATGTCGGTGCACCTCTTAATCATCCACTTCTCGCTATTCAATTGTTCCGGAGTGCTGAAGATATCTCATAAGATTCAATCTTCCATTCTCAATTTGCTCAAGTTCTTTTGAGGATGTTATCTCATTCAATTCATTTAAATCAACCGGCACATTATCTCTTTTAAATCGTTCAACGGTGTTTCCCTTGAGTGGGCCCTAACCTAGAGGTCTTTTCCCAGGATCTTACCTGACTCTTCTAATTTTCCCGGAGCTATTCTAAAATTCATTTCAAAGTTTGATGTAAGAATGAATTGTCATGAGTCAAATGCCTTTCTCCAAGATCTTTCAAATTCTTTTCATCGTTGGTTCAACCTTTCTATTCTTCATTCCGGAGTGCCTCAATAATTCATCACTCCAAAAAAATACACTTTCGTGATGATACGTGTTTGTCACAGTAGGTCACGTTTTTTGTCATGCATGCACATCCATGACGATTTTATGACAGAATCAAGATAGTCATACCTGTGTTGTCGTAGAAGTGTTCCATGACATTACCAAAATTATCATCACGGAAGTGTGCACTTCCATGATGATAAATCACGCGTCACAGAAGTTCTTTCGTCAAGGGTGACCGACACGTGGCATCCACCGTAACGGAACGCCGTTAATCTATCGGGTCGGGTTTTGGATCCGATAACCCGTTAACAGCCCCAACCAATGGGGATTTTCCACGTGTAAAATCATCATTGGCTGGAGGAAACACGTGTCGGCTCATCATTGGGACAGATGTCATCCACTCATTGGACAGAAGGCGCCTATGATACGTCGACACGTGGCATGACCCAACAGAGGCCCATTCCTGTGAAAAGGCCGGCCCATTTGACTTGGTCAAAAGGTGGCGGGCCGGCCCATGGAAATCCTGTTAATGGCATGTACGCATATAGCCCATTTACAGCCCGCTAACCCAAGGCCCGTTACGCCCTATCCGAATTAGGCCCAGCAGCGTCATCTGGGCCATCCAATATGATTCCAGCCCGTTTTCACTTCTGGCCCATGTATGGCCCATGACGTCTTTCGGCCCATATGAGGCCCTATGTAACTCTTGGCCTATTAATGGCCCGTGGTGAAACTGGCCCGTAATGAACAGTGTATCACTTTATACCCATTAACGGCCCGTGGTGAAACTGGCCCGTAATGAACAGTGTATCACTTTATACCCATTAACGACCCGTTATTCCGTTGGGCCGTTTCCAGCCCATGTTATCTTTCGGCCTTCTCAGAGCCCATTTATTCTTGGGCTCATTTCTAGCATTCGTTTACTTATGGCCCGTTACTGTCATTTTCTTCTTGTGGGCCAAATTCGGCCCGTGGTTATAGTCGGCCCATTTGTGGTCCATTAATAGGTTTGGTCATTTTCATAGCGTCATCAAATACAGCCTATTAACGATGGCCCGTTATGGTCGTCCCATGAACGGACGATTCCAACTCTAGCCTGTTTATGGCCATAATGCGGCCTGTTATTGGCCCATGTTTGGCCAATCGATCATATGGCCCGTATTAGGCCCATTGATGATACGGCCCGTAGAAGGCCCATTGTTTCTACGGCCCGTAGAAGGCCTACTGTTTTTACGGCCCGTAGAAGGCCTACTGTTTTTACGGCCCATAGAAGGCCCACTGCTTCTACGGCCCGTAGGAGGCCCAGTGTCACTACAGTAAATATTAGCCCATGGTTATTGTGGCCTAGTTTTAAAAAATAGGTTATTGCAGCCACTAGCAAACCACGGAAAAAGAACTGCACTGACTACAAGCAAACAAATAAACAAGACAATAAGGAAATAAATAAGCAAGCAACTTATGCTAGGCTATCACGGCTATTACACATATTACATCCACTGGGCATCAAAGTTCGCCACCAGTGCAAATATAGGGAACAAAGCAGCATATAAATGCCGCAGCAAAACAAGTCTAGAACTGAAACCACTTCAGAAGAGTTCAAGAAACAATATCCTGGGTACTGATGATGCTGGCAAGATGTTTAGCAAGCTTATTAACTTTCTCTTGTTTGGCGCTTAAATCCTCCAGTGCTTGCTGTTGCACAAGAAAGTACGCATCTGAATTGTGCAGGGACTTCCTTAGTCCTTCGGCTTCTTGCCGTAGCATAGCTGACTGATGCCTTTCAGCTTGTAGCTGAGACTGAAGAAGTCGAAGTGATTCAGGCAGCTAGTTAGAAGAGCTTGTGCCAGCGGTACTGGCCAGTAACTCGAACACTACATCAATGCAGGACTGTGGGGTTTTCTCACTGTCTACAAGTTCGTTTTTATCACCTTTCTTGGAGACCAACAGGGTTGTCTCACTATCTTGAACCTTATCTGCATTCTTTCTCTACCATTGCATAGTGGGGTGCTCTTCTCCAATATTCTGTTTGCATACTACAAGAGAAACAAGCAGACACATCACATGTTTAGCTTGTAGTATACGAAACTCATTTTGGTAAACCAGTTCAGTAGTAAGGTGGACAGGATAACAGCATGAAACAAACATATATCTATATACTATGGTCAGTGTATTGTCCATATCATTCTAGTTTATGTTCCCTAATCAAGATAGAGACACAGTTCAACTCATATATTTTTAAGACACAGCAGCATAGAAAGAATATAAGTGTGAGAAACTACACAACATTGGCAGCACTTGTAATGTGCATCACATGAGAGCATAACTGTTTATACAACTTAAACTGAAATCAACATAGAGCAAGAAGTTAGAACTGCAATCCAGTTAAAGAAATAGGTTTAAAACATACCTGTTGCGCCATTGGAGTTTCAATTGGATCCTTCAAATTCAAAAGTAGTTGGTATGAGTAAATACAGTGATGCAACAGCAAAGGAGTATTACAGAATCTGACCTGAGAACAGTTGCTCTTCTGCTTTAAATGTGGAGTTTGGGTTAGCTGTGGTGGTCTTCGTGCTTTGGGCACTGCAGTAGCTTTACAAACTGCTCGTGTGGGGGTACTCTGTGGTGGACATAGTGCTTTGTCAACTATAAGTGGGTTACTATCTGCTGGGGTTGCGGTTAGATGGGTTGTAGCTGGTTCTCTGCCCAACGGTGTAAGTGTGCAATATGGAAGAGTCTCGATTATGTGTGGTGGGGCTAGTTTGTGGGCCAGTACAACCATGGTTCTATCTGCATCGACGGGTAGCACTGTCTTTTGTGAAGAACGGGTTTTTGCTCCCTTAGATACTGCCATCACCCCTTCCAATTCAAATGGATGATAAACAAGAAAAGAAATTGAACGTACAGACATTGTATGATAGACAGATGTGGTAATTCACATATATGTTGTCTAACCAAACAGGACAGCATGACACAATTTCACATATATGATGCCTAACTAAACAGGATAGCATGACACCGTTTCAGATATATGATGGATAACTTAACAGGATATAACGGCATAATTCAACATATGATGAGTACCTAAACAGGATGACATGACAAAACTATATGATGTCTTTCTAAAATAGGTTGGGATGAAATAATTCACATACATGTTGTCTAAGTATACATGATGGCTTGATATAATTGACATAATTGATTCATATACTAAGCAGCTAGCACTCGCATTTATGATCTCTAAATTAACCAGATAGAATTCAATATTGTGCATATGATGTCTAAACTACGCAATGCAAGACACCATGTGAATCATATGAGAAATATAAACATTGCAACTTAGAGCATACACCTTAGGTGGGATATAGGACTGGTCATCTGTCTCTGAATCCTCCTCTGAGGAGCTCCCTGTAACCATCGAGATATATGCTTCAACAGGTACCATTGCCTTCTCTGAAGACCTTGTTTTCACTCCAGATTTTTCCATAACCGGCTCAAATGGCTGATACACATGAAGAGTAGTTCAATATACACAGATTGTCGACAAATGGAATACGTAATGAAAAAAAAAGATGGCATGAGATAATTCACATATATGATGCCTGGCTCCATGGCGGTGCATAATTCACATATATGATAACTGGCTGAAAAACATGGCATTGCATAATTCACATATCTGATATAGAAAGCAAATAGGAGGCATTCACACAAAGCATGTCTAATCTAAGCAGATGGCATGGCAATACAAGACACCATATGCATGATATGAGCAATATAACCCAGCCAAGTTAGAGCATGCACCTCGGGGGAGGGGGGGAATACGACTGTTCATCTCTCTCTGAATCCTCCTCTGAGGAGCTATCTGTAACCAGCAAGAAATCTGCATCGACAGGTAGCACTGACTGCTCAGAAGACCTTGTGTTCACTCCAGATTTTCCCATGACCGACTCAAATGGCTAATGCACAGGAAGAGTAGATGAATGTATAAACATTGTTGACAAATGGAATACATTATGGAAAAAATATGGCACGATACAGTTCACATATACGATGACTGGCTAAATAGGATGTCATTGCATGATTCACGTATATGATGCCTGGCTAAAGAAGATGGCATTGCATAATTCCCATATACTCCCTCCGTTCCTAAATATTTGTCTTTTTAGAGATTTCAAATGGACTACCACATACGGATGTATATAGACATATTTTAGAGTGTAGATTGACTCATTTTGTTTCGTATGTAGTCACTTGTTGAAATCTCTAAAAAGACAAATATTTAGGAATGGTGGGAGTATGATATAGAAACCAAACAGGTGGCATTCACACAAAGCAAATCTAAACTAAGCTGATGACATATAAGATGTATAATGTAAGCAATGCAAGGCGCCATATGCATGATATGACCAACATCAGCATGCCAGGTTAGAGCAAACACCTCAGGTGGTAAACAGGCGTGGTCGGCTCCTTCTGAATCTCCATCTGAACAGTTATCTTCCTCTGGAATACAATCTGGAAATGCAGGAGGGGGGGCACTTCGCCCACCATGGAGCGGCATCTGCATGACATTATATTCGCACGCAACGGTCTTCTATTTTTCTCTACATGTTCAGTACGATTGTGTACAATATCTGAGATACATAATAAAAAATAGTTAGATTTTGTAAGGCCTAAGGGGTGCATGCAAAAGTCAAGACTGATGGTAGCAAACGAGTGGATGGATCCAAAACTAATGATAGCAGGTAGATTATAGCTTCAGTTTAAAAAGATAGACAATGGATCATCTATTGTTTGTTGCCCACCCAACATGAACCACATAGAAGACCCCAGATGAACCAGATAGTAGACAGATACTATTCGTTGCTGGCTCGATATGAGACCCATGAGCAATTCAAAACTCAAGATTGAACGATAAAGTAGCAGGTAATAATAATCGATGTATAACGTAAGCAAACACGAAAGACTGTGACCTCTCTTCTGGAACTGTGTAGTCCTCAGGTTCATCTGCTCAGTCGATGATGGTAATGCAGTTGGCGTGGCTGCCGGCAACGGGGAAGATGATCTGGGGCGGCGAAAGGAAGTCTGCAGGGGGATCTCTGCTGCAGTGAACGCTTCTGTCGATGGTGCACCTCAGGTGGGGTGGATGACGGCACGGCAGGAGCAGGACATAACACACAGAGTTTTCTTTGACACCTATCTGAAAATGAAGTAAATTTGTAAGGGATCGTTAGAATTGGAGGATTCTATAAATGCAGGGACAAGAAAAACACAGGAATAGGATAGGAATGCATGTGCAAAATAGAGCATTTGGAAACATAGGATTTCAGTCAACCTGGGTGTTTCGCTCACATGAATTGGAAGAACAGAGGAATGGAGAAACAAAGTGATGCGACGAGTGTACAACCTCTTTGGCATTGCCTTGTGGACCTCAGCATCGTTGGGTTGGACATGGAGGATGGTGATGATGCTGGTGTGACTGTCGGAGGCGGGGAAGAAGATCTGAGGCCTCTGGAAACGGCGCCGAGGGTACTGCTCCGCTGTGATGGACGGTTCCGTCGTTGGAGCACCTCTACTAAGGTGTACGGCGACGAGGCTGAAGCATGACAAGACAGACAACGTTAATCTGAAGTGGGACCCTAATATCATCTGCAATAGATGATGTAAAATACATCACCAAAAAGTGCTAGATGTAAAACGCATCAGCCGCGCCACGGCCGCTCCGACAGATGTTGTAAGTACTGTTCACTTTGAACTTAACTGAAGAAAATGAACTTCATAGTCAAAACTGAATTTTACTGTCAAAACTGATCGAACTAGTAACAGAGCATTGCAATAGATGTTTAGGGCATTCGAGCACTAGTAGCAGAGAAGCAGTGATCTAAATCAGCAGACGCTCGAGCAAGGAATGCACTAGCAGAGAGCAAGTCATGCAGTAGCACCGCGAGCGAATGCTAAAGCAGCAACTCCTATAGCTGTCGGAGGTCGTGCAGCAGCAGCAGTAGCACAAGCAAGAGCAAGAGCAGAGCAGTAGCATGAACGAAAGCAGGAGCAGTGCAGCAGGCGACTGACAGCAAGAACAGAGCTGCAGCACGAGCGAGAGCCGGAACAACTGCAGTTAGTGTCATTGTGGAAGTCGCCGCCGAGGAAGCAATGACATGGGGGAGAGACGCCGTGGATGATGTGGCCAGCGACGGTGCCGTCGATGGAGACACGCCATGTCTACTCGGCATCGAGCACCGGCAGCCCCATGAGATCGAATAAAAGATAAAATGCAGCGGTGAGTGCAGAACCTCCTTGGTGGCGTCGAGTTGGCCTCGGCTTCATCGGAGGAATTGCTGAGGGTGCTGCGGTTCCGGTGGGGCAGGTCAAGACGACGCTGTGGGGATTGAGGAGGGGCGATAGACGAGGCAAATGTCAGGGCAGCTCCTTGGAGGTGGAGGACGGGGCGGCTGATCTGGCAGGACGACGAGATCGACAACGGATCCTCATCCGGTGCGGTGGATGAGGGACGGCGAGCTGTTGCGGTGGACGACGTAGTCGGGGAAGAGTCTCCGGCTGGGCGGCGGTCGGGAGGCTGGCGGAGGAGCATGGGGTTTCGCGGGTTTTGGCGGCCTCGGTGTATGAATGGGGGTGAAGGGGGAGGGGGGAGCCAAGCTTAGGGACTCGCTTATCCGAAATGTAGGGTAAGTTACCAGCGTACCCCCACCGGTTTTGACACCGCGACGTGGAGCTTCATTTCCAGCTGAGGGGTAGAAGGTGGATTTCGCGTGTCTGGGCTGCGGGAGGGATTTCGGACGAGGAGGGAGTTCTCGCGCGCGTCCAAATTTTGGGATAACAAGGCGCGGCGTGGGTTGAAGAAGCAGGAGTTTCAAAGCAGGTGAGACAAAAGATACTCGAGCTTGAAAATTTCGGGATAACAAGGTGCGGATTCCTTGTTCGGCAGAACAAACTTAACGTGTAAAAAAACAATTCATACAAGACAAAAGAGAGTCATGTCCCCTTTTAGTACATTGCTATAGATGCCATTGAAAAAACTACAAGAAAAATGTAAAAAAATCAGGAGAACAAGATTACCCTGCACAGTACCAAATCGATTCGCACTTCCCTCAACAACAACAAAAAACAAATCAATTCCCACCAAATAAAGAGTAATGTTCCTTTTTATATGATTACAGATGCCATGATCTCGAATTTCAATTTGTGAATCCACGTTATGTTGAATTCGAATATATCATTAGGTGACCTTGCGGTTTATAATTGATGTAGTCGTACATTTTGATCTTCCATCATATATGAACATTTTACTCCACCATGTGAACATATATATTGTCGTCTACCATATGGACTAAATTTGAATCAATTTTCCTTATTTGAATACGATTGTTGTCAAGTTATACAATAATTTAAATATTATCTTGATAACAAAAAACATACATATAGCAGTAATCATATTTCACTATGAACTACATGTACCATACGCTCTCCAATTCAAATATTTGTATCCATTTTATGTTGAATTCAAATCACAGTACATTATTGGTCTAGGTAGCGAGATGTTTGGGATAATCTAAACCCTGTTTTCATACGTATAATTTTTGGCTGAATTGGGACAAGTTTTGGTATAAGCCTCTTGCAAAACCGGAGATTCTCTCAACAAGCCTCGTGGTTCCGAGAGGGAACGTGTCACCTTTGTGTGCGAAACGATATACACTGCCTCCCCCCTGATTTTATTTACAAAGGCAACATAGAACTATATGAGTGTCCTGTTAAATTTTGGAATTATTTTGGGTTCATTTGGCCTTTTTATACATTAATTGATTTTCTGGACTTTTAATTTAATGTTCATAATCTAAATATGAATTGCATGCACATGCTCCGGTGCACCAAAGTGGGTTGAAAAATCACATGTGTGTCCTTGGTTGAATTTCTAGCTCCCATGGAAGAAATGAGAATGAAATTCAAACATCTGGGCGTCATGACTCGGCCGAGAACATCGAGAAACTTTGATTTTAAATTCATGTAAATCCAAAACTCGCCTGGAAATCATGAAACTTGGCATGGTGTCATGTCATGGCACTAACATGTTGTGGTAAAAAAATTGGGCCGATTTCGAAGCTCGTGGTTCTAAGAGGGAACGTGCCACCTATGAGTGTGAAACGATATACGCTGCTCCCCCTTGAGTTTCTTAACAAAGGCAACATAGAACTATATTAGTGCCCTGTTAAATTTTGGAATAATTCCCGGTTCATTTGTCTTTTTTATACATTAATCGAGTTTCTGGTCATTTAATGTGCATAAGTCAAATTTGAACTACAAGCACATGCTCTCGTGCACCAAATGATGAGGACATCCCAGGTTCACCTCGTTTATCATCTTCTCCTGATGATAAATCTCATCCATCAAGTGAAGATTCTAAAAAGAAGATCTATTTGGGTCCCATGACAAGGAGCCGTGTCAAACAAATAGCACAAGAGGTGTACGCACTCCTAGCTTATCATAATTCAAATGAGCATGAGAACTTTATACTGCCTAAATCTCGTGTGCTGATTTTACTTAGGTACAATGTTAAGGACAACCAACAACATTCAGCACATGAAGAAACAAGTTTTGGAGCCCATACAACAAGTTTGAAGAGAACAAGTTTCAACTCTGAAGAAAGCCTTGTTTTGGTGACAAGGACGACTAGTTACACCGCAAGGAAGAATATCAAGCCATCTCAACACTCTATTATTGCATCTGCAGTTCCAGAATTCATCCCAGAACTTGCTGAATCACGCAACGCAAATATATGAGCATCCAGCATGTGTGGGAGTACAAAATGGAGAGCATATGAAGTCTACTTTCAGGAAAATCAAACGGTGCATCATTTGGAGTCCTGAGTCAAAGAATATGAGAGTTCCAATGCAAGCTGTCTAGGGCATTAATTGTTGCGCGAGGCTCCATGAGTTTGCTCCCTTGACCAGCTGGTTAGCACGAATTTGATCCCCTCTTTTGGCCTGGTTTCACACCTAAACTAGGAGGGTTGTTCCTAGTATAAATACCCCTTCCCCCACTTCATCCACAACTCTTTGGCAATTTGATTTCAGCATAGGTTAGCTAAGTGCAACCAGAATATTGTTTGAGAGTTCACTTCCTCCTTAGCTCTTGTAGTCTTGCCTTGTGAGAGGGTAAACTCACTTTGTGATTTTACAACAGCAGCCGTTGAGGCGGCGACCAGTTCGTGCTTCCAACTTCATGCGTGATTGCATGGATTGGAACTAAGAGTGTGGTTGGGCGAATACTTGTCTCTGGCTGTTGCATTTGCAATAGTTAGCTTCGGTCTTTTCAGGTTGCACTAGTTATCCTTTACCCGACAGCGTTGTTGGTTGGGATCGAGGGTTTCCTTCGTACCCTTCAGGTGGCGTTGATTCGCAACATAGAGCAGATCCTTCGTGTTCTTGTTCATCCTAAGAGTCCAGAAAATAGCCCCACAAAAAAATCCCTTTACCCAGCCCTTTGCAGCCTTTAATCTATTATTTGGTGAGTTTTATCAAGTTCTTGTCCACTAGATCTTTGTTTTTAGTTGTTGAGTTTCCCCCCATCCAATCTTGTGTGTTTGTGTTCATTTTCGTGCACATATTTCAGATCTGCATCCTCCACCAAATCATGCATATCTTTGTCATCCGGAGTCCGTTTTGAGTGTTTTTGTGCATTTTGAAAAGCCCACACTGTGTGCTCTCCATTCATCCTTGTTAGATCTGATTCCCATCGTGTTTTCCACCTAGTAAAATCAGATCAGTTCGTGTGTGTTTGCTGCCAAAGTTTTAGCTGCATGTTCTTGTTGGTTGACTTCATCTATTGTGATTTTCGTGATTCCCCCAAAGTGTGTGTGCAGATCCAAGTCCCTTGTTGAAAGTTTGTCAAAAAAGAGCAAAAAAAGAAGAAAAGAGGCAAAAAAGAGATCTGCCCAAAGAAAGAATGTGTGTGCAAGAAGCAAAAGAGAGAAAACTTGGGACTGTTCTTCACTTGTATCTTGAGAAATCCCTGTTTGTGTTGTGAGCTGAAACGTGTCAAGTGTGCAAAGTCTTCAATCCTTGCTTGTAGCAAATCTGATTCCTTGGCGAGAGTTGTGTGTACCTCACGTATATCTCATTCATCAACTAAATGCATTAGAATCTTGTGTGGATGATTACTTGGTTCAACAATATCTAGATTGCAGATTAGTGCATCTTTTGCTACATATATACCCCACCCAAACTCCATCAAACAGCCCCGCATGTGCACCCCGAGACTTGTATTCGCTTGATTATCACTCTTTGTATACGAACCACTGACACCATGGTTGAGCATGATTCTGCTCTCACTTGGAAGTTACATGAGCTTCGGTTGGTAAGTGAGGTGAGCTTGAGTTAATATCCACATATATGCTTCTAGTGCTATAGGGCTTTTGGAGAACTAACCATGACAGGTGAAGAAAACAAGTATGATGTTGAAGGAAATGTGCATGTCAATCAGCCCGTCACATGGTTTCACTTCAACGCATTACGTGATCATCCACGCCGAGAGTTCAGAAATAGCCTTGACCCAATTGAAGAGAAGCAAGACAAGTTGTCGAGAGATTTGCAACAACTTATGGGTAATGTTGATGAACAACTCACTCAGAACATGGCAGCCATGAGGACTGGTATTGTTGCTGATATTGTGCCAGAGCTTCGTCAGAACCAAGAAGATGCAAGTGTCCATGGTGAAGAACAAAATGTAATTGATGGGGAAGGTGCTGCCTCCAATGCACAAGCTAGAAGAAACCGTGCTCCTGCTCCCCATGCCATGGACCTCCCGGTCTGGGACGTGGTCATCATGAAGCTACTGCTGGTCGTGGTCTTAGAGGAGGCCACCGAAGAGCAAATCTGCACCATGAAGGTAGTGGAGATGAGATTGATGAAGATGAAGATGGCATGCACCAGAATGACAGATTTCATCATCGTAGAAACTATGGTCGTGGACGGCAGGAGGAGGAGAGGTTTGGAAAGCTGAAATTTACCATGCCCAAGTTTGATGGTGGATCTGATATAGAAAGTTATCTCACATGGGAATTGAAGGTTGACAAGATTTTCCGCATGCAAAACTACTCAGAAGAGAAGAAATTAGCAATGGCCTCACTTGAGTTTGAAGACTATGCTCTAATTTGGTGGGAGCAAGTTCAGATTCAGCGAGAAGAAGAAGGAGACCATGTTGTTGCTACATGGACAGAAATGAAAAGAGAGATGAGGGCAAGATTTTTCCCAAGGCATTATAGACGTGACATCTTTGATAAGCTCCAGAATTTGAGGCAAGGAAAGTTATCAGTTGAGGAGTATCATAAGGATATGGAGAAGGCAATGATAAGAGCCAACGTACATGAAGATGAGGAGCAGTCCGTGGCAAGGTTCCTCTATGGGCTAAATCCTAATGTTAAACGAGTGGTTGATTTGCAGCCATATCGTAATGTGGTAGAGCTGGTACATCTTACTTCTAAGGCTGAACATCAATTGCAAGAAGACTCGAAGAAAAATAGAACTACACCCTTCACAGCTCGAGCTACATCAAGTGGGAGTAAGTTTGTACCTCAATTCAATGTTGGTCGATGTATTATGACTAGTTCTGGTGGTGGAAATCAGCCCCATGCACGTGCAACCACGAGCAGAAATGATGCATCAAATTCGAAGGAGAAGAGCAAATTTGCAGCTCCTAGTTCATCCTCCATTGGCTCCACGGGGAAAACTAGTGAGATAGAGTGCTTTACATGTAAGGGACGTGGCCACATGAAGAAGGATTGTCCCAACAAGTGTACCATGCTGATCACCGAGAATGGAGAATATGGGTCTTGTAGTGAACCTGAAGAAGAAACTGAATATGGTGATGAGCAAACCTATTGTGATTATGAGCAAGGTGCGTCTCTTGTTGTCACTAAAGTTTTGAGTGTGCAGATCAAAGAAGCTGAGAATGGACAACGACACAATCTGTTTCAAACAAGAGCCAAAGTACAAGACAAGGTATGAAAGGTAATTGTTGATGGTGGGAGTTGTCACAATCTTGCAAGCAAAGAAATGTGTGATAAGCTTGGCCTGAAGCTGCTACAACACCCTTATCCATATCATATACAATGGTTGAGTGAATGTGGAGAGATTAAGATCACACGCATGGTACAGGTGCAATTCAAGATTGGAGATTATAATGATACCGTTGAGTGTGATGTGGTGCCAATGAAGGTGTGTCACTTGCTATTGGGCAGACTGTGGCAATATGATCATTCAGCTCAACATTGTGGTAGAACCAATCAATACACCATCAAGTGGAGAGGAAAGGACTTGGTGCTTAGACCCATGACACCCCAACAAATCATGGCTGAGCACTTGCAGAAAGTTTCTGAAGTAAAAATAGTGAGTAAGAAAGAGGGAGAGAAAAAGAGTGAGAGAGAGAGATCCACAAATCGGTGAGTGAGCGCCACAAGCCAAATCTGAGAGTGAAGAATAAAAGAGAGGGAGAGAACTTAGTAATGTTAGCCACCAAATCAGAACTGAGAGATGTGAGGCTCAACCCAAATCAAGTGGTCCTTGTACTTGTGTACAAAGATGCTTTGCTTTCAGCTAAGGACTTAACATGTCTCCCTAGTGCTGTTTGTGATGTCTTGCAGGAATTCAAGGATGTTTTTTCGGAGGATGTACCCGCTAGTCTACCTCCCTTGCGTGGCATAGAACATCAGAGTGACCTCATTCCAAGAGCATCACTTCCGAATCGACCTCCCTACCGCACCAATCCTGAAGAAACAAAGGAGATACAAAGGCAGGTACAAGAACTTTTAGATAAAGGTTATGTGCATGAAAGCTTAAGTCCTTGTGATGTACCTGTGATTTTGGTGCCCAAGAAAGATGACACATGGCGATTGGTAATGGATTGTAGGCCTATCAATATTATAACTATTAGGTATTGTCATCCTATTCCTAGGTTAGATGATATGCTTGATGAATTGAGTGGCTCTACTGTTTTCTCTAGAATTGATGTGAGGAGTGGATACCATCAGATTAGGATGAAAGAAGGATATGAATGGAAAACTGCTTTCAAAACAAAATTTGGGTTGTATGAGTGATTAGTCATGCCTTTTGGATTAACTAATGCACCAAGTACATTCATGAGATTGATGAACCATGTTTTGAGAGCTTACATTGGCAAATTTGTTGTTGTGTACTTTGATGACATCCTAATCTATAGCAGATCCATTGAGGAACATGTTGAACATCTAAAACAAGTGCTGAATGTGCTAAGGACAGAAAAACTATATGCTAACGTTGAGAAGTGCTCCTTTTGCACAAACAAGGTTGTTTTTCTTGGCTATGTCGTTTCAGGACAGGGAATTGAAGTGGATGAATCTAAGGTGGAAGCAATCAAGAATTGGCCAACTCCAATGAATGTAAGCCAGGTGAGAAGTTTTCATGGCCTTGCTGGTTTATACAGGAGGTTTGTGAAAGATTTTAGTACAATTGCTGCACCTTTGAATGAATTGACAAAGAAAGGAATTCCCTTTAAATGGGGTGCACCACAAGAAGAAGCATTTCTTGATCTTAAGAAACAATTAACTGAAGCACCTTTGCTGATTCTACCTGATTTCACTAAAACATTTGAGATAGAATGTGATGCTAGTGGAATAGGTATTGGAGGTGTGTTAATGCAAGAACGAAAACCAATAGCATATTTTAGTGAGAAGCTGAGTGGTGCACAACTGAAGTATTCTGTTTATGATAAAGAGTTGTATGCCTTGGTTAGACTGCTTGAAACTTGGCAACACTACTTATGACCTAAAGAGTTTATTGTACATTCTGATCATGAGGCCTTGAAACATTTGAAAGGCCAAGCTAAACTGAATCGCATGCATGCTAAATGGGTAGAATTCATTGAAACGTTCCCATATGTTGTGAAGTATAAGAAAGGAAAGGAAAACATGGTTGCTGATGCTTTGTCCCATAGGCATGTTCTTTTGACACAATTAGAAGTGAAGGTACCAGGAGATGAGAGCTTAAAATAACTGTATTGCACTGATCATATATTTTCAGAACCATATGCAAAATGTAAAGGGAAAGGTTGGGATAAATACCATGTGCATGATGGGTTCCTTTTTAGGGCTAACAAGTTGTGTGTTCCAGATTCATCGGTTAGGCCTTTGTTGTTGCAGGAATCACATGCAGGAGGATTAAGAGGACACTTTGGTCGTGCGAAGACTTATGATCTATTGGCCGATCACTTTTATTGGCCAAAGATGAGGAAGGATGTTGAGAGATTTGTGCAGCGATGCATCATATGCCACAAAGCTAAGTCTAAACTAAACCCCCATGGTTTATATACTCCCCTACCTATTCCAAATCCTCCTTGGGAAGATATTAGCATGG
This sequence comes from Triticum urartu, assembly GCF_056163025.1. Lineage (NCBI taxonomy): Eukaryota > Viridiplantae > Streptophyta > Magnoliopsida > Poales > Poaceae > Triticum > Triticum urartu. The sequence goes on along the minus strand of NC_141873.1, from coordinate 183,476,789 downwards.
ATTTTGTTTTAGGACTGCCTAGGACTAAGAGGGGGAGGGATCAGTTTTTGTTGTGGTTGATAGGTTCTGATAAATGGCACACTTTGCCGGGGTACTGATCCACGGGCACCTATGGGACCGGCGGACCGAGTCCCTTTCGGTTCGGCGGGGGCGGAGATCGTGCAAAGAGCAAATCGAGGCGATACACGCGAGCGATTTACCCAGGTTCGGGCCGCACGGATGCGTAAAACCCTACTCCTGCATTGTGGTTTGTATTGATTTCTTTCTCGGGAGCGCGGAGTGCTACAGTACACTTCAGCAGCTAACGAGACCGAGCGTGAGTGTATCTGAGCTAGCTAACCCCCCCTACATTGCGCATGGGCCTCCTTTTATATGCTCAAGGGGTCACCGACAGGTGGCAACGTAGACAAGGGTAAAAATGTAAAGGTGCTGCGGTAGGTACAGCTACCTACTACAGTGTATCATACCTAACCCTGACGGCAGGGGACAAGGGCATTAAATGCCCGTCTGTGTCGCCTAAACAGTGCAAAAAGGGACCGTCAGGGACGCCACCGCTCGCCACGATGGCAATCTTATCAGCGCCGCTTGCCACCGCATGCCGCTGGCTGCACAGCCTCCCGCCACGTACACCTGGAAGGGTCCCAGAGCGACACGTTGGTGGGTGTGCTGGAGCGCGGGCACAGAGTAGTGGCTTGCTGCGGCAAGCGCCTTGCCGCGGTCGTTGTCTTGTCGTGCCCGGGAGCTTATCGCTCACCGGGCCTTGCCGGGACGCGTGGCGCGTCGCGGCAAGATCCTTGAGATGCCTTGGTTGGCCTTCCCGGCAAGATCCTCTTGTCGGGGTCTTGAGGTGCCTTGGTTGGCCTTCCCGGCAAGCTCCTCTTGCCGGGGTCTTGTCTCTTTGACTTGGATACTTTGTTCTTGAATGGCTCCAAAGGAACCACGGAGGACCTTGGCGGTCACCCGGCAAGCCTTGCCGCGGGATGCTGCGACTGCCCGTGCACAAGTTCGGGATACTAGGGTACCCCTACTCTAGTACACCGACAGGAGCCCCCGGGCCTGGGCCATACACGGTGCCGAGCGCTGTTGGGCCAGGCCCAAAACAGGGCACGGGCACGCGCGGCCTAGGTTACGCCATATCTCACTCCGTATCCACCGCGCCCTCCCCGAACGGCACGCGTTGAATGCGGCGTCGTGGGAGAGATCGTGGGTGGTTTCTTTATTCAGAAATGCGGAACGTCCGCCCTCTCCCTCTTTTATAAGCAGGGGAAACATGGGCAGTTCGCCCACTCGCCCGTTGCTGTTCCAATCTCAGAAATCTCCGCCGCTCCCTCGCCTTCCCAAAGCTGAGAGAGAGAGAGCAGCGCTCCGCCCCCCATCACCACCAGCACCACCAACGCCGTCAACCTCCTCCACTGCTTCCGCCATGGCTCCAAAAGCCGACAAGGGGAAGGTCGTGAAGTCAACCGAGGCGCAGCGGCTCACGGCGCTGCGGAAGAAGCGGGCCGTCTTCCCCCCCAAGCTTGCCGCGAAGGAGCTGAGGGAGAACTACTACCTCTTCTGGTCGACGGAGACGCGCGCGCATCCGCGCACGAAGGTACTCCCCGCCGCCGCTTGGAAGAAGGCCCCAAATGGATAACCTTTCTTCGCATTGTTCTTCTACTGCGGGCTCTGCCCGCCTTTCTCTAAATTCTTCTGCGACATCATGAATACCTACGGATTCCACCTCCTTGACTTCACCCCCAATGCCGTTCTGACCATGGCAGTTTTCGCACATCTCTGCGAAAACTTTGTCGGTGTCCATCCCAACGTAGCCCTCTTTCGCCACTTCTTCATACCCCGAGTAGAGAGAGGAGAGCCTCTATCCGGCGGAATCGCCTGGATCTCGAGGGCCGGCAAGAAGGAAACCTATCTGGAGGGAGAATTCCACAGCAAGTGGGAGGAGTGGAGAGCAGACTGGTGCTGGATTGACGAGGAGAACCCGCAGCCATTCACCACCCGGCGCCGAACCCCGGTAGCACGCGGCAGTGATTGGAGTGACGTGGCCCCGGAAGATGACAGGCTGAAGATTGCTGTCACCAGGATCCTACGCCTCAGGCTTGCCGGGCTCACTGTAGGTGCTGTTGGCGCAGATTTCCTTCGCCATCGCATCGCCCCCCTGCAAGAACGGGGGAGGCCCACTTGGGAGTTCAAGAACGCGGCAGATATCATGAGGCTGCGGCCGGGCCTCAACTTCAACTTCACAGTTCTGGAGCTCAACGTGATGCTACAGGAGCTCTTCAAGTATGACCCCCAACATCCTGAAGTTTTCAGGTTGCCGGGGGGCGTCGTTCCGCTGTGCAACAATTCCTCGCTCGACCGCATCCATGCAATGATGCCGGAGTGCGACTCGCATGGAATTGTGCCAACTTGGCAGGAGCCTGCAGACGACGTCGTGCAGCAGTTCTTCGATGACTTGGTGGAAGTGCCGATCTGCTCTGATGAGAAGGATGGCCTCACCCGCGACACCACCGACGAGGAGATGACGCGCATCGCCACTAGGTTGGAAGAGGCGGCGGCAGCCGCGGCCGTGGGTGAATTTGGATTCACCGTGTAGGAGGCAGATGCAGCAGAAGCGGCAAGCCATGCCGAGCGAGGGGAGCCCGCCGGCAAGAAGGAGCTTGCCGGGTGTGACGCTGAGCCGAGCGAGCCCGCCAAGGACACGAGCGGCTCGTTGGAAATCAACTCCTCTTCCTCCTCATCTTCGGGCAGCTCGCCGCAAGCAGAGCCTCCATCCCCACCAAGAAGGCGTCTCCGCAAGGCCGGTGATGTGGCGGAGTGGCAAGCGGGTCAACAGTCACCACGCCGCGTGACACGCTCCACCGCGGCAAACACCGTTGCCGCGGGAGCGCCTCATGCTGCGACGGCAACTGGAGCGGAGTCTAGCCGGACCACCGCTTCAGTTCCTGCCGCTGCTCACGCCGCGCCGGCAGCCGGGCGGGGTCGTCTCAGACCACCGCCACTGCTCCCGCCAAGCGGCCAAGGGAAGCTTCTCCTCCGCCTCCTCGCGCCGGGCGCGCGCCGGACTTCGACTTCTCCGCGTTCATCTCCGACGAGGAAGAAGAAGAAAAGTAAGCTTCTCTTGCTGTACTTGTAGTTCTTCAATTCTTGCTATTTTTCTTGTATCTCATTTGCTTTTCTTTCTGAACTTGTTCCTCTTTAGGACTCTGGTCCAGAGAGCGGCAAAGAGAGCTAAGGTCCCGGTGATCGTCATCGAGGACGAGCCCACTGCGACAGAAGGTGGCGCGCCCGAGACAACCTTGCCGGACCCGGCGACTTTTCTCCAGAGCAGCCCCCAGCGTAAGTGTATGATTTACTTTCTGCTGCGAGGCGTGCATGGGTGCTTGTCTTTGCTGACATTTGCTTGTTGATTTGTGCAGGAGCAGAGCAGCCCCACCAGGAGCCAAGGGGGAATCCCCCGACAAGGGAGAACTCTCCAACAAGGGAGGGCTTTCCGGTAAGGGAGAAGTCTCCGGCAAGGGAGGGTTCTCCGGCAAGGGACAGCGCCAGCGGCCCTCCGACGGCGGAGAACCTGACTGCAGAGACTGGCACAAGTAATCCTTTTGCTTCAAAACCTCCCTTGGGTTCTTCTTCTCTTGATCTTCTTTTTGTTGGATATTTGCTTGACTCTTCCCCCTTTTCCGGCCGTCAGACCCATCCGCTGCAGAGCAGATGGAGACCGAGGTCGCCGCCGACGAAGCAGCCGGTGGTGGTGATGCCGCCGGTGCAGAGGCCGCCAAGGCTGCCGCCACGGCAACTGGCGAGGGGTCTGGCGATCGCACTGACGGCCCTGAGGCCGCAGGAGCGTCAGGCGCTGCACCGACCATCGACTCGTCCGCCGGTGCCGCAACGCCAGGCTCTGAAGAGCCCCAGCCAGGCGTATACTTGAAGGCCGGTGAAGGCGTCTTCATCAACCTCCCCTGGGCGTCGAGCTCCAGGGCGCCGGTCGAGGGAGAGATCTTCGACGGGGAAGTGCTCGCCTCCGCTGGGCTGACGCTGGTCGACGCGCCAAGCAGCAGCAGCAACGAGTCTGAGGAGGAGCGGCGTCTTCATCAACGAGGGAGAGATCTTCGACGGGGAGCGCGCGGCAAGCCAAGCTGGAATCCCGCGAGGCGCTTGTCGCAAAGGCGGGAGTAGACATTGAAAAGCGCGTGGAAGAGCTCGGGGGTTTCCACCGGGAAGCCCTCCAGTCCCTGGCGGAGGAGCGGGAGCAGCTCGCTGAAGCGGAGAAGGTCTTCCTCCTCGAGAAGGCTGAAGTCGAAGAGTGGCAGCGACTTGCCGCTGTGAAGCTAGCCGCGGAGGAGGGCGAGCTGGCGCAGCGGAAGGTCAATCTTGACGCCCACGAGGAGGAGCTTGCCGCGCGCGAGGAAAAACTCGGCGGAGCCCTCAAGCAAGCAGAGGACGCTGCCGCCACCGCCGAGGCCGCCAAGAAGGAGTTGGAGACGAAGGTGGCGCAGCTAGAAGCCGATCTTGCCGAGAAGGGCAAAGAGCTCAGCGCCGCCAAGGACTCCAACGCGGATCTTGAGTCGAAGCTGACCACTTTGACCAGGACGCTGGACGGCGCCAAGAAGCAGGAGGCGGCCTTGAAGGAGGAGATCAAGGCCGACAAGGCGCTGCTAGAGAGTGTTGCCGCTACCCAAAACGCCTTCAGGGAGACTGTGGAGCATTGAACGGAGAGTCTTGTGGTTGCCGCCACAGATATTGACAGGGACTTGGCACAGCTGGGGATGGAGGATCTCGGGTATCCCTCCGACGAGAACCTTCAACCCAGTGCCAAGCTCGTCTTGTTCTTCAAGGGCGTGGCGACAGCCCTCCAGCGACTCCGGGAGAGGATCCCGAAGCAGCTGGCCGACGAGTCGCGCAAGATCTGCGCAGGAGCCCTTCAGAAAGTGTTGGTGAAGGTGGCCTTCCGGAATCCGGGCCTCAACCTCTCCAACGTCCTCAGGATCCTGCCACCGGATGCCGATCTGGAGGCGCTCAAGGCCCTTGTCGCACCCATTGTGGACAAGGTGAGCGGGATCAAGAGGATCGAAGGCGATCGCGTAGATTAGGCTGCCCATTTCTTCTTTTCTTGTCGCTGTTTGTCATGTTATGAAAACAATCTATTAGAGCGGCGACAAGCTATCTTTGTAATATAACTCTATTCTAGGCAATGATTGCAACGTTATTCCCTTTACTTGGTTCCTCCCTTTGTATGTCTTTTTACCCTACGCTTTTAGGGAACTTGCCGGTGCAAGCACCAGAGCCGCGAGCGCTGAGTGCGGGACGTCAGCAGCCTGCTGGCGGTGCCGCTACCGACAAGAAACCTTGTCACGACTAGTTGCAGCTCGCTTAAGTTGTTGAGCGGACTCGAAACAAAGTAAGGGCGCAACTAGCTACGAGTTGGTTCCTCCGCGCACAGGTTTTCCATACAAAGTGCGGTCGTTCAAGGGAGATAACTTAAAAATTTTAAAAATCTGATTGCTCAAACTTTGGCAACTTAGCTTTTCTGTTGTTTGCTTCCCGGCAAGGCGAAACTTTCTTGAACGACGCCTGGTCCATACCATCGTCTCCTCCTTTCCCCCCCCGGCAAACTTGTGGGCGAGGGGAACCTTCCTTTCAAAAGAAAGAAGAGACAATACAGATATGGAGCTTTACGGCTCGTTATTGCTTACCGTGGAGTAGGTGCTGCACAAAGTGTCAGATCATATATGCCAAAAATAGAAAGCATGAAATTGACAAAATGTGCGGAGCACATGAGCTTTACTTATGCACGGGGTCTGCGCCTGGCTTTGCACAAAGGATTACATGCAACAGCGGCAAGACTTGTACAAAAGGTGGTTGTCGGAACAGGTTCCGGCAACCGCGCCTTACGGGTAAAACTTACGAAGATGCTCAATGTTCCAGGAATTGCTCACCGGAATGCCATCTTCGGTCTCAAGGCGGACAGCGCCAGGCCTAGTGACTCGTTTCACCCGGTAAGGGCCTTCCCACTTCGGCGTCAACTTGTTGGAATTCTTGGCGGACTGAACACGCCGAAGAACAAGGTCGCCTTCCTCGAGACTTCTGGCGTTAACTTTGCAGCTATGGTAGCGGCGCAAAGCTTGCTGGTAGCGAGCAGCTCGCACAGCAGCCTGAAGACGGTCTTCCTCAAGGAGCACTGCGTCATCTTGTCGCAGCTGCTCTTGCTCAAGCTCATCATAAGCGAGCACTCGAGGTGACCCGTATACGAGTTCCGTGGGGATAACTGCCTCTGCTCCATAGACTAGAGCGAAAGGTGTCTGGCCAGTGGCTCGATCTGGCGTCGTCCTGATCGACCAAAGAACCACCGGCAGCTCCTCGATCCAGTTTTTTCCGCACTTGTGCAGCCTGTCGAAAGTTCTGGTCTTGAGCCCGCGCAGCACTTCAGCATTTGCCCTCTCCGCTTGACCGTTGCTTCTCGGGTGAGCAACAGAAGCGAAGCAGACCTTGGCGCCAAGATCTTGGACGTACTGCATGAAGGTGCGGCTCGTGAATTGTGTACCATTGTCGGTGATTATCCTGTTAGGGATCCCGAAGCGGCAAACAATCGACCTGAAGAACTTGACTGCTGACTGTGCTGTCACCTTCCTCACTGGTTCCACTTCCGGCCACTTTGTGAACTTGTCGATTGCAACGTACAAGTACTCAAAGCCCCCGATTGCTCGGGGAAAGGGGCCGAGGATGTCGAGCCCCCAGACCGAAAATGGCCAAGATAAAGAGATCGTCTGGAGAGCTTGAGCTGGTTGGTGTATCTGCTTGGAATGGAACTGGCACGCTTCACACTTGGTTACTTGTGCAGTTGCATCTTGGAGGGGTGTTGGCCAGAAGAAACCTTGCCGGAATGCTTTGCCGACAAGTGCTCTTGCGCCAATGTGGTGTCCACATATGCCTCCATGTATCTCTGCCAACAGCTTTTGTCCGTCTTCCCAGTGAATACACTTCAATTTCACACCGTTGAGTCTTCTTTTGTATAGTGTCTTGTCGACAAACTGGTACATACTTGACTGCCGGGCTACTCTTTCCGCTTCTTCTTGCTCCTCGGAAAGTTCTCCTGTCTGAAGGAAACGGACAATCTGCTGCGCCCATGCTGGAGCTTGTGGCTCGACAACAAGGACTAAAGGCAAATCTGCCGCTGCGGGAATATCCGCTTCTACGGCGAGAACCTGCGGATCTGCCGGAGCTTGACGTTCCCCGGCAAGCGTGCCGGAGCAAAACTTGCCGGGAGCTTCTGCTTCAATGGAACAAACCCTGGGGTTTGCCGGAGCAGACTGCTCCTCAGCGCTCTTGGCGTTGATCTTGGGGACTGCTGCGGGAACATCCGCTTCTACGGCGAGAACCTGCGGCTCTGCCGAAGCATGACGTTCCCCGGCAAGCTTGCTGGAGCAAAACTTGTCGGGAGCTTCTGCTTCAACGGGACAAACCCTAGGGCTTGCCGGAGCAGAGTGCTCCTCAGCGCTCTTGGCGTTGATCTTGGGGACCTTCTTGGCGGCGGCTTCGGGAAGCTCTGCCGGCAAATAGTCACCAGAAATCAACTTCCTCTTCTTGCTCTGTCCAGTTGATGGCGTCACAGACGGCTGAGTCAGCTTGAGCACAAAGATCCCTGGTTCCACAGGTAATTTAAGTGTGGCGCACTTTGACAGGCCATCGGCAATGGCGTTCTGAGCTCTTGGAACATGCTCCATTTGTAGGCCGTCAAAGTGCTCTTCTAGCTTTCTCACTTAGTCGACGTAAGCTTCCATCAACGGACTCTGATAGTTCTTGTTCACTTGGCGGACGACAAGCTGTGAGTCACCCCTGATAATGAGCTTCTTGATCCCAAGGTCTGCTGTGATCCTGAGACCGGCAAGCAAGCCTTCATACTCTACAGTATTGTTTGTTGCTTGCTCCTTGGGAAAGTGCATCTGGACTACGTACTTGAGGTGCTCTCCGGCGGGTGCAACAAGCAGCACGCCAGCGCCAGGGCCTTGCAGCGAAAAGGCACCATCAAAGTACATCAGCCACTCTTTGCTTGCTTCCTTGAAGGGGATGCTCGTTTCTGGAATCTCTTCATCTGGTGTTGGCGTCCATTCTGCTATAAATTCTGCCAATGCTCTGCTCTGGATAATTCAAGTACTCTCAAACTTAAGGCCAAAGCTTGACAGTTCCAGTGCCCACTCAACAATCCTGCCTGTCGCTTCTGGATCTGCAGTATCCTCTTCAGCGGAAAGCGGGTGACAACTGTGATCTCATGTGCTTGGAAGTAATGGCGCAGCTTTCTCGAGGCCATGAGAAGGCCGAAAAGCAATTTCTGCACGCCAGAGTATCTTGACCTAGCCCCCTGCAGAAGGGAGCTGACAAAGTAAACTGGGCGCTGCACCATTTTCTTCTGTATTTCCTCGCGCATCTGCGCAGATTCATCTTTGTCGGGACCAGAGCTTGTCGGGGAAGCCCCTTGCTTGTCGCTGGATGTGCTTGCCGTGGTTGCGGGCTCGTCATCTGCCTCCCTCTCTGCTACTAACGCACCACTAACCACTTGATTGGTTGCCGCTATATACAACAGCAACTTCTCTTGTGGCTTAGGTGCGACAAGTATTGGAGGGGAGGACAGGTATCTCTTCAAGTCTTGCAGCGCAGCCTCCGCTTCCGGAGTCCATTTCATTGGACCTGCCTTTTTCAATAGTTTGAAAAATGGCAGGGCGCGCTCAGCAGACCTAGAGATAAACCTGCTGAGAGCAGCCACGCAACCGGCAAGTCTTTGTACATCCTTGACGCGCTTTGGTGCTTCAATCTGCTCAATGGCCTTGATCTTGTCGGGATTGGCTTCAATTCCCCGTTGAGACACGAAGAACCCGAGAAGCTTGCCGGAGGGAACTCCAAACACACACTTCTCTGGGTTGAGCTTGAGGCTGATCTTGCGCAAATTTGCAAAGGTCTCGTCTAAATCTTGAATCAGGGTTGCTCTGTCCTTGCTCTTGACCACTATGTCATCCATGTAGGCTTCCACATTTGTGTGTATTTGTGGCTCAAGAGCGACATGGACTACTCTTGCAAATGTTGAGCCAGCATTTTTTAATCCGAAAGGCATCCGTATGAAACAGTACGTGCCACATGGAGTAATAAATGCGGTCTTCTCCTCATCTTCTTCTGCCATGAAGATCTGATGATATCCTGAGTATGCGTCAAGAAATGAAAGCAAATCACATCCGGCTGTGGAGTCAACAATCTGGTCAATGCGCGGCAAAGGAAATGGGTCTTTGGGACAAGCTTTGTTAACATCGGTAAAATCGATACAAAGTCTCCATTTCCCGTTTGCCTTGCGCACGACTACAGGATTGGCCAACCACGTAGGATGGAGCACTCCTCTGACAAGGCCTGCTGCTTCCAGCTTCTTGATCTCTTCTGCAATGAATTCTTGGCGCTCCACTGCTTGCTTCCTGACCTTCTGCTTGACGGGTCGCGCATGAGGACAAACGGCAAGGTGGTGCTCAATTACTTTCCTGGGAACACCGGGGATGTCAGACGGTTGCCACGCAAACACGTCGACATTCGCCCGCAGGAAAGCAATGAGCGCGCTTTCCTATTTAGGGTCGAGAGTGGCACTGATGGTGAAGGTACCACCAGTGCCGTCCTCCTTGGCGGACACCTTTTTCGTCTCTGGCGGAGCTGCCATCGTCTTCTTACACTTGCCGGTGGAGCTCGATGGTGCGTCCTCGACGGCAGCGCAGCACTACGAAGAGGTGCGCTTGCCGGAGTGGGCATCAGAACTCTTGCCGGACTTGGTCTTCTTCCCCCCGGGAGCTTCAGCGGCAAGTGACTCGCGTCCTGCTGCGGCTGCTGCTTCCCAGTAGATCTTGTCGGCGCAGATAAGAGTGTCCTTCTTGTCACCGGGGACAGAGATGACGCTTATCGGGCCTGGCATCTTCAGCATGTTGTATGCGTAGGGAGAGGCTGCCATGAACTTGGCGAGTGCTGGACGGCCAAGTATCCCATTGTAAGGTAATGGAATATCGGCAACGTCAAAAGTGACCCTCTCAGTCCTGAAGTTCAGCTCGCTGCCAAATGTAACTGGCAACGTGACCTTCCCCTTCGGCTTGCTCCTTCCCGGATTGATTCCTTGAAATGTGCCGGTCTCTTCAAGCTCGCTGTCAGGGATCTGGAGTTTCTGGAGTACAGCGGAGGAGATCAGGTTCAAGCCGGCCCCGCCGTCAACTAGCATCTTAGTGACCTTGAGGTTGCGGATAGTTGGTGAAACCAACATCGGCAAGCACCCGACCGCAGTTGCGCGATCAGGGTGGTCCTCAATGTCAAAGATGATAGGCGTGCTGGACCATTTCAGAAGCTTGCACGATTCGATAGGTGGTTCTGCTGCATTGACTTCCCGCACCCACTGTTTGAGTTGGCGGTGCGAAGTATGCAGAGAAGCACCACCGTCAACGCACAAGACCTCTGTGGCTTTCTGGAACTCCTGCTCACTGGTCTCGACATCATCCATGTCTTCGTCGTCGTTGTCTTCATCGTTGTCGCGGCCGTGGGGAGGTCTATCTCCTTGCCGCTGCTTGGCCTTGCCGCGGCGTCCTCCCCGGCCGGTGCGCTTCTTGCCGGATTCTCCAGCACCTCCTTGGGCCCTCTCCTTGTCGCGTCGCTCGTATTCAGCCTTTTGCTGCTGAACAAGCTGCTCGACTTTCTTGCAGCTCTGGAGGTCATGGCCCTTGGTACGGTGAATCTTGCAGTACTGCTTGTCGGTGCCGTCCTGCTTGTCGGCGACCGCCACATCCTGGCAGTTGGCGCATGCGGCAATCTCCTTGCCGGAGCTACCAACCTTGGCTTTCTTGGCGCCACCTTCGTTGCCAGACTGCTCAACGACTAGCACGTCTTTGCCTTTCTTCTTGTGGTTCCGGGGAATCCAGTTACAGGAGAACCAGGAACGGGGAGCTCTCCCCTTTTTCTGCCCGACTCTTTGATCTTAAGAATGCTGGTTTTAAGAACGAGTGATTGCCCTTCTCCGACCCTTACTGCCCAACCGGAGAGCGGCTTGTTCCGCCGTCGGTTTCTCTTTGTCGGGGCAGCATCCTCGCTGTCAGATCCTTCTGCTCCGGTCTTCTCTCCCGGGAGTTTCCTCCCTTCCTCAGCACGTGCACACTTGTTGGCCAGGGCATACAGCTCACTGACGTCTCTAATCCTGCACATCGACATCTCCTCCCGCATCCTGCGGTTACGCACGTTCTGATGAAACGCGCTGATAACCGCGGCGAGGTGGACGTCTGGGATGTTGTACTGTACACGGCTGACTCTGAATGTACTTGCGCAGGGGCTCTCCTTCCTTCTGGGCGAGCAGATGAAGGTCACTCTCTTGGCCATGAGGTTTGTGGCCGCCTGTAAAGGCGCCGACAAACTGATGGCATAGGTCTGCCCAGGAGGATATGGAGTTGTCCGGCAAGTGCATGAGCCAGGACCTGACGTTGGGCTTGAGCACCAGCGGGAAGTAGTTGGCAAGGATCTTGTCATCCCGCCCCCCGGCAGCCTGCACCGCGATGGTGTAGATGCTGAGGAACTCCGACGGATGCGTCTTGACGTCGTACTTCTCTGGTACGTCTGGTTTGAAATTCTTCGTGCTGGGCCACTGGACTTGCCGCAGCTCACGAGTGAACGCAGGGCAACCTACCGCGTACGACAAGTCGCCTGGTTCTCCCGGCGCATGCATGTCGACAGAGGGCCCAGCGCGCTGGTCTGATTAACGTCGCGCTTCTCTTTGGCGCTCGATGCGAGTATGAGCGTTTTCTTGTTGTCGTTCTTGAAGAACTTGGCGCTGATCGCGACGAGCTCGCGGATCTGACGACGCGGTGGAGTCGCTGTCGAGGTGGATCCGGCGAGACAGCGATCTTGGCCTTCGGGGCGGAGAGTGCACAGAGGTTGCACCCCCACCGGTCTTGTCGCCACCGGCTCGTGCCTGGCTGACTGGCTGCGGCTGTGACGTGCTCGGCTGCCGTTGAGTGTCGCCGTTGGCGAAGCCGATGAGACTCTGAATGGTAGCCCTCAAGTCATCGATCTTGTCTGCCGTTCGAGGGTAGTCCAGGAGCAGTTGAGCTCGCGCCAAAGCTTCCGCTGCAGTGGCGGGTGGCGGTGGCGAACGGTGCGAGGAGCGGGATATGCTCGGACTTCTAACCACGTTAGAAGGAGCAGTATCCCGTCCAGGCGACCGTGTCTCGCTCACGCCAGCATGTTGGTGTGCATGGTGGTCCTGAGCGCTCCGAGATCCACCAGCTCGATCTTGGTCTAGCAAACGCATGGTACCGTGAGTACCATGACGCTGCCGGTCCCGCGCCTCCTGAGATGGGCGCGGTGCATGTACGGACGCCGAGGTCTTGGAGTGCGCCCGGTCGTTGTGGGAGCCGGCTACGCCGCCGATGGGCAGCGCAGCCTTGTCCTTGGACCTGGCAGCACCGTGAGCTCCCTCGTCGACGCGCGTTCTTCCGCCGGCGCCTGCCCCATCAGCCGTTTGCTCCGGCGATGGTGGGTTCGGCACGGACGGAGCAGCCGCCTCCGAAACCTTCTTCTTCGGCGGCATGTTGATGAAGATGATGAAGATCTAGCTCGCGAGAACACCGGATCTGGTTCACACAACTTCGACGCCCCCTACCTGGCGCGCCAAAGATGCCGGGGTACTGATCCACGGGCACCTATGGGACCGGCGGACCGAGTCCCTTTCGGTTCGGCAGGGGCGGAGATCGTGCAAAGAGCAAATCGAGGCGATACACGCGAGCGATTTACCCAGGTTCGGGCCACACGGATGCGTAAAACCCTACTCCTGCATTGTGGTTTGTATTGATTTCTTGCTCGGGAGCGCGGAGTGCTACAGTACACTTCAGCAGCTAACGAGACCGAGCGTGAGTGTATCTGAGCTAGCTAACCCCCCCTACATTGCGCATGGGCCTCCTTTTATATGCTCAAGGGGTCACCGACAGGTGGCAACGTAGACAAGGGTAAAAATGTAAAGGTGTTGCGGTAGGTACAGCTACCTACTACAGTGTATCATACCTAACCCTGACGGCAGGGGACAAGGGCATTAAATGCCCGTCTGTGTCGCCTAAACAGTGCAAAAAGGGACCGTCAGGGACGCCACCGCTCGCCACGATGGCAATCTTATCAGCGCCGCTTGCCACCGCATGCCGCTGGCTGCACAGCCTCCCGCCACGTACACCTGGAAGGGTCCCAGAGCGACACGTTGGTGGGTGTGCTGGAGCGCGGGCACAGAGTAGTGGCTTGCCGCGGCAAGCGCCTTGCCGCGGTCGTTGTCTTGTCGCGCCTGGGAGCTTATCGCTCACCGGGCCTTGCCGGGACGCGTGGCGCATCGTGGCAAGCTCCTTGAGATGCCTTGGTTGGCCTTCCCGGCAAGCTCCTCTTGCCGGGGTCTTGAGGTGCCTTGGTTGGCCTTCCCGGCAAGCTCCTCTTGCCGGGGTCTTGTCTCTTTGACTTGGATACTTTGTTCTTGAATGGCTCCAAAGGAACCACGGAGGACCTTGGCGGTCACCCGGCAAGCCTTGCCGCGGGATGCTGCGACTGCCCGTGCACAAGTTCGGGATACTAGGGTACCCCTACTCTAGTACACCGACACACTTCATTCCATGCAACAAGAACGACGATGCTTCACATGTTGCTAAATTATTTTTCAGGGAAGTTGTTCACTTGCATGCAATGCCAAGGACTATTGTTTCAGATCGAGATGTGAAGTTCATGAGCTACTTTTGCAAAACATTGTGGGCAAAATTAGGAACCAAGCTGTTGTTTTCAACAATGTGTCACCCCAAACTGATGGGCAAATAGAGGTAGTGAACCGCACACTCTCAGCATTGCTGCGTACAATGATCAAGAAGAATTTGAAGGAGTGGGAAGAGTGTTTGCCGCACGTGGAGTTTGCTTACAATCGGGAAGTTCACTCTACCACAACCATGTGCCCATTTGAGGTGGTATATGGATTCAAACCACTTGCACCAATTGACTTGCTGTCACTTCCATTGCAAGAGAGATGTAACATGGAGGCTTCAAAGCGTGCTGCATATGTGAAGAAGATTCATGAGAAGACCAGAGAAGAGATAGAAAGGAAGTCCAAGTACTATGCTGCTAAGGCAAAAAAAAATCGCAAGAAGGTGACTTTTGAGCCCGGAGATCTGGTTTGGATACATTTGCGCAAAGATCGGTTCCCAGAGAAGCGCAAATCCAAGCTAATGCCGCATGGAGATGGACCATTCAAAGTCTTGGCCAAGATCAATGACAATGCTTACAAGATCGAGCTTCCTGAAGACTATGCTGTGAGTCCAACATTCAACGTTGTTGATTTGTCTCCATGATTCGATCAAGAGGATCAAGAGTTGAGGACAACTCCTTTTAAAGAGGGGGAGGATGATGAGGATATCCCAGGTTCACCTCGTTTATTATCTTCTCCTGATGATAAATCTCAGCCATCAAGTGAAGCTTCTATAAAGAAGATCTATTTGGGTCCCATGACAAGGAGCCGTGCCAAACAAATAGCACAAGAGGTGAACACGCTCCTAGCTTATCATAATTCAAATGACCATGAGAACTTTATACTGCCTAAATCTCGTGTGCTGATTTTACTTAGGTACAATGTTAAGGACAACCAACAACATTCAGCACATGAAGAAACAAGTTTTGGAGCCCATACAACAAGTTTGAAGAGAACAAGTTTCAACTCTGAAGAAAGCCTTGTTTTGGTGACAAGGACGACTAGTTACACCGCAAGGAAGAAAAGCAAGCCATCTCAACACTCTATTGTTGCATGTGCAATTCCAGAATTCGTCCCAGAACTTGCTGAATCATGCAACACAAATATATGAGCATCCAGCATGTGTGGGAGTACAAAATGGAGAGCATATGAAGTCTACTTTCAGGAAAATCAAACGGTGCATCATTTCGAGTCCTGAGTCAAAGAATATGAGAGTTCCAATGCAAGCTGTCCAAGGCATTAATTGCTGCGCGAGGCTCCATGAGTTTGCTCCCTTGACCAGCTGGTTAGCATGAATTTGAACCCCTCTTTTGGTCTGGTTTCACACCTAAACTAGGAGGGTTGTTCCTAGTATAAATACCCCTTCCCACTTCAGCCACAACTCTTTGGCAATTTGATTTCAGCATAGGTTAGCTAAGTGCAACCAGAATATTGTTTGAGAGTTCACTTCCTCCTTAGCTCTTGTTATCTTGCCTTGCGAGAGGGTAAACTCACTTTGTGATTTTACAACAGCAGCCGTTGAGGCGGCGACCAGTTCGTGCTTCCAACTTCGTGCGTGGTTGCATGGATTGGAACTAACAGTGTGGTTGGGCAAATACTTGTCGCTGGTTGTTGCATTTGCAATAGTTAGCTTCAGTCTCGATGGGTTGCACTAGTTATCCTTTACCAGACAGCGTTGTTGGTTGGGATCAAGGGTTTCCTTCGTACCCTTCAGGTGGCGTTGATTCGCAACATAGAGCAGATCCTCCGTGAAGATTGGGCAACCCCGTATCACCAAAGTTGGTTGAAAAATCATATTTGTGTCCTCGGGTGAATTTCTAGGTCCCATGCAAGAAATGAGAATAAAATTAAAACATCTGGGCATCGTGGCTCGGCCGAGAACATTGCGAAACTTGGTTTTAAAATTCTTGTAAATCCAAAGCACGTCTGAAAATCATGAAACTTGGCATGGATGTCATGTCATGGTACTACCATGTTGGGGTAAAAAAATTGGCCGAATAGGAACAGATTTTGGTATAAGCTTCTTGCAAACTGAAGCTTCTCTCAAGAAGGCTGGTGGTTCTGAGAGGGAACATGCCACCTTTGAGTGAGAAACGATATACGTTGTCCCCCTTGAGTTTATTTACAAAGGCAACATAGAACTACATGAGTGCCCTGTTAAATTTTGGAATTATTCCGGCTTCGTTTGGCCTTATTTACACATTAATTGAGTTTTTGGTCATTTAATGTGCATAATTCAGATTTGAACTACAAGCACATGCTCCCGTGCACCAAAGTTGGTTGAAAAATCACATTTGTGTCCTCGGGTGAATTTCTACTCCCTCCTTCCATCTATATAGGTCCTAATGCGTTTTTCGAGGCTAACTTTGACCAAACGTTAGAGCAATAATATATGACATGCAACTTACAGAAAGCATACCTTCAAATTTGTATGTCAAATGAGCTTCCAATAATATAATTTTCATAGTATACATCTCATGTGCTATTAATCTTGTCAATAGTCAAAGGCTGTCTTGAAAAACACATTAGGCCCTATATAGATGGAAGGAGGGAGTAGATCCCATGCAAAAAATGAGAATAAAATTCAAATATCTGGGCATCGTGGCTCGGTCGAGAACATTGAGAAACTTGGTTTTAAAATCATGAAACTTGGCATGGTGTCATGTCATGGTATTACCATGCCGTGGTAAAAACAATTGGCCGAATAGGAACAAATTTTGGTGTAAGCTTCTTGCAAATCGGAGCTTCTCTCAAGAAGGCTCGTGGTTTTGGGAGGGAACGTGTCACCTTTGTGTGCATGAAATACAAGCACATGTTCCAGTGCACCAAAGTTGGTTGAAAATCACATGTGTGTCCTCGGGTAAATTTCTAGGTTCCATGCAAGAAATGGGAATGAAATTCAAAGTTCTGGGCCTCGTGGCTGGGTTGGAAACATTGAGAAACTTAGTTTTTTAATTCCTGTAAATCCAAAACACGCATGAAAATAATGAAACTTGGCTTGGTGCCATGACATGGCACCAACATGCTGTGGTAAATTTGCAGTCCGATTTGCGAAGGCGCACACATTAACAATCAACAAAGTCATTTTGGAACAAGTGCTGTCACGTTACAATCGGAAACACAAGTATTATTGAAACCGTGGGCGTTCTACTTACTAGTACCATTTACGTGCCGCCATGCGTCCCCATTTTTTATTAGCTAGGAGGCGTCGTGCAAGGTAGCTATTTGAGTACGAGAGGCATGCGATCAGACTCCTACGCGTGCTTATCGAGAACAGAGCCCTTTGACCTCCATCTGCCGTCCACCTCTCTCCCAAGGTCTCCATTAATGGCGCCCGAGCCTCTGTTTAATGGCGTGGCTATGTCTCACTCGACTGAGATTTAAGAGAGAAAAAAGAAAATCTGAAAGCACGGATCTTGATGTAAGATCCGACGGACCTATATAGCATCTAGTGCGACTTATAGTAAGACTGATGAATATATAAGGATGATTCTTTTTTTATCAAAGAAGGGCTTTCCCCTTCCGATTTTCATTACTGAAAACCACCACAATTCACAAGAAGTTCAGCACAACTCCAGCCTAACACGAAGGACTAAAAGCTACCAGATTGAAATCGCAACATCCCAAGAGGCCAACAAAGGCCAAACATCCGCACTAGAACCCAACATTTCACAACCGACGACACAATCCACATCCTAAACCGATTATTACATCAAAAGAAGCCAGGAAACTAGTCTCCGCGGCGAGCAGCGATGAGCTCTTTCGTGTCCTCAAGATGCTGCTTGAGAACATCCACGGATTCCTCCACCAGCCTTTGGCGCTCGTTGCGGAGCATGTCATTCTCGTCCATAAGTTTCTTGACGATGACGTCAGTCCTCTCCAACAAGGCACCGGTCTCCTCCTGCTGGTCTACACTTCGTATGATCTTCTCCCTCAGCAGGTCGCGCTCGGCCCGGAGCCTCTCATTGCCCTCCCTTAGTTGCCGGATGACGCCGTGCCTATTCAAACGAGGCTATCATGTCGTCCTGCAACCTCGCCGAGCCGGAGATCTGATCCATCTGGCTATGGACGATCGCATGCATGCGCCTGTAACAGTCGTCGCCTGCCCGCGAGAAATTTTCCCAGGCCGACGCGGCGCGGCGGGACATCTCTGCTGCATTCATGACGCGGCAGGATATCTCTGCTACTTCCACAGTGCGGCCAGACTAGTCTGCTGCATCGATGGCGTGGCGGGACCTCCGTGCTGCTTCAGCGGCACGGCGGGACCTCTGTGCTGCTACTTCCGCGTGGCGGGACATGTCGGTTGCTCTCGCAGTGAGGCGGGACATCTCTTGTGCTTCCGCTTCCATGCTCGCCTCTCCCTGGTGGCAATCTCTCGACCCGGAACTCACACTGGCCATGGCAGACGCAAGGGAAGGATGTTGAATGACTTGTTTGTTTTTCTGGATGAGGAGTTGAGGAGGAATGTGCAGTCATCTTGGCATAGTAGTATTTATAACAGAGTACTAATACGCTCCTAAGTGGGAAACCGTTTAGGTTGTGATCGGTGTGAACAGGTTTGCAATTCAATATACTCCCCTTTTGTAAGGCCCCACTTTGGAAAGGTGCATGCATGCAACCATTTCATTGGTTGCATTGAAAGCCGTTGTTGTTGGTGCCATGGCTGAAAAATTAATATACTTCATGCGTGCTTTTTCATTGGCTGCATGCATGTGAGAGAGTGCATTGGGAGTGAAATGAAATAATTAATGTGAGCAAATTACTATGTGTCTTGGTCTAAGAGAAATTGTCTTTAGGCCTAATAAACCCGGACGGAGGGAGTAGCGTGGTACTAATATGCTCCTAAGTGGGAAATCGTTTAGGTTGTGATCGGTGTGAACAGGTTTGCAATTCAATATAGCGTGGTACTAATACGCTCCTAAGTGGGAAGCCATTTAGGTTGTGATTGTTGTGAACAGGTTTGCAATTCAATATAGCGTGGAGTAATTTGCAATTCAAATTTTAGTTTTACCATTTTATAAGGCTCAATTTGGTTGTTCCCCAACACATGTTCATATTCCAAGGTGCATTAAATCATTGCATGCAAGTATTAAGAGAAAATTGACCAATGCATGTACTTTATGCATGCATGCATTGCAATTAATGCATTGATAATTTTTTGAGAAAAACAAGAGCATTAATTAGGTGCTTTTGCAAACTACAAAAAATATTCCACCACTCACCATCTTGGTTGGTGAGATTTTTGAATTAAGCCCTATAAACCGGAAAGGAGGGAGTACTCCTGTGTACGTGCAATAACTAGCACCGTCGTATACATATCTTACAGTTAATGGGGCGTTCGACAGGAATAGCCGCGTGGCGAGCTCTAAGCTAGTCTTTTTTTCAGACACATTAAAGCTATATCTCAGGACTTCTCGCACGCACCATCGTGCCACCCACAAAAACTTGTACTCTGAGTTTAGTAGTACGTTATATGGGAAGAGAAGAGGTGCACGCACGCACTTGTCCTCTCACACGCACGTCTATTTTTTCTCGAAAAGGAGGATGATGACCCCCGGCCTCTGCATCTGGGAGTCACACACGGATCTGTAGCTATGAATTGTAGTGTTCTCAACCATCCGATTGACTCTATCATGGATGTACCTATATACTAAAACATGTCTAGATACATCTACATTTTGACAAATGGAAGGCATGTATTGTGGAACGGAGGGAGTGCTTGACATCAAAATGGATAAAAAGGGACGTATCTAGAACTAAAATACGTCTACATACATCTCCTTTTATCCATTTTGATGACAAGTAGTACTTCTTATCCGTTTGACTGTTGGAAATTACTGATATGATGTCGAAGTAATTGTTGCATCGCCACCAAAACCCACTATTTCTTAAGATAAAGTAGACCAAGGTAATCCCTATATTAGCATATTACTAAGATAAATAGAAGGCACTGTAGAAACATTTAGGACGTGAGCTTGTCAATCTGAATGTGGAGGGACACAAGCTTAGCCCCGGCCAGCAGCTTGGGTGGAACTGTCAAGAAGGTCAGCTCCTGGACGTCGTCGTCGCCGGGATCCTTACTGCTTGTCACCTCCATTTCCAACTTGACGGCGTCGGTCATGCCTTTGGGCTCCCCCGACGGGCCATTCGCCCACAGCTTGGCCACGTAGTGCGGCAGTGGGGACGCCCCTGCTCTGATGCAGACGACCGACATGGTGATAGGCGCGCCGATGTCGAGCACGCCGCCAACTAAGAAAAATGTGCGGCGGTCCTCCTCCGTGAATAGCAAGAGTCGTGGCTCCGACAGTGGCACTTGCAGCTGGAGCACCTTACCGTACTGGATCCTGTGCACAGGCATGGGATGTGCGGTGCTGATGTGGTGGTAGAGCGCCGGCGGTGGGCCTTCGTAGCCGTAGACGGGCACGGGGCATTTGCAGGGCGCGAGCAGACACACGCTCTGGTGATTGGCGAGCTTGTGGTAAGTGACGTAGAGCCCATAGCCTTCGTGCGGGCACTCCACCCTCACCGACGAAACGACGGAGTCCACCGCCGTGTTCCGCACGTTGAAGCCACCGCCGCGCTCGCACTTCTGGCACTGCCACTGGTTCCCGGGGCGCTCAACGCGGCAGTCCGCGCAGGCCAGGTGCCCTCCCTTGCACTGCAGAAATCAATCGAACAACACATCAATCAAGAAACCTGGACCTTGCTCAATCAGCCGAATGGACGAGGTGTATTCGAACCTCATACACTGGAGGCGTCAAGGGGTGGAGACACAAGGGGCAGTGGAGCACGGCGAGGTCCATCGAGACCTTAGAGAGCTCCATCATCGGGTCTTTTTCGGTCTGCATGATCTCGCCCTCCTCGTGCACAACCATCTCTCGACTTGGACCGGGGTATTACAAAGCTTTACTGTCATATATTTTATACTACTTCAAGGTGCATTAAATCAAAACATGCAAGTACTCCCTCTGGTCCTTTTTACTCCGCACATTAGCTTTGTCTGAAATCAAAGTTTGCTAAGTTTGACCAAATTTATATTAAAAAATATTAACATCTATAACATCTAATAAATATAATATGAAAATATATTTCGAGATGGATCTAATAATAAATATGTTGTTATGTGAATGTTAATAATTTTATGTATAAATTTGGTCAAAGTTGGATGAGATTGACTTCAGACAAACCTAATATGCAGAGTAAAAAGGACCAGAGGGACTATTAGAAGGAGAGTCACGACATGCATGCATGCGTTGTAATTAATGCATCGGTAAACGCAAATTATTGAAATATATCGAATATAGTGCTTTCATGTGTCGCGTCAACTTGTACATCAACGAGAAGTTTGATTATCCTCTCCCTCATGGACTTAACTGCACGTGCCTTTGGCTAATGACAGGTTGGCCACACACCTGTCGGGCCCACCTATCATACACGCAAAGGCAGGAGCGTCCCTCCCTCGCCCATGAGCATGGTGGCTGGCAAGACTAGGACAAGCTTTCGCTACACGCTCTCCCCCCCCGCACGCGGTGGACATGCAGCAGTTCAATCGGTGTCAAATGGCCAGAAGCGTACTATAGTACTCCTCCAGTGCAGTAGTACTCCATCATTGTTCGACTTCCCGAAGAGGCGAAGAGCCAAGCGCAGCCCGGACGCTCGTGTGGCAGTTTCATGTGTAGAGTAGTCTAGGATAGCGTGTACCGTGCCTGTAAGCTCAAAATCGTTGCGGTCGGCTCCATGCTATGTGGCTGTCTCGAAGTTTAAAAAAAAATTAAAATAGTCTTCTGGCCCTTCCTGACACCCTCATGATTGTAGTTTGCATGCTCATCTGGTCAAGACAGGAATATATATTTTAATTTGTTTTTTTTGAAAAGGGGGGACTCCCCGGCCTCTGCATCAGAACGATGCATACGGCCACATATATTTTAATTTGTGGTGGGTAAATGGTAGAGGTTGCAGCAAATATATTGTACACTGCGGGTCTTTCAGCCAAGTTTAGAGGCAAGCATGTGGAGCCAATGCTATGATGTGTCGCATCAACTCGTACAACGAGGATAAACTTGATTTTACTACACGCCTTCTCCCTCACCCATGCGCGCGGTTGCTCGCAAACAAGGACATGCTTTTGCTTAGTAGTACTTCTACAACAAGCTATCCGTCCCGCTCGTGGTTGACGGACATGCAACAGTGGATTCGACATAGTAGAAGTAGTAGTAGTAACATCATTGTTCGTCTTCTCGAAGAGGCGAAGAGCCAAGCGCAAACCGAATGTTGCAGTTGCGAACATTGGAGCACGCATATAGCCAGGCTCTTGCATGAGACAAAATTGCTATGTGAGCCCACTATTGTACTAGTACATACAACTACTTGCTAGTATAGCCCCACCACTCCAATCCGTCTACTCCCAAGTCTCTGTGCAACACTGGTCACTCCAATCTAAGACCAAGTGACCAAAAGCCACAAGCACCTATGGAGGCGATGGACACGAGTGGCAGTCGGCTGTTCCAAATCATCCAAGGCGCCGGCCTGCGGCCCCGCACCGCGCAACGTTTCCAGACGATGCTGGCGACCGCAGGCATCGTTGACGCGGTCATCACCGCCGAGGGAGGAAACCCACAGCTGCCGGAGGGGCCCGATCCTCTGCCTGTGTTGTTCTCTCCGACACAGCGCTCGGGAGGTGCTCCGACCCTTCTTCCTCCCTGCCTATTGTCCGCAGATCTGACCTGCCGCCGCCGACATCCCGGCGACCCTCAGGTATAAGTTCTTCCAAAGCAGCCTTGCTCTACTGCCCCAGCTCCCCATGTGTCTGCATGTGCATCTTTTTGTACTCCCATCAGCTCTTCCAAAGCCACCTAAATTTTTAGTTTTATTAGAGGTAAAGCTACTTCATGCATTCGAATCTAGGGCTTTATTCAAACAACGAAGAAAGGCGGGAAAGTTGTAGCATGAATCTAGGACTTGATTCAAAGAGGAAATAATATGGTGAAAGTAGTAGAGACCGGATACCCAACTGGTCTCTTGGTTGAAAAGGGAAATAATGGGAAAATGAAGTACAAATTGGATAAGTAACAGATCTATTATTGCTTGAAAAAAGGATAGAAAGTGGCGGTTGGTGGACAAGTCAACAGAGTATGTCCAGTATTAGATTTGCTGCCATCACATAGTAAAAGGTCTCCAGGATTAGATTTGCTGCCCTCACATAGTAAAAGGTCTCAGGATTAGATTTGCTGCCCTCACATAGTAAAAGGTCTCAGGATTAGATTTGCTGCCCTCACATAGTAAAAGGTCTCCATGATTAGATTTGCTACCCTCACATAGTAAAAGGTCTCCAGGATTAGATTTGCAGCCCTCACATAGTAAAAGGTCTCCAGGATTAGATTTGCTGCCCTCACATAGTACAAGGTCTCCAGGATTAGACTTGCTGCCCTCACATAGCATGAACAAACTCGGCATCACCACTTTATGCCTCCTTGTAGGTACATTGTGCTGATGCGTCCACTGTCGCATGTCCTTATACCAACCTTTTGCTGTTGTTAATGTAAGGGCGCATGTAAAATGAAGCGATCACACTATTACCTTAGGGACATGTCTAACCAGTGTTATTGTTAATCTAATGCCTCCGGTGATAAGATGCAATTAAACTGTGTTACAAATGGCACTCCTCCTATTTTCCCCAGTATGATAAGTAAGTTTGCTCCTTTACGCTGCTGAGTGTCCTGGTGTCCCCACGATCCCATGCCCTTAAACCAACTCTTTAGCTGCTGTTGATTTACTGTGTCTGGTAAACAAGCAATTCCACCATTAAAGTAATCCCATATTTGAGGAATCTCATTGTTGATCGTAATGCTTCTGGTAACATGAAGCATTGCTGATGTTTTAAAATTTCTACTGTCCTTGCGTGATTGCCATGAACATAATTAAGATGCTTCTTTTCATTTTGTATATGTTTCGTATATTCTTATTGACCAGCAACTGTTTACTTTCTATGTTTTTGTGCAGATAGGGATATCCATTTCACCTTGTTGCTATTGTGACCTTTTGGTGAACTGCACAAAACACTTTTTTTGGAATGAGTATCTTGTGCAGTTCAACTAAAATGTCACGTGGGCAACATCTCTCAATTTTGGTGGAACTGCACAAAATGGTGATTGGAGTTTCCAAAATCTCCGTCAAGTTCTGCTGGTAATCTCATGCAACATTTTATTAGCCTTTGCAAGATGGAGCCGTCACTGTCACCACAATGGCACTTTATTTTAGTGGAACTGCACAAAAGGATAAGAAAATTATAGTTGCACCTTACATGAGCCGGACAACCAACCTTAATGTTCCTCAATTTTAGTCCTACTACTAAATAAGAACCTGCCAGCTCACAAGAGCAAGTACTTCTTGCTAGCTGAATGATGCAATCTTTGTTTCATTTCAGGTGAACTACAGAAAAAGCCGCATGAATTGAATCATGGAACTCCAGGGAGACCTCATCCATGTAGAGCTGGAGGTTGAGTTCAAGGAGGCCGCTATTAAGGAGAAATCATGCTCTCCTGTCTCCTTGTTTCTGCTGTGCAAACATGCTGTGCAAACAGGAATACTCAACTACAGATGTTGTGACAGTCAAGAGCATTCGCCAAGTTCTTCGATTGTATGACATGGCTAGCCAAGATGGTTTTAATCCCGATATTCACTTTATCAAAAGGCTCTAATGGGTTGGTTCTGAATCTTGCAAGCTGGGTACCAGTGAGATGTGTAGGCATCTTAGTTGTACTTATTATTTGAATCTTATTTGTTGGTTCTGAATCTTGCAAGCTGGGAATCAATGAGATGTGTAGGCATCTTTGTTGTACTTATTATTTGGATCTTATTTGTTGGTTCTGAATCTTGGAAGCTGGGAATCAATGAGATGTGTAGGCATATTTGTTGTACTTATTATTTGGATATAATTTGTTGGTTCTGAATCTTGCAAGATGGGAAACACGGCATGATGATGCAGAGGACAACAACCATAACAAACATTTCAAAATTGGTAGTATTATTTTTGTGAAAGTGCGACAAATGTGTTGATCATGTGCGTCCTGAGAATAATAATTCTAATTGTTGTGCATGTTGATCCTGTGGCACTGATAGAACGAGCGAATGCATTGCTTGTTTTAAGTATAAATTTCTATTAAAGCTAATTAAATTTAAGTAAAGTGACCACTAACTCCTGTTATTACAGTACCAATACAGACCCGCTCGTGAACCGACGTGTGGCCGAGGGTGCATCTTCTGCCAAGCGTGCAGCGGATGAAGGAGAGGTAGTAACTGTTGTCGCCTGTACACACTCAACTTACTGTTGAATCCAGTTCCCCAAGAGCTGAAAAACGAACTGCTGCCGCCGCCTACACACTCGTTCACTCGAAGAGACTCCAATGGCGATCCGAGGGGTGAGCTTGTTGGATATGGACTTCAGCAAGGAGTTCCCCTTTGAGTTCGCCATTCAGTCCTATGGCTGCACCAAGTTGAATGTGATGTACACCAACGATACGGACTCGGTGAAGCTCTGCCTCGCCTCAGTCCTATGGCTGCACCAGGTTCTGGAGCATTCGCCCATTTCATCGGCAGCGCCCACTTCACCTTTGCTACGGTGGAGAGAAGGAAGAATGCGACGATTCGGCCATCTGGTGCAACAAGCTTGTCGACATCCAGAAGCAATACAAGATCATTAGCAACGGGCAGGAGAAGGACTCCCTGGTTGACCTCGCTGAGACCATCATCGACCCCTGATACGCCAACATGAAAGAAGACGACCTGAACATGTGGGAGGTACCTCTGAATCTAGCCTACATAACCTACACGGCCAAGGACGCATACGCATGCTACGACATGTACAGGCAGATCTTGGACATGAGGGCATGTCTGCTTCCCGTAACCGACGAGTACACGGACAGCCGCAGCATCATGATCAAGCGTGCCAGGAAGGTCTAGATGTTCTAGTTTATCTGTTTATAAGCACCCTTATCATCTGAGTGTTTCATGCATTAGCCTATGTGTCTTAATTATCTGTTTTGTCTGAAATATTTCTTATAAGAACCCATTAACCTGATTGCTTTTTTAGTGGCTACATTCTTATGTATGTAAACCAGTTCACTTGTCCATAAAAAAACTAGTTCACTCGGCTGCCGTGCTTTGAATATCCTTCCTCCCAACATATTCCCCTCCTCAGGTGGACCCAGAAGGTCTCTGAATTTTCTCCCACTTTCTTTTTCGATGTAAACTGAGTTTTTTCCCAGTACTTTCCCCTAGAACCAACTCAACTGTCCCACGTCTAGCCTAAAAAACAATAATACCCCACGTACTATTAACTCATCAAATTAAAATGATATTTTATTTCGTAAGTTGAAAGTTCTTACAAAATAACAATAATTGTTTATATATAACTTGGCAAGTTAACTCCTAGTGATTGCGTACATAAGCTTGCAAAGATTTTACTGACGTGCAATCATGTGTTTATGTTTTTATAACATTTCTCCGTCTAGCCCAACATGATATTTTCACCCAGCCGTGCAAGTCCGCGGATTTCGAGAAAAATGCAAATGGGATTTAAACGGGCTGCATAGATGCTACATCATTGTTTCACCTAGCCCACCAAATGGACTAAAAAACAAATGGACTGGCTGACATGTGGACCAGTAGGTCGAAGCCTAAGAAGGCGTTGGATTTACATCCAACGGCCGGCATCCCTCTTCAATCTCTCGTCTTCTTCCCCCAGCGCTTCCGGAACCACCATAGTGAGTGGATGACTTGTGGGCCTACTAAGTTGACGAGGACGGAGGGCGTTGTCAACTTAGTCAATATGAACGATTCTAGCTCCAGTGATCGTACGATGTCCATCCAATGGCCGTAGTGCTTCTTCAACCTCTGGTCTTGTTGCTCCAGCCGCCCAAAGCAGAGCCGGTCGTGCCGCGTGCTCGTGCCTCTCGTGGCCGACTATGATGCCATGAAGGCCTCACCGCCCACTACTACTCCCACCGCTGGCCCAGGGTATCCCTCTACTCACCCACGGCCCCTGTTATTCTGCGGCGACGGCAGCGTCACACCGCAGACGAACCAGTGAACCCTGGTACTCCTCTCTGCGTGAGCATCCACTGCCGCGTCTTCCCCGACTCCGCGTCGTCCTCTTCCTAGGCCTCACCGTCATCCACCGCCTTGGTGCTCTCGGCGCGGCGTGGTCAATGTGGTCAATGACCGACTTCCATCGAAAGATTACTGTACATGGAGAGGCTGACAGCTGGGTCCACGGCCACAGCCCAGTTTTTTTGTGATTTGCCAAGTAAGTCGCTTTGTCAGGCCTGTTGGGCCGCAAATATTTCAAGACGAGGAGAGCTTCATTCGGCTGGCCGAGAAAATGGCCTATCAGTAATTGGAAATGGTTTGTACATTTTTAAAACACATCAAACCGAAAATTAGTTTCAAATATCTTTTTTTCATTTCGAGATTTTAAATTACAATAATTTTTATGCGTGGAGAATTTGTTGGATTTTATATCGATATACATTTATTTTTAAAATCACTTTGAATGTGAGTCGAAATTTCGGGATTAAAAACAGTTCGGACCGCACAAATATGCAATATTTCATATAATTTTTTAACCGTGGCCACAATATGGGTTGTAATGCTAACAAAAAGAATATGGGCTCCAAAAAAACCTTAAGAATTAGCAAATGGGCTGTAAATTATTACAAATAATGGCAGATGGTTTGTATGCTATTTTCCACAGATTTGAGGCTTTCCTAAAAAAAGGTTGACGCACAAGCAGTGACTGTTGGATGTCCATCGAACGGCCGTCATGCTTCTTCAATCTCTGCTATTCCTGATCTAGCCGCTCAAACAAGTGCCGGCGGGACTGCCTGCTCCCTCCTCCCCACGGCCGGCTGTGCTGCCACGCAGGCCTCACCGCCCCACTGTACTCCCATCGTTGGCCTAGCCATCCCTCTACTCACCCACACCTGCTGTTATTCTCTGGCGACGGCAGATGAACCAGTAAACCCTCGTACATCGTACTCCCCTCCGCGTGGGAAACAACTGCCGAGTCTTCCCTGCCTCCGTGTCGTTCCCTTCCCAGGCCTCGCCGTCGTCCACCACCCTGGTACTCTCGGCGCGGCCTGGTCAACGTGGTCAACGACCGACATGCATCTGAAGTGGACTGTACGTGGAGAGGCCGACAGCTGGGTCCACGGCCGCACGCAAGGAAATGCCTCATTATTACACGCAAAATAATGATTCCTCCACCTGACATCAGGGACCCACCGAAAGGGCCTCTGTATTTCATGAAAAAAACATTACCACTGCTGACAACTCGGACCCACCAGCTATATCTTTGCACGCAAGGAAGTGCCTCCTTATTATGCACAAAAAAATGAATACTCCCCCTGTTAGCTGGGACCCAGTATAGTGGCAGGCTGACTTGTGGGCCTACTAAGTTGACGGGGACGGAGGTGTAACGCCCCGAGACCGATGTGCCAGGTGTCTTCTAGTTATTCGTTGTTGTTGCCTTGTAATTGCTTGCGTGTCATGCATTGCATATCATGTGATCATGTGCATTTCATTTGCATACTTGTTCGTCTCATGCATCCGAGCATTTTCCCAGTTGTTCGTTTTGCAATCCGGCGCTCCTATGTCCTCCGGTGTCCCTTTCTATCTCTTTTCGTGTGCGGGTGTTAAACGTTTTCAGATTGGACCGAGAATTGCCATGCGGCCTTGGTTTACTACCTGTAGACCGCCTGCCAAGTTTCGTGCCATTTGGACTTCGTTTGATACTCCAACGGTTAACCGAGGGACCAAAAAGGCCTCGTGTGTGTTGCAGCCCAACACCCTTCCAAAGTGGCCCAAAACCCACCAAAATCTCCTCCATCCTCCCGGTCGTTCGATCACGATCGCGTGGCCGAAAACCGCACCTCATTTGGACACTCCTAGCTCCCTCTACCTATATATACGTGACCCCCTCCGAAATTCGCGGTGCAAAGCCTAACCTCCTCCTCCGCGCGTCGCCAGACATTTCTTCTCCACCGACGGACATGTCCGCGCCGCCCGCCGCAGCCAACCACGGCGTGACACATCAGCGCCGCCGCTCCTCTCTCTCCTCCCCACCGTGCCGGCCCGCGGAGCCTAGATCGGGCCCGCACGAGCCCGACTGCGCTACCGCCCGGCCCGCACCTGCCCCGCCGTCCAGCACCTCGCCTCCTCGCCGGCTTTCGCATCCGCGCTGCCCGCGCCACCTTCGGCGGCCGGAACCCTGCAGGACCGCCTCACCTCCCTCGCCGCCGATTGTGTCGGGTGCCGCCTCCGCGAAATGCGCCGTCGCTCTCCCAGATCTCGTCGCCGTAGACTGCACCCGAGCGCCGCGCCTCGCGCACCTTGCCGGTGCCGCCCCGCCGCCGCCTCTTGACCTCGCTGGCCACCGTCCCTGCCACCCCGCGCTGGCCTCCTCCGGCCCAGATCCGGTGGAGTCCGGCCGGATCTCGCGCCGCCGGCCGTCCCCGGCCTCCCCGACGTCTCTCCGCGCCTCCATCGGCCTTCCTCCGTCCTCTCCGGCGATCACCGGAGCTCTAGGGTCGCCGGAGCAGGTGTTGACCCAGATCGGGATGAGATCCACTAGTCCTGACGACCAAACGGCCTCCGTCCAGATCCGGATCCCTCCGTCCCGCGCCGCTTCGTCCCGGGTTGAATTTTCCAGAGAGGTCCAAATTTCACCAAGTCCCCCAGATTTCAGTATTTTTTGAGCATATTCATCGCATCATAAATTTCTCATCGTAGCTCCGATTCGTGCGTGTAGCTTATCAAAATGTTCGTCTCGACGAGTACATCATTTCACCTCATTGCATCATTTTCATTTGAGCTCATCTTGATGACTGAAATGCTGTTGGAAGAGGGCTATGTGATGATTATGTCAGATCTGTTTCAGCAAATGGCCTTTTGTCATTTTTGCCATGATTAATGTGTGCATGCTATGATCCTGAGCTCTACATGTGTTTTGAAGTATGCCATGCCATCTTTACAGGGGTGTATGTAATGTATTTTTGTGATCTTTGTGGTGACTAACACAAGCATGCAAAGTAGCTTACTCAATGATGCTGATTTTAGGGACTTAGAATTTCACCAAGTCCTTGTCCTGTTATTGTCTTTATGCCATATGTTCATGTTGTTTCCTAGTGATCCGTGCCTCTTTTGAGGATGATCAGTAAAGATGTTTTGTAGATATTGTGGTGATCTATCCATCCATGTCATTGTTTGAATTTATGGAGCACCCTAGATTGAGTCAATCGAGCTCTACTTTTGCTATAAAATGTTCCTGGCAGATTGTTAACATGTTTAGCGATTTTGCCGAGGTTGTTGCTATTGATCCGTCCATGCTATGTTGCTGTTCTTGCCATGTCTAGCTGCTATGCCATGTATTATTGATGGGTGTATGCTTAGATTGTCATGCCATACTTTGTAGTGAGTGCATCGAGCTCGTAAACATGCCTACTCGTTAATCTGTTTTGCATTCTCCAGTTTTTCACTGAGTCTGAATCTGTTTATGTTTTTGCTATGTTCACATGCTTGCAATTGTATTCTCTGATCCCTTTTGGCTCATGGTCACTAAGGGACTTTTGTTATATGCTTTGATTAGCTTCATTCCATGCCTTGCTTTGCCATGATATGTTCATGTAGCATGTAGTTATCGTGCTCTAAACATTCCTTCCTAATGATAAATTCTTGACTTGCTGTTAATTTCACTAAGTCTGAAACCTGTTATCTTTTGCACTTTTTCCATGCTTGTTTGAACCTGTTATTGAGTGAATTAGCCGTAGCTTAGTGTTCATATTTTGTCAAGCATCATGAGTGGATCCCTTCCATGTATTTTGTTGCCATGTTGGATTGTTGTAGCATGTTGTTGTTGATGCATTTAGTAGGCTATTTGCTGATTATCGCAGACCGGTGCCATATTTGTTTTGCTTGTCATGTCCAAACCGTGCATCCAATTCCGGTGATCTTTATATCGATTTCAACCGAAATCAACTCCTCTTTCCAGTGGCACTCTTGGATTTCCAAGTTGAGGCCAGGTTCATTCATTCCATTCCAAATCTTGCATATGCATCGTATATCGCATCCCGCATATCATGCCATGTTTTGCATCATGTTGCTTGAGCATTGCACGTGGTTTATTGTATCCCTTTTGCTTGTTATTCTTGCTTTGGTAGAGCCGGGAGACGAGTTCGTGTTCGAGGATCAAGCTTTCGTCTTCTCAGAGAACCTTGCAGGCAAGATGACCATACCCTCGAAATCACTTCTATCTTTGCTTGCTAGTTGCTCGCTCTTTTGCTTTCCCTATGCCGCGATACCTACCACATGCTTTATCATGCCTCCCATATTGCCATGTCAAGCCTCTAACCCACCTTGTCCTAGCAAACCATTGTTTGGCTATGTTACAGCTTTGCTCAGCCCCTCTTATACCGTTGTTAGTTGCAGGTGAAGATTGGAGTTTGTTCCATGCTGGAACATGGATATTTTGTTCGGATATCACAATATCTCTTATTTAATTAATGCATCTATATACTTGGTAAAGGGCGGAAGGCTCGGCCTTATGCCTGGTCGGTGTTATGTTCCCGGATTTTGCATTCCTTACATGGTTGGGTTATAATGGGAACCCCTTGACAGTTCTCCTTGAATAAGACTCCTCCAGCAATGCCCAACATTGGTTTTACCATTCGCCACCTAGCCTCTTTTTCCCTTGGGTTCTGCGGACTCAAGGGTCATCTTTATTTAAACCCCCGGGCCAGTGCTCCTCTGAGTGTTGGTCCACCTTGTCAGCCGCTGGTGGCCACCAGGGGCAACTCTGGGCTGGCCTACCGGAAGTTTGGACAATCTGAGTGTGCCCTGAGAACGAGATATGTGCAGCTCCTATCGGGATTTGTCGGCACATTCGGGCGGTGTTGCTGGACTTGTTTTACCATTATCGAGGATGTCTTGTAACCGAGATGCCGAGTCTGATCGGATTGTCTTGGGAGAAGGAATATCCTTCGTTGACCGTGAGAGCTTGTGATGGGCTAAGTTGGGACACCCTTGCAGGGATTGATCTTTCGAAAGTCGTGCCCGCGGTTATGGGCAAATGGGAATTTGTTAATGTCCAGTTGTAGAAAACCCGAAGTTGACCTTAATTAAAATACATCTACCACGTGTGTTACCATAATGGTCTTTTCTCGGCGGGGTCCGGGAATTGAACACGGTGTTGGAGTAATGCTTGACGTAGGTTGTTCTAGGATCACTTCTTGATCATAGTTGTTCAATCGTGCTTTTACCTTCTCTTCTCGCTCTCATTTGCGTATGTTAGCCACCAAATATGATAGTCGCTTGCTGCATCTCCACCTCATACCTTTTACCCTACCTATAAGCTTAAATAGTCTTGATCGCGAGGGTGTGAGAATGCTGAGTCCCCATGACTCACAGATACTTCCAAAACCAGCTTGCAGGTGCCGTTGAACCGTGCAGATGATGCAACCAAGCTCAAGGAGGAGCTCGATGAAGATCGTGTTCGTTATGTTGTTCTGTTTCCAGTTGATCAGTAGTGGAGCCCAGTCGGGACGATCGGGATCTGTGTAGCATTTGGGATAGTCTTCTTTTATTTTGGTTCCGTAGTCGGACCTTGATTGTATCTAGATGATGTAATGCTTCATTCATGTAATTGTGTGAAGTGGCGATTGTAAGCCAACTATGTATCTCTTTCCCTTATGTATTACATGGGTTGTGTGAAGATTACCTCACTTGCGACATTGCTTTCAATGCGGTTATGCCTCTAAATCGTGCTTCGGCACGTGGGAGATATAGCCGCATCGAGGGCGTTACAAGAGGGCTTTGTCAACTTAGTCAATATGCACGATTCTAGCTCCAGTGACCGTACGATGTCCATCCAACGGCCGTAGTGTTTCTTCAACCTATGGTCTTCTTGCTCCAGCCCCCCAAACCAGCGCCGGTCGTGCCTCGTGCTCCTGCCTCCCGTGGCCGGCTGTGATGCAGCGGAGGCCTCACCGCCCCCTACTACTACCACCGCTGGCCAGGCCATCCCTCTACTCACCCACACCCCCTATTATTCTGCGGCGACGGCAGCCTCACACCGCAGTGAACCAGTGAACCCTTGTACTCCTCTATGCGTGGGCATCCACTGTCGTGTCTTCCCCGGCTCCGTGTCGTTCCCTTCCTAGGCCTCGCCGTCTTCCACCGCCCTGGTGCTGTCGGCGCGGCGTGGTCAACATGGTCAAGGAACGGCTTCCATCGGACATGGACTGTACGTGGAGACGCTGACAGCTGGGTCCACGGCCGCAGCAAGGAAGTGACTGCTTATTACGTGCATAATAATTATTCCTCCACCTGACAGCGGGGACCCACCGGACGGGCCACCGTATTTCGCGAAAAAACGTTTGCCCCTGACTGCTGGGACCCACCAGCCACATCTTCGCACGCAAGGAACTGCATCCCGGCAAAAAAAGCGATTCGCCCCCCTGACTGCTGGGACCCATCAGCTACATCTTTGCAGGCAAGGAAGTGCCTGACAGTCAGGACCCACTTGGTCGAAGCGTACGTAGCGTTGTCATTCTGGTCGCGAACGTGTACGTACATATATACTGGTGGATGTAGAGGCGCGCACGTGTTGTAGTAGAGGCGCGTACGTGTCGTAGTAGAGGCGAGCACGTAGCATGTACACGTACGTACAGCGGCCAGGTGCAAGAAAGAAAATACGGCCATGTATGTGTACATATGGGCGGGGTCTCGAACGCCTACTCGCGCATACGTACGGTCAGGGCTAGTGTACATAGCTGGGTCGAAACGGAGAAACAGTGTCATCGTCGTGTTCATGGGGAGGCAACGGAATGCGTCGTGTTCATGGGGAGGCAACGGAATGCGTCATGTTCATCGGGAGTCAATGGAACGCGTGGGAGCCAACCGGCTGGGTCGGAACAGAATGCGTGGTCGTGTTCATCGGGAGGGCTTGGATGTAACAGGCGATGGAAACGAGGCCTGCCGTACCGCACAACAGAGAAACGGACCTCCTACGTTCGGAACGGGGTCCTGTTGATCAGGAGGGGTTTGGCTTACCGCAAAACGGAGGAAACGGACCTCCTACCATCGAAACAGGGGTCCTGTTGATCGGGAGGGGTGTGGCGTACCACAAAACGGACGAAACGGACCTCCTAAAGTCGAAACGGGGGTCCTGTTGATCGGGAGGGGTGTGGCATACCGCAAAACGGACGAAACGAACTTGTGTTGGAGCGCTACGGTCAAAACGGGGGTCCTGTTCATCGGGAGGGGTCTGGCGTACGGCAAAACGGGACTCCACGAGATACTGTTCATCTCCACCGTCGACCTCCTCCAGCCTCCACGGACTCCTGTTCATCGAGCCTCCACCGCGCGCTACTCCACCGGCTACTGTTCAACCACCCCTCCACGGGCACCCCTCCACCGTCTACTGTTCATCCAGCCCTCCATACCACGGGGTCCTGTTCAACCACCCCTCCACGGGCACCCCTCCACCATCTACTGTTCATCCAGCCCTCCACCACATCACGGGGTCCTGTTCATCAAGAGGCAATGCCACCGCTCACTGTTCATCCAACCCCCCCCCCCCCCCCCGGAACGCTCACTGTTCATCCCAGAGGCAACATCGATCGGCTTCAGTTAGCAGCAGTAGTGAAGGAATCGCTCGATCGGGTTCAGTTAACAACCATCGATCGATTGCTCGGGTTCAGTAATGCGTAGCCTGAAGTGCAATCGCTCGGGTTCAGTTAGAACCCAACGCCTCGCTCAGGTTCAGTTAGATCCAACGCCTCGCACACACACGCGTACGTGTACGAGAGAAACGCGCATCGCTCGGCCCCGACCTCCCACCGTAACCGGGAACTCCCCGAAATTTTCCTCGCCCTCGCTTCTACCATGGTTTTTTCCGTCATGGACGGCCCAAAGAATGTCATGCAGCTGCATCTATGATGATACCGGGTTTTGTCATGATTTTTTGTCATAGAAGTAGGAGCCCACCACATCTATGATGATACCAGGTTTTGTCACAATTATTGTCATAGAAGTGTCATATGTATGACAGAAAAAAATCGTTCGGCCCAAAATGTCACGGATGTGTCTTTTTTTTGTATTGCATGGTGGTGTTTCTCATCGTCATTCTCAACATTTGAAGACCGAAGAAGTGTTTCCTCTAACTCTTGGTCCGTTCTCTCGAAGATTCATGATTCTAGCTTGATGTTATCATCTCATAATTGTTTTCGACTGTGACAATTCTTTTCACCCAACCAGAGCAATTCAAGAGTCTTTTCAGTTTGATTCTCCAGAGCCCATCATCTCAGAATTATTCATTCCAGCTTTTAGCTCTCGTTCTCCATATCATACCAGTGCATCATTCAAGTATTCTCTTATCAGCTCATGATCTCTTTGTTCTCATGTATCTAAATTCCCTCAAGTATCACCTTCGTTTTCCAATTCTTCCTAGTGATGCGTTCGTTTTCCTTCGTTCGTTCGTTTAATCTTTACGGTGGTTCGTCCAACATTCCTCTTCTGTTGTTATTTTATCATTTCATTCATTCTTTCCAAATCCTACGGGTGGTTCGTTGAAGACCTTCCAAAGTGAAGTTATATCTATCTTAATCCTTCTCAATGAAAATAAGCTGTATGCAATCCGTTGTTTGTCATCAATTTAAATTGGTGAAGGATACTCATAACATAATTCTTATTATTGTTTGATCGAAGTGATCTAATTTCTTCTTTTCGGAGTGGTTCATCATATCACATTCTCGGTTCGAGATGCTTTATCTTTTCTTTCTGGAGTTCAAAGTTATTTCAATTATATCATTTCACAGCTTCATCTAATCACCGCAAGGCTTTTCCCGGAGTTCCAAGATCTCTCAATTATATCACCACAAAGATTCATCTAAATCATTGCAAGGATTCACCTTGCGTTTTAAACTTCTCTTTTTTTCTATCATCCTTTTATTAGCGGAGTTCTTCATGGAGGCTCTACATGATGGTTCATCAAGGATTTAATTCATTATTGAAGTGTTCTTCAAGATACTTTTTGGAGGAGTTCAAGTATTCTTCATCTTGTATTCTGATACATCTCCGTCATTTCTATAATTTTTGATTGTTCCATGCCAATATTATTCAACTTTCATATACTTTTTGGCAACTTTTTATATTATTTTTGGGACTAACATATTGATCCAGTGCCCAGTGCCAGTTCCTGTCTGTTGCATGTTTTTGGTTTCGCAGAATATCCATATCAAACGGAGTCCAAACGAGATAAAAACGGATGCAGATTATTTTTGGAAAATATGGAAAATTTGGAAGGAAAATCAACGCGAACCAGTGCCCGAGGTGGTCACGAGGCAGGGCCCCCCCTTAGGGCATGCCCCCTACCCTCGTGAGCCCACCGTAAGGCGGTTGACGCTCTTGTTTTGCCGCAAGAAAGCTAATATTCGGAAAAAAAATCACGGCGAAGGTTTGAGGCCAATCAGAGTTACGGATCTCCATATATATAAGAAACGGTGAAACAGAGCCAGAACAGAACGCAGAAACAGAGAGAGACAGAGAGACAGATCCAATCTCGGAGGGGCTCTCACCCCTCCCGTGCCATGGAGGCCATGGACCAGAGGGGAAACCTTTCTCCCATCTAGGGAGGAGGTCAAGGAAGAAGAAGAAGGAGGGGGGCTCTCTCCCCCTCGCTTCCGGTGGCACCGGAGTGCCACCGGGGGCCATCATCATCACCACGATCTACACCAACACCTCTGCCATCTTCACCAACATCTCCATCACCTTCCCCCCTCTATCTACAGCGGTCCACTCTCCCGCAACCCGCTGTACCCTCTACTTGAACATGGTGCTTTATGCTTCATATTATTATCCAATGATGTGTTGCCATCCTATGATGTCTGAGTAGATTTTTGTTGTCCTATCGGTGGTTGATGAATTGCTATGATTGATTTAATTTGCTTGTGGTTATGTTGCTGTCCTTTGGTGCCCATCATATTATTATCCAATGATGTGTTGCCATCCTATGATGTCTGAGTAGATTTTTGTTGTCCTATCGGTGGTTGATGAATTGCTATGATTGATTTAATTTGCTTGTGGTTATGTTGCTGTCCTTTGGTGCCCATCATATGATTGCGCGCGTGGATCACACCCTAGGGTTAGTTGTATGTTGATAGGACTATGTATTGGAGGGCAAGAGTCACAGAAGCTTCAACCTAGCATAGAAATTGATGCATACGGGATTGAAGGGGGACCAATATATCTTAATGCTATGGTTGGGTTTTACCTTAATGCACATTAGTAGTTGCGGATGCTTGCTAATAGTTCCAATCATAAGTGCATAGAATTCCAAGTCAGGGATGACATGCTAGCAGTGGCCTCTCCCACATAATAGTTGCTATCAGTCTAGTAAAGTAGTCAATTGCTTAGGGGCAATTTCGCAACTCCTACCACCACTTTTCCACACTCGCTATATTTACTTTATTGTTTCTTTATCTAAACAGCCCCTACTTTTTATTTACGTACTCTTTATTATCTTGCAAACCTATCCAACAACACCTACAAAGTACTTCTAGTTTCATATTTGTTCTAGGTAAAGCGAACGTCAAGCGTGCGTAGAGTTGTATCGGTGGTCGATAGAACTTGAGGGAATATTTGTTCTACCTTTAGCTCCTCGTTGGGTTTGACACTCTTACTTATCGAAAATTGTTGTGATCCCCTATACTTGTGGGTTATCAAGACCTTTTTTTGGTGCCGTTGCCGGGGAGCAATAGCGCGGGGTGAATATTCTCATGTGTGCTTGTTTGCTTTATCACTAAGTAATTTTTATTTGCTGTTCTTAGTTTTTTTCTATCTTTAGTTATGGGTAGGAAACGCAAAATACCAAAAAAATTAGTTGTACCTACTGAACCAATGGTTGAAGAACCAATCAAAATCTATCACACTGCTGAAGCTTATTACTTGGATCATCTTCGATCCCTTTGTGCTCGTGCCGAAACCCCAACTAGCTTAGTTGAGGGCAAATCTTTAGATGAGCATGCTTGTTATGTGCGACACCGTATATATGGAAAAGGGAAATTATTATGGAGTCAAATTCAATGTTTGCAATGCTATGCTTGGAATTTATGTGAATTATATGATTTTACTTGTTGTTCTGAAAACCCCAAGAAACACCTTCCCTACCAATGTGAGTTTATTGATAATGGAATCTTATCTTCTTATGCTAAAGGAGTTTATAGTTACTATGATGTTCAACAAATTGAAGAATTTGTTGCTTTTGAGGGTGCTTATAAAATTGCTTCTTTGATTGAAAAGTATGATGCTACTTTTCACAAATCTGAAAATTTTGCTATACTTAAATATTGCTATGATAATGATGCTTCTAATACCCATGTTAAACAATATATTGAGGAGTACTCCGTTGTCCAAGAAGAGACTAATATTTTGCAGGAATCTATGGAAGAAGAAGTTGATGACACTATGAGCTCATTGGATGAAAAAGATGAGGAGGAGAGCGAAGAACACAAGGAGGACGAGCGGATTGATCACCCGTTCCCACCTTCTAATGAGAGTAACTCTACAACTCATACATTGTTTAATTTCCCTTCGTGCTTACCGAAGGATGATTGCTATGATGACTATTATGATCCCTTTGATTCTCTTGAAATATCCCTTTTTGATGATGCTTGCTATGCTTGTGGCCAAGATGCCAATATGAATGATGCTTATGGAGATGAACTTGCTGTAGTTCCTTATGTTAAACATGAAATTGTTGCTATTGCACCCACACATGATAGTCCTATTATCTTTTTGAATTCTCCCGACTACACTATATCGGAGAAGTTTGCACTTATTAAGGATTACATTGATGGGTTGCCTTTTACCATTGCACATGATAATTTTGATGAATATAATATGCATATGCTTGCTGCTCCTACTTGCAATTATTATGAGAGAGAAACTATATCTCCACCTCTTTATGTTTCCAATATGATAAAATTGCAAGAAACTGTTTATACTATGCATTGGCCTTTACTTTGTGTGCATGAATTGTTCTTTTATGACATGACGATGCATAGGAAGAGAGTTAGACTTCGTTGTTACATGATATATGTTACTTTGTACTCACTACTAAATTACAAATCATTGTTGATTCAAATTGGCTTTGATATACCTTGGGATCCGGGTGGATTCACTACTTGAGCACTATATGCCTAGCTTAATGGCTTTAAAGAAAGCGCTGCTAGGGAGACAGCCCGGAAGTTTTAGAGAGTCATTTATTTCTGTTGTGTGCTTTTAAAAAGTTTAGAAATAAAATAATGTGCCAAGGTTTGCCTTTAGAATGTTTACATTTGCTTGATGGTTTGTACGGTGCAAGACAGAAACTTTGGCTGTAGTGCACGATTTTACATTTTTAGCTGGAACGTCAAATGGTTCTGATTCTTTTTGTGCTGTCTTCCTATACAAATTTTTTAGTTTTCCTAATTTTGGTAGAATTGTTCAAGTATCAGAAGTATGGTGAATGTTCAGATTATTACAGACTGTTCTGTTTTAGACAGATTCTGTTTTTGATGCATAGTTTGCTTGTTTTGATGAAACTATCAATTTATATCAGTGGATTAAGCCATGAAAAAGTTATATTAAAGTAGACACAATGCAAAAGCAAAATATGAATTGGTTTTTAACAGTACTTATAGTAGTGATTTGCTTTATTATACTAACGGATCTTACCGAGTTTTCTGTTGAAGTTTTGTGTGGATGAAGTGTTCGATGATTGAGAAGGTTTCAATGTGAGAAGAAGGAAGAGAGGCAAGAGATCAAGCTTGGGGATGCCCGAGGCACCCCAAGTAAATATTCAAGGAGACTCAAGCGTCTAAGCTTGGGGATGCTGGGGAGGCATCCCCTCTTTCTTCAACAAGTATCGGTATGTTTTCATATTCGTTTCGTTCATGCGATATGTGCAATCTTGGAGCGTCTTTTGCATTTAGCTTTCATTTTTCTTTTATACACCATGCTGGTATGAGATAGTCCTTGGTTGATTTATATAATGCTCTTTGCACTTCACTTATATCTTTTGAGTATGGCTTTATAGAATGCTTCATGTGCTTCACTTATATCATTTGAAGTTTGGATTGCATGTTTCTCTTTACATAGACAACCGCCATTTGTAGAATGCTCTTTTGCTTCACTTATATTTGTTAGAGCACGGGCATATCTTTTGTAGAAAGAATTAAACTCTCTTGCTTCACTTATATCTATTTAGAGAGATGACAGGAACTGGTCATTCACATGGTTAGTCATAAAATCCTACATAAAACTTGTAGATCGCTGAATATGATATGTTTGATTCCTTGCAATAGTTTTGCGACATTAGAGTCGTGCTAGTTGAGTAATTGTGAAATTGAGAAATACTTTTGTTGAGGTTTGCAAGTCCCGTAGCATGCACGTATGGTGAACTGTTATGTAACGAAGTTGGAGCATGAGGTGTTTATTGATTGTCTTCCTTATGAGTGGCGGTCGGGTTCGAGCGATGGTGTTTTCCTACCAATCTATCCCCCTAGGAGCATGCGTGTAGTACTTTGTTTCAATGACTAATAGATTTTTGCAATAAGTATGTGAGTTCTTTATGACTAATGTTGAGTCCATGGTGTGACGCCCCCAATTTGACCGTACACTAATCATGCACGCAAATGTGTACGACCAAGATCAGGAACTCACAGGAAGATATCACAACACAACTCTAGACACAAATTAAAATAATACAAGCTTTATATTACAAGCCAGGGGCCTCGAAGGCTCGAATACAAATGCTCGAAGGCACAAGAGTCAGCGGAAGCAACAATATCTGAGTACAGACATAAGTTAAACAAGTTTGCCTTAAGGAGGCTAGCATAAACGGGGATACAGATCGAAAGAGGCGTAGGCCTCCTGCCTGGGATCCTCCTAAACTACTCCTGGTCGTCGTCAGCGGGCAGCACGTAGTAGTAGGCACCTCCCGTGTAGTAGGAGTCGTCGTCGAAGGTGGCGTCTGGCTCCTGGGCTCCAACATCTGGTTGTGACAACCAGGTAGAAGGGATAGGGGGAAAAGAGGGAGAAAGCAACCGTGAGTACTCATCCAAAGTACTTGCAAGCAAGGAACTATACTACATATGTATGCATTGGTATCAACTGGAATAGGGCTATTATATGTGGACTGAACTGCAGAAAGCCGGAATAAGGGGGGTAGCTAGTCCTTTCGAAGACTACGCTTCTGGCAGCCTCCGTCTTGCAGCATGTAGAAGAGAGTAGACTAAAGTCCTCCAAGTAGCATCGCATAGCATAACCCTAACCGATGATCCTCCCCTCGTCGCCCTGTGAGAGAGCGATCACCGGTTGTATCTGGCACTTGGAAGGGTGTGTTTTATTAAGTATCCGGTTCTAGTTGTCATAAGGTCAAGGTACAACTCCAAGTCGTCCTGTTACCGAAGATCACGGCTATTCGAATAGATTAACTTCCCTGCAGGGGTGCACCACATATCCCAACACGCTCGATCCCATTTGGCCGGACACACTTTCCTGGGTCATGCCCGGCCTCGGAAGATCAACACGTCACAGCCCTACCTAGGCACAACAGAGAGGTCAGCACGCCAGTCTAAATCCTATGGCGCAGGGGTCTGGGCCCATCGCCCATTGCACACCTGCATGTTGCGTACGCGGCCGGAAGCAGAACTAGCCCCCTTATTACAAGAGCAGGCTTACGGTCCAATCTGGCGCGCGCCACTCAGTCGCTAACATCACGAAGGCTTCGGCTGATACCACGACGTCGAGTGCCCATAACTGTCCCCGCGTAGATGGTTAGTGCGTATAGGCCAGTAGCTAGACTCAGATCAAATACCAAGATCTCGTTAAACGTGTTAAGTATCCGCGAACACCGACCAGGGCCAGGCCCACCTCTCTCCTAGGTGCTCTCAACCTGCCCTGTCGCTCCGCCACAAAGTAACAGTCGAGGGCCGTCGGGGACCCAGGCCCACCTTTACCGGGATGGAGCCACCTGCCCCTTCAGCCCCCAACTCCGAACAGTACCACAGGTAATGTAACAGTGTAAAGTATATAGAATATGCCCGTGATCACCTCCTGAAGTGATCACGGCCCAGTAGTATAGCATGGCAGACAGACAAGAGTGTAGGGCCACTGATGGAACACTAGCATCCTATACTAAGCATTAGGATTGCAGGTAAAGGTAACAACAGTAGTAGCAAGGACAGGCTATGCATCAGAATAGGATTAACGGAAAGCAGTAACATGCTATGCTACTCTAATGCAAGCAGTAGAAAGAGAGTAGGCGATATCTGGTGATCAAGGGGGGGCTTGCCTGGTTGCTCTGGCAAGAGAGAGTGGTCGTCAACACCGTAGTCGAACTGGGTAGCAGCGGCGTCGGTCTCGGTGTCTAGCGAGAGAAGAGGGGGAAGAAACAATAAATATAATGCAAACAAATGCAAGACGGTGCATGACATGACAAAGCGTGATGCTAGGTGTACCATAACGCGGTACGAGGTGGTACCGGTGAAGGGGGGAAACATCCGGGAAAGTATTCCCGGTGTTTCGCGTTTTCGGACAGATGGGTCGGAGGGGGAAGGTTGCGTGTTCGCTATGCTAGGGATGCATGGCGGACGAACGGGCTGCGTATCCGGATTCATCTTGTCGTTCTGAGCAACTTTCATGTTGAAAATAATTTAATCCGAGTTACGGATTAAAAGATATGATTTTCTAAAGATTTTATTAATTTCTGGAATTATTTTTAATTCGAAAAATAATTGCTAAACTGCTAGGCGCAACTAGCACAGTGTACACAAAAAGTGTACCCAGTGACTGACAGGTGGGCTAAAGGGACCCAGTTGACCAATCAACATTTGACT
The DNA here is from genome assembly GCF_056163025.1 of Triticum urartu. Lineage (NCBI taxonomy): Eukaryota > Viridiplantae > Streptophyta > Magnoliopsida > Poales > Poaceae > Triticum > Triticum urartu. The sequence goes on along the minus strand of NC_141873.1, from coordinate 183,434,102 downwards.
GGTCAACAGGGGTGGGACCCCCCTGTCATTGACTGTTTTAGTTAATTACGGTTTAGGTTAATTAGTTAGGCTTAATTAGTTTTTTTAGTTTAATTTATCAAAATTAATTAAGTTAATTAATTCTTTAATTATTATTATTATTATTATTTTCTTTTTTTAAATACGTTCTGGGGTGGGGCCCCTTTGTCAGTGGGCCAAAGGGCCATAGCGGGCGTGCGGGTGGTGGTTAACGGGGCCGCAGGGCGATGTTGCCCGAGCAGGCGCACGCCCAGGGGAGGCGAACCCGGCAGGGCGCCGACGCAGGGGAGGTCAGTGGCCATGGCGAGGCCATGGCCGGAGCGGGGTCCGGCGAGCGAGCGGCGACGGGACTGCAGAGGCGGGGCGGAGGGCTGTGGCCGGCCGCGGCCATGACGGGCGCGCGCGGGCCGGTGAGTAGGGCCGTGGGGAGCGGGGCCGCGAGCAGGGAACGGCGAGGCACATGCGCGCGCGTGGTGACCGGCGGGCGCGGGTGCCGGCGCGCTCCAGGGGAGTGCGGGCGCGGACAGAGCTGAGGGGGGATTCGCAGCGGAGCTCGGTGGTGCGAGGCGCGGCGCTCGCGACGCGTGGGTAGGTGAGGTCGCGTGAGGGAGAGGGGAAGGAGGAGGGCGGAGGCCGTAGCCTCACCGGGAATTGTAGGGACGGGGCAGCGGGGGGGGGGGGGGGGGCGAGGTGGAGGTCGGGGACGACGGCGACGCGGTGCAGGCCGGCGAGGAGGAGTATGGGGACGAGCGACGGCGGGGTGGCGATCCAGCGAGGAAGCGGGATCCAGCGGTCGACGGTGACGAGGTGGCGAGGTCGGGGCCGGGTCGACGATGGAGAGGACGACAGCGATGGGTCGTGGGGGGTGGTGCGGTCGGCGCGTCGAGGTCAAGCCCCTCCTCGATCCAGATGGGATCGGGAGGAGGGGGGAGGGAGAGGCGAGTGGGGAGGGGAAGTGGGGTCGCTGTAGTGGCTAGGGTTTCGATGAGGGGGAATAAGGGGAGTGGGTGGGCCGGCGTCGGTGGGCCGGTTGACTGGGCTAATGCCCAGTTGGGCCAGGGGGGCCTTTCTCCTTTTATTTTAATTTTGTTTGTCTTTTCTGTTTTTATATTTCTTTTTATCTCTCTTTTTCCTTTTCTGTTTTAATTCAATTTAAAACATTTATGCATTTTCTAAACATGTGTTTTATTTACTATAATTACCCTTGTAATATTCAGCACCGCCCAAATATTTTTGTTACAACTTTTGAAACTTTTGTTGTTTGACATATTTTTGAATTTGAATTTTGAATCAGTTTTGAACTAACGCGAGATTAACAACAGTAACTGTGGTGACGTGGCATCATTAACAGAGGTTTACTGTAGCCTAATTATCCGGGCGTCACAATTCTCGTCCACTATAAGAAATCTTGTCCCGAGATTTAAGAGGTGGATTAAGGGAAAGATGTGGCTACGAAATTCTACCGAGTCTTCTCGGTCTTGGTTGCTCTTCTCGGAGAGGTCGATCCATTACATGGATGCCTTCTTTCCTTTGCTTCAGGTCATCATGAGGAAGTCATCATATTTTTCTTCGGGAACTCCAACGTACTTACGAATAGGTAAGGGGCCGCTCGGCTACGACAGCATGCTTACGAGAGGAACAATCTGGGTTAACCATGAATGAGCATAAGATTATCTCTCGAGTTGAACATATAAAATACTTCGAGAGTACGATACGAAGGTACAATGAGAGGGTCCAAGCGGATAGATAGCTGCTCAAAGTCTGAACCAGAGTGAGAAAGGGGTTCAGAGCGGCGAGAGTAAGCATTGTGTCTGATACCAGAATAGAGCACTCGGAAGGTGGCCCATGAATTAAATACGAAGCCAAGCATGGAGAATAACCATTAGAAACAGGGTTGTACAGGAGAGTCAGGTTTCGATCCTGGGAACTGTGGGTTATGGGCCCACCATGTGGTTAAAAGTAGGAAGGGCGGAGACGTCTTGCGTGATCATGCAAGCAAGGCATGTCAGGGGGTAGCCTGTCGATTATGTCAGCAACAACGTCGATACCAAGGGCGAGGGACGAAGAGAACCATTTTCCTGCTCGTTGAACGAGGCGGACCATTAGGCAAAGTTCTCATCCATCGGTGGATACCGGAATGTCATCAACAATAGTAACAGGTTCTTACTGACAGAGTTGTACACCGAGGTGCTTACAAAAGCAGTGACTTATTACTGCTTAGATCATATAAACCTCAAGAAGGTTAAACAAAACAATGGAAAGGAAAATGTGATTATCAGATTAACAGAACAATGGAAAGGAAAATGTGTTTAAACACACATTTCAGGGGTATACCCTTCCAAAGACAAGCAGAGCATGATATCCATGACAGGATAGAAAGTAGATAACAGAGTAATTTCATGACATTGCCCATGCTACGGTGTTAGGATAAATGATATAGAAAGTTAGCATTGTGCTTCAAATGTTCTTATCGATGATAAGAGTACCACAGACATGCTTCAAGATAGCATTGACATGGTCTTTAAGCAAAGTTCAGACTCCGGATACACGAAGGGATTCATCAGGAACAACTTATAGTATAAGTCTTGCAATTTCCTCACGAAAGAATGGGTAACATTTCTAGAGAGGATACTATAACAATAGGTCCTCCGATCAAGTGTGCTAGGCATGATATCATCTTATCGGGTTAAAGTCCAATGTTATAACACTTGGAAATATGTTCCAACCATCATACCTGACCAAGATTCAGGTCTGATTGGTGTCAGGATACTTCAGACTCAAGATGCCTGAGAAAGAAAAGGTGCAACGCAATTGACGAGATGACATTGTAAGATTTTCGGGAAATGAACTATGGAAGCAAGTCCCGAATCATGAGTTCATCATTAACCGAAGGAGAGGATGAGGGGGTGGCTGATGGACTCAGTGTCAATCAATCGAGATTTTCAAGAGATGGATCTCCCCAATTAGGTGAACAAGGAGATGACATTTGTTAAATCAAAATGATATAAAGATGTATGCTCGAGGAAAACATACACAATTAAACATTGGTTCAAAGCAATAGGGTTGCTAAATGTTTTGTATTCACACATCATAGTTCATTTGTCGGTATTCCGGTTAGGAACAACACGAGGACCAAGAAGGAATGGTGATGGTGATAAGTATTACATGTATCAAGAATGCTCAGTAGGTGGTGAAATTCTCACGACACTCTTGACATAAATGGTAATACTCCAAGGTAAAGAACAAATGCTGGATAGCAAGGATCCCAAGGTATATCATGAAACACGAACAAGTTTGTGTTAAACGGAAGGCAATAAAGTGGTCGATGATAACACAAATCATCAAGGGCAAGGATGGTACTTCTCATCATGAATTCAATTGATATCCTGGAAGGGGTCAAAATGTTGATGATGATCACGACAAAGTTGTTGAGAGATTTCATGAAGATGTAATCGATCGGCGATGACACCAAGTCAACAAAATGATGAAGCGAAAAGTTATTGAAACCATAGGTACGACACAAACTTGAAATCAAGCTTGTTGTTCAAGGACAATTGATATGACGAGGAAGATCGACGTAAGATTAGCTCACCATCGAAATTTTTGCTCCGGGAAGAAGGACTAGGTAGCACAGTTAAAATCGGCACGACAAGGATATAGCCAAGCAGGCTAGGGATGACGTGATCGAGTTCAAACTCGTAAGTAATGAAGGTTACCAAGAGCTGATTAATCACGGTGCGGACTTGAGTCAGTTATTGGTGTCTTTGAGTGTTTAATAACTCAGAGCCCGTGAAAATTGGAATCAATGATAATGTAGCACTTGATGAAGAACTCGTAAGAAGTTATGCGGTTCCATGATAATCTCGAGATACCAGGAGGTAATACTCGACGATAGATCAAAGTAGAGGTTGAACTAGAGTAATGCTCTACAGAAGACAAGTGCTCAAACTAGCACGAGAAATGGAATCAAGGAGAAACATGGACGGAACCACGTCCACAGATACAAGATGAACTTAAAATAAGGGGATAATTATTTTAAGAGAAGCTTCCATGATAAGGTATACATCGGGTCCATGGGCATGAACACAGGGTTCAAGGTCGACTCCCACTTATTCAACGCATAAACTTTCATTCACCTCTCATATTTCGAAAATGACAATAGTTGTTGAAATTTTTACCTGGGGCAATACCAGATAAGTAAGACCCATGAAATCTTCTGGGTTCACACGGATTAGGGAAGGCATAGGTTCAACCCATCAGGGCATCTTAGGAACATATACCACAAACTTCGGGGTAAATAATACAACCTCGAAAGTAGAGTATGGTTCACAAAGCAGAGAATACAATTTACCAAAGGCATTATTTACCCATGGAAAGGATCACAAGGTTATTCAATATGAAGGACACAGTCGGGTAAAATCCGACAAAGGTTCTGGTCGTCCACAAGGGATCTGATGTGAGCATCAGTACTCAACCAGAGGAAGAAAGAATGAAAGGAGGTGAGATTATAGAAACAACTGACTAACTCAAGGCTCAAATGCAAAGGAATTATGAATTCCAAGACAAGGGATCAGAAGCAATGCTCCGATTAGCGATGGATAAGTTGAGTAGCCTTAGGGGTACAATCGGTGGCAATTTGATTGGTCAAGAACCAGCTCATATCCAAATGACGTCTGAGCCGGAAGGATAATCCAGAGGATTGCAAGCATCCGCAACATATTGAATCGACGGACTCAAAATGATAGTGACAAATGATGCTAATAAGATTACTAGACTTATGGGATTAACCATAATGTAATCAAGCAAGAATTTCAAGAGCAATAGGCTGCTGAGGATTTTTGGAAGATCGAATGGTATTTCGAAGATTGCTGACCTACATGAATCAACTAGGGATGAGTGGATACTCGGTAAGTGTGAGGAATTATTCATACATGTATTCATGAGGAAAAGGAGCTGCACGACAGCAGACACAAAGGAGTCTTGAAATATCCGAAGTATTTTAGGGTATCTTGTAATAACAAGAATAATTGGAAGTAAATTTATGGACGACAAGTGTACGTAGTTTTCCATAAGGATTTATAGGTGGTATGGAATTGCAACGGCGAAGGGCACAAGGGTCTCGGGGAAACATCGGAGAGTATCTTCGAAATTTTCTGGTGCAGCAGACGATCATCTGAAGTGAGGGGCTCTCCGGGAGGAATTATTTTCGAGAACCTAAAGTTAGTTTTGTTTTTAGCAAAATCATTTAACCTGAATAGAAGAGAGATCAGAGTCCCAGAGTATAGGTCGAGGAATAAAAGATCCTAGTACCACCCAATGGCGACGTGGGCCCATCGGTCGCACGGCCATGTTAGTAAAACAGTTTTCATTGACTAGACTCAACTTCGGCCAAGGAGTGTGGAAGGGGGATTCCTACAGGCAGTCGGCTCTGATACCAACTTGTGACGCCCCCAATTTGACCGTACACTAATCATGCACGCAAATGTGTACGACCAAGATCAGGAACTCACGGGAAGATATCACAACACAACTCTAGACACAAATTAAAATAATACAAGCTTTATATTACAAGCCAGGGGCCTCGAAGGCTCGAATACAAATGCTCGAAGGCACAAGAGTCAGCGGAAGCAACAATATCTGAGTACAGACATAAGTTAAACAAGTTTGCCTTAAGGAGGCTAGCATAAACGGGGATACAGATCGAAAGAGGCGTAGGCCTCCTGCCTGGGATCCTCCTAAACTACTCCTGGTCGTCGTCAGCGGGCAGCACGTAGTAGTAGGCACCTCCCGTGTAGTAGGAGTCGTCGTCGAAGGTGGCGTCTGGCTCCTGGGCTCCAACATCTGGTTGTGACAACCAGGTAGAAGGGATAGGGGGAAAAGAGGGAGAAAGCAACCGTGAGTACTCATCCAAAGTACTTGCAAGCAAGGAACTATACTACATATGTATGCATTGGTATCAACTGGAATAGGGCTATTATATGTGGACTGAACTGCAGAAAGCCGGAATAAGGGGGGTAGCTAGTCCTTTCGAAGACTACGCTTCTGGCAGCCTCCGTCTTGCAGCATGTAGAAGAGAGTAGACTGAAGTCCTCCAAGTAGCATCGCATAGCATAACCCTAACCGATGATCCTCCCCTCGTCGCCCTGTGAGAGAGCGATCACCGGTTGTATCTGGCACTTGGAAGGGTGTGTTTTATTAAGTATCCGGTTCTAGTTGTCATAAGGTCAAGGTACAACTCCAAGTCGTCCTGTTACCGAAGATCACGGCTATTCGAATAGATTAACTTCCCTGCAGGGGTGCACCACATATCCCAACACGCTCGATCCCATTTGGCCGGACACACTTTCCTGTGTCATGCCCGGCCTCGGAAGATCAACACGTCGCAGCCCTACCTAGGCACAACAGAGAGGTCAGCACGCCGGTCTAAATACTATGGCGCAGGGGTCTGGGCCCATCGCCCATTGCACACCTGCATGTTGCGTACGCGGCCGGAAGCAGAACTAGCCCCCTTATTACAAGAGCAGGCTTACGGTCCAATCTGGCGCGCGCCACTCAGTCGCTAACATCACGAAGGCTTCGGCTGATACCACGACGTCGAGTGCCCATAACTGTCCCCGCGTAGATGGTTAGTGCGTATAGGCCAGTAGCCAGACTCAGATCAAATACCAAGATCTCGTTAAATGTGTTAAGTATCCGCGAACACCGACCAGGGCCAGGCCCACCTCTCTCCTAGGTGCTCTCAACCTGCCCTGTCGCTCCGCCACAAAGTAACAGTCGAGGGCCGTCGGGGACCCAGGCCCACCTTTACCGGGATGGAGCCACCTGCCCCTTCAGCCCCCAACTCCGAACAGTACCACAGGTAATGTAACAGTGTAAAGTATATAGAATATGCCCGTGATCACCTCCTGAAGTGATCACGGCCCAGTAGTATAGCATGGCAGACAGACAAGAGTGTAGGGCCACTGATGGAACACTAGCATCCTATACTAAGCATTAGGATTGCAGGTAAAGGTAACAACAGTAGTAGCAAGGACAGGCTATGCATCAGAATAGGATTAACGGAAAGCAGTAACATGCTATGCTACTCTAATGCAAGCAGTAGAAAGAGAGTAGGCGATATCTGGTGATCAAGGGGGGGCTTGCCTGGTTGCTCTGGCAAGAGAGAGTGGTCGTCAACACCGTAGTCGAACTGGGTAGCAGCGGCGTCGGTCTCGGTGTCTAGCGAGAGAAGAGGGGGAAGAAACAATAAATATAATGCAAACAAATGCAAGATGATGCATGCCATGACAAAGCGTGATGCTAGGTGTACCATAACGCGGTATGAGGTGGTACCGGTGAAGTGGGGAAACATCCGGGAAAGTATTCCCGGTGTTTCGCGTTTTTGGACATATGGGTCGGAGGGGGAAGGTTGCGTGTTCGCTATGCTAGGGATGCGTGACGGACGAACGGGCTGCGTATTCGGATTCGTCTCGTCGTTCTGAGCAACTTTCATGTTGAAAATAATTTAATCCGAGTTACGGATTAAAAGATATGATTTTCTAAACATTTTATTAATTTCTGGAATTATTTTTAATTCGAAAAATAATTGCTAAACTGCTAGGCGCACCCAGCACAGTGTACACGAAAGTGTACCCAGTGACTGACAGGTGGGCCAGAGGGACCCAGTTGACCAGTCAACGTTTGACAGGTCAACAGGGGTGGGACCCCCTGTCATTGACTGTTTTAGTTAATTAGGGTTTAGGTTAATTAGGTAGGCATAATTAGTTGTTTTAGTTTAATTTATCAAAATTAATTAAGTTAATTAATTCTTTAATTAATTAATTAATTAATTAATTATTATTTTCTTTTTAAAAAATATACGTTCTAGGGTGGGGCCCCTTTGTCAGTGGGCCAAAGGGCCATAGCGGGCGTGCGGGTGGTGGTTAACGGGGCCGTGGGGCGATGTTGCCCGAGCAGGCGCACGCCCAGGGGCGGCGGACCCGGCAGGGCGCCGGCACAGGGGAGGTCAGTGGCCATGGCGAGGCCATGGCCGGAGCGGGGTCCGGCCAGCGAGCGGCGACGGGACTGCAGAGGCGGGGCGGAGGGCTGTGGCCGGACGCGGCCACGATGGGCGCGCGCGGGCCGGCGAGTAGGGCTGTGGGGAGCGGGGCCGCGAGCAGGGAATGGCGAGGCATGCGTGCGCGCGTGGTTACCGGCGGGCGCGGGTGCCGGTGCGCTCCAGGGGAGTTTGGGCGCGGACAGAGCTGAGGGGGGATTCGCAGCGGAGCTCGGTGGTGCGAGGCGCGGCGCTCGCGACGCGTGGGTAGGTGAGGTCGCGTGAGGGAGAGGGGAAGGAGGAGGGCGGAGGCCGTAGCCTCACCGGGAATTGTAGGGACGGGGCAGCGGGGGGGGGGGGGGGCGAGGTGGAGGTCGGGGACGACGGCGACGCGGTGCAGGCCGGCGAGGAGGAGTATGGGGACGAGCGACGGCGGGGTGGCGATCCAGCGAGGAAGCGGGATCCAGCGGTCGACGGTGACGAGGTGGCGAGGTCGGGGCCGGGTCGACGACGGAGAGGACGACAGCGATGGGTCGTAGGGGGTGGTGCGGTCGGCGCGTCGAGGTCAAGCCCCTCCTCGATCCAGATGGGATCGGGAGGAGGGGGGAGGGAGAGGCGAGTGGGGAGGGGAAGTGGGGTCGCTGTAGTGGCTAGGGTTTCGATGAGGGGGAATAAGGGGAGTGGGTGGGCCGGCGTCGGTGGGCCGGTTGACTGGGCTAATGCCCAGTTGGGCCAGGGGGGCCTTTCTCCTTTTATTTTAATTTTGTTTGTCTTTTCTGTTTTTATATTTCTTTTTATCTCTCTTTTTCCTTTTCTGTTTTAATTCAATTTAAAACATTTATTCATTTTCTAAACATGTGTTTTATTTACTATAATTACCCTTGTAATATTCAGCACCGCCCGAAAAATTTTGTTACAACTTTTGAAACTTTTGTTGTTTGACATATTTTTGAATTTGAATTTCGAATCAGTGTTGAACTAACGCGAGATTAACAACAGTAACTGTGGTGACGTGGCATTATTAACAGAGGTTTACTGTAGCCTAATTATCCGGGCATCACACATGGATTATACGCACTCTCACCCTTCCATCATTGCTAGCCTCTTCGGTACTGTGCATTGCCCTTTCTCACCTCGAGAGTTGGTGCAAACTTCGCCGGTGCATCCAAACCCCGTGATATGATACGCTCTGTCACACATAAACCTCCTTATATTTTCCTCAAAACAACCACCATACCTACCTATCATGGCATTTCCATAGCCATTCCGAGATATATTGCCATGCCACTTCCATCATCATCATATACATGACTTGAGCATTTATTGTCATATTGCTTTGCATGATTGTAAGATAGCTAGCATGATGTTTTCATGGTTGTCCTTTTTTTGATGTCATTGCTACGCTAGATCATTGCACATCCCGGTACACCGCCGGAGGCATTCATATAGAGTCATATCTTTGTTCTAGATATCAAGTTGTAATATCGAGTTGTAAGTAAATAAAAGTGTTATGATCATCATTATTAGAGCATTGCCCCAGTGAGGAAAGGATGATGGAGACTATGATTCCCCCACAAGTCGGGATGAGACTCCGGACGAAAAAATATGAAAAATATAAAAAAGGAGAAAGGCCAAAAAAAGAGAAGGCCCAAAAAAATAAAACAAAAAAATGAAGAAAACAAAAAAATGAGAGAAAAAGAGAGAAGGGGTAATGTTACTATCCTTTTACCACACTTGTGCTTCAAAGTAGCACCATGTTCTTCATATAAAGAGTCTCTTGAGTTATCACTTTCATATACTAGTGGGAATTTTCATTATAGAACTTGGCTTGTATATTCCAATGATGGGCTTCCTCAAATGCCCTAGGTCTTCATGAGCAAGCAAGTTGGATGCACACCCACTTAGTTTCAGTTTGAGCTTTCATATACTTATAGCTCTAGTGCAACTGTTGCATGGCAATCCCTACTCCTCACATTGACATCAAATTGATGGGCATCTCCATAGCCCGTTGATTAGCCGTGTCGATGTGAGACTTTCTCCCCTTTTGTCTTCTCCACACAACCTCCATCATCATATTCTATTCCACCTATAGTGCTATGTCCATGGCTCACGCTCATGTATTGCGTGAAAGTTGAAAAGGTTTGAGAACGTCAAAAGTATGAAACAATTGTTTGGCTTGTCATCGGGGTTGTGCATGATGTGAATATTTTGTGTGGTGAAGATGGAGCATAGCCAGACTATATGATTTTGTAGGGATCAGCTTTTTTGGCTATGTTATTTCAATAAGACATAATTGCTTGGCTGGTATGCTTGAAGTATTATTATTTTTATGTCAAAGGATAGACTACTGCTTTGAATCACTCGTGTCTTAATATTCATGCCATGATTAGACATATGATCAAGATTATGCTAGGTAGCATTCCACATCAAAAATTATCTTTTTTATCATTTACCTACTCGAGGACGAGCAGTAATTAAGCTTGGGGATGCTGATACGTCTCTGTCATATCTATAATTTTTGATTGTTCCATGCCAATATTATTCAACTTTCATATACTTTTTGGCAACTTTTTATATTATTTTTGGGACTAACATATTGATCCAGTGCCCAGTGCCAGTTCCTGTCTGTTGCATGTTTTTGGTTTCGCAGAATATCCATATCAAACGGAGTCCAAACGGGATAAAAGCGGATGGAGCTTATTTTTGGAAAATATGGAAAATTCGGAAGGAAAATCAACGCGAACCAGTGCCCGAGGTGGTCATGAGGCAGGGCCCCCCCCTTAGGGCGCGCCCCCTACCCTCGTGAGCCCACCGTAAGGCGGTTAACGCTCTTCTTTTGCCGCAAGAAAGCTAATATTCGGAAAAAAAATCACGGCGAAGGTTTCAGGCCAATCGGAGTTACGGATCTCCATATATATACGAAACGGTGAAACAGAGCCAGAACAGAACGCAGAAACAGAGAGAGACAGATCCAATCTCGGAGGGGCTCTCACCCCTCCCGTGCCATGGAGGCCATGGACCAGAGGGGAAACCCTTCTCTCATCTAGGGAGGAGGTCAAGGAAGAAAAAGAAGGAGGGGGGCTCTCTCCCCCTCGCTTCCGGTGGCACCCGAGTGCCACCGGGGGCCATCATCATCACCGCGATCTACACCAACACCTCCGCCATCTTCACCAACATCTCCATCACCTTCCCCCCTCTATCTACAGCGGTCCACTCTCCCGCAACCCGCTGTATCCTCTACTTGAACATGGTGCTTTATGCTTCATATTATTATCCAATGATGTGTTGCCATCCTATGATGTCTGAGTAGATTTTCATTGTCCTATCGGTGATTGATGAATTGCTATGATTGATTTAATTTGCTTGTGGTTATGTTGCTGTCCTTTGGTGCCCATCATATGATTGCGCGCATGGATCACACCCTAGGGTTAGTTGTATGTTGATAGGACTATGTATTGGAGGGCAAGAGTCACAGAAGCTTCAACCTAGCATAGAAATTGATGCATACGGGATTGAAGGGGGACCAATATATCTTAATGCTATGGTTGGGTTTTACCTTAATGAACATTAGTAGTTGCGGATGCTTGCTAATAGTTCCAATCATAAGTGCATAGAATTCCAAGTCAGGGATGACATGCTAGCAGTGGCCTCTCCCACATAATACTTGCTATCGGTCTAGTAAAGTAGTCAATTTCTTAGGGGCAATTTTGCAACTCCTACCACCACTTTTACACACTCTCTATATTTACTTTATTGTTTCTTTATCTAAACAGCCCCTACTTTTTATTTACGTACTCTTTATTATTTTGCAAACCTATCCAACAACACCTACAAAGTACTTCTAGTTTCATACTTGTCCTAGGTAAAGCGAACGTCAAGCGTGCATAGAGTTGTATCGGTGGTCTATAGAACTTGAGGGAATATTTGTTCTACCTTTAGCTCCTCGTTGGGTTCGACACTCTTACTTATCGAAAAATGTTGTGATCCCCTATACTTGTGGGTTATCATATTCCGAAGTGCAATTCTTTCTATCTTGTCTTTTGAGGTGGTGTTATGTCACTCTTGACAATTTCCTTCATGTTTCATGTTTCACAAGTTTTCAAGAGTGACATATCTAAATCCATCATTTTCTCTTCGCTCAAGACATCTTCTAAATCCATCAATCTTTTCATTAGAATTATCTTGGGCTATATTTCACCTAAAGCTTCCCCTAAGGATTGTTGCTAATTATGGTGCTCATAAATGACCCAAGTTTTTTTTCATTTATCCTCCCGATGAAATAAGTTTCTCGTCTCATTGTTGGTATCAATACAATCTTTTGTTTCCGTAGTGGCAGAATTTCGCCTCAAATTTGAGAAGTTTTCCATAATCCCACTACAAGTTTATTCGTTTCGTTGTTGGTTTTTCCAACAACTCCGTTATAACCTTCTTGGAAGGGTGCTCTCCAAGCTCTTTTGTGGTAGAAGTTGGTATTTTCTTCTCCATTCTTTCATTCCAATTATCTATCTTCTATTCTTTCTTCCGGAGGCATTATGATGTTGCTCTCTTCACTCAGCATCTCGAATCGTGAGGATCGTGTGCTCTTCATGCTTATCCATTTAACCGGAGTGTTGTGTCCTCTGCTCAAGTTCTTTTCATCTTATCAAGTCTTGCATCTCTTTTCAATCGTAGTGTTGTTCGAATTTTTTCTTCCTTGTTCCTCTTTTCTAACAAAGTGTTTTCAACTTCGTTCATCTCCGTTGTATTCTTTTCTCAAAAGGATTTAACCTCTCAAGGTTCTTTGGTTTCACTCGTTTGTCGAAGAAGCAACTTAGTTTTACTTTTCCTCTTCCTCTTATGTTTTCTCTCAAGTGCCATCCTTAGATCTCAGGTCGAGATCCTCTTGTAGTGGTGGAGTGTTGTAACTCCCCAAGACCGGCGCTCTAGATGCCTTCCATGGCTTCCAAGGATCGTCATGTGATTTGTTTTGCTTGTTGCATTCATCTTTGCATATTTTGCATTGCGTCATGTCATCATCTATCATGTCATTAATTCTTTTGCAACTCAACTTAATAAATCGTATGGACCTTCGGTCCATTTAAATTGAGGGAATTCACTTGGCGTATTCTCTTTATAACATATAAAATTCTCCTACTATTATTAGGGAGCTATAGTATAAATATTCCATTATTTTGGAATCACCAAAACATACTTGCAATTTAATTCCCATGCCCATTCTATCTCAAGTTCTTCCTCAAACTTTCCCAACAATTCTTGTCACTTCTTGTCGAGGCTCCTCTAAAATCTTAGCCCATTTAGAGTCCTTTCGAATGGGTTTCAAAATTCAAACATGTTGAATTAAATTCAACATGTGTGAATCTATTTTCTCCAAAAATCCTCTTGCCATTTTATATAAATTCCTCACATTTTTGTGAGTCCAGAAAAATAATCCCCATGCCCAAAATCCTTCCCTAACCCTCTTTTTTTCCTCTCTCTAATTTCTTTTCTGTTAAAGAAATAAGTTTTTAAAGAGAGAGAGAGAGAGAGAGAGAGAGAAGAGGCCCAACAGACATTCCAGCCTAGTTGGGCCTCCCTCCCTCACGCGCCGGCCCAATGTCAAGGCCCAGCCTGTGCCCTCCTAACCCTAACCCCAGGGAGCCCGTTCCCTCGATCCCATCTCCCTCTCCCTTCGTTCTCCTCCTGCGCCGCCAGAGTCGCACGAACGTAGGCGCGGCCCTCTCCCCGAACCCCTTGCTCGATCCCCATCTCCCTCGCAGCCTCACTCTCCCGATCTCATCGCCTCATCTCCCTCGATCCCCTCCTGCTTCCCTCGCGTCGCCACTCTTCTTGATCTCCATGCCCAGCTCCATCCCTGCAGCTCATCTCCCTCGTTCCCACACAGCGACGCCGTCGTCGAGCCCCACCAGGATCCAGTCGCCCTCACCTCTCCGCCATGGCCGTAGCGCCTCCTCTTCCTTCCCCCTGCTCTAAGACGCCAGGGCGGTCGCCCGATGCCCGTCGTTCTCGCTCCACAGAAGCAGGCCAGCGCCTCCGCTGTCGCCACCGACGACCGTGCCACCTGGACCCCCGTGGCCTCAAGTCCCTCGCCGTCCGGAGCTCCAAGTCCACCATCGGACCCACTGAAGTTGCTGCCTTGCCTGAGCGACCTCCTCCAGTCGCGCGCCCCAGCTCCCTTCTCCTCCTCGCTGCTGGTTCCACCCGCGCCAGAGTACGCGAGCAGCCACAGTTCAACCCCGATGCCTGCCATGGCTTTCCTCGCGATGCTGCTCCTTGGCTTCGTCCTCTGTCGCGACCATCTCCTTCCCCAACGCCCTTGCGGAGGCTGTTGCTGCAAGACCACCACGACACCATCTCCGGAGCCCAAGTCCGAGGACTAACGCGTTCGGGCAACTCATCAAGTACACCTTCGTCAAGACCGATGCTTGGACAAGCACCATTTGCGCGGATTACATCAAGTACCACGACGACCGTTGAGACCGCCAAGTTCCACTACCGATGAATGTTTTGGAATCGCCAAGTCAAACTACAACGTGAAGACCATGTACAACTACTGATCCCGTGGATGTCACCAAGTACCCCATCAGCGAGACCCTCGACGACCGACGCATAGTACCACTATGTTTGCCATGTACATCTACGCCTAGACCAGACCGATAAGTCCGAAGAAGCAAGTACCACTCCGAACCATGTATGGCACCGTCGCCGAAGACCCGTGTAACGCAAGCGTCAAGTTCAACTACCGTCGCGTGAACCACTACTTCTACTACCGTGAACGACTACTTCCACTACATCGCGAGAACGTCTACTTCCACTATGAACTCGAACCGCCTTGAAAACGCACGCTTCAAAGGTATAACACCGAGACGACCGCCCGTGAACGAATGCATGTGTGATGTATGAGATGCTTGTGCTTGCACGGTGCTCGAATTGTCGCTTGCACATTGTTCCTCGTTTGCCATGCCTCTGACACATGGGACACTCGGTATCCGGGAGCACCCCACCTTCTATTGCATGTCATGCTCCCGCCACACTTCCTTTTGCACTGGTATCTCCATGAGCTACCGGAACCGTTATGTTGCCATGGCATCATTTTCGGATTCATTGACGTGGCCCCGTTTTCCTTCCGCCATGGCGACAATGCTTCATATCTATGTTCATATCAACATTTTCATAAAATTGCATAAACTTGAACATGGCATCCGCATCATGTTAACAACATCAAGAATGTCTAAATTGTTGTTGCGTTAAATTGCTAATGCACATGAGGATTTACCGGATTTGTTGTTTGATGTTTTTGGCCTCATTTAAAATGCCTAACTATGTATTTTACTCATGTTTCAGCTCTTGCCATGTTAAGAACATTTAATTTGTTGGGTACATAACCGGGAGTGAACTAAATAATTGAATGTGGTGTTCCGTCAATATGCAACTCGTTGCATATTGAGCTCCACTTAATTTGTAGTATTTTTTGTACACTTTGCCATGCCATGCCTCATTAAACCAGACATGCATCATACTTGATTGTGCATCATGCCATGTTTATTTGATGGTTGTTTACCATATTGTTTGCTTCTTTCCGGTGTTGCTTCTTCGGGTTATTTCTGATAACGTCGTGTTTGTGAGGATCCGTTCGACTACGTCCGTTTGTCTCCTTCATGCACTCGTTCTTCTTCCTTGCGGGATCTCAGGCAAGATGACCATACCCTCGAAATCACTTCTATCTTTGCTTGCTAGTTGTTCGCTCTTTTGCTATGCCGTGCTACCTACCACTTGCTATATCATGCCTCCCATATTACCATGTCAAACCTCTAACCCACCTTTCCTAGCAAATCGTTGTTTGGCTATGTTACCGCTTTTGCTCAGCCCCTCTTATAGCGTTGCTAGTTGCAGGTGAAGTTGAAGTTTGTTCCTTGTTGGAACATGGATATTGTTGGGATATCATTATTATCTCTTATTTACTTTAATGCATCTATATACTTGGTAAAGGGTGGAAGGCTCGACCTTATGCCTGGTTTTTTGTTCCACTCTTACCGCCCTAGTTTTCGTCATACCGGTGTTATGTTCCTTGATTTTGCGTCTCTTACGAGGTTGGGTGTTATGGGAACCCCTGACAGTTCACTTTGAATAAAATTCCTCCAGCAAGGCCCAACCTTGGTTTTACATTTGCCTAACAACCTATACCTTTTCATTGGGAGTAATTAACCCGAGGGTCATCTTTATTTTAGCCCCCCCCGGGCCAGTGCTTCTCTAAGTGTTGGTCCGAACTAGAGCCTCTTGCAGCGCCACCTCGGGGAAACTTGAGGGCTGGTTTTAGTTGTACGGATTGCTCATCCGGTGTTGCCCTAAGAACGAGATATGTGCAGATCCTATCGGGATGTCGGCACATCGGGCGGCTTTGCTGGTCTTGTTTTACCATTGTCGAAATGTCTTGTAACCGGGGTTCCGAGACTAATCGGGTCTTCCTGGGACAAGGAATATCCTTCGTTGACCATGAGAGCTTGTGATGGGCTAAGTTGGGACACCCCTGCAGGGTTTTGAACTTTCGAAAGCTGTGCCCGCGGTTATGGGCAGATGGGAATTTGTTAATGTCCGGTTGTAGAGAACTTGACACTTAACTTAATTAAAATGCATCAACCGCGTGTGTAGCCGTGATGGTCTCTTTCCGGTGGAGTCCAGGAAGTGAACACGGTTTTTGTGTTATGTTTGGACGTAAGTAGTTTCAGGATAACTTCTTGATCACTTTTAGTTCACGACCGCTGCGTTGCTTCTCTTCTCGCTCTTATTTGCGTATGTTAGCCACCATATATGCTAGTGCTTGCTGCAGCTCCACCTCACTACCTTTCCTACCCTTAGCTTAAATAGTCTTGATCTCGCGGGTGTGAAATTGTTGAGTCCTCGTGGCTCACAGATACTTCCAAACAGTTGCAGGTGCCGATGATACCTGTGCAGATGACGCAACTGAGTTCAAGTGGGAGCTCGATGAAGATCTTGTTCGTTGTTTTGTGTCTTTTCTGGTTGATTAGTAGTGGTGCCCAGTTGGGACGATCGGGGATCTAGCAATTGGGGTTGTCTTCTTTTATTTTGGTTCCGTAGTCGGACCTTGATTGTATTCTGGATGATGTATGTTTAACTTGTATTTGTGTGAAGTGGCGATTGTAAGCCAACTATGTATCCCTTTCTTATTTAGTAAATGGGATTGTGTGAAGATTACCCCTCTTGCGACAAACCTACCATGCGGCTATGCCTCTAAGTCGTGCCCCGGCACGTGGGAGATATAGCCGCATTGTGGGTGTTACATCCGCCTCCCTGGCCTCCTCCAACGTCTGGGCGCTGGCCTCTCACAAGGTGGGCAGGGATGCCTCGGCCTCCGCATCGGCATGCTCGCGCTGGAGGCGCCTGATATGTCTCCAACGTATCTATAATTTTTGATTGTTCCATGCTATTATATTATCTGTTTTGGATGTTAATGGGCTTTATTTTACACTTATATATTATTTTTGGGACTAACCTATTAACCCAAGGCCCAGTGCAAATTGCTGTTTTTTTTGCCTATTTCAGTGTTTCGCAGAAAAGGAATATCAAACGGAATCCATACAGAATGAAACCTTCGGGAACGTGATTTTTGGAACAGACGTGATCCAGAGGACTTGGAGTGGACGTCAAGAAACAGACGAGGAGTCCACGAGGTAGGGGGTGCGCCTACCCCCCCTCTAGGCGCGCCCTCCCCCTCGTTGGCCCGTCGTGTCTCAACCGACCTACTTCTTCCTCCTATATATACTCATATACCCTGAAAACATCTAGGACCACCACGAAACCCTATTTCCACCGTCACAACCTTCTGTACACAAGAGATCCCATCTTGAGGCCTTTTCCGGAGCTCCGCCGGAGGGGGCATCGATCACGAAGGGCCTCTACATCAACTCCATGGCCCCTCCGATGATGTGTGAGTAGTTTACTTCAGACCTTCGGGTCCATAGTTATTAGCTAAATGGCTTCTTCTCTCTCTTTGAATCTCAATACAAAGTTCTCCTCAATCTTCTTGGAGATATATTCTATGTAACTCTTTTGGCGGTGTGTTTGTCGAGATCCGATGAATTGTGGGTTTATGATCAAGTCTATCTATGAACAATATTTGATTCTTCTCTGAAATCTTTTATGCATGATTGGTTATCTTTGCAAGTCTCTTCAAATTATCAGTTTGGTTTGGCCTACTAGATTGATCTTTCTTGCAATGGGAGAAATGCTTAGCTTTGGGTTTAATCTTGCGGTGCTCGATTCTAATGACAGAAAGGGAAACGACACGTATTTTATTGTTGCCATCGAGGATAAAAAGATGGGGTTTATATCATATTGCTTGAGTTTATCCCTCTACATCATGTCATCTTACCTAATGCGTTACTCTGTTCTTATGAACTTAATACTCTAGATGCATGCTGGATAGCGGTCGATGTGTGGAGTAATAGTAGTAGATGCAAGCAGGAGTCAGTCTACTTGTCACGGACGTGATGCCTATATACATGATCATGCCTAGATATTCTCATAATTATTCACTTTTCTATCAATTGATCGACAGTAATTTGTTCACCCACCGTAATACTTATGCTATCTTGAGAGTAGCCACTAGTGAAACCTATGGCCCATGAGTCTATTCTCCGTCATATTAATCTTCCGTCAACATGATATTTCTATTATCTTTTATTTTGCAATCTTTACTTTTAATGTTTATCATAAAAATACCAAAAATATTATCTTATCATCTCTATCAGATCTCACTCTTGTAAGTGACCGTGAATGGATTGACAACCCCTTTATCGCGTTGGTTGCGAGGTTCTTATTTGTTTGTGTAGGTACGAGGGACTTGCGTGTGGCCTCCTACTGGATTGATACCTTGGTTCTCGAAAACTTAGGGAAATACTTACGTTACTTTGCTGCATCACCCTTTCCTCTTCAAGGGAAAACCAACGCAATGCTCAAGAGGTAGCAAGAAGGATTTCTGGCGCCGTTGCCGGGGAGTCTACGCACTAGTCAAGACATACCAAGTACCCATCACAAACTCTTATCCCTCACATTACATTATTTGCCATTTGCCTCTCGTTTTCCTCTCCCCCACTTCACCTTTGCCTCTGCCTTTTGTTCTCCCTCTTCCCGTATGTCTTTTTGTTTGTGTTTCCATGTGCCTTCTATTTGCTTGCATCTTTGCTCGCTAAAAATCTATTGATATGGATCCACTTAAACTGTTCTACTTGGATCATCTTTGGTCCTTATGCACTCGTGCTGAAACCGCAACTAGCCTAGTTGATGGGAAATCTTTAGATGAGCATGCTCATTTTGTGTGTCACCGTTTGTCTGAAAAAGGGAAACTCTTATGGGATCAAATAAACAGATTGCTGTGTTATGCTTGGAATCTTTGTGAAATTTGTGATTTTACTTGTTGCTCTAAGAACCCTAAAAACACATCCCCTACCTATGTGAGTTTAATGATAATGAAATCTTATCTTCTTATGCAAAGGGTGTTTATAGTTATTACGATATTGAACAAATTGAAGAATTAGTTGCTTTTAAAGGTGCTTATGAAGTTGCTTCTTTGATTGAAAAGTATGATATTACTCTCTATGAATCTGAAAATTTTGACATACTTAAATATTGCTATGAAAATTATGCTCATAATATCTATGTCAAAGAATTTGTTGAAAGAATGACCGTTTCTTGGGAAGAAAATAATGATATGCATGAATCTATGATAATTATGATTCCGATGATTTGATTGAAATATCCCTTGATGAACATGATGCTTGCTCTTTCTTGTGGCCATCATGCCAATATTTATGAAGATGAGTTTGCTATAGTTCCTTATGTTAAACATGAGATCGTTGCTATTGTACCCATACTTGATAGTCCCTTCGATGAAAAGCATGATTGCAATGATGTTATTATAAATTCTATTAATGTCAGTTGTGTTAATGATATGCAAAACCCTAAGCTCGGGGATGCTAGTTTTGCTATGACTATTATTTGTTGCAATGATCATGATTGGGGTGATTCTTCTTTTGATCTTGAAAATTTATTTAAGCCCCATGATTGGGGAGATTGATAATTGTGTTTGCAATATTATTGAAAGTGGGTTTGGAAGAGTGTCAACTTTAGATCCCACATATTTGGAGAATGTTCAATCTTATGATTTTCTTTATAAAAGTGGGTTTGGAGAGGTCATGACTTTAGTTAATGTTAATCCCACTATTTTGGAAGAGTGTCAACTTTGCATGCATGTGGATCGTGTTGAAAATATTTTATGTGATAGCTATTTTGTTTAATTTGCTTATGATCCCACATGTAATTATTATGATAGAGGAAAATATGATTGTAGAAATTTTCATGTTACTAAATTACCTCTCGTTATGTTGAGATTGCTATTGTTTCTTTCTGCTTCCTTGCAGATGCTAGTTTTTGCTTGTCTTGATAATTTGTGTTCTTATAAAATGCCTATTTATAGGGAGTATGTTAGACTTAGATGTGATTTTCATATGTTTCATGATGCTCCCTTTGTGTTTCAATTGCTATCTTTCATGCGAGCATCATTAAAATTATAGATGCCTAGCTAGGGGCGTTAAACGATAGCGCTTGTTGGGAGGCAACCCAATTTTATTTTTGTTCTTTGCTTTTTGGTTATTCTTAGTAATTAAAAATTCATATAGACTATGTTTAGATGTGGTATTATTCTTTTAATTAGTGTTTGTGCCAAGTAGAACCTTTGGGAAAGTCTTTGTGATCTTGCTGTAAAAAACAGAAACTTTAGCGCTCACGAGATTTGCTGCCATGTTTTACTGGAGAGTGCTATTTAGTTAATTATTTTTGAAGATGATTAATAGACAAATTCCTCACGTCCAAAATTTTATTTTTAGAATTTTTGGGGTTCCAGAAGTATTCGAAACCTACAGATTACTACAGACTGTTCTGTTTTTGACAGATTCTGTTTTTCGTGTGTTGTCTGCTTATTTTGATGAATCTATGGCTAGTAATAGAGTTTATGAACCATAGAAAAGTTGGAATACAATATGTTTTACACCAATATAAATAAACAATGATTTCATTACAGTACCTTGAAGTGGTGGTTTGTTTTCTTTTACTAACAGAGCTCACGAGATTTTCTTTTAAGTTTTGTGTTGTGAAGTTTTCAAGTTTTGGGTAAAGATTTGATGGATTATGGAACAAGGAGAGCGAAGAGCCTAATCTTGGGGATGCCCATGGCACCCCAAGGTAAAATCCAAGGACAACCAAAAGCCTAATCTTGGGGATGCCCCAGAAGGCATCCCCTCTTTCATCCTCGTCCATCGGTAACTTTACTTGGAGCTATATTTTTATTCGCCACATGATATGTGTTTTGCTTGGAGCATCTTGTATGATTAGAGTCTTTTCTTTTTAGTTTACCACAATCATCATTTCTATACACACCTTTTTGGAGAGACACACATGAATCGGAATTTATTAGAATACTATATGTGCTTCACTTATACCTTTTTAGCTAGATAATTTTGCTCTAGTGCTTTGCTTATATCTTTTAGAGCACGGTGGTGGTTTTATTTTATAGAAATTATTGATCTCTCATGCTTCACTTATATTATTTTTAGTGTCCCTTAGAACAACATGGTAATTTGCTTTGGTTATGAATTTACTCCTAATATGATAGGCATCCAAGATCAGTATAATAAAAACTTTCATAAAAAGTGCATTGAGTATTAGAAGTTTGATACTTGATAATTATTTTGAGATATAAAGGTGGCAATATTAGAGTGTGCTAGTTGAGTAGTTGTGAATTTGAGAAATACTTGCGTTGAAGGGTGCAAGTCCCGTAGCATGCACGTATGGTGACCGTTGTGTAACAAATTTGAAACATGAGGTGTTATTTGATTGTCTGCCTTATGAGTGGCGGTCGGGGACGAGCGATGGTATTTTCCTACCAATCTATCCCCCTAGGAGCATGCACGTAATGCTTGGTTTTTGATGACTTGTAGATTTTTGCAATAAGTGTGTGACTTATTTATGACTAATGTTGATTCCGTGGATTATACGCACTCTCACCCTTCCATCATTGCTAGCCTCTTCGGTACCGTGCATTGCCCTTTCTCACCTTGAGGGTTTGTGCAAACTTCGCCGGTGCATCCAAACCCCGTGATATGATACGCTATGTCACACATAAACCTCCTTATATCTTCCACAAAATAGCCATCGTACCTACCTATTATGGCATTTCCATAGCCATTCGAAGATATATTGCCATGCAACTTTCCATCATTCCATTTATCATGACACACATCATCATTGTCATATTGCCTTGCATGATCATGTAGTTGACATCGTATTTGTGGAAAAACCACCATTCATAATTTTTCATACATGTCACTCTTGATTCATGGCCTTCCCGGTACACCGCCGGAGGCATTCATATAGAATCATACTTTGTTCTAGTATCGAGTAGTAATCATTGAGTTGTAAATAAATAGAAGTGTGATGATCATCATTAATAGAGCATTGTCCCAAATAAAAAAAGAGAAAGGCCAAATATAAAAAAAGGAAGGCCAAAAAAGGGGCAAAGCTACTATCCTTTTTTCCAGACTTGTGCTTCAAAGTAGCACTATGATCTTTATGATAGAGAGTCTCTTGTTTTGTCACTTTCGTATACTAGTGGGAATTTTTCATTATATAACTTGGCTTGTATATTCCAACAATGGGCTTCCTCTAATGCCCTATGTCTTCGTGAGCAAGAAAGTTGGATGCACACCCAGTTAGTTTCTTTTGTTGAGCTTTCATACATTTATAGCTCTAGTGCATCCGTTGCATGGCAATCCCTACTCCTTGCATTGACATAAATTGATGGGCATCTCCCTAGCCCATTGAGTAGCCGCATCGATGTGAGACTTTCTCTAATGCCCTATGTCTTCGTGAGCAAGCAAGTTGGATGCACACCCAGTTAGTTTCTTTTGTTGAGCTTTCATACATTTATAGCTCTAGTGCATCCGTTGCATGGCAATCCCTACTCCTTGCATTGACATCAATTGATGGGCATCTCCCTAGCCCATTGAGTAGCCGCATCGATGTGAGACTTTCTCCTTTTTTGTCTTCTCCACATAACCCCCATCATCATATTCTATTCCACCCATAGTGCTATATCCATGGCTCACGCTCATGTATTATGTGAAAGTTGAAAAAAGTTTGATATTACTAAAGTATGAAAAAATTGCTTGGCTTGTCATAGGGGTTGTGCATGATGAGAGCATTCTTGTGTGATGAAAATGGAGCATGACCAAACTATATGATTTTGTAGGGATGAACATTCTTTTGCCATGTTATTTTGAGAAGACATAATTCCTTAGTGTCACATCCCTAGCTTCTGGTGTTGCCTAGTGTTGCATATTGCTTGCATCATGTTTAAATTTCTAAAACTTGAATTGAGGATTGTTGAAACCTCATAGATCTGATTAAAAGAAGGGCAAGCACCCTTTAAATAGCATTCTGTGAATCCAAAATGCCCTAACAATAGTTTTGTGAATTTTGGCAAGAGTTATATATCAAACCAAAATTCTGGAACATTTTAAAGGAATTATTTGGTCTCTGAATTTAAATCAATAATCTATTTGAATTTGGGGATATATTCATAATATATAATGAATATATTTTCAAATGCTTGGAAATGTTTTATGTACTTTTGGAATAGTCCAGAGAGGTAACATAAAATATCTCAGAGTGTTTTGGCACTGTTTTGAATTCATTTTGAATTTTGAATCAGTGGCAAAATGTACTAATAAAAACAAAACAAAACAGGGATAAAATTAGAAAAGGTAACAGAAATAAAAGAGAGAAACCTTACCGAGCAGCCCACCACTGTAGTGGCCTACTGGCCAAAGCCAGCCCGGCCCACCAGGGGCAGCGCTGTCTTCTTCTTCCTGCCAGGAGGAGAAGCAGCTGCCTGCCCAATGCGCAGGCGAGCCGCGCTGGCTCCTCCCTGCCTGCGTGCCCCCCCCTCGACTGCCTGGTCGCCGCCACGCACACCCCCCGACCCCCTCGTCCTCTCCCCTCTCTCCCTAGACCTCTTTCCCCTCCTCTGGCTCCCTCTCCCTCTCTTCCCGACCGCACCAGAGGGCGCCGCCGTGCTCTACCACGGCCACCGGCCACCCCACGCCTCGCTGACGCGCCAAGAAGCCCCGCCTCGTTCCCCTCTTCCTCCTCACCAAGGCGGAGGGTGCCGGAAGCCCTGTGATGCCGCCAATGTCATCTTCTTCCTCGCAGGTCGCCGGAGATCCTCCTTGCCGCCCCGACTGCTCCGGACCATCTCCGAGCTCGCTGACCTCCCCATCCGACTCGCCGTGAGCCTCCGACCCTGCCCATCACTCTCTTCTTCCCCGTAGGCCTCCGTAGCCACCGGACCGCCTACGCCCGAACCCGCTGCCGCCTGCGCTCGCCGCCGACGCGACTCCGGCGACCAAATGGTCCGCCTGACGCGTCCAACCCACTCACCGCATCGTGTAGATCACGTAGGAGCTGGCCACGTTCTTCCAGAGCCACCGCAACGATGAGTTCGGCCTCGCCCGAACCGCGGCAGCCGCAAGGCTCGTCGCCGGCGTCGATTCCAGCTGTCCCAGGCCCGACAACCACCACCACTCGACGCACCGTCGCGCTAGCTTTCCAGAGAGCCCAGCCAAGCTTCGAACGAAGCACCACAGCTCGACTCCGAGCACCTCCGCCATGCCTGGCCATCGCCGGCGGCCTAACTCCAGCGAAGCCGACGTGGCGATGTCATTAGCCTCTAATGACGCCTTAACTAACACCCTAGTGCCACTGCCGTGTGGGCCCCGACGCCAAAATTAATTAGTTTAATTTCTGTTTAGATTAGTGCTAATCTTGCGGACCCCACGTGTCAGCTTTGACTTTGGTCAAGTCAACGTTGACCGACCCCACACGTCAGTGACTCATGCCAGCATTGTGTCACTGACCAGCGGACCCCACTGGTCAGGTTTGATCTAGACCGCTGCTGTTGACTTGCTGACGCAGGCATGACGCCGTGCTGATGCAATAAGTCATTTCTAGATTGAAAATAATTCAGACAATTCCAGAAAATTGCCTAAACTTCTAAAAATCATAGAAATTCAACCGTAACTCCAAATGAAATAAATTATATATGAAAAATTATCAGAAAAATTCAAGGAGTCCATCTGTACCATTTTCATGCATGTTTGAACAATGTTTGTCCTCTGTTTTGGACAAAACAAATAAAGGGCATTTAAATAATCATATATGGAGTTGGAATTTGAATCTTGTATTCAATCCAACTTCATTTAAATCATAACTAGATGCATTAGCTCAAATCACAGCATATTGCCATGTCATGATCATGCATCATATTGTCGCATATGCATTGATTGTGTTCTTCTCTTTTGCCGGTGTTTGTCCCCCTTCAGTAGACGACGTTCCGACGATGTGAACGATGACACCCATGAAGAGCTATAATATCTTCAGAAGTGCCAAGCAAGCAAAAACCCCTTGTTCATTCTGATACAATCCCACTCTCCCGCTCCTGCTCTCTTTTACTGCATTAGGACAACAAGATTCCTCTGTTACCTGCTGCGGTAGTTGAACCCCTTATCCTCTGCATGACCTGTCATTGCCACAGTAAATAGATGAAACCCACTAGCATGAGTAGGAGTTGTTTGAGCCCTGATGTGCCTACTCATTCATGCCTGTTTGTCATGCCTGCTACTGCTTAGAGTTGAGTCGGGTCTGATTCATCAGGGATGAATCGGAGGTGTGTAAACATGTCCTACTGTTGAGAGCGAAGTGTGTGAACACGATTTGGTAAAGGTAGCGGTGAGAGGCCATGTAGGAGTACATGGTGGGTTGTCTCATTGAAGCCGTCCTTAGGAACTGAGTTCTGTGTTTGTGATCCATGAAATAGTTACTACCACGCATTGGGCCCGAAACCAATGGACCCTCTCGGCTTCTTGATCACCCTTGTCCTCTGTCCAAGAGTTGCAACTAGTTTTTGGTGTTTATAGGATATGTGTTGGCGGCCGTGCGTAGCGCTGACCCTAGGGGTGGGCTATGATGCGGTAGATACACCGTGGCATGGTGTACCGGGCGCCCGTTTGGTGTCTCGGGAACCCTGTTCACATCGTTCGGGGCCGTATGTGGAAACCTCGGCTGGACTCCCTGTGGATGGAACCTGGATAGGCGATAAACCTGGACTAGAGACTTGAGTGTTTAGGTAGGCCATGGCCGACACCCTCGTTGGGCTTCCGCTTGAAGGTTGCCGAGTACATGTCGTGTAAACGGCGGTAAGTGGTGAGAGCGTGTGTGAAGAAATACACCCCTGCAGGGTTAACATCATCTATTCGAATAGTCGTGTTCGTGGTAAAGGACTTCTGGGTTGCCTATAACAGTTCATAGACAAGTGAAAGTGGATACTTTAAAACTTGCAAGATAAGTGTGAGTGCTATGGATGGACTTCTCGTAGGGAGACGGGAGCGGATCCATAGTGGTGTATTGAATGGTGAATATGTGGACTCGTGTGCGCCACCTCAAAAGAGTTGCTTGCAGTCGTAGTTCAGGTTAGCCACTGAGTCAAAGCTGGCTTGCTGCAGTCAAACTCCACCACCTCCCCTTGATGATACCGATGCATATGTAGCTAGTTCTGATGTAAGTCTTGCTGAGTACCTTTGTACTCATGTTTGCTTATTTTATGTTTTGCAGAGACGTCAGTCTCGCTAGTAGTTCCGTGTGGACTTCGACGTTTAGCTTGATACCTCAGCTACGATCTTGTGCCTCGGCAGGATCTGGTAGATAGCCTGGCTTCTCAGCCTTTTTCAATTATAGATGTCTGTACTCAGACATGTTAAGCTTCCGCATGTGCTCTGATTGTATGCTATGATTGTTGGGTCATGACACCCATGTTTGTAATATCTCGCTCCTCGGAGCCTAATGAACAAATACTCTGAGTCGTAGAGTCATGTTGTGATGCCATGTTGTATTGCACATATTGAGCATATTGTGTGTATGATTGAAATGCTTGGTATGTGTGGGATCTGACAACCTAGTTGTTTATCCTTGGTAGCCTCTCTTATGGGGAAATGTAGTCTTGTGCTTCCATGAGCCATAGTATTCCGCTACAGCCCGGTTCACCGGAGTCCTGCTAGCCCAGCACTACTGCTCCGGAACACTTGACTAGCCGGCATGTGATTCACTTCGTTCCTGTGTCTATCCCTTCGGGGAAATGTCATGCGGTGACGTCCGGAGTCCTGCCTAGCCTGCTACAGCCTGGTTCACCAAAGTCCTGTTAGCCTAGTGCTACAGCCCGGATTCACGCGTTGCTGACCGACATGCTCGATGTTGATTCATTTATGCCTGTCCCCGTAAGTTAGTGCCACTTTGGGTTCACGACTAGTCATGTCGGCCCGGGTTATCTATCATATGGATGCTAGCGACACTATCATATACGTGAGCCAAAAGGCACAAACGGTCCCGGGCCATGGTAAGGCGACACCCGTGGGAATACCATGCGTGAGGCTGCAAAGTGATATGAGGTGTTACCGACTAGATCGATGTGACTTGGAATCGGGTTCCTGATAGCTTTGGTATCAGATCCTGACTGCCTGTAGGATTACCATGCCAAAATGGTCGAAGTTGTGTCTAGAAATGCTTTTGTTATGTAAGGGAATTGATTGTGGAAGGGAACATAAGGCTCTTTTTACTCCTTATCCTCATGACCTTCTGATCTAAGTCATCTTATATTTTCTACGGGGTTAAGAACTAGGCTTCTCTTCTATCTCTCAGGATGACGTGTTACTAAACCGTAGTTGCCTAGGATTGTTGGGTTTAAGCCTCAGTTCAGCTCCTACTACTTCCATATGTTCATAGCTGGCCTCAGAACCTTGATATTGTGTATTGAGTGGTTATGCCACCATTTTGCAGGATGTCTCAAATCTTTTTGAGCATTTACAGCCGGTATGCTGTCCGAGTCATCCCAGGTTCCTAAACAATCTAATGCATTTGCAAATCCCTTTCTCCTGTGTTCGATGTCTTTTGGGCTATATTAATCACACTAACCAGTGTGTTGAGGTATTCCATTGCCTCGATATATATGTTAGAACTATTATTATGACCCTAGTTGTCCTAGAGAACCACCCAGTAATCTAGTAATGCTTTGTGTCCCAAGTGTGATGATTCTGGCCACCATTCTCGAAAGCATCCCGTGATGCCATTTAGTTAGTAGGTATTTTATTTCTGGGTCCTTAAACCCAAGATTCATTCTACTTACATTCTGTTGATAGTGTTGCTCGTACCTTTAGGATGTTAGTAACCTCTGCATTAGTCCTCGAGGTCCATGGTATTTCCTTCTTCCAAATACTATGAACCACTTATGGCAGAAGTTTGTTGGATCAAAAGATCACAACAAGAGTTCTCTCGATGAGTTCCACATTCTATATTGTGAATCTGCCAGTCCTACCGTTCTGCATGGGTTGTCCGGAAGAAATGTTGAGCTTTGCTCGACATAGTAATCTATGCATCCACAACTCAGAAAATTATATGTTCCTTTGAGTTGTCCCTCTGTAGTTGTATTCCGATCCTTGTCTATCAGTTGATAGCCAAGTTTATGTCGTGCATTCGTGTTATCGATGCCTATTATTCTTGTGGTCCATCGATCCATTCTAATCCGGAATGACTAGGAGAAACAAACTCCAGCACCTCATCCATTTCTTGGACTGGTCAAAGTAGTTGTATTCCGCAGATCAAAATGCCAATCCAGCTTTTGTTCTGTTCTACCTCGGAGTATTACCCCCTTTATGTCAGGATTGTCATAGGAATTGCAGCATCTCTCATGAATTCTTGACGTAGTGATACTCTCTCCATCATTATTCATTTCTCAGTTTCCGTGTTGTTGCAACTGGAATGTCGACAAGTGAATCGTGATGTGTGAAATCAATACTCCTAGCAACCTCGTTGCTTGGTAGTTAAAGGACAATAACTTCATTCTTAGCATGTTGGTTGTTGAATCATCGTTCTAAGGTAGATTGTGCTACCTAATCATTGTTTCTGGTGCACTCTTCGACCAATGTGTTAGGAGTGTGTCAATCCATCACTCTCTTGATCACATTGTCTTGCCCTAAAAAGCAAGATTGTTCTCGAGCTTAGTAACATATCGGTGGTTCGTGATGTTCCGAATATCTTCTCGGAGGTATCACCCGGCTGTTACCTGATCGCTATGTTGAGTTCGTGATCAAGTTGGTTTCTTGTAGCCACCCTCTTCTCCAGGAATCTGTGTTGGATAGCCCTCAGCTAGTTGTCTAAGCTTAACAACAACTTGGAGAGTTGGAAGATAAAAGCTTGTCCTACCACGCTCATCCCTAAGGGATATCTTGTATCTGTGTTGAAGAAAGATAATATCTTCATCAATTGATCCGCATGATCAATTGTCGGCGCTATCGCCTTATCAATCCCTTGATTTGAGTGTGGGTTATCGTCAAATCAAATCAGAACCAACGATGTTCGTAATGTTGTCTTACTCTTGGTTGATCCCTCGAGCATACACCATTACATCTTTTGGTCTGACCAATGCTATCGCCGTGTTCACATGATGGTGGAAGTCAAGTGATATGGAGATTCCGATGAGTTGCTATTGAGTCCATCAGCAGCATTTTGTCTCCCCCATGATTCACGTTGAACATTACACTAGTGTTGGAAACTTTATAAGCATTGCCCTCATGTTCCGATCATGAAGCATATGTCCGGTTGAAAGATGTGACTTCCTCTAATTCATGTGCATCTGATGTAAGTTGCCGCTGTGAATTCGAGAAAGTTTGTTTTTGCTTCCTCTGGAATCATCCCAAGTCAGTCATGCATGTGCGAAGTATTCTATGGTCTGATAGACTGATCATCTACATTCTATTTGTATCCCTAGCACACCAAGCCACTGATTGATTTGTTCAAGGAGAAGAAGTTTCTTCTTAAGAGTTAGACCTATGCAAGGACTTCGATATCCTCATTGATGGTTCCCCCTGAACTCGGTAGTGTTTCATTTTAAGACTACCAGGTGACCATGCTTGTCTAGGACAGCGTGTTCACATGCTTGTAGCAGAACCGGCTCATGTTTTGGAGCTTAGTACTGTAGTTCATTCCCCCGAGAATCTCGCAACGTTGTCTCGTCGATTTGTGTTGCAAACCTTCATTTTCCTTTCTAGACTCGATGAGTCTGGAATATCCTGACACCAACCAGATCTGAATCTCAGGAAGATATGATGGTTGGAGCATTTTCCAAGAACTATAATATTGGTCTCTCGATAACCGGTAAAGTGGATGTCGTGGCCAACACATCCAGCCGGAAGATCTATTATTATAGTATCTCGATTGAAGAAAGTTGGCCACCTTCCCATGAGGATTTCGTAGGATTTACCTCCGTAGTTAATCCTTACGGATTCTTGTGCTCCCGAAGTCCGATCTTTTACTTGATGTTCTATATATCAAACCATATCTATGAATGGGATACACTAGCACATCAAGGAGAACATTAGAAGCGGAGTGCTATATGTCTCTCGGTCAATCATCCAGATTTTCTTCCCTTGGCCTCGCTAAGGTGAAATCTGAGAAAGTGTTATCTTCCTTTGCATCTGCATCACCCATCACCATTCATCATGGTGGTATTGAAGGAAATATGCCCTAGAGGCAATAATAAAGTTATTATTTATTTCCTTATATCATGATAAATGTTTATTATTCATGCTAGAATTGTATTAACCGGAAACATAATACATGTGTGAATACATAGACAAACAAAGTGTCACTAGTATGCCTCTACTCGACTAGCTCATTAATCAAAGATGGTTATGTTTCCAAACCATGAACAATGAGTTGTTATTTGATTAACGGGATCACATGATTAAGTGAATGATCTGATTGACATGACCCATTCCATTAGCTTAGCACCCGATCGTTTAGTATGTTGCTATTGCTTTCTTCATGACTTATACATGTTCCTATGACTATGAGATTATGCAACTCCCGTTTGCCGGAGGAACACTTTGTGTGCTACCAAACGTCACAACGTAACTGGGTGATTATAAAGGAGCTCTACAGGTGTCTCCAAAGGTAAATGTTGGGTTGGCGTATTTCGAGATTAGGATTTGTCACTCCGATTGTCGGAGAGGTATCTCTGGGCCCTCTCGGTAATGCACATCACTTAAAGCCTTGCAAGCATTGCAACTAATGAGTTAGTTGCGGGATGATGTATTATAGAACGAGTAAAGAGACTTGCCGATAACGAGATTGAACTAGGTATTGGAATACCGACGATCGAATCTCGGGCAAGTAACATACCGATGACAAAGGGAACAACGTATGTTGTTATGCGGTCTGACCGATAAAGATCTTCATAGAATATGTAGGAGCCAATATGGGCATACAGGTCCCGCTATTGGTTATTGACCGGAGGCGTGTCTCGGTCATGTCTACATTGTTCTCGAACCCGTAGGGTCCGCACGCTTAAGGTTATGATGACAGTTATATTATGAGTTTATGCATTTTGATGTACCGAAGGTTGTTCGGAGTCCCGGATGTGATCACGGACATGACGAGGAGTCTCGAAATGGTCGAGACATAAAGATTGATATATTGGAAGCCTATGTTTGGATATCGGAAGTGTTCCAGGTGAAATCGGGATTTTACCGGAGTACCGGGAGGTTACTGGAACCCCCCGGGAGCTAAATGGGCCATGATGGGCCTTAGTGGAAAAGAGAAGAGGCAGCCCTACATGGGCCACGCGCCCCTCCCCTCCCTTGGTCCGAATAGGACAAGGAGAGGGGGCCGGCCTCTCTCTCTCTCTCTCTCTTTTCCCCCCTCCGCGAATCCTATTCCAACAAGGATTGGGGGGAATCCTACTCCCAGAGGGAGTAGGACTCTCCTGGCGCGCCCTCCTTGGCCGGCCGCCTCCCCCCCTTTGGTCCTTTATATGCTGAGCCAGAGGCACCCTAGAGACACACAAGTTGATCCACGGGATCTATTCCTTAGCCGTGTGCGGCGCCCCCAGCCACCATAGTCCTCGATAATATTGTAGCGGTGCTTAGGAGAAGCCCTGCAGCAGTAGTACATCAAGATCGTCACCACGCCGTCGTGCTGACGGAACTCTTCCCCGACACTTTGCTGGATCGGAGTCCGGGGATCCTCATCGAGCTGAACGTGTGCTAAAACTCGGAGGTGCCGTAGTTTCGGTGCTTGATCGGTCGGGCCGTGAAGACGTACGACTACATCAACCAAACGCTTCCGTTGTCGATCTACAAGGTATGTAGATCACACTCTCCCCTCTCGTTGCTATGCATCACCATGATCTTGCATGTGCGTAGGAATTTTTTTGAAATTACTACGTTCCCCAACAGGTATGTTGTGTTGCCAGGATCCTTGACACGGGTATTGGTAAAACCTTGATGAATATGGAGATGCTCAAGTTCTTGAGGGCACGCGCAAGCACCAAGTTTTACCATTGGCGTTAACTGGGATTTGCTTCCAGTTTCCTCGGTTATGTTATAACCTTTTCAAACAGTGGACTCACTCTCGACTATTGAGTTCTTCCCCAGTTACCAGAATCATTCCCAACATTTGCATTTTGTTCCCAGCTTGCACCTCAGTAGTTGTTGTTCAGGATCATCTTCAAGAGTGGACTTACCATGGGTCCCATCCATTTCCGATGATAAGCAAAATCATCCATTGCGTTGTTTTCAACAAGGTAGTCCACATCATCCTTTCTAGTCCAAGTATGTCATTTCTCTGAACTCCCTCAAACGATCAATTGTAAATTGCCTTAAGCTGGTATGAAGAATTTCAATGATCTCTGAATCAAAAGTAATTCTTTTTGCCACTTAAGGGAATATTTCTGCGAGTCACCTTCCTTAAGATGTCTCGTTATGGTATCATGGCAATTATCTCCTCGCTACTTTGAAACCATGCACCATCCTACTTAAGCGTGGAATTGTTGCCTACCAAATTTGAACCTTTATCATCCGCTTCTTTCCATCACCCCTATTGTGTGTTTCATGTCTCAGCTCAAGAGATGTTTTATATCTCACTCCATGAGTTGATCTTGAGTGATTGATCTCCGAGGAGATCGATTCCTGTAGAATTTCTTTCTGCTGTCATCATGCTGGATGAAGATCCCGAAAGCAAAGACGTCAAGATCAAGATGACGCAATGAATCAACATCTTCGGGAGGGGCAGTTGGATCGAGAAGACTGCGATAGTTTTGTGACCCCTCTTCCTTCTTACCTCACGACTTGAATCTCGGGACGAGATTCTTGTTTAGTAGGGGTGAGCTGTCACATCCCTAGCTTCTGGTATTGCCTAGTGTTGCATCTTGCTTGCATCATGTTTAAATTTCTAAAACTTGAATTGAGGATTGTTGAAACCTCAGAGATCTGATTAAAAGAAGGGCAAGCACCCTTTAAATAGCATTCTGTGAATCCAAAATGCCCTAAAAATAGTATTGTGAATTTTGGCAAGAGTTATATATCAAACCAAAATTCTGGAACATTTTTAAGGAATCATTTGGTCTCTGAATTTAAATCAATAATCTATTTGAATTTGGGGATATATTCATAATATATAATGAATATATTTTTAAATGCTTTGAAATGTTTCATGTACTTTTGGAATAGTCCAGAGAGGTAACATAAAATATCTCAGAGTGTTTTGGCACTGTTTTGAATTCATTTTGAATTTTGAATTAGTGGCCAAATGTATTAATAAAAACAAAACAAAATAGAGATAAAATTAGAAAAGGTAACAGAATTAAAAGAGAGGAACCTTACCGAGCAGCCCACCACTGTAGTGGCCTACTGGCCAAAGCCAGCCCGGCCCACCAGGGGCAGCGCTGTCTTCTTCCACCTGCCAGGAGAAGCAGCTGCGTGCCCGATGCGCAGGCGAGCCGCGCTGGCTCCTCCCTGCCTGCGTGCCCCCCCCCCTCGACTGCCTGGTCGCCACCACACACACCCCCCGACCCCCTCGTGCTCTCCCCTCTCTCCCTGGACCTCTTTCCCCTCCTCTGGCTCCCTCTCCCTCTCTTCCCGAGCGCACCAGAGGGCGCCGCTGTGCTCTACCACGGCCACCGGCCACCCGACGCCTCGCCGACACACCAAGAAGCCCCGCCTCATTCCCCTCTTCCTCCTCACCAAGGCGGAGGGCGCCAGAAGCCCTGTGATGCCGCCAACGTCATCTTCTTCCTCGCCGGTCGCCGGAGATCCTCCTTGCCGCCCCGACTACTCCGGACCGTCTCCGAGCTCGCTGACCTCCTCGTCCGACTCGCCGTGAGCCTCCGACCCTGCCCATCCCTCTCTTCTTCCCCGTAGGCCTCCATAGCCACCGGACCGCCTACGCCCGAACCCGCCGCCGCCTGCGCTCGCCGCCGACGCGACTCCGGCGACCAAATGGTCCGCCCGACGCGTCCAACCCACTCACCGCATCGTGTAGATCACGTAGGAGCTAGCCCCGTTCTTCCAGAGCCACCGCAACGACGAGTTCGGCCTCGCCCGAACCCCGGCAGCCGCAAGGCTCGTCGCCGGCGTCGATTCCGGCTGTCCCAGGCCCGACAACCACCACCACTCGACGCACCGTCGCGCCAGCTTTCCAGAGAGCCCATCCAAGCTTCGAACGAAGCACCACACCTCGACTCCGAGCACCTCCGCCGCGCCTGGCCATCGCCGGCGGCCTAACTCCGGCGAAGCCGACGTGGCGATGTCATTAGCCTCTAATGACGCCTTAACTAACACCCTAGTGCCACTGCCGTGTGGGCCCCGGCGCCAAAATTAATTAGTTTAATTTCTGTTTAGATTAGTGCTAATCTTGCGGACCCCACGTGTCAGCTTTGACTTTGGTCAAGTCAACGTTGACCGACCCCACACGTCAGTGACTCATGCCAGCATTGTGTCACTAACCAGTAGACCCCACTGGTCAGGTTTGACCCAGACCGCTGCTGTTGACTTGCTGACGCAGGCATGATGCAGTGCTGACGCAATAAGTCATTTCTAGATTAAAAATAATTCAGAAAATTCCAGAAAATTGCCTAAACTTCTAAAAATCATAGAAATTCAACCGTAACTCCAAATGAAATAAATTATATATGAAAAATTATCAGAAAAATTGAAGGAATCCATCTGTACCATTTTCATGCATGTTTGAACAATGTTTGTCCTCTGTTTTGGACAAAAAAAATAAAGGGCATTTAAATAATCATATATGAAGTTGGAATTGGAATCTTGTATTCAAACCAACTTCATTTAAATCATAACTAGATGCATTAGCTCAAACCACAGCATATTGCCATGTCATGATCATGCATCATATTGTCGCATATGCTTTGATTGTGTTCTTCTCTTTTGCCGGTGTTTGTCCCCCTTCAGTAGACGATGTTCTGACGATGTGATCGATGACACCGATGAAGAGCTATAATATCTTCAGAAGTGCCAGGCAAGCAAAAACCCCTTGTTCATTCCGATACAATCCCACTCTCCCACTCC
Organism: Triticum urartu; assembly: GCF_056163025.1. NCBI lineage: Eukaryota > Viridiplantae > Streptophyta > Magnoliopsida > Poales > Poaceae > Triticum > Triticum urartu. The sequence continues at coordinate 183,398,510 of NC_141873.1, read as the reverse complement.
TGCTATCTTTTACTACATTAGGACAACACGATTCCTCTGTTACTTGCTGCTGTAGTTGAACCCCTTATCCTCTGCATGACCTGTCATTGCAACAGTAAATAGATGAAACCCACTAGCATGAGTAGGAGTTGTTTGAGCCCTGATGTGCCTACTCATTCATGCTTGTTTGTCATGCCTGCTACAACTTAGACTTGAGTCAGGTCTGATTCATCAGGGATGAATCAGAGGTGTGTAAACATGTCCTACTGTTGAGAGCTAAGTGTGTGAACACGATTTGGTAAAGGTAGTGGTGAGAGGCCATGTAGGAGTGCATGGTGGGTTGTCTCATTGAAGCCGTCCTTAGGAACTGAGTTCTGTGTTTGTGATCCATGAAACAGTTACTACCACGCATTGGGCCCGAAACCAATGGACCCTCTCGGCTTCTTGAATACCCTTGTCCTCTGTCCAGGAGTTGCAACTAGTTTCTAGTGTTTATAGGATATGTGTTGGCGGCCATGCGTAGCGCTGACCCTAGGGGTGGGCTATGATGCGGTAGATACACCGTGGCACGGTGTACGGGGCGCCCGTTTGGTGTCTCGGGAACCCTGTTGACATTGTTCGGGGCCGTATGTGGAAACCTCGGCCGGACTCCCTGCGGATGGAACCTGGATAGGCGATAAACCTGGACTAGAGACTTGAGTGTTTAGGTAGGCCGTGGCCGACACCCTCATTGAGCTTCCGCTTGAAGGTTGCCGAGTACATGTCGTGTAAATGGCGGTAAGTGGTGAGAGCGTGTGTGAAGAAGTACACCCCTACAGGGTTAACATCATCTATTCGAATAGCCGTGTCCGCGGTAAAGGACTTCTGGGTTGCCTATAACAGTTCATAGACAAGTGAAAGTGGATACTTTAAAACTCAGAAGATAAGTGTGAGTGCTATGGATGGCCTTCTCGTAAGGAGACGGGAGCGGATCCATAGTGGTGTATTGAATGGTGAATATGTGGACTTGTGTGCGCCACCTCAAAAGAGTTGCTTGAAGTCGTAGTTCAGGTTAACCACTGAGTCAAAGCTGGCTTGCTGCAGTCAAACTCCACCACCACCCCTTGATGATACCGATGCATATGTAGCTAGTTCTGATGTAAGTCTTGCTGAGTACCTTTGTACTCATGTTTGCTTATTTTATGTTTTGCAGAGACGTCCGTCTCGCTAGTAGTTCCATGTGGACTTCGACGTTTAGCTTGATACCTCAGCTACGATCTTGTGCCTCAGCAGGATCTGGTAAATAGTCAGGCTTCTCAGCCTTTTTCAATTATAGATGTCTATACTCAGACATGTTAAGCTTCCGCATGTGCTCTGATTGTATGCTATGATTGTTGGGTCATGAGACCCATATTTGTAATATCTCGCTCCTCGGAACCTAATGAACAAATACTCTGAGTCGTAGAGTCTTGTTGTGATGCCATGTTGTATTGCACATATTGAGCATATTGTGTGTATGATTGAAATGCTTGGTATGTGTGGGATCCGACAACCTAGTTTTTTATCCTTGGTAGCCTCTCTTATGGGGAAATGTAGTCTTGTGCTTCCATGAGCCATAGTAGTCCGCTACAGCCCGGTTCACCGGAGTCCTGCTAACCCAGCACTACTGCTCTGGAACACTTGACTGGCCGGCATGTGATTCACTTCGTTCCTGTGTCTGTCCCTTCGGGGAAATGTCACGCGGTGACATCCGGAGTCCTGCCTAGCCTGCTACAGCCCGGTTCACCGGAGTCCTGTTAGACCAGTGCTACAGCCCGGATTCACACGCTGCTGACCGACATGCTCGATGTTGATTCATGTATGCCTGTCCCCGTAAGTTAGTGCCACTTTGGGTTCACGACTAGTCATGTCGGCCCGGGTTCTCTGTCATATGGATGCTAGCGACACTATCATATACGTGAGCCAAAAGGCGCAAATGGTCCCGGGCCATGGTAAGGCGACACCCGTGGGAATATTGTGCGTGAGGCCGCAAAGTGATATGAGGTGTTACCGGCTAGATCGATGTGACTTGGAATCGGGGTCCTGACACTTAGTTAGTATGCTTGAAGTATTATTATTTTTATGTCAATATTAAACTATTGTCTTGAATCTTTCGGATCTGAATATTCATGCCACAATAAAGAGAATTAGATTGAGAATTATGCTAGGTAGCATTCCACATCAAAAATTCTGTTTTTATCATTTACCTACTCAAGGACGAGCAGCAATTAAGCTTGGGGATGCTTGATACATCTCCAATGTAACTATAATTTTTGATTGTTCCATGATATTATATTATCTGTTTTGGATGTTAATGGGCTTTATTTTACACTTTTATATTATTTTTGGGACTAACCTATTAAACCAAGGCCCAGTGCAAATTGTTGTTTTTTTTTGCCTGTTTTAGTGTTTCGCAGAAAAGGAATATCAAACGGAATCCAAACGGAATGAAACCTTTGGGAACATGATTTTTGGAACAAACGTGATCCAGAGGACTTGGAGTGGACGTCAAGAAACGGACGAGGAGTCCACGAGGCAGGAGGGTGCGCCTACCCCCCTAGGCGCGCCCTCCCCCCTCGTGGGCCCCTCGTGGCTCAACTGACCTACTTCTTCCTCCTATATATACTCATATACCCTGAAAACATTCAGGAGCACCACGAAACCCTATTTCCACCGCCGCAACCTTCTGTACCTAAGAGATCCCATCTTAGGGCCTTTTCTGGAGCTACGCCGGTGGGGGAATCGATCACAGAGGGCCTCTACATCAACTCCATGGCCCCTCCGATGATGTGTGAGTAGTTTACTTCAGACATTCGGGTCCATAGTTATTAGCTAGACATCTTCTTCTCTCTCTTTGAATCTCAAGACAAAGTTCTCCTCGATCTTCTTGGAGATCTATTCGATGTAACTCTTTTTGCGGTGTGTTTGTCGAGATTCGATGAATTGTGGGTTTATGATCAAGTCTATCTATGAACAATATTTGATTCTTCTCTGAAATCTTTTATGCATGATTGGTTATCTTTGCAAGTCTCTTCGAATTATCAGTTTGGTTTGGCCTACTAGATTGATCTTTCTTGCAATGGGAGAAGTGCTTAGCTTTGGATTCAATCTTGCGGTGCTCGATCCCAGTGACAGAAATGGAAACAACACATATTGTATTGTTGCCATCAAGGATAAAAAGATGGGGTTTATATCATATTGCTTGAGTTTATCCCTCAACATCATGTCATCTTACCTAACGCGTTACTCTGTTCTTATAAACTTAATACTCTAGATGCATGCTGGATAGCGGTCGATGTGTGGAGTAATAGTAGTAGATGCAGGCAGGAGTCGGTCTACTTGTCACGGACGTGATGCCTATATACATGATCATGCCTAGATATTCTCATAATTATTCACTTTTCTATCAATTTCTCAACAATAATTTGTTCACCCACCATAATACTTATGATATCTTGAGAGAAGCCACTAGTGAAACCTATGGCCCCGGGTCTGTTCTCCATCATATTAATCTTCCGTCAATAAGCTATTCCTATTATCTTTTATTTTGCAGTCTTTACTTTTAATCTTTATCATAAAAATACCAAAAACATTATCTTATCATCTCTATCAGATCTCACTCTCGTAAGTGACCGTGAAGGGAAGGGATTGACAACCCCTTTATCACCTTGGTTGCGAGGTTCTTATTTGTTTGTGTAGGTACGAGGGACTTGCGTGTGGCCTCCTACTGGATTGATACCTTGGTTCTCAAAAACTGAGGGAAATACTTACACTACTTTGCTGCATCACCCTTTCCTCTTCAAGGGAAAACCAACACGGTGCTCAAGAGGTAGCAGGGCCCGAGGTTGATAGCCACCTTCAGGTGATGCAACTCCTCCACCAGCCAGAGGCCTTCGGCTTCAAGGTGAGCGTTGACATACACGAGTTCTCCGTTGAGTCGGCTCATCGCTGCCATCATCTCCTAAAAAGATCTCGTGGCAGATGACACTCCGCCCGTGCGCAAGCTTTAGCGCACAACTAGGTCTGTCCCCCGCAGCAGGGGGCTGGGGGCTGGTACCTACCAGGTCGCCGTCCGGGCTTCAGCAGGGGTCCGGATGGCTTGAGGCCCACTGCTCGAAAAGAAGCCATGATCGAAGTCATCAGCCACCGTCCATAACCAGAGGAGGAGCCCTTGGCACACTTGACACGCTCCAAGCGAGGCCACGAAGGAGAGATGGCGAAGGCATGAGCTCAGGGCGCCAAGCTAACTTGTTTGCCTCTCTAGTCAACCTCGCGCCGGGTGCGGCATGCTGGCTTGGGGTGCTCAAGGCCAGCAGGGAATTCGAGGCAGGAGAAGGTTGCTTCCCGGGAGACTTCGCCGCCTTAGCAGAAGGGACCCTGAGGAGCCACAGTCAGGAGGAGAAGAAGCGCTCAAGAAATTACAAAGATAAGGTACTCACTCGTCTATGACAATATACTTCCTTTGCTTCAGCGGCTGGCAGGCATCACTGCTGCAGCTTGGGGACCCTCTCATCTTGCGGAGCGCATTGAAGTCCAGACGGAGCCGGCCAAAGCGTTGGACGTGGCAACTAGCCCGGGGCACGGTTGGTGAGGCGCTGAAGGAGACGGCCTCGGGAGTGCTGGGCTGAGGAGAGCCCTCGGGCACCGCCTCGTGATGGCCTGCCAAGACCTCGGAAGCTTCAACCTCAGGAGCAGTGGATTGTGTCGCCCCCTCAGCTGTCATCCCCAGGCAAGAGTCACGGGCTCCCGGGGGTGGCACCTCGGGAGACTCGAGCGGCGTTGACGCCTCAGCACCCGCGCCTCCGGCCTCCAGCGGTGCTCGCCCCCCTGCATCCACTCTTGGGGCAAGCTCGGCACTGGCGGCAGGGAGAGGAGCCATGGAGACAGGGTTCTCGCGGGGCCCTTCAAGGCCAACTAGACGCAGCCCCCATTCATCGAAAGGGGGCATCTACCCCGCGAACTCCACCCTGTTTGAGCAGCAGTACTGATGAGGACATCAATACCATTGTTACACCCACAACCCCTGCTGATATACATACTGGACCAATTACTAGAGCTCGCGCATGCCAATTAAATTATCAGGTACTTTCGTTTCTTGTTAATGATTCTAATGTTCATGAGAATATGATGCTGCCTAAATTGGATACATTTGTTTTGCATACAAATGAAGGGCTTGGCGTGGATAAGAGGGATGAACACTGGAGCAAGACCAAGCATGGAGATGATGGCATGCGCAAGGGGATCAAGAACGGAGTTACAAGTGATGATTTCAGGAATTTGAAGCCACCATAAGGAGTGCACGAAGCCTTGGACGAAATATACAAGATGGCACTTCATAAATTTCGTCCAGAGGCTATTCTAGGTGATGCGTCACCTTATTATTGGGCCAGGCCCATGTATTTTGGAAATACTTAAGTATACTCTGTTTTTAGAGTCCGTATATGTGGGGAAATAAGAGTTAGGTTGGTTTCGGACCGCTCCTCCAAGGGCCAGGAAATCCCCCCCCTCTTCCTCCATATATACAGCCCTTAGGGCGTCGTTTAGACTTTGGGTTTTGTTTAGATTAAAGTTCGCCATAACTGAAATTCACGTACTTCGTTTGTGTTCAACAACCAGACAAAGGCGTCACTGAACCCCACCTTGATCAATAAAGCTTTCCTCTTATATTCGCAATAACCAGATTGCAATCTTAGTTTCTTGCTTGTTCTTCGTTTGCATGTAGGAAACAGACCTTCGTGGTCAGGTTGATCATGCTCTGGTGTGGTCAATAACCTCTCGGAGTTGGTTTACCAATTGCTAAGGCGCGACGTCCTTGCACGTTCATAGTCGGATCATCAAAGTCGACTTCCTCCAGAACGATAGCCACCATCTCATCAAAAGACAGGACACATTTTCCTCTATCAAGTACAAGAGACAGCCCTCCTGCGGCATGTCAGCTGGCGAGGGGTTGCCCGTCAAGACCTCGAGCACTGTTCTTTGCACCTCGAGCGGAAGCCCCGACTCCTAAAGCCTCATGCGATCCTGGCCGCCGGACAGGGCCCATAGCGGCCGGGAATGGCACTGGAGTGGGGCAACGCGGCGTCGGAGGAACTCCTTCATCACCATAGGCACGTTCATGCCAAGATCTTTCAGCCTCTTCAACCGGAACTAGACGAAGTCAAGGCGGGGGTCAGCAAGCTTCTAGTGTCCCCAGCCAGAGCTGGGAACGGCGGGCGCCGAGGGGGCGAGAGCAAGGGGCTGAGCACACCGACGTCCACATACACCCATCATTCCCGAAACTCGCTTGAGGATGATGGTAGCTCAAAATCGATCCCCAAGCCAGCCGTCGCAGCCACGGCCTGGAAACTCAAGCATCCCGAGCACTGCCGAGGGCTAGTCAGGTGCAGCGAGAAGAAATGGCGTAGTAGGGCCACGGAAGGGGGAATGCCCACCATGGCCTCGCAGACGAAAGCGAAGACAGCAAGAAGGGAGACTGATTGGGGATCCAGGTGCAACATATGGATCTTATAGTGGGAGAGCACAGCGTTGAAGAAGGCAGAGAAAGGAGGAACCAGGCCAGCCCATAGGGCGTCAATGAGGAATGGAACCTCGATGGCTGTCTTGTCGATGGAGGCGCGCGATGCGGGCCAGGCCACCGTCCTCCCCCATTTGTTGAAGTCGGCAGCGAGCGCAGGGAGGACCTTGTCCATGGCATCCTGGTTGAGCACCAGTGACCGGCCAACGGCAGGTTCAACGGCCTGGGGCGGCCCGGCTGAAGACTGAGGCATCTTCTTTTCCTTATCTGTTCGTCGGGGCACCATCGCAGCGAGGAAGGCCGAGCTCGGGACAGATTGGAAGAGGAGGTTATTGTTTCAGAAAGGAAGGAGAGTTGGAGGGGCGCGTCACCAACAATGGGGGGATAACTGCGTGAGCCCGGTGGCCGCCTAGCCAGGCGGATATCAAGGCTACGTGGGCAAGCGGAGACACCCACGTCCAATCAACCGCCACGCGTCAAACGAGGCCGCAGGCTGTTGGGGCCCGCAACAGTCCGCACCTGCCCCTTGGCTTCGCCTCGAAGCCAAGCCCGAGCATGCCATAGGCCCGGGGGCTGCTGTCGGTGTCCTGGGAACGGGGGTCCCTAGACTTGCCTGCCTGCGGCCCACAGCGTGGCTCCACTAGCGGCCCTGTATGGCCCATCTTCACCAGCAAACACTCAAGACCCTCTCGAGGGGCCAAGCCTCGCGAGGCGGACGATGCAAGACCTACTCGGGGGCGGGTCCAGGTACTGGAGAGGCAAACAAGTTAGCTTGGCGCCTTGAGCCCACGCCTTCGCCGTCTCTCCTTCATAGCCTCGCTTGGAGCGCGACAAGTGTGCCAAGGGCTATTCAACTGGTTATGGACGGTGGCTGAATGACTTTGATCCTAGCTTCTTCTTCGAGCAGCGGGCCTCAAGCCACCCGGACCCTTGCTGAAGCCCATACGGCGACCCAGGAGGCGCCAGCCCCTAGCCCCCTGCTGGAGGGGGGCGCGCCGCTTCGGATCCCGTCGGCCACCCCTGCTGCGGAGGACGGACCTGGTTGCGCGCTTAAGCTTGCGCACGGGAAGAGTGTTGTCCACCACGAGATCTTTCAGGAGGCGATGGGCGCGATGAGCCGACTCGGTGGAGAACTCGCGGAGGTCGCCAAAGGCCTCCGGATGGTGGAGGAGTGGCATCGCCTGAAGGTGGCTATCAACCTCGGGTGCCTCCAGCGCGAGCATGCCGGTGCGGAGGCCGAGGCATCCCTGGCCACCTCAGGAGAGGCCAACGCCCGGGCATTGGAGGAGGCCAGGGAGGCGGACAATCATCGCGCGACCGTCGAGGAGCATAGGCGGGAGCTCCAAGCCTTGAACGCCTCCCTGGAGTAGCAGGTGGAGGCGCGCAGAGTTGCCCTGGCGTCGATGAAGGACGCCCCGTCCGGCGAGGAGGAGATCTTGAGGCAGGAAGAAGCACTGTTGCTAGAGGCCACGGAGCGCAGCCTTGAGCTCGAGCTGTTGGAGACGAGGGAGCGCCAAGTCGCCCAAGCAGAGCATGCTGTCGGCGCGCGCGAGGCCAGGGCCCAGGAGGAGCTCGACCGCAGGGTGGCCAAGGCTCGTGCAGATCTCGTCGGCCGGTACGACCTGAAGTTGAAGCTCGTGGAGGCCGAAGGTGTGGGTAGGACTGCTGCCCTTAGGTTAGGGATGGCTGAGGCGGAACAGCACGAGAAGGCCGCCGCAGCTGCCCTGGTCTCGGTGCAGGCCGAGCTGGATTCCGCCCGTGCCGAGCTGCTCTCTCTTCAGCGCCGAGTTGTCAGCACCGAGTCCTTCGCGCAGTAGAGCAGGGAGGAGGCACTTCGCCGGCAGATGCTGCTGCGCGATCACGCTCCCATGCTTCGGGACCTTCGGACAAAGGCCAACCGGGCACTTGGTACCATCTGCGATGAGCACGCCCCTCATCCCCACGCCGAGGATTACGCCAGCCATCTTCGCTTCTTTGCTGATATCGTGACGCGCCTGGACAGCCATGTTGAGAGGGCTCACGAGCTAAAGGACGAAAAGAGCCGAGGCCTTCTCGGGCGTGCATTCTCCCGCGTCTTCAACCATCTCCTGAACACCAACCCTGACTTTGTCTCTTGCGGCCCCCATTGCCCCAGTGCCCATGGTCATCCAAGGCCACCTCATCCACTGGGTGGACGACAATGTGAACGCTCTAGTTAGCGCCTTTGGTTCTGATGACAATGTGGTGGTGGTCGCGGCGGACGAGGGCGACGTAATCGATGGCGGCGCGGCCGATGGTGGCGTGGCTGATGGCGGAGCGGCTGATGGCGAAGCGGCTAATGGCGATGTAGACAGGAACAGTGACAACGCCAGCATCCTGTCTGGAAGCGATTCAGGGGGCGAGGCAAGCGATATGTCCGCCTGAGCCCTCACTCCTTTATTTTGAACCTGCATGTGAAAGCTTGGGTACGACCCCTCACGATGTAAGAGCATGTTGGAGAGGGGAAGCCCCTCATGTAAATAGACTACTACTTCATTCCTTAGGCTAAGCTTAAAGCGTACTTTTGGGTGCTCGCAAACCCCTTGCAGACTTGATGTCTTCACTTACTTTGGTTTGGCCGAGCTTCAAACTGGTTTCGCTGTTGCAGACGTACATTCCTTCCGAGAGGATCCCCTCATGAGTTTGGGAGGTTTTGGTTTCCTAAGGGTCTGCCTGTCCACCCGAGGAGGCCTCGCGAGAAGCGAGCGCCAGAAATGGTGAGATGCGCGCAGTGTGCGTGCGCCGCTGCCAGGCCCCGCTCGCGAGGTTTCCGGAAAGGGGGGAAGACAGCGCACGTAAATCTCAAACAAAACACGAATCCAAAAACTCACAAAATCAACGCGAACAAGAAACGACGCCCCCCCCCCCCCCCCCGTGATTGCCAATGGTAATGCAACTTCAAATTCAAGATCAAAAGCTGCGAGTTTGAGCTACAAAAAAGATACCAAAAGCAAATGGCCGCGTCCGGTGATGTCTACTACACAACCTTCTTGTAGACATTGTTTGGCCTCCAAGTGCAGAGGTTTGTAGGACAGTAGCAAATTTCCCTCTAGTGGATGACCTAAGGTTTATCAATACGTGCGAGGTGTATGATGAAGATGGTCTCTCCCAAACAACCCTGCAACCAAATAGCAAAGAGTCTCTTGTGTCCCCAACACACCCAATACAATGGTAAATTGTATAGGTGCACTAGTTCGGTGAAGAGATAGTGATACAGTGCAATATGGATGGTAGATATAAGTTTTTGTAATCTAAAAATATAAAAACAGCAAGGTAGCAAGTGGTAAAAGTGAGCATAAACGGTATTGCAATGCTAGGAAACAAGGCCTAGGGTTCATATTTTCACTAGTGCAAGTCCTCTCAACAATAATAACATAACTGAATCATATAACTATCCCTCAACATGCAACAAAGAGTCACTCCAAAGTCACTAATAGCGGAGAACAAACGAAGAGAGTATTGTAGGGTACGAAACCACCTCAAAGTTATTATTTCCGATCAATCCGTTGGGCTATTCCTATAAGTGCCACAAACATCCCTAGAGTTCGTAGTAAAATAATACCTTAAGGTGCAAATCAACCAAAACCCTAATGTCACCTAGATACTCCAATGTCACCTCAAGTATCCGTGGGTATGATTATACGATATGCATCACACAATCTTAGATTCATCTATTCAACCAACACAAAGAACTTCAAAGAGTACCCCAAAGTTTCTACCAGAGAGTCAAGACGAAAACGTGTGCCAACCCATATGCATAAGTTCACGAGGTCATGGAACTCGCAAGTTCATCACCAAAGCATACATCAATTGGATCACGTGATATCCCATTGTCACCATAGATAAGCACATGCAAGACATACATCAAGTGTTCTCAAATCCTTAAAGACTCAATCCGATAAGATAACTTCAAAGGGAAAACTCAATTCATCACAAGAGAGTAGAGGGGGAGAAACATCATTAGATCCGAATATAATAGCAAAGCTCGCGATACATCAAGATCGTGCCGACTCAAGAACACGAGAGAGACAGAGAGAGAGATCAAACACATAGCTACTGGTACATACCCTCAGCCCCGAGGGAGAACTACTCCCTCATCGTCATGGAGAGCGTCGGGATGATGAAGATGGCCACCGGAGAGGGATTCACCCCCCCTCCGGTAGGGTGCCGGAACGGGTCTAGATTGGTTTTCGGTGGCTACAGAGGCTTCTGGTGGCTGAACTCCTGATCTAGGTTTCTTTCTGGAAGTTTTGGGTTATATAAGAGGTGTTGGAGTCGGGAACAAGGCAGGGGGGTCTTCGGGCTGTCCACGAGGCAGGAGGCGTGCCTAGGGGGTGGGTGCACCCCCACCCTCGTGGGCAGCCCGAGACTATTCTGGCCCAATTCTTTTACTTCCCGGCCTTGTTCTGGTCCAAAACTAAATTCCGTAAAGTTTCATGTCAATTGGACTCCGTTTGGTATTCCTTTTCTGTAAAACTCAAAAACAAGGAAAAAATAGAAACTGGCACTGGGCTCTAGGTTAATAGGTTAGTCCCAAAAATCATATAAAATAGCATATAAATGCATATAAAACATCCAAGGTTGATAATATAATAGCATGGAACAATAAAAAATTATAGATATGTTGGAGATGTATCATCCGGCACCTAGATAGTCTTCTTGTCTTATTGTCTTCGACTCTTCTCACCAGTGCGGAGCTAAGTGCTTTCACAGGCCGTGAGCATAGTCATTGGGGGACAGTGTCGACGGCCAGCGCGGAGCATGGTGCTTCCACTAGGACATGGGCGGGAGCCCCTGAGGCGCGAGGGCGGCACTCCAAAGACTCCGGGGCGTGTACGACCCCATTCATTATTACGTGAGAGTGTCACGAGCGGAGACCTTCACAGGCATGAGCCGTACTTCATATCGCCAGGCGAGGGCCCCACCTCGCGCCGCCCTCGACCACCGTTGGGGCGTCCGGAAATTAGGACGACACCAAGGGGCAAAGGGGACGCTAGCAGCGCCCTCGGCGACCACGGGCCCTCAGCCGGGGGAAAGCTCGCCAATGCCTCCCCGGCAGAGGACCTAGGCGATGCCTTGCTCCAGGTGATGCAAGGAGGGGCCTTGCTCCTGGCTCCTCCCCCGCAGCCCCCAATGCACTTCCCCTGGCGAGGTGGGGGCTGCCATGCTAGGGCCGTCATCCACCGCTGTGACCTGACTCACTTGCGACCCATGGTTAGCGTAAGCCTGCTCCTGAGAGATTAGTGTTACCCTGTAGCTGTTGTCCCCTGCGTGGTCTGCGAGGCTCCTGGGCGGCTCCTGGAAGGCCTCAGCTTCCAGCATCTCCTGTTCCCAACCCGGCTCGAGGAACGAACCGGGGTCGTCTTTCGGTGTCTACTCCTGGTCCATCATGCGGGGCACATAGGCGTCCGGAGCCGTCACCACGGAAACCTCGTTGAGGTGCCCCATGCTCCACGCCGCCTGGCTCGGCGCGCTAGGATAATTGGGTGGCATCCTTCCGGGACCGTGGGTGCCGATGCTTACGCCTGCGCCCATTAGGGGAGGCACAGGTGTGGTTGGGTGTCCGGCGCCGCTGGTTGCGACGATGCCGACCAAACCTCCTAGTGCGCCTGGGGGCGCGCGGGCGCGACGAGGCCCACCGTGCGATCTAGCCATATCCTGAGGCATAAGAAAGGAGAAGAAAGGTGGCGCACCCCTGGCTGCAGCGTCCAACAGCTCGGCAACATGCTCCAGCAATGCATCCCGGCCGCTCTCCATAAGTCGGCATCACAGCAGCTCCCGCGCCATTGTGATCGCGGCCCTCATGTTTGCTTGTTCCCGTCAGGAGTGCGGCGCCGTTGCCGCGGCGTAGCTTGAGGCCCTTGCGGTGGCCCGCGCGCGCCGCGGGGTAAGGTTGGAAGGCGTCAGACCACGCCGCCCGCGCCCCTCGGCGCTTGGCGGTGCGCGCGCCACCTGGAGCGCGGAGTTGAGGTCTTCTTGGGCGAATGACGCCGCTCGGGCTGGCTAGGCTGCCCAGCGATCGGCGTCGGCCCTCGGGTCGCTGGACATCGGCGCTACAGAGTGTTGGGGGGGCTGCCGATGGAAGAGAGGCTTCGGTGCACTCCTACCTAGCGCTCCAAACAAGTTTTTGGCCTTGCTCCAATCACAACATCGCTCCACAGCATCCATGTTAGACGCACGTCGAGCTCGGTAGGGGTGCGCTGAAGCCTCTACCGAAGGCCTCTGGCTAGTGGAGGAGTGGCATCGCCTGAAGGTGGCTATCAACCTCGGGCTCCTCCAGCGCGAGCATGCCGATGCGGAGGCCGAGGCATCCAGCGCGGGGCACGGTTGGTGAGGCTCCCGAGGAGATGGCCTCGGGAGTGCTGGGCTGAGGAGAGCCCTCGAGCAGTGGATTGTGTCGCCCCCTCAGCTGTCACGCCCAGGCAAGAGTCACGTGCTCCCGGGGGTGGCACCTCGGGAGCCTCGGGCGGCATCGATGCCTCAACACCCGCGCCTCCGGCCTCCAGTGATGCTCGCCCCCCTGCATTCGCTCATGGGGCAAGCTTGCTACGTCTTGAGCACTACGTTGGATTTCCCCAAAAAGGAGAGGATGATGCAGCAAAGTAGCGTAAGTATTTCCCTCAGTTTTTGAGAACCAAGGCATCAATCCAGTAGGAGGCCATGCACAAGTCCCTCGTACCTACACAAAAACAATAGCTCAATGCAACCAATGCGCTTAGGGGTTGTCAATCCCTTCACGGTCATTTGAGAAAGTGAGATCTGATAGAGATGATAAATAATATTTTTGGTATTTTTGGTATAGAGATGCAAAGTAAAAGGTAAAAGCAAAGCAAAAGCAAAGCAATAATAAAGTGATGGAGATTGATATGATGAGAAAAAGACCCAGGGGGCATAGGTTTCACTAGTGGCTTCTCTCAAGAGCATAAGAATTCTATGGTGGGTGAACAAATTACTATTGAGCAATTGACATAATTGAGCATAGTTATGAGAATATCTAGGTATGATCATGTATATAGGCATCACGTCTGAGACAAGTAGACCGGCTCCTGCCTGCATCTACTACTATTACTCCACTCATCGACTGCTATCCAACATGCATCTAGAGTATTAAGTTAAAAACAGAGTAACGCCTTAAGCAAGATGACATGATGTAGAGGGATAGTTTCATGCAATATGGTAAAAAACCATCTTGTTATCCTCGATGGCAACGATATAATATGTGCCTTGCTGCCCCTTCTGTCACTGGGAAAGGACACCGCAAGATCGAACCCAAAGCTAAGCACTTACCAAACTGATAATTCAAAGAGACTTGCAAAGATAACCAATCATACATAAAAGAATTCAGAGAAGATTCAAATATTATTCATAGATACACTTGATCATAAACCCACAATTCATTGGTCTCAACAAACACACCGCAAAAAGAAGATTACATCGAATAGATCTCCACGAGAGAGGGGGAGAACATTGTATTGAGATCCAAAAAGAGAGAAGAAGCCATCTAGCTACTAACTATGGACCCGTAGGTCTGAAGTAAACTACTCACACTTCATCGGAGAGGCTTGGATGAGGATGTAGAAGCCCTCCATGATCAATGCCCCCTTCGGCGGAGCTCCGAAACAGGCCCCAAGATGGGATCTCGTGGATACAGAAAGTTGCGGCGGTGGAGTTAGGTTTTTGGCTCCGTATCTGATCATTTGGGGGTACGTGGGTATATATAGGAGGAAGAAGTATGTCGGTGGAGTAATAGGGGGCCCACGAGGGTGGGGGCGTGCCTAGTAGGGTAGGACGCGCCCCCCTACCTCGTGGCCTCCTATTATGTGCCTTGATGTATGGTCCAAGTCTCCTGAGTTGTATTCGGTGAGAAAATCACGTTCCCGAATGTTTCATTCCGTTTGGACTGTGTTTGATATTCCTTTTCTTCGAAACCCTAAAACAGGCAAAAAACAGCAATTCTGGGCTGGGCCTCCGGTTAATAGGTTAGTCCCGAAAATAATATAAAAGTGGATAATAAAGCCCAGTATAGTCCAAAATAGTAGATAATATAGCATGAAGCAATCAGAAATTATAGATACGTTGGAGACGTATCAAAGCTCGGCGCTGGCGGTAGGGAGGGGAGTCACGGAGACAGGGTTATCGCGGGGCCCTTCAAGGCCAACTGGATGCAGCCCCCATTCATCGAAGGGGGGCATCTGCCCCACGAACTCCACCCTTTTTAAGCAGCAATACAAGAGACAGCCCTCCTACGGCATGTCAGCTGGCGAAGGTTCGCCTGTCAAGACCTCGAGCACAGTTCTTCGTGCCTTGAGCGGAAGCCCCGACTCCTGAAGCCTCATGCGAACCTGGCCGCCAGACAGGGCCCATAGTGGCCAGGAATGGCGCTGAGTGGAGCGACGCGGCGTCGAAGGAACTCCTTTGTCACCATGGGCGCGGTCACGCTAAGATCTTCCGGCCTCTTCAACCGGAGCGAGACGAAGGCAAGGCGGGGGTCAGCGAGCTTCTCGTGGCCCCAGGCGGAGCTGGGAACAGCGAGCGCCGAGGGGGCGAGAGCAAGGGGATGAGCAACGCCCACATACACCCACCGTTCCCAAAACTCGCTTGAGGATGATGGAAGCTCAAAATCGATCCCCAAGCCAGCCGTCGCAGCCATGGCCTGGAAACTCAAGCATCCCAAGAACTGCCGAGGGCTAGTTAGGTGCAGCGAGAAGAAATGGCGCAGTAGGGCCACGGAAGGGGGAATGCCCACCATGGCCTCATAGACGAAAGCGAAGACGGCAAGAAGGGAGACTAATTGGGGATCCATGTGCAACATATGGATCTGATAGTGGGAGAGCACGGCGTTGAAGAAGGCAGAGAAAGGAGGAACTAGGCCAGCCCACAGGGCATCGATGAGGAATGGAACCTCGGTGGTTTTCCTGTCGACGGAGGCGCGCGATGCGGGCCAGGCCGCCATCCTCCACCATTTGTTGAAGTCAGTAGTGAGCGCAGGGCGGACCTTGTCCATGGATTCCTGGTTGAGCACCAGTGACCGGCCAACGGCAGGTTCAACGGCCGGGGGGCGGCCCGGCTGAAAACTGAGTCTTCTTCTTTTCCTTCTTCGTTCACCGAGGCGCCATGGCAGCGAGGAAGGCCGGGCTCAGGACAGATTGGAAGAGGAGGTTATTGTTTCAGAAAGGCAGGAGAGTTGGAGGGGTGCGTCACCAGCAATGGGGGGATAACTGGGTGAGCCCCGGTGGCCGCCTAGCCAGGCGGATATCAAGGCTGCGTGGGGAAGCGAAGACGCCCACGTCCAATCAACCGCCACGCGTCAAACGAGGCCATGGGCTGTTGCGGCCCACGGCGCTCCGCACTTGCCCCTTCGCTTCGCTTCGCCTCAAAGCCAAGCCCGAGCGTGCCTTAGGCCCGGGGGCTACTGTCGGCGTCCTAGGGACGGGGGTCCCCAGACTTGCCTTCCTGCGGCCCACGGCGTGGCTCCACCAGCGGCCCTGTACGACCCATCTTCACCAGCAAACACTCAAGACCATCGTGAGGGGCCAAGCCTCGTGAGGCGGACGACACAAGGCCTCCTCGGGGGTGGCCTCACCAGTCTGGCTCACGAGGGACGGAGAGATCAAGGCAAGGAGCACCTCGCGAGGTTCCTGTGATGCGAGCCATGACGACCAAGGCCAGGTGGGCGGCAGGACGGAGGTCAGCGTGGAGCCCAGGACGGCGTCACCACCAGAGCCTTTGGCAGGTGAAGACAATCTTTTGTCAAGATAGCTTGTACTAGCTGTCCCCCTTCAAACTGGTCGTTGTGGGATCCCTTCCCGCCTAATATTTGGGAAGAGGACCCGGGCCTCTATAAGTAGGACTAGCCACCACCATAGGGAGGCATCTCATCTTGGACTGGATCCATTCCACCAAGGCCACCAGACAAGCTGACCAAGCACAAGAACACCTCTATTCAGGAGGTTGTTCTTCCCTTGTAATTATTCATCCTCAGCCCCAGAGGCAATCCACCACACCACACTGGAGTAGGGTAGTACACCACATCGGTGGCCCGAACCAGTATAAATCTTGTGTCCCTTTGTTCTGCGGGTTGCACGCGCTAAGCCTTGAGATTGTGGTGAGCGCGAGAGCTAGAGAGGGAGAAATCTTCATGCGCACCCCAGTGTTCGAACCTCAAGGGTTTTGCCAGAACCCGAAATCTCACAACTCCCGTTAAAATTGGTAGAGCCTCTAAGAACAAGGGTGCAACCTCTAGTAATAGTAATAAAGAAGATCTTAAGATGATTGGTATCCACCCAGATTTTGTTGAAGTGATAAGAGATCCTTTTTGCAAGAATGTGATGTTTGGATTTATTCCAAGAAGTGTTGTTATTGAAGATCTTTATGCCAAATCTTTGAAGGATTCTAAGTGTTTGATTGAATAGTTGGACAAAGATGACAAAACTTAGATCCTTGCTTTATGCCTAGCTAAGGGCGTAAAACTATATTGCTTGTTGGGAGGCAACCCAATGAATAAAATTTATTTTTGTTTTTTTCTTCTTCTTTTTTACTGTTAGCACAATTATGGTACTGTTATGATTGTGTTTTTTATGTTTTAATTAGTGTTTGTGCCAAGTAAAGCCTTTAGAATCTTCTTGGGTGATAGTTGTTTGATCTTGCTGGAAAAAACAGAAACTTTTATGCTCACGAAACTAATTATAATTTTTTATCATAGAGCGATAAAATACCCATTCCACTTTTAGTATATCACTATACAAATTTCTTAGGTCATCCTAAATTTTCAGAATTTTTGGAGTTACAGGAGTATTCAAAATAGTCAGATTGCTACAGACTGTTCTGTTTTGACAGATTCTGTTTTCTTTGTGTTGTGTACTTATTTTGATGGCTCTATGGTTTTCTTTGATGAGTTTTTGCCATAGAAAATTTGGAATACAGTAGATATAATACAAGAACAAAATATGAATTGGTTTGATACAACACTTATAGTGGTGACTTATTATTTTCTTATACTAACGGATCTCACGAAGGTTTTGTTGAGTTTTGTGTGATTGAAGTTTTCAAGTTTTGGGTTATCTTACGATGGATGAAAGAATGAGGAGTAGAAGATCCTAAGCTTGGGGATGCCCCGGAATCCAAGCTATTAACCAAAAATGAGAAACCAACTAAGCTTGGGGATGCCCCCGAGTGGCATCCCCTCTTTCTTCTAATGACCATCGGTATTTTACTCGAAACTATATTTTTATTCGTCACATACTATGTGTTTTGCTTGGAGCGTCTTGTGTGATATGAGTCTTTGCTTGTTTTATTTTGTGTTTTAAGTCTTGATCCCTTGCTGGACACACTTATTTGAGAGAGCCAAAATTATGTCATGACTTGTTAGAATTGCTCTCTATGCGTCACTTAAATATTTTTATGAGCTATGGACTTGCTCTAGTGCTTCACTTATATGTTTTTGAGCACAGTGTGCTTAGTATTTTTGAAGAAATGCTCTCTTGATTCACTTAGATTTATTTGAGAGTTAGAAAATTTTCAAGAAATTCTCTCTTGCTTCACTTAAATTAATTTGAGAGAAAGAAATATTATGCTCATGATCTTCACTTATATTTGTTTGAGCTTGTCAAAAACAACACATGAAAATTAGTCCCAAAGTGATAGATATCCAAGAAGGATATAATAAAAACTTTCATGAAGATCATTGGACAAAATAAACTTGATTCTTAGTAATAGTTTTGAGATATGATGATGTGATATGTGAGTCATCTTGATGAGTAATTATGCTTTAGTAAGAATATTGGTATTACGGTTTGTGATTCCCTATGCAAGCACGAAAGTCAATAGTTATGCAATGAAATTATATCCTACTTATGGTGCCTTATTCGGTGTTAGTTATGCTTAATGCTCTCTTATGAGATTATTCGTTTCTTAGTTGGTCGCTTCCCAATCTTTTGCTAGCCTTCATTTTGCACTAAGTATGATCACTACTTGTGCATCCAAAAACCTTTAACCCAGTTTTGCCACATGAGTCCACTATATCTACCTATATGCGGTATTCTTTTGCCGTTCTAAGAAAATTTGCATGTGCCATCTCTGATTTTCAAAATAAACTTCTCTTTTGTATGTTTGTTTCGCTCGCGGAGTGGTGAGGGGAGGCTAATATTTTCCATGCTAGATGTGTTATTCTCAAGATAAGTGTTTATTCACTTGTCATTGCAAGAGAGTAAGGCAAAGGTATTAGGGATGCCCAGTCCTGAAATTCGAAAAAAAAGAATTTACTTTATGTTGTCAAATATTAAATTCCTTGGAAAGTGTTGGTATGGAGGGTACCCGTGGATACGGTTAGCCATGGAAAGTGAAAGTATGGTGGAAAAAGGAATAAACTGTATTTTCTGTTTGGGAACCGCATATGATATATCTATGCATGGAAAGTATTGGGACTCTAAGTCGTTTTTGTTGGTGGGATGGATACACCTCCCAAAATGTTTTTATCTCTAAGTTTTTCGCTTTGAGCTCTGGCACCTCTACAAATCCCTACTTCCCTCTGCGAAGGGCCTTTCTTTTACTTTATGCAATTTTTATTTTGAATTTGAGTCTCCGTCTTCTCTTATAAAAGCACCAACTAGGAGGCAATATGATCGAACTTGAGTATTGGATGTAGCTAATATGCGAGTGTGTTTCATGAATGGATCAATGGTTGAGCATAATGGGCTAGGGATAGCTTATTTTATCGCTGATATTTTGAAAGACATGGTTGCTTGTTGATATGCTTGAGTATATAAATTATCATGTCAAAACTAGACTATTGCTTTGAACAATATAAAAGTACAAATGTCCATGCTATAAAGAAAGAAATATGATATGACATGTTAGGCAGCATTCCACATCAAAAATTCTGTTTTTATCACTTCCCTACTCGAGGACGAGTAGGTAGCTTGGGGATGCTGATACGTCTCCAACATATCTATAATTTTTTATTGTTCCATGCTGTTATATTATCAATCTTGGATGGTTCATAATCATTTTATAGTCATTTATATCAGTTTTTGGTACTAACCTATTGACATAGTGCCAAGTGTCAGTTGCTGTTTTTTCCATGTTTTTTACATCACAAAAAATCAATATCAAACGGAGTCCAAATGCCACAAAACTTTACGGAGAATTTTTATGGGCTAGAAGGAATACAACGAGCCCTGGCTGCGCCTGGGGGTGCCCCGAGGGAGGCACAACCCACCAGGGCGCGCCAGGAGGCCCAGGAGCGCCTTGGTGGGTTGTGCCCACCTCGAGTGCCCCCCGGACCGCCTCTTCTCTCTATAAATACTCCAATATTCCCAAAACCCTAGGGGAGTCGACGAAATATTAATCCAGCCGCCGCAGAGTCCAGAACCACCAGATCCAATCTAGACACCATCTCGGATGAGGTTCACCACCTCCATTGGTGCCTCTCCGATGATGCGTGAGTAGTTCTTTGTAGACCTTCGGGTCCGTAGTTAGTAGCTAGATGGCTTCCTCTCTCTCTCTCTCTCTTGATTCTCAATACAATGGTCTCTAGGAGATCCATATGATGTAACTCTTTTGCGGTGTGTTTGTTGGGATCGATGAACTTTGAGTTTATGATCAGATCTATGTTTTTATATCCAGGAAGTATTTAAGTTTCTTTGATCTCTTTTATGCATGATCTCTTACAGCCTTGTATTTCTTCTTCGATATTTGGGTTTTGTTTGGCCAACTTGATCTATTTATCTTGGAATGGGAAGACGTGCCTTGTAGTGGGTTCGATCTTACGATGCTTGATCCCAGTGACAGAAAGGGAACTGATACGTATGTATCGTTGCTACTAAGGATAAAATGATGGGGTCTATCTCTACATAGATAGATCTTGTCTACATCATGTCATCGTTCTTATTGCATTAATCCGTTTCTCCATGAACTTAATACACTAGATTCATGCTGGATAGTGGTCGATGTGTGGAGTAATAGTAGTAGATGCAGGCAGGAGTCGGTCTACTAATCTTGGATGTGATGCCTATATAATGATCATTGCCTGGATATCTTCATGAGTATTTGAAGTTCTATAAATTTCCCAACAGTAATTTGTTCACCCACCGCTTTGCTATTTTTCTCGAGAGAAGCCACTAGTGAAACCTACGGCCCCCGGGTCTCTTTCTCATATTATTTGCCTTTGCGATCTACTTTTATTTTCTTTTGTTTTCAGATCTATTAATCCACAAATCCAAAAATACTTTGCTGCACTTTATTTTATTTGTGATCTATTTATCCAATCTATTACAACCTTTTTAGCGTCACGCACCAATTTCTGGCACGGTTACCCGAATGTGATTGACAACCCCTTTAATACGCCAGGTTGCGAGGATTTGTTATCTGTGTGGAGGGGCTGATTGCGTTGTGTTGCTTAGTTCTCCTACTGGTTCGATAACCTTGGTTTCATATCTGAGGGAAATACCTACCGCCGCTATGCTGCATCATCCCTTCCTCTTTCGGGAAATACCGACGTAGCTTCAAGCGACATCATCCACTTCGCTCATCACCATAGGCTGGCACTGGCAGGAGCGTGAAGGCCAGGACAAAGGCGCGTTCCCAAAGTAGCCAAAGCGAATTCCCCATGTCGATCTCTCACTACTCGCCCGAGTCAGCGCCCAATAAAGGAGGTTGTATGGTGGTGAGGCGGAGAACATACCACAATTGCAGTGGCGTGCTCCCTAGGCGTCGGCGAAGCAAAATCCATGAGAGATGGGTGGACGGGGGCACCGCTGAATCCATGAGGGTTCGGTAGATATAAGAATCACTGAGACTCATGATCTCCCATCACAAGCGTTGCTGTGAGACAAGCCCTATGGCCAGGGCTCTTCTCTTCCTCCTCCCAATCCCGTCCCTCAACCGGCTCTCATCAGTGGCAAGCTGGCAACGATAGAGAGGCTCAATGGTGGCTGTAGTGACATGTTGGGGAACCACTAACGACAACCAAGGTGAGAGTTAGGGACTCGATTGATGATCTGAAATGATGTGAAGAGAAGATTTTTGTCCCATGAAGTAGAGGAAAGAGGAGAGGAAGACCTGTGTAGTATTGTGGTGAGGATACGAAGTTGGACTCGAGCTGAGAAAGAAAACACATGTCTGCCAACAAACGAAAAAAAACATATCAACCGGTGACATAGAAAGGATGGTGGTCATCATGGCTCCGAGTATTTTCTCGGCTGCACGTTCTTTTTTCTCAACAAAGATTTCTAATGGGCAGGCCTGCGTGGAGCGTACTAAGGCCCAACCCAGCAAAGCTAAGGAATGAATAGTTTTTACCAAAAAGAAACTTTTTAAAAAAATCTGAACCATTAATCTTTGTAGTTGATATAAAATCAACGGATATAAATAGATGACTTATGGAGAACTATGAAAAGCTCCGTCCATTAATATTAGGTAAAGATGAACTTCTTGACTTTTCTAATGATTAACTTCTTGGCCATTGTAATGCTGAACTTCTTGACTTTGTAATGTTGAACTTCTTAACTTTCTAATTATGAACTTTCTTGACTTTTCTAATGCTTAACTTCTTGGCCGTTTGTAATGCTAACCTTCTTGACATTCATTTTGTTTGTACTCTGTAGTTATTATTGAGGCACACATGGAATATAAAGCCATTTGTTTTTTGTTTTAGATCAAAGGTTATGTTTCGAAACAATGAGTGTGAAGCTACTGTTGAAGAAGTCGCATCATCTTTTGTTCCTCGTGGAATTCTTGGATCTTCTGTTGCTGAAGTCGCCCTTTATTGCCTACGTTGGAAATATTAGGGGTTAGACAATCTTATCCTGCCATATTGGGTTTGTGTAAGTGAACCCTTTAGTTTTCTCTTTTCACTTTTTATTTTCCAAATTAGTTTAAACTTGTTAGTCTCATTTATATTTTATATGTACCTGTTCTTGCTAGCACTTACCTATTATTTTGCCGCTATCTTTTCATTAGGACAAGATTTACAGAGGGCAAGTTGATTCATGTGTGAGGAAGTTTTTCAATGCAATTGGTCCTGATAGCATGGATGCCCATGATTCTCTAAGCAATTCAATGTTGACACCCTCTGTTTTGTTTTTGTTTTTATTTTGATGTTCATGTTAATATCAGTTTTAATGATTTGTGTGTTTATCTTGCTTCGAATTATTTTCCCTACTTTTGACCCACCTGAAATCCCTGCATGGGTGGTGTTGGGCATTGGGTTTCTGTATTTCTTGACTTGAAGAATGAAAGGTTTCAGCTTCTCGACTCCTACTATGGACCAAATGACGAATGTGCAGTACGTCTCTTTCGGCGGATGACTGATAACATCAAGAAACTTTGGAGTGATGCCAGCAATGACAGGGAGACACCCTTCACTCCAATCTCTATTGACCACCACCCTTTGGATTGGATTGATGTCCCCCAGCAGAATAACAAGTATGAGATCGAGTTTATGTCTATTATTTTGGTTTACATGTATGTGCACCATTTTGTTAAGCTTTGGCTTTCTTTGCCTTTTACAATGTTTCATTGTTTGATGCCAATATCGACTGCGGGTTCTTCGTGCTTACAAACATTAATTCGTTTCATGGTGGGGTTCTTGCGAATTATTCCCATGAGAATATCTTGGATATCATGAAGACATGGTTGTATTCAATTGTGTCGTCTAACCTGTTTGAAACAGATTTCATGGACCTGCTTGGCTACTACACATGTGAGTCTTGGAACGTATAGTTATGGCTACTTCATATCTCCTTTTTGGTTATTTCTATCCTGATACAATGTTTCTTTTAACTTGTATATTTTGTTTTAAAAGGATTTCATGTCTATGCTTTCTTGAACTACAACTTTTGGTGTACTTGAACTTCAGTGATATTACCTTGTTATGTTCTGGTAGCTAAGATTAAATGATTTTTATGTCATTAGTTTGTGTTGAAACTGTACCTTTTTGTGTTGCACATGAACTTCATTAGTTTATAAACGCAACACTTTCTTTTTAGCTCAAGTTTTTAATTTATTTGGTAGCTGAAACTAGAGAAGTGATCATGTCATTTGTATTTGTTGGACTGAAGTATGTGTTGTACCTGAACTTCAATTTGTTTTTTGTGGTTTTTTCTCATAGTGAAGCCGTTGGATTTGACCGACTATCATTACGCATTCCTCGGGACACAGGATTACCAGCCTAGGGAGGAACCGATGAGTACAAGTCCAAGACATGACGAGAGCGCTCGAACCTATGTTCCTTCCAGGGTTGGCAAGCAACATGTCAGTATTGGAGTTTCTAAAACCCCACGGAGTGCCGCTCCAAAGACCCCGTCCATTGGGAAGGTGGATATAGTCGAAGCTGATGAGATTTCATCGGATGATGATTTCGAGAAGATTGATGGCATGAGTAAGGGTAAATCTGCTGCTAAAGTTGTATGTAGAGGTGGCAAGAATGTTGTCATTCTTAGGAGGAATCCGGCACTTGAGTCTGGAAACATTACATCCTCAAAGAGAGCAGCAAGATTGCCTCTGAAGTGGCGTTCTGCTATCCGTACCCTAAAGAAATACATATACCCTCAGCTACCTAAGGCTTGGAAGTTGAAAGAGTTTGTGCTTAGTGAAGATGGTCTAAAGAAATATTCTTAGTGAGTTATCTTCTTCTGTTTTTGCTCCATGACATGCTCTACTGTGCACTTCTGTTGTGATAATGACTCAACTTCTCTTAAGTTTTTCTCTTTTTCTTTCGTATGTAGTTGCACTTCTAATATGTTCCCATGCTTTTGTTCTGCAGGACAACCTACTACATGTTAACTCTCCCTACAAATGTGATTGACTTCACTAGACGTGTCCTTCAAACTCTTTTTGATAAAGGGGAGCAGATGGAAGGAGACATAATGGACTTTCTCATAAACCAGTGGAAGGATACGCCAGAGACAACTGATATCTTCTCTTGTGCTGACAGGGTTGTTCTGAGTCCTTACTTCATACAGGTTTTTGTTTTTGTGACACTATCTCCCTATTTTTGCTCTAATTTTTTGTATTATGAGGTATTTTTTATTTTTTGTGTTTTTATGTCCTTTAACTTTATTTTGATGGTGTGTTTTGTAATGCGGTACTGCCTAGATTATGATGTGTTCACTTCGCTAATTCCAAAGTTCGATGCAAAAAAACCCGTGGGTCTGCTTCACATGTTTGTCCGTAAGGCAGAAGACCTTCTTAATGCAAAGCTGGTTAGGTTTTTATAACTAATGGTTTTAACTTATTTATATCCTTTCATATGTTTTCCTAAAAGTTATTATCCATTTGATTTGTTCACTACTTATGGTTTATAGTTTTTGCCCTCCGTGTTTGGTAATGTTTGCAGGTTTTTATGCCATTTTTCAACCCCATTCATAGAGTAGCACACTACAGTATGTACAAGGTGAATGGATATCATGGTGAATGGATATCTTGGTGAATGGATATCTGACAAGGGCATGTCACGAACTCATTTCCATGAAGACTGCACAAATATCATGAGTTTTCATAATTGAAGCTCCATCATAGTTTAACTCCTGATAATACTGCATCAGAGTTGTGTGCTTGAGCTGTGTATCATTTGATAGTTGAACTTTTGATATCTTTAGTTGAATTTTATGCAAGTCTCAATATGCGTACCTGAACTTAGCTATTTTCTCAATATGTGTTTTGATTTTAGTTTTCGTGTCATGTCTGCCAGTTCAAAAGATTCATTGGGTTGCTGGAGGAGTTGCACGGCAAGGCTGAGTATAAAGCGAGCAAGCAGCCTAACTGGGTTACTATTGCGAAGAGGTCGACTTTTGTTGAAGTTCCTAAGCAAGCTGCTAATGAGTGTGGTTTCTTCTGCGTGGAGTTCTACTCTACATATGATGGCGATGAGCTTATCGAAGATTTTGGTAATGTGGATGTATTTTTCCTACTTATTTTTTTCTCGTCATCTTTTTCATGTCCTGGTTTCTAGTTTTTTCCCACATGCTCCTGTTGTGCTTTAGTTTATGTTGTTTTTAGCCTTACTCTACTTTTTGGATTATTCATTGGTCGAATACATGCACACTTTAGTCTTCAGCCCAAAGAATGAAGTTCTGCGTGAAGAGATTTCAGCTGAGATCTAGGACATGGCGCCATAAATTCTGCATGTAGAAACATTGGTTTAGTGTATATTTGATTTGTAAAGATTTGGTTTGATAATGATTGGAACGATTTAGTTGCATGAGCTGTGTAAGAATTGTTTAGCAAGAATGATTTAGTTGCAACATTGTTTTTATGTTATTGATGACAAATGTATCTGGAATCAAGTATGTTTGGATTGTGAATTTCAATGTATTGCATGGTTTTCAATAATCTAGTGTGTTTTCTTTTGTGCGAACATATGAACTTGAACTTCTGCCTGTGTTCTGGCTGAACTGCTGGTTTAATATGGAGAGATATTTTGTGTTGTAAAATGAATTAACTATTTTTAACTCCTTCAAAATGTAGCCTTTTGCATAGAAGACTTTTTTTGGCAATTCTTGAACTGTGAATAGTTTTCAACTTG
This sequence comes from Triticum urartu, assembly GCF_056163025.1. Taxonomy (NCBI): domain Eukaryota; kingdom Viridiplantae; phylum Streptophyta; class Magnoliopsida; order Poales; family Poaceae; genus Triticum; species Triticum urartu. Next base: position 183,372,459 of record NC_141873.1, on the reverse strand, counting down.
AACTTTGTGTAAAAATATTTGTCATACACTCATTTATGTTTCCTTATCATGTCGACATTGTTTGGTGAACTTCTTTGGGGTATCCAAATAGAACTTTATAACTGGACACGTCGCCTTTGGGCTTACTAACTTAGTTTATGCAGCAACACTTGTTTGTCAAGCATATTCTTGCTACATCGATTATTCGATTATTATGCCAGAACTTCTTTAGTAAGCTTACTTAAACTTACACAGTTTATTCTTTTATTGTTGCTTGTTGTTTTATGTAACACAGCAGCAGCACCTCCTCACATGTTATACCAGAACTTCCATCGTAAGCTTACTTGAACTTCTACAGTTTATTATTCATTCTTGCTTGCTGTTTTATGTAACACAGCAGCAGCACCTCCTCACATATTATACCAGAACTTCCACAATAACAAAAATTATTTTCAATAGTGGAATAACATAAGTTTGCTTTGTTCAATCGACATACTCTAATTTCTCCTCAGCCTTGCGCTCCTCCTAGGCTTTGCTACTTGCGGTTTATGTTTGACATGTACCTCTTCGTCTTGCTCTTCGTCTTCCTCTTCTTCGCTGATGTCTTCTTCTTCTTCCTCATCCTCGTCTTCAAAGTCTTGCTCATCTTCATATTCCACCACTTTCTTTGTGCTGGCTCTAGTTTTTTTCCCTTTCTTTTCTGGCTTTTGACTCCTCTTTTCAGCTACTTCTATGCGCTTCGGGCATGTTCTTGCACTGTGTGGATCATACTCCTTGCATATGCTACAACACCTACTACGAGCTTTCATTGTGTGTGGTCCCTTGTTCTTTTTCTGAGGTTTGGGTTGCTTGACTTGTTGGGGAACGTAGCATGCAATTTCAAAAATTTCCTACGATCACGCAAGATCTGTCTAGGAGATGCATAGCAACGAGATGGGGAGAGTGTGTCCACGTACCCTCGTAGACCGAAAGCGTTAGGTTAACGTGGTTGATGTAGTCGAACGCCTTCATGATCCAGCCGATCTAGTATCGAATGTACGGCACCTGCGAGTTCAGCACACATTCAGCTCGATGACGTCCCTCAAACTCTTCATCCAGCAGAGGGTCGAGGGAGAGTTTCTTCAGCACGACGGCGTGCTGGCGGTGATGGTGATGAGATCCGCGCAGGGCTTCACCTAAGCACTACGACGGTATGACCGGAGGAGTAAACTATGGAGGGGGCACCACACACGGCTAAGAGAACAATTGAAGTGCTATGGGGTGCCCCTGCCCCCATATATAAAGGAGGGGAGGAGGAGGCCAGCCACCAAGGGGGCGCGCCATGGGGGGAGTCCTACTAGGACTCCACTCCTAGTAGGATTCGGCCCCGCCCCCTTTCTCCTTTCTTACCGGAGGGGAAAAGGAAGGAGAGGGAGAGGGAAAGGGAAAGGGAAAGGGGTGCGCCGCCCCCTCCCCTAGTCCAACTCGGACTCCATGGGGGGTGTGCGGCCACCCCTTGCGGCCTCCCCTCTCTCTCCACTAAGGCCCATGTAGGCCCAATATTCCCCCGGGGGGTTCCCGTAACCCCTCGGTACTCTGGTAAAATACCCGAATCACTCGAAACCATTTCGATGTCCGAATACTACCTTCTAATATATGAATCTTTACCTCTTGACCATTACGAGACTCCTCGTCATGTCCATGATCTCATCCAGGACTCTGAACAAACTTCGGTCACCAAAAACACATAATTCATAATACAAATCGGCATCGAACATTAAGCGTGCAGACCCTACGGGTTCGAGAACTATGTAGACATGACCGAGACACATCTCCGGTCAATAAACAGTAGCAGAACCTGGATGCTCATATTAGTTCCTACATATTCTACGAAGATCTTTATCGGTTAAACCGCAATAACAACATACGTTATTCCCTTTGTGATCGGTATGTTACTTGCTCGAGATTCGATCGTCGGTATCATCATACCTAGTTAAATCTCGTTACTGGCAAGTCTCTTTACTCGTTTTGTAATGCATCATTCCGCAACTAACCCATTAGTGACATTTCTTGCAAGGCTTATAGTGATGTGCATTACAAAGAGGGCCCAAAGATACCTCTCCGATACTCAGAGTGACAAATCCTAATCTTGATCTATGCCAACCCAACAAACTCCCTAGGAGACACCTGTAGAGCATCTTAATAATCACCCAGTTACGTTGTGATGTTTGATAGAACATAAGGTGTTCCTTTGGTATTTGGGAGTTGCATAATCTCATAGTCAAAGGAATATGTATAAGTCATGAAGAAAGCAATAGCAATAAAACATAACGATCATTATGCTAAGCTAACGGATGGGTATTGTCCATCACACCATTCTCTAATTATGTGATCCCATTCATCAAATGACAACACATGTCTATGGTCAGGAAACTTAACCATCTTTGATTAACGAGCTAGTCAAGTAGAGGCATACTAGGGACACTCTGTTTTGTCTATGTATTCACACATGTACTAAGTTTCTGGTTAATACAATTCTAGCATGAATAATAAACATTTATCATGAAATAAGGAAATATAAATAACAACTTTATTATGGCCTCTAGGGCATATATTTCCTTCAGTCTCCCATTTGCACTAGAGTCAATAATCTAGATTACACAGTAATGATTCTAACACCCATGGAGCCTTGGTGATGATCATGTTTTACTCGTGGAAGAGGCTTAGTCAACGGGTCTGCAACATTCAGATTTGTATGTATCTTGCAAATCTCTATGTCTCCCACCTGGACTTGATCGCGGATGGAATTGAAGCGTCTCTTGATGTGTGTGGTTCTCTTGTGAAATCTGGATTCCTTTGCCAAGGCAATTGCACCATTATTGTCACAAAAGATTTTCATTGGACCCAATGCACTAGGTATGACGCCTAGATCGGATATGAACTCCTTCATCCAGACTCCTTCATTTGCTGCTTCCGAAGCAGCTATGTACTCTGCTTCACACGTAGATCCCGCCACGACGCTTTGTTTAGAACTGATCCAACTGATAGCCCCACCATTCAATATAAACACATATTCGATTTGCGATTTAGAATCATCCGGATCAGTGTCAAAGCTTGCATCGACGTAACCATTGACGATGAGCTCTTTGTCACCTCCATAAACGAGAAACATATCCTTAGTCCTTTTCAGGTATTTCAATATGCTCTTGACCGTTGTCCAGTGATCCACTCCTAGATTACTTTGGTACCTCCCTGCTAAACTAATAGCAAGGCATGCATCAGGTCTGGTACACAACATTGAATACAAGATAGAGCCTATGGCTGAAGCATAGGGAACACTTTTCATTTTCTCTCTATCTTCTGTAGTGGTCGGGCATTGAGTCTTACTCAATTTCACACCTTGTAACACAGGCAAGAACCCTTTCTTAACTTGATCCATTTTGAACTTCTTCAAAACTTTATCAAGGAATGTGCTTTCTGAAAGTCCAATTAAGCATCTTGATCTATCTCTATAGATCTTGATGCCCAATATATAAGCAGCTTCACCGACGTCTTTCATTGAAAAAATCTTATTCAAGTATCCTTTTATGCTATCCAGAAATTCTATATCATTTCCAATCAACAATATGTCATCCATATATAATATTAGAAATGCTACAGATCTCCCACTCACTTTCTTGTAAATACAGGCTTCTCCAAAAGTCTGTATAAAACCATATGCTTTGATCACACTATCAAAATGTTTATTCCAACTCCGAGAGGCTTGCACCAGTCCATAAATGGATCCCTGGAGCTTGCACACTTTGTTAGCATCCTTTGGATCGATAAAACCTTTAGGTTGCATCATATACAACTCTTCTTCCAGAAATCCATTCAGGAATGCAAGCTTTACATCCATTTGCCAAATTTCATCATCATAAAATGCGGTAATTGCTAACATGATCCGGACAGACTTAAGAATCGCTACGGGTGAGAAGGTCTCATCGTAGTCAAATCCTTGAACTTGTCGAAAACCTTTCGCAACAAGTCGAGCTTTGTAGACAGTAATGTTACCGTCAGTGTCAGTCTTCTTCTTGAAGATCCATTTATTCTCGATGGCTTGCCGATCATCAGGCAAGTCAACCAAAGTCCACACTTTGTTCTCATACATGGATCCCATCTTAGATTTCATGGCCTCAAGCCATTTTGCGGAATCTGTGCTCATCATCGCTTCCTCATAGTTTGTAGGTTCGTCATGGTCAAGTAACATGACCTCCAGAACAGGATTACCATACCACTCTGATGCGGATCTTACTCTGGTTAACCTAGGAGGTTCGGTAGTAACTTGATCTGAAGTTTCATGATCATCATCATTGGCTTCCTCACTAATTGGTGTAGGTGTCACAGGAACCGGATTCTGTGATGGACTACTTTCCAATAAGGGAGCAGGTACAGTTACCTCATCAAGTTCTACTTTCCTCCCACTCACTTCTTTTGAGATGAACTCCTTCTCTAGAAAGGATCCATTCTTAGCAACAAATGTCTTGCCTTCGGATCTGTGATTGAAGGTGTACCCAACAGTCTCCTTTGGTTATCCTATGAAGACACATTTGTCCGATTTGGGTTCAAGCTTATCAGGTTGAAGCTTTTTCACATAAGCATCACAGCCCCAAACTTTAAGAAATGACAACTTTGGTTTCTTGCCAAACCATAGTTCATAAGGTGTCGTCTCAACGGATTTAGATGGTGCCCTATTTAACGTGAATGCAACTATCTCTAAAGCGTAACCCCAAAACGATAGCGGTAAATCAGTAAGAGACATCATAGATCGCACCATATCTAGTAAAGTATGATTACGACGTTCGGACACACCATTACATTGTGGTGTTCCGGGTCGGTGAGTTGCGAAACTATTCTGCATTGTTTCAAATGAAACCAAACTCGTAACTCAAATATTCTCCTCCACGATCAGATCGTATAAACTTTATTTTCTTGTTATGATGATTTTCCACTTCACTCTGAAATTCTTTGAACTTTTCAAATGTTTCAGACTTATGTTTCATCAAGTAGATATACCCATATCTGCTTAAATCATCTGTAAAGGTGAGAAAATAACGATACCGGCAGCGAGCTTCAATATTCATCGGACCACATATGTCGGGACCCCAATTCTAAGTCACACCAATCTAGCATGTATCACCTCATATCACTTTGCGGCCTCACGTACGGTATCCCCACGGGTGTCGCCTTACCATGGCCTGGGACCGTTTGTGCCTTTTGGCTCACGTATATGATAGTGTCGCTAGCATCCATATGACAGAGAACCCGGGCTGACATGGCTAGTCGTGAACTCAAAGCGGCACAGACCTATGGAGACGGTCATACATGAATCACATCGAGCATGTCGGTCAACAGCGTATGAATCCGGGCTGTAGCACTGGGCTAACAGGACTCCAGAAGTCACCGCATGACATTTCCCCGACGGGACAGACATAGGAACAAAGTGTAACACATGCCGGACAATCAAGTGTTCTGAGCAGTAGTGCTGGGCTAGCAGGACTCCGGTGAACCGGGCTGTAGCGGACTACTATGGCTCAAGGAAGCACTAGACTACATTTCCCCATAAGAGAGGCTGCCAAGGATAAACAACTAGATTCTCGGATCCCACACATAGCAATACACGTCACACGTACGCATAACATGCAAGTATGTGCTGTACAACATGGCATCACAACATAACGCAACTCATATAGATAAAGGCTCAGAAGAGCCACATTGCATAAATACAAACAGGGGTCACATGACCCATCATTCAGAGCATACAAGCAACGGAAGCATTACATGTCTGAGTACAGACAACTACAAAAGAAAAAGGCCGAAAAGCCGGACTATCTACAAGTCCCTCCAAGGTACAAGATCGTAGCTGAGGTAACAAGCTACTCATCGAAGTCCAAGCGGTACTACTAGTGAGACAGATGTCTCACCTACAAAACATAAATAAAGCAAACGTGAGTACAAAGGTACTCAGCAAGACTTACATCAGATCCTATCATACATGCATTTGTATCAAGAAGGTAATGTGGGGTTTAGTTGCAGCAAGCCAGCTTTGACTCAGTGGCTATCCTGTTCTACGACAACGAGAAACTTCTTTGAGATGAGGCAGCGCACACGAGTCCACTAATCACCACATCAATACACTACTATGGATTCATCCTCGTCTCCTTACGAGAAGGCCATCCATAGCACTCACACTTGTCTTGAGCATTTTAGAGTATCCACTTTAAGTTGTCTATGTACCACGTAAGCATCCAAGAAGTCCATAACCGAGGACATGGCTATTCGAATAGATCATGTTAACCCTACAGGGGTGTACTTCTTCACACACGCTCTCACCACTTATCACCATGTACATGTCATGTATCTCGGCAACCTTCAAGCGGAAACCTGGCGAGGGTGTCGAGCACGACCTGACTAACCACGCAAGACTCTAATCCAGGTTTATCGCCTATTTGGGTTCCATCCACAAGGAGATCCGGCCGGGGTGCCGCTCACGGCCCTAAACGATGTGAGCAGGGTTCCCAAGCCCACCATCCGGGTGCCACTTGGTACACCGTGCCACCTGTGCCTAGTCTGTCCCAAGCCCACCCCGCCGGGTGCCACTCGGTAGAAAAATAGCACTACCTACAACACCAGAAACTATTTGCAACTCCTGGACAGAGATCAAGTTGGCTAATAAGTCGAGAGGGGTCGAGTTACTGAAACCCAACGTGTGGTAGTAGCTAGTCCTTGGACAACATACACAGAACTCAGTTCTTAGGGACGGTTCCAGTGAGACAACCCACCGTGTACTCCTACATGGCCTCTCACCGCTACCTTTACCAAATCGTGTTCACACGCTTAACTCTCAACATCAGAACATAGCACTGTACTCTAATTCATTCCCAATGAATCAGACCTGACATACTCTAAGCAATAGAAGGCATGGCATGGCAAGAACACAACATGGCTCAAGCAACTCCTACACATGCTAGTGGGTTTTAACTATTTACTGTGGCAATGACAGGTCATGCAGAGGAATGGGTTCAACTACCGCAGCATAAAGTAGCAGTTGAATCGTTGTTGTCCTAATGCAATAAATGAGAGCAGGAGCGAGAGAGTAGGATTGTATCGGAATGAACAAGGGGGGTTGCTTGCCTGGTAGAACAGGGGGGCACTGCTCCTCAGACAGGTACTCTCGAACACTCTCCGGAGCAGGACCTATCGAGAAGGAACGGTGTCGGAAATCAAAACACAAGCATATGCAACATTATGATGCATGAACATGGTAATGATGTTATGATTGCAATAATGCATCTAGCAACCATTTAAATGAAGTCCATATGGACCATGGGTTCGTATGCACTCCATATTTAGTATTTAAAATGCCATTATCATGTTTTCACTTATACAGTATTATAAGTTGGTTGAACATGCATGAAAGTGGTACAGATGGATAGATTGAATTTTTCTGATAATTTTTCATATATAAATTATTTCAATCTGAGCTACGGTTGAATTTCTATGAATTTTTTCAGTTTTGAATATATTCTGGAATTTCCTGATTAATTTAAACCAGAAAATGAAATATTGCGTCAACATTGTGTCATGCCTGCGTCAGCAGGTCAACGGAGCTGACCAGGTCAAACCTGACGTGTGGGGTCCACACGTAAGTGACTTAATTAGTTAACGGAGGAGTTATTCCTAATCTAATTTAGATTAGTGGCTCTGGGGCCCACTGTCAATGTCCGGGGTTAGCAAAAATGGTGATTAGCCTTAAGCTAATCACCTGGCAGGTCGGGCCCGCACGTCAGGCCGGCGAGGTCGTCGCCGGCGACCTCTGGACGCGGCGTCGTCCATGCTGCAGGGCACGGGGGCGGCGGCTGGGAGCACCGGGGCGTAGCCCGTGCTCTCGCGCATCCAGTGGGGTAGGTAGGAGGAGGAGGGGTGGCCGGAGTGAGGCTCGCGGCGGCGGCCGGAGCACGGGTTCGGGCGGAGTTGAGCTACGGGGCACGGCAGGGGCTGCAGAGGGCCTCTACGGCCTCCTGGCGTCACCAGGAGCAAGGTGACGCGCGCGGGAGCGGCTGGCTCGGCCTCTGGCCACGGCGGTGCCATGGCCGGCGGCACGGAGCTCTCGGCTCCGGTGGCTAGGCGGCTAGAGGAGGGGATTGACCGCGGGGAGAGGGGGAGAATGCTCGGGGGCTCACAACAGCGCCGTAGGGGTGGCCAGCGTGCTCGGGGAAGCTCGGACGGCGGCAAGTCGACGGTGGAGATCCGCGGCGGCCGACGGTGAAGAAGAGGTCGGGGAAGCCGCTGCAGGGCGCGTCCGCTCGCGTGGCTTGGCGGAAAGGTTGCGGACGAGGTGGCGGAGCTTCTGGACACAACAACGAGGCGAGGGGAGCACGGTGGCTGCGGCTATGGCGTGCGGCAGCGACGGCAGCGCTCGGGCATTCGTGGGGAAGGGCGAGAGAGAGGAGGGGAGGCCATTGGAGAGAGGGAGAGAGGTTCGGGGGAATGCGTGGCGTCGTTGGGTGCCTCCAGCGGCGAGCGGGGAAGCAGGAGGTGGCCGGTGTGTGCTCGCGCACGGCGAGCACGCGCTCGGCGTCCTTCTGGCACGGTGGAGACGACGACTGGCAGCGCCAGTCAACTGGGTCGGCCTGTTGGGCCACTGGGCTGCCAGGCTGCAGGTAAGGTCCATGTAGGCTTTTTCCTTTATTTGTTTTCTTTTCTATTTTTCTGACATTTGTTTTGATTTGATAAAAATACCAAATCATTTTATTTAATTCTGACAATTTTTGTAGGGGCCTTAGGGATTATTCCAAAACCCCTCACCAAAATTCAGAATTATTGGACAATATTTCATATATATATATATATATATATAAATATTTATCCAACGCAAATAATTACTGATTAACTCCAAAAGTCCAAAATAAAAATTTATGAGTTCCTAAAAATATTGGTTTGATTTTTATCTCTGTCCAATATTTTCAGAGAGCAACATGAGCATTTTCTTGGACCCACTTGGAGCAATTTTTACTTGGGTCATTTTTAGAAATGATTCTGAGGGTTTCACAAATCCCCATTTCAAATTTAAATGGAATTTAAAATGATGCAAACATGAAGGCTAGCCTAGGTCATACCAGAACTAGGGATGTGACAACTCGCCCCCACTCGGAAGGATCTCGTCCCGAGATTCAAGAGTTGGCGGAAAGAAAGTGGGGTACTCAAGTCGAAGACGATCTTCTCGCTCCCAAGTAGCTTCTCTCTCGGAATGATGAGACCACTGAACCTTGAGAAACTTGATGTTATGACGCCGAGTGACACGCTCTGCTTGATCCAGAATCCGGACGGGGTACTCTCGATAAGTCAGGTTATCTTGGAGATCAAGCGTTTCGTGGTCCACTCCGCGGATGGGACCCGAGAAGCAACACCTGAGTTGAGAGACGTGGAAAACATCATGAACTCGAGAAAGATGTGGGGGTAGTTCCAACTGGTAGGCAACCTCTCCTCGTTTAGCGAGAATGAGAAAGGGACCAATGTAATGAGGAGCCAACTTGCCCTTGATACCGAATCGATGGGTACCCTTCAAAGGGGTAACCCGAAGGTAAGCTTTGTCGCCAACTTCATAAGCCACTTCCTTATGACTACGGTCATACTGGCTCTTTTGACGAGATTGGGCTGTTTTCAAATTCTTACGAATGATGCGAACTTGCTCTTCTGCCTCCTGGATCATATCCGGTCCAAAGAATTGTCTTTCACCGGTTTCTGACCAGTTCAAAGGTGTTTGACATCTTCGTCCATACAGAACCTCAAAAGGAGCTTTCTTGAGGATGGATTGGTAGCTCTTGTTATAAGCAAACTCGGCGAAGGGAAGACACTTCTCCCAATCCATACCGAATGAGATAACACAAGATCTAAGCATGTCCTCGAGAATTTGGTTGACCCTTTCCACCTGACCACTTGATTGAGGGTGGAAAGCGGTACTGAAGGAAAGATGGGTGCCCATGGCAGTTTGGAAACTCTCCCAGAATTGAGAAGTGAAAAGACTACCACGGTCTGAATTGATCTCTAGTGGAACACCATGAAGTGACACTATTAGAGAAATATATAAGTCAGCGAGCTGACTAGCAGTGATACTCTCTCGAACAGGTAGGAAGTGAGCCACTTTGGAAAGACGATCAATGAATACGAAGATAGCATTATTCCCTTTCTTGGTCCTAGGAAAACCAATGATGAAGTCCATACCAACATTATCCCATTTCCATTCAGGAATAGCTAAAGGCTGAAGGGTGCCAGCAGGTCTCTGATGCTCTGCCTTCACGCGACGACAAACGTCACAGTTAGCAATAAACTGAGTGATTTCTCTCTTCATCCTAGTCCACCAGAACCTCCGGCGTAGGTCCTGATACATCTTAGTACTACCGGGATGAATCGTGAGAGGAGATTCATGCGCCTCCTTAAGGATTAATTTCCGAAGATGCTGCTTCTTGGGGACCACCAGGCGATTCCCGAAGAAAACAACACCCCGATCATCTATGGAGAAACTACCAGCAATGCCCTTGGCAATGTTTCTCTTCATCCGGGTAATCCCCGTATCATGCTTCTGGGCTTCTATGATATGATCCACAAGAGTAGGTTTCGCCACCAAGGTAGAAAGGAACCCGTGAGGAGCAATGTGAAGGCTAAGCTTACATAATTCCTCATGGAGAAGTGGTTGGCCCTGCTGCAACATGAGATTGTTGCAATAGGACTTACGACTTAGCGCATCAGCCATGACATTCCCCTTGCCTGGGGTGTAGGTAATCCCTAAGTCATAATCTGAGATCAACTCCAACCAACTTCTTTGCCTAAGGTTCAAATCTGGTTGGGTGAAGATATACTTGAGACTCTGGTGGTCGGTGTAAATCTTGCAACGTTTACCAAGAAGGTAATGTCGCCATGTCTTAAGTGCATAGACTACGGATGCAAGCTCTAGATCATGTGTAGGATAATTCTCCTCATGTGGATGCAACTGTCGAGATGCATAGGCAATCACATGGCGATCTAGCATAAGAATGCAACCTAGTCCCTGTCGTGTGGCGTCGCAGTAGATAACAAAGTCCTTAGTGAAATCCGGTGGCACAAGTATGGGAGCAGAAGTCAGGCGTCTTTTCAGTTCCTGAAAACTGTGCTCACACTGTGGGGACCACTCAAACTTTTTATCTTTCTTGAGGAGTTCCGTGAGAGGTTTGGCCACTTTGGAGAAGTTCTCAACGAAGCAGTGACAATAACTGGCTAGGCCAAGGAAACTCCTAACTTGCTTAACTGTTTCAGGCGGAGTCCAATCAAGAACGGCCTGAACTCTCTCGGGATTGATGGCAATGCCCTTACCATATATCACGTGGCCTAGGTAGGTCACTTCTGGCAACCAAAATTCGCACTTGGAGAACTTGGCATAAAGGCGGTGCTCTCTGAGTTTTTCTAGCACAAGTCTAAGATGTTCGGCATGCTCTTCCTCGTTCTTCGAGTAAATAAGGATATCATCGAGGTAAACCACGACGAACTTATCTAAGTACTCCATGAAGATCGAGTTCATCAAGCGGGAGAATGTAGCTGGAGCATTGGTTAGACCGAAGGACATGACGGTGTACTCATACTGGCCATAACGAGTGACAAAAGCCGTCTTAGGAATGTCCCCATTTATGATCTTCATTTGGTGGTAGCCTAACCTCAAATCCATCTTTGAAAAGACTGAGGATCCAGCGAGCTGATCATACAAATCGTCGATCTTGGGGAGCGGATACTTGTTCTTTATCGTGACCAAATTAACAGGACGATAATCTACAACCATCCGGTCCGTACCATCCTTCTTCCTGACGAAGAGGACGGGGCAAGCCCAGGGAGAAGAACTAGGACGGATGAAACTCTTTTGCAAGGATTCATCGAGTTGTTTCTTAAGCTCAGCTAGTTCTAAGGGTGCCATCTTGTAAGGTCTCCTAGAGATTGGAGCGGTTCCTGGGATAAGATCTATGACAAATTCTACATCTCTGTCAAGTGGAATGCCTGGCAGTTCCTCTAGAAAGACATCCGGAAAGTCATGGACTACCGGGATATCTTCAAGGTCTGGAAGAGGGTTGGCATTAAGAGAATAGAGCTGATGCTTTGCAACTCTGGTGGAGACAACGACTATCTTGCCAGATGGATGTGTGAGCTGAACAGACCTGGTGTAACAATCAATCTTGGCATAATGAGCTTTCATCTAGTCCATACCCAAGATGATGTTAATATCTGTAGACTTGAGGGCTATAAGTGATGCAAGGAATACAAGTCTGTCGACAAGGATTTCATTACCATGGCTTACACTAGAAGTTTGCCATTTGGATCCAGGAGTTTGAATTACTAGTGGAGAGGGCATATCACAAAATGAGATGTTGTGCAAGTTAGCATAGCTTTTGGAAATGAAGGAGTGAGATGCTCCGGTATCAAATAAAGCGATGCTGGATGGCAATTGACAAGGAGTGTACCAAGAACGACATCCGGATCATCATGAGCGTCTTTAGCTGAGACGTGATGCACACATCCACGTTCAGCGGGAGCTGACTTGACACTAATCATCTTGCATGATGGCTTACCACGGCCAACAGACTTCTCAGGCTGGGGTGGATCATATTTGGTTTGAGAGCAGTCACGTGCATAGTGTCCTGGATCTCCGCATGTGAAGCAAGTCCCTGAAGTAGGACGTGGACCCGAATTGACAAGTGGTCTACTGATAGGTCTAGGTGGAGCATGTAACTGAACTAGGTGAGGTGCCACACAAGATGGCCTTGTTGTATAACCGGGTGGAAGAGCGGAGTTCGGAACCCAAATCTGACGCTTCTGCGAAGTAGAACCGGAGGAAGAACCCAAATCACGGGTGTGCTTACGAGACTCCTCGTAAGTGAGCTGAGCTGTCTCTGCATTAATGGCCTTGTTCACAAGAGCCTGGAATGTATTGCAATGATGCAAGTGGAGATCACGACGCAACTTGGGGTTGAGACCCTTCCGGAACCTAGCCTGCTTCTTGGCGTCCGTGGACACCTCTTCTGTAGCATAGCGGGCAAGGTTCTCAAACTCTCTACTGTAAGCATCAACAGTCATTTTACTCTGAGTGAAACTACAGAACTCTTCTCTCTTGCGGTCAATGAGAGCCTGAGGGATGTGATGTTCATGAAAATCCTTAGTGAAATCTCTCCAGGTAGGTATCTGGCCAGCTGGAAGCATAGCCTCATAGTTCTGCCAGCAAAGACTAGCAGGACCTTCTAGATGATAAACAGCGTAGGTGACCTTGTCACTTTCAGCTACATTCGCAGAACGCAGCTTGTGTGTGATACTACGGAGCCAGTCATCTGCATCGAGTGGTTCAATGGAATGATGGAAGGTAGGTGGTTTCAGACCAATGAAATCATAGATGGACGCTGACTCTTTGTGCTGATGGGAGGTGTTCTTCCCAATACGTGCTAACAAGCGGTTAGACTCTCGCTTGTCCTTCTCCATCTCAACTGCGTCCCACAACAACCTGGCGCCCACCATGATTCAAGACACCCTGAAAAGGCTGACTATGCTTCCTACCCGGGTTGAAGAGCTGAAAAAATCTGCTGCTCGAACCGGTGCTATCAATGCCTTAATCCGAGCAAAAGCGTGGGTGCCAGATTTTGATCCTGTTGAAGCGGCTCAAGGCTACCCCCACTTGAAGGAAGATGGCTCAGAATTCAATGAGGAGGACCTGAGAGCGATAAACCGGGAGGTGCGCCCTCTAGCTTGTCAATTGGTGGAAGAGGCAGATTTGTCTCATTATCAAGCCCAATATGACAACCAGAACAAACGAGTGGCTGCACCAATTCCTGAAGCGGAGAACCTGATCCCTCCAATCCGTAAGCATACTTACGCTCCTGATATTGAACCGTCGTTGCTGATCCATGATGAAGCTGTCTTTCAAGCCTTAATGGTAATCGACTGGACAACTGTTGATTTCCAGCCACTGGGTAGGGAAGCAGAAGCTGAAGCGGCGCAAGATGACCCGCAACCATCAGACCAGGTCGGCGATGAAGCTTGAACCGGAGGCCGGTTTAAATTGCTTGTCTTTTATATTCCGCCGAAAAGAAACAATGATCTTATTTGGGCACCATGTTGCCTTGTAATAGGATAGCCAATACTCTTGCTTTTGAGATGCCTTCGTGCATAGGTACTGGTACTTACACCTCTTTTGAATGATCAAAACCTTCAATCTATTTTTCCTGCAATCACAAAATCTTAAACTGCCAAGGCGGTTGTACCGCCAGCCGGATTATGATCTTTGTATATATATGCAATGAAATTTAGGTATATGATCAAATCTTGTGATACAAACTACCTGCCATCGTTGGGCATGAAGTTGGCGTTGCCAATCTTGAAACGGAGGTATATAAACCTATACCGTCGAAGGAGAAAGTAGCTCCTGTGTATGTAATGCCGGTTTACCATGTAAACCGTGCCGGGTTATGATAAACACCGTGTTATTTCGAGATGTGAATAGAAAGCAAACCGACCAAATAGTCTCCGGATTAAAAATGGACCGTGTTTCGTCAATTGACAGTTTGAACCGGTTTAAAACTTTGTCGGTTTAAAAACGCAACAAAAAGAAAGAAATATCTATCAAAGAAAATTGTGAAGCAAAGGCAATGATAAAACCGTTTGCAAAAAGAGGCTTATTTGAGCCGATCAGATGGCGTTACCATGGTCGGACACGACCAAGCTCCCGATAGGTGTAGCTATGGTTCAAGTCAGCCAGGTCCCCAAATGAAACCGTGGCATTTATGCCGATCAAGAGGCGTGGCAATGGTTCGGACCGCCTACGCCCGAACCCGCCGCTGCCTACGCTCGCCGCCGACGCGACTCCGGCGACCAAATGGTCCGCCCGACGCGTCCAACCCACTCACCGCATCGTGTAGATCACGTAGGAGCTAGCCCCGTTCTTCCAGAGCCACCGCAACGACGAGTTCGGCCTCGCCCGAACCCCGGCGGCCGCAAGGCTCGTCGCCGGCGTCGATTCCGGCTGTCCCAGGCCCGACAACCACCACCACTCGACGCACCGTCGCGCCAGCTTTCCAGAGAGCCCATCCAAGCTTCGAACGAAGCACCACACCTCGACTCCGAGCACCTCCGCCGCGCCTGGCCATCGCCGGCGGCCTAACTCCGGCGAAGCCGACGTGGCGATGTCATTAGCCTCTAATGACGCCTTAACTAACACCCTAGTGCCACTGCCGTGTGGGCCCCGGTGCCAAAATTAATTAGTTTAATTTCTGTTTAGATTAGTGCTAATCTTGCGGACCCCACGTGTCAGCTTTGACTTTGGTCAAGTCAACGTTGACCGACCCCACACGTCAGTGACTCATGCCAGCATTGTGTCACTAACCAGTAGACCCCACTGGTCAGGTTTGACCCAGACCGCTGCTGTTGACTTGCTGACGCAGGCATGATGCAGTGCTGACGCAATAAGTCATTTCTAGATTAAAAATAATTCAGAAAATTCCAGAAAATTGCCTAAACTTCTAAAAATCATAGAAATTCAACCGTAACTCCAAATGAAATAAATTATATATGAAAAATTATCAGAAAAATTGAAGGAATCCATCTGTACCATTTTCATGCATGTTTGAACAATGTTTGTCCTCTGTTTTGGACAAAAAAAATAAAGGGCATTTAAATAATCATATATGGAGTTGGAATTTGAATCTTGTATTCAAACCAACTTCATTTAAATCATAACTAGATGCATTAGCTCAAACCACAGCATATTGCCATGTCATGATCATGCATCATATTGTCGCATATGCTTTGATTGTGTTCTTCTCTTTTGCCGGTGTTTGTCCCCCTTCAGTAGACGATGTTCTGACGATGTGATCGATGACACGATGAAGAGCTATAATATCTTCAGAAGTGCCAGGCAAGCAAAAACCCCTTGTTCATTCCGATACAATCCCACTCTCCCACTCCTGCTATCTTTTACTACATTAGGACAACACGATTCCTCTGTTACTTGCTGCTGTAGTTGAACCCCTTATCCTCTGCATGACCTGTCATTGCCACAGTAAATAGATGAAACCCACTAGCATGAGTAGGAGTTGTTTGAGCCCTGATGTGCCTACTCATTCATGCTTGTTTGTCATGCCTGCTACAACTTAGACTTGAGTCAGGTCTGATTCATCAGGGATGAATCGGAGGTGTGTAAACATGTCCTACTGTTGAGAGCTAAGTGTGTGAACACAATTTGGTAAAGGTAGTGGTGAGAGGCCATGTAGGAGTGCATGGTGGGTTGTCTCATTGAAGCCGTCCTTAGGAACTGAGTTCTGTGTTTGTGATCCATGAAACAGTTACTACCACGCATTGGGCCCGAAACCAATGGACCCTCTCGGCTTCTTGATCACCCTTGTCCTCTGTCCAGGAGTTGCAACTAGTTTCTAGTGTTTATAGGATATGTGTTGGCGGCCATGCGTAGCGCTGACCCTAGGGGTGGGCTATGATGCGGTAGATACACCGTGGCACGGTGTACCGGGCGCCCGTTTGGTGTCTCGGGAACCCTGTTGACATCGTTCGGGGCCGTATGTGGAAACCTCGGCCGGACTCCCTGCGGATGGAACCTGGATAGGCGATAAACCTGGACTAGAGACTTGAGTGTTTAGGTAGGCCGTGGCCGACACCCTCATTGAGCTTCCGCTTGAAGGTTGCCGAGTACATGTCGTGTAAATGGCGGTAAGTGGTGAGAGCGTGTGTGAAGAAGTACACCCCTACAGGGTTAACATCATCTATTCGAATAGCCGTGTCCGCGGTAAAGGACTTCTGGGTTGCCTATAACAGTTCATAGACAAGTGAAAGTGGATACTTTAAAACTCAGAAGATAAGTGTGAGTGCTATGGATGGCCTTCTCGTAAGGAGACGGGAGCGGATCCATAGTGGTGTATTGAATGGTGAATATGTGGACTCGTGTGCGCCACCTCAAAAGAGTTGCTTGCAGTCGTAGTTCAGGTTAACCACTGAGTCAAAGCTGGCTTGCTGCAGTCAAACTCCACCACCACCCCTTGATGATACCGATGCATATGTAGCTAGTTCTGATGTAAGTCTTGCTGAGTACCTTTGTACTCATGTTTGCTTATTTTATGTTTTGCAGAGACGTCCGTCTCGCTAGTAGTTCCGTGTGGACTTCGACGTTTAGCTTGATACCTCAGCTACGATCTTGTGCCTCAGCAGGATCTGGTAAATAGTCAGGCTTCTCAGCCTTTTTCAATTATAGATGTCTATACTCAGACATGTTAAGCTTCCGCATGTGCTCTGATTGTATGCTATGATTGTTGGGTCATGAGACCCATGTTTGTAATATCTCGCTCCTCGGAGCCTAATGAACAAATACTCTGAGTCGTAGAGTCTTGTTGTGATGCCATGTTGTATTGCACATATTGAGCATATTGTGTGTATGATTGAAATGCTTGGTATGTGTGGGATCCGACAACCTAGTTTTTTATCCTTGGTAGCCTCTCTTATGGGGAAATGTAGTATTGTGCTTCCATGAGCCATAGTAGTCCGCTACAGCCCGGTTCACCGGAGTCCTGCTAACCCAGCACTACTGCTCTGGAACACTTGACTGGCCGGCATGTGATTCACTTCGTTCCTGTGTCTGTCCCTTCGGGGAAATGTCACGCGGTGACATCCGGAGTCCTGCCTAGCCTGCTACAGCCCGGTTCACCGGAGTCCTGTTAGACCAGTGCTACAGCCCGAATTCACATGCTGCTGACCGACATGCTCGATGTTGATTCATGTATGCCTGTCCCCGTAAGTTAGTGCCACTTTGGGTTCACGACTAGTCATGTCGGCCCGGGTTCTCTGTCATATGGATGCTAGCGACACTATCATATACGTGAGCCAAAAGGCGCAAATGGTCCCGGGCCATGGTAAGGCGACACCCGTGGGAATATTGTGCGTGAGGCCGCAAAGTGATATGAGGTGTTACCGGCTAGATCGATGTGACTTGGAATCGGGGTCCTGACACTTAGTTAGTATGCTTGAAGTATTATTATTTTTATGTCAATATTAAACTATTGTCTTGAATCTTTCGGATCTGAATATTCATGCCACAATAAAGAGAATTAGATTGAGAATTATGCTAGGTAGCATTCCACATCAAAAATTCTGTTTTTATCATTTACCTACTCAAGGACGAGCAGCAATTAAGCTTGGGGATGCTTGATACATCTCCAATGTAACTATAATTTTTGATTGTTCCATGATATTATATTATCTGTTTTGGATGTTAATGGGCTTTATTTTACACTTTTATATTATTTTTGGGACTAACCTATTAAACCAAGGCCCAGTGCAAATTGTTGTTTTTTTTGCCTGTTTTAGTGTTTCGCAGAAAAGGAATATCAAACGGAATCCAAACGGAATGAAACCTTCGGGAACGTGATTTTTGGAACAAACGTGATCCAGAGGACTTGGAGTGGACGTCAAGAAACGGACGAGGAGTCCACGAGGCAGGAGGGTGCGCCTACCCCCCTAGGCGCGCCCTCCCCCCTCGTGGGCCCCTCGTGGCTCAACTGACCTACTTCTTCCTCCTATATATACTCATATACCCTGAAAACATTCAGGAGCACCACGAAACCCTATTTCCACCGCCGCAACCTTCTGTACCTAAGAGATCCCATCTTAGGGCCTTTTCTGGAGCTACGCCGGTGGGGGAATCGATCACAGAGAGCCTCTACATCAACTCCATGGCCCCTCCGATGATGTGTGAGTAGTTTACTTCAGACATTCGGGTCCATAGTTATTAGCTAGACAGCTTCTTCTCTCTCTTTGAATCTCAAGACAAAGTTCTCCTCGATCTTCTTGGAGATCTATTCGATGTAACTCTTTTTGCGGTGTGTTTGTCGAGATTCGATGAATTGTGGGTTTATGATCAAGTCTATCTATGAACAATATTTGATTCTTCTCTGAAATCTTTTATGCATGATTGGTTATCTTTGCAAGTCTCTTCGAATTATCAGTTTGGTTTGGCCTACTAGATTGATCTTTCTTGCAATGGGAGAAGTGCTTAGCTTTGGATTCAATCTTGCGGTGCTCGATCCCAGTGACAGAAATGGAAACAACACATATTGTATTGTTGCCATCAAGGATAAAAAGATGGGGTTTATATCATATTGCTTGAGTTTATCCCTCAACATCATGTCATCTTACCTAACGCGTTACTCTGTTCTTATAAACTTAATACTCTAGATGCATGCTGGATAGCGGTCGATGTGTGGAGTAATAGTAGTAGATGCAGGCAGGAGTCGGTCTACTTGTCACGGACGTGATGCCTATATACATGATCATGCCTAGATATTCTCATAATTATTCACTTTTCTATCAATTGCTCGACAATAATTTGTTCACCCACCGTAATACTTATGATATCTTGAGAGAAGCCACTAGTGAAACCTATGGCCCCGGGTCTGTTCTCCATCATATTAATCTTCCGTCAATAAGCTATTCCTATTATCTTTTATTTTGCAGTCTTTACTTTTAATCTTTATCATAAAAATACCAAAAACATTATCTTATCATCTCTATCAGATCTCACTCTCGTAAGTGACCGTGAAGGGAAGGGATTGACAACCCCTTTATCACCTTGGTTGCGAGGTTCTTATTTGTTTGTGTAGGTACGAGGGACTTGCGTGTGGCCTCCTACTGGATTGATACCTTGGTTCTCAAAAACTGAGGGAAATACTTACACTACTTTGCTGCATCACCCTTTCCTCTTCAAGGGAAAACCAACACGGTGCTCAAGAGGTAGCAGGGCCTGAGGTTGATAGCCACCTTCAGGTGATGCAACTCCTCCACCAGCCAGAGGCCTTCGGCTTCAAGGTGAGCGTTGACATCCACGAGTTCTCCGTTGAGTCGGCTCATCGCTCCCATCATCTCCTAAAAAGATCTCGTGGCAGATGACACTCCGCCCGTGCGCAAGATTTAGCGCACAACTAGGTCTGTCCCCCGCAGCAGGGGGCTGGGGGCTGGTACCTACCAGGTCGCCGTCCGGGCTTCAGCAGGGGTCCGGATGGCTTGAGGCCCACTGCTCGAAAAGAAGCCAGGATCGAAGTCATCAGCCACCGTCCATAACCAGAGGAGGAGCCCTTGGCACACTTGACACGCTCCAAGCGAGGCCACGAAGGAGAGATGGCGAAGGCGTGAGCTCAGGGCGCCAAGCTAACTTGTTTGCCTCTCTAGTCAACCTCGCGCCGGGTGCGGCATGCTGGCTTGGGGTGCTCAAGGCCAGCAGGGAATTCGAGGCAGGAGAAGGTTGCTTCCCGGGAGACTTCGCCGCCTTAGCAGAAGGGACCCTGAGGAGCCACAGTCAGGAGGAGAAGAAGCGCTCAAGAAATTACAAAGATAAGGTACTCACTCGTCTATGACAATATACTTCCTTTGCTTCAGCGGCTGGCAGGCATCACTGCTATAGCTTGGGGACCCTCTCATCTTGCGGAGCGCATTGAAGTCCAGACGGAGCCGGCCAAAGCGTTGGACGTGGCAACTAGCCCGGGGCACGGTTGGTGAGGCGCCGAAGGAGACGGCCTCGGGAGTGCTGGGCTGAGGAGAGCCCTCGGGCACCGCCTCGTGATGGCCTGCCAAGACCTCGGAAGCTTCAACCTCAGGAGCAGTGGATTGTGTCGCCCCCTCAGCTGTCATCCCCAGGCAAGAGTCACGGGCTCCCGGGGGTGGCACCTCGGGAGACTCGAGCGGCGTCGACGCCTCAGCACCCGCGCCTCCGGCCTCCAGCGGTGCTCGCCCCCCTGCATCCACTCTTGGGGCAAGCTCGGCACTGGCGGCAGGGAGAGGAGCCATGGAGACAGGGTTCTCGTGGGGCCCTTCAAGGCCAACTAGACGCAGCCCCCATTCATCGAAAGGGGGCATCTACCCCGCGAACTCCACCCTGTTTGAGCAGCAGTACTGATGAGGACATCAATACCATTGTTACACCCACAGCCCCTGCTGATATACATACTGGACCAATTACTAGAGCTCGCGCATGCCAATTAAATTATCAGGTACTTTCGTTTCTTGTTAATGATTCTAATGTTCATGAGAATATGATGCTGCCTAAATTGGATACATTTGTTTTGCATACAAATGAAGGGCTTGGCGTGGATAAGAGGGATGAACACTGGAGCAAGACCAAGCATGGAGATGATGGCATGCGCAAGGGGATCAAGAACGGAGTTACAAGTGATGATTTCAGGAATTTGAAGCCACCATAAGGAGTGCACGAAGCCTTGGACGAAATATACAAGATGGCACTTCATAAATTTCGTCCAGAGGCTATTCTAGGTGATGCGTCACCTTATTATTGGGCCAGGCCCATGTATTTTGGAAATACTTAAGTATACTCTGTTTTTAGAGTCCGTATATGTGGGGAAATAAGAGTTAGGTTGGTTTCGGACCGCTCCTCCAAGGGCCAGGAAATCCCCCCCCTCTTCCTCCATATATACAGCCCTTAGGGCGTCGTTTAGACTTTGGGTTTTGTTTAGATTAAAGTTCGCCATAACTGAAATTCACGTACTTCGTTTGTGTTCAACAACCAGACAAAGGCGTCACTGAACCCCACCTTGATCAATAAAGCTTTCCTCTTATATTCGCAATAACCAGATTGCAATCTTAGTTTCTTGCTTGTTCTTCGTTTGCATGTAGGAAACAGACCTTCGTGGTCAGGTTGATCATGCTCTGGTGTGGTCAATAACCTCTCGGAGTTGGTTTACCGATTGCTAAGGCGCGACGTCCTTGCACGTTCATAGTCGGATCATCAAAGTCGACTTCCTCCAGAACGATAGCCACCATCTCATCAAAAGACAGGACACATTTTCCTCTATCAAGTACAAGAGACAGCCCTCCTGCGGCATGTCAGCTGGCGAGGGGTTGCCCGTCAAGACCTCGAGCACTGTTCTTTGCACCTCGAGCGGAAGCCCCGACTCCTAAAGCCTCATGCGATCCTGGCCGCCGGACAGGGCCCATAGTGGCCGGGAATGGCGCTGGAGTGGGGCAACGCGGCGTCGGAGGAACTCCTTCATCACCATAGGCACGTTCATGCCAAGATCTTTCAGCCTCTTCAACCGGAACTAGACGAAGTCAAGGCGGGGGTCAGCAAGCTTCTAGTGTCCCAAGCCAGAGCTGGGAACGGCGGGCGCCGAGGGGGCGAGAGCAAGGGGCTGAGCACACCGACGTCCACATACACCCATCGTTCCCGAAACTCGCTTGAGGATGATGGTAGCTCAAAATCGATCCCCAAGCCAGCCGTCGCAGCCACGGCCTGGAAACTCAAGCATCCCGAGCACTGCCGAGGGCTAGTCAGGTGCAGCGAGAAGAAATGGCGTAGTAGGGCCACGGAAGGGGGAATGCCCACCATGGCCTCGCAGACGAAAGCGAAGACAGCAAGAAGGGAGACTGATTGGGGATCCAGGTGCAACATATGGATCTTATAGTGGGAGAGCACAGCGTTGAAGAAGGCAGAGAAAGGAGGAACCAGGCCAGCCCATAGGGCGTCAATGAGGAATGGAACCTCGATGGCTGTCTTGTCTATGGAGGCGCGCGATGCGGGCCAGGCCACCGTCCTCCCCCATTCGTTGAAGTCGGCAGCGAGCGCAGGGAGGACCTTGTCCATGGCATCCTGGTTGAGCACCAGTGACCGGCCAACGGCAGGTTCAACGGCCTGGGGCGGCCCGGCTGAAGACTGAGGCTTCTTCTTTTCCTTATCTGTTCGTCGGGGCACCATCGCAGCGAGGAAGGCCGAGCTCGGGACAGATTGGAAGAGGAGGTTATTGTTTCAGAAAGGAAGGAGAGTTGGAGGGGCGCGTCACCAACAATGGGGGGATAACTGCGTGAGCCCGGTGGCCGCCTAGCCAGGCGGATATCAAGGCTACGTGGGCAAGCGGAGACGCCCACGTCCAATCAACCGCCACGCGTCAAACGAGGCCGCAGGCTGTTGGGGCCCGCGACAGTCCGCACCTGCCCCTTGGCTTCGCCTCGAAGCCAAGCCCGAGCGTGCCATAGGCCCGGGGGCTGCTGTCGGTGTCCTGGGAACGGGGGTCCCCAGACTTGCCTGCCTGCGGCCCACAGCGTGGCTCCACTAGCGGCCCTGTATGGCCCATCTTCACCAGCAAACACTCAAGACCCTCTCGAGGGGCCAAGCCTCGCGAGGCGGACGATGCAAGACCTACTCGGGGGTGGGTCCAGGTACTGGAGAGGCAAACAAGTTAGCTTGGCGCCTTGAGCCCACGCCTTCGCCGTCTCTCCTTCATAGCCTCGCTTGGAGCGCGGCAAGTGTGCCAAGGGCTATTCAACTGGTTATGGACGGTGGCTGAATGACTTTGATCCTAGCTTCTTCTTCGAGCAGCGGGCCTCAAGCCACCCGGACCCTTGCTGAAGCCCATACGGCGACCCAGGAGGCGCCAGCCCCTAGCCCCCTGCTGGAGGGGGGCGCGCCGCTTCGGATCCCGTCGGCCACCCCTGCTGCGGGGGACGGACCTGGTTGCGCGCTTAAGCTTGCGCACGGGAAGAGTTTTGTCCACCACGAGATCTTTCAGGAGGCGATGGGCGCGATGAGCCGACTCGGTGGAGAACTCGCGGAGGTCGCCAAAGGCCTCCGGATGGTGGAGGAGTGGCATCGCCTGAAGGTGGCTATCAACCTCGGGTGCCTCCAGCGCGAGCATGCCGGTGCGGAGGCCGAGGCATCCCTGGCCACCTCAGGAGAGGCCAACGCCCGGGCATTGGAGGAGGCCAGGGAGGCGGACAATCATCGCGCGACCGTCGAGGAGCATAGGCGGGAGCTCCAAGCCTTGAACGCCTCCCTGGAGTAGCAGGTGGAGGCGCGCAGAGTTGCCCTGGCGTCGATGAAGGGCGCCCCGGCCGGCGAGGAGGAGATCTTGAGGCATGAAGAAGCACTGTTGCTAGAGGCCATGGAGCGCAGCCTTGAGCTCGAGCTGTTGGAGACGAGGGAGCGCCAAGTCGCCCAAGCAGAGCATGCTGTCGGCGCGCACGAGGCCAGGGCCCAGGAGGAGCTCGACCGCAGGGTGACCAAGGCTCGTGCAGATCTCGTCGGCTGGTACGACCTGAAGTTGAAGCTCGTGGAGGCCGAAGGTGTGGGTAGGACTGCTGCCCTTAGGTTAGGGATGGCTGAGGCGGAACAGCACGAGAAGGCCGCCGCAGCTGCCCTGGTCTCGGTGCAGGCCGAGCTGGATTCCGCCCGTGCCGAGCTGCTCTCTCTTCAGCGCCGAGTTGTCAGCACCGAGTCCTTCGCGCAGTAGAGCAGGGAGGAGGCACTTCGCCGGCAGATGCTGCTGCGCGATCACGCTCCCATGCTTCGGGACCTTCGGACAAAGGCCAACCGGGCGCTTGGTACCATCTGCGATGAGCACGCCCCTCATCCCCACGCCGAGGATTACGCCAGCCATCTTCGCTTCTTTGCTGATATCGTGACGCGCCTGGACAGCCATGTTGAGAGGGCTCACGAGCTAAAGGACGAAAAGAGCCGAGGCCTTCTCGGGCGTGCATTCTCCCGCGTCTTCAACCATCTCCTGAACACCAACCCTGACTTTGTCTCTTGCGGCCCCCATTGCCCCAGTGCCCATGGTCATCCAAGGCCACCTCATCCACTGGGTGGACGACAATGTGAACGCTCTAGTTAGCGCCTTTGGTTCTGATGACAATGTGGTGGTGGTCGCGGCGGACGAGGGCGACGTAATCGATGGAGGCGCGGCCGATGGTGGCGTGGCTGATGGCAGAGCGGCTGATGGCGAAGCGGCTAATGGCGATGTAGACAGGAACAGTGACAGCGCCAGCATCCTGTCTGGAAGCGATTCAGGGGGCGAGGCAAGCGATATGTCCGCCTGAGCCCTCACTCCTTTATTTTGAACCTGCATGTGAAAGCTTGGGTACGACCCCTCACGATGTAAGAGCATGTTGGAGAGGGGAAGCCCCTCATGTAAATAGACTACTACTTCATTCCTTAGGCTAAGCTTAAAGCGTACTTTTGGGTGCTCGCAAACCCCTTGCGGACTTGATGTCTTCACTTACTTTGGTTTGGCCGAGCTTCAAACTGGTTTCGCTGTTGCGGACGTACATTCCTTCCGAGAGGATTCCCTCATGAGTTTGGGAGGTTTTGGTTTCCTGAGGGTCTGCCTGTCCACCCGAGGAGGCCTCGCGAGAAGAGAGCGCCAGAAATGGTGAGATGCGCGCAGTGTGCGTGCGCCGCTGCCAGGCCCCGCTCGCGAGGTTTCCGGAAAGGGGGGAAGACAGCGCACGTAAATCTCAAACAAAACACGAATCCAAAAACTCACAAAATCAACGCGAACAAGAAACGACGCCCCCCCCCCCCGTGATTGACAATGGTAATGCAACTTCAAATTCAAGATCAAAAGCTGCGAGTTTGAGCTACAAAAAAGATACCAAAAGCAAATGGCCGCGTCTGGTGATGTCTACTACACAACCTTCTTGTAGACATTGTTTGGCCTCCAAGTGCAGAGGTTTGTAGGACAGTAGCAAATTTCCCTCTAGTGGATGACCTAAGGTTTATCAATACGTGCGAGGTGTATGATGAAGATGGTCTCTCCCAAACAACCCTGCAACCAAATAGCAAAGAGTCTCTTGTGTCCCCAACACACCCAATACAATGGTAAATTGTATAGGTGCACTAGTTCGGTGAAGAGATAGTGATACAGTGCAATATGGATGGTAGATATAAGTTTTTGTAATCTAAAAATATAAAAACAGCAAGGTAGAAAGTGGTAAAAGTGAGCATAAACGGTATTGCAATGCTAGGAAACAAGGCCTAGGGTTCATATTTTCACTAGTGCAAGTCCTCTCAACAATAATAACATAACTGAATCATATAACTATCCCTCAACATGCAACAAAGAGTCACTCCAAAGTCACTAATAGCGGAGAACAAACGAAGAGAGTATTGTAGGGTACGAAACCACCTCAAAGTTATTATTTCCGATCAATCCGTTGGGCTATTCCTATAAGTGCCACAAACATCCCTAGAGTTCGTAGTAAAATAACACCTTAAGGTGCAAATCAACCAAAACCCTAATGTCACCTAGATACTCCAATGTCACCTCAAGTATCCGTGGGTATGATTATACGATATGCATCACACAATCTTAGATTCATCTATTCAACCAACACAAAGAACTTCAAAGAGTGCCCCAAAGTTTCTACCAGAGAGTCAAGACGAAAACGTATGCCAACCCATATGCATAAGTTCACGAGGTCATGGAACTCGCAAGTTCATCACCAAAGCATACATCAATTGGATCACGTGATATCCCATTGTCACCATAGATAAGCACATGCAAGACATACATCAAGTGTTCTCAAATCCTTAAAGACTCAATCCGATAAGATAACTTCAAAGGGAAAACTCAATTCATCACAAGAGAGTAGAGGGGGAGAAACATCATTAGATCCGAATATAATAGCAAAGCTCGCGATACATCAAGATCGTGCCGACTCAAGAACACGAGAGAGACAGAGAGAGAGATCAAACACATAGCTACTGGTACATACCCTCAGCCCCGAGGGAGAACTACTCCCTCATCGTCATGGAGAGCGTCGGGATGATGAAGATGGCCACCGGAGAGGGATTCACCCCCCCTCTGGCAGGGTGCCGGAACGGGTCTAGATTGGTTTTCGGTGGCTACAGAGGCTTCTGGCGGCTGAACTCCTGATCTAGGTTTCTTTCTGGAAGTTTTGGGTTATATAAGAGGTGTTGGAGTCGGGAACAAGGCAGGGGGGTCTTCGGGCTGTCCACGAGGCAGGAGGCGTGCCTAGGGGGTGGGTGCACCCCCACCCTCGTGGGCAGCCCGAGACTATTCTGGCCCAATTCTTTTACTTCCCGGCCTTGTTCTGGTCCAAAACTAAATTCCGTAAAGTTTCATGTCAATTGGACTCCGTTTGGTATTCCTTTTCTGTAAAACTCAAAAACAAGGAAAAAATAGAAACTGGCACTGGGCTCTAGGTTAATAGGTTAGTCCCAAAAATCATATAAAATAGCATATAAATGCATATAAAACATCCAAGGTTGATAATATAATAGCATGGAACAATAAAAAATTATAGATATGTTGGAGATGTATCATCCGGCACCTAGATAGTCTTCTTGTCTTATTGTCTTCGACTCTTCTCACCAGTGCGGAGCTAAGTGCTTTCACAGGCCGTGAGCATAGTCATTGGGGGACAGTGTCGACGGCCAGCGCGGAGCATGGTGCTTCCACTAGGACATGGGCGGGAGCCCCTGAGGCGCGAGGGCGGCACTCCAGAGACTCCGGGGCGTGTACGACCCCATTCATTATTACGTGAGAGTGTCACGAGCGGAGACCTTCACAGGCATGAGCCTTACTTCATATCGCCAGGCGAGGGCCCCACCTCGCGCCGCCCTCGACCACCGTTGGGGCGTCCGGAAATTAGGACGACACCAAGGGGCAAAGGGGACGCTAGCAGCGCCCTCGGCGACCACGGGCCCTCAGCCGGGGGAAAGCTCGCCAATGCCTCCCCGGCAGAGGACCTAGGCGATGCCTTGCTCCAGGTGATGCAAGGAGGGGCCTTGCTCCTGGCTCCTCCCCCGCAGCCCCCAATGCACTTCCCCTGGCGAGGTGGGGGCTGCCATGCTAGGGCCGTCATCCACCGCTGTGACCTGACTCACTTGCGACCCATGGTTAGCGTAAGCCTGCTCCTGAGAGATTAGTGTTACCCTGTAGCTGTTGTCCCCTGCGTGGTCTGCGAGGCTCCTGGGCGGCTCCTGGAAGGCCTCAGCTTCCAGCATCTCCTGTTCCCAACCCGGCTCGAGGAACGAACCGGGGTCGTCTTTCGGTGTCTACTCCTGGTCCATCATGCGGGGCACATAGGCTTCCGGAGCCGTCACCACGGAAACCTCGTTGAGGTGCCCCATGCTCCACGCCGCCTGGCTCGGCGCGCTAGGATAATTGGGTGGCATCCTTCCGGGACCGTGGGTGCCGATGCTTACGCCTGCGCCCATTAGGGGAGGCACAGGTGTGGTTGGGTGTCCGGCGCCGCTGGTTGCGACGATGCCGACCAAACCTCCTAGTGCGCCTGGGGGCGCGCGGGCGCGACGAGGCCCACCGTGCGATCTAGCCATATCCTGAGGCATAAGAAAGGAGAAGAAAGGCGGCGCACCCCTGGCTGCAGCGTCCAACAGCTCGGCAACATGCTCCAGCAATGCATCCCGGCCGCTCTCCATAAGTCGGCATCACAGCAGCTCCCGCGCCACTGTGATCGCGGCCCTCATGTTTGCTTGTTCCCGTCAGGAGTGCGGCGCCGTTGCCGCGGCGTAGCTTGAGGCCCTTGCGGCGGCCCGCGCGCGCCGCGGGGTAAGGTTGGAAGGCGTCAGACCATGCCGCCCGCGCCCCTCGGCGCTTGGCGGTGCGCGCGCCACCTGGAGCGCGGAGTTGAGGTCTTCTTGGGCGAATGACGCCACTCGGGCTGGCTAGGCTGCCCAGCGATCGGCGTCGGCCCTCGGGTCGCTGGACATCGGCGCTACAGAGTGCTGGGGGGGCTGCCGATGGAAGAGAGGCTTCAGTGCACTCCTACCTAGCGCGCCAAACAAGTTTTTGGCCTTGCTCCAATCACAACATCGCTCCACAGCATCCATGTTAGACGCACGTCGAGCTCGGTAGGGGTGCGTTGAAGCCTCTACCGAAGGCCTCTGGCTAGTGGAGGAGTGGCATCGCCTGAAGGTGGCTATCAACCTCGGGCTCCTCCAGCGCGAGCATGCCGATGCGGAGGCCGAGGCATCCAGCGCGGGGCACGGTTGGTGAGGCTCCCGAGGAGATGGCCTCGGGAGTGCTGGGCTGAGGAGAGCCCTCGAGCAGTGGATTGTGTCGCCCCCTCAGCTGTCACGCCCAGGCAAGAGTCACGTGCTCCCGGGGGTGGCACCTCGGGAGCCTCGGGCGGCATCGATGCCTCAACACCCGCGCCTCCGGCCTCCAGTGATGCTCGCCCCCCTGCATTCACTCATGGGGCAAGCTTGCTACGTCTTGAGCACTACGTTGGATTTCCCCAAAAAGGAGAGGATGATGCAGCAAAGTAGCGTAAGTATTTCCCTCAGTTTTTGAGAACCAAGGCATCAATCCAGTAGGAGGCCATGCACAAGTCCCTCGTACCTACACAAAAACAATAGCTCAATGCAACCAATGCGCTTAGGGGTTGTCAATCCCTTCACGGTCATTTGAGAAAGTGAGATCTGATAGAGATGATAAATAATATTTTTGGTATTTTTGGTATAGAGATGCAAAGTAAAAGGTAAAAGCAAAGCAAAAGCAAAGCAATAATAAAGTGATGGAGATTGATATGATGAGAAAAAGACCCAGGGGGCATAGGTTTCACTAGTGGCTTCTCTCAAGAGCATAAGAATTCTATGGTGGGTGAACAAATTACTATTGAGCAATTGACATAATTGAGCATAGTTATGAGAATATCTAGGTATGATCATGTATATAGGCATCACGTCTGAGACAGTAGACCGGCTCCTGCCTGCATCTACTACTATTACTCCACTCATCGACTGCTATCCAACATGCATCTAGAGTATTAAATTAAAAACAGAGTAACGCCTTAAGCAAGATGACATGATGTAGAGGGATAGTTTCATGCAATATGGTAAAAAACCATCTTGTTATCCTAGATGGCAACGATATAATATGTGCCTTGCTGCCCCTTCTGTCACTGGGAAAGGACACCGCAAGATTGAACCCAAAGCTAAGCACTTACCAAACTGATAATTCAAAGAGACTTGCAAAGATAACCAATCATACATAAAAGAATTCAGAGAAGATTCAAATATTATTCATAGATACACTTGATCATAAACCCACAATTCATCGGTCTCAACAAACACACCGCAAAAAGAAGATTACATCGAATAGATCTCCACGAGAGAGGGGGAGAACATTGTATTGAGATCCAAAAAGAGAGAAGAAGCCATCTAGCTACTAACTATGGACCCGTAGGTCTGAAGTAAACTACTCACACTTCATCAGAGAGGCTTGGATGAGGATGTAGAAGCCCTCCGTGATCGATGCCCCCTCCGGCGGAGCTCCGAAACAGGCCCCAAGATGGGATCTCGTGGATACAGAAAGTTGCGGCGGTGGAGTTAGGTTTTTGGCTCCGTATCTGATCATTTGGGGGTACGTGGGTATATATAGGAGGAAGAAGTATGTCGGTGGAGTAACAGGGGGCCCACGAGGGTGGGGGCGTGCCTAGTAGGGTAGGGAGCGCCCCCCTACCTCGTGGCCTCCTATTATGTGCCTTGATGTATGGTCCAAGTCTCCTGAGTTGTATTCGGTGAGAAAATCACGTTCCCGAATGTTTCATTCCGTTTGGACTGTGTTTGATATTCCTTTTCTTCGAAACCCTAAAACAGGCAAAAAACAGCAATTCTGGGCTGGGCCTCCGGTTAATAGGTTAGTCCCGAAAATAATATAAAAGTGGATAATAAAGCCCAATATAGTCCAAAATAGTAGATAATATAGCATGAAGCAATCAGAAATTATAGATACGTTGGAGACGTATCAAAGCTCGGCGCTGGCGGTAGGGAGGGGAGTCACGGAGATAGGGTTATCGCGGGGCCCTTCAAGGCCAACTGGATGCAGCCCCCATTCATCGAAGGGGGGCATCTGCCCCACGAACTCCACCCTTTTTAAGCAGTAGTACAAGAGACAGCCCTCCTACGGCATGTCAGCTGGCGAAGGTTCGCCTGTCAAGACCTCGAGCACAGTTCTTCGCGCCTTGAGCGGAAGCCCCGACTCCTGAAGCCTCATGCGAACCTGGCCGCCAGACAGGGCCCATAGTGGCCAGGAATGGCGCTGAGTGGAGCGACGCGGCGTCGAAGGAACTCCTTTGTCACCATGGGCGCGGTCACGCTAAGATCTTCCGGCCTCTTCAACCGGAGCGAGACGAAGGCAAGGCGGGGGTCAGCGAGCTTCTCGTGGCCCCAGGCGGAGCTGGGAACAGCGAGCGCCGAGGGGGCGAGAGCAAGGGGATGAGCAACGCCCACATACACCCACCGTTCCCAAAACTCGCTTGAGGATGATGGAAGCTCAAAATCGATCCCCAAGCCAGCCGTCGTAGCCATGGCCTGGAAACTCAAGCATCCCAAGAACTGCCGAGGGCTAGTTAGGTGCAGCGAGAAGAAATGGCGCAGTAGGGCCACGGAAGGGGGAATGCCCACCTTGGCCTCATAGACGAAAGCGAAGACGGCAAGAAGGGAGACTAATTGGGGATCCATGTGCAACATATGGATCTGATAGTGGGAGAGCACGGCGTTGAAGAAAGCAGAGAAAGGAGGAACTAGGCCAGCCCACAGGGCATCGATGAGGAATGGAACCTCAGTGGTTTTCCTGTCGACGGAGGCGCACGATGCGGGCCAGGCCGCCATCCTCCACCATTTGTTGAAGTCAGTAGTGAGCGCAGGGCAGACCTTGTCCATGGATTCCTGGTTGAGCACCAGTGACCGGTCAACGGCGGGTTCAACGGCCGGGGGGCGGCCCGGCTGAAAACTGAGTCTTCTTCTTTTCCTTCTTCGTTCACCGAGGCGCCATGGCAGCGAGGAAGGCTGGGCTCAGGACAGATTGGAAGAGGAGGTTATTGTTTCAGAAAGGCAGGAGAGTTGGAGGGGTGCGTCACCAGCAATGGGGGGATAACTGGGTGAGCCCCGGTGGCCGCCTAGCCAGGCGGATATCAAGGCTGCGTGGGGAAGCGAAGACGCCCACGTCCAATCAACCGCCACGCGTCAAACGAGGCCGCGGGCTGTTGCGGCCCACGGCGCTCCGCACTTTCCCCTTCGCTTCGCTTCGCCTCAAAGCCAAGCCCGAGCGTGCCTTAGGCCCGGGGGCTACTGTCGGCGTCCTAGGGACGGGGGTCCCCAGACTTGCCTTCCTGCGGCCCACGGCGTGGCTCCACCAGCGGCCCTGTACGACCCATCTTCACCAGCAAACACTCAAGACCATCGTGAGGGGCCAAGCCTCATGAGGCGGACGACACAAGGCCTCCTCGGGGGTGGCCTCACCAGTCTGGCTCATGAGGGACGGAGAGATCAAGGCAAGGAGCACCTCGCGAGGTTCCTGTGATGCGAGCCATGACGACCAAGGCCAGGTGGGCGCCAGCGCGCGTAGTGTCCTTGTTTCCCCTTTGGTGCTAAAGAAGCAAGTGCAGGCGCGGAGTCCCGAGGTGTCAAGCAAAGGTTTCCATATCGGTGCAACGAGACCAAGGCCAGCATGACGGCAGGACGGAGGTCAGCGTGGAGCCCAGGACAGCGTCACCACCAGAGCCTTTGGCAGGTGAAGACAATCTTTTGTCAAGATAGCTTGTACTAGCTGTCCCCCTTCAAACTGGTCGTTGTGGGATCCCTTCCCGCCTAATATTTGGGAAGAGGACCCGGGCCTCTATAAGTAGGACTAGCCACCACCGTAGGGAGGCATCTCATCTTGGACTGGATCCATTCCACCAAGGCCACCAGACAAGCTGACCAAGCACAAGAACACCTCTATTCAGGAGGTTGTTCTTCCCTTGTAATTATTCATCCTCAGCCCCAGAGGCAATCCACCACACCACACTGGAGTAGGGTAGTACACCACATCGGTGGCCCGAACCAGTATAAATCTTGTGTCCCTTTGTTCTGCGGGTTGCATGCGCTAAGCCTTGAGATTGTGGTGAGCGCGAGAGCTAGAGAGGGAGAAATCTTCATGCGCACCCCAGTGTTCGAACCTCAAGGGTTTTGCCAGAACCCGAAATCTTACAACTGCCGTTAAAATTGGTAGAGCCTCTAAGAACAAGGGTGCAACCTCTAGTAATAGTAATAAAGAAGATCTTAAGATGATTGGTATCCACCCAGATTTTGTTGAAGTGATAAGAGATCCTTTTTGCAACAATGTGATGTTTGGATTTATTCCAAGAAGTGTTGTTATTGAAGATCTTTATGCCAAATCTTTGAAGGATTCTAAGTGTTTGATTGAATAGTTGGACAAAGATGACAAAACTTAGATCCTTGCTTTATGCCTAGCTAAGGGCGTAAAACTATATTGCTTGTTGGGAGGCAACCCAATGAATAAAATTTATTTTTGTTTTTTGCTTCTTCTTTTTTACTGTTAGCACAATTATGGTACTGTTATGATTGTGTTTTTTATGTTTTAATTAGTGTTTGTGCCAAGTAAAGCCTTTAGAATCTTCTTGGGTGATAGTTGTTTGATCTTGCTGGAAAAAACAGAAACTTTTATGCTCACGAAACTAATTATAATTTTTTATCATAGAGCGATAAAATACCCATTCCACTTTTAGTATATCAATATACAAATTTCTTAGGTCATCCTAAATTTTCAGAATTTTTGGAGTTACAGGAGTATTCAAAATAGTCAGATTGCTACAGACTGTTCTGTTTTGACAGATTCTGTTTTCTTTGTGTTGTGTACTTATTTTGATGGCTCTATGGTTTTCTTTGATGAGTTTTTGCCATAGAAAATTTGGAATACAGTAGATATAATACAAGAACAAAATATGAATTGGTTTGATACAACACTTATAGTGGTGACTTATTATTTTCTTATACTAACGGATCTCACGAAGGTTTTGTTGAGTTTTGTGTGATTGAAGTTTTCAAGTTTTGGGTTATCTTACGATGGATGAAAGAATGAGGAGTAGAAGATCCTAAGCTTGGGGATGCCCCGGAATCCAAGCTATTAACCAAAAATGAGAAACCAACTAAGCTTGGGGATGCCCCCGAGTGGCATCCCCTCTTTCTTCTAATGACCATCGGTATTTTACTCGAAACTATATTTTTATTCGTCACATACTATGTGTTTTGCTTGGAGCGTCTTGTGTGATATGAGTCTTTGCTTGTTTTATTTTGTGTTTTAAGTCTTGATCCCTTGCTGGACACACTTATTTGAGAGAGCCAAAATTATGTCATGACTTGTTAGAATTGCTCTCTATGCGTCACTTAAATATTTTTATGAGCTATGGACTTGCTCTAGTGCTTCACTTATATGTTTTTGAGCACAGTGTGCTTAGTATTTTTGAAGAAATGCTCTCTTGATTCACTTAGATTTATTTGAGAGTTAGAAAATTTTCAAGAAATTCTCTCTTGCTTCACTTAAATTAATTTGAGAGAAAGAAATATTATGCTCATGATCTTCACTTATATTTGTTTGAGCTTGTCAAAAACAACACATGAAAATTAGTCCCAAAGTGATAGATATCCAAGAAGGATATAATAAAAACTTTCATGAAGATCATTGGACAAAATAAACTTGATTCTTAGTAATAGTTTTGAGATATGATGATGTGATATGTGAGTCATCTTGATGAGTAATTATGCTTTAGTAAGAATATTGGTATTACGGTTTGTGATTCCCTATGCAAGCATGAAAGTCAATAGTTATGCAATGAAATTATATCCTACTTATGGTGCATTATTCGGTGTTAGTTATGCTTAATGCTCTCTTATGAGATTATTCGTTTCTTAGTTGGTCGCTTCCCAATCTTTTGCTAGCCTTCATTTTGCACTAAGTATGATCACTACTTGTGCATCCAAAAACCTTTAACCCAGTTTTGCCACATGAGTCCACTATATCTACCTATATGCGGTATTCTTTTGCCGTTCTAAGAAAATTTGCATGTGCCATCTCTGATTTTCAAAATAAACTTCTCTTTTGTATGTTTGTTTCGCTCGCGGAGTGGTGAGGGGAGGCTAATATTTTCCATGCTAGATGTGTTATTCTCAAGATAAGTGTTTATTCACTTGTCATTGCAAGAGAGTAAGGCAAAGGTATTAGGGATGCCCAGTCCTGAAATTCGAAAAAAAAGAATTTACTTTATGTTGTCAAATATTAAATTCCTTGGAAAGTGTTGGTATGGAGGGCACCCGTGGATACGGTTAGCCATGGAAAGTGAAAGTATGGTGGAAAAAGGAATAAACTGTATTTTCTGTTTGGGAACCGCATATGATATATCTATGCATGGAAAGTATTGGGACTCTAAGTCGTTTTTGTTGGTGGGATGGATACACCTCCCAAAATGTTTTTATCTCTAAGTTTTTCGCTTTGAGCTCTGGCACCTCTACAAATCCCTACTTCCCTCTGCGAAGGGCCTTTCTTTTACTTTATGCAATTTTTATTTTGAATTTGAGTCTCCGTCTTCTCTTATAAAAGCACCAACTAGGAGGCAATATGATCGAACTTGAGTATTGGATGTAGCTAATATGCGAGTGTGTTTCATGAATGGATCAATGGTTGAGCATAATGGGCTAGGGATAGCTTATTTTATCGCTGATATTTTGAAAGACATGGTTGCTTGTTGATATGCTTGAGTATATAAATTATCATGTCAAAACTAGACTATTGCTTTGAACAATATAAAAGTACAAATGTCCATGCTATAAAGAAAGAAATATGATATGACATGTTAGGCAGCATTCCACATCAAAAATTCTGTTTTTATCACTTCCCTACTCGAGGACGAGTAGGTAGCTTGGGGATGCTGATACGTCTCCAACATATCTATAATTTTTTATTGTTCCATGCTGTTATATTATCAATCTTGGATGGTTCATAATCATTTTATAGTCATTTTATATCAGTTTTTGGTACTAACCTATTGACATAGTGCCAAGTGTCAGTTGCTGTTTTTTCCATGTTTTTTACATCACAAAAAATCAATATCAAACGGAGTCCAAATGCCACAAAACTTTACGGAGAATTTTTATGGGCTAGAAGGAATACAACGAGCCCTGGCTGCGCCTGGGGGTGCCCCGAGGGAGGCACAACCCACCAGGGCGCGCCAGGAGGCCCAGGAGCGCCTTGGTGGGTTGTGCCCACCTCGAGTGCCCCCCGGACCGCCTCTTCTCTCTATAAATACCCCAATATTCCCAAAACCCTAGGGGAGTCGACGAAATATTAATCCAGCCGCCGCAGAGTCCAGAACCACCAGATCCAATCTAGACACCATCTCAGATGAGGTTCACCACCTCCATTGGTGCCTCTCCGATGATGCGTGAGTAGTTCTTTGTAGACCTTCGGGTCCGTAGTTAGTAGCTAGATGGCTTCCTCTCTCTCTCTTGATTCTCAATACAATGGTCTCTAGGAGATCCATATGATGTAACTCTTTTGCGGTGTGTTTGTTGGGATCGATGAACTTTGAGTTTATGATCAGATCTATGTTTTTATATCCAGGAAGTATTTAAGTTTCTTTGATCTCTTTTATGCATGATCTCTTACAGCCTTGTATTTCTTCTCCGATATTTGGGTTTTTTTTGGCCAACTTGATCTATTTATCTTGGAATGGGAAGAGGTGCCTTGTAGTGGGTTCGATCTTACGATGCTTGATCCCAGTGACAGAAAGGGAACTGATATGTATGTATCGTTGCTACTAAGGATAAAATGATGGGGTCTATCTCTACATAGATAGATCTTGTCTACATCATGTCATCGTTCTTATTGCATTAATCCGTTTCTCCATGAACTTAATACACTAGATTCATGCTGGATAGTGGTCGATGTGTGGAGTAATAGTAGTAGATGCAGGCAGGAGTCGGTCTACTAATCTTGGATGTGATGCCTATATAATGATCATTGCCTGGATATCTTCATGAGTATTTGAAGTTCTATAAATTTCCCAACAGTAATTTGTTCACCCACCGCTTTGCTATTTTTCTCGAGAGAAGCCACTAGTGAAACCTACGGCCCCCGGGTCTCTTTCTCATATTATTTGCCTTTGCGATCTACTTTTATTTTCTTTTATTTTCAGATCTATTAATCCACAAATCCAAAAATACTTTGCTGCACTTTATTTTATTTGTGATCTATTTATCCAATCTATTACAACCTTTTTAGCGTCACGCACCAATTTCTGGCACGGTTACCCGAATGTGATTGACAACCCCTTTAATACGCCAGGTTGCGAGGATTTGTTATCTGTGTGGAGGGGCTGATTGCGTTGTGTTTCTTAGTTCTCCTACTGGTTCGATAACCTTGGTTTCATATCTGAGGGAAATACCTACCGCCGCTATGCTGCATCATCCCTTCCTCTTTCGGGAAATACCGACGTAGCTTCAAGCGACATCATCCACTTCGCTCATCACCATAGGCTGGCACTGGCAGGAGCGTGAAGGCCAGGACAAAGGCGCGTTCCCAAAGTAGCCAAAGCGAATTCCCCATGTCGATCTCTCACTACTCGCCCGAGTCAATGCCCAATAAAGGAGGTTGTATGGTGGTGAGGCGGAGAACATACCACAATTGCAGTGGCGTGCTCCCTAGGCGTCGGCGAAGCAAAATCCATGAGAGATGGGTGGACGGGGGCACCGCTGAATCCATGAGGGTTCGGTAGATATAAGAATCACTGAGACTCATGATCTCCCATCACAAGCGTTGCTGTGAGACAAGCCCTATGGCCAGGGCTCTTCTCTTCCTCCTCCCAATCCCGTCCCTCAACCGGCTCTCATCAGTGGCAAGCTGGCAACGATAGAGAGGCTCAATGGTGGCTGTAGTGACATGTTGGGGAACCACTAACGACAACCAAGGTGAGAGTTAGGGACTCGATTGATGATCTGAAATGATGTGAAGAGAAGATTTTTGTCCCATGAAGTAGAGGAAAGAGGAGAGGAAGACCTGTGTAGTATTGTGGTGAGGATACGAAGTTGGACTCGAGCTGAGAAAGAAAACACATGTCTGCCAACAAACGAAAAAAACATATCAACCGGTGACATAGAAAGGATGGTGGTCATCATGGCTCCGAGTATTTTCTCGGCTGCACGTTCTTTTTTCTCAACAAAGATTTCTAATGGGCAGGCCTGCGTGGAGCGTACTAAGGCCCAACCCAGCAAAGCCAAGGAATGAATAGTTTTTACCAAAAAGAAACTTTTTAAAAAAATCTGAACCATTAATCTTTGTAGTTGATATAAAATCAACGGATATAAATAGATGACTTATGGAGAACTATGAAAAGCTCCGTCCATTAATATTAGGTAAAGATGAACTTCTTGACTTTTCTAATGATTAACTTCTTGGCCATTGTAATGCTGACCTTCTTGACTTTGTAATGTTGAACTTCTTAACTTTCTAATTATGAACTTTCTTGACTTTTCTAATGCTTAACTTCTTGGCCATTTGTAATGCTAACCTTCTTGACATTCATTTTGTTTGTACTCTGTAGTTATTATTGAGGCACACATGGAATATAAAGCCATTTGTTTTTTGTTTTAGATCAAAGGTTATGTTTCGAAACAATGAGTGTGAAGCTACTGTTGAAGAAGTCGCATCATCTTTTGTTCCTCGTGGAATTCTTGGATCTTCTGTTGCTGAAGTCGCCCTTTATTGCCTACGTTGGAAATATTAGGGGTTAGACAATCTTATCCTGCCATATTGGGTTTGTGTAAGTGAACCCTTTAGTTTTCTCTTTTCACTTTTTATTTTCCAAATTAGTTTAAACTTGTTAGTCTCATTTATATTTTATATGTACCTGTTCTTGCTAGCACTTACCTATTATTTTGCCGCTATCTTTTCATTAGGACAAGATTTACAGAGGGCAAGTTGATTCATGTGTGAGGAAGTTTTTCAATGCAATTGGTCCCGATAGCATGGATGCCCATGATTCTCTAAGCAATTCAATGTTGACACCCTCTGTTTTGTTTTTGTTTTTATTTTGATGTTCATGTTAATATCAGTTTTAATGATTTGTGTGTTTATCTTGCTTCAGATTATTTTCCCTACTTTTGACCCACCTGAAATCCCTGCATGGGTGGTGTTGGGCATTGGGTTTCTGTATTTCTTGACTTGAAGAATGAAAGGTTTCAGCTTCTCGACTCCTACTATGGACCAAATGACGAATGTGCAGTACGTCTCTTTCGGCGGATGACTGATAACATCAAGAAACTTTGGAGTGATGCCAGCAATGACAGGGAGACACCCTTCACTCCACTCTCTATTGACCACCACCCTTTGGATTGGATTGATGTCCCCCAGCAGAATAACAAGTATGAGATCGAGTTTATGTCTATTATTTTGGTTTACATGTATGTGCACCATTTTGTTAAGCTTTGGCTTTCTTTGCCTTTTACAATGTTTCATTGTTTGATGCCAATATCGACTGCGGGTTCTTCGTGCTTACAAACATTAATTCGTTT
This sequence comes from Triticum urartu, assembly GCF_056163025.1. Lineage (NCBI taxonomy): Eukaryota > Viridiplantae > Streptophyta > Magnoliopsida > Poales > Poaceae > Triticum > Triticum urartu. The sequence continues at coordinate 183,333,284 of NC_141873.1, read as the reverse complement.
CATGGTGGGGTTCTTGCGAATTATTCCCATGAGAATATCTTGGATATCATGAAGACATGGTTGTATTCAATTGTGTCGTCTAACCTGTTTGAAACAGATTTCATGGACCTGCTTGGCTACTACACATGCGAGTCTTGGAACGTATAGTTATGGCTACTTCATATCTCCTTTTTGGTTATTTCTATCCTGATACAATGTTTCTTTTAACTTGTATATTTTGTTTTAAAAGGATTTCATGTCTATGCTTTCTTGAACTACAACTTTTGGTGTACTTGAACTTCAGTGATATTACCTTGTTATGTTCTGGTAGCTAAGATTAAATGACTTTTATGTCATTAGTTTGTGTTGAAACTGTACCTTTTTGTGTTGCACATGAACTTCATTAGTTTATAAACGCAACACTTTCTTTTTAGCTCAAGTTTTTAATTTATTTGGTAGCTGAAACTAGAGAAGTGATCATGTCATTTGTATTTGTTGGACTGAAGTATGTGTTGTACCTGAACTTCAATTTGTTTTTTGTGGTTTTTTCTCATAGTGAAGCCGTTGGATTTGACCGACTATCATTACGCATTCCTCGGGACACAGGATTACCAGCCTAGGGAGGAACCGATGAGTACAAGTCCAAGACATGACGAGAGCGCTCGAACCTATGTTCCTTCCAGGGTTGGCAAGCAACATGTCAGTATTGGAGTTTCTAAAACCCCACGGAGTGCCGCTCCAAAGACCCCGTCCATTGGGAAGGTGGATATAGTCGAAGCTGATGAGATTTCATCGGATGATGATTTCGAGAAGATTGATGGCATGAGTAAGGGTAAATCTGCTGCTAAAGTTGTATGTAGAGGTGGCAAGAATGTTGTCATTCTTAGGAGGAATCCGGCACTTGAGTCTGGAAACATTACATCCTCAAAGAGAGCAGCAAGATTGCCTCTGAAGTGGCGTTCTGCTATCCGTACCCTAAAGAAATACATATACCCTCAGCTACCTAAGGCTTGGAAGTTGAAAGAGTTTGTGCTTAGTGAAGATGGTCTAAAGAAATATTCTTAGTGAGTTATCTTCTTCTGTTTTTGCTCCATGACATGCTCTACTGTGCACTTCTGTTGTGATAATGACTCAACTTCTCTTAAGTTTTTCTCTTTTTCTTTCGTATGTAGTTGCACTTCTAATATGTTCCCATGCTTTTGTTCTGCAGGACAACCTACTACATGTTAACTCTCCCTACAAATGTGATTGACTTCACTAGACGTGTCCTTCAAACTCTTTTTGATAAAGGGGAGCAGATGGAAGGAGACATAATGGACTTTCTCATAAACCAGTGGAAGGATACGCCAGAGACAACTGATATCTTCTCTTGTGCTGACAGGGTTGTTCTGAGTCCTTACTTCATATAGGTTTTTGTTTTTGTGACCCTATCTCCCTATTTTTGCTCTAATTTTTTGTATTATGAGGTATTTTTTATTTTTTGTGTTTTTATGTCCTTTAACTTTATTTTGATGGTGTGTTTTGTAATGCGGTACTGCCTAGATTATGATGTGTTCACTTCGCTAATTCCAAAGTTCGATGCAAAAAAACCCGTGGGTCTGCTTCACATGTTTGTCCGTAAGGCAGAAGACCTTCTTAATGCAAAGCTGGTTAGGTTTTTATAACTAATGGTTTTAACTTATGTATATCCTTTCATATGTTTTCCTAAAAGTTATTGTCCATTTGATTTGTTCACTACTTATGGTTTATAGTTTTTGCCCTCCGTGTTTGGTAATGTTTGCAGGTTTTTATGCCATTTTTCAACCCCATTCATAGAGTAGCACACTACAGTATGTACAAGGTGAATGGATATCATGGTGAATGGATATCTGACAAGGGCATGTCACGAACTCATTTCCATGAAGACTGCACAAATATCATGAGTTTTCATAATTGAAGCTCCATCATAGTTTAACTCCTGATAATACTGCATCAGAGTTGTGTGCTTGAGCTGTGTATCATTTGATAGTTGAACTTTTGATATCTTTAGTTGAATTTTATGCAAGTCTCAATATGTGTACCTGAACTTAGCTATTTTCTCAATATGTGTTTTGATTTTAGTTTTCGTGTCATGTCTGCCAGTTCAAAAGATTCATTGGGTTGCTGGAGGAGTTGCACGGCAAGGCTGAGTATAAAGCAAGCAAGCAGCCTAACTGGGTTACTATTGCGAAGAGGTCGACTTTTGTTGAAGTTCCTAAGCAAGCTGCTAATGAGTGTGGTTTCTTCTGCGTGAAGTTCTACTCTACATATGATGGCGATGAGCTTATCGAAGATTTTGGTAATGTGGATGTATTTTTCCTACTTATTTTTTTCTCGTCATCTTTTTCATGTCCTGGTTTCTAGTTTTTTCCCACATGCTCCTGTTGTGCTTTAGTTTATGTTGTTTTTAGCCTTACTCTACTTTTTGGATTATTCATTGGTCGAATACATGCACACTTTAGTCTTCAGCCCAAAGAATGAAGTTCTGCGTGAAGAGATTTCAGCTGAGATCTAGGACATGGCGCCATAAATTCTGCATGTAGAAACATTGGTTTAGTGTATATTTGATTTGTAAAGATTTGGTTTGATAATGATTGGAACGATTTAGTTGCATGAGCTGTGTAAGAATTGTTTAGCAAGAATGATTTAGTTGCAACATTGTTTTTATGTTATTGATGACAAATGTATCTGGAATCAAGTATGTTTGGATTGTGAATTTCAATGTATTGCATGGTTTTCAATAATCTAGTGTGTTTTCTTTTGTGCGAACATATGAACTTGAACTTCTGCCTGTGTTCTGGCTGAACTGCTGGTTTAATATGGAGAGATATTTTGTGTTGTAAAATGAATTAACTATTTTTAACTCCTTCAAAATGTAGCCTTTTGCATAGAAGACTTTTTTTGGCAATTCTTGAACTGTGAATAGTTTTCAACTTGAACTTTGTGTAAAAATATTTGTCATACACTCATTTATGTTTCCTTATCATGTCGACATTGTTTGGTGAACTTCTTTGGGTATCCAAATAGAACTTTATAACTGGACACGTCGCCTTTGGGCTTACTAACTTAGTTTATGCAGCAACACTTGTTTGTCAAGCATATTCTTGCTACATCGATTATTCAATTATTATGCCAGAACTTCTTTAGTAAGCTTACTTAAACTTATACAGTTTATTCTTTTATTGTTGCTTGTTGTTTTATGTAACACAGCAGCAGCACCTCCTCACATGTTATACCAGAACTTCCATCGTAAGCTTACTTGAACTTCTACAGTTTATTATTCATTCTTGCTTGCTGTTTTATGTAACACAGCAGCAGCACCTCCTCACATATTATACCAGAACTTCCACAATAACAAAAATTATTTTCAATAGTGGAATAACATAAGTTTGCTTTGTTCAATCGACATACTCTAATTTCTCCCCAGCCTTGCGCTCCTCCTAGGCTTTGCTACTTGCGGTTTATGTTTGACATGTACCTCTTCGTCTTGCTCTTCATCTTCCTCTTCTTCGATGATGTCTTCTTCTTCTTCCTCATCCTCGTCTTCAAAGTCTTGCTCATCTTCATATTCCACCACTTTCTTTGTGCTGGCTCTAGTTTTTTTCCCTTTCTTTTCTGGCTTTTGGCTCCTCTTTTCAGCTACTTCTATGCGCTTCGGGCATGTTCTTGCACTGTGTGGTTCATACTCCTTGCATATGCTACAATGCCTACTACGAGCTTTCACTGTGTGTGGTCCCTTGTTCTTTTTCTGAGGTTTGGGTTGCTTGACTTGTTGGGGAACGTAGCATGCAATTTCAAAAATTTCCTACGATCACGCAAGATCTGTCTAGGAGATGCATAGCAACGAGATGGGGAGAGTGTGTCCACGTACCCTCGTAGACCGAAAGCGTTAGGTTAACGTGGTTGATGTAGTCGAACGCCTTCATGATCCAGCCGATCTAGTATCGAATGTACGGCACCTGCGAGTTCAGCACACATTCAGCTCGATGACGTCCCTCAAACTCTTCATCCAGCAGAGGGTCGAGGGAGAGTTTCTTCAGCACGATGGTGTGCTGGCGGTGATGGTGATGAGATCCGCGCAGGGCTTCACCTAAGCACTACGACGCTATGACCGGAGGAGTAAACTATGGAGGGGGCACCGCACACGGCTAAGAGAACAATTGAAGTGCTATGGGGTGCCCCTGCCCCCATATATAAAGGAGGGGAGGAGGAGGCCAGCCACCAAGGGGGCGCGCCATGGGGGGAGTCCTACTAGGACTCCACTCCTAGTAGGATTCGGCCCCGCCCCCTTTTTCCTTTCTTACCGGAGGGGAAAAGGAAGGAGAGGGAGAGGGAAAGGGAAAGGGAAAGGGGTGCGCCGCCCCCTCCCCTAGTCCAACTCGGACTCCATGGGGGGTGTGCGGCCACCCCTTGCGGCCTCCCCTCTCTCTCCACTAAGGCCCATGTAGGCCCAATATTCCCCCGGGGGGTTCCCGTAACCCCTCGGTACTCTGGTAAAATACCCGAATCACTCGAAACCATTTTGATGTCCGAATACTACCTTCTAATATATGAATCTTTACCTCTTGACCATTACGAGACTCCTCGTCATGTCCATGATCTCATCCAGGACTCTGAAGAAACTTCGGTCACCAAAAACACATAATTCATAATACAAATCGGCATCGAACATTAAGCGTGCAGACCCTACGGGTTCGAGAACTATGTAGACATGACCGAGACACATCTCCGGTCAATAAACAGTAGCAGAACCTGGATGCTCATATTAGTTCCTACATATTCTACGAAGATCTTTATCGGTTAAACCGCAATAACAACATACGTTATTCCCTTTGTGATCGGTATGTTACTTGCTCGAGATTCGATCGTCGGTATCATCATACCTAGTTAAATCTCGTTACTGGCAAGTCTCTTTACTCGTTTTGTAATGCATCATTCCGCAACTAACCCATTAGTGACATTGCTTGAAAGGCTTATAGTGATGTGCATTACAAAGAGGGCCCAAAGATACCTCTCCGATACTCAGAGTGACAAATCCTAATCTTGATCTATGCCAACCCAACAAACTCCCTAGGAGACACCTGTAGAGCATCTTAATAATCACCCAGTTACGTTGTGATGTTTGATAGAACATAAGGTGTTCCTTTGGTATTTGGGAGTTGCATAATCTCATAGTCAAAGGAATATGTATAAGTCATGAAGAAAGCAATAGCAATAAAACATAACGATCATTATGCTAAGCTAACGGATGGGTATTGTCCATCACACCATTCTCTAATTATGTGATCCCATTCATCAAATGACAACACATGTCTATGGTCAGGAAACTTAACCATCTTTGATTAACGAGCTAGTCAAGTAGAGGCATACTAGGGACACTCTGTTTTGTCTATGTATTCACACATGTACTAAGTTTCTGGTTAATACAATTCTAGCATGAATAATAAACATTTATCATGAAATAAGGAAATATAAATAACAACTTTATTATGGCCTCTAGGGCATATATTTCCTTCAGTCTCCCATTTGCACTAGAGTCAATAATCTAGATTACACAGTAATGATTCTAACACCCATGGAGCCTTGGTGATGATCATGTTTTACTCGTGGAAGAGGCTTAGTCAACGGGTCTGCAACATTCAGATTTGTATGTATCTTGCAAATCTCTATGTCTCCCACCTGGACTTGATCGCGGATGGAATTGAAGCGTCTCTTGATGTGTGTGGTTCTCTTGTGAAATCTGGATTCCTTTGCCAAGGCAATTGCACCATTATTGTCACAAAAGATTTTCATTGGACCCAATGCACTAGGTATGACGCCTAGATCGGATATGAACTCCTTCATCCAGACTCCTTCATTTGCTGCTTCCGAAGCAGCTATGTACTCTGCTTCACACGTAGATCCCGCCACGACGCTTTGTTTAGAACTGATCCAACTGATAGCCCCACCATTCAATATAAACACATATTCGATTTGCGATTTAGAATCATCCGGATCAGTGTCAAAGCTTGCATCGACGTAACCATTGACGATGAGCTCTTTGTCACCTCCATAAACGAGAAACATATCCTTAGTCCTTTTCAGGTATTTCAATATGCTCTTGACCGTTGTCCAGTGATCCACTCCTAGATTACTTTGGTACCTCCCTGCTAAACTAATAGCAAGGCATGCATCAGGTCTGGTACACAACATTGAATACAAGATAGAGCCTATGGCTGAAGCATAGGGAACACTTTTCATTTTCTCTCTATCTTCTGTAGTGGTCGGGCATTGAGTCTTACTCAACTTCACACCTTGTAACACAAGCAAGAACCCTTTCTTAACTTGATCCATTTTGAACTTCTTCAAAACTTTATCAAGGAATGTGCTTTCTGAAAGTCCAATTAAGCATCTTGATCTATTTCTATAGATCTTGATGCCCAATATATAAGCAGCTTCACCGACGTCTTTCATTGAAAAAATCTTATTCAAGTATCCTTTTATGCTATCCAGAAATTCAATATCATTTCCAATCAACAATATGTCATCCATATATAATATTAGAAATGCTACAGATCTCCCACTCACTTTCTTGTAAATACAGGCTTCTCCAAAAGTCTGTATAAAACCATATGCTTTGATCACACTATCAAAATGTTTATTCCAACTCCGAGAGGCTTGCACCAGTCCATAAATGGATCCCTGGAGCTTGCACACTTTGTTAGCATCCTTTGGATCGATAAAACCTTCAGGTTGCATCATATACAACTCTTCTTCCAGAAATCCATTCAGGAATGCAAGCTTTACATCCATTTGCCAAATTTCATCATCATAAAATGCGGTAATTGCTAACATGATCCGGACAGACTTAAGAATCGCTACGGGTGAGAAGGTCTCATCGTAGTCAAATCCTTGAACTTGTCGAAAACCTTTCGCAACAAGTCGAGCTTTGTAGACAGTAATGTTACCGTCAGTGTCAGTCTTCTTCTTGAAGATCCATTTATTCTCGATGGCTTGCCGATCATCGGGCAAGTCAACCAAAGTCCACACTTTGTTCTCATACATGGATCCCATCTCAGATTTCATGGCCTCAAGCCATTTTGCGGAATCTGTGCTCATCATCGCTTCCTCATAGTTTGTAGGTTCATCATGGTCAAGTAACATGACCTCCAGAACAGGATTACCATACCACTCTGATGCGGATCTTACTCTGGTTAACCTAGGAGGTTCGGTAGTAACTTGATCTGAAGTTTCATGATCATCATCATTGGCTTCCTCACTAATTGGTGTAGGTGTCACAGGAACCGGATTCTGTGATGGACTACTTTCCAATAAGGGAGCAGGTACAGTTACCTCATCAAGTTCTACTTTCCTCCCACTCACTTCTTTTGAGATGAACTCCTTCTCTAGAAAGGATCCATTCTTAGCAACAAATGTCTTGCCTTCGGATCTGTGATTGAAGGTGTACCCAACAGTCTCCTTTGGTTATCCTATGAAGACACATTTGTCCGATTTGGGTTCAAGCTTATCAGGTTGAAGCTTTTTCACATAAGCATCACAGCCCCAAACTTTAAGAAATGACAACTTTGGTTTCTTGCCAAACCATAGTTCATAAGGTGTCGTCTCAACGGATTTAGATGGTGCCCTATTTAACGTGAATGCAACTATCTCTAAAGCGTAACCCCAAAACGATAGCGGTAAATCAGTAAGAGACATCATAGATCGCACCATATCTAGTAAAGTATGATTACGACGTTCGGACACACCATTACATTGTGGTGTTCCGGGTCGGTGAGTTGCGAAACTATTCTGCATTGTTTCAAATGAAACCAAACTCGTAACTCAAATATTCTCCTCCACGATCAGATCGTATAAACTTTATTTTCTTGTTATGATGATTTTCCACTTCACTCTGAAATTCTTTGAACTGTTCAAATGTTTCAGACTTATGTTTCATCAAGTAGATATACCCATATCTGCTTAAATCATCTGTAAAGGTGAGAAAATAACGATACCGGCAGCGAGCTTCAATATTCATCGGACCACATATGTCAGGACCCCAATTCTAAGTCACACCAATCTAGCATGTATCACCTCATATCACTTTGCGGCCTCACGTACGGTATCCCCACGGGTGTCGCCTTACCATGGCCTGGGAACGTTTGCGCCTTTTGGCTCACGTATATGATAGTGTCGCTAGCATCCATATGACAGAGAACCCGGGCTGACATGGCTAGTCGTGAACTCAAAGCGGCACAGACCTATGGAGACGGTCATACATGAATCACATCGAGCATGTCGGTCAATAGCGTATGAATCCGGGCTGTAGCACTGGGCTAACAGGACTCCGGAAGTCACCGCATGACATTTCCCCGACGGGACAGACATAGGAACAAAGTGTAACACATGCCGGACAATCAAGTGTTCTGAGCAGTAGTGCTGGGCTAGCAGGACTCCGGTGAACCGGGCTGTAGCGGACTACTATGGCTCAAGGAAGCACTAGACTACATTTCCCCATAAGAGAGGCTGCCAAGGATAAACAACTAGATTCTCGGATCCCACACATAGCAATACACGTCACACGTACGCATAACATGCAAGTATGTGCTGTACAACATGGCATCACAACATAACGCAACTCATATAGATAAAGGCTCAGAAGAGCCACATTGCATAAATACAAACAGGGGTCACATGACCCATCATTCAGAGCATACAAGCAACGGAAGCATTACATGTCTGAGTACAGACAACTACAAAAGAAAAAGGCCGAAAAGCCGGACTATCTACAAGTCCCTCCAAGGTACAAGATCGTAGCTGAGGTAACAAGCTACTCGTCGAAGTCCAAGCGGTACTACTAGTGAGACAGATGTCTCACCTACAAAACATAAATAAAGCAAATGTGAGTACAAAGGTACTCAGCAAGACTTACATCAGATCCTATCATACATGCATTTGTATCAAGAAGGTAATGTGGGGTTTAGTTGCAGCAAGCCAGCTTTGACTCAGTGGCTATCCTGTTCTACGACAACGAGAAACTTCTTTGAGATGAGGCAGCGCACACGAGTCCACTAATCACCACATCAATACACTACTATGGATTCATCCTCGTCTCCTTACGAGAAGGCCATCCATAGCACTCACACTTGTCTTGAGCATTTTAGAGTATCCACTTTAAGTTTTCTATGTACCACGTAAGCATCCAAGAAGTCCATAACCGAGGACATGGCTATTCGAATAGATCATGTTAACCCTATAGGGGTGTACTTCTTCACACACGCTCTCACCACTTATCACCATGTACATGTCATGTATCTCGGCAACCTTCAAGCGGAAGCCTGGCGAGGGTGTCGAGCACGACCTGACTAACCACGCAAAACTCTAATCCAGGTTTATCGCCTATTTGGGTTCCATCCACAAGGAGATCCGGCCGGGGTGCCGCTCACGGCCCTAAACGATGTGAGCAGGGTTCCCAAGCCCACCATCCGGGTGCCACTTGGTACACCGTGCCACCTGTGCCTAGTCTGTCCCAAGCCCACCCCGCCGGGTGCCACTCGGTAGAAAAATAGCACTACCTACAACACCAGAAACTATTTGCAACTCCTGGACAGAGATCAAGTTGGCTAATAAGTCGAGAGGGGTCGAGTTACTGAAACCCAACGTGTGGTAGTAGCTAGTCCTTGGACAACATACACAGAACTCAGTTCTTAGGGACGGTTCCAGTGAGACAACCCACCGTGTACTCCTACATGGCCTCTCACCGCTACCTTTACCAAATCGTGTTCACACGCTTAACTCTCAACATCAGAACATAGCATTGTACTCTAATTCATTCCCAATGAATCAGACCTGACATACTCTAAGCAATAGCAGGCATGGCATGGCAAGAACACAACATGGCTCAAGCAACTCCTACACATGCTAGTGGGTTTTAACTATTTACTGTGGCAATGACAGGTCATGCAGAGGAATGGGTTCAACTACCGCAGCATAAAGTAGCAGTTGAATCGTTGTTGTCCTAATGCAATAAATGAGAGCAGGAGCGAGAGAGTAGGATTGTATCGGAATGAACAAGGGGGGTTGCTTGCCTGGTAGAACAGGGGGGCACTGCTCCTCAGACAGGTACTCTCGAACACTCTCCGGAGCAGGACCTATCGAGAAGGAACGGTGTCGGAAATCAAAACACAAGCATATGCAACATTATGATGCATGAACATGGTAATGATGTTATGATTGCAATAATGCATCTAGCAACCATTTAAATGAAGTCCATATGGACCATGGGTTCATATGCACTCCATATTTAGCATTTAAAATGCCATTATCATGTTTTCACTTATAGAGTATTATAAGTTGGTTGAACATGCATGAAAGTGGTACAGATGGATAGATTGAATTTTTCTGATAATTTTTCATATATAAATTATTTCAATCTGAGCTACGGTTGAATTTCTATGAATTTTTTAAGTTTTGAATATATTCTGGAATTTCCTGATTAATTTAAACCAGAAAATGAAATATTGTGTCAACATTGCGTCATGCCTGCGTCAGCAGGTCAACGGAGCTGACCAGGTCAAACCTGACGTGTGGGGTCCACACGTAAGTGACTTAATTAGTTAACGGAGGAGTTATTCCTAATCTAATTTAGATTAGTGGCTCTGGGGCCCACTGTCAGTGTCCGGGGTTAGCAAAAATGGTGATTAGCCTTAAGCTAATCACCTGGCAGGTCGGGCCCGCACGTCAGGCCGGCGAGGTCGTCGCCGGCGACCTCTGGACGCGGCGTCGTCCATGCTGCAGGCACGGGGGCGGCGGCTGGGAGCACCGGGGCGTAGCCCGTGCTCTCGCGCATCCAGTGGGGTAGGTAGGAGGAGGAGGGGTGGCCGGAGTGAGGCTCGCGGCGGCGGCCGGAGCACGGGTTCGGGCGGAGTTGAGCTACGGGGCACGACAGGGGCTGCGGAGGGCCTCTACGGCCTCCTGGCGTCACCAGGAGCAAGGTGACGCGCGTGGGAGCGGCTGGCTCGGCCTCTGGCCACGGCGGTGCCATGGCCGGCGGCACGGAGTTCTCGGCTCCGGTGGCTAGGCGGCTAGAGGAGGGGATTGACCGCGGGGAGAGGGGGAGAATGCTCGGGGGCTCACAACAGCGCCGTAGGGGTGGCCAGCGTGCTCGGGGAAGCTCGGACGGCGGCAAGTCGACGGTGGAGATCCGCGGCGGCCGACGGTGAAGAAGAGGTCGGGGAAGCCGCTGCAGGGCGCGTCCGCTCGCGTGGCTTGGCGGAAAGGTTGCGGACGAGGTGGCGGAGCTTCTGGACACAACAACGAGGCGAGGGGAGCACGGTGGCTGCGGCTATGGCGTGCGGCAGCGACGGCAGCGCTCGGGCATTCGTGGGGAAGGGCGAGAGAGAGGAGGGGAGGCCATTGGAGAGAGGGAGAGAGGTTCGGGGGAATGCGTGGCGTCGTTGGGTGCCTCCAGCGGCGAGCGGGGAAGCAGGAGGTGGCCGGTGTGTGCTCGCGCACGGCGAGCACGCGCTCGGCGTCCTTCTGGCACGGTGGAGACGACGACTGGCAGCGCCAGTCAACTGGGTCGGCCTGTTGGGCCACTGGGCTGCCAGGCTGCAGGTAAGGTCCATGTAGGCTTTTTCCTTTATTTGTTTTCTTTTCTATTTTTCTGACATTTGTTTTGATTTGATAAAAATACCAAATCATTTTATTTAATTCTGACAATTTTTGTAGGGGCCTTAGGGATTATTCCAAAACCCCTCACCAAAATTCAGAATTATTGGACAATATTTCATATATATATATATATAAAAATATTTATCCAACGCAAATAATTACTGATTAACTCCAAAAGTCCAAAATAAAAATTTATGAGTTCCTAAAAATATTGGTTTGATTTTTATCTCTGTCCAATATTTTCAGAGAGCAACATGAGCATTTTCTTGGACCCACTTGGAGCAATTTTTACTTGGGTCATTTTTAGAAATGATTCTGAGGGTTTCACAAATCCCCATTTCAAATTTAAATGGAATTTAAAATGATGCAAACATGAAGGCTAGCCTAGGTCATACCAGAACTAGGGATGTGACAACTCGCCCCCACTCGGAAGGATCTCGTCCCGAGATTCAAGAGTTGGCGGAAAGAAAGTGGGGTACTCAAGTCGAAGACGATCTTCTCGCTCCCAAGTAGCTTCTCTCTCGGAATGATGAGACCACTGAACCTTGAGAAACTTGATGTTATGACGCCGAGTGACACGCTCTGCTTGATCCAGAATCCGGACGGGGTACTCTCGATAAGTCAGGTTATCTTGGAGATCAAGCGTTTCGTGGTCCACTCCGCGGATGGGACCCGAGAAGCAACACCTGAGTTGAGAGACGTGGAAAACATCATGAACTCGAGAAAGATGTGGGGGTAGTTCCAACTGGTAGGCAACCTCTCCTCGTTTAGCGAGAATGAGAAAGGGACCAATGTAATGAGGAGCCAACTTGCCCTTGATACCGAATCGATGGGTACCCTTCAAAGGGGTAACCCGAAGGTAAGCTTTGTCGCCAACTTCATAAGACACTTCCTTATGACTACGGTCATACTGGCTCTTTTGACGAGATTGGGCTGTTTTCAAATTCTTACGAATGATGCGAACTTGCTCTTCTGCCTCCTGGATCATATCCGGTCCAAAGAATTGTCTTTCACCGGTTTCTGACCAGTTCAAAGGTGTTTGACATCTTCGTCCATACAGAACCTCAAAAGGAGCTTTCTTGAGGATGGATTGGTAGCTCTTGTTATAAGCAAACTCGGCGAAGGGAAGACACTTCTCCCAATCCATACCGAATGAGATAACACAAGATCTAAGCATGTCCTCGAGAATTTGGTTGACCCTTTCCACCTGACCACTTGATTGAGGGTGGAAAGCGGTACTGAAGGAAAGATGGGTGCCCATGGCAGTTTGGAAACTCTCCCAGAATTGAGAAGTGAAAAGACTACCACGGTCTGAATTGATCTCTAGTGGAACACCATGAAGTGACACTATTAGAGAAATATATAAGTCAGCGAGCTGACTAGCAGTGATACTCTCTCGAACAGGTAGGAAGTGAGCCACTTTGGAAAGACGATCAATGACTACGAAGATAGCATTATTCCCTTTCTTGGTCCTGGGAAAACCAATGATGAAGTCCATACCAACATTATCCCATTTCCATTCAGGAATAGCTAAAGGCTGAAGGGTGCCAGCAGGTCTCTGATGCTCTGCCTTCACGCGACGACAAACGTCACAGTTAGCAATAAACTGAGTGATTTCTCTCTTCATCCTAGTCCACCAGAACCTCCGGCGTAGGTCCTGATACATCTTAGTACTACCGGGATGAATCGTGAGAGGAGATTCATGCGCCTCCTTAAGGATTAATTTCCGAAGATGCTGCTTCTTGGGGACCACCAGGCGATTCCCGAAGAAAACAACACCCCGATCATCTATGGAGAAACTACCAGCAATGCCCTTGGCAATGTTTCTCTTCATCCGGGTAATCCCCGTATCATGCTTCTGGGCTTCTATGATATGATCCACAAGAGTAGGTTTCGCCACCAAGGTAGAAAGGAACCCGTGAGGAGCAATGTGAAGGCTAAGCTTACATAATTCCTCATGGAGAAGTGGTTGGCCCTGCTGCAACATGAGATTGTTGCAATAGGACTTACGACTTAGCGCATCAGCCATGACATTCCCCTTGCCTGGGGTGTAGGTAATCCCTAAGTCATAATCTGAGATCAACTCCAACCAACTTCTTTGCCTAAGGTTCAAATCTGGTTGGGTGAAGATATACTTGAGACTCTGGTGGTCGGTGTAAATCTTGCAACGTTTACCAAGAAGGTAATGTCGCCATGTCTTAAGTGCATAGACTACGGATGCAAGCTCTAGATCATGTGTAGGATAATTCTCCTCATGTGGATGCAACTGTCGAGATGCATAGGCAATCACATGGCGATCTAGCATAAGAATGCAACCTAGTCCCTGTCGTGTGGCGTCGCAGTAGATAACAAAGTCCTTAGTGAAATCCGGTGGCACAAGTATGGGAGCAGAAGTCAGGCGTCTTTTCAGTTCCTGAAAACTGTGCTCACACTGTGGGGACCACTCAAACTTTTTATCTTTCTTGAGGAGTTCCGTGAGAGGTTTGGCCACTTTGGAGAAGTTCTCAACGAAGCAGTGACAATAACTGGCTAGGCCAAGGAAACTCCTAACTTGCTTAACTGTTTCAGGCGGAGTCCAATCAAGAACGGCCTGAACTCTCTCGGGATTGATGGCAATGCCCTTACCATATATCACGTGGCCTAGGTAGGTCACTTCTGGCAACCAAAATTCGCACTTGGAGAACTTGGCATAAAGGCGGTGCTCTCTGAGGTTTTCTATCACAAGTCTAAGATGTTCGGCATGCTCTTCCTCGTTCTTCGAGTAAATAAGGATATCATCGAGGTAAACCACGACGAACTTATCTAAGTACTCCATGAAGATCGAGTTCATCAAGCGGGAGAATGTAGCTGGAGCATTGGTTAGACCGAAGGACATGACGGTGTACTCATACTGGCCATAACGAGTGACAAAAGCCGTCTTAGGAATGTCCCCATTTATGATCTTCATTTGGTGGTAGCCTAACCTCAAATCCATCTTTGAAAAGACTGAGGATCCAGCGAGCTGATCATACAAATCGTCGATCTTGGGGAGCGGATACTTGTTCTTTATCGTGACCAAATTAACGGGACGATAATCTACAACCATCCGGTCCGTACCATCCTTCTTCCTGACGAAGAGGACGGGGCAAGCCCAGGGAGAAGAACTAGGACGGATGAAACCCTTTTGCAAGGATTCATCGAGTTGTTTCTTAAGCTCAGCTAGTTCTAAGGGTGCCATCTTGTAAGGTCTCCTAGAGATTGGAGCGGTTCCTGGGATAAGATCTATGACAAATTCTACATCTCTGTCAGGTGGAATGCCTGGCAGTTCCTCTAGAAAGACATCCGGAAAGTCACGGACTACCGGGATATCTTCAAGGTCTGGAAGAGGGTTGGCATTAAGAGAATAGAGCTGACGCTTTGCAACTCTGGTGGAGACAACGACTATCTTGCCAGATGGATGTGTGAGCTGAACAGACCTGGTGTAACAATCAATCTTGGCATAATGAGCTTTCATCTAGTCCATACCCAAGATGATGTTAATATCTGTAGACTTGAGGGCTATAAGTGATGCAAGGAATACAAGTCTGTCGACAAGGATTTCATTACCATGGCTTACACTAGAAGTTTGCCATTTGGATCCAGGAGTTTGAATTACTAGTGGAGAGGGCATATCACAAAATGAGATGTTGTGCAAGTTAGCATAGCTTTCGGAAATGAAGGAGTGAGATGCTCCGGTATCAAATAAAGCGATGCTGGATGGCAATTGACAAGGAGTGTACCAAGAACGACATCCGGATCATCATGAGCGTCTTTAGCTGAGACATGATGCACACATCCACGTTCAGCGGGAGCTGACTTGACACTAATCATCTTGCATGATGGCTTACCACGGCCAACAGACTTCTCAGGCTGGGGTGGATCATATTTGGTTTGAGAGCAGTCACGTGCATAGTGTCCTGGATCTCCGCATGTGAAGCAAGTCCCTGAAGTAGGACGTGGACCCGAATTGACAAGTGGTCTACTGATAGGTCTGGGTGGAGCATGTAACTGAACTAGGTGAGGTGCCACACAAGATGGCCTTGGTGTATAACCGGGTGGAAGAGCGGAGTTCGGAACCCAAATCTGACGCTTCTGCGAAGTAGAACCGGAGGAAGAACCCAAATCACGGGTGTGCTTACGAGACTCCTCGTAAGTGAGCTGAGCTGTCTCTGCATTAATGGCCTTGTTCACAAGAGCCTGGAATGTATTGCAATGATGCAAGTGGAGATCACGACGCAACTTGGGGTTGAGACCCTTCCGGAACCTAGCCTGCTTCTTGGCATCCGTGGACACCTCTTCTGTAGCATAGCGGGCAAGGTTCTCAAACTCTCTACTGTAAGCATCAACAGTCATTTTACTCTGAGTGAAACTACAGAACTCTTCTCTCTTGCGGTCAATGAGAGCCTGAGGGATGTGATGCTCATGAAAATCCTTAGTGAAATCTCTCCAGGTAGGTATCTGGCCAGCTGGAAGCATAGCCTCATAGTTCTGCCACCAAAGACTAGCAGGACCTTCTAGATGATAAACAGCGTAGGTGACCTTGTCACTTTCAGCTACGTTCGCAGAACGCAGCTTGTGTGTGATACTACGGAGCCAGTCATCTGCATCGAGTGGTTCAATGGAATGATGGAAGGTAGGTGGTTTCAGACCAATGAAATCATAGATGGACGCTGACTCTTTGTGCTGATGGGAGGTGTTCTTCCCAATATGTGCTAACAAGCGGTTAGACTCTCGCTTGTTCTTCTCCATCTCTAACATGAACTCTGCCAACGAAGGCTGGTCGGGTGGATCCTCATCCCTACCATCTCCGTGGTTCCGGCTATAAGCAACAGAACTTCGGTTAACTGACGACATCCTGAAGAACCAACCAAGGAAACAAGGATGGATTCAGCATCATATAAGGATGTAGATTATAGTACGAGAAAAATACTATCTCTTGAACTCCTAGGAAAATTCCAGCAGCATAATGGTTGTAAAATGCTCGAAATGAGACATCCTGCAAATGATGGGGTAGCACCAAACTCAACATCATTACTCAAGGTTCTGAGATATTACTAAACAGGCTACACCGGAGGTAGTCAAACTGGGATATGACTCAGATCAACCAAACCTTAGAGACTACGGAGTAGTAACACGTGATCCTGATAGACGGAAGAGAAAGCCTACTTCCTTAACCCCGTAGGAAAGATAGGATGACTCAGATCAGAAGGCATGAGGCATAAGGAGTAAAAAGAGCCTTACGTTCCCTTCCACAATCAATTCCTCTATATAGCTAAAGAATTTCTAGACTCAACTTCGACCAGGTTGGCTTGGTAATCCTACAGGCAGTCAGGCTCTGATACCAAAGCTGTCGGGACCCCGATTCTAAGTCACACCGATCTAGCATGTAACACCTCATATCACATTGCAGCCTCATGTACGGTATCCCCACGGGTGTCGCCTTACCATGGCCCAGGACCGTTTGCGCCTTTTGGCTCAAGTATATGATAGTGTCGCTAGCATCCATATGACAGAGAACCCGGGCCGACATGGCTAGTCGTGAACTCAAAGTGGCACAGACCTATGGAGACAGGCATACATGAATCACATCGAGCATGTCGGTCAACAGCGTATGAATCCGGGCTGTAGCACTGGGCTAATAGGACTCCGGAAGTCACCGCGTGACATTTCCCCGAAGGGACAGACATAGGAACGAAGTGGAACACATGCCAGCCAGTCAAGTGTTCTGAGCAGTAGTGCTGGGCTAGCAGGACTCAAGTGAACCAGGCTGTAGCGGACTACTATGGCTCAAGGAAGCACTAGAGTACATTTCCCCATAAGAGAGGCTGCCAAGGATAAACAACTAGATTGTCGGATCCCACACATAGCAATACACGTCACACGTACGCATAACATGCAAGTATGTGATGTACAACATGGCATCACAACATAACGCAACTCATATAGATAAAGGCTCAGAAGAGCCACATTGCATAAATACAAACAGGGGTCACATGACCCATCATTCAGAGCATACAAGCAACGGAAGCATTACATGTCTGAGTACAGACAACTACAAAAGAAAAAGGCCGAGAAGCCTGACTATCTACAAGTCCCTCCAAGGTACAAGATCGTAGCTGAGGTAACAAGCTACTCGTCGAAGTCCAAGCGGTACTACTAGTGAGACAGATGTCTCACCTGCAAAACATAAATAAAGAAAACGTGAGTACAAAGGTACTCAGCAAGACTTACATCAGATCCTATCATACATGCATTTGTATTAAGAAGGTAATGTGGGGTTTAGTTGCAGCAAGCCAGCTTTGACTCAGTGGCTATCCTGTTCTACGACAACGAGAAACTTCTTTGAGATGAGGCAGCGCACACGAGTCCACTAATCACCACATCAATACACTACTACGGATTCATCCTCGTCTCCTTACGAGAAGGCCATCCATAGCACTCACACTTGTCTTGAGCATTTTAGAGTATCCACTTTAAGTTGTCTATGTACCATGTAAGCATCCAAGAAGTCCATAACCGAGGACACGGCTATTCGAATAGATCATGTTAACCCTGCAGGGGTGTACTTATTCACACACGCTCTCACCACTTATCACCATGTACACGTCATGTATCTCGGCAACCTTCAAGCGGAAGCCCGGCGAGGGTGTCGGCCACGACCTGACTAACCACGCAAGACTCTAATCTAGGTTTACCACCTATTTGGGTTCCATCCGCAAGGAGATCCGGCCGGGGTGTCGCTCACGGCCCCAAACAATGTGAGCAGGGTTCCCAAGCCCACCATCCGGGTGCCACTTGGTACACCGTGCCACCTGTGCCTAGTCTGTCCTGTGCCCACCCTGCCGGGTGCCACTCGGTAGAAAAATAGCACTACCTACAACACCAGAAACTTTTTGCAACTCCTAGACAGAGATCAAGTTGGCTAATAAGTCGAGAGGGGTCGAGTTATCGGAACCCAACGTGTGGTAGTAGCTAGTCCTTGGACAACATACATAGAACTCAGTTCTTAGGGACGGTTCCAGTGAGACAACCCACCATGTACTCCTACATGGCCTCTCACCGCTACCTTTACCAAATCGTGTTCACACACTTAACTCTCCACATCAGAACATAGCACTGTACTCTAATTCATTCCCAATGAATCATACCTAACATACTCTAAGAAATAGCAGGCATCGCATGGTAAGAACACAACATGGCTCAAGCAACTCCTACACATGCTAGTGGGTTTTAACTATTTACTGTGGCAATGACAGGTAATGCAGAGGAATGGGTTCAACTACCGCAGCATAAAGTAGCAGTTGAATCGTTGTTGTCCTAATGCAATAAATGAGAGCAGGGGCGAGAGAGTAGGATTGTATCGGAATGAACAAGGGGGGTTGTGTCGTGGTTTTGTCACGGCAGATGTCCTCGTGAAAGGACTTAGTCGTGGAGCCATCGCAACGGGTTAGCTTGAAGGGGTTAAAGCGGACACAGGGACGCAAGAGAGTTTATACTAGTTCGGCCCCTTCGATGAAGGTAAAAGCCTATGTCTAGTTATGATGGAATTGATGGGGTTTCGATGACTAGGGAGCAAAGAAGCTTCGCCTAAGTCTCGAGTTATTGTCTGTTCTCCTGAGCCGCCGCCGGGTCGTCCCCTTATATACACGGGTGACGCCCGTCGGTTCAGAGAGTCCTAACACCGGTTCATATTCGTATCCGGGTTGGTCTCTCCTTATTCCTATCTTACAATACAAGTTTACATACAGATGCCGGTTTACGGCTACAAGTCTTAAACCGACTACGGGCCTCAGGCCCTCATCTATCTTCTTGGGATTTAACACTCTTGAGTTACTGATGAAGTTAACCCGGCCCACATAGGCCGGTTTACGCCCAATAGTAATATTCCCAACATTAGGCCCCAGATTGATTTGAACGGGTTCATGTCAATCCTTAGCAAAATCTTCATCTTCAACATCTTCTCGTAGTTGCTGAACCGCCATGATGTCATCCTCTCCAGTTGTTGTAAGCCGAGGTGACGTCATCTGTCATAAAGAAAATATCCATGATATCTCCTTGTTTAATAAACTCACAACAACCGAGGCGACAGCTCCGCTTCCGAAATTTTCGGTTCTTGGATTCACGCGCCTGACACATGTCTTTTTGCCTTATAAATAGGGCCGAAGGGTCATTTCTTTTCTCCCCTTCGTGCCTTTCCTCTTCGTCTTCCTCGCGTCGCCAGTCTCAGAGCTCCGCCGCCGCCGTCGTCTTCTGCATCGACTTTGGCCGCTGCATCAACCTGAGCGTACCAGAAAACTGCGGCGACCTTCCGCATCTTCCTCAGCTCTGGTAGGTCTTCTGCTCTTCTCAACATAGATTTGTTCTAGGGTTTCGTGTTCTTGCTGCGTTCATCACCTGTTCATGTTCGTATGCTAGCTCCTGGATGCATCTGTGAACCCCTTCTCTGTGTAGTGATAACTTTTAGTATCCGCCTTTAGTTTCATGCCTAAAACCATAGATCTCACATATATTTCCGCCCATTGATTCAATATTGTTCTGCTTTGAGCTTTTGAATATTTTCCTTCTTTTCTAAACTTGCTTCAGATCCATCGCTATAGAGAAATCTTGTGAAATCTGTTTCTGTACACTTACCCATCCGCAATCTCAACTGTTTCAATGCTTAGATCCGGCGGTTTAACTTGGTGTAGAAAAAATTAACAAACCGGTATATACCATTAGTCCCCTTGTTGAACCGCCAGATGCTGTTGCTTCATAAAACTCCGGTTTAGATTGAGCTGTCTCCGGTTTAACATTGTACATACCAGTGTACTTTAATCAATGCATTCTTGAACCAGAATCACCTATCTTGTAGATTTCATCATGGCCAAGCAAGTATATGAGTGAAACTGGTTCCTTCTCGCGTCACAGAGACTCAACTGAACAATTTAGTCCTGATCGGCGCTTTAGGCAGCAAAAACACCATCCATTGGAGGGTCCCTGGCAAAGAATGCCCTCCCAGACCTCAAGAAGGAGAGGTCGTCGTTTTCGTAGATCACTTAGCTCGGGGCTTTAAGCCGCCCGGTTCTAAATTTTACCGGGACGTTTTAGCCAATTTTCAACTCCGCCCACAAGACACTGGCCGCAACTCTGTTACAAACATGTGTCACTTCCAAGTGCTCTGTGAGGTGTCCTTTCAAGAGGAGCCCACAGTTGAGTTGTTCAGAGACTACTTCCATCTAAACCGCCGCACTGAGTTTACTGACGGTTCCAATACGGAATTGGGTGGTGTGGCGATTCAGAAAAGGAAAGAGGTCACATACCCTCACGCCAAACTGCACAGCCACCCCAAAGAGTGGAATCAAACATGGTTCTATTTCAAAGACACCTCCCCTGCTGATGAAAATCCTTTGCCTAGCTTTCGTCTGGAGCGGCTTAGCAATACACACCCCTTTCCGCAAAGGTTGACTGCCAAGGAGAGAAGCGAATACGCTCCTCAACTGTCCAAGCTCAGAGCCTTCATGGCCAACGGTTTAACAGGGGTTGATCTCGCTCACTGTTGGATATCGTGGAGCATACTGCCCCTTAGTCAGTGCTCCGGTTTGATGTGCGAGTATACTGGCAGTGTTGATGACCCACTGCGACATGCTAACATCCAGCTCCCCGACAAAGAAATCACAGAGGCTGTGAATAAAATGCCGAATGAACCGGAACACATCTGTGCTCGAACCGGCCTGCTTCCCTTCTGTGCCATCAACAAACCGCCAGCTGTAAGAGTTTGATTTTTCTTTTTACTGAACCTGTTATTGATATATCTGGTCATTGTTTAATATCAATGTCTGTTTAAACAGGGCAATGATCTATTTTGGAGCAAGAAACTTCCACAGGAGAAGCCAGAAAAAACAGACAAACCAGAAAGACCAACCTGGCCAAAGACTAAAGTCGTGAAACGGCCTGCTCATAAGAAGAAAACCACTGCATCTTCTGATCTGGTCGCTGATGATGATGTGGGTAATCCGGACCTTGAGGTAGAGCTTGACTCACTTGGCTTATTTTTCACACGCCTTATTGATGATGATATTTATCAGGATGATGCCGAAGCCAGCCATGCTGATGTTGCAGAGGTAATTACTCTCTCTTCCGATTCAAACCCTTTGCCTTCACTAAAAATCCGTCAGGCAAACCGGAAGGTTAAATTTTCTCATCCTCTTGCTTACTTGGATCCCAAATTTCTTATGAAGACCCAACAGCGCGAAGCTCGCCACACAACCCGGCACAGCGGCCAGGTAGTTACCTCCGTCGGTTTACCGAATATTCCGGTTCGGAAACGCCGTTCAGAGGTCTCTAATTTGCTTGTCAGTGCTTGTCCTAAAGTGGGCTATTTTCGTCAACCTCTTAATCCATCTGACTTCGATTATCAGGTTACTTCCCACTCACCCTCTGGCGAGTCATCGGCTACTCAGATGCCACCGCTCAAAACGGTGCTCGGGTAAGCTATACTTATCATAATATTTCTGGTACATCACCTTGGAACATATGTTGTATTTGACTTTGTTGTTCCTTTCAGGGCCAAGCCTAGGCCGAGCAAGAAGGCTCGCCTGGATAAAGCGGCCGAGGAGGACGCCGTCCCTGAACCGGGTAAAACACCAGATCTTGAAGCGGCTATTCATGAAGATATACCCAATGATCCACCACAGCAGGATGACGATTTTATTGCTGAAGAAAGGCCTATTGACACCTCAAGCCCTGTCAACCAGCCCACAAGCCACATCCGGTTTGGGAGATCCACCAGTCCATCCCAGCCTGCTAACAAACCGACTGCGCCAGTGCAAACCGGTGATGCTAAGGATGATGAAGTTGTAATTACTGGCATTGGCCGTACAGAGCCCAGCAATCCTGTTGTTTTATCCAAGCATACCGCCAAAGAAGAATTTGCTGCCATGGGCAAAGGCAAGTGGAATGTTGACTTGGCGACCTATGCTGCTCTGAATGCCCAAGATCTTCATTCCGGCTAACTGAACCGGCTGTATACCAGCCGTGATTATGAAGCTGGTCTAGTGAATATGATGAAAGAAAAATTTGAGGTAACTTTCATGTGCTTTTTCCTGCTTGGATATTTAAATCTTGTTAACTCTCCTAGCCCCCAAGGGCCGGTTTAGAATCTTCATTCAAACCGGGACTTGCTAATATAAATCCCAATGCTTTGGAATTCACTGATGTAGCCCCCAAGGGTCGGTTCAACTTAGTGTAGTTAAACCGGGACTTTAAGTAATTGAGATCGCAGCATCAGAATTTATTTGAGCAAATATCCATTAGCCCCCAAGTGCCAAGTTGAATACTTGTATTGATCTTGGGACTTTATAATCAAGTGAAAGATGAAGATCAAATAGGCATTAGCCCCCAAGGGCCAAGTGCATAACTTGTTATGTGGTTGGTACTTCAATTCTTGCACTGCTTGTTGAATCATATAACTGTCTGTATGCAGGCTGAGCTGAAGACAAAAGAAAACCAAGTCGCCGATCTCCAAGAAAATCTGAAGTCCCAACAGACTGAAACCTCAAAAGCAAAATAGGAGTTGACCAGCGCCTTAAGCGTCATGGAACAGCTTAAGGAAGACTTCAAGAAAGAGCGGGCGGACTGGGCTACTGAGAAGGCCGCTTTGACTAAGCGAGTTGAAAATGCCGAAGCCGCACTTAAACCGGTGGTAGATGAACTGACCAGCGTAAAGCGTCAAGTGCATGCCATGACTGCCGCCATCTTTGGTAAGCTTTCTTGACTTCTGTAGTAACTTGGCCTTCTTATGATGTGTCCGGTCTGTGAATCCTTTGTAATGTTGTAGGGACACGCATTGGTCACTTGGGGTCAGATGTGCGGAAGAAGTTGAAGGCTGCCTACACATTGATAGAGCAATTGTATACTGGCGTGCAGCGGATCATCTCAACTGCGTCCCACAACAACCCGGCGCCCACCTTGATTCAAGACACCCTGAAAAGGCTGACTATGCTTCCTACCCGGGTTGAAGAGCTGAAAAAATCTGCTGCTCGAACCGGTGCTATCAATGCCTTAATCCGAGCAAAAGCGTGGGTGCCAGATTTTGATCCTGTTGAAGCGGCTCAAGGCTACCCCCACATGAAGGAAGATGGCTCAGAATTCAATGAGGAGGACCTGAGAGCGATAAACCGGGAGGTGCACCCTCTAGCTTGTCAATTGGTGGAAGAGGCAGACTTGTCTCATTATCAAGCCCAATATGACAACCAGAACAAACGAGTGGCTACACCAATTCCTGAAGCGGAGAACCTGATCCCTCCAATCCGTAAGCATACTTACGCTCCTGATATTGAACCGTCGTTGCTGATCCATGATGAAGCTGTCTTTCAAGCCTTAATGGTAATCGACTGGACAACTGTTGATTTCCAGCCACTAGGTAGGGAAGCTGAAGCTGAAGCGGCGCAAGATGACCCGCAACCATCAGACCAGGTCGGCGATGAAGCTTGAACCGGAGGCCGGTTTAAATTGCTTGTCTTTTATATTCCGCCGAAAAGAAACAATGATCTTATTTGGGCACCATGTTGCCTTGTAATAGGATAGCCAATACTCTTGCTTTTGAGATGCCTTCGTGCATAGGTACTGGTACTTACACCTCTTTTGAATGATCAAAACCTTCAATCTATTTTTCCTGCAATCACAAAATCTTAAACTGCCAAGGCGGTTGTACCGCCAGCCGGATTATGATCTTTGTATATATATGCAATGAAATTTAGGTATATGATCAAATCTTGTGATACAAACTACCTGCCATCGTTGGGCATGAAGTTGGCGTTGCCAATCTTGAAACGGAGGTATATAAACCTATACCATCGAAGGAGAAAGTAGCTCCTGTGTATGTAATGCCGGTTTACCATGTAAACCGTGCCGGGTTATGATAAACACCGTGTTATTTCGAGATGTGAATAGAAAGCAAACCGACCAAATAGTCTCCGGATTAAAAATGGACCGTGTTTCGTCAATTGACAGTTTGAACCGGTTTAAAACTTTGTCGGTTTAAAAACGCAACAAAAAGAAAGAAATATCTATCAAAGAAAATTGTGAAGCAAAGGCAATGATAAAACCGTTTGCAAAAAGAGTCTTATTTGAGCCGATTAGATGGCGTTACCATGGTCGGACATGACCAAGCTCCCGATAGGTGTAGCTATGGTTCAAGTCAGCCAGGTCCCCAAATGAAACCGTGGCATTTATGCCGATCAAGAGGCGTGGCAATGGTTCGGGTTCGACCAAGCCCCCAAGTGATTCTGTGGCCTTAGGCCGATCAAGAGGCGTGACTGGTTCAGACTTGACCATGTCCCCAAGTGATCTGGTGGCTTTCGCCTATCAAAAGGTGTTGCATTGGTTCGGATACGACCAAGCCCCCAAGTAAAATTATAAAGCTTTGTTTTTAAAAAAGCAAATTGAAGGGGTAAACCGGAGGCCGCGTTAAGACAGAACCACTCCGTGTAACCACACATGATGTAAAAGAATAGATACCCCGCTTTAGCTGAGGTTCCGGTTTACTATATTAATCATAATATATACATTGTCATAATATGTACATAAGTAGAGCCAATGGCTCAGGTATAGTAAGGCTGAAGATGAGCTATGTTCCATGGCCTGTTGGTCTCCTCCTCTGATTTACGTGAGTCTTTATGCTCTCGAATATCGATCAGATAGTATGACCCGTTGTGCAGATTCTTGCTGACCACGAAAGGTC
This sequence comes from Triticum urartu, assembly GCF_056163025.1. NCBI lineage: Eukaryota > Viridiplantae > Streptophyta > Magnoliopsida > Poales > Poaceae > Triticum > Triticum urartu. The sequence goes on along the minus strand of NC_141873.1, from coordinate 183,307,897 downwards.
CCTCCCAAGGTGGGGATAGCTTATGCATATCAGTCTGATCTTGGATGAGCCGAAGCACCAAATCTCCTTCCTGAAAGGTTCTGGTTCTGACTCGGCGACTGTGATAACGACGAAGATCCTGTTGGTAAATCACCGAGCGGGCGGCTGCTATGTCACGTTCTTCATCCAACAGGTCCAAAGCGTCTTGCCGTGCTGTCTCGTTGTCCGCTTCAACATAAGCCGCCACACGAGGTGAGTCATGACGAATATCACTAGGGAGAACCACCTCCGCTCCGTAGACCATGAAGAACGGTGTGTATTCTATTGATCTGTTGGGTGTAGTATTGATGCTCCATAACACAGATGGTAACTCTTGTACCCAACAACCCGGTGTTCTCTGCAAAGGAACCATAAGCCGGGGCTTGATGCCTCTCAAGATCTCTTTATTAGCCCTTTCTGCTTGACCATTGGACTGTGGGTGTGCCACTGATGAAACGTCAAGCCGGATGTGCTCCCGTTCGCATAACTCCTTCATGGCACCCTTGGAAAAATTGGTACCATTATCTGTGATGATACTGTGTGGAAAGCCAAACCAGAAAATCACTTTTTTGATGAACTGAACCGTCGTGGACGCATCACACTTGCTAACAGGTTCTGCCTCCACCCACTTTGTAAACTTGTCAACCACCACCAGGAGGTGGGTCTTCTTATCTTTGGACCTTTTGAAAGGCCCAACCATATCCAGCCCCCAAGTCGCAAACGGCCAAGTAATTGGAATCATTCTCAATTCTTGAGCCGGCATATGAGCACGTCTTGAAAACTTTTGGCAACCGTCACATTGTCTGACCAGATCCTCCGCATCAGCATGAGAAGTTAACCAATAGAAGCCATGGCGGAACGCTTTAGCCACCAAAGATTTTGAACCGGCGTGGTGACCACAATCTCCTTCGTGGATCTCACGCAAAATTTCACAGCCTTCTTCAGGAGACACACAACGTTGAAACGCCCCTAATACACTGCAATGATGCAACTCGCCATTGACAATAGTCCTGGATTTGGACCACCGGATTATCTGTCGGGCCAGAGTCTCATCCTCTGGTAACTCGCCCCGGTTCATGTACGCCAGGTAAGGAAGCGTCCAATCCGGAATGACATGAAGAGCTGCCACCAATTGAGCCTCCGGATCAGGAATAGCCAAATTCGCTTCACCAGGGAGCTTGACCGACGGGTTGTGCAGCACATCCAGAAAAACATTGGGCGGGGTTTGCGCTGAGAGCCCAGCCAGCTTAAAGCGTCCACCGCTTCATTCTTCCGTCGGTCCACGTGGTCCACCTGATAGCCTTTAAAGTGCCTGCAACAATATCCACCTCACGACGATATGCTGCCATGAGTGGGTCCTTGGAATCCCAAGTGCCAGACACTTGTTGAGCCACGAGGTCCGAGTCACCGAAGCACTTAACTCGACTTAGATTCATCTCCTTAGCCATCCGGAGACCGTGGAGCAAGGCTTCATACTCAGCTGCATTGTTAGTACAAGGGAACATTAAGCGGAGAACGTAACAAAACTTATCACCTCGTGAGGAAGTTAATACAACTCCAGCCCCCGAGCCTTCCAATTTCCTGGATCCGTCAAACTGGATGGTCCAATTTGTGTGATCCGGCTTTTCTTCAGGTGCTTGCAGTTCTATCCAATCATTGATGAAATCAACAAGTGCTTGAGACTTAACCGCCGTCCAAGGCACATACTTCAACCCGTGCAGCCCAAGCTCTATAGCTCACTTGGCAATCCGGCCAGTCGCTTCCCGGTTCTGGATGATATCCCCCAAGGGAGCAGAACTGACCACCGTAATGGGGTGCCCTTGGAAGTATTGCTTAAGCTTCTGGCTTGCCATAAAAACTCCATATACCAGCTTCTGCCAGTGCGGATACCTTTGCTTGGACTCAATGAGTACCTCACTGATATAATAGACTGGACGTTCAACCGGATGCTCCTTGCCTGCCTCTTTTCGCTCCACCACAATAGCCACACTGACCGCACGAGCATTAGCAGCAACATATAGCAGCAATGGCTCCTTGTCAATGGGAGCGGCGAGCACAGGCGGATTGGCCAATTGCCGCTTTAAGTCCTCAAATGCTTTATCAGCAGCAGAACTCCAGACGAATTGATCCGTCTTCTTCAACATCTGATACAAAGGGATTGCCTTCTCACCAAGACGGCTGATAAACCGGCTTAACGCGGCAATCCGGCCTACCAGGCGTTTAACATCATTGATACACTTCGGTTTAGCCAGGGAGGTGATGGCTGTGATCTTCTCCGGATTAGCTTCGATTCCCCTGTTGGACACCAGAAAACCCAATAACTTGCCTGCCGGTACACCAAAGACACACTTGGCCGGATTAAGCATCATCTTGTACGTCCTCAGGTTATCAAAGGTTTCCTTCAAGTCGTCAACCAGAGTCTCCTTCTCCCTTGACTTAACCACGATATCATCCACGTAAGCATGTATATTACGGCCAATCTGCTTGTGAAGACAATTTTGTGCACACCGTTGATAAGTTGCCTGGGCACTCTTGAGCCCAAAGGGCATAGACACATAGCAGAAGGCTCCAAAGGGAGTTATGAATGCCGTCCTCTCCTGGTCCTTAACTGCCATTTTGATCTGATGATAGCCAGAATATGCATCCAAAAAACTCAAACGCTCACAACTCGCCATAGCATCAATAATTTGATCAATACGGGGGAGGGAAAAAGGATCTGCTGGACAAGACTTATTAAGATCTGTGTAATCCACACACATGCGCCAGGTGCCGTTTTTCTTAAGGACCAGCACCGGATTGGCAAGCCACTCAGGGTGGAAAACTTCAATAATAAAGCCAGCTGCTAAGAGCCTGGCTACCTCTTCTCCAATCGCCTTGCGTCTTTCTTTGTTAAACCGGCAGAGGAACTGTTTCACTGGTTTGTATTTAGGATCCACATTAAGGGTGTGCTCAGCGAGTTGCCTCGGTACACCTGGCATATCAGAGGGCTTCCATGCAAAAATGTCCTGATTCTCACGGATGAACTCGATGAGTGCGCTTTCCTATTTCGGATCCAAGTTGGCACTGATGCTGAACTGCTTGGATGAATCACCAGGCACGAAGTCAACAAGCTTAGGTTCAGCTGCCGATTTGAACTTCAGGGCCAGATCATGCTCCGTAGTTGGCTTCTTTAATGGAGTCATGTCCGCCGGATCAACATTGTCCTTATAATACTTCAGCTCCTCGGTGGCACAAACCGACTCTGTGTAGGCTGCATCTCCTTCCTCGCACTCCAAAGCGATTTTACGGCTTCCGTGAACCGTTATTGTCCCCTTGTGACCCAGCATCTTGAGCTGCAAATACACATAACAGCGCCGTGCCATAAACTTGGCGTAGGCCGGTTGCCCAAACAGGGCGTGATATGGACTTTGGATTTTCACCACTTCAAACGTCAATGTTTCTGACCTGGAATCAAGATCATCTCCAAAGGCCACTTCCAGAGCTATCTTACCAACAGGATATGCTAACTTGCCAGGTACCACACCATGGAACACCGTATTGGACGGTTTGAGATTTTTATCTGTTAGTCCCATACGACGGAAGGTCTCATAGTACAAGATATTAATGCTGCTCCCTCCATCCATGAGTACCTTGGTGAACTTATAACCTCCCACCTGAGGCGCCACCACCAATGCTAGCTGACCCGGGTTATCAACCCGGGGTGGGTGATCCTCTCTGCTCCATATGATTGGCTGCTCAGACCAGCGTAAGTAACGGGGCACGGCCGGTTCAACAGAGTTGACTGCTCGCTTCTGAACCTTCCGGTCTCGCTTGTCCAAGCTAGTGGTGAAGACATGGTACTGCCCACTATTCAACTGCTTTGGGTTGCTCTGGTAACCCGACTGTTGCTGCTGCTGGTTGTAACCACCCTGGTTATTTTGATTATTTTGATTGTTATGTCCGCCCAGATTACCATTAAATCCTGAACCGGAATTTCCTCCACCGTAACCCGGCCCGGATCCTGAGCCACCGCCAGAGCCGTGATCATACCGGAAAGCATTAGAATTCTTGAACTCCTGCATAATGTAGCAATCCTTCCAAAGGTGGTTTGCTGGCACCTCCTTCGTCCCATGCTTTGGACAGGGCTGGTTCAATAGATAATTTAAGCGGTCCGGGTTAGGGTTAGGCGCTCCACCGTGATTCGGCGGTTTACCCTTGTGTCGCTGACCCTTGTCTTGCGTGTTGGTATTAGCCACGAAGTCCATGTTGCCATCCGCTTTACGCTTGCCTCCGCTACCGTTACCTGCCGAGTGATGCTGCTGACCTTTGGAGTTGCTGTTCTTCTTTCCCTTCCCTGTCTTGTCATCATCAGACTCGGGATCCTTGGTACTATCAGAATCAGCATACTTTACCTAGGCAGCCATGAGGGTCCCCATGTCAGTGCAATGGCGCTTCATCCATCCTAACTTCAGCTTTAGGGGCCCAAACCGGCAATTGCCTTCTAGGGTTATAACCGCGGTGTCAGCATTGATGCGGTCTGATGAATGCAGAACCTGCGAGACCCGGCGCACCGAATGAGTCGTCGATTCTCCTTCCTCCTGGACACAGGCAGCTAAGTCCACTATCGACATAGGCTGCTTACATGTATCCTTGAAATTACTGATAAACCGGGCTCGTAATTGGGCCCATGAACTGATAGAATTGGCCGGTAAGCTTTTTAACCAAGTACGGGCCGTTCCTTCGAGCATCATGGTGAAGTACTTCGCACATGCCGCATCATCCACATCAAGCATCTCCATGGCCATCTCATAGCTCTCCACCCATGTCTCTGGAGGTTGATCCGCCGTGTAATTTGGTACCTTGCGCGGGCCCTTGAAATCCTTGGGCAGGCGCACATTGCGTAAAGCGGGGACAAGGCAAGGCACCCCCAAAGAACTAGAAGTAACACCAGGTTCGACCAAGATAGTTGGACGAACCGGCGTAAGCTACCGAGCCTGATACTGTGCGGCTAACTCGGCCTCCCTGCGCGCTCGGGCCCGGTCCACCACTTCCTGAGCGTTATCAGCACCACCCGCCGGGTTGTTGCCGCGGGGTGATCCACGTTGTTCCTTACTTGACACTGCCGGTTCATCCATATGCCTGCTATAGCTCCGGCTTGGACGAGGGGTCGAGTGGATCCGGTCGTGGCTGTACGAGTATGCTTCCTGTTGGACCAAAGTTGTCCTAAGAAGCTCCTTGACCCGTCGCGTCTCTACCGCCTACGGCGAGTCACCTTCAATTGGAATGGCCTCCAGCCATGCAGCAGCGGCAACGAGATTGTCCATCGGGTTGGAGTAGTGACCCGGAGGTGTTGAAACAGCCTCAGGTATAATAGTGTTTTGACGAGGCAGATCCATCAGACGGGGCTGAACCGGCGCGCCGGTCCCAGGAGCTTCCACCCGGTTTCCCTCCAGCGGATTACAGGTTCCTTCTCCTGGGGTGTTGAAAAGGTGTCTGGCCTCGAAAACCAAAGGAAAACGGGATCGGTACTTCCTCTTCATGACTTCATGCGACGCGTTCTGGTCCAACATGAGCCTGTAGGCTTGTGCGTCTAAAGCGGCCCGCTCTGCGGTCATCCTGGCATTCTCAGCTGCCAGGTTCGCCTTGGCCTGGGTGATCTATTCCCTCACCTTTGCAATCTTCGCGTTGTGGACGTCCTGATCCTCCGGTTAGCTTCTGCCATAAGCACAGCCAATGCATCAAATAGATCTGATAGGACTTGAGCCGGCGGGCGTACAGAGCCTCCTGCCCCGGCAGCCGTCGCCGCTACTGAACCGGAGGTTATTGGCGCAGCAGTCGAAGAATGAAGCACTGCTTGTGTGCCGACCATGAATATTCCAACTCGGTTGGGTAGATCAGAGGGCTCTGGAATACTGTCGCCATCAGAACAGCCCCCAATCCGGCCATCTTGTAGCTGATATAGAGATTCGGTTTCTCCGGTTGATGACTCGTCGCCAGAATAAACGACGGTCTCGCCGCGAGATTCCAATCCATCCTCATAACTTCCTCCATGGATGACTCCCACGAAGGCACGCTTCACGTCCGGTTTAACCTGGGCGGATCGCGCACGCTGAGCCGTTTCGACGAGGTCGGTGCAGATGTCCGGCTCAGGGCCTGGTTCACCGATCTTGCCGATGAAAATGTGTATGCCACCAAAGGGGACCCGGTACCCGTACTCAACTGAGCCGGCCTCGGGGCCCCAGCCTGCATCGTCGATGTAGAGCTTGCCGCGACGACTCTTAGTCATCCATCCCATAGCGTAGCCTTCGAGTCCTTCAAAGCGGCCCTCCAAGAACTTGAAACCATCGTGCGATAGCCCCACGGTGGGCGCCAACTTTCGTGGTTTTGTCATTGCAGATGTCCTCGTGAAAGGACTTAGTCGTGGAGCCATCGCAACGGGTTAGCTTGAAGGGGTTAAAGCGGACACAGGGATGCAAGAGAGTTTATACTAGTTCGGCCCCTTCGATGAAGGTAAAAGCCTACGTCTAGTTGTGATGGAATTGATGGGGTTTCGATGACTAGGGAGCAAACAAGCTTCGCCTCAGTCTCAAGTTGTTGTCTGTTCTCCTGAACCGCCGCCGGGTCGTCCCCTTATATACACGGGTGACGCCCGTCGGGGCAGCGGCTGGGAGCACCGGGGCGTAGCCCATGCTCTCGCGCATCCAGTGGGGTAGGTAGGAGGAGGAGCGGTGGCCGGAGCTCGCCGGAGCGAAGCTCGCGGCGGCGGCCAGAGCACGGGTTCGGGCGGAGTCGAGCTACGGGGCACGGCAGGGGCTGCGGAGGGCCTCTACGGCCTCCTGGCGTCACCAGGAGCAAGGAGACGCGCGCGGGAGTGGCTGGCTCGGCCTCTGGCCATGGCGGCGCCATGGCCGGCGGCACGGAGCTCTCGGCTCCGGTGGCTAGGCGGCTAGCGGAGGGGATTGACCGCGGGGAGAGGGGGAGAATGCTCGGGGGCTCACAGCAGCACCGTAGGGGTGGCCAGCGTGCTCGGGGAAGCTCGGACGGCAGCAAGTCGACGGTGGAGATCCGCGGCGGCCGACGGTGAAGAAGAGGTCGGGGAAGCCGGTGCAGGGTTCGCGGGGAAGGGCGAGAGAGAGGAGGGGAGGCCACTGGAGAGAGGGAGAGAGGTTAGGGGGAGTGCGTGGCGTCGTTGGGTGCCTCCAGCGGCGAGCGGGGAAGCAGGAGGTGGCCGGCGTGTGCTCGCACGCGGCGAGCACGCGCTCGGCGTCCTTCTGGCGCGGTGGAGACGAGGACTGGCAGCGCCAGTCAACTGGGCCGGCCTGTTGGGCCACTGGGCTGCCAGGCTGCAGGTAAGGTCCAGGTAGGCTTTTTCCTTTATTTGTTTTCTTTTCTATTTTTCTGACATTTGTTTTGATTTGATAAAAATACCAAATCATTTTATTTAATTCTGACAATTTTTGCAGGGGCCTTAGGGATTCTTCCAAAACCCCTCACCAAAATTCAGAATTATTGGACAATATTTCATATATATAAAAATATTTATCCAACGCAAATAATTACTGGATCAACTCCAAAAGTCCAAAATAAAAATTTATGAGTTACTAAAAATATTGGTTTCATTTTTATCTCTGTCCAATATTTTCAGAGAGCAACATGAGCATTTTCTTGGACCCTTTTGGAGCAATTTTTACTTGGGTCATTTTCAGAAATGATTCTGAGGGTTTCACAAATCCCCATTTCAAATTTAAATAGAATTTAAACATGATGCAAACATGAAGGCTAGCCTAGGTCATACCAGAACTAGGGATGTGACAACTCGCCCCCACTCGGAAGGATCTCGTCCCGAGATTCAAGAGTTGGCGGAAAGAAAGTGGGGTACTCAAGTCGAAGACGAGCTTCTCTCTCGGAATGATGAGACCACTGAACCTTGAGAAACTTGATGTTATGATGTGAGGTTATCTTGGAGATCAAGCGTTTCGTGGTCCACTCCGCGGATGGGATCTGAGAAGCAACGCCTGAGTTGAGAGACGTGGAAAACATCATGAACTCGAGAAAGATGTGGGGGTAGTTCCAACTGGTAGGCAACCTCTCCTCGTTTAGCGAGAATGAGAAAGGGCCAATGTAACGAGGAGCCAACTTGCCCTTGATACCGAATCGATGGGTACCCTTCAAAGGGGTAACCCGAAGGTAAGCTTTGTCGCCAACTTCATAAGCCACTTCCTTATGACTACGGTCATACTGGCTCTTTTGACGAGATTGGGCTGTTTTCAAATTCTCACGAATGATGCGAACTTGCTCTTCTGCCTCCTGGATCATATCCGGTCCAAAGAATTGTCTTTCACCGGTTTCTGACCAGTTCAAAGGAGTTCGACATCTTCGTCCATACAGAACCTCAAAAGGAGCTTTCTTGAGGCTGGATTGGTAGCTACTGTTATAAGCAAACTCAGCGAAGGGAAGACACTTCTCCCAATCCATACCAAATGAGATAATACAAGCTCTAAGCATGTCCTCGAGAATTTGGTTGACCCTTTCCACCTGACCACTTGATTGAGGGTGGAAGCGGTACTGAAGGAAAGATGGGTGCCCATGGCAGTTTGGAAACTCTCCCAGAAATGAGAAGTGAAAAGACTACCATGGTCTGAATTGATCTCTAGTGGAACACCATGAAGTGACACTATTCGAGAAATATATAAGTCAGCGAGCTGACTAGCAGTGATACTCTCTCGAACAGGTAGGAAGTGAGCCACTTTGGAAAGACGATCAATGACTACGAAGATAGCATTATTCCCTTTCTTGGTCCTGGGAAAACCGGTGATGAAGTCCATACCAACTTTATCCCATTTCCATTCAGGAATAGCTAAAGGCTGAAGGGTGCCAGCAGGTCTCTGATGCTCTGCCTTCACGCGACAACAAACGTCACAGTTAGCAATAAACTGAGCGATTTCTCTCTTCATCCTAGTCCACCAGAACCTCTGGCGTAGGTCCTGATACATCTTAGTACTACCGGGATGAATCATGAGAGGAGATTCATGCGCCTCCTTAAGGATTAATTTCCGAAGATGCTACTTCTTGGGGACCACCAGGCGATTCCCGAAGAAAACAACACCCCGATCATCTATAGAGAAACTACCAGCAATGCCCTTGGCAATGTTTCTCTTGATCCGGGTAATCCCCGTATCATGCTTCTGGGCTTCTATGATATGATCCACAAGAGTAGGTTTCGCCACCAAGGTAGAAAGGAACCCGTGAGGAGCAATGTGAAGGTTAAGCTTACATAATTCCTCATGGAGAAGTGGTTGGCCCTGCTGCAACATGAGATTGTTGCAATAGGACTTACGACTTAGCGCATCAGCCATGACATTCCCCTTGCCTGGGGTGTAGGTAATCCCTAAGTCGTAATTTGAGATCAACTCCAACCAACGTCTTTGCCTAAGGTTCAAATCTGGTTGGGTGAAGATATACTTGAGACTCTGGTGGTCGGTGTAAATCTCGCAACGTTTACCAAGAAGGTAATGTCGCCATGTCTTAAGTGCATAGACTACGGCTGCAAGCTCTAGATCATGTGTAGGATAATTCTCCTCATGTGGATGCAACTGTCGAGATGCATAGGCAATCACATGGCGATCTTGCATAAGAATGCAACCTAGTCCCTGTCGTGAGGCGTCGCAGTAGATAACAAAGTCCTTAGTGAAATCCGGTGGCACAAGTATGGGAGCAGAATTCAGGCGTCTTTTTAGTTCCTGAAAATTGTGCTCACACTGTGGGGACCACTCAAACTTTTTATCTTTCGTGAGAAGTTCCGTGAGAGGTTTGGCCACTTTGGAGAAGTTCTCAACGAAGCGGCGACAATAACTGGCTAGGCCAAGGAAACTCCTAACTTGCTTAACTGTTTCAGGCGGAGTCCAATCAAGAACGGCCTGAACTCTCTCAGGATTGACGGCAATGCCCTTACCAGATATCACGTGGCCTAGGTAGGTCACTTCTGGCAACCAAAATTCGCACTTGGAGAACTTGGCATAAAGGCGATGCTCTCTGAGTTTTTCTAGCACAAGTCTAAGATGTTCGGCATGCTCTTCCTTGTTCTTCGAGTAAATAAGGATATCATCAAGGTAAACCACGACGAACTTATCTAAGTACTCCATGAAGATCGAGTTCATCAAGCGGGAGAATGTAGCTGGAGCATTGGTTAGACCGAAGGACATGACGGTGTACTCATACTGGCCATAACGAGTGACAAAAGCCATCTTAGGAATGTCCCCATTTCTGATCTTGATTTGGTGGTAGCCTAACCTCAAATCCATCTTTGAAAATACTGAGGATCCAGTCAGCTGATCATACAAATCGTTGATCCTGGGGAGCGGATACTTGTTCTTTATCGTGACCAAATTAACGGGACGATAATCTACAACCATCCGGTCCGTACCATCCTTCTTCATGACGAAGAGGACGGGGCAAGCCCAGGGAGAAGAACTAGGATGGATGAAACCCTTTTGCAAGGATTCATCGAGTTGTTTCTTAAGCTCAGCTAGTTCTAAGGGTGCCATCTTGTAAGGTCTCCTAGAGATTGGAGCGGTTCCTGGGATAAGATCTATGACAAATTCTACATCTCTGTCAGGTGGAATGCCTGGCAGTTCCTCTGGAAAGACATCCAGAAAGTCACGGACTACCGGGATATCTTCAAGGTCTGGAAGAGGGTTGGCATTAAGAGAATAGAGTTGACGCTTTGCAACTCTTGTGGAGACAGCGACTATCTTGCCAAATGGATGTGTGAGCTGAACACACCTGGTGTAACAATCAATCTTGGCATAATGAGCTTTCATCCAGTCCATACCCAAGATGATGTTAATATCTGTAGACTTGAGGGCTATAAGTGATGCAAGGAATACAAGTCTGTCGACAAGGATTTCATTACCATGGCTAACACTAGAAGTTTGCCATTTGGATCCAGGAGTTTGAATTACTAGTGGAGAGGGCATATCACAAAATGAGATGTTGTGCAAGTTAGCATAGCTTTCGGAACTGAAGGAGTGAGATGCTCCGGTATCAAATAAAACCGATGCTGGATGGAAATTGATAAGGAGTGTACCAAGAACGACATCCGGATCATCATGAGCGTCTTTAACTGAGACGTGATGCACACATCCACGTTCAGCGGGAGCTGACTTGACACTAATCATCTTGCGTGATGGCTTACCACGGCCAACAGACTTCTCAGGCTGGGGTGGAGCATATTTGGTTTGAGGGCAGTCACGTGCATAGTGTCCTGGCTCTAAGCATGTGAAGCAAGTCCCTGAAGTAGGACGTGGACCCGCATTGACAAGCGGTCTACCAATAGGTCTAGGTGGAGCATGTAACTAAACTGGGTGAGGTGCCACAGAAGATGGCCTTGGTGTATAACCGGGTGGAAGAGTGGACTTCGGAACCCAAATCCGACACTTCTGCGAAGTAGAACCGGAGGAAGAACCCAAATCACGGGTGTGCTTACGAGACTCCTTGTAAGTGAGCTGAGTTGTCTCTGCATTAATGGTCTTGTTCACAAGAGCCTGGAATGTATTGCAATGATGCAAGTGGAGATCACGACGCAACTTGGGGTTGAGACCCTTCCGGAACCTAGCCTGCTTCTTGGCGTCCGTGGACACCTCTTCTGTAGCATAGCGGGCAAGGTTCTCAAACTCTCTACTGTAAGCATCAACGGTCATCTTACACTGAGTGAAACTACAGAACTCTTCTCTCTTGCGGTCAATGAGAGCCTGAGGGATGTGATGCTCGTGAAAATCCTTAGTGAAATCTCTCCAGGTAGGTATCTTGCCAGCTGGAAGCATAGCCTCATAGTTCTGCCACCAAAGACTAGCAGGACCTTCGAGATGATAAGCAGCATAGGTGACCTTGTCACTTTCAGCTACGTTCACAGAACGCAGCTTGTGTGTGATACTACGGAGCCAGTCATCTGCATCGAGTGGTTCAATGGAATGATGGAAGGTAGGTGGTTTCAGACCAATGAAATCATAGATGGACACTGACTCTTTGTGCTGATGGGAGGTGTTCTTCTCAATACGTGCTAACAAGCGGTTAGACTCTCGCTTGTTCTTCTCCATCTCTAACATGAACTCTGCCAACGAAGGGTGGTCGGGTGGATCCTCATCCCTACCATCTCCGTGGTTCCGGCTATAAGCAACAGAACTTTGGTTAACTGACGACATCCTGAAGAACCAACCAAGGAAACAAGGATGGATTCAGCATCATATAAGGATGTAGATTATAGTACGAGAAAAATACTATCTCTTGAACTCCTAGGAAAATTCCGGCAGCATAACGGCTGTAAAATGCTCCAAATGAGACATCCTGCAAATGATGGGGTAGCACCAAACTCAACATCATTACTCAAGGTTCTGAGATATTACTAAACAGGCTACATCGGAGGTACTCAAACTGGGATATGACTCAGATCAACCAAACCTTAGAGACTACGGAGTAGTAACACGTGATCCTGATAGACAGAAGAGAAAGCCTAGTTCCTTAACCCCGTAGGAAAGATAGGATGACTCAGATCAGAAGGCATGAGGCATAAGGAGTAAAAAGAGCCTTACGTTCCCTTCCACAATCAATTCCCCTATATAGCTAAAGAATTTCTAGACTCAACTTCGACCAGGTTGGCTTGGTAATCCTACAGGCAGTCAGGCTCTGATACCAAAGCTGTCGGGACCCCGATTCTAAGTCACACCGATCTAGCATGTAACACCTCATATCACTTTGCGGCCTCACGTACGGTATCCCCACGGGTGTCGCCTTACCATGGCACGGGACCGTTTGCGCCTTTTGGGTCACGTATATGATAGTGTCGCTAGCATCCATATGATAGAGAACCCAGGCCGATATGGCTAGTCGTGAACTCAAAGCAGCACAGACCTATGGAGACAGGCATACATGAATCACATCGAGCATGTCGGTCAACAGCGTATGAATCCGGGCTGTAGCACTGGGCTAACAGGACTCCGGAAGTCACCGCGTGACATTTCCCCGAAGGGACAGGCATAGGAACGAAGTGGAACACATGCCGGCCAGTCAAGTGTTCTGAGCAGTAGTGCTGGGCTAGCAGGACTCCGGTGAACCGGGCTGTAGCGGACTACTATGGCTCAAGGAAGCACTATAATAAATTTCCCCATAAGAGAGGCTGCCAAGGATAAACAACTATATTGTCGGATCCCACACATAGCAATACACGTCACACGTACGCATAACATGCAAGTATGTGCTGTACAACATGGCATCACAACATAACGCAACTCATATAGATAAAGGCTCAGAAGAGCCACATTGCATAAATACAAACAGGGGTCACATGACCCATCATTCAGAGCATACAAGCAACGGAAGCATTACATGTCTGAGTACAGACAACTACAAAAGAAAAAGGCCGAGAAGCCTGACTATGTACAAGTCCCTCCAAGGTACAAGATCGTAGCTGAGGTAACAAGCTACTCGTCGAAGTCCAAGCGGTACTACTAGTGAGACAGATGTCTCACCTGCAAAACATAAATAAAGCAAATGTGAGTACAAAGGTACTCAGCAAGACTTACATCAGATCCTATCATACATGCATTTGTATCAAGAAGGTAATGTGGGGTTTAGTTGCAACAAGCCAACTTTGACTTAGTGGCTATCCTGTTCTACGACAACGAGAAACTTCTTTGAGATGAGGCAGCGCACACGAGTCCTCTAATCACCACATCAATACACTACTATGGATTCATCCTCGTCTCCTTACAAGAAGGCCATCCATAGCACTCACACTTGTCTTGAGCATTTTAGAGTATCCACTTTAAGTTATCTATGTACCACATAAGCATCCAAGAAGTCCATAACCGAGGACGCGGCTATTCGAATAGATCATGTTAACCCTGCAGGGGTGTACTTCTTCACACACGCTCTCACCACTTATCACCATGTACACGTCATGTATCTCGGCAACCTTCAAGCGAAAGCCTCGCGAGGGTGTCGGCCACGACCTGACTAACCACGCAAGACTCTAATCCAGGTTTATCGCCTATTTGGGTTCCATCCGCAAGGAGATCCGGCCGGGGTGTCGCTCACGGCCCCAAATGATGTGAGCAGGGTTCCCAAGCCCACCATACGGGTGCCACTTGGTACACCGTGCCACCTGTGCCTAGTCTATCCCGAGCCCACCCTGCCGGGTGCCACTCGGTAGAAAAATAGCACTACCTACAACACCAGAAACTATTTGCAACTCCTGGACAGAGATCAAGTTGGCTAATAAGTCGAGAGGGGTCGAGTTACCGGAACCCAACATGTGGTAGTAGCTAGTCCTTGGACAACATACACAGAACTCAGTTCTTAGGGACGGTTCCAGTGAGACAACCCACCATGTACTCCTACATGGCCTCTCACCGCTACCTTTACCAAATCATGTTCACACGCTTAACTCTCAACATCAGAACATAGCACTGTACTCTAATTCATTCCCAATGAATCAGACCTGGCATACTCTAAGCAATAGCAGGCATGGCATGGCAAGAACACAACATGGCTCAAGCAACTCCTACACATGCTAGTGGGTTTTAACTATTTACTATGGCAATGACAGGTCATGCAGAGGAATGGGTTCAACTACCGCAGCATAAAGTAGCAGTTGAATCATTGTTGTCCTAATGCAATAAATGAGAGCAGGAGCGAGATAGTAGGATTGTATTGGAATGAACAAGGGGGGTTGCTTGCCTGGTAGATCAACAGGGGGCACTGCTCCTCAGACAGGTACTCTCGAACACTCTCCAGAGCAGGACCTATCGAGAAGGAACGGTGTCGGAAATCAAAACACAAGCATATGCAACATTATGATGCATGAACATGGTAATGATGTTATGATTGCAATAATGCATCTAGCAACCATTTAAATGAAGTCAATATGGACCATGGGTTCATATGCACTCCATATCTAGCATTTAAAATGCCATTATCATGTTTTCACTTATACAGTGGTATAAGTTGGTTGAACATGCATGAAAGTGGTACATATGGATAGATTGAATTTTTCTGATAATTTTTCATATATAAATTATTTCAATCTGAGCTACGGTTGAATTTCTATGAATTTTTGAAGTTTTGAATATATTCTGGAATTTCCTGATTAATTTAAACCAGAAAATGAAATATTGCGTCAGCATTGCGTCATGCCTGCGTTAGCAGGTCAACGGAGCTGACCAGGTCAAACCTGACATGTGGGGTCCACACTCAGTGACTTAGTTAGTTAACAGAGGAGTTATTCCTAATCTAATTTAGATTAGTGGCTCTGGGGCCCACTGTCAGTGTCAGGGGGTTAGCAAAAATGGTGATTAGCCTTAAGCTAATCACCTGGCAGGTCGGGCCCGCACGTCAGGCCAGCGAGGTCGTCGCCGGCGACCTCTGGACGCGGCGGCGTCCATGCTGCAGGGCATGGGGGCGGCGGCTGGGAGCACCGGGGCGTAGCCCGTGCTCTCGCGCATCCAGTGGGGTAGGTAGGTAGGAGGAGGGGTGGCCGGAGCTCGCTGGAGCGAGGCTCGCGGCGGCGGCCGGAGCACGGGTTCGGGCGGAGTCGAGCTACGGGGCACGGCTGGTGCTGCGGAGGGCCTCTACGGCCTCCTGGCGTCACCAGGAGCAAGGTGACGCGCGCGGGAGCGGCTGGCTTGGCCTCTGGCCACGCCGGCGCCATGGCCGGCGGCACGGAGCTCTCGGCTCCGGTGGCTAGGCGGCTAGAGGAGGGGATTGACCGCGGGGAGAGGGGGAGAACGCTCTGGGGCTCACAGCTGCGACGTAGGGGTGGCCAGCGTGCTCGGGGTAGCTCGGACGGCGGCAAGTCGACGGTGGAGATCCGCGCCGGCCGACGGTGAAGAAGAGGTCGGGGAAGTCGCTGCAGGGTGCGTCCGCTTGCGTGGCTTGGCAGAGAGGTTGCGGACGAGGTGGCGGAGCTTCTGGACACAATAGCGAGGCGAGGGGAGCACGGTGGCTGCGGCTACGGCGTGCGGTGGCGACGGCAGTGCTTGGGCGTTCGCGGGGAAGGGCGGGAGAGAGGAGGGGAGGCCACTGGAGAGAGGGAGAGAGGTTCGGGGGAGTGCGTGGCGTCGTTGGGTGCCTCCAGCGGTGAGCGGGGAAGCAGGAGGTGGCCGGCGTGTGCTCGCGCGCGGCAAGCACGCGCTCGGCGTCCTTCTGGCGCACTGGAGACGACGACTGGCAGCGCCAGTCAACTGGGTCGGCCTGTTGGGCCACTGGGCTGCCAGGCTGTAGGTAAGGTCCATGTAGGCTTTTTCCTTTATTTGTTTTCTTTTCTATTTTTTTGACATTTGTTTTGATTTGATAAAAATACCAAATCATTTTATTTAATTCTGACAATTTTTGCAGGGGCCTTAGGGATTATTCCAAAACCCCTCACCAAAATTCAGAATTATTGGACAATATTTCATATATATAAAAATATTTATCCAACGCAAATAATTACTGGATTAACTCCAAAAGTCCAAAATAAAAATTTATGAGTTCCTAAAAATATTGGTTTGATTTTTATCTCTGCCCAATATTTTCAGAGAGCAACATGAGCATTTTCTTGGACCCTTTTGGAGCAATTTTTACTTGGGTCATTTTCAGAAATGATTCTGAGGGTTTCACAAATCCCCATTTCAAATTTAAATGGAATTTAAACATGATGCAAACATGAAGGCTAGCCTAGGTCATACCGGAACTAGGGATGTGACAACATACATCAGTATGTATGATTTCCAACAAATCTGTTGCTCGCTCCATAGTTACGGAGAACGGCGTTTTAGTCATCCTTCCCATGAGGCATGGTTCGCAAGTACCAGGTGATTCATAATCAAGTGATTCCAAAAGTCCATCAGAATGGAGTTTCTTCATGCGCTTTATACCAATATGACCTAAACGGCAGTGCCACAAATAACTTGCACTATCATTATCAAATCTGCATCTTTTGGCTTCAACATTATGAATATGTGTATCACTACTATCGAGATTCATTAAAAATAGACCACTCTTCAAGGGTACATAACCATAAAAGATATTACTCATATAAATAGAACAACCATTATTCTCTGATTTAAATCAATGACCGTCTCGCATCAAACAAGATCCAGATATAATGTTCATGCTCAACGCTGGCACCAAATAACAATTATTCAGGTCTAAAACTAATCCCGAAGGTAGATATAGAGGTAGCGTGCCGACGGTGATCACATCGACTTTGGAACCATTTCCCACGCGCATTGTCACCTCGTCCTTAGCCAATCTTCGCTTAATCCATAGTCCCTGTTTCGAGTTGCAAATATTAGAAACATAACCAGTATCAAATACCCAGGTGCTACTACGAGCTTTAGTCAGGTACACATCAATAACATGTATATCACATATACCTTTGTTCACCTTGCCATCCTTCTTATCCGCCAAATACTTGGGGTAGTTCCGCTTCCAGTGACCAGTCCCTTTGCAGTAGAAGCACTCGGTCTCAGGCTTAGGTCCAGACTTGGGTTTCTTCTCTTGAGCAACAACTTATTTGTCGTTCTTCTTGAAGTTCCCTTTCTTCTTCCCTTTACCCTTTTTCTTGAAACTGGTGTCTTGTTGACCATCAACACTTGATGCTCCTTCTTGATTTCTACCTCCGTAGCTTTTAGCATTGCGAAGAGCTCGGGAATCGTCTTATCCATCCCTTGCATATTATAGTTCATCAAAAAGCTCTTGTATCTTGGTGGCAGTGATTGAAGAACTCTGTCAATGACACTATCAACAAGAAGATTAACTCCCAATTGAGTCAAGTGGTTATGTTACCCGGGCATTCTGAGTATATGTTCACTGACAGAACTATTCTCCTCCATCTTGCTGTTGTAGAACTTATTGGAGAATTCATATCTCTCAATCTGCGCATTTGCTTGAAATATTAACTTCAACTCCTGGAACATCTCATATGCTCCATGACGTTCAAAACGTCATTGAAGTCCCGGTTCTAAGCCATAAAGCATGGAACACTGAACTATCGAGTAGTCATCAGCTTTGCTCTGCCAGACGTTCATAACATCTGGCGTTGCTCCTACATCGGGTTTGGCACCTAGCGGTGCTTCTAGGACGTAATTCTTTTGTGCAGCAATGAGGATAATCCTCAAGTTACGGACCCAGTCCGTGTAATTGCTACCATCATCTTTCAACTTTGCTTTCTCAAGGAACGCAATAAAATTTAACGGAACAACAACACGGGGCATCTATCTACAACAACATAGACAAGCAAAATACTATCAGGTACTAAGTTCATGATAAATTAAAGTTCAATTAACTATGTTTAAGAATACCCACTTAGATAGACATCCCTCTAATCATCTAAGTGATCACATGATCCATATCAACTAAACCATGACCGATCATTGATACGTCTCCAATGTATCTATAATTTTTGATTGCTCCATGCTATATTATTTACAATTTTGGACTTTATTGGGCTTTATTTTCCACTTTATATTATTTTTGGGACTAACCTATTAACTGGAGGCCCAGCCCAGAATTGCTGTTTTTTGCCTGTTTTAGGGTTTCGAAGAAAAGGAATATCAAACGGAGTCCAAACGGAATGAAACCTTCAGGAACGTGATTTTCTCATCAGATAAGACATAGGAGACTTAGACCCTCCGTCAAGAAAGCCACGAGGCGGTCATGAGGGTGGAGGGCACCCCCCCTAGGGCGCGCCCGCTGCCTCGTGGGCCCCTCGAAGCTCCACCGACGTACTTCTTCCTCCTATATATATCCACGTACCCCCAAACAATCAGAACAGGAGCCAAAAACCTAATTCCACCGCCGCAACTTTCTGTATCCATGAGATCCCATCTAGGGGCCTGTTCCAGAGCTCCGCCAGAGGAGGCATCGATCACGGAGGGCTTCTACATCATCATCCAAGCCTCTCTGATGAAGTGTGAGTAGTTTACTTCAGACCTACGGGTCCATAGTTAGTAGCTAGATGGCTTCTTCTCTCTTTTTGGATCTCAATACAATGTTCTCCCCATCTCTTGTGGAGATCTATTCGATGTAATCTTCTTTTTGCGGTGTGTTTTTTGAGACCGATGAATTGTGGGTTTATGGTCCAGTCTATCTATGAATAATATTTGAATCTTCTCTGAATTCTTTTATGTATGATTTGTTATCTTTGCAAGTCTCTTCGAATTATCAGTTTGGTTTGGCCTACTAGATTGGTTTTTCTTGCCATGGGAGAAGTGTGTAGCTTTGGGTTTGATCTTGCGGTGTCCTTTCCCAGTGACAGAAGGGGCAGCAAGGCACGTATTGTATCGTTGCCATCGAGGATAATAAGATGGGGTTTTTATCATATTGCATGAAACTATCCCTCTAAATCATGTCATCTTGCTTAAGGCGTTACTCTGTTTTTAACTTAATACTCTAGATGCATGATGGATAGCGGTCGATGAGTGGAGTAATAGTAGTAGATGCAGAATCGTTTTGGTCTACTTGTCTCGGACGTGATGCCTATATACATGATCATACCTAGATATTCTCATAACTATGCTCAATTCTGTGAATTGCTCAACAGTAATTTGTTCACCCACCGTAGAATACTTATGCTCTTGAGAGAAGCCACTAGTGAAACCTATGGCCCCCGGGTCTCTTTCTCATCATATTAATCTCCATCACTTTATTATTGATTTGCTTTTACTTTTTACTTTGCATCTGTATACCAAAAATACCAAAAAAATATTATTTATCTTCTCTATCAGATCTCACTTTCGTAAGTGACCGTGAAGGGATTGACAACCCCTAAGCGTGTTGGTTGCGTTGAGCTATTGTTTTTGTGTAGGTACGAGGGACTCGAGCGTAGCTTCCTACTGGATTGATACCTTGGTTCTCAAAAACTAAGGGAATACTTACACTACTTTGCTGCATCATCCTCTCCTCTTCGGGGAAATCCAACGCAGTGCTCAAGAGGTAGCAATCATCACGTGAAATAGAGTAGTTTTCAATGGTGAACATCACTATGTTGATCATATCTACTATATGATTCACGCCCGACCTTTCGGCCTCAGTGTTCCGAGGCCATATCTTCAAATGCTAGGCTCGTCAAGTTTAACCCGAGTATTTCTGCGTGTGCAAAACTGGCTTGCACCCGTTGTATGTGAACGTAGAGCTTATCACACCCGATCATCACGTGGTGTCTCAGCACAACAAACTTTGGCAACGGTGCATACTCAGGGAGAACACTTGTACCTTGAAATTTAGTGAGAGATCATCTTATAATGCTATCGTCAATCAAGCAGAATAAGATGCATAAAGGATAAACATCACATGCAATCAATATAAGTGATATGATATGGCCATCATCATCTTATGCCTGTGATCTCCATCTCCAAAGCACCGTCATGATCACCATCGTCATCGGCTTGACACCTTGATCTCCATCGAAGCCTCGTTGTCGTCACGCCAACTGTTGCCTCCACAACTATCGCTACCGCTTAGTGATAAAGTAAAGCAATTACATGGCGATTGAATTTCATACAATAAAGCGATAACCATATGGCTCCTGCCAGTTGCCGATAACTGTGTTACAAAACATGATCATCTCATACAATAAAATTTAGCATTATGTCTTGACCATATCACATCACAACATGCCCTGCAAAAACAAGTTAGACGTCCTCTACTTTGTTGTTGCAAGTTTTACGTGGCTGCTACGGGCTGAGAAAGAACCGTTCTTACCTACGCATCAAAACCACAATGATATTTCATCAAGTTAGTGTTGTTTTAACCTTCAACAAGGATCGGGCGTAGTCACACTCAGTTCAACTAAAGTTGGAGAAACTGACACCCGCCAGCCACCTTTGTGCGAAGCACGTCGGTAGAACCAGTCTCGCGTAAGCGTACGTGTAATGTCAGTCCGTGCCGCTTCATCCAACAATACCGCTGAACCAAAGTATGACATGCTGGTAAGCAGTATGACTTGTATCGCCCACAACTCACTTGTGTTCTACTCGTGCATATCTTTCCCTAATAATAAAGCACGGATTGACTTTGTGGGTTCACCGTCACAATACGCTTCTTCCCGTGAATTTATGCTTTTAGTTTTTTTACCTACATCTGAGGTGGTACTATTCTCTAACCTTCTTGCTTTTTTGGGGTGACGTATGTCCATCCCACAATTGATCCAATCTATTCTTCGTAGGTTAAAGTACTCCCTTCGAGTGATGAGCTTTTGGGCTGATGTTATATTTCCAAGCCGGCCCACTTATCCATGTAAGGCAAGGCGGAGGCAGCCTACGCTGGGCTCAACGAAGCTGACCCACATAAGGAGAGACAAAAAATTACTATTATGCTTAATAGTCCCACCTCGCCCCCTTACATTAAATCCTCCTAATTTATATACGCTATTATGTTTTCTTGTTGTCAAGCAGCCGTCACAAGAATTAATGAGCGAAGGGTGTGAGAACTAAGCGGCTCTCATGGGGGACCATTCAAATCTGAGAGAAGAACAAAGGAAATCCAAATCTCTAATTAAGGAAGGCAGGCTCTCATGGGACTGTTCAAATCTGACAGAATAATAAATGAAGGAAAGCCAAAAAAGGAATGAAAGGGATGGAATAGATCAAAGCCAAAGGAGGAAAAATGAAATCTCTAATTGTTGAAGGAATCCTGAGCACGAGACATAAGAAAAATGTAGCACTTTAATTCCCGATCAGCATTGCATAATATATTAATCAAAGGAGGAACAAAATAATCAAACGGGTGCCCCACCGGCGATTGGAAACCTTGGGAACACAAAATAATCAGACGGGTGCCCCGCCAGCGAGGGGCGGCCTGGGACGGTCCATGGCAGCGTGGTCGGCGCCGGTCACAAGGGAGGACGGGCGCCGGCTGCTGCGCCCCGCCGGCGAGGAACGGCCCAGGACGGGCGACGGTGACCTGGAGGGCGGTGGCGATGCGACGACGTCCGTGGTGCTGTGGCGGCATCGGCTCCCTGCTTTTTGCTCTTGCTCATGGTGAAGGAAGAGAGGAAGAAGGTGGTGGCCTCGATCGGATCCGATCTGGATCGAGAGCCTATGGGGGAGGCCTTGAAGTAAAGTAGTGGTGACCGTTGAGAGGGGGACTGGGAGTGCTGCTCATGGTGGTAGTTCCCCGCTGGATAGGGAGAAGGAATCGAGAGTGTGGGAAGAGCAATGGGGGAGAGACGAGGATGAGGGACGCTAAGAAGATATCGGAGGGACAGACATCGGTTCGTCTGGGGTCAAACAACACTCGCCGCCCCCGCAAGAGGGCTCGTGGAATCGTTGTAGCCAGATGCAATGGGCACCCGAGCGGGCTAGACACGGGAGTGAATGAACTAGACATATGCAAGTCGGTAATTGGATTGCTAAAATCTTAAACCGCGTGTGATATTTTTTTCCCCGTTGCAACGCACGAACCCTTTTGCTAGTAACATCTATGCATAAACCTGGCTCTGATACCACTGTTGGGGAACGTAGTAATTTCAAAAAAAATCCTACGCACACGCAAGATCGTGGTGATGCACAGCAATGAGAGGGAAGAGTATCTTCAACATACCCTCGTAGACTGTAAGCGGAAGTGTTATGAGAATGCGGTTGATGTAGTCGAACATCCTCAAAATCCGACTGATCCAAGTACCGAACACACGGCACCTCCGAGTTCAGCACACGTTCAGCTCGATGACGTCCCACGAACTCTGATCCAGTAGAGCTTCACGGGAGAGTTCCGTCAGCACGATGGCATGATGACGGTGATGATGTTGCTACCGATGCAGGGCTTCGCCTAAGCACCGCTACAATATGATCGAGGTGGATTATGGTGGAGGGGGGCACCGCACACGGCTAAGGGATCAATGATCAACTTGTGTGTCTTAGGGTGCCCCCCTGCCCCTGTATATAAAGGAGCAAGGGGGAGGCCTGCTGGCCCTCCTAGGACGCGCCAGGAGGAGGAGTCCCCTTTCCTACTCCTACTAGGAGGGGGAAAGGAAGGAGGAGAGGGAGAAGAAAGGAGAGGGAGGAAAGGAGGAAAGGGGGGCCGGCCCCCTAGTCCAATTTTGTTTGGGCTAGGGGGCCGCGCGCCCTGCCTCCTCCCTTCCACCACTTGGCCCATGAGGCCCAATACTTCTTCCTCGTATTCCCGTAACTCTCCGGTACTCCGAAAAATACCCGAATCACACGGAACCTTTCCGATGTCCGAATATAGTCATTCAATATATCGATCTTTACGTCTCGACCATTTCGAGACTCCTCGTCATGTCCCCGATCTCACCCAGGACTCCAAACTACCTTCGGTACATCAAATCACATAAACTCATAATACCGATCGTCACCGAACATTAAGCGTGCGTACCCTACGGGTTCGAGAACTATGTAGACATGGCCGAGGCACATCTCCTCTCAATAACCAATAGCGGAACCTAGATGTTCATATTGGCTCCTACATATTCTACGAAGATCTTTATCGGTCAAACCGCATAACAACATACGTTGTTCCCTTTGTCATCGGTATGTTACTTGCCCGAGATTCGATCGTTGGTATCTCAATACCTAGCTCAATCTCGTTACCGGCAAGTCTCTTTACTCATTTTCATAATGCATCATCCCGCAACTAACTCATTAGTTGCATTGCTTGCAAGGCTTATAGTGATGTGCATTACCGAGAGGGCCCAGAGATACCTCTCCGACATTCGGAGTGACAAATCCTAATATCGATCTATGCCAACTCAACAAGTACCATCGGAGACACTTGTAGAGCACCTTTATAATCACCCAGTTACGTTGTGATGTTTGGTAGCACACAAAGTGTTCCTCCGGTAATCGGGAGTTGCATAATCTCATAGTCATAGTAACATGTATAAGTCATGAAGAAAGCAATAGTAGTGAACTAAAACGATCAAGTGGTAAGCTAACGGAATAGGCCAAGTCAATCACATCATTCTCCTAATGATGTGATACCATTGATCAAATGACAACTCATGTCTATGGTTAGGAAACATAACTATCTTTGACCAACGAGCTAGTCAAGTAGAGGCATACTAGTGACACTCTGTTTGTCTATGTATCACACATGTATTATGTTCCCGGTTAATACAATTCTAGCATGAATAATAAACATTTATCATGAAATAAGGAAATAAATAATAACTTTAGTATTGCCTCTAGGGCATATTTCCTTCAGATACCCGAATGGAAGTGGGACAAGCTTGGCATGGATTTCATCGCCGGATTGCCTAGGACCCCGATCGGGATATGATTATATCTGGGTAGTAGTTGATCACTTGACCAAAGTGGCCCACTTTATCCCAGTGAAAACCACTTATACGAGTGAAAAGTTGGCCAAGATAAATATGACCAGGATCATATGTCTGCATGGAGTTCCGAGGACCATCGTATCAGACAGAGGAATGGAGTTTACCTCGAAATTTTGGCACCAGTTGCACCAGGCCAGAGTTCAGTACAGCCTTTCATCCGCAGACAGATGGACATACCGAGAGAGTCAATTGGATTTTGGAGGATATGTTGAGAGCTTGTGCGCTAGATTATGGATCTAGTTGGGATGATAATTTGCCCTACGCGGAGTTCTCATACAACAATAGTTATCAAGCCAGTTTGAAGATGGCCCCTTTCGAAGCTTTGTATGGAAGGAGGTGCAGGACACCGTTGATGTGGAATGAAGTTGGAGGCTGTCAATTGTTGAACTGGATTTGATCAAAGAGTCTGAAGAGAAGGTTAAGTTGATTCGAGATAGACTGAAGGTAGCTCAGTCCAAACAGAAGAGTAATGCAGACTCAAAACACAAGGAGGTAGTCTATGAAATCGGAGACAGAGCATATCTTCAAGTGTCACCTCTATGAGGAGTTAAACGTTTTGGAGTTAAGGGAAAGTTAGCCCCGAGATTTGTAGGACCATACCAAGTGTTGGAACATATGGGAGAAGTGGCCTACAAGTTGGAGTTACCCGAAGGACTGTCAGGAGTTAATGATGTGTTTCACGTTTCCTAGTTGAAGAAGTGTCATGCTGAAATGGCCGATATTCCTCTGAGAGATACAGTGCCCCTGGAAGCAATTCAGTTGGATAGTGATCTGACCTACGAGGAGAAACCAGTCAAGATTCTCGAGTTTGCCAGCCGAGTCACACGTAGCAAGGTTATCAAGTTTTGCAAAGTTCAGTGGAGCCACCATACCGATGATGAAGCCACCTGGGAACGAGAGGAAGATCTATGGAAAGACCACCCAAACCTATTTTCTAGCCAACCTGAATCTCGAGGGCGAGATTCATCTTAAGGGGG
This sequence comes from Triticum urartu, assembly GCF_056163025.1. Lineage (NCBI taxonomy): Eukaryota > Viridiplantae > Streptophyta > Magnoliopsida > Poales > Poaceae > Triticum > Triticum urartu. The sequence continues at coordinate 183,282,592 of NC_141873.1, read as the reverse complement.
GTAGGTTTGTAACATCCCAAATTTTCAATTTGGAATGTTATACATAGGTCATCATACACATATCATATTTTAATTGCATTTTGGTTGTGATCATAGAAATTCTAAGCAACTCAAGGACCCATGGAGAGAGTTGGGGATTTCATTCATTTTCAAATTTGATTTTTCTCAAATTTGAAAAGAGGATCATTTTGGTTTTAGTAATTTTTCTCTCCAAATAATATTTCCAAATATCAAAATAAAAGAGACGAGATAATATGACTTCTCCAAAATAAAAGAAATATTGGGGGAAAATGTTAAAATCAAATAATAATTTTATTTGTATTTTTAATGCTATTTCATTTGAATTAGAAAAATATGCATTTTTCAAAATTGCATTTTTAGGCCAAGAAAATGTTCACTACGTTCAAAAAATTTCATTTAGACGGTGAAAATTGTTTTTGGCATTTTCAGGAAAAAAAATTATATTTATTTAGGATTTTTCCTTTTCGGCGGAATTTTATTTAAAAAAACACGCGCGTCGCACGACTGGGCCAACGGCCCAGCCGGGCCAGGCCGGCCCACCGCCCCGCACCGCCTCCCGCTCCGACTCAGGGACGGAGTCCCGAGCCGAGCCGCCGCCGCCGCCGTATACCTTGCGGACTCCGCCGCCGCCTCTCCCCACACCGCCCCGCACCGCCACCCAGCGCCGCCGCAGCCGCCGACTGCCGCCGCTCACTGTCGCCGCCGCCTGCCGCCACAAAGCCGCCACACCGTTGCCACCTCGCCTCGTCGTGCCGACGCCGACGCTCGCCGGAATCCTGCCGCCGCCGTTGACTTTGTCGCCGCCGGTTTGTTTTAGTTTTAGGTATAAACCTTCGGTTTTTTAAGAAAAACCTAGATCGGTTTTTTTATTATTAGATCGGTTTGGTGTTTCATTCGTTTTAACGAACGAATTCACCCTTCGTCTCTGTTAGCGGACGTTCGTCCGATAGATTTTTCTTTTTCCATTATTTTTCGGCCAGGGACCTATCTATGATTATTTTTATCGCAGATTAGCCCCTGATCTTCAAACCCTCATAACTTTTTAACCCTTTGTCCAAATCCAGTGAAACCAACGCCAAAATCTTCGTCTCGAGCCCCTCTTTCCGGTTAAACAACTTGAACATGATTTTGACAATTTAAAATTGGGTTTCAAGCAGTTTTGAATTAGAATTTCTTTTGATCGTAGTTTAAGTTCCGTAGCTCCGATTTGATTGATTCTTTTTTTGCAAATCGAAGCTCTTAGTTGAATTTTCAGATTTGATCTTCTTATTTTGGTCTTGCCCTTGCATCTATGCTTGGGTGCTTATGTATGCTATTGTTTGTTTGCGATAAAATTTCCGGAGTGCGAAGCGTGCTACTACAAGTCTCTAGGGCTTGCGGATCGTCAGCAAGGCAAGTAACACATTGATCATACCCCTTTATTACCCAGTTTTTATGCATTAGTTACAATCCTTAAACACTACATGATTAGTATGTGATTAATTTCTCGGTATTGGGAAATAGATGATGAGGTAGAACCTATTGCCCTTTTATATCAACCCCTGGGAGTTACTTCTACGTTATGCTTATACTGCTATGCTATGCTCGTAGACATTGTTTGGGTTTGAGTGTATCCGTGACAGATGTGAGATTGTAAATTTAATGGTTAACATAAGGTGGCTACTTAAATGCACATCTGGGTGGATTGGTTGTGGGCACCTGGAGAATCCAGTGTTGTCCTAGGATATCTGGAGTACCCGTGTGATCATCCTATGGTTTGCCACCCAGGCTCAAAGGGATCATGAGATTATTCATGCTAGAAACTTCTATGTGCAGCCACAAGCCATTATGGGCTCTAGCATAGTTGAGTATGTTGCATGGCCTCTTTCAGTGGTAGGCTAGCAGATGTAGGGGATGTAGGTTGGTACTGTCTACCCAGAGTAAAGTGTTAATGCTTCTGAAAGACTGTGTCTCGGTCATCTGTTTCTCAAACACCTTGTAGTGCGAGAAATCCAACGGAGGAGATCGTGTCTTGTGGGGAAAAGTGCGCAAACCTCTGCAGAGTGTACAAACTAATCATGGTTAGCCGTGTCCCCTGTTTTGGACATTTTGAGTATCTGGTTCTTGGTTTATCACGGTGATCTCATCACTCTAATTTAATTTTTTGGGTTATTAATATTGTTTAATTGGGATTGAGTTGGAGGAACCTTCCCAATGTTTAACAACTACCATGATAGTTAAACAAAATATATATTCCTTTGTTGTAGAAAAAAATTGGCTTTTCACAAAAAAAACATTATAACCATAGAGCCTCCACCAGCCATATATGCATGTAGTGATAGCATTTACTTGTTTATTGATCTATTGTGTTATCTTGCCAGCATATTCCATGTGCTGACCCGTTTCGGGCTGCAACATATCATGTTGCATACTTTTCAGACGAAGAGTAAGGTGCACTAGGTCGTTGTCGTGCACTCAACTATGCCGTTGGAGTTGATGGACTCATTTACCTTCGATGCTTCCGCGGTTATCTTATTTAGATGGCCTTAGGCCATCTTATTGTAATAAGTTCTCTTTTGAGACTATCGATGTATTAAGGGTGCGATTGAAACTCTATTATAAATCCTTCAAGTACTGTGTGTGTCAGCATTATCGATCCAGGGATGACACTTATGCACAGAGATTTGACCGTTTGAGGTCGGATTTCTACACTGCATTGCCTTTGTCCAAGTGGCACACCATTTTCATCGAGCTTGACCACTCTATCTGCAGGTGGTGTCTTTATTTGAGCTCTCTGTTCACTTTTCTTTGCCGCAGAATGTTTCTTCCTACCCTTTGTCTTAGAGTATAATGGCGGCTTCATCACCCCTTGTTGCGGCTGTTGTTGGTCTGTTGTTGCATAGAATGACCTGCACCCTCCTTTCATTGATCAGCTTGAGCAACGGTCTGGAGCATTTCAGTTTCATAATAAGCAATGTCTTCCTCGATTTCAGCATCCTCTTCATCCATTCTTTCGTCGGCATCTCCTTGATTCGCTGAATGTATGGCGTCAAGTTCTTCTACGAGCCTCTTTAGAACATAGAAGACTTTGTCATATTGTTGATCACATCTCGTTGCTTTCTTGTTGAACGTCAAATTTAGCTGCAAAAGGATGTCTTGCTTTGAGAATTTTGAACTTCCATATGATGCTATTGTGTTGTAGTCCCTTGTATCAAATGTGGGTTATGATTTTGCAGTATTTGTGTACCGTTTAAGGATATACTTGTCTGGAATTTAACAGCCTTCAAGTAGTCCAGGATGTTCATTATGAGATGGCAGAATAGACTTGCATTGTGATGAATGCAGAATATATTGTTTTGTGAGTTGGTAATGAGTTTCATATAGTGATATCATACTACTAGTTTAGCTATTTAATTAGTTTGTTTTTCAGCTCACCTGTGTGTGTCCAAAGCTTGCATTCGCACTCGTATATTTTATTCACTGGGTCAGCTACAACCTGGAATTCATGCTTTGACCAGGCAAACCTTCTTTCCTCATCATTGTCACCCTTGATGTGGTAGTACAAAAGGTACTTAGTGTCCTATGCTATTTTTTTGTGTGGAATAGTGTTATCTTTCTCATCTTATCCCTCATCTCAGCGTATACGGCTCTCGTGTACATGATGGCCATGTCTTCCTCATAGTCGTGATATGTTTGTATCAGTGCCTGTTTCTGCATATGTCAAAAAAAGATTCGTCGAGGAGAGTAACTTAATTTTTTTTGTAGATAGCAAGTGCACGTGTTCAAGGAAGTCAGAATAAGAGGTTTCTTTTTTTGGTCTTAGTAGCATGCTGGCTATCGTTTGCTCATTCTCCGTCTGCATCCAAGTTTGTATGCAAGCATTTACCCGCCTAACAAACTTGTGTAGGTTTTGGGTCCCATTGACAAATCCTATTTTCAGCACGTGATTCATGCTCTTGCTTCGTTGTGTGGAAGTCATTCTAGCACAGAAAATGTTCTTGTAATATGCTGATATCCACATTTTCCTATCACTCCACAGCTATATCATCATCGGGTCGTTCTGCAGCTTGTACTTCTGCACAAGTGCAGCCCAGGCATCTTCAAACTTCGTTTGCATTAGCGGCTAGTTCAAGATGGACGATAACTCCTCTTTGAATGTTGTATACTTTTTGAATAGCAACGCGAGGTATTCGTTGAACTTCTTGAGGATGTGCTAGCGGCATAGCTTGTGGACGGTGTTTGGAAATGATTGTGGTATAGCTTTAGCCATTGATGGGCACTGGTATGCATGAATATAAAATCAGTATATATAGTTGGTATTGAACTTCATTGCGCTACCTAGTATGTCAAATGTAAATTGCTTTGTTGCACTAATGTTGAACTGCTACTTCTTGAGCTTGCGTTGGTTTTTCCCTTGCAGAGGAAAGGGTGATGCAGCAAAGTAGAGATAAGTATTTCCCTTAGTTCGAGAACCAAGGTATCAATCCAGTAGGAGACAATGCACAAATCACCTAATACCTACATAAACAATCAAACAACTTGCACCCAACGCGATAAAGGGGTTGTCAATCCCTTCACAGTTACTTGCAAAAGTGACATCTGATAAAGATATATAAACAATAAAGTAAATATTTTTGGTATTTTTGGTTTATAGATCGGAGAGTAAAATATTGCAAAATAGTAGATCGGAAACTAATATGATGGAAAATAGACCTGGAGGCCATAGGTTTCACTAGAGGCTTCTCTCATGATAGCAAATAATACGGTCGGTGAACAAATTAGTGTCGAGCAATTGATAGAAAAGCGCAAGGTTATGACGATATCTAAGGTAATGATCATGAACATAGGCATCACGTCTGTGTCAAGTAGACCGAAACGATTCTGCATCTACTATTACTCCACACATTCACCGACTCCCACCTGCATCTAGAGTATCAAGTTCATGAAGAACAGAGTAACGCATTAAGTAAGATGACATGATGTAGAGAGCTAAACTCAAGCAATATGATGTAAACCCCATATTTTTATCCTCGATGGAAATAATACAATACGTGCCTTGCCGCCCCTACTTTCACTAGGAAAGGACACCACAAGATTGAACCCAAAGCTAAGCACTTCTCCCATTGCAAGAAAAACCAATCTAGTTGGCCAAACCAAATCGATAGTTCGAAGAGAATTACAAAGATATCAAATCATGCATAAGACAATTCAGAGAAGATCCAAATAATATTCATAGATAAGCTGATCATAAATCCATAATTCATCAGATCTCGACAAACACGCCGCAAAAGAAGATTACATCGGATAGATCTCTAAGAACATCGAGGAGAACATGGTATTCAGAATCAAAGAGAGAGAAGAAGCCATCTAGCTACTAGCTATGGACCTATAGGTTTAAGGTAAACTACTCACGCTCCGTCGGAAGGGTGATAGAGTTGATGTAGAAGCCCTCCATGATCGAATCCCCCTCCTGGAGGATGCCAGAAAGGCCCCTAGATGGGATCTCACGGGCACAGAAGGTTGCGGCGGTGGAAAAGTGTTTTCGTGGATACTTCTGGTGGTTTGGGAATATATGTGAATATACATGCAAAGGAATTAGGTCAGGGGAGTCACGGGGGGGGGGGGCAAAAGACAAGGGGCGCGCCCTACGCCCCTGGGCGCGCCCTCCACCCTTGTGGCTGCTTCGTGGCTCCTCCGACTTGTAATACTCATATTCATCAACATCAATCAAGCAGGAAGTAGGGTATTACCTCCATAGAGAGGGCCCGAACCTAGGTAAAACATCGTGTCCCCCGTCTCCTGTTACCATCGATCCTAGACGCACAGTTCGGGACCCCCTACCCGAGATCCGCCGGTTTTGACACCAACATTGGTGCTTTCATTCAGAGTTCCACTGTGCCGTCAACGAAAGGTTCGGTGGCCCCTTCGATCGTCTATAGTGATGCTGTCCAAGGAGAAACCTTCCTCCCCGGACAGTTTTTCGTGTTCGGTGGCTTCGTACTGCGGGCCAACTCGCTTGGCCATCTGGAGCAGATCGATAGCTACGCCTCTGGACACCAGGTCAGATTTGGAAGCATGAACTACGTCGCGGATATCCGTGGAGACTTGATCTTCAATGGATTTGAGACCGCAGCGATTGCTCCCCCTCGCCCCGATGAACATGACTTAAATCTGTCATTGGATCACATCCAGGAGATGGTCCATGTTGCTGCAACGGCCTTAGAACTGGAGCAGATCGTGCCATCCGAGGCCACAGAGTCCGCAGCGTGGGAGCTGCACATGGACTCGGCACCCCGTAATATTTGCGTCAATGGAACTCCGGACTCGTCTCCAGCTATAGGTTCCGGATCGGGTACGCCTGCGGACACCGAGCTGGATAGGTTATCGATTTTTGAAATTAATGCCACAGACATCTTCCAGCACTCACCTTTGGGTGATGTGCTAAACTCTTTAAAGAACTTGTCCTTGGAGAAGGACTCACAGCCGAACTATGTTCGGTTCGAGCCAGAGGCTGATGATGGGAAATTTAGCTTCCCACCCGCCAGCCACTTCATAGCCACTATCGATGACTTAACCGACGTGCTTGATTACGGCTCCAAATACATTGATGGTATGGATGATGATGCCGACAAGGAACAAGGCCAAGACCCGCCATTTACTGGACGTTGGACGACCACCTCTTCGTACGATGTGTACATGGCCGACACACCTAAAAAAGCTAGCGACGATGACAAAGGAGATCCAGTTGCGAATAAACCTTCTGAGACACAGTCCAAGCGTTGGCACCCTAAACGCCGCTCTAAGCCTCGTCGCTCAAAAGATGGCAACACTGGCACCGGAGAAAATAGTACTCCGGGTGACGCCGAAAACAATGACGACCCTGTTGGGGCTGCATCTGAATAGGAGGAAAAAGACAACGGGCAAGATAACCCAGATAAACATGCCATGCCCAATGACCCATATGATGATAGTTATCGTCCAGTCTCAGAGGATAATGAGAACCTCGGCAATGATGACTTCATCGTGCCTGAGGCAAGCTAATAGCCACTGCAAGAAGCCTGAAGAAGAAGCAACAGCTCCAAACTAATCAACACCTGCTCATTGACAGGTGGACTGATGTCCTGGCAGCTAAAGAATACGGCCTCGAGCACCCGGCCAAGAGTTACCCAAAGTGCAGATTGCTACCTCAGTTCGATGAGGAGGCACCAAATCACATACCTCCCTCACGCAATGCGGACCGACCACCACGTGGTCGGGATAGTGCGGCGGACCGACCACCCCGCGATCTGGATAAAACGGCAACTCAGGTCGAACAACAGCCCACCCCACCGCCTCGCAAAAACAGGGACATAACAGCTTGGGACCATACATACGACCTTCGGCAGGATCTGGACAGTAGAGCAAGACACACCAGATCAATCTATGGATCGCGAGGACGCTTCCCAACTTGGGATGACGGCTACCTATTCAGACGTGACAAACCTATTCACACCCGGGCCGATAACCGCAGATGGACATCATCGGAGGTGTGCCATGACGCATCCCGATATAGAGGCGCCGCACACCCTCTCCGCTTCACAGATGAGGTGTTGGATCACGAATTCCCCAAGGGGTTCAAGCCCATCAGTATTGAATCATATGACGGAACAACCGATCCCGCAGTATGGACTGAGGACTTTATTCTCCACATCCACATGGACCGTGGAGACGACCTCCACGCCATCAAATACCTCCCACCAAAGCTCAAAGGGCCAGCTCGACACTGGCTAAATAGCTTGCCCGAAAAATCCATCAGCAATTGGGAGGACTTGGAAGAAGCCTTCCTTGACAAGGCACTTATGTCCAGCCACCTGACGCTGATGACTTAAGTCACATAGTTCAACAACCTGGAGAGTCCGCCAGAAAATTCTGGACTAGGTTCCTAACCAAAAAGAACCAGATCATCGACTGTCCGGATGCCGAAGCCCTAGCGGCCTTTAAGCATAGCATCTGTGATGAATGGCTCGCCCGCCACCTCGGCCAAGAAAAGCCAAGGTCCATGGCAGCCCTCATGGCACTTATGACCTGCTTTTGCGCGGGAGAGGATAGTTGGCTGGCTCGCAGTACAAACACAGCCAACGAAGCAGGCCCCTCTGAGGCCAAAAACAACACCAGCAAGCTCCGGCGCAACAGACACAAACGCCGAAGCAATGGCGATAACACCGATGACACTACAGTTCACACCGGATTCAGTGCCTCCAAGTTCGACCAGCAAAAGAAGCCCTATAAAAGGACCAGCGGAGGACCATCCAGCTTGGACCGCATAATCGATCGTCCGTGCCAGATACATGGCACCCCAGACAAACCGGCCAACCATACTAACAGAGATTGCCGGGTCTTTAAGCAAGCCAACAAGGTAAATAGCGAAAACAAGGAAGGGGAATCACAGAGTGAGGATGAAGACGAGGAGCCCCAGCAGCCGAACACTGGGGGGCAGAAGAAACTCCTGCCTCAAGTCAAAACGGTGAACATGATATATGCTACACACATCCCCAAAATGGAGCGCAAGCGCGCACTTAGGGACGTTATGCGGTAAAGCCAGTCGCCCCAAAATTCCACCCATGGTCATCATTCCCGATCACCTTTAATCGTCGTGATCATCCAACTAGCATCCGTCATGGCGATTCGGCCGCATTGGTACTCGACCCAATCATCGACGGATTTCACATCACACGAGTCCTAATGGACGGTGGTAGCAGCCTCAACCTGCTCTATCAGGATACAGTACGCAAAATGGGCATTAATCCCTCACGAAACAAGCCCATGATAACTACCTTTAAAGGAGTTATACCAGGTGTAGAGGCCCATTGTACGGGCTCGATCACGCAGGAGGTGGTCTTTGGTTCCCCGGATAACTTCCGAAGCGAAGAGCTAATCTTCGATGTTGTCCCCTTCCGCAGCGGCTACCACGCACTGCTAGGACGAACCGTGTTTGCTAGATTCAACGTGGTGCCACATTATGCTTATATTAAGCTCAAGATTCTCGGTCCATGCGGTGTCATTATAGTAAATGGAAACACGGAACGTTCCCTCCGTACAGAGGAGCATACCGCAGCCCTAGCAGCAGAAGTACAGAGCGGCCTTCTCAAGTGGCACCATAATCCGGCCGCCAAGCCCCTGGACATCGTTAAGAATGTCCGGACTACACTGCAACAGGGTAGCTTGGTTTGTCAAGAGCTGGATTAGTAAATTCGGCCTTCGTCCCAGCCCCGATGAGGAAATGGCATCTGTACCGCGCGTACATAACTACGCACTCAAAACCCCATGGGTACTAACGGAGGCATAACTCGCTGGCGATCCACAGTGCGGCTTGACCGACCCTGGGATTCGCACACATTTATTTTTTCTTTTTATTACGGGTTTTTCTCTTTTCAAGGTTTATGCGGACAACCCGTTTGCAGAACACACCAAGGAGGCAAGGAGCTTTGGCATACAAGGGAATCCCCAGGTGGTCTGTATTAAACGATTGCGATACTTGTTTTACATACCCGCACGCAGCTCGCCCTTGGTTGCAGCATGTTAAATAGTTTTACTTGCTTATCGCATTACTTGCTCAAAGTACGCCTCGACGTACTAATTACATCACAATGGTGAATAAATGGTGGGATCAGCTTATTACTTAATTTTCTTGTTTCCTCACCTTTGTATATATTACTTATTGCACACGTACACCATGGTACGTATTACTGCACCAGGGGCTTCATTGCACTCCGCATTACGGCAATAAAAGTCCGAACACTTTTCCAGTATAGTTCGGCACCCCGAACACTTTTCCAGTATAACACTTTTCATGTCTTTGGTCAATAGTTGGGTTGCCCGGCTCCTATGCTTACTACCTTACGTTCCGCTATATCGGCTAGGGTAGTAAAGGGAGAACTACTACGATTGTGTCCCGCTTCTTCCGGATGAGCACCTCAGTAGAGAAAGCTGAAAACTGACTGTCATGATGCGGCGAGATCTGGTCAGCTGTTCGAGAGGTTCCAAATTGTTAGAGATTTTTTTCGCTTCTTGTGAAGAATCGGTTCCTCCGATTAGGCGTGTACAACGCCCCTAGTTCGACCTTCCGAATACCAGGGGCTTCGCCAACTTTCTTAATTGTCAAACTCCTATGGCTAAGTGAGGGCGGTAAAGGCCGCATAGTCTGATTGCCTTGTTCGTTGCGCTAAACACCTCCTTTAAGGACCAGAATGTGGAGTAAAGAGTGTTTAGATTTATCCCGAACACCCCCGTACTATCTACGTGGGGGCAGAAGCCGACGACTGGTCAACCCTCAGATTTCATAAAAGGCAGCACAGGAGGTAAAATGTAAATCGCAAGCATTATAATACATAACATCATTGTTCCATATTACAGGATAGGATAATACAAATGTTCTCATGGGAATATGACATCCTTCAAACATTGCTCCGCCACAAGGAGGGACCCCTCCAGGACACCATCAAAATAGAGCTCGGGTCGATGATGCTCCTTGCCCTCCGGCGGCCCCTCGGTCATCAGCTTCTTGGCATCCAGCTTTGCCCAATGCGTCTTGACGCGGGCAAATGCCATACGCGCACCTTCAATGCAGACCGACCGCTTCACGGCTTCGAGCCGCGGACAGGCACTTACAAGCCGCTTAACAAGTCCGAAGTAGCTGCTAGGTATAGGCTCGACAGGCCACAGCCGGACTATCAGGTCCTTCATGGCTAGCTCTGTCGACCTGTGCAGCTCGACCAACTGCTTTAGCTGGTCGCTGAAGGGCAACCGATGTTCGGGTCCAAGATATTGGGACCAGAATAGCTTCTCCGTAGACATCCCTTCTTCGGCTCTATAATGCTCGGCAGCATCTAATATACTGCGCGGCAAATCCGTAAACGCCCCTGGAAAACCCAAATTCGGATAAGTACAAGGAACATTTCTTCTACATACTTGCCTTGCATAGTGAAAGAATTACCCGTCGCAATCTCCTTGGCTGCCTGAATTTCCTGGAGGGCATTCTGGGCTTCGGCTCGTGCATCCTGTGCGCTCTGGCGGGCCTTCGCTAGTTCGGACTCTTGCGCCTTACAACCCCGCTCCAAGGACTCAAATCTCTCGATCGCGCCCTGGAGCTATTGCTGCGCCTCGCCAACCTGGGCCTCGAGCTTCTCGCACGCGGCGCGTTCCTTGGCTGCTTTGTCCTCGGCCTCGGCTAATGCCTTCTTGAGGGCTGCCACCTCGGTCGTGGCCCCTAATAAAGTTTATGACACCTCAGTTCGGACGGACTATTCATTTTTTCTTAAAACATACCCGCAGGTTACTGCATACCTTGGCTATCCTCCGGCTGCTTCTTCATGATGCCAAGCTCTTCCTCGGCCCACTCTAGTTTCCGCTTCAGTCCGGAGACCTCCGCAGCATGAGCGGTGGTAGCCTGCAGCGATACCTTCTTATCCACACAGACAACTTATGTTAGACTCCTGCGATATTTCTTCTCGATCGTCTGTTCGCCGGGGCTACTATCTATACTGTGATATTCTTTCTACAAACGCATTACTTACCTCAAAGCCCGATAGAAGGGTAGTGTAGGCTTCGGTCAATCCACTTTTTACGAACTAGACCATCTCTATTACCGTGCCCATAAGGGCGCGGTGTACATCCACAATAGAGGCGCCTTGTAGCGCCTACGGTATATTATCTGGTGCCTCTGGTTGGATAGAGGTCACCGGTGGAACAGGCACATTCCCTCCCATTGGGGAATGCCGTTCGCTGGACTCTGGAGCCACATAGATCTCCGAAATGTCCGGCTCAGGTCCGAAGGGAACTCGGCCCCCGTCACCAGTCCCCATAGGGGATTTTCCCCCATGTGTCCGGCGACTGAGGAATCGTCCTGGGGCACCACCCCGACGATCTCCGGAAGCCCCCTGGTCGGGGAAGGTCTTTTGCGACACCACCTCGTCATCACCCTTGGGAGAGACGGAATGAGCAGGTGGTGGAGACATGCTAGCCATCTCCTTTGAGTCTAGCGACCCCTCTGTCGAGGATCGCGGGGAGCCATCGCGTGCTGGACTGCAATAACAAGGTTTAAGGTATATCAATATTACAAACCGGGAAGGCCAGACATTTTCGGATTCTGGTACTTACGAGGCGGCCCGAGGCTTGGTCCGGTGAGGTCGCTCCGGCCTGCTATCAATATCCCACACGGAGTTGTCCGCGAGGAAGCCTCTAACCCTCTTAGGCGCTTTTGCCTCCAGATTTGTGGGGGGCGCTCTCTTCTTCCTCCCCACTTCAGGTGGGGAGTCGCTTTCTTCTTCCTCTTCGTCATCATCGTCACTGGACGAAGAGGAAGTCTCGTCTTCGGACATCACATCCGGAGCGCCTTTTTGGTGAGGGCCCTTCTTGGCCCCTTTGGCCGCTTACTTGGCCGTCTTTTCTCGCACCTCATAAGGTGCTGGAAAAAGCATTTTCGTCAGTAATGGGAATTCTTGGTCTTCGGGCAGCGGAGCCGGATAGTTAATCCCCTCAGCTATCTTCATCCAGGCCTGAAAACACGGGTAGGAAAGCTTAGGCTTTTTCTCAAAATATGCTAGTAAAGGGTATGCCTTGAAAAATTTAAAAGAACTTACCGGGTTATCTTGGCATTTTAAGCTAAGCCCGCAATCTTCGGTCGTGGGCGGTGGCGTCTCGCCGGCCTTGAAGAGCACTTTCTAGATTTCTTCGTGCGTCGTGCCGAAGAGATCTAGTAGCGTCTGGTGCTTGGACGGATCATACTCCCACAGATAGGAAGTCCGGCGTTGGCACGGAAGGACCCGATGAATGAGCATGACCTGGACCATGTTGACAAGCTTGATCTTCCTATCTATCATGTTCTGGACGCACGTCTGGAGCCCAGTCAGCTCATTTAAGGGACCCCAGGTTAGGCCCCTCTCTTGCCAGGAGGTGAACCGCATCGGGATTCCAGATCGGAATTCGAGGGCCGCCACCCAGTTGGCGTCACGCGGCTCGGTGATATAGAACCACCCAACTATCACCCTTTCACCATCTCTGCGAATGAGCCTTCGGGCCAGGTGACGTTGGGCATCTTGCCCACCATGGCGCCTCCGCACTCTGCTTGTTGGCTGCTCACCACCTTCGGCTTCACATTGAAGGTCTTCAGCCATAGGCCGAAATGGGGCGGGATGCGGAGAAAGGCCTCGCACACGACAATGAATGCCGTGATGTTGAGGATGAAGTTGGGGGGTCATGGAAGTCTAGCCCATAGTAAAACATCAGTCCACGGACGAAGGGGTGAAGAGGGAAGCCCAGCCCGCGAATGAAATGTCTGAGAAACACAACCCTCTCGTGGGGATCTGGAGTAGGGACGATCTATCCCTTGGCCAGGAGTCAGTGAGCGATCTCCTTGGCCATATATCCGGCCTCCCGGAGTGCCTTGATATCCCTCTTCTTGACGGAGGAGGCCATCCACTTACCCCCAGCTCCGAATCCAGACATCTTTGGAGTGCTTTCTCAGACGAGGGAAAAGCTAAAAGCTTGGGCGCTAGAGCTCATGGACGGAAGGACTGATGAGGAGCCGAGGTGTGGGGAAGAAAGGGAATCCTTATCCCCTTATAAAGGCCATGAATATCAAGCGTCTCCCCACTCGCCTTAAACTCGCCTATTACCAAGGGCCGTGCAAACGGCACGGTTGGGTCACCCACGCCCGTATTGATGAGAATCCTGTAATAAGGGGACATGATCTCTGCTTCGGCAAGACGTGCCAATGGCAACCGTGTCTCAAAATGTGGAGCGACAGACAAAAAACGATTCGAAATTATGACTGGACAGATGTGATGTCATATTGTAAAAAGCTGTCAGCAGATTAGACTCGTGTAAAAATATATTCTCTCTGCGGTTATGCATGGTATGTGTGACAGGTCTGGATACTATCATCACATCCGAAGACTATCTTGAAGTTCGGATAGAAGGGAACCCGCCTTGCAATGTCGAAGACAATCTGCACGCCGGACTCCTCGTCATTGGAGCCAAGTTAAGGGGCTACTGAGGGAGTCCTGGACTAAGGGGTCCTCGGGCGTCCAGCCTGTTATCCATGGGCTGTGAAGACATGAAGGCCGAAGACTATACTTGTGTCTGGATTGGACTCTCATTGGCATGGAAGGCAAGCTTGGTGACCGACTATGAAGATTCCTTCTTATGTAACCGACTCTATGTAACCCTAGATCCCCCCCCCCCCCGGTGTCTATACAAACCGGAGGGGTTAGTCCAGAAAGGATATACTCATTACCATAGTCATACAGGCTAGGCTTCTAGGGTTTAGCCATTACGATCTCGTGGTAGATCAACTCTTGTAAGACTCATATTCATCAAGATCAATCAAGCAGGAAGTAGGGTATTACCTCCATAGAGAGGGCCCGAACCTGGGTAAAACATCGTGTCCCCCGCCTCCTGTTACCATCGATCCTAGACGCACAGTTCAGGACCCCCTACCCGAGATCCGCCAGTTTTGACACCGACGACTACCCATAGATTCATCAAAATAAGCAAACAACACATAGAAAACAGAATCTGTCAAAAACAGAACAGTTTGTAGTAATCTATAACTCTCGAATACTTCTGTAACTCCAAAAATTCTGAAAAATTAGGAAAACCTAATCAATTTGTTTATTAATCTTCTTCAAAAATAATAAGTATTTTATCGTGCTTATCTTAAAAACTAGAATTTTTTCCTGAGCGCAAAAGTTTTTGTTTTTCAGCAAGATCAAATCAACTATCACTGTAAGCCATCCAAAGGTCTTACTTGGCACAAACACTAATTAAAACATGAAACCAGATCTAACCAGAGGCTAGATGAATTATTCAAAGCAAAACAGGAACAAAAAGCAAATAACAAAAATAAAATTGGGTTGCCTCCCAACAAGCGATATTGTTTAATGCCCTTAGCTAGGCATAAAAACACAAATAGATCTAAGTATTGTCATCTTCGGTATGCAATCCATATGTAGCTCTCATAATAGATTCATATGGAAATTTAATTTTCTTTCTTGGAAACTGTTCCATGCCCTTCCATAACGGAAATTGAAATGTAATGTTTCCTTCTTTTATATCAATAATTGCACCAATCATTCTAAGGAAAGGTCTACCAAAAATAATAGGACATGTAGGATTACAATCAATATCAAGAACAATGAAATCTAAGGGAACATAATTCCTATTTGCAATAATAAAAACATCATTAATCCTTCCCATAGGTTTCTTAATAGTGGAATCCGTGAGATGCAAATTTAAAGAACGATCATCAAATTCACGGAAACCCAGCACGTCACATAAAGTTTTTGGAATCGTGGGAACGCTAGCACCCAAATCACACAAAGCATGGCATCAATGATAGTAGGTTCCCACTCATCATAAAGTTTTCTAGAAATAGAAACTTCCAATTCAATCTTTTCTTCAAAAGATTGCATCACAGCATCAACGATATGTTTAGTAAAAGCTTTGTTTTGATTATAAGCATGAGGAGAATTCAACATGGATTGCAACAAGGAAATAAAATCTATTAAATAAGAATTATCATAATTAAATTCCTTGAAATCCAAAAGAGTGGGTTCATTGCTACTTAAAATTTTGACCTCTCAAATCCCACTTTTAGCAATTTTTGCATCAAGATCTAAAAACTCTGAATCATTGGGACGCCTTTTAACTGAAGTTGAGTCATCTCCAGTCCCATCTTTATCAAGATTTATATTGGAAAACAAAGATTCAATAGGAGTCACAGCAATCACTTTAAGATCTTCATCATTATTTTCACAGAAACTAGAAGAACACGTTTTTACAAACCAATCTCGTTTAGCACGCATTTAGCGGTTCTTTCTTTGCACTCATCAATGGAAATTCTCATAGCCTTGATAGACTCATTGATATCATGCTTGGGTGGCATAGAACTAAGTTTCAAATAATCAACATCAAGAGAAATTCTATCCACGTTCCAAGCCAAATCATCAATCTTAAGCAATTTTTCTTCAACCAAAGCATTAAAATTCTTTTGCGGACTCATAAATTCTTTAACACTATTCTCAAAATCAGAGGACATATTATTATAATTTCCATAAGAATTGTTGTAGTAATTACCATAATTATTAGAGGAATTACTAGGAAATGGCCTAGGATTAAAATTACCTCTATACGCGTTATTACCAAAATTGTTCCTACCAACAAAATTCACATCCATAGATTCATTATTATTTTCAATCAAAGTAGACAAAGGCATATCATTAGGATCAATATAAGCACTCTTGCTACCAAATAATTTCATAAGTTCATCCATCTTTCAGCTCAAAACATTAATCTCTTCAATCACATGCCCTTTTTTACTGGTGGAAGATCTTTCAGTATGCCATTGAGAATAATTAACCATAATATTATATAGGAGTTTAGTAGCTTCTCCTAAAGTAATTTCCATAAAAGTACCTCCTGTGGCCGAACCTAAAAGATTTCTAGAAGAAAATTTCAATTCGGCATAAATTTTTTGTATAATCATCCACAAATTCAAACCATGAGTAGGGCAATTTCGTATCATCAATTTCATTCCACTCCCAGGATTGTGCAACATGTTCATGATCAAGTTGCTTAAAATTCATAATATCATTCCTAAGGGAGATGATCTTAGTGGGAGGAAAATTCTTGGAAATAAAAGCATCTTTACACTTATTCCATGAATCAATACTATTTTTAGGCAAAGATGAAAAACAAGTTTTAGCATGATCTTGAAGTGAGAACGGAAATAGCTTCAATTTAACAATATCATTATCCACATCTTTTTTCTTTTGCATATCGCACAACTCAACAAAATTATTCATATGGGATGCGGCATCTTCACTAGGAAGGCCAGAAAATTGATCTTTCATAACAAGATTCAGCAAAGCGGCATTAATTTTATAAGATTCCACACTAGTGGCAGCAGCAATTGGAGTACTAATAAAATCATTGTTATTAGTGTTGGAAAATTCACACAATTTGGTATTCTTTTGAGCCATCGTGACAAACCAAGCAATCCAACACACGAGCACACAAAAAGCAAATGAATAAGACGAATGGAAGAGGGGTGAAGAAAAGGCAAATCTTTTTGAAAATCGTTTTAGAAGTAGGGGAGAGGTAAATGAGAGGTGAATGGTGAATAATGTAATGCAAGATATGAGAGTTTATGATGGTTACTTGGTATGTCTTGACTAGACTTGGCGTAGATCTCCCCGGCAACGGCGCCAGAAATTCTTCCTGCTACTTCTTGAGCTTGCGTTGGTTTTTCCATTGAAGAGGAAAGAGTGATGCAGCAAAGTAGAGATAATTATTTCCCTCAGTTTGAGAACCAGGGTATCAATCCAGTAGGAGACAACGCACAAATCACCTAATACATGCACAAACAATGAAACAACTTGCACCCAACTGGGTGGGGAAATGTTGTGCCTGAGCAGGATCAGGTTTCTATTGTCATTGATCAGTCGGAGGGCTCTGGATCTGTGGAACAGCAAGTGGAGATTCAGTTTGAGGAGCAAAATCAATTGCAGCCGGTTCAGCAGATGCAGAACAATGTGCAGCAGGTTGTTGAGGAAAATCCTTTGGCAATTGTTCCTTATCAACCTCATGTCGTTCAGCAGCACCAGATATTCATTGGCATGGCAAGGATTGTGGCTGGGCCACCTCTTCCTCCAGAGATGATCTGGAAGAGATCTTTTGAAAATCTGTTACCTGAATTTACTGTCAAGGAGGTGCCTTGTCCTATCTTCTTCAAGCCACTTGGGACTGTGACATACTCCAAGCGCACATGGACAATTGCTTTTGATGATTCACAGAGGATGTCTTCTTTGGTGCCCCGCTTGCCCAGTAATCTTACACTCAGGAAGCCTATGGTGGCCAAACGACCAGTTGCCAGAGCTCTTTTTAGAAGTGCTTCTGATGAGGTTCTCAGTGCTAATGATAATGCAGTGTCTGATTTTGCTGGGACTGGAGAAATGCACCCTGAAGATGTTGTGGCTGGCAGCATGGAGGAGAACTCCTCTTCTTCTGTGCAGGCCAATGACACGAAACAGACATGAAGAAGGAAGACTGTGGCCCCTTTAGTGGATACTTCTATATGGCGATGTACAAGAAGCACGACAAAACTGGATGGGTTCAAATCAATGAATTTTGAGCAGCTTTCCCTCCAGCCCACCAAAAGGCATCCTCGGTCCAAGCCCATACAAGCGAAGGCCCAGCCCACCCCTGACGACGCAGGTGATGCTGGCAAGTCTGAAGATGCCCCTCCACCCACGCCTCTCAGCGTGCTACAAGCAATTGGAGCGGAGCTGGAGATTGACCCCAACCTGCTATCCAAGGAGAAGCTTAAGACTAATCCCAAGGACTCCTCCTCCTCCAGTGGTGTTTAAATGTTGCAGTTTAAAACTTTAGCTAGGTGTAGCAAGCCTTTTAAATTCGCTGTCGTCTATGTCGTTCTAAACTTTATGCTGCGCGGTCTGAACTGGATGCATTTTGTTTCTTATGGTGTGGGATGTATGACATTGTATGTCATGCAGTCGTTGATACTTCGCTTTTGGTTATCTCATGAATCAAAGGTCTATGCGTAATTGGAAGGTGCTCTGTTGGAATTTTCGTGGTCTAAATTCTGAAACACGACAGCGCTCTATTAGAGAGAAAATTTCTGAAAGTCAGTGTGCGGTTGCTTGTTTGCAAGAAACTAAGTTGTCAGATTGCCCTCATTCATTAATTAAGAGCATTTGTCCTATGGGTTTTGATCAGTTCATTGAATAACCCTCAAGAGGAGCCTCGGGTGGTATTCTGACAGTATGACGTTCAGATGTTTTTAAGGGTGCATTAGTGGAAGTAAAGCCTTTTGGTATGATCATCAGTTTCAATTCTGTGCATAATAACGACCAGTGGTTTTTAGTCAATGTATATGGGCCTTGTCAGGGTGTATTGAGGGATGAGTTTGTTAACTGGTTGTATAACCTTCAAGTGGAACCGGAACAAAAATGGTTGTTACTGGGAGATTTTAATTTTATCAGGTCCATGGACAATCGTAATCTTCAGGGAGAGGATGTTAATGATATTTTTCTCTTTAATGAGATCATTGGCCATTTAGGACTGCTAGAACTTCCTTTAAAAGGTAGAAGGTTTACCTGGTCAAACATGCAGGATGTCCCACTCCTCGAGCAATTGGACTGGTTTTTTACTTCTGCAAGTTGGATAACTCAATATCCTATGACACAAGTTACACCTCTTGCTAGAACTGCGTCTGATCATGTTCCTTGTGTACTTTCTATCTGCACCACAATTCCTAAAGCACATATCTTTAGATTTGAAAACTATTGGGTGCATCAACCTGGCTTCATGGACTGTGTGAGGGAAGTTTGGAACAAAACTTCACATAAGACTCATATATCTGCAGTTATTATGGACAAATTGAAATCCTTGAGGTTTGCACTCAAGAAATGGCAGAAGGAGCTCTCACACATTAAATCTTTGATTGAAAAGTGCAATTGGATAATTCTATGGCTGGATGATTTGGAGGACCGGAGGCCCCTATCCATACCTGAACACAACTTCAGGAAGATATGTAAGATACATCATGAACACCTTCTACATTTGCAGTTTTTATACTGGAAGAAAAGGTGTACTATCAGATATATCAAGGTGGGAGTGGAAAATTCAAAATTCTTCCATGCAATGCCAACAGAGAGGTATAGGAAGAATTCTATTGCTAGTCTTCAACTGTATGATGGAACAGTTTCTTCAGATCATGGGGAAATAGCTAAGGAATTTTTGGTTGCTTTCAAGGGCAGAATGGGAACTGTTAAACCAATATTGTTGGGTAATGAAATACTTTCACTCATCCCAAGAGTGCAAGGTCTTGAGGTGCTCACACAACCTTTTTAGCTGCAAGAGATTGAAAAGGTCATAAAAGAAATGCCCATTGATAAAGCACTAGGGCCGGATGGTTTTAATGGTCTGTTCATGAAGAGATGCTGGTCAATCATTTCCAGTGATTTTATTTGTTTGGTAAATGAGTTTCATGCTGGAACTGCTCTTTTGGAAAACCTCAATGAAGCTTTCATTACTTTAATCCCAAAAAAGCAAACACCTGAGGGTGTTGGCGATTTTAGGCCAATCTCTTTGACAAGTGTGGGACTAAAGTTTCTGACTAAACTGGCAGCTAACAGGTTTCAGGAGGAAATCACCAATTGTGTTCATAAAAATCAGTATGGCTTCATTAAATCAAGAACAATTTAGGACTATATTGCTTGGACGTTTGAGTATATTCATCAATGCAATCATTCCAAGAAGCCGATCCTATTGCTCAAGCTTGACTTTGAAAAAGCTTTTGACTCTATTCAGCATGAGGCAATTTTGAAAATCCTTGTAGCAAAAGGTTTTGATAGCAAATGGATTAAATGGGTTCAGCAGCTATTATCTTCTGCAACCTCCTCTATCATGTTAAATGGTGTGCCTGGAAATCATTTCAAGTGCAAATGTGGTGTCAAGCAAGGAGATCCTATCTCTCATTTGCTTTTTGTGATTGCCGCTGATCTTCTTCAAACCATGATCAATGATCTTTTATGTAGGGACCTGCTTACCTTGCCATTGCCAACACATGATCCTGATTATCCAGTTGTACAATATGCAGATGATACCTTGTTGTTTGTAAATGCTAACTCAACTCAGCTGGAGGTCCTCAAGTCAGTGCTCAACTCCTTTTCCTTGGCAACTGGACTGCAAATCAACTCCCATAAGTCTTCAATGTATCCAATCAATTTGGAAGCTTCTGTTGCCTCTACACTTGCTGCTCAGTTTGGGTGCCAGCTTGGTTCTATGCCCTTCACTTATTTGGGACTTCCTGTTGGAACCACTCGACCCAAAATTGTTGATTTGATACCTTTGGTGGACTTCACGGAAAGAAGGCTAACTGCTAGTTCCTGGTTTTTACCACAAGGCAGTAGGTTGCAGCTGGTAAATTCAGTGATATCTTCACTCCCTATATTCTTCCTTTGCAGTCTATCCCTTCCACAAGGCATTCTAAAGCAGTTAGAAAGGATTCAAAGACAGTGCCTTTGGAGGAAATATGGTCAGGAGAAGGGACACTCTTTGGCTGCTTGGCCCCTTGTCTACAGGCCTAAGGTGAAAGGGGGGCTTGGAATTCTGAATTTGGGACTGCAGAATGATGCACTGCTCCTTAAATACCTCAATAAATTCTATAACAAAGCAGATGTGCCATGGGTTAGTTTGGTGTGGGACTCATATTACTTTCAGAGAACTCCTCATGACACTATTCTTTGTGGATCATTCTGGTGGAGGGACATTTGCAAATTAATGGAGAAGTTTCGGGCTGTTACTTCTGTCACTGTTGGAAAGGGGGATTCTGTTCTATTTTGGTCTGATCATTGGGAGATTGGCTAGTCTTGCATTCCTCTGCAAGAAAGGTTTCCAAGGCTTTTTTCTTTTTGCCTACAGAAGAACCTTTCTGTCATGGAAGTGGTACAGGCAGGAAATTTGCAACAAATGTTTTCTTTACCTTTGTCTCAACTGGCTTTTAGGGAGTTCAATCAGCTATCAAGCTTGTTATCTGCGACTTCATTCAACACTGATTGTAATGATATCTGGGCTTGGAGGCACGGGAAGAAGGGGGAGTACTCGGCCAAAAAGTACTATGACTTTTTCCATCATCATGTTCTTGCCAATCCTATTCTTAGCTGGGTTTGGAAAAGTTGTTGTACCATGACAATTAAAATGTTTGCCTGGCTGGTCATTATGGACAGAGTTAACACCAAGCATATGATCCAACGACGCCATTGGAGAATTGATGATGGACCTGGTTGTGTCCTATGCCCGACTGGAGTACTTGAGGATAGGAACCATCTGTTCTTCCAATGTAACTTCAGTATGAGAATCTGGAACTATCTGCAAGTTTCCTGGATGGATAGCAATGATATGGTGCAAATTGCATTGCATGCAAGGAAGGAGTTTCAAAAGCCCTTTTTCTCAGAGGTGGTTTTTCTTGCATGGTGGAATATTTTGAAAGTTAGGAATGATAGGGCTTTTAGGCATGTCAACCCAACTTTTAGGCAGTGGAGAAATGGATTTATTCATGACATTACTCTTCTTTCACACCGAATCAAGACCAAGTACAAGGAAGCCCTGCTAAAATGGATTGATTTCTTGCCTCCTTGAGGGCCATCTTTTGCACCCTCTTCCTCTCCTAGCTGTACATGGTAGTGCTTTTGCCTTTCTTTTCTTAGTCTTCTTTAGCCTTTCTAGTATAGCTTTTCTTTTCTTTGTTCCTCCTCTTGAGGAACTTTGTACTTTGTACTTGTTATCTTTCTTCTTTCAATAAAATGCTGTGGGGTGTAAGCCCTGCAGTCTTCCAGGTCAAAAAAACTTGCACCCAACGTGATAAAGGGGTTGTCAATCCCTTCACGGTTACTTGCAAAAGTGAGATCTGATAGAGATAGATAAACAATAAAGTAAATATTTGTGGTATTTTGGGTTTATAGATCGGAAATTAAAATATTGCAAATTAGTAGATCGGAAACTAATATGATGGAAAATATACCCAGGGGCCATAGGTTTCACTATAGGCTTCTCTCGTGATAGCAAATAATACGGTGGGTGAACAAATTACTGTCGAGCAATTGATAGAAAAGTGCAAAGTTATGACAATATCTAAGGCAATGATCATGAACATAGGCATCATGTTCGTGTCAAGTAGACCGAAATGATTCTGCATCTACTACTATTACTCCACACATCGACCGACTCCTGCCTGCATCTAGAGTATTAAGTTCATGAAGAACAGAGTAACGCATTAAGTAAGATAACATGATGTAGAGGAATAAACTCAAGCAATATGATGTAAGCCCCATCTTTTTATCCTCGATGGCAACAATAGAATACGTGCCTTGCTACCCCTATTATCACTGGGAAAGGACACCGCAAGATTGAACCCAAAGCTAATCACTTCTCCCATTGCAAGAAAAACCAATCTAGTTGGCCAAACCAAACCGATAGTTCGAAGAGAATTACAAAGATTTCAAATCATGCATAAAAGAATTCAGAGAAGATTCAAAAAAATATTCATAGATAAGCTGATCATAAATCCACAATTCATCGGATCTCGACAAACACACCACAAAAGAAGATTACATCGGATAGATCTCCAAGAACATCGATGTCGGTGTACAAAAATGGGGACGCATCTTTGTACCCCTTTTCCTGTGCACGGGCAGTCAGAGCCGCACCTGCAGCCACACCAAGCAGAACGAGGGAGGTGAGCCAAGGTAAGATCGAAACCCAAGAAAATCAAAGCAACGCCAAGGCCAAGACCACAAAGAGCAGAGGGACGAAGCAGGTTCCCCCGGTAAGACCCTTGTCGGGTGGCCTCAGCGGCCCCGACAAGACTCTTGCCGGGACAGCTCGCCTCACGCCAACAGAGCGAGCCACCCTTGAGCCCACGGCCCCCAGTATCATCATCAGCATGGGGCCAGGGCTAGGGAAGGCACCCCTGTGGTGGCATGCGGATCTTTGTGAAGACATATTCAAGATCAGATTAGAAGACGACAATCCTCAGCAAGATCCCTGCCAAGGAAGGCCACCAGACCCCCGGCAAGATCCTTGCCGGGGACGACAACACGCCATGGCGAGACCCTTGCTGGGCCATCCGGCAAGGCCCTCGCCAAAGACGTCGGCAAGACCACTGACAAGCCCACGTCAACCAAGTTCCCACCACCGTTCACATGCAGCTGCCAGCCCAACCAGCTGGGCGGGCACCTGCGTGGCAACATGCTGCTCCCAGGCCAACTCATCAAGTGCCCGTGTGACAGCATGCAGATCTTCGTGAAGGCTCCACCACTGCGCCAACTCAGGTGCCTGCATGCCTACATGGCACTGCACGCATCCCTGTCCGTGGCGCGTGTCGAAGCGAGGAGGAGCGGCGACGGACGGGATGGGCCTCACCCCCGTCCCCAATAAAGCAAGAGGACACCTAAGCGGTGCATTAAATGCACTTTGTCCTATAATACGAGGGATAACCTCGTGCCACTGTAGACCTTTCCACCTCATGTGTGCCACTATGGCAACCCCTTTTTCGTATACAAGGAGGCCCAAGGCGACAAGGAGAGGGATTCGGCTCTTTGGAACCACACGCTGACCACAGCTAGTTCGAGAGCTCAAGAACTCTCAAAAATACACCCACCAAAGTAGGACTAGGGTTTTACGCATCCTTGCGGCCCGAACCTGGGTAAACGATCCTCGAGCTATCTACTAGCCCTGCTCTCCTCGCAACCCTGCGCCCCGCCCACCGTAGTGGGGATTCTTGTGATCCCATAGGTGTCGTTTCACACCGACATCTTTTGGCGCGCCAGGTAGGGGGCAAAATTGTGAGAATCTGGTCTAGTAGTTAGCCTAGCAGTTCTTCGTCGCCATGGCCGCTAAGAAGAAGACAGCCATGGTGGTCGATCCATTGGGAGCCGAGCAACCCGTGCCAGTGCGGACGAGCAGCGGACCGGTCGCATACAGGACCCGGGCCGTGGCCCACGAGCACCAGCATCGCCCAGGCAGTCAGAGCCTGGCGAGCGGCGTCGTTCGCGCGCCAGACGACCGGCTACACATTGCCGGATCCAAGGACGGAGCTGGGCCCCCCGCAGGCGGTGCGGGGCCCTCCAAGGGCGTCGCTATGCCGACTCCGGGTGGCGCGGCAACCTCCGGGACGCCTACACTGACGACCACCGCGCGTTCTACCCATGGTGTGTGCGTCGAGCAGCGTCACCACAATGGTGACCCTGGGCACCGCTGTGGGAAGAGCCCTGTGCGTCATCGACAAAATGAGGGGGGTCAGCACGCTCGCCGAAGCGCTGGGGAAAATGGCACGCAGCCGCCGGGTCGTGACGGAGCTCCGTCTAACGTAGTTAGAAGTCGAAGCGCACCGCGATCCACGCAGCTGTCGCCACCGCCCATGCCAGCAGAAGCTTTGGCACGCGCAAAGCTGCTCCTCGACTTCCTTCCTGCTGCGGAGAAGCTCGACTAGTGGAGGGCCACCATCCGGAGCCTCGTCGCCGTCGCAAAGAAAGACGATCCGCGACCAACGGGGCCCTCGGGCCGGCGCTCCATCGAGCCACCACATGCTGGCATTGGGAGGACCAGGGGACCTGCGGCCATCGTGCACTCTCCTCCTCCTCGCCAGCCGCCGCGGACATCAGCCCGTCGTGACGACGCTTGTCACAACATCTCCATAGTGTCGTCCGACCCACGGACCCTCCGCGACCAGCGCCAGGTCCTTCGGGAGCGAGCTCACGAAGACGCTCGAACCACCGTCGAGCGCCGGTGTGAAATGCGCCGCCAGTCAGACAAGCGGGCGGGACCCGCTATGGACCACATGGCACCGGGGGCCTCGGCGGCCTACCTTACAAGGTGGGCTGCCCGGCTTTTACCCGTGAGTTGAGGCAGTTCCAGTGGCCGTCCCACCGCACGTTCAAGCCCGACATCGGCGAGAAGTACACCGGCAAGACCCATCCATCCGAGTTCCTCAGCATCTACACCATCACGATGCAGGCCGCTGGGGCTCGCGACGACAAAGTGCTTGCCTATTTCCCGTTGGCGCTCAAGCTCAATGTGATGTCTTGGTTGATGCACTTGCCTGTCGATTCCATTTCTTCCTGGTCAGATCTGTGCCATGAGTTCGTTGGCGCCTTCACAGGAGGCCACCAAGCTCATGGCCAGGCCAGTGATCTGCATATCATTCCCCAGAAGGAAGGGGAGACCCTGTGCAACTACATCTAGAGATTCAGCCGGGTGCAATACAACATCCCCGACGTTCATCCCGCCACTGTGATTAGCGCGTTCCACCAGAATGTACACAATAGCAAAATGCGCGAGGAGCTGGCGATGACCAAGGTTTAGGATGTAGCCGAGCTCTACGTTCTGGCTGATAGGTGCGCCTGGGCTGAAGAGGGAAGGAAGTACCCTGGCAAAGACGCCGGCGTGGAAACCGACTCTACCGATGAAGACGTCGCCACTCCGACGAAGAAGAGCCAGCGTCGCAACCAGAAACGCAAAGGCAAGGCCGAGCTTGCCATTGAGGGATCTGACGACACCAGTGCCGGCAAGAAGGTCAAGGCAGACACCCCCGGCAAGGAGATTGCCGGGTGCACTGCCTGCCAGGCGCTGGCGGCTACCGACAAGCCAGGAAGCTCCGGCAAGCAATACTGCAAGATCAACCGCACTAAGGGCCACGACCTCCAGAACTGCCGACAAGTCAAGCTGCTTGCTGAGAAGCAAAAGGCTGAGTACGAAAGGCGGGACAAGGAGAAGGACCAGGACGGTGCTGAGAGATCCGGCAAGAAGCGTGGCGGCCAAGGAGGCTGCACCGGTAAGGACAACCAGCAAGAGAAGCCCGCACGGGGCCGCAACAAGAAACAAGAAGACGACAACCATGACGAGGACGACGAGTCTAGTGAGCAAGGGTTCCAGAAGGCTAGGGAGGCCATGTGCGTCGATGGCGGCGCCTCACTGCATACCTCTCGCCGCCAGCTCAAGCAGTGGGCGTGAGAGATTACAGCAGCAGAGCTGTCGTTCGACGCTCAGAAGCCGCTGAAGTGGTCCAGCACGCCCCTCATCTTTGACGCCGAGGACCACCCTGACCGCACTACCACGGTCGGGTGTTTGCCATTGTTGGTCTTGCCAACAATACGTAACCTCAGGGTGAACAAGATGTTGGTTGACCGCAGGGCCGGCCTGAACCTGATCTCGCCTGTCGTGATCAAAAGTTTGCAAATCCCTGATGGAGACCTCGAGGAAACGGGCATGTTTCGAGGGGTCAATCCGGGGAGGAGCCAGCCGAAGGGAAAGGTCACACTGCCCATGACATTTGGAGGAGAGTTGAACTACAGGACGAAGAAGATCGTCTTCGATGTGGCCGAGATCCCCTTGCCCTACAACGGGATCCTCGGCCGCCTGGCATTAGCCAAGTTCATGGCAGCGTCACACTACGCCTACAACATGCTAAAGATGCCCGGGCCGTTGACCATCATCTCCGTCCTTTCCGACAAGAAGGACGCGCTGATCTGCGCCGACCAGCTCTCCCATGAGGCAGTTGCAGGAGCTGCCATCAAGGCACTTGCTCCTGCCGCTGACGGCCCGGGAGGGAAAAAGGAGCCCGGCAAGACCTCTCGCACCTACTCCGGCAAGCGCACCTCCTCGGAGTGTTTTGCTACCATTGAGGACGTGCCAGAGAGCTCTACCGACAAGAACAAGAGATCCAGAGCCGAGCCGCCGCAGACCAAGAAGGTGCCCGTCGGGGAGGATAGCATGGGAGGGGCCTTAATCATAAGCTCCACCCTCGACAGCAAATAGGAAGGCGCGTTTGTCACCTTCCTGCGGGCAAATGTCGACGTGTTTGCATGGCAAGCGTCTGACATCCCCGGTGTTCCCAGGGAGGTGATTGAGCACCACCTAGCTGTCTGTCCCCACGTGCGGCTCGTCAAGCAGAAGGTTAGAAAGCAGGCTCTAGAAAGGCAGGAGTTCATCACAGAGGAGATCAGGAAGTTGGAAGCGACAAGTTTGGTGAGAGGGGTGATCCACCCGACGTGGTTGGCCAATCCAGTAGTGGTGCGCAAGGCGAATGGGAAGTGGAGGCTGTGTATTAATTACACAGATATTAATAAGGCTTGCCCTAAGGACCCCTTCCCGTTGCCGCACATCGACCAGATTGTTGACTCCACGGCCGGGTGTGATCTGTTATCATTCCTCGACGCCTACTCAGGCTACCACCAAATCTTCATGACAAGAAAAGATGAAGAGAAGACGGCATTCATCACCCCATGTGGTACGTATTGCTTTTTACAGATGCCTTTCGGGTTGAAGAGTGCCGGCTCAATGTTTGCAAGAGCGGTCAAAATTGGTTTCAAACCTCAGCTCCATAGAAATATGGAGGCCTACATGGATGACATAGTGGTCAAAACCAAAGACGGGCCCACTCTTGTGCAAGATCAGGAGGAGACATTTGCTAACCTGCACAAGATCAACCTCAAGCTGAACCCTGAGAAGTGCGTCTTCGGCATTCCGTCCGGCAAGCTTCTCAGATTATTTGTGTCGCAGTATGGGATCGAGGCAAACCCAGACAAGATCAAGGCTATTGAGCAGATCGAGGCGCCCAAGCGGACCAAGGATGTGTGTCGGCTCACCGGCTGCGTTGCCGCCATGAGTCGGTTCATCTCCAAGTCCGTCGAGCGCGCCCTTCCTTTCTTCAAAATCTTGAAGAAGGCAGGCCCAATAGAGTGGACACCAGAAGCCGAGGCAGCACTACAGGATCTGAAGAAGTACCTTTCCTCCATGCCGATACTAGTTGCGCCTAAACCACAAGAGTCATTGCTGCTGTATCTGGCGGCGATGAATCAAGTGGTCAGCGCCGCACTGGTGGCATAGAGGGAGGTCCACGAGGGGGCGGCAGTGGCGGCAGAACCAGCGGATGGCCAGCCAAAGATTCCCCCGGCAGGGCCTGGTGCCGGCAAGGCACGGCCCTCGGCGGAGTCTCATGCCACCAAGGCAATGCCCGCGCAGTCAAGTGAAGTGGTGCCAAAGAAGAAGATGGTGCAGCACCCGGTTTACTTTGTCAGCTCCCTCTTGCAGGGGGCTAGGTCGAGGTATTCCGGAGTGCAAAAATTGCTCTTCAGACTCCTTATGACCTCGAGGAAGCTGTGTCACTACTTCCAGGCCCATGAGATCACTGCCGTCACCCGCCTCCCGTTACAACGGATACTGCACAACCGGGACGCAACCGGAAGGATTGTGGAATGGGCCTTGGAGCTGTCAAGTTTCGGTTTAAAGTTTGAAAGTACCTCGACAATTCAGAGCAGAGTCTTGGTGGAATTCATTGCAGAATGGACCTCGACACCTGACGAAGAAATCTAGGAAACCACTCTCCCCGGCAAGGAAACAGATCGCGTCTGGATCATGTACTTTGATGGAGCTTTGTCACTTCAAGCCGCCGGTGCCGGTGTGCTACTCGCCGCACCCACCGGAGAACACCCCAAGTACGTGATCCAGACGCACTTCCCTAGGGAGATGTCCACCAACAACACTGCCGAGTACGAGGGATTGCTTGCCGGTCTCAGGATCGCGGCAGACCTCGGGGTTAAGAAGCTCATCGTCAGGGGCGACTCGCAGCTCGTTGTCAGGCAGGTCAACAAGGATTATCAGAGCCCATTGATGGAAGCCTACGTAGATGAGGTGAGGAAGCTGGAGGAACGCTTTGACGGTATCCAGGCGGAGCACGTCCCCCGAGCAGAGAACGACATCGCCGATTACCTATCAAAGCATGCCGCATTCAAGCTACCTGTGGAACCAGGTACCTTTTTGCTCCGGTTAACTCAACCATCTATTGAACCATCAGCGGGGCAGAACAAGTGGAGGAAATCAGGTCCCGGCAAGTACTTTCCTACCGAGCCCCGTGGGGCCGCCGGCAAGGGTGCTGCCGCGGACACTGAGCCTGCCCAAGAGCGACTGGCTTCGACAGGGCATCAAGCCCTGGCCGTAGAGATAGCCGCTCTCATGGCGGAAGAAATGCCTTTGGTCCTTGCCGTCGAGCCCCAGGCTCCGGCATGGGCGCAGCCTACCGTCCACTTCCTCCAAACAGGGGAGCTTCTAGAGGAGCAGGAAGAAGCAGAAAAAGTAGCCCGTCGGTCCGCCCTGTACCAGTTCATCGATGACGTCCTGTACCGGAGGAGGCCAAACGGTGTGAAACTCAAGTGCATTCCCCGGGAGGAAGGACTGGAGCTGTTGGCGGAGATACACGGAGGCATGTGTGGCTCCCACATAGGGTCAAGGGCCCTTGCCGGGAAGGCGTTCCGGCAAGGTTTCTTCTGGCCCACCGCCCTCCAGGATGCGACGGCACTAGTAACCAAGTGTGAAGCATGCCAGTTTGTAACGCCCACAATGCGGTTATATCTCCCACATGTCGAAGCACGACTTAGAGGCATAACCGCATTGTAAGCAATGTCGCAAGTGGGGTAAACTTCACACAACCCATGTAATGAATAAGACAAGAGGTACATAGTTGGCTTACAATCGCCACGTCACACAATGCATGAATAAAATTACATTCATCCAGATACAATCAAGGTCCGACTACGGAACCAAAATAAAGATAACCCCAAAAGCAACAATGTCCCCGACCGACCCAATTGGGCTCCACTACTGATCGTCTGGAAAGGAAACGTAGTATCATCCTGAGTCCTCATCAAACTCCCACTTGAGCTCAGTCAAATCTCCTAGAGCGATATCATCGGTCCCTGCATCTGGTTTTGGAAGTAATCTGTGAGTCACGGGGACTCAGCAATCTCACACCCTCGCGATCAAGACTATTTAAGCTTATAGGTAGGGTAAAAGGTATGAGGTGGAGCTGCAGCAAGCACTAGCATATTTGGTGGCTAACATACGCAAATGAGAGCGAGAAGAGAAGGCAAAGGCACGATCGATAAGCTATGATCAAGAAGTGATCCTAGAACAACCTACGTTCAAGCATAACACGAGACCGTGTTCTCTTCTCGGACTCCGCCGAAAAGTGACCATCACGGCCACACACTCTGTTGATTCATTTTAATTAAGTTAAGATTCAAGCTTTCTACAACCGGACATTAACAAATTCCCATCTGCCCATAACCGCCGGCACGGCTTTCGAAAGTTCAAATCCCTGCAGAGGTGTCCCAACTTAGCCCATCACAAGCTCTCACGGTCAATGAAGGATATTCCTTCTCCCCAAACAATCCAATCAGACTCGGAATCCCGGTTACAAGACATCTCGACAATGGTAAAACTAAACCAGCAAAGCCACCCGAATGTGCCGACAAATCCCGATAGGAGCTGCACATATCTCTTTCTCAGGGCACACCGGATTGTCCAAGGTTCCAGTAGGCCAGCCCAGAGTTGCCCCTTGTGGCCACCGGCACCTGACAGGTTGGACCAACACTCAGAGGAGCACTGGCCCGTGGGTTTAAAATAAAGATGAACCTTGAGTCCGCGGAACCCAAGGGAAAAGAGGCTAGGTGGCAAATGGTAAAACCAATGTTGGGCATTGCTGGAGGAGTTTTATTCAAGGCGAACTGTCAAGTGGTTCCCATTATAACCCAACCGTGTAAGGAACACAAAATCAAGGAACATAACACCGGTATGATGGAAACTAGGGCGGCAAGAGTGGAACAAAACACCAGGTGTCGGTGTCAAAACCGGCGGATCTCGGGTAGGGGGTCCCAAACTGTGCGTCTAAGGCAGATGGTAACAGGAGGGAGGGGACACGATGTTTTACCCAGGTTCGGGCCCTCTTGATGGAGGTAAACCCTACGTCCTGCTTGATTTATTCTTGATGATATGAGTATTACAAGAGTTGATCTACCACGAGACCGGAGAGGCTAAACCCTAGAAGCTAGCCTATGATATGATTGCATGTTGTCCTACGGACTAAAACCCTCCGGTTTATATAGACACCGGAGGGGGCTAGGGTTACACAAGGTCGGTGATAGATCACTCTTGTAATACTCAATTCTTTGGTACCATCAATCCCTTCACGGTTACTTGCAAAAGTGAGATCTGATAGAGATAGATAAACAATAAAGTAAATATTTGTGGTATTTTGGGTTTATAGATCGGAAATTAAAATATTGCAAATTAGTAGGTCGGAAACTAATATGATGGAAAATATACCCGGGGGCCATAGGTTTCACTATAGGCTTCTCTCATGATAGCAAATAATACGGTGGGTGAACAAATTACTATTGAGTAATTGATAGAAAAGTGCAAAGTTATGATGATATCTAAGGCAATGATCATGAACATAGGCATCATGTCCGTGTCAAGTAGACCGAAACGATTCTGCATCTACTACTATTACTCCACACATATGCGCGAGAATTAACCACGCTACGCTCCATAGTGGACAAGGACGACGTGATACTCGACAAGAGATCCAAGTCCACCTCTTTTAAACCAGCGGATGAAATAGTCAAATTCCAAGTCCACCCAACGGACCCTACAAAAACAGCCTCCATTGGGGCACAGTTAAACCCCGCTGTGGACGCTGCACTACGAGAGTTCCTGCGCGAGAATTGGAGAGGCTACTGTAATCGAACACTCTTGAAAGTAGTGTCGCAGCTTCCGGGATGCCATGAATACCGCATAGGCTATCTTTTGATAATGTGGGTATGTCACAGCCCTAGCTCTGGCCTTTGCTTGTCATTGCATATGCATCCATGCATCATCTTAAATTCCAGTAAATTGAATTGAGGGAATTCTCAACCCTCAGAAATCACCTCAGAAATAATCAACATTAAAAAAATCTCTTCAAACAAGCCCAAGAAAATGTTCCTGTTAATATCTGGAAATATTGGCAAGAGATAAAATTCAAACCAATATTTTTAGAATCTCAGGAATATTTATTTTTGGGCCCTTGAATTAATCCAACAAATATTTGAATTGGACTTATATTTATTATATAATAAATATGTGTTCAATAATTCTGGAAATTGTTGTGTGGTTTGGGTTAAAGACCACTTAGTTCGCACAACTATTTTCATGAAGTTTTGAAGTGGTTTAGTATTTTTGCTAAATCAGAAAACAAAGACAGAAATAGAAAACAGAAACAAATAAAAAAGGAAAGCAGAGAGAGAAGCCCACCTAGACCTTACCTGGCGGCCCAAGTGGCCGGCCCAGCCCACCTGGCCCCCTCCCCTGTCGTCTTCCTCCTTTGCCAGGAGGATGGGCGTGTGGCCGCCATGCGCGCACACGCGCCCCGGCCACCTCCTGCTTGCCGCTTCCCCGACCCCCTGGAGATGCCACGCACCTCCCTGGCGCCACATCCACTTCTCCCTCCCACGAACGAACACCACCATCGTCACCGCTCGCTGCCAACGCACCCACCGAGCTCGCCTGACCTCCCCACCGTATCCCTAGGCTCCATTGCGGCTCTGCACGTCGACGAGAAGAACAAAACAAGCCCCAGGAGCCCCTCAGCCTCGCCATCGCCGTCGTCCTCATCCTCGGGAGCCGACCACCGCCGTCGTCGATTCGCCGGACATAGGACATCCCCGAGCAAGCCGAACCCATCATCGTGATCACTGTGAGCTGCACCGTCGTTTCCCCCTAACCCCGCGGCCTAACGCTCGCTGTAGCGCCGTTTTCCATGATGCCCGAAGCACGCCGCCGCACGAGCTCATCGCCGACGAGGCTCGGGTGGCCAATCGGCCCCGTTCATATGCCCGATGGCTTTGTGAGAGCATGCAGAACGCGTAGGTGCTACCCGTTGATCCTCCCATGCATGGTGTCGTCGTTTTCATCGGCGCCCGAACTCCGGCGGCCGCAACCGAGCTCGCCGTCGTCGACTCCGGCCACCCTAGGCCCGGAGACCACCACCATCCGACGCGCCATCACGCCAGCTCTCCGTAGGGCAAAGGGCGCACCGAACGGTGCACTGTAGGCGAAACCCGAGCCACCCCGGTGCGTCTCCGCCGCGTTTTTGGTCGTCGCCGGCGGAACTCCGGCGAGCTAACGTGGCACACTTAGTTAACACTAATGACGCCATTAGCTGATCACTGTGCCACTGATGGATGGGCCCCACGCGCTAATTAACCCCGGAATTTATTCCCTGTTTAACTTAGACTAACCCATCGGGCCCACATGTCAGGTTGACTTTGCTGACGTGGCCTTTGACCGGTCCCACCTGTCGTTGACTCGAGCCAGCACTGTGTGACTGACCAGTGGACCCCACTGGTCAGGTTTGACATGGTCAGCCGCAGTTGACTTGCTGAGGTCAGCATGACGCAATGCTGACGCAGTAAATGATTTTCTGGATTTTAAATAATTCAGAAAATTCCAGAAAATAGCCAAAACTTCTAAAATTCATAGAAAATTATCTATAACTCAGAATGAAATAAATTATATATGAAAAATTATCAGAAAAATTCAAGGAATCTGTTTATGGCATTTGCATGCATGTTTGAACAACCTAGGGTTGCTGTACAGGGAAATTTGCATAATTGACATTTAAATAAGCACATATGAAGTTTGAATTTGAACCCTTGGTTCAAACCAACTTCATTTAATATGATTGCTAGTTGCATTAGCTCAATCAACAGCATATTGCCATGACATTATCATGCATCATAATTGTTGCATTGCATTGATTGTGTTCCTCTTTGTTTGCCGGTATTTGTCCCCTCTCGATAGACGTGGTTCCGACGATGAGTTCGATGACACCGATGAAGAACTATACTATCTTCAGAAGTGCCAGGCAAGCAAAACCCCCTTGTTCATTCCGATACAATCCCACTCTCTCGCTCCTGCTCTCTTTTACTGCATTAGGACAACAACGGTTCAACTGTTAAATGCTACGGTAGTTGAACCCCTTTCCTCTGCATGACCTGTCATTGCCACAGTAAATAGATGAAACCCACTAGCATGAGTAGGAGTTGTTTGAGCCCTGATGTGCCTACCCATTCATGCTTGTTTGTCATGCCTGCTATTGCATAGAGTTGTGTCGGGTCTGATTCATCGGGAATGAATTGGAATGGTGATGAACATGTCCTACTGTGTGTGAGCTAAGTGTGTGAACACGATTTGGTAAAGGTAGTGGTGAGAGGCCATGTAGGAGTACATGGTGGGTTGTCTCATTGAAACCGTTCTTAGGAACTAAGTTCTGTGTCTGTGATCCTTGAACAGCTACTACCACTCATTGGGATCCTTAATTGACCCTCTAGGCTTCTTAATCACCCTAGTCCTCTGTCCAGGAGTTGCAACTAGTTTCTGGTGTTTGTAGGATATGTGTTGGCGGCTGTGCGTAGCGCTGACCCCAGGGGTGGGCTATGTTGCGGTAGATACACCGTGGTCGGGCATGCCGGGCGCCCGTTTGGTGTCTCGGAACCCTGTACACATCGTTCGGGGCCGTATGTGCAAACCTCGGTCGGACTCCCTGCGGATGGAACCTGGATAGGCAATAAACCTGGACTAGAGACTTGAGTGTTTAGGTAGGCCGTGGCTGACACCCTCGTTGGGCTTCCACTTGAAGGTTGCCGAGTACATGTCGTGTAAACAACGGTAAGTGGTGGGAGCGTGTGTGAAGAAGTACACCCCTGCAGGGTTATCATTATCTATTCAAATAGCCGGATTCCTCGGATATGGGAACTTGGACCCCTTGCATAGTTCATAGACAAGTGAAAGTGGATACTCTAAAACTCGCAAGATAAGCGTGAGTGCTATGGATGGCGTTCTCGTAGGGAGGCGGGAGCAAATCCATAGTGGTGTATTGATATGGTGAATATGTGGACTCGTGTGCGCCACCTCAAAAGAGTTGCTTGCAATCGTAGTTCAGGTTAGCCACTGAGTCAAAGCTGGCTTGCTGCAGTTAAACTCCACCACCCCCCTTGTTGATACCGATGCATATGTAGTTAGTTCTGATGTAAGTCTTGTTGAGTACATTTGTGCTCATGTTTGCTTAATTTATGTTTTTGCAGAGAGACTTCAGTCTCGTTGCTAGTTCCGTGTGGACTTCGACGTTTAGCTTGATACCTCAGTTACGATCTTGTGCCCTCGGTAGGATCTGGTAGATAGTCAGGCTTCTCAGCCTTATTCATTTGTAGTTGTCTGTACTCAGACAAGTTAAGCTTCCGCATGTGCTTTGATTTGTATGCTATGATTGTTGGGTCATGCGACCCATGTTTGTAATATCTCGCTCCTCGGAGCCTAATGAATAAATACTTGAGTCGTAGAATTATGTTGTGATGCCATGTTGTATTTACACATATCGAGCATATTGTGTGTATGATTGAAATGCTTGGTATGTGTGGGATCCGACAATCTAGTTGTTTATCCTTGGCAGCCTCTCTTATGGGGAAATGTAGTCTAGTGCTTCCATGAGCCATAGTAGTCCGCTACAGCCCGGTTCACCGGAGTCCTGTTAGCCCAGCACTATTGCTTAGGACACCTGACTGGCTGGCATGTGTTTCACTTCATTCCTGTGTTTGTCCCTTCGGGGAAATGTCACACAGTGACATCCGGAGTCCTGCCTAGCCTGCTACAGCTCGGGTTCCCGGAGTCCTGTTAGCCCAGTGCTACAGCCCGGATTCACACGCTGCTGACCGACATGCTTTATGTGATTCATGTATGCCTGTCCCCATAGGTTGGTGCTGCTTTGGGTTCACGACTAACCATGTCGGACCGGGTTCTCTGTCATATGGATGCTAGCGACACTATCATAAACATGAGCCAAAAGGTGCAAACGGTCCCGGCCATGGTAAGGCGACACCCGTGGGAATACCGTGCGTGAGGCCGCAAAGTGATATGAGGTGTTACCGGCTAGATCGATGTGACTTGGAATCAGGGTCCTGACAGGGTACCGTGATTTGCATGGAGTGAGGATAGTGGATACATAGTAGACCGGCTTTTGAAGAGGGAATTTATGTCCGTCAGCTTCTCGTTCGACGACGAGCACTGCGCTTACAACTTGATGAGTTGGCGCAATATACAACAGCATTGGTTCGCCGATGTTTGGCGCGGCCAGGATTGGGTTGGTTGCCAGTATGGCTTTTATTTCTTCCAATCCGGCTGTGGCAGTGTCCGTCCACTTGAAGTGTTCGGTGCGCCGAAGGAGGCGATAAAGGGGTAATGCCTTTTCTCCTAAGCGGGAGATAAAGCGGCTTAGAGCCGCCACTCATCCAGTTAACTTCTGGATTTGTTTGAGGTCTGTTGGGGTAGCCAACTGTGACAAAGCTTGGATTTTGGCCGGATTAGCTTCAATACCTCTACTGGAGACAATGAAACCGAGGAGCTTTCCGGCTGGTACACCGAAAACGCATTTTTACGGATTGAGCTTGATGTCATATGTTCGGAGGTTGTCGAATGTGAGCCTCAAGTCGTCTATCAAAGAGTCGACATGTTTGGTTTTGATGACCACATCATCTACGTATGCCTCTATTGTTTTGCCGATTTGTTTCTCCAGACATGTCTGAATCATGCGCTGATATGTTGCGCCAACGTTTTTGAGCCCAAAAGGCATTGTGTTGAAACAGAAGGGACCGTATGGTGTGATGAATGCCGTTGCGGCTAGGTCGGGCTCCGCCATCTTGATTTGGTGGTAACCGAAGTATGCGTCGAGGAAACACAATGACTCGTGTCCTGTGGTAGCATCAATAATTTGAACAATGCGGGGGAGGGGGAAGGGATCCTTTGGGCAAGCTTTATTGAGGTCCTTGAAATCGACACAAAGGTGTCAGGATTTATCCTTCTTTGGTACCATCACCAGGTTTGCTAGCCAGTCCGGGTGTTTTATTTCTCTGATGAATCCGGCCTCCAATAACTTGGCTACATCCTCTCCCATGGCATGTCTCTTAGGTTTGGAGGAATGCCGAAGAGCTTGCTTGACCGGCTTGAATCCATTTAGGATATTGAGGCTATGCTCGGCCAGCCTGCGTGGGATTCCTGGCATGTCTGAGGGATGCCAGGCGAATATGTCCCAATTCTCGCGCAGGAACTCTCTAGTGCGGCGTCCACGGCGGGGTTTAACTGTGCCCCGATGGAGGCTGTTTTTGTAGGGTCCGTTGGGTGGACTTGGAATTTGACTATTTCATCCGCTGGTTTAAAAGAGGTGCACTTGGATCTCTTGTCGAGTATCGCGTCGTCCCTGTCCACTGTGGAGCGTAGCATGGTTAATTCCTCGGCTGAGAGGGCTTCGGATAATGCCTCGAGGGCCAGTGCGGCTGTTTTGTTTTCGGCGCGGAGTGCTGTGTCCGGATCACTGGCGAGGGTGATGATTCCGTTGGGCCCGGGCATTTTGAGCTTCATGTACCCATAATGGGGTACGGCTTGGAAGATCGTGAACACCTCACGTCCTAAAAGGGCGTGGTATCCACTGCTGAACGGGGCCACTTGAAATGTAATTTCTTCGGACCTATAGTTCTCTGGCGTACCGAATACCACATCTAGTGTGATTTTCCCAACGCATCGTGCCTCCCGACTGGGTATATGCGGTTCCAGTCTATTTCCATTTTTTGAAGAGTTTCCTCATAGATGAGGTTTAATCCGCTGCCGCAGTCCATGAGTACTTTGGTGAGTCGAAAGTCGTCCACAATTGTACTGAGGACCAGTGCGGCTGGTGCTCGGGCTGTTCAGAATTTAGGTTCGTCACTGGCATTGAAGGTAATAGCCGTGTCACTCCATGGATTTATTGCTGCTATGTGGCAGATTTCGGCCATGCTGCAGAGTGTTCGCTTGCGCCTATTATTTGACGCGAAGGTCTCAAAGAATGTTAACACCGTATTGTTATCCACGAGATGGTGCTCTGTGGCATTTGCGATAAGAAGATCCTCACCACTTTTGGCCACCTGCCGGAGTATCCAACATGCTCTAAGGTTGTGCGTTGGTATTGTATCCGCTGTACTATGAATTTTGCAGGGTCTGTTAAGCCATCCCTCCAGTACGGTTCCATGCCCTGTAGAGGGTTTTTGTTTCTTTGCAACTAGCTCGGGTGTCTTATGATAGTGCACCCTTTTACTTTGGATTGGGTGTATATTCGGAGCCGGATTATCCCAAAATTTCATTTCGGTTTTCCAGGCGCTTTCCATCGCACAGTACTTTCGTACTATGGACACCAAGTCAGCGAAGCGTGATATGTCACGGCGACTTAAGGCGTTAAGGATTCCCTTGTCCTTGCAATTATTGCAGAAAAGTGAGATTGCATCTTCCTCGCGACAGTCCTTAACCTTGTTCATCACAATGAGGAATTTGGCCCAATAATGATGTACTATTTCATGGGGCTCTTGCCTGATGTGGGAAAGACCGTTTATGTCTGGGTGGGTGGGTGGATTTGAGTCTGAACCCCTACCTGATCTGAGACCCAGGGGCCGAGGAGTTTCCAATCTTGGAAGTTCGGGTTCCAGAGTGCTGCCCGATAAGAGTCCATCTACCAAGAGATGAGGCATCCTTCCTTACGGCGACGTCGCAGAGGAACTCTCAATGAAAGCACCAATGTCAGTGTCAAAACCGGCAGATCTCGGGTAGGGGGTCCCGAACTGTGCGTCTAAGGAGGATGGTAACAGGAGGGAGGGGACACGATGTTTTACCCAGGTTCGGGCCCTCTTGATGGAGGTAAAACCCTATGTCCTGCTTGATTTATTCTTGATGATATGAGTATTACAAGAGTTGATCTACCACGAGATCGGAGAGGCTAAACCCTAGAAGCTAGCCTATGGTATGATTGCATGTTGTCCTACGGACTAAAACCCTCCGGTTTATATAGACACCGGAGGGGGCTAGGGTTACACAAGGTCGGTTACAAAGGAGGAGATATACATATCCGTATTGCCTAGCTTGCCTTCCACGCCAAGTAGAGTCCCATCCGGACACGAGACGAAGTCTTCAATCTTGTATCTTCATAGTCCAACAGTCCGGCCAAAGGATATAATCCGGCTGTCCGGATACCCTCTAATCCAGGACTCCCTCACCAGGCATAAGGCCGAGCCTTCCACCCTTTACCAAGTATATAGATGCATTAAAGTAAACAAGATATAATAATCATATCCCAACAAATAAACATGTTCCAACAAGGAACAAACTCCAATCTTCACCTGCAACTAGCAACCCTATAAGAGGGGCTGAGCAAAGCGGTAACATAGCCAAACAACGGTTTGCTAGGACAAGGTGGGTTAGAGGTTTGACATGGCAATATGGGAGGCATGATAAAGCATGTGGTAGGTATCGTAGCATAGGCATAGCAAAAGAGCGAGCATCTAGCAAGCAAAGATAGAAGTGATTTCGAGGGTATAGTCATCTTGCCTGCAAAGTTCTCTGAGTTGACGTTAGCTTGATCCTCGGGGGACCGCATCACGTTTTGCGCCGATGCGGGCAAGGATATCCGCCGCCTGATTGTTTTCCCGAGCCACATGGTGAAATTCGAGCCCCTCGAACCGAGCTGACATTTTTAGGACGGTGTTTCGATAGGCTGCCATATTCGGATCCTTGGCGTCAAAGACTCCATTTATTTGGGATATTGCAAGGTTTGAATCCCCACGCACCTCCAGGCGTTGAATGCCCATGGAGACTGCCATCCGAAGACCATGCAACAGAGCTTCATATTCGGCTGCGTTGTTGGAGTATGTATACAATATTTGCAGTACATACTGAACAGTATCTCCGGTTGGGGACGTCAGGACGACGCCAGCCCCTAGACCAGCCAGCATTTTAGAACCGTCGAAGTGCATGATCCAATTGGAGTATGCGCCGTACTCTTTAGGGAGTTCAGCCTCCGTCCATTCGGCGACAAAGTCGGCCAATACTTGCGACTTAATGGCTCGTCGAGGTTTGTATGTTATGTCGAACGGGAGGAGCTCAATGGCCCATTTGGCAATCCGGCCCATAGCCTCACGGTTGTTTATAATATCATTAAGTGGCTCTTCTATGGCAGGAAGTGTCGTACTCCTCTTAACTGGTTAGAGACTAATGAACGC
The DNA here is from genome assembly GCF_056163025.1 of Triticum urartu. NCBI lineage: Eukaryota > Viridiplantae > Streptophyta > Magnoliopsida > Poales > Poaceae > Triticum > Triticum urartu. Next base: position 183,242,087 of record NC_141873.1, on the reverse strand, counting down.
CAACTTCTTGGCGATGACTTGATCACAGAGGCTGAAGAAATGTGCAAAGTCATTCAGGAAAATCTCAAAGCCGCGCGATCGCGCTAGAAGAGTTACTATGATAGCAAGCATCGTGACTTGGCTTTCGAGATCGGAGACCATGTCTACCTCCACGTCTCTCCAATGAAAGGTACTCGTCGCTTTTGTCGGGGATATACCCCGCGGTGTAAACCGGCTGAAAGTATAACCCGGTCGGACTGGCGTTTCATTGGTAAACCGCCAGAGGATTGGCGGTTTACATGATTGGCGGTTTACGTGTCTGACGGTTTACGAGTCTGGCGGTTCACTGGTATGACGATTCACGAGCCTGAAGACTCATCGGTGACCCGGCGCGTGTTCCAGATGGATGACAAGGCCCAAGGCCCAGCATGCCGGTTTATGTTAATGGTGGGCCGGTTTAAGAGGAAAGGCATGAGGAACATTTATCTTACAAGGAGCTAAGACCTGGACTTGTATCCGGTTTGTATTAGAGATAGACTAGTCCTAATCCTAATAGGACTCTACATGTAACCCGCCCCTCCAACATATATAAGGAGGGGCAGGGCTCCCCAAAAGGGAGAAGATGGACAAGATTCACAAGTTCCACAAGTTGGACAAGTTAGATTTAGACAATAGCTCTTGAAATAGAGCACTCTTGTAACCGTGATCATCATCATCAATATCAATGAAGCAGGATGTAGGCTTTTACCTCCACCGTGAGGGGCCGAACCTGGGTAAAACATCGTGTCTCTCGTCCCGCTCAACCCCTCTCAAGCTACCACATAGATGCGTTGGCCTCACGACTAAGTCCTGACACTAAGGAAATCTGCCGTGACAATTCCATGACAGTTGGCGCCCACCGTGGGGCAGCGCACGGTGGTGTTGAGTTCTTGGAGGGATCGCTTCTAGGGTTTCGAGAAATTCGCAAAATTTCCGGATGAAGAAGAACCAGTTTGGAAGGAGATGGATCAGCTTCAAGTCATTAATCCAGTCATAGGAAAGCTATGTGTGAAGCTACGTGTGAAGAAAATTGCAGTTACAAGCAACGGATCAGCTTTTGACTTCTGATGGGTTTGGTGATCCGGAACTTCACACAAGATTATTCGTCCAAAGTTTCTACAGGTTTGACCGAGTCTAGGAAGAGGATTGGTCCAAGCAACTACGACCCGGAGAAGGATGGGGACTTGAATTAATCGCAACCGTGGTCTGTGCCTCCGTGGGCAGCCGTGACTGCGCCCCGAGCCGCCCGGTTTGCCTCAGCTGTCGACCCGCCGACTGATCTAAGCTGTAGCCTCGCTGGTGGAGCTTTCGATTCCTAGGCGTACAGACGTAACGTCGCGCGTATACCTGACCGGCTGGCTGATGCTGCTCCTCCACTTATGATCCACTTCCATCAAACAAAAATCTGCGGGCGTGAAGACAACAGCGACTTATTATCATAAGGTGACCGTGGAGAGCCGCCTCATCCCTGTAGTGAGTCGCCATGCCTGGGGTTATGACTGCAACCTCGCCACTGCCCCGAGCCACCCTGTGGAGCCGCGTGATGCCTCTGCCGCCATTTCACCCTTGCAGAGAGCCGACCTGCGCCGACCAACCTTGAGCCGCTACTGAAAACCGCCGCGGCCGTAACAATCAGGTGCTATTTTTCTAAAACTCTTTTTTGGTGTAATTACATAATGTCAAAAGATTTTCTTGAGGTATGCTATTGTATACACACGTCAATTACCTCATGATTAAAGTATGATCCGGTCCCCGCGTGATGTCATTGGAAGTCGCGTCTATATCCACACTATATCAAATGGCTTATCAGATGTGCACAAATCGCCGCCTCAACTGTCCGGTCTACATCAACTCACCAGTGCCGACTCTCCTCGTCCGCACCGGCTTACAACTCCGCGGCCGACTCATCTGTCTATGCCGCCTGTGATGCTGCGGTCATCTTTGTCGTCCGCCCCCGTGGCCTGGTCTACATCAACATACCGGGCCGCACCTGTCTGCATGAGCTGTTTATTGGGCGCAAAAGTCACCGCCACTACAGTTTTGATTAACTTCAAATCGCCAGTTGGAAGGAACCATTGGCCGAGTTGCTGACACGGCTCATATGGGATCATTTACAACCCGCCGCAGTCACCTCAACCTTCTATGGATTCACATCGTGCTATCAACGCCAATGATATACAAGTTATGCCGGTTTATATCACGGTCAAATATGGAGAGTCTCAAGCCAACTCCTCGAGTCACCTTTGAAACTCGGGGGCTACAATGACATGACTCAGCGAATCTTGCCAGTTTTAGCAAATTTAAGAACCCCAGGACGATGGAGGGAAGGATAACCCGGTCCCGGAGGCTACTGTTATATTGATGAAAGTTTAAAGGCCGTCAGAAAATTTCCGGCTTAGAAAGTATATGACAGTTATAAAATCCCGGCTCGATGAAGAAGTTCCAGGTCATCAGAAATGACTCCGGTTTAGAATCCGGCTCAAGAGACATCTTTCTCCCACAAAGCTCTGAAGCGCTCAAATCCGGTTTAACAATGTCCGGTTCAAAAAGGAATTAACTTCTCGCAAGTTCGAGTTTAAAGGCCGTCAGAAAATTTCCGGTTGAAAACGAAGATTTCGGTTTAAAATCTAGTTCAAGGGAAAGATATCTCCCACAAAGCTTTGAAGCTCTCAATATCCGGTTTAACATCCGGTTCAAGAAGGATTTATCTCTTGCAAAAAATTAAAAATTGCCGAAGAGGACCTCCTGCCACGATGCACGGTTCAAACATGGGTATCCCGCCTTACTGGCCTGACATATTATTGATCACATGGGCGCGTCTGCTTCATAAAGTGGGGTCTCTGTTCTTTTACATCATGCGTGGTTACACGGAGTTGTTCTGTTTTAAAGCAGCCTCCGATTTACCCCTTGAAAAATTTACAAACATCACTTGGGGGCTTGGTCGTGTCCGAACCAATGCAATACCTCTTGATAGGCGAGAGCCACCAGATCACTTGGGGACTTGGTCACGTCTGAACCAGTCATGCCTCTTGATCGGCCTAAGGCCACAGAATCACTTGGGGGCTTGGTCGAACCCGAACCATTGCCATGCCACTTGATCGGCATAAATGCCACGGTTTCATTTGGGGACCTGGCTGACTTGAACCATAGCTACACCTATCGGGATCTTGGTCGTGTCCGACCATGGTAACACCATCTGATCAGCTCAAATAAGCCTCTTTTTGCAAATGGTTTTATCATTGCCTTTGCCTCAATATTTTCCTTGATAGTTGTTTCTTTTATTTTTGTTGCGTTTTTAAACCGACAAAGTTTTAAACCGGCCCAAACTGTCAATTACAAATTGACGGAACACGGTCAAATCTTAATCCGGAGACTATCTGCCCAGTTTGATTTTTCTGTTACCATCCTATTATGGAGTAAACCGGTGTTTATCACAGCCCCGCACGGTTTATCATAAACCGGCACAATATGGAAGGAGTTATCAGTACTCAAGATTGGGGTTATCACCTTTACTACAAAAAGTTGGTAAAACCAACAATGTGATTCAATGTCACAGGTATGATCTATTTCATATTTGATTATTCTTAAAGGCAGCCTTGGTTATAAACCCGGGTTATATATTGGGCATTATGACCCGTCCGGCGGTAAACCGCCAGGACACTTTAAACTTGTTGTATGTAGAAACAGGTTTGTTAAACCGGCCTGGCTTTGGACTATAAGTCGCCAGTATATATATTTGGATTGCGCCATTGGAATCATGCGCTTATAAATCATTGGGTCATATTATTCAGATAGCTAAACTTGGCTGAATTTTCATTATGATATTGAATGAATAAGGTTTTCATACCGGATTATATTATCTTGAATAGCCAACATGGCTGGATTTTTATGGTTATTAATAACCGGTATTATTAAGTTTTCAAAGTCGCTTTAGCGCAATGGCTATTATTTTATCAAAGGATATGATTTATTCTACAATGAAAGGAATAGTCCCGAGTCGTTGCAGGCTTACAACCCGGCACTTGGGGGCTATAGTATTCAAATTGAGATTACATGCAAGTCTCATGTCGCTGCAAGCATGCACCATGACACTTGGGGGCTAATGCAAAGTCATTTTTACTAGTCTTATTGAAGACCCGACTCATCATATTATAATGAGCCGGCCCTTGGGGGCTACCAATTGCTCCTGTCAACAATTCAAGGTACACAAGTTTTCGTCCATAATATTGAAGAATCCATTACTCAGTTGGTAAAGCACAAAGCCCTTAACCTTGTGGACGTGGGCTCAAGCCCTACGATGGAAGCTACATTATAATATGTTGTTTTCATTAAAGTATATATATCAAGTCCTGGTTCAGTATTATCTTACTAAGCCGGCCCTTGGGGGCTACACGTTGCTATTCAAAGTTTACAAGATTATATTTACAAAGTCCCTGCTAATTATTGCATAATGACCCGGCCCTTGGGGGCTACACTGGTTGAAGTTTTAAGGTTGAAACACTTATTGGAGCAAGTCTTAAGTTATCACTATGTTCTCCTCTTAAGACTTGGGGGCTAAAGGTATTATGCATATAAAGGAGGAATATCTTCATTTTATCAGTTTTGAGCAAATCAGGAAGATCAATTACATAACCTGGTGTTGACAACAATTATGACCCGGTGCCATCAATATTTATAAACCGGCCATTTTGGTAAAATTAAACCGGCAAGTTTTACATCTTCAAACTGGCTGAATATCAGATAAGTATTTCAAGACCCATATTTCTTAAACCGGTGCTCTGGGAGCTGAGTCAAAGGAGTTATTCTTCACAATATTTCTCTGTGACAAACCAATGTCAGCAAATTGATTATGAAGCCGGTCTGTTGACCCGGACTTCCCAGAAGGAGGAAATAACAAGGACTTAAGGGTGATCAGGTGCCGGTTTACAAAGAATTCTTAACCCGAAGCATAACCTGTCAAATTTGTTCTTGTGTTTATTTTGTAGCATAAGTTTACCATGGATAAATCCAAGCTAAACTTGGGGGCTAATGTCGGGGATATACCCCGCGGTGTAAACCGGACGGAAGTATAACCCGGCCAGACTGGCGTTTCATTGGTAAACCGCCAGAGGATTGGCGGTTTACATGATTGGCGGTTTACGTGTCTGACGGTTTACGAGTCTGGCGGTTCAATGGTATGACGATTCACGAGCCTGAAGACTCATTGGTGACCCGGCGCGTGTTCCAGATGGATGACAAGGCCCAAGGCCCAGCATGCCGGTTTATGTTAATGGTGGGCCGGTTTAAGAGGAAAGGCATGAGGAACATTTATCTTACAAGGAGCTAAGAACTGGACTTGTATCCGGTTTGTATTAGAGATAGACTAGTCCTAATCCTAATAGGACTCTACATGTAACCCGCCCCTCCAACATATATAAGGAGGGGCAAGGCTCCCCAAAAGGGAGAAGATGGACAAGATTCACAAGTTCCACAAGTTGGACAAGTTAGGTTTAGACAATAGCTCTCGAAATAGAGCACTCTTGTAACCGTGATCATCATCATCAATATTAATGAAGCAGGATGTAGGCTTTTACCTCCACCGTGAGGGGTCGAACCTGGGTAAAACATCGTGTCTCTCGTCCCGCTCAACCCCTCTCTAGCTACCACATAGATGTGTTGGCCTCGCGACTAAGTCCTGACACTAAGGAAATCTGCTGTGATAATTCCACGACAGCTTTGGTATCAAAGGGAAGCTTGCCCCTAGATATGTGGGTCCTTTCAAGATCATTGGCAAAAGAGGCGATCTCGCCTATCAACTTGAGCTTCCATCCAACTTTGGAAACGTGCACGACGTGTTTCACGTGTCTCAACTCCGTAACTGTTTCAAGACTCCTGACCGCACCATCAACTTCGAAGAGATTGATCTCCAAGAAGACCTGTCTTATCATGAGCACCCCGTTGCTATTCTTGAAGAAACTGAGCGCAAGACTCGCAACAGGCCTATCAAATTCCTGAAAGTCAAGTGGTCACATCATTCCGACCGTGAAGCCACCTGGGAACGCGGGGAGCACCTCCGTTCTGAATATCCAGAGTTTTTCCAGTCCTAGATCTCGGGACGAGATCTTTCGTAGTGGTGGAGTGTTGTAACGCCCCGTATATAACTTGCCATATTTTTATTCCAACTCTTGCCATTTTCAGCACTAAGTTATGACATTTCCTCGTTGTCGGGTTTTTGTCTTCGTGTGCTTTTGTCTTTGTCATGCATCTCATATCATGTCATCATGTGCATCGCATTTGCATACGTGTTCGTCTCATGCATCCGAGCATTTTACCCGTTTTCTGTTTTGCATTCCGGCGCTCCTATGTCCTTCGGTGTCCCCTTTTGCCTCTTTTCGTGTGCGGGGGTTAAACGTTCTCAGATTGGACCGAGACTTGCCAAGCAGCCTTGGTTTACTACCGGTAGACCGCCTGTCAAGTTTCATGTCATTTGGACTTCGTTTGATACTCCAACGGTTAACCGAGGAACCGAGAAGGCCTCGTGTGTGTTGCAGCCCAACACCCCTCCAAAGTGGCCCAAAACCCACCAAAACCCCCTCCATCATCTAGGTCGTTCGATCAGGATCGCGTGGCCGAAAACCGTGCTCGATTTGGAGCCTCCGAGCTCCCTCTACCTATAAAAAGGCACTCCTCCCCGAAATTTCGGATCATTCCACCCCTAACCCTATCCCCGCTCCTCTCCGCGCGCCGGACATGTCCGGTCCGCGCCGGACACTTCGCCGCCGCCGTCCGCGCCCAACCGGGGGCCGCCACGTGGCGCGCCGCCGCCCGCAGCCGCGCCGGCCCGCTCGGCCCAGGCGGAGCCCCCGAAGCCCATCGCGCCGCGCCGCCCGGCTCCCTTCGCCGCGCCGCCCATCCCTCCGCCGCTCCGGCAACTGCCGCCCCATGCTGCCCGGCCCTGCCTCGTCGCCGGCAACCGCCGTCCGGCGCTGCCTCGCCGCGCCGCCCGAGGCCGCCTTGCCGCGCCACCGCCGCGCCCCTCACCGCCCGGCGCCGCCGCCGTCCTCGCCAAGTCCGGCCACCGGCAAGTCCCGCGTCACCGGATCCGGCCGTCTACAGTGTTTTCCGGTGAACCTCGAAATGCGTGCAAACCCTAGATCCAGATCTGGAGAGGTTGACTTTTTCCCTCGACCCCAGTATTTTTAGCGTTTGTCATCGCATCATAATTCTGCATCCGTGGCTCCGTTTTGGGCGTGTAGCATGCCAAATTGTTCGTCTCGACGAGTACTTCATTTCATTCCATTGCACCATGTTCATATGAGTTCATCTTGATGCCCTAAATGCTGTTGCAAGAGGGCTATGCAATGTTAGTTTCAGATTCTTATCAGTAATTGGACATTTGTCATTTTTGACATGATTAATGTGTGCCTCCTATGAACTTGAGCCCTACATGTGTTTTGAAGTATGCCATGCCATCTTTACAAGGGTGTATGCCATGTATTTTTGTGATCTTTGTGGTGGCTAGCACAAGCATGCAAAGTAGCTCTCGTCATGTTGCTGATTTCAGGGACATAGAAATCTTCTAAGTCTTTGCCCGGTTAATATTTTTATGCCATGTATTCATGTTGCTACAGAGTGATCCATGCCTCTTTTGAGCATGATTAGTAAGGATGTTTTGTAGATATTATTGTGCTCTATCCATCCATGCCTTTGTTTGCAATTATGGAGCACCCTAGCTTGACTCAATCGAGCTCTACTTTTGCTATAAAATGTTCCTGTCAGATTGTTCATATGTTAAGCAATTTTGTCGAGGTTGTTGTAGTTGATCCGTGCATGCTATGAGGTTGGTCTTGCCATGTTTAGCTTCTATGCCATGTCTACTTGCTGAGTGTATGCTTAGTTTATCATGCAATGCCTTGTGGTGAGTGCATCGAGCTCGTAAACATGCCTACGTGAATCTGTTTTGCCATGTTCCATTTTTCTTCTAAGTCTGAATCTGTTAACGAAACTTGCTATGTTCACATGGTTGGCATTGTATTTTCTGATCCCTTTTGGCTTATGGTCAGTAAGGTACTTTTGTTGTATGCTTTGAGTAGCTTCATGCCATGCCTTGATTTGCCATGATATGTTCCTGTAGCATGTTGTTATCTTGCTCTAAACATTGCTTACTGATGTTAAATTCTTAACATGTTATTTTCAGCAAGTCTGTAACCTGTTATCTTTTGTACTTTTGCCATGCTTGTTTGAACCTGCTATTGAGTGAATTAGCCATAGTTCAGTGTTCATCTTTTGTCAAGCATCTTGAGTGGATCACTGCCATGTGATTTTCTGTTATGTTAGAGTGTAGTAGCTTGTTGTTCTTGATGCATTTAGATGGCCTCGTGTTGTTAATCGAAGATCGGTGTCATATTTGTTTTGCTTGCCATTTGCAAACCGTGCATCCGATTCCGGTGATCTTTATATCGATTTCGACCGAAATCAACTCATCTTTCCAGTGGCACTTTTTGTTTTCCAAGTTGAGGCCAGGTTCAATATTTCCCTTCCGAAACATGCATATGCATCGCATATCACATCCCGCATATCATGCCATGTTTTGCATCATGTTGTTTGTGCATTGCATGTGGTTGATTGTGTTTCCCTTTGCTTGTGTCCTTGCTTTGGGTAGAGCCGGGAGACGAGTACGTGATCGAGGAACCCGTTGAGTACGCTTACGAGGATCAAGCTAACGTCAACTCGGAGAACTTTGCAGGCAAGATGACCATACCCTCGAAATCACTTCTATCTTTGCTTGCTAGATGCTCGCTCTTTTGCTATGCCTATCACCAGTCTCTGACCAGTTAAGAGGAGTACGGCACTTCCTGCCATAGAGAATCTAGAATGGGGCCTTGCCCGAACTCGCTTGGAAGCTGTTGTTGTAGGAGAACTCGGCATATGGAAGACAATCTTCCCACTTCATACCGAAAGAGATGACACAAGCCGTGAGCATATCTTCAAGAATTTGATTTACTCGCTCGACTTGGCCACTGGTTTGAGGATGAAAAGCTGTGCTGAAGCGAATGTTGGTGCCCATGGCCTTCTGAAAAGAATCCCAGAACTTAGAGGTGAAGATGCTACCACGATCTGAAGATATCAACTGCAGAATGCCGTGCAGAGAGACAATCCTGGAGGTATATAGCTCTGCCAACTGAGCTGCTGTGATAGATTCTTTGATAGGAAGAAAATGAGCCACTTTGGTGAGCTTGTCAATGACAATGAAGATAGCATCATTGCCATGCTTGGACTTGGGAAATCCAGTCACGAAGTCCATCTCAATATGATCAAACTTCCATTTTGGAATGGCAAGAGGTTGGAGGAGACCAGCTGGTCGTTGGTGTTCTGCTTTCACTCTTCTGCAGACATCGCATTCATTCACGAACTGAGCAATCTCGCGCTTCATTCAAGTCCACCAAAACGACTGCTTGAGGTCCTGGTACATCTTTGTACTTCTAGGGTGAATAGAGAGGAGTGAATTGTGAGCTTCGTTCATGATGACTTTACGAAGGTCACCCTTAGGAACAACAATGCGATCCTCGAAGAATAGAGTATCCTTGTCATCAAGGCGATAGCACTTGTACTTGGGTTGACTCTTGGCAATCCCAATCTTCACCTTCTTCACCATTGCATCAAGAAGTTGAGCTTCGCGAATATGATCTTCCAAAGTAGGAGAGACTTGGAGGTTGGCAAGGAATCCTTGAGGAACAACTTGGAGATTAAGTTTGTGGAAAGCTTCACAAAGCTTTGGTTGGTAGGGCTTGATAATCAAACTATTGCAGTAAGCCTTCCTGCTCAATGCGTCAGTAATTACATTGGCCTTGCCTGGAATATATTCAATACTCGGATTATACTCTTGAATCGTTTCGATCCAACGAGTCTGCCTGAGGTTGAGGTTTGGCTGAGTGAAGATGTACTTGAGACTCTTATGATCAGTGAAGATGTCCACTTTTCTTCCCAACAAGAGATGTCTCCATGTTAAAAGATCATGGACAACTGCCGCCAACTCGAGGTCATGAGTGGGGTAGTTCTTTTCGTTGGGCTTCAACTGACGAGAGGTATAGGCCACAACTTTCTTCTCTTGCATCAACACTGCACCGAGACCTTGAAGGGAAGCATCACAAAAGACCTCGAACGGTTTGGATTCATCAAGAGGAGTCAAAACTGGAGCAGTGACTAACTTCTCTTTCAGGGTGTTGAAAGCGATGTCACATTCAGGCGACCAGACGTACTTCACATGCTTCTGCAGGAGATTGGAAAGAGGCTTCGCGATCTTAGAGAAGTTCTCAACGAACCTTCGACAATAGCTTGCGAGCCCAAGGAAGCTGCGGAGTTGCTTCACATTCTGAGGCGGTTCCCAATTCACAATTGCAGACACCTTCTCAGGATTAATAGCTATGCCCTTGGCGGAGATGATATGCCCAAGGTAGAGAACCTCATCGAGCCAAAACTCGCACTTTGAAAACTTCGCATAGAACTGATGTTCTCTGAGTTTATCCAGCACCAATCTCAAGTGCTTGGCATGATCCTCCTTGTTCTTGAAAAAGACCAGTATGTCATCTAGGTAGACCAAGACGAAGTCATTTGTGTAGGCGTTGAAGATGTAGTTCATCATGCGAGAGAATGTTGGAGGGGCATTGACAAGGCCGAAAGACATGACAGTGTATTCATAGGAACCATAGCTTGTTCTAAATGTTGTCTTGGGGATATCTTGTTCACGAATGCGAATCTGGTGATAGCCCACACGGAGGTCAAGCTTGGAGAATACTTGAGCACCTATGAGTTGTTCGAAAAGCTCATTGATGTTGGGAAGTGGGTACTTGTTCTTTATGGTCTTCTTGTTCAATGGACGGTAGTCGACACAAAGTCGGTCCGTGCCATCCTTCTTCTTGACAAAAAGAACACCACAACCCCATGGAGAAGAACTTGGTCGGATGAGACCCATACGCTCTTGAATATCGAGTTGTTTCTTCAGCTCCTTCAACTCTTCAGGTCCAAGCTTGTAAGGACGTTTGCAAACAGGTTCCGTGCCCGGCTCAAGATCGATGACGAATTCAACTGGCCGGTGCGGAGGCATTCCTGGAAGCTCTTCGGGAAAGACGTCTTGATATTCAAAACGACTGGAATCTGAGATATGGCATCCAACTCGCCCTTCTCGTTGAGAGAAAATAGTCGAATGGTATCGTCACGAGCGGCAAAGACGATTACATCCTCAGACGAATGTGTCAATTGAATCTTCCTGGCAGCACAATCAAGCTGAGCCTTGTGCTTAGAAAGCCAGACCATTCCGAGAATAAGATCAATATTCGAGTCACCAAGAACATTAGGAGAAGACAGAAACTTGTAGTCACCCATCGTGATGGTAACATCCGGAACAATGGAGTTAGTGTTCATGCGTTTACCCGGAGAGACAACTGCTAACGGTCTAGGCAAAACTTGAAAAGCCAACTCATGCTTAGATGCAAACTCGAGATGAAACAATGTGATGCCCAGTGTCAAAACTTTTGCAGGAATATCGTTAACAGGAAGGTTACCCATGATCACATCTGACAAGTCCTATGCTTGAGCTGCGTTCATCATGTTGACCTTTGCGAACTTGGGGTTATGCTTGACCACTGCAGTGCTAGCAGATCTCACAGGAGGAGGAGGAGGAAGACGTATCTGATTGAAGCATTTGTTGGCATAGTGACCCTTCTACTAACACTTGTTGCATGTGACCTCCGAGAGCGGACGGTGATACGGACCACTTGATCTTGGAGCATGAGACGAAGTCTTGTTCTGAAAGCCTAGGTTGGGTGGGTGGGAAGATCCATTGCCACCTTTGCTCTTCTGCTGATAAGGCTGACGGAACAGAGGAGGAGGAGGCAACCAATACTTTTGCTGCTTAGTTGCGAATTGAGTTGAGGAAGAAGGAGTTGCATCCCTGACTCTCTTCTTGGAAGCATCGCACTTGAGTTGAGCAGTCTCTTGTTTCAGTGCCATACTGTAAAACTCATCGTACTTCTGTGGCTCAAAAAGCACGAGAGCTAGTTGGAGATCTTCTTTGAGGCCACCTCTGAACTGATAAATCATGCTCTTCTCGTCAGGGACGTCTTGCTTAGAGAAACGAGCGAGCTTCTGGAACATGATGTTATACTGGTAAACAGACAAGCTGCCTTGCTTCAGATTGCGGAACTCCTCACGCTTGATCTCAAAAACACTCAGAGGAATGTGGTGAGCTTTGAAGTCTTGACGGAATTCATCCCAGGTAATCACATGACCTCCTCTGGAATCTTTGTATTGCTGATACCACTCAATAGCTTGGTCTTTGAGTTGGATCGAGGCAAACTTGACAAAGTCCTTAGGCCTGACATTGCTGCACTCGAAATGCTTGCAGATATCCACGAGCCAATCATCAGCGTATGTTGCCTCGACACAGTTACTGAAGGGCTTTGGCTGGTTTGCGAGGAACTAGTTGAGTATAGCAAACTGATTCTGAAATTTGCCATGGCCTTGATTCCCTTGGTTGCGCTCTTGCAAGAGTTGCATGAGCATCTGCGTGTTGGCATTGGTAGTGGCCATCACAGCTTGCCATGCCTCCGGAGGTGGAGGTGGTCGTGGCAGTTCAGGATTCTGACGCGTTGGAGGACCATCCTGAAGAGGGTGACATTCGTTAGCATCATGACAGACATATATTCCAGCTGAATCAAATGGATCGAAATTGCAACATATAGTCTTAACATCCGAACAAAATGAACAAATGCAATCCAATTGAAATGGTCACACTTCCATAAATTGAGAAGCCACTTAGATAGAGGTAGATGAATAAAACAACAAGGTACGGACAAGAACAAATACTTGGTGAGGATTACCCAATCACAAACCAAATATCTGCAGAAGAAATACTAGAGCTACATGAAGTCCCACCTATGAAACTCCCGAAATTTTCCCGGTTAAGCAATCAGGTGTTGGGGATACAGGGGAAGCATAATATCTCACCCAAAGCTAGCAAATCCTACATCCAGCTGTATCCATCCTTCAACACATAACTAAGAAACCTTCGGAAATCATTTACCTCAACCATCGAAAAGCATCCGTTATACGAGTTATGGCAATACTCCCGAACTCCCACCCCAGTACTGGGTGGCGTCGAGGTTGTCTCACCAACAACTGCATAAAAGAGATTTTTGATGTCGGCGAAACTTAGGTATTCCAAAATTGCAACAATAAAATTGTGACGACAACACCTCGGAGCTCAACTCCCCGGGAGACTGCCACAACCCCTAAATGTCAGGAGGCACCAAGAACAATGTTCTCGTCACAAAACCATCAGAACGATTCCAAGATACCCGCGTGATGCTAAAAAAATTAGTGAAATTTGAGAAGAGAAGAGTCAAAACTCTACGTCAGGATGCCTCACCAGAGCGATGAAGGGACTGAGGAGTAAAAACAATCCTACTCTCTGATATATATAATCCTAGAAGACTCAAAACATTTTTCTAGACTCAACAACGCCAGTGATTCGATCAAGCAGGGGGCTCCTAAGTCGGGGAAGGCTCTGATTACCAACTTGTAACGCCCACGATGCGGCTATATCTCCCACGTGTCGAAGCACGACTTAGAGGCATAAACGCATTGTAAGCAATGTCGCAAGTGGGGTAATCTTCACACAACCCATGTAATGAATAAGACAAGAGGTACATAGTTGGCTTACAATCGCCACGTCACACAATGCATGAATAACATTACATTCATCCAGATACAATCAAGGTCCGACTATTGAATCAAAATAAAGATAACCCCAAAAGCAACAATGTCCCCAAGCGACCCAACTGGGCTCCACTACTGATCGTCTGGAAAGGAAACGTAGTATCGTCCTGAGTCCTCATCGAACTCCCACTTGAGCTCAGTTGAATCTCCTGGAGTGGTATCATCGGTCCCTGCATCTGGTTTTGGAAGTAATCTGTGAGTCATGGGGACTTAGAAATCTCACACCCTTGCGATCAAGACTATTTAAGCTTATAGGTAGGGTAAAAGGTATGAGGTGGAGCTGCAGCAAGCACTAGCATATATGGTGGCTAACATACGCAAATGAGAGCGAGAAGAGAAGGCAAAGGCTCGATCGATAAGCTATGATCAAGAAGTGATCCTAGAACAACCAACGTTCAAGCATAACACGAGACCGTGTTCTCTTCTCGGACTCCGCCGAAAAGAGACCATCATGGCCACACACTCTGTTGATTCATTTTAATTAAGTTAAGATTCAGGTTTTCTACAACTGGACATTAACAAATTCCCATCTGCCCATAACCGCAGGCAGGGCTTTCAAAAGTTCAAATCCCTGCAGGGGTGTCCCAACTTAGCCCATCACAAGCTCTCACGGTCAATGAAGGATATTCCTTCTGCCAAGACAATGTGATCAGACTCAGAATCCCGGTTACAAGACATCTCGACAATGGTAAAACTAAACCAGCAAAGCCACCCGAATGTGCCGACAAATCCCGATAGGAGCTGCACATATCTCTTTCTCAAGGCATATCGGATTGTCCAAGGTTCTGGTAGGCCAGCCCAGAGTTGCCCCTGATGACCACCGGCAGCTGACAGGTTGGACCAACACTCATAGGAGCACTGGCCCGGGGGTTTAAAATAAAGATGACCATTGAGTCCGCGGAACCCAAGGGAAAAGAGGCTAGGTGGCAAATGGTAAAACCAATGTTGGGCATTGCTGGAGGATTTTTATTCAAGGCAAACTGTCAAGGGGTTCCCATTATAACCCAACCGTGTAAGGAACACAAAATCAAGGAACATAACACCGGTATGACGGAAACTAGGGCGGCAAGAGTGGAACAAAACACCAGGCATAAGGCCAAGCCTTCCACCCTTTACCAAGTATATAGATGCATTAAAGTAAACAAGATATAATAATCATATACCAACAAATAAACATGTTCCAACAAGGAACAAACTCCAATCTTCACCTGCAACTAGCAACGCTATAAGAGGGGCTGAGCAAAGAGGTAACATAGCCAAACAACGGTTTGCTAGGACAAGGTGTGTTAGAGGTTTGACATGGCAATATGGGAGGCATGATAAAGCATGTGGTAGGTATCATAGCATAGGCATAGCAAAAGAGCGAGCATCTAGCAAGCAAAGATAGAAGTGATTTCGAGGGTATGGTCATCTTGCCTGCAAAGTTCTCCGAGTTGACGTTAGCTTGATCCTCGTAAGCGTACTCAACGGGTTCCTCGATCATGTACTCATCTCCCGTCTCTACCCAAAGCAAGGACACAAGCAAAGGGAAACACAATCAACCACGTGCAATGCACAAACAACATGATGCAAAACATGGCATGATATGCGGGATGTGATATGCGATGCATATGCATGTTTCGGAAGGGAAAGATTGAACCTGGCCTCAACTTGGAAAACCAAGAGTGCCACTGGAAAGATGAGTTGATTTCGGTCGAAATCGATATAAAGATCACCGGAATCGGATGCACGGTTTGCAAATGGCAAGCAAAACAAATATAACACCGATCTGCCATTAACAGCACGAGGCCATCTAAATGCATCAAGAACAACAAGCTACTACACTCTAACATAACAACAAATCACATGGCAGTGATCCACTCAAGATGCTTGACAAAAGATGAACACTGAGCTACGGCTAATTCACTCAATAGCAGGTTCAAACAAGCATGGCGAAACTACAAAAGGTAACAGGTTACAGACTTAGTGAAAATAACAACATGTCAGGAATTTAACATCAGGAAGGAATGAAAACAACATGTCAGGAATTTAACATCAGTAAGCAATGTTTAGAACCAGATAACGACATGCTACAGGAACATATCATGGCAAAGAAAGGCATGGCATGAAGCTACTCAAAGCATACAACAAAAGTCCCTTACTGACCATAAGCCAAATGGGATCAGAAAATACAATGGCAACCATGTGAACATAGCAAGTTTCATTAACAGATTCAGACTTAGAAGAAAACTGGAACATGGCAAAACAGATTCACGTAGGCATGTTTACGAGCTCGATGCACTCACCACAAGGCATTGCATGATAAACTAAGCATACAACCAGCAAGTAGACATGGCATAGAAGCTAAACATGGCAAGAACAACCTCATAGCATGCACGGATCAACTACAACAACCTCGGAAAAATTGCTTAACATGTGAACAATCTGCCAGGAACATTTTATAGCAAAAGTAGAGCTCGATTGAGTCAAGCTAGGGTGCTCCATAATTGCAAACAAAGGCATGGATGGATAGAACACAACAATATCTACTAAACATCCTTACTGATCATGCTCAAAAGAGGCATGGATCACTCTGTAGCAATATGAATACATGGCATAAAAATATTTACAGGGCAAAGACTTAGAAGATTTCTAAGTCCCTGAAATCAGCAACATTACGAGAGCTACTTTGCATGCTTGTGCTAGCCACCACAAAGATCACAAAAATACATGGCATACACCCCTGTAAAGATGGCATGGCATACTTAAAAACACATGTAGGGCTCAAGTTCATAGGAGGCACACATTAATCATGGCAAAAATGACAAATGTCCAATTACTGATAAGAATCTGAAACTAACATTGCATAGCCCTCTTGCAACAGCATTTAGGGCATCAAGATGAACTCATATGAACATGGTGCAATGGAATGAAATGAAGTACTCGTCGAGACAAACAATTTGACATGCTACACGCCCAAAACGGAGCCACTGATGCAGAATTATGATGCGATGAAAAACGCTAAAAATACTGGGGCCGAGGGAAAAAGTCAACCTCTCCAGATCTGGATCTAGGGTTTGCACGCGTTTCGAGGTTCACCAGAAAACACTGTAGACGGCCGGATCCGGCGATGCAGGACTTGCCGGTGGCCAGACTTGGCGAGGACGGCGATGGCGGCGGCGGCGCCGGGCGGTGAGTGGCGCGGCGGTGGCGCAGCAGGGCGGCCTCGGGCGGCGCTGCGAGGCGGCGCCGGACGGCGGTTGCCAGCGACGAGGCGGAGCGGGATGGCGTGGGGCGACAGTCGCCGGAGTGGCGGAGTGACGGGCGGCGCGGCGTAGGGAGCCGAGCGGCGCGGAGCGATGGGCTTCGGGGGCTCCGCCTGGGCCGAGCGGGCCGGCGCGGCTGCGGGCGATGGTGCGCCATGTGGCGGCCCCCGGTTGGGCGCGGACGGTGGCGGCGAGGTGTTCGGCGCGGACCGGACACGTCCAGCGCACGGAGAGGAGCGGGGCTAGGGTTAGGGGTGGAATGATCCGAAATTTCGGGGAGGAGTGCCTTTTTATAGGTAGAGGGAGCTAGGAGGTTCCAAATCGAGCACGGTTTTCGGCCACGCGATCGTGATCGAACGACCTAGATGATGGAGGGGGTTTTGGTGGGTTTTGGGCCACTTTGGAGGGGTGTTGGGCTGCAACACACACGAGGCCTTCTCGGTTCCTCGGTTAACCGTTGGAGTATCAAACGAAGTCCAAATGACACGAAACTTGACAGGCGGTCTACCCGTAGTAAACCAAGGCCGCTTGGCAAGTCTCGGTCCAATCCGAGAACGTTTGATACCCGCACACGAAAAGAGGCAAAAGGGGACACCGGAGGACATAGGAGCGCCGGAATGCAAAACGGACAATGGGTAAAATGCTCGGATGCATGAGACAAACACGTATGCAAATGCGATGCACATGATGACATGATATGAGATGCATGACAAATACAAAAGCACACAAAGACAAAAACCCAACAACGAGGAAATATCATAACTTAGTGCCGGAAATGGCAAGAGTTGGAATACAAATATGGCAAGTTACATACGGGGCGTTACACAGTTCCATTCAAAGAAGCTTCATCAGCCGGCTCAAGCCCTTCAAACAATCCCTCTCTCCTGGCCATTCTCGGTCTGGGGACTCGATATACTGGGCCCTTTCCCCCGCGCTGTCGGGGGCTTTGAGTACTTGTACGTTGCAATCGACAAGTTCACAAAGTGGCCGGAAGTGGAAGCAGTGAGGAAGGTGACTGCTCAGTCAGCCGTCAAGTTCTTCAAAGGACTGGTATGCCGTTTTGGTGTGCCAAACAGAGTCATCACCGACAATGGCACGCAGTTCACAAGCCACGCCTTCATGCAGTACATCCAAGACCTCGTCAGCAAGGTCTGTTTTGCTTCCGTGGCACATCCACGGAGCAACGGCCAAGCGGAGAGGGCAAATGCTGAAGTGTTGCGAGGCTTGAGAACGAAGACCTTTGAAAAGCTGCACAAGAGTGGAAGGCGCTGGATTGATTAGTTGCCGGCGGTTCTTTGGTCGATCAGGACGACGCCAAATCGAGCCACCGGCCAGACACCTTTTGCCCTGGTATACGGGGCCGAAGCAATTCTCCCCATGGAACTCATATACGGGTCGCCTCGAGTGCTCGCTTATGATGAGCTTGAGCAAGAGCCGTTGCACCAAGATGACGCGACGCTCCTTGAGGAAGATCGTCTTTGGGCGGCTGTGAGAGCGGCACGCTACCAGCAAGCCTTGCGCCGCTATCATAGCCGCAAGGTTCATGCCCGAAGCGTTGAGGAAGGCGACCTTGTTCTTCGGCGCGTTCAGTCGGCCAAGAATTCCAACAAGTTGACGCCAAAGTGGGAAGGCCCTTATCGGGTAATACGAGTCACCAGGCCTGGCGTAGTCCGCCTGGAGACAGAAGGTGCCGTCCCAGTGAGCAACTCCTGGAACATCGAGCATCTTCGCAAGTTTTACCCGTAAGGCGCAGCTTGTCGGGCCTCCCGGCAAGCCACCTTTTGTACAAGCTTTGCCAACAAGGCATGTGACCCTTTGTACAAAGCCAGGCGCGGACCCTGAGCATAAATAAATGAAGCGTTGGCGCCCTAAGTTATAGCATGCATGCTAGGTCAATTCTCTTCCTTGGTTAGGGTTGATAGTGCTTAGCGGCGACTAACCCCTAGCCTAGAGGTCGAGTGCGTGTCTGTCTATTCCTTTTCTATCCTCCTTTGGTTGGGCACATGAGCACTTCTGTTGAGCTACTCGGAAAGAAGGAAACGGACCGGCGCCCCAACCCCGGCAGGCCAGGGTTGCCGGGGGCTGCAAGCACAAGGATCCAACTGCGGCAAGATAGAGATTGCCAAGGGCTGTGGATCCAGATAAGTCTTTTATCCTCTGTCATGCATTTCGGAACCGGACTAGGGCATGTGAAACCTCGCTTTTATCTCTAGGCTGCCGTGCTCCCTTTTTTTCCTATACCTAGGGATTATTTCCTGGGTCCGGATTTGGTCGTAGCCGCGGCGGCAAGGAGGTGGGACGAGAAGCCTAAAGCCCTTAAAGCCCACTTCATCCCTGCCTCCGCCAAGAGCGCGAGAACGGTCGAGTGGAGTGGGGGGCGGCAAGGCATGTTGCCGGGAGAAAAACGTTTATCTTAAAACAATAACAAGGATTCGCTCCTTGTCGCGGGATTTACCCGCGAACGAAAAACCCGGCAAGCATCCATTTTTCATTAAAAACATCCCATATAGGTACAGTTCATGCGAGATGAAAAACATGAGCAAGGGGATTACATGTTTCAAATTTAACAAAGGCCCGCAGGCTTACAAACTAAAAAGAGATAAAGATGCCCGTAATCCCTTTCTTGTCCCTCTCCTCGGGAGGCAGGTGAAGGAGGCAAAAGGGCAAAAGGGGGCGCCTAGGCGAGCTACGAGCAGCAGAAAGCACCAAGAGAACATCTCGGTGGCCACCCACGGGCGGGCCGGTGATGACGATGCCGGGAAAGGAGCTAGAAGACGAGGCGGCAGGACCGACAATATGCGACGAAGGCGTTGGTGCCCGCGTACTCCGAGTTGACGGCCTTGCAGCCTGCCCTCTTCCTCTTCCGCAGCCTCCCGACGCCAGCCGCCCAAGGAGACAGCCCTGCAAGGTTCAAGGAGCTGGCCCTGCCCCCGGCCAGCTTTTGCCGGAGGAGCGGCCAGGTGCAGATGCTGCTGCTGCCGCACCCGCCCAGGCGCGGGGCGTCCGACGCCTAGTCGGACTCGTCCCCGATGTCCGCCCTGCTGTCCTCCTCGTCGCTCTCGCTCGAGGACGAGCTCCCATCATCAGAATCTCCATCAGAGGAGCTCTCCACGCAGCATTTTGGACGAGTTCCAAGATCTCCGAAGACCTTGACGGAGAGCAGGTCGTCCTCCATTAACTTGAAGTAGAGGACGAGCCTCGCCGTCAGGATGTGGATGCGGGCGAATGTCTTCCATCCACGGCGGAGATACATGACTCGAGGAGCCGGGAAGTCGACGTCGACCCACGTGCCCCCGTTCCCACAGCCCCTCATGTGCAACCGGAGGGTCTGGGGCGGGGCACGCTCCATCACCAGAGCGAACGGAGTGGGGAGACGAAGACGACGACGCGGGGGCTGGCGGAGCCTGATGAAGAACTCGCA
This sequence comes from Triticum urartu, assembly GCF_056163025.1. Classification (NCBI taxonomy): domain Eukaryota; kingdom Viridiplantae; phylum Streptophyta; class Magnoliopsida; order Poales; family Poaceae; genus Triticum; species Triticum urartu. The sequence continues at coordinate 183,221,648 of NC_141873.1, read as the reverse complement.
AGGCTGGTCTTCAACATGGCCCTCCATCGGGAAGGGCATCATTGGCAGGGGCGGGGCCGGCGCGTCGCCCCGTCCTCCTCTTCCCCGAGCGCTGCGGCCTCTGCCTTGGCCTCGCCCACGGCCTCTCCCCCTCCCCCTTCCCCTCGCGGTCGGTTCCGCCACCACGGGTTCGGGAGGAGGAGGGACGCACTATCGAGCGGCGACCCTCGCCGCCACCGTCGAAGAGCCAGGATTCCCTTTCTCCATGAAAGGTGAGGGGAAGGAGCAAAAGCAGAGAAGAGAGGGAAGATGGAAGAATGCGGGGTGCCGTTTCCCCCTTCCTCCTCTTTATAAAGGGACGGGGTTGAGGCTCGGCCGCCCCGCTCGGCCAATCCAGACACCGGAGGCGCGGGGAATCAGGACCGAACCGCCGCCCAACCAGCGGTGGCCCGGTTTCTCGCCTCCACCGTTTGCCACCACAAGGACGCGTGGCAGACGTGCAGAACTGAAGGGACGGGTGAGGCGACCTCTCCACTCCCCATGATCGTGGGGAGTGGACGCCTTGAAGACCGCACCCCGACCCCTCTCAGTAAATGAGCCGCGCCTCCACACCTCCCTCTTTTTACGGGGAAGATGTGAGCCGCCTCTTTACTGCGACGTGACGCATGCATGTGGAAATCGCCCCATGCATGCCGCCCACGTCACGCACACCCCCCACGCCGCGCCACGCGTGTGAGTCGTGTGAGGCGAAGCGTGCGAAGAAACTTACCACGGTAAAAACCGCCCCACCTTCCCGCGCATCATTTTGGGCCTGCGCCAACAACATGTTGCGCTTATGTGTGGCCCAGGCCCGGGGGCTCCTGTCGGTGTACAAAAATAGGGGCGCATCTTTGTACCCCTTTTCCTGTGCACGGGCAGTCAGAGCCGCGCCCACGGCCACACCAAGCAGAATGAGGGAGGTGAGCCAAGGTAAGATCGAAGCCCAAGACAATCAAATCAACGCCAAGGCTAAGACCACAAAGAGCAGAGGGACGAAGCAGGTTCCCCCGGCAAGACCCTTGCCGGGTGGCCTCAGTGGACCTGGCAAGACTCTTGCCGGGACAGCTCGCCCCACGCCAACAGAGCGAGCCACCCTTGAGCCCACGGCCCCCAGTACCATCGTCAGCATGGGGCCAGGGCTCGGGAAGGCACCCCTGTGGTGGCATGCGGATCTTTGTGAAGACATATTCAAGATCAGATTAGAAGACGATGATCCTCGGAAAGATCCCTGCCAAGGAAGGCCACCAGACCCCCGGCAAGATCCTTGTCGGGGACGACAACACACCATGGCAAGACCCTTGCCGGGCCACCCGGCAAGGCCCTCGCCAAAGATGCTGGAAAGACCACCGCCAAGCCCACGTCAACCAAGTTCCCACCACCATTCACATGCAGCTACCAGCCCAACCAGCTGGGCGGGCACCTGCGTGGCAACATGCTGCTCCCAGGCCAACTCATCAAGTGCCCGCGTGGTAGCATGCAGATCTTCGTGAAGGCTCCACCACCGCGCCAACTCAGCTGCCTACCTGCCTACATGGCACCGCATGCATCCTTGGCCGAGGCACGTGTCGAAGCGAGGAGGAGCGGCGACGGACAAGATGGGCCTCACCGTCGTCCCCGATAAAGCAAGAGGACACCTAAGCGGTGCATTAAATGCACTTTGTCCTGTAATACGAGGGATAACCTCGTGCCGCTGTAGACCTTTTCACCTCATGTGTGCCACTGTGGCAACCCCTTTTTCCTATAAAAGGAGGCCCAAGGCGACAAGGAGAGGGATTCGGCTCTTTGGAACCACACGCTGACCACAGCTAGTTCGAGAGCTCAAGAACTCTCAGAAATACTCCCACCAAAGCAGGACTAGGGTTTTATGCATCCTTGCGGCCCGAACCTGGGTAAACGATCCTCGTGCTGTCTACTAGCGCTGCTCTCCTTGCAACCCTGCGCCCCGCCCACCATAGTAGGGATTCTTGTGATCCCATAGGTGTCGTTTCACACCGACAATCAAGGTCGAGGAGAACATGGTGTTGATAATCAAAGAGAGAGAAAGAGAGAAGAAGCCATCTAGCTACTAGCTATGGACCCGTATGTGTGAGGTAAACTACTCATGCTTCATCGAAAGGGCAATAGAGTGGATGTAGAAGCCCTCCGTGATCGAATCCCCCTCCGGCAGGATGCCGAAAAAGGCCCCTAGTTGGGATCTCATAGATACAGAAGGTTGCGGTGGTGAAAAAGTGTTTTCATGGATACTTCTAGTTGTTTGGGAATATATGTGAATATATAGGTGAAGGAATTACGTTAGGGGAGTCACAGGGGGGGCCACAAGACAAGGGGAGCGCCCTCCACCCGTGTGGCCGCCTCGTGGCTCCTCGGACTTGATCTCCAAGTCTCATGGGTGTCTTTTGGTCCAAGAAAAATCATCGTGAAGGTTTTATTCCATTTGGACTCTGTTTGGTATTCCTTTTATGCGAAACTCTAAAACAAGGAAAAAATAGAAACTGTCACTGGGCTCTAGGTTAGTAGGTTAGTCCCAAAAATAATATAAAATAGCATATTAATGCATATAAAACATCCAAAACAGATAATATAATAGCCTAGAACAATGAAAAATTATAGATATGTTGGATACGTATCATGAACTTCTGTGCTACAATTACTTGAACTTCACAACTAGTAGTATGTCTATCTAAACATGTGCCATGTTTTTTTGTGCTTTTGTTGCACTGATATTGAACTTATGTGCTACAATTACTTGAACTTCACAGACAGAGGGAGAACTACATTTCTCTAAACATTTTTACATAATTCGTTTTTCATACTGTAGTGTGGTTGAACTTCTATGAGTCCTGTCTCTGAACTTCACAACTAGCACTATATTATTTCTAAACATGTCGCACATGTTTTTGCTTCTTATTTTTTTTGTTGGACTTCTGTGCTACCAGTGTTTGAAATGCATGGTTTACTTTCTTTTCAATTCTCAACCAATAGACTAAACATACCTGTGAGAATGCAAGTTGGGTGTTTGTTGTTCATGCATCGTACAAATGTATCGAAGAGCTACTTGAATGATTTTGCATCTTCATGTCTAATTAGGGCAACAACAAATATCATTGACTGCAGATGGTGGTTTGTTCCAACAAACACTCCTAGAGGCATATGAAACCTATTAGTCTTGTAAGTCATGTCGAATGTTACGCAATCGCCAAAGTCTTGATATGCTCCTCGGTAGCTTGCATTGGAATAGAAAATGTTTTTATCACATTGTCGTTGTCTACTTGTATGTCATAGAAGAACTCGTCATTGATTGCCTTCATGTCTTTAAAGATATATATCAGTTTCAATACACCATCCAAGTCATCTTTTCTTGCATTCACAGCTACAAACATGCAGTTGTTACTTTTTCTTGGCAAGGGTGGTGATTTAGGATGCTATGTACATTGCAGTATGTGAACTTTCCAATACTTACTGGTTTAGTAGGTCTCGTCCAGTCATGCTCGGGAAGTAGCTTCCATCTTCAATTTCTGATATCATGGACATGATTGTTTTATGTTTGACACCATGGTACTACAAGAGCTTTACGTACTCCAAAATAGTGGGGTCATAATTCTTGTGTGAGTGCAAGAATACCAGCATGTCATCAGTTTGGATGAGCTGGTGATTATGATTGTATTCAATATCCACCACCACGCAAGTGTTATCCTCTTGCACCTTCACCCTCATTCTTGCATTGCAGCCTGTCCTCTGTGATGTTTTGTTTCGCTTCCTGTAAGCTCCTGAAATAGTAGGATTTTGTTTCCCCTGGAACGCGTAAGCAAAGTACGTGTTACTATCATTACCCCTCGTCTTCCTGATGCCAAAACTAGCGTGTCTGGCGTATCGGTTGTAAAATTCCCAGGCTTCGTCTACATTCTTGAATGACATCTTAAGTCTTGGTACCAGATAATCTGGGAGATCTGGCATCTGTAGAAAAGGAAAAAATCAAACGGTACGTTAAAATGCAGTTTTATAAATATATTATGCTGGTGGTGCAGAAAAATGTCAGACCAGAACAGATGCGTATATAATTACTTAATTTTTTATTCACTTACATGTGTATATGATCGTAACTCCACCGAAGTCTGCTACTGGCCCGCTGGGATTGGGCAGGGCAAGCTTACCATAGCACGATGCAGGAGTGCATCATGAGGAGGTAGGAGGTTTGAAGATAGCATCTCTCTTGTTTGTGTCCTTTTGGGTTGTGGTGGTTGTGGAAGTATGGTAATCTTGTTTTTTGTTTGCTATTTTGGTGTGTGAAACAATCCACCAACCTCGTGTCCCGTACGACCATGATTTGTAGTAGCAACAGCAGCATCAGCATCCCTCGGCAGTAGTGTGCAAAGCACTTCCCTCCCTGAGTGTGTTACAGTTGGAATTATCCTGACTTCTGGTTTACTTGCTGCTCTTTCACATTGACGAGTCACACCAGGATAACCTCCAGAGTTATACGTAGAACCTAATCTAACACCCTCCCCATTGGTGTGCTTGGAAGTATGCTGGTGGATACAAAGAATCTCCGGGGGATTTCCGGCGTCACCCAATTAGGTGGAGGCGCAAAATGGTGCAGATCAGGTTGTGACCCAGCATGTTGGAAGTTTGCTAGGTTTTTGGGTGTCACCCAATTTTGCTGTGGAGTAGATTGGGAATGCTCATGGTGTGTTTGAGGTGTGACACATTGAGGGGGTGGCGCAACACGTACAGGCTTAGGGTTGCATACTTCCTGCTGAGAAGTTCTAACCTTCTTTCTGCGTCTCTCATCTTGCTGTAATGAAAAAAATGTGTTAGCACAAGTCACATCTTCCTATGCTGGTGTAGCTGAACTAAGCATTCTTCATAGTCTGAACTTCACATAAAATTCTTTGTTATAATATAAAAATTTGCAAGGAAAAGAGTGGTAGTTTTTTCTGCAGTTTGAACTGAGCATTCTTCACAGTTTGAACTTCTGGTTTGCAAAGGGGGGCAGGCTGCAAAGATATTTTTTTAACAAGAATCACATCCATGTGAATGCTCAGTTCAACCTGACCTTCATTTGATTGAATGGTTGAACTTACAAGTACATTTACAACCTGAATTGCTTGTTTTCATGTTTGCAGTTCAGTTTTATGGTGTTCTTCACATGTTTGTTTTATTTTCCTTTATTGCACACAGTCATACGCATACCAACCTGACCTCTGGCTCATTTACTAGTTGAACTTCACATGTTGTCTTACCCTCCCATAATTTTTTACATATGTAGGCAGTGAGGTATTTTTATTTTTGCAGACTGGACTGATGCTCACAATCTAGCAGAACTTCACATGTCCGAAATAAATTAACAGAAACAAAATATGAGGAAGTTCAACCATACCTTGGCTAGAAGTTCTGCCAGCCTTTTTCCAGCAGTAGATAGGCCACCTTGAGAGCATTGCGACAGAGAGTTTGGAGAGGACCCCCATGGCATTCCAAGGCTTGCAAATGGCGTGAAGTTCATCTAGTTGCAGCAAGAAGATCAGGTAGGAGGTACAACTCAGGAAAATGCATGAAGTTCGGGTAAAGTACCGTACCTATGGCCATGGTACATCTAAAGAAGCCTACGTAGCTAGATCATCCCTGCTACCTTGGCCGCGCCATTTGCCGTACCTGGAGCCTTGGCCATCGTTGGTGAGACGCAAGTAAGAGGTCAGGAGGGAAGGAGGAGGCCTCCGGCTGTCCATGGAGCCTGCGGAATCTCCAGCGGCTTCGCCGCCTCCAGCCGCTGCGGGCTCCCTCGCGCCGGCGTCCCCCGTCGCTCGCTCGCCCACGCCGGTGGTCGGATATTAGGTGGCGATGGAGGGGGCAGATTTGGATCCGGTCGGCGACGATGGTAGAAGGGATGGGAGGGGAGGAGCTATATCCGGTAGGCGGAGGCGACAGCCGGCCGATGGTCATGGGGACGAGAGGGGAGGGGAGGCGGGTTGAGATCACGATGGGGTGGCCACAAATCACGGCACCTGGTCGGGCCGAGATGTTTGGAAGTTCGGGAGGGCCTTGTCGGGCCCTATATAGGGCTGCTATGATTAGAATTGGTATTCTAATACTATGATCATAATAGTGGTGTCCTATATATATATACAGCCGGTCTATTCTGCTAATATTAGCAGAATAACTATTCTAATAACACTTCTGCACTGCATGCTCAACGCAAGTGCATGTCATTGTTTGAACCAAGTGTGTTGCAGTACTCAAGTGAGTGAACTTCTCGCCGTAAAAAAACCGCACGCTGTGTTTTTTGGTACCTTTTTTGCTCTAGTTTTTTAACCGTTTTTCGGAACGAGGCGTGTAATATACCATTGAAAAGCTATGGATTAGGCGCTACTTCGCCATGTTGAACACTTTTCGAGATTCCTTATTGTCTAAGAGCAGTTTTGAAAATGGTGCGGCCCACGACGAGTGGTAGCGAGCATTTTTTCGCTTTGTTTCTAAACTGCTCGTTGGAACGAAGCAAATGATACACCGTTGGAAAGATATGGCCGAGGCGCATCTTTTTCATTTCTATTATTTTCTCTAATTCGTTACGGTTTAAGAGCAGTTTCAAATTTACCAAATCGCGGAATTCTGTTTTTCAATATTTTTTCAAATTTTCGGTACTGTTTTCGCTCCAGTTTTCTAACCGTTTGTCGAAACGAGATGTGTAATATACCGTTGAAAATCTATGGATGAGGCGCAACTTTCATATGTTGAAATTTTTTTTGAGATTCCTTACAGTTTTTAGTTAATTTTTAAAATCGTGTGGCTGACGACGAGAGGTGGCGGTCGTTTTTCACGAAATTTTTACAAAACGCTCATCGGAATGATCCAAATCATACGCCATTGAAAATATATCGATGATACACAACTTTTTCATGTAGAACACTCTCTCTGATTCCTTATGGTTTAAGAACAATTTTGATTTTCCATCAGACGAGCAAGTGAACTTCATGATTTCTTTTATTTAGACGCAAATTTTCTCAGGCGAGGAAGTGGACCGGACTTCACATCGAGCGTAAATGAACCACAAAAGTATGGAGAATTGAACCGCATTACTTTTTTTCTCATTTTGGTAACAATTTTTCTTGCACTTACAAGATGAACAGCATCAGATGACCAACCGCACTGGTTCAGTTGGAAAAGCGCACTGCATCAAATGGTCAAGCAAACCGCATTACTTGTTGGAATTTATTCTTTTTCTTTTTTCCATCGTGTGTTCTGCACTGCAAAGATGAGAGTAGTTATCTGCATACATTCTGCACTGTACAAACAAGAGTAGTGCACTACACGAACAATCACTACAAAAAAATGACACATCCGTGACATTTTGGGCCGAACGAAATTTTTTTCTGTCATACATATGACACTTCTATGATGATAATTGTGACAAAACCCGGTATCATCATAGATGTGGTGGGCTCCTACTTCTATGACAAAAAATCATGACAGAAAATGGACTTTTCGTCCTGGGCGGGCCGGAGACGCAGCTGCATTACATTCTTTGGGCCGTCCATGACGGAAAAAACCGTGGTAGAAGCAAGGGGGAGGAAAATTTCGGGGAGTTCCCGGTTACAGTGGGAGGTCGGGGGCCGAGCGATGCGCGTTTCTATCATACACGTACGCGCGCGTGTGCGAGGCGTTGGCTCTAACTGAACCCGAGCGAGGCGTTGGGCTCTAACTGAACCCGAGCGATTGCACTGCAGGCTACGCGTTACTGAACCCGAGCGATCGATCGATGGCTGTTAACTGAACCCGATCGAGCGATTCCTTCGCTACTGCTGCTAACTGAAGTCGATCGATGCTGCCTCTGGATGAACAGTGAGCGTTGCGGGGGGGTTGGATGAACAGTTCCCGGTGGGGGTGGATGAACAGGACCCCGTGGTGTTGCCTCTGGATGAACAGGACCCCGATCGATCGAGCCGGTTGGGGCTGGATGAACAGGACCCCGTGGAGGGCTGGATGAACAGGACCACCCTGTGGAGGGCAGGATGAACAATAGACGGTGGAGGGCAGGATGAACAGCAGCCCGTGGAGGGGTGGTTGAACAGGAGCCCGTGGAGAGGGATGGTTGAACAGTAGCCGGTGGAGTAGCGCGAGGTGGAGGCTGGATGAACAGGAGCCCGTGGATGAATAGTCGCAGGTGGAGGCTGGAGGAGGTCGACGGTGGATGAACAGTAGCTCATGGAGGCTGGAGGGGGTCGACAGTGGAGATGAACAGTATCCCGTGGAGTCCCGTTTTGTCGTACGCCACACCCCTCCCGATGAACAGGACCCCCGTTTCGACCATAGCACTCCAACACAAGTCCGTTTCGTCCGTTTTGCGGTATGCCACACCCCTCCCGATCAACAGGACCCCCGTTTCAACCGTAGGAGGTCTGTTTCCTCCGTTTTGCAGTACGCCACACCCCTCCTGATCAATAGGACCCCGTTCCGAACGTAGGAGGTCCGTTTCCTCCATTGTGCGGTACGCCAGGCCTTGTTTCCATCGCCTGTTCCGTCCAAGCCCTCTCGATGAACACGACCACGCATTCCGTTCTGACCCAGCCGGTTGGCTCCCATGCGTTCCGTTGACTCCCCATGAACACGACGCATTCCATTGCCTCCCCATGAACATGACGACGACGCTGTTTCTCTGTTTCGACCCAGCCATGTCAACGAGCCCTCGCCGTACGTATGCACGAGTAGGCGTTCGAGAACCCGCCCGTATGTACACATACATGGCCGTATTTTCTTTCTTGCACCCTGGCCACCTCTACTACGACACGTGCGCGCCTCTACATCCATCGGTATATATATATATGTACGTACACGTTCGCGACCAGAATGACAATGCTACGTACGCTTCGACCAGGTGGGTCCCGACTGTCAGGCACTTCCTTGTGTGCGAAGATGTAGCTGGTGGGTCCCAGCAGTCAGGGGGTGAAATACGGTGGCCCGTCCGGTGGGTCCCCGCTGTCAGGTGGAGGAATAATTATTTTGCATGTAATAAGGAGGCACTTCCTTGCTGCGGCCGTGGACCCAACTTGACCTCTCCACGTACAGTCCACGTCCGATGGAAGCCGTTCTTTGACCACGTTGACCACGCCGCGCCGAGAGCACCAGGGCGGTGGATGACGGCGAGGCCTAGGAAGGGGACGACACGGAGCCAGGGAAGACGCGGCAGTGGATGCCCACGCGTAGAGGAGTACGAGGGTTCACTGGTTCGCTGCGGTGTGAGGCTGCCGTCGCCGCAAAATAACAGGGGGTGTGGGTGAGTAGAAGGATGGCCTGGCCAGCGGTGGGAGTATTAGGGGGTGGTGAGGCCTCCGCCGCATCGCAGCCGGCCACGGGAGGCAGGAGCACGAGGCACGACCGGCGCTGGTTTGGGCGGCTGGAGCAAGAAGACCAGAGGTTGAAGAAGCACTACGGTCGTTGGATGGACATTGTACGGTCACTAGAGCTAGAATCGTGCATATTGACTAAGTTGACAAAGCCCTCCGTCCCCGTCAACTTAGTAGGCCCACAAGTCAGCCTCTCACCAAGGTGGGTTCCAGCTAGCAGGGGGTATTCATTTTTTGTGCGTAATAAGGAGGCACTTCCGGTGGGTCCGAGCGGACAGCAGGGGGAATGTTTTTTTCATGAAATACGATGGCCCGTCGGGTGGGTCCCAGCAGTTAGGGGCAAACGTTTTTTTCGCGATATACTGGTGGGCGTCCGGTGAGTCCCTGCTGTTAGGTGGAGGAATAATTATTTTCCGCGTAATAAGGAGGCACTTCCTTGCGGCTGCCGTGGACCCAGCTGTCAGCCTCTCCACGTACAGTATTCTTCCGATGGAATTCGGTCATTGACCACATTGACCACGCCGCGCCGACAGCACCACGGCGGTGGACGACAACGAGGCCTAGGAAGGGGATGACGCGGAGCCGGGGAAGACGCGGCAGTGGATGCCCGCGCGGAGAGGAGTACGAGGGTTCACTGGTTCGGCTGCGCTGCCGTCGCCGCAGAATAACAGAGGGTGTGGGTGAGTGGAGTGGAGGGATGGCCTGGCCAGCGGTGGGAGTAGTATGGGGGCGGTGAGGCCTCCACGGTAGCACAGCCGGCCACGGGAGGCAGGAGCAGGCGGCACGATCGGCGCTGCTTTGGGTGGCTGGAGCAAGAAGACCAGAGGTTGAAGAAGCACTACGGCCGTTGGATGGACATCGTACGGTCAGTCGAGCTAGGATCGTGCATATTGACTAAGTTGACAAAGCCCTTCGTCGCCGTCAACTTAGTAGGCCCACCATACTGGGTCCTAGCTAGCAGGGGAGTATTCATTTTTTTGTGCATAATAAGGAGGCACTTCCTTGCGTGCGAAGATATAGCTGGTGGGTCCGAGCTGTCAGCGGCGGTAACGTTTTTTTCGCGAAATACAGAGGCCGTTTCGGTGGGTCCCAGATGTCAAGTGGAGGAAATCATTATTTTGCGCGTAATAAGGAGGCATTTCCTTGCGTGCGGCCATGGACCCAGTTGTCAGCCTCTCCGCGTACAGTCCACTTCAGATGCATGTCGGTCGTTGACCACGCTGACCACGCCACGCCGAGAGCACCAGGGCGGTGGACGACGGCGAGGCCTAGGAAGGGAACGACATGGAGGCAGGGAAGACTCGGCCGTTGTTTTTGTTTCTCACGCGGAGGGGAGTATGACTGTACGAGGGTTTCTTGGTTCATCTGCAGTCGCCGGAGAATAACAGCAGGTGTGGGTGAGTAGAGGGATGGCTAGGCCAGCGATGGGAGTACGGTGGGGCGGTGAGGCCTGCGCGGCAGCGCCGCCGGCCGCGGGGAGGAGGGAGCAGGCAGTCCCGCCGGCGCTTGTTTGAGCGGCTGGAGCAGGAAGAGCAGAGAGTGAAGAAAAGCACGACGTCCGTTGGATGGACATCCAACGGTATACAGGCCATCTGTGGAAAGCCTCAAATCTGTGGAAAACAGCATACAGCCCATCTGCCATTATTTCAAATAATTTACAGCCCATTTGCTAATTCTTACGGGTTTTTTTGGAGCCCGTATTCTTTATGTTAGCATTACAGCCCATATTGTGGCCATGGTTAAAAAATTATATGAAATTTTGCATATGTCGGTGCGGTCTGAACTGTTTTTAATCCCGAAATTTTGAGTCACATTCAGACTGATTTTAAAAATAAATGTATATCAATATAAAATCCAATAAATTGTCCACGCATAAAAATCAATGCAATTTAAAATCTCGAGATGAAAAAAGATATTTGAAAATAATTGTCGGTTTGATGTGTTTTAAAAATGTACAGCCCATTTCTCATTACTGATAGGCCATTTTCTCAGCCAGCCGAATGAAGCTCTCCTCGTCTTGAAAGATTTGCAGCCCAACAGGCCTGATAAAGTAACTTACTTGACAAATCACAAAAGAACTGGGCTAGCCATTTTCAGAAAGAAAGAAAACTACTGGGCTGGTCTATGGTAAACATAAAAGAAAAGGCTGTCTAGATAGGCCAGAGTGTCCCGCACAGCCCAGTTGACACCCTGCTTCCGTCTCAAAAACAAATTAGATAAATGCCACTCCAATTATGGCAATTCATAAAAATGCCACTGCAATTTCCAAACTTTGAAAAATGCCACTGCAATTTTTGCAAACTTTGAAAAACGCCACTATAGTTTGCAAACTTTGAAAAACGCCACTCCAGACTTCGAAAAATGCCACTAGAAATGGCATGAAATGGCATTTTTCAAAGTTTGGACATTGCAGTGGCATTTCTTGGATACACCAGATTTGGAGTGGCATTTATCAAATTAACCCAAAACAAAAATAACTGGGCGAGCTGCTGGGTCCCTGGTGTCAGCCGCTCGTTGTGCAATTCTCTCGTTTATTGACTACATTGACAATGGCATGGGACCCAGATGTCAGAAATCCACTAGGAGGAGCCATTTTTTTATTGGCTTGAAATAAGGAGGCACTTGCTTGCATACTGCCATGACCTTGGTGGGTCCCTGCTGTCATCCTCTCCACGTACAATCATCTCCTGATTGTGTACACGTCAACTTGCTAGGCCCACAAGTCAGCCTCTAAACCGTGGAGGACAAATACAACCCATTTAAAAAAATAACAGCCCATTCCATATGTTCAAATGGAAAGTTCAACATTCAGACCAAAGTAACAGGTCTGATCCACATATAGAGTACTGAACTTCCACGTTGACAACCATCATAGCCAAGTTAACTATCTACCCCCACTAACACTCTAGTAGCATACAAGTACTAACTTACTCTTAGCTAACTAGACGATGCCGGCCGCCATCTGCTGCCCATGCTAAATGCCGGCGCCGGCGTCCTCCGCCTCGCCTCGGACTTGCCAGAGGTGCGATAGGGCGCGTTGCTCGCGCGCGTTGGCCCTTTCCATGCCGGCATGGTCCACCGAAGCTTCGGCTTCCAAGCGGGAAACCCACTTGACGAGCTGGTAGTAAAAATCTGCGTCGCGAACGCGTGCGTGCCCGACAGCCTCCAGGGCTATTTGCCGAGCGCCGACCTCCACGTAGTCGGCCCAGTTGTGGGCGCTCTGCTCGTGACTCAGAGCGTCTGTGCGCTGCTGCTCCATGTCCCGCTGGCGGTGCAAATCGGCGATACGCTACTCCTCCGCCAGGCGGTCGCGCTCCAACAACTCCTGCTCCTCCGCCATGCGGTCGCGCTCCAACAACTCCTTGATCTCTGCATTGCCATCTAAAGACAGATAGAATGCCTCCTCCCTCCGTCTGCCTTTCGGTGAAAACCCGAACACTAGTTCCGGCGGTGACCGCCTCCGGCATCGCCTACCGCGGACGGGCGGGGGCATGGCGGACGTGGCGAGCGACATCAGGTCGTTGGGGGCTTATGAGGATATGGCAAGTTGGGTCACGGTGGCACCTGAGAAGGCCGGGAAACAGTACTTATAGGCAGAAGGTAGCGCGACGGTCATCGGAATTCAATGCATAATGGCTTAGCGTGCCAGCTTTCCGTGGAAAACTAGAGAAACTGAAATTATGACTGTGCCGTCCCGTCTGGGTCGCACGCCGGCATGGCGGTCAAACGAGTGCACTTGAATCATCTCCCTCCTTGTCAATAATGATTCCACGGATTTAAAGCGTATCTTTTTTTTGCATCAGTTAGCTGCCTTAATTACGGCCGGCTGCATGCAGGCACTCAGAATCGCTCGCAGGCAGTACGCGAAGCAGCATGCAACGAGTCGTAGCCGAGGGCACGCATGCAGCCACTTAAATCGCTGGAATTAATTAGGCTTAAACTTCTGCATGCCGTTAATTATTGCCATGCCTTGGTCTTGCTGCTTTGCTCACGGGACTAATAAATCCCGGACGGAGGGAGTACCTTGATTGGTGAGAGGTTTGAATTAAGCCCTGCAAACCGAAAAGGAGGTAATCCCTCCGTTTTTATTTAGTTTTCATATTAGCTTTGGTCAAAGTCAAGCTTTACAAACTTTGACCAAGTTTATATACAAAAATATTAAGATATACAATAACAAATCAATAACAAAAATATTAAGATATACAATAACAGATCATATACAAATATGTAGCTCCAAAAGCAGAGATCTAGAAAAAACATTTGTTCTTCCTACTAACATGGATGCTTCTCTTGGCCAACATTCAATACAGACTGAAAGACAAATTTGTTTGTGAAGTCTACAATTCCTCTTGCAAACATAAGTGGTTTCACCAATAGCTGGAACCATGAGAATGAACCACACACGATGGAGGAACATCCACTGCAATATGATTTGGTCTTCTCTCGATCACACCACGAAACTATTTTCGGAATACAAACTTTAACTTAGGCAAAATGATGCCCATTGTATAATCAGACCAAAGCAATGAAGCACCTAGTGTTGGCCAATAAATAGTACAGTACTACTTTTCTGCAGTCCATGAAGTGACTATCCAATCTTTCTTTGTCTATTTTCAAATGGCACTGCATGCAGTGACTATACTATTCTCCTGTGCAGTTCAACCAAAATTGCGGACACTTTGTTTGTTTGCCAAATAGCAACAGGCAGACATCTCTGTCTGCACAAATATCAAGCAGCTAGTAAACATATACCACACCTTGTATTTTCGGTTTAAACATGTCTCTTCCGCTTAGCATCTCTCATGTTCTGCACTAGACAATCTGATATAGTTATGTTTTGCCCTGGATAATTTCGTACTGAATTGATTTGCTGGTTCAAAGCAGAAATATAGCGCCTATTCTTCATCAGACCAAGGATATCCATGTTCGCAGTGATGGAAGAGGTGAAATCAATACAACCAAAATTGAGCATCCAATCATTGAATCCTGTCCTGCACCTCCAATGTAGGTCCACCCTGCCAATAAATTCACATGCAAACCGCTAGTATTACTATCTAATGACAGTACAAAAAGAGTAGCAAGATAGTATCAAACCATATACCTTCGTAATGAACAGCTCATAGTGCCACCAATTGGATATAAAGGTTTGGAAAAAACATGCTCCTAATGTTGAACTAGTTGGACTTTTTGTGTGCAGTTCCACTAAAATCGAGCATCCCTGTTTGCATAGATATTGAAAGTGTGATTACTCTAAAAGTGGCACTAGTTGAAGCATAGACTCACAAATATAAGTATTCTAATTTCATAATGGGAAAAGGTAGCAAGACTTTTCTAACCACCTGTTTGAACGAATAAATAAAGCAATAGAGGCTGATGTCAGGAAGGCATACATAGTTTTTTCTAAAAACTGAGCCATTCCTGACCTTTCCTCTTATTTTAAGCAAATTGTGTGCAGTTCTACTAAAATAAAAAGCCATCACCGCCTTAACAATTCAGTGACACTGTACAAAAGGAAATGACTTAACATTACATCATGATGTCAGGTATGTAGTCGACAGGCATTAGAGACAAACATACAGACCTCCTCCGATAACATAATGAACATTAATTTTAACAAAGGTGTGACTAGCTTTACCGGGATAATTTGAGTGAACTCTACACCCTTTGTTCCTTAATATAAGACGTTTTCGCGGTTCAATTTAAAGTACCCAAACGTCTAGTATTTAGAAAAATGGGTAGTAGTTTTCTTGAGCACATATCTGGGAAAGCTTGCCACACTTTATTTATGTCCATACGCTAATGCCACCATTCCAATACTACAAATATACACTAATCCAGTGGCTAGTGCAACAGTAGAGTAGTTAGTTTATTACAGGGTACAGTACAATGGTTTTACTGAACAGATTTCAATAAACTCTAGCACTGGAAGGTTTCTATAAGAATTAACAATACAAAATGTAAAGGTAACAAGTTTCAGCATTGGTATACTAGCTCTGCATGAGCATGAAACCAAATACAAAAGTCTGAAGGCAACTAGCATTATTAACTAATGGCAGTATAAAAAAATTGCAAACCATGTACCTCCAAGGTAAATATCATTTCAAACTCAGGGGGACCTTAAAAATTGCTATCCCAATCTTGATAATCGATCAAACATAAAAACGTGATCAAACGAATCAAGAAAACAGCCGGAGGAGGAGGTGCCCACTCTTGAACTTTCCTCTTGTCTTCATAATTGTCTGTGTAGTTTAACCAAAATAAAATGACATCAACGCCTTGGCATTTTAGTGACACTGTACAAAAAATTAACGTATCTCATGAAAGTGAGGTATGTAATCTATAAGCACTAACAGTGCAAAAATCTGAAGGTAGTAACAAGTTTCATCGTTGGTATACTGGCTGTGCAATAGCATTAGAATGCCTTAGACTGCTGGCGTTGCGTAAATTTATCGGTGGCATTAGACTGAGAGCGGCATTAGTTAAATGTGGCATCACTTTAGCAGTAGCATTGCTTGACTTGACTGCTGGCGCTATACTAACAGCAAAAAAGTGGCAATAAGAGCATGGGAGGCCCATTCGGACAGTGGGCGCACCAGTACGATGTACCTCCATGGACGCAGAGTGGTGAGGGAGGTATGGTTGCCCAGAGCAACAAATATCCAGGCAGCATATGTGGATTATGTCCCATTTTTGCTCTCTTTAGCCACCTTTTTCCTATGCGAGGACAACAAACCGATCGACCTGGTCATTCTCTATTGCGTTGTCATGCCTTTCTACCCTTCTTCAACCAAGAGACATGAGACTCGTTCCTTAGCTACTGATTTTCCCCTTTTCAACCTAGATGCGGGTTCGATGCCTACTCTCTTGGACAGTACAGTCTCCCTTCCTTTCCTTATTCAACCCAGACATGGATTAGTCTGCATGAATTAGGGTTTCCTTTAATAGTGCAAATTATGGTTTTCGTCTGCGTGGCCAGCAGAGCAGAGAATAGCAAATTGGGAAGATGGTGGAGTGGAAAAAGATCCACATGCAACGACGTGGCAGATGGGGCAATAGAACAAGGTTATGGTTCGAAAAGAGGTAGCATACCTGAGGGTTGGCGGGAAGTGGCTTCGCTCGTGGTTGTCGTCCTCCGCATAGACTACGGCAGGGAGCTTGGGGACGGAGGCCATCCCACGCGAGCGCTAGGTCTGAGAGGACGGCCTTGTCGTCAGTGCGTGACCTTGCTCGCCGACGACGAGTGCGTCAACGCTGCACGTCCTTTTCTTCCCCGGCGGATCTGTGACCACCGGTGAGGAGGGAGAGAGGGGCCGTCTTTTTTAGATCTGGAGAGAGGGTGGTAGTGTGAGAAGCAAGTGGGCAGCCCTTAGCAAGAAAGCGCTCAAGCTCCAGCCTATATATCCTTTTTATACTACTAGTACTAGAGGTAGAGTAGTGGTAGAGTAGTTTATATTTTCTCTGCGTACAGTACCAGTTAGTCGTGCTTCAAAATTGAACGGCACGCCATTAAAAAAATAAAGGTCGATAACTAATGTAGCACCTCGGGCCAACGTTGCCAGATCGCATTTTGCACGAGAAATTACACACCATGTTTCATTGACATGTGGTCCCGTTCCAACATATCAGTGACACGACGGCGAGTAGTAGGAGTATTTCCGAATGGATGTGTAGGCCGGGGCGCCTCTTCGTGAACCGTGGCAAACTCGGAACCGTCCACCGACTCTTCGCCTTTCCCTCTCGATTTGGAACTGCTGTCGCACGCTCTTCCTCTCCCTCCTCCATTTTCCTTCATCCCTTCACCCTTTCTTCTGCCATTGTTCGATCGTCTTCTCCATGGAGGGGACAGGCCGAAAACGACCCCGTTATTCTTGCCCCGATCTGAAAGATGACGTGGTGGAGGAACTCATTGATCGGTAAGATGTCATCACCTCGGCTAGCATGGCAGGTTCATTCAAGCCCATTCTCGACTCAACTAATAACATCATTACAAAGAACCCAAGAGTCAATGAGCGGTTTGATCTCCCCTATCTTCTTCACCGTGACCCTGATGATGACTGGCGCCGGCACGACGGAGGCCTCGCCCTGTGCAAGTTGATGCCGCTTGATAATCATACGTATGATGTTAAGATGCCATCGCTCGAGGGCAAGGCTTGGGCGGGCGCAAATGGAGATTGGGTTGTTTACATTGGGTCCAACTGCGAGTGGGAACTTGTGAATGTGTACACTCGTCACCGGGTTCCACTTCCAAAAATCTCAGCACACTGCCCAGAGGTTGAGCACACCGGTAATGTACGCACGTTCAAATACGATCATGGTGACTGTATTCTACGAAAGATAGCAATTTGTCGAGTTCCCAACCGCTCTTGGAATTACAGAGACTATGATGTTGTTGCTATCTTCGACAAGCTTGTTGCCTTCCTTGATGGTTTCACTCGATGGATATTGCTCAAAAATCAGTTTCTGTACACGGATGAGTACTGTGATGCAATTCAATACGAGCGCCTTGTGTTTGCTGCCACCACTCGTGGCACTGTTTTTGCATGGCATCCACGTAGTTTCGGTACGTTTTTCTTCCACCATAATTATAATTGTTTCATCCACATGCATGCGGGTTAGCAAGTTTCCCTTTACTAAGTAACCTTCTTCTTGTGTTTACAAGGTCCTGTGAACATCCCACCACCTATACTTGAAAAAAAATTATAACCAAGGGGGAGATGATGATGGTGATGATCACGAGCATGAGGACGAGCAGCGCCCATATACTCTGTGGCGCCTGGCAACTAATTCTGATGGATCACCTCTTCTTGTGTGTATACAGCCCACTGATGATGTTACTGCTAAGGAAGCAGGTGTCTCCCATGGTCGCACTCTCCGGACCTATTCCAACACGCGTTGCATGGTATTCGGGATGGATACTAGTGTGCTAGCGCCAACTCCTTCTCCCTGGTAAAGAATTGATAGTCTTGGAGAAAACTCGCTCTTCCTTGGACAAAACTATCCGATGATGGTGAAAGGCGATCCAACTGTTGTTGACACATTTATGAGAAGCAACTGTGTCTATACCTCGGACATTTGTGTGGTTCCCTACCCTGGTAGGGATATAGTAGGCTGCTTCAGCCTGGATGAGCAGTCCTGCGTTGGTTTCCAGATCGACAATCGATGGCCCGTCCCAGAGAATCACTTGTGGTTCAAAGCAAGAGTTTCCAACGCCAAGGAATGGTTGAGTTGAAGTTCATTTCATTGCTTGTTATTTGTTGTGTGGTGAAAACTTTAGTATTTATAATGTATCCTCGTTGTCGATGTGGGTTGATGACCTGTTGTATGTAATAAAATGATATGCGTGTGATAAACTTACTACATTTATGAATGGCTTTTGAGTCGCTTCTCTGAGTGAGTGGTGCGACGAGGCAAAAAAATATTTTCCGAATACATAATTGTACGTGCATTGCAACAGGTTATCGGATGAGGCCAATCAACAATAGTAGTACACTATTTGTACTAGCTTCAGATGCTTCGCGCGTCAGGCGGGTGTTTTTACTGTAGCCATATGTTAATGTGTTCACTGTACGTAACCAGCACCTCGAATCCTCGATACTAGTACTATATAGTAGGAGTAAGTAGTAGGGAGCAGTAGGGTGGCATGGGCCAGAACAAGCATTCACGTCCAGGAGTACGGCACACGCCACCACCACGACATCCATCTGACACAATATTATTTCTTGGAGTCCGTGCTAGAGCAATCTCTTCAACCTCGTCGTTTCTCTAACTTCAGCCACCGCGCGGCGGGCGAGGTGGGGGTTTGCCAATAGTCGGTTTCCTTAACTGCGGTCCCACTTGTAAGGCCAACTCCAACGCACGACCCCAAACGCACCTTCGTTTTGCACGAACTCCAACGATAATTTTGACTAGAAAAGCAAGACCAAAGAAAACAAGAACCACAAGAATACATTTTACTACTCATGTAAGTTGGATTAGTGCCTTCTCGATGCACTCATTGTTGATCTGCGGAATCTTGCGTCTATGCTAGCTAAAACTGATAGAACATCTACTAAATTGCACTCTATCAATATATGGATGTAATCTTCTTCCCAATACAAAAACTTGCATCCATTCTACTCCCTCTGTTGCACAATACATGCCTTCTATTTGTGAAAATATATATATGTATCTAGACATGTCTTAGTATATAGGTACATCCATTTTTGGACAAATGGAAGTCAAGTATTTTGGAACGGAGGGAGTACACAATAAAAATTTTAAGTTAGCACAACTAGTCTAATCCGAGAGCAGAACCGAAGATTTGGTCGGGTTCTTCCTCCTTTTGCCGACACGTGGGGCATCCAGCATCCAGGTCGTGTCATGAAAGAAAATAGAGTGGTAGTTGAAGCCACGAGATGTGCATCTTGGGTTAAACTGTAAATAGAATCTTACTACTCTTGAGTAACTCCAAAAGCGGCCACCGAAGATCTTTATTGGATTTGTTTTTCATCACCAGCACGTCTAGGTGAAAGATGTGCAGGTTTAGTGGGTCCTCTTGCGTTTTCACAGACATGTGGGCCGTATGTGAGCAAACAGACGATGGGCTCCGTGCGTCCGCTGGCTGACTGAGAAGAGAGATAGAGGAGGGCTGAGCACGGACTGCAGGAAATTTGTTCTACGTACCTTGATATAGGCTCGATATAGTGGGGTGGCATGGGCCATAACTCAGTAGCATTCACGTCTAGCAGTACGGCACACGCCACCCACACGAGTCCCATCCGACACCAATTTTCTTGGAGTCCGTGCTACAGCCATCTCTTCTCCTTCCTGTTTTCTCAGCCATCACGCGGTGGGCGGGATGGGGGTTTGTCGATAGTCGGTTTGCTCAACTGCAGTCCCACTTGTAAGTGAAAATGCAAGACTGCACGCATTCCCGCTTGAGCGGCGTGCCGGACCAACCGTGTGGGGGTGCGACGCAAACACGGCAGGCTTTTCCTTTTGAACTCGTAACTTGTAAAATTTGGTTCTGCTCCATGGCGCGACCGATAGATAGAAAATAACGATTTTTCCTAGAGTAATGAGAAGTTTGGTTCTGGCGCCGTTCATGCATGGAGTACGTACGAAAATTATGAAGTTGATGCGAAAGGTAAGATAATTACTGTAGTATCATATACTACTACATGGATTTGACGAAAAGATAAAAATACATACGGATCCATCAACGTTCAACGACATCCTCATGCCCTAGTGCGCCGGGTCACCAACCGACGTGTGATGAGCAGTGGCGTTGGCGGCGAGCTCAACATGCTTCTGAACAGTGCCGTCCAAGGTTGCCCTGCGCTCCAAGAAGGCCAGCTTCCCATCGTCCTCCTCTTGCATGTAGTAGTCCTTGTGGACGATTTGCGCGTAGACGTGGGTGATTATGTCGATGGTGTCTTGCTGCGCCAGGCGCTGCGCGGCGAGCGCGACCTCGAGGTGGACATTCTCCGGCGCGACGGCGGGCATTCGCAGGGCCACCAGTGCGTGGAAGAGGTTGTTACCATAGTGGCCGTTGAGGGTGGCGGGCATCGCAGAGCCTGGGCACGTCGGCTGGAGGCTTACGTCAAAGTCGTCCGCAAGCTTCTTGACGACGGTGAACTTGTCGAGGAAACCGACGAGGACCTCGTTGAACAAGGAGACGAAGCTGTCGTCCAAGCGGCCCCTCGCCCTGGCGGCCTCAAGCAATACTACCTGGAGACGTTCCTCGGTGCCGGTGGACGTGGTAGTACTCCTAAATCCAGACGGTGGTGCTACTAGTACTAGTAGTAGTACTACCAATGTAGTAGTAGGAGTACTAGCATTGTACTACCCGTTGGTCAAATTATTACGTGCTGCTCCTCATAGTGAAGTGACAAGATCGTCCACCGAAGATGACACCTGAGTATAGGCGTCGTGTTCGGCATACCATAGTCCTCCTCACCGTCTGCAATCACTATCATCATGGCTGTAGAGCTAGCCTGCTTACAACTAGACCTGTTCCACATAATTTCCCGTGTGTAGATGCCCGTGCATTGCACGGAACACCAAGATTGGGGGTGGACAGCTCCGGCAGCGGCCATCGCGCCAGATTTTTCCACGGCCTTCTACTCCTAGATGTGTACACGTGTGCTGGTGTGTGTTGTGTGCTGTGTGTGCACGAGTGCGTCCTTCTATGCATGCCGCCACGCAGTGGTGAATTGTGCACGAGTGCGTCCTTCGCGCGCAAGAAGTTTGTCCTCAATGCACCCTCAATTTACTAGCGTGCGGGGTGCTACCCCGAGTGGTTTCAACTTTGTTTACTTCACCGCGTGTCAGATGGGCCTCTAGTTTACTTATTTTCACCCACTGCCACATGGGCCAGCACACGAAGATACAGAACACGAGCTGACAAGGCAGCATGTGGATTGGTTGACCAGTCAACTAAACAATATACGGAGCTATACGCTGACACAGTGAGCATATAATCCGTCGGTATAGAGAGTTCAAGTGAGAGGGGAGGCCCGTGATGTAACACCCCGGATGTAACTTTCCCTTTTTGTACTCCAACTCTTGCCATTTCCGGCGTTAAGTTATTTTATTTTCTCGGGTTCGGGTCTTCGTCTCCGTGTGTTGTTATCATTGTCATGCATCTCATATCATGTCATCATGTGCATTGCATTTGCATACGTGTTCGTCTCATGCATTCGAGCATTTTCCCCGTTGTCCGTTTTGCATTCCGGCCCTTCGTTCTCCTCCGGTGGCCATTTCTAGCTTTCTTTCGTGTGTGGGGATTAAACATTTCCGGAATGGACCGAGACTTGCCAAGCGGCCTTGGTTTACTACCGGTAGACCGCCTGTCAAGTTTCGTACCATTTGGACTTCGTTTGATACTCCAACGGTTAACCGAGGGACCGAAAAGGCCTCGTGTGTGTTGCAGCCCAACACCCCTCCATTTTGTCCCAAAACCCACCAAACTCGGCTCCATGTCCTAGAGCGTTCGATCACGATCGCGTGGCCGAAAACCGCACCTCATTTGGACTCTCCTAGCTCCCTCTATGCCTATATATACACCCCCATTCCAAATCCCGGGTCTCCTCTCGTCCCTAACCCTAAATTCCAGACCCGCCGCCGCCGGACACATCCGCCACCGATGTACACGTCCGGTCCGCCCGCCGCCG
Organism: Triticum urartu; assembly: GCF_056163025.1. Lineage (NCBI taxonomy): Eukaryota > Viridiplantae > Streptophyta > Magnoliopsida > Poales > Poaceae > Triticum > Triticum urartu. The sequence goes on along the minus strand of NC_141873.1, from coordinate 183,199,141 downwards.
CCACGTGGCACGCCACCATTGGCCCGCCTCCGCCGCCGTTCCACCCCGCCGCCAGGCCCGGGAGGCCCGTGGCCGGCCCCCGGGGCCCATCGCAGCGCCCGACGCCAGCCGCCGCCGCCGCCCCGCTCGGGCTCGTCGCCGGCCACCGCGGCCGACCCGAGCTGCCGCCGCCCCGGTCGCCGCCCCTCGCCGCCTCCTCCCTCACCGGCCGGCGTGCCTCCCCTCGCCAAGTCCGGCGATGTTCTGGCGGTGAACAGTAACTCCGGCGACCTCGTAATCCGCGCAGATCTCAGATCTGAAATCCTAACCCTAGGTCGTTTCTTCGCCAAGTCCCAGAATTTTTACTTCATATGCTCCTGTTCGAGGCCCCGTAACTTTGCATCCGTAGCTCCGATTTGGGCATATAGCATATCAAAATGTTCACCTCAGAGAGTACATCATTTCATTCCATTGCATCATTTTCATTTGAGGTCATCTTGATGCCCGAAATGCTGTTAGAAGAGGGCTACTTGAGTTAATTGTCAGATCTGTTACTCCGTTTAGCACTTTTGTCATTTTTGCCATGATTAATGTGTGCATGATATGCCAGTGAGTTCTTCATATGTTTTGTTAAGGGTTTTGTCATCTATCCAGAGGTGCAACCCATGTATTTTTAGGATGTGTGTGGTGACTTGTGCAAGATTGCAAAGTGGTGCACTTGCTAATTCTGTTTTCAGGGACTTAGTGATTTCACTAAGTCCTGGGATTGTTTAGTTCATGATGCCCTATGTTCTTGTTGTTTCCTAGTGATCCGTGCCTCTTTTGAGGATTATCAGTAAGGGAGTTTTGTTAATCTTGTAGTGCTTTATCCATCCATGTCTTTGTTTGCAATTATGGAGCACCCTAGCTTTAGTCAATCGAGCTCTACTTTTGCTTCATTGTGAATCTGGGCAGATCGTCAACTTGTTTGCGATTTTGCCGATGTTTTTGTAGTTGATCCGTGCATGCTATGCCATTGTTCTTGCCATGTCTAGCTTGTATTTTGTGCCTTGTTTATGGGTGTATGCTTGTCTTGCCATGACTTGCACCGTAGTGAGTGCATCGAGCTCGTAAACATGCCTTCGTGAGTTATGTTTCAGCATGTCCCAGTTTTCACTAAGTCTGAAAACTGATTATGTTTTTGCTATGTTCGTGTGCTTGTTAGTATATTTTGTGATCCCTTTTGGCTCAAGGTCACTAAGGGACTTTTGTTAAGCTTGTTGAGTAGCTCCATGCCATGTCTTTATTTGTCATGTTCAGGTCCTGTAGCATGTTGTTTTGTTGCTCCGAAGAGGGCTATATGATCTGAAATTCCAGACAAGTGTTAATTTCACCAAGTCTGAGATCTGTTTTCCATTTGCCTTTTTGCCATGCTTGTTTGAACCTGTTAATGGATGATTTGGCCGTAGCTCAGTGCTAGACTTTTGTTAAGAATCTTGTGTTCATCCCTGCCATGTATTTTGTTGTCATGTTTGGTTGCTGTAGCATGTTCATCTCATTGCATTTAGATGCCTACTTGCTGTAAATCGCAGACCGGTGTCATTTTTGAATCGCTTGCCATTTCCAAACCGTAACTCCGATTCCGGCGTTCTTTATATCGTTTTCAAGCGATTTCATCTCATCTATCCATTGGCACACTTGGAATCCCAAGTTGATGCCAGGTTCATGCATTTCCTGCCATATCTTGCATTTTGCATCCCGCATCGCATCCCGCATAGCATATCATCTTTGCATCATGTTGTTTGAGTTTGCACGTGGTTGATTGTATCCTTGTTGCTTGTTTGTCTTGTTTGGTTAGAGCCGGGAGACGAGTTCGCTAACGAGGAGCCCGTTGAGTTTGCTTTTGAGGATCCAGTCAACTCTGACAACTGTGCAGGCAAGATGATCATACCCTCGAAATCACTACTATCTTTGCTATGCTAGTTTGCTCGCTCTTTTGCTATGCCAATGCTACGATGCCTACCACTTGCTTGAAAGCCTCCCAAATTGCCAGTCAAACCTCTAACCCACCATTGTCCTAGCAAACCGTTGATTGGCTATGTTACCGCTTTGCTCAGCCCCTCTTATAGCGTTGCTAGTTGCAGGTGAAGATTGGAGGCCGTTCCTTGTTGGAACATCTTTTATTTACTTGTTGGGATATCATTATATTGCCTTGTTATCTTAATGCATCTATATACTTGGTAAAGGGTGGAAGACTCGGCCTCTCGCCTAGTGTTTTGTTCCACTCTTGCCGCCCTAGTTTCCGCCATATCGGTGTTATGTTCCCGGATTTTGCGTTCCTTACGCGGTTGGGTTATAATGGGAACCCCTTGATAGTTCGCCTTGATTAAAGCTTTTCCAGCAATGCCCAACCTTGGTCTTACCATTTGCCACCTAGCCTCTTTTTCCCTCGGGTTTCCGGAGCCCGTGGGTCATCTTATTTTAACCCCCCCCCCCCCGGGCCAGTGCTTCCTCTGAGTGTTGGTCCGAACCGAGTAGACTGCGGGGCCACCTCGGGGTAACTTGAGGGTTGGTTTTACCCATAGGATGTCTCATCTGAGTGTGCCCTGAGAAAGAGATATGTGCAGCTCCTATCGGGACTTGTCGGCACATTCGGGCGGTGTTGCTGGTCTTGTTTTAACCTGTCGAAGTGTCTTGAATTACCGAGATACCGAGTCTGATCGGAACGTCTTGGGAGGAGGTCTATTCCTTCGTTGACCGTGAGAGCTTGTCATGGGCTAAGTTGGAACTCCCCTGCAGGGATTGAACTTTCGAAAGCCGTGCCCGCGGTTATGGGCAGATGGGAATTTGTTAATGTCCGGTTGTAGATAACTTGAACCTTAATTAAATTAAAATAAATCAACTGAGTGTGTTACCGTGATGGCCTCTTCTCGGCGGAGTCCGGGAAGTGGACACGGTGTTGGAGTAATGTTTGCGCAGATTGCTCTTTAGTTTCTCGCTCGCGCTTTGCCTCCTCTTCTCGCTCTCTTTTGCGAATAAGTTAGCCACCATACTTGCTAGTCGCTTGCTGCAGCTCCACTCATATTTTACCTTGCCTTACCTATGAGCTTAAATAGTCTTGATCGTGAGGGTGCGAGATTGCTGAGTCCCTGTGGCTCACAGATTACTATTACACCAGATGCAGGGCCTGATGATTCCGCTCCAGGAGACGCGTGTGAGCTCAAGTGGGAGTTCGACGAAGATTCTCAACGTTACTATGTTTCCTTTCCCGATGATCAGTAGTGGTGCCCAGTTGGGGGTGATTGGGACCGTTGTCGCATGTTGGGTTCTCTTTTATTTTGGCGTCGTAGTCGGGCCTTGAATGTATGGATGATGTAATGTTATTTATGTACTTGATTGACGTGGCGAGTGTAAGCCAACTATGTTATCTCCCCTTTTATTATTATTACATGGGATGTTGTGAAGATTGCCTAACTTGCGACATATGCCTTCAATGCGATTATGTCTCTAAGTCGTGCCTCGACACGTGGGAGCTATAGTCGCATCGAGGGTGTTACACGTGAGAGATAGCAGAGAGAGAGAAAGAGCTACTCCCTCCGTTCAATAATGTAGTTCCAACATTTTTTTAAGTCAAACTTTTGAAACTTTGACCAAGTTTATAAAGAAATTACTTATATCTACAATATCAAAGATAAATGATAGTATGAAGTAAGTACATGTTGTGATGAATCTAATGATCGTTCCAGATGTAAATGTTTTTCTCCACATATACCTGGTCAAACGTTTCTGAGGTTTGACTTTTCAAAACATCCATATGCTTATGGACGTGACAGAGTCCCTAACAAGAGAGAGAGAGAGAGAGAGAGTAAAAAAAGTGTGTGTGCGTGTGTGAAAGAGACATGGACAACACACGATAAAACTAGAGAAAAAGTGTGCGTGTCTTATGCAAACATATCACACATGCATCTTCGACAACGGAGGCAAGGTGAGGAGATAGTGTGTGGTTGTTTGGAACCGAGAGAGCAAGACCCCTAAGCTAGCACGTGGCCAAGAGGGGTCTGACAAACAAGGAAGAGAGGTCGAGAGAGACGTACAGAGAAAATGCAGACATGGGGAGGAGAGAGTGTATGTTTGTCATAGAGAGATCCCCTGGAGATCGTGATGGGACTACATGGGTGGGAGATCGAGTGACAAGGTGTGTGCGCGATAGAAGATGCCCCGAGAGATATCGAGATAGACGTATGGATGTAAGGAGACAATATGTGTGTTCCTGTTGGCTAGTAAGAGATAATCATACTTAGGAGGGGGGGAGTGCTTGCGCCTATGATGGATTGAGGGATTATGGTACTTAGGGGGTGCGTGTCACATGGAGAGAGAACAAGGGTGGAGAGTGTTGGATGGGTCTATATGTATAGCGCGAGTGAGACATGTGTATGTGTGAACCAGGGAGATACAAGGCCAGTTTGGCTTGCGTCTTGAGCATCTTTTGCCTGGCCTAGGGCTGTGGCTGGATTTCATGCACGCTTGTTTGGTTGCTACCCTGTGAAAAAGAAAGCCCGCCTGGCCTGGGTTCCCGTGCACTTTAATAGCCTGGCTGAACTCCAGACACTGCAAGTAGCCTGGCCCAGGCGAACGATTTCGAACGCCTGGTCGTGCCTGGTCGTGTGGCCATGAGGCTAATAGCAACATGGATGGATATTAGCATTAAATACTTGATGCATGGATTGATTGATGGGACGTTGATGCTTTGCCTGGCCCAAGCATGAACCAAACGCTTCAGCACCACACAAGCCTGGCCAGGCAGAAATATTTTACATCTCATGTCCACACCAGGCAGTACCGGCCATCAAGGCATGAGGGTCAGGTCATGAACCAAACTAACCAGTAAAGTTTGAGAGAGATTGAGGAGCCCCGATAAGGCTGAGTGGTGCGTCAGATAGCTGAGAGGGGGAAAGAGATATTCCATCCGCTCGATAATGCAGTGCATGTAAATTTTTTAGAAGTCAAACTTTGGAAACTTTGATCAGGTTTACGCAAATGTTATTTATATCTACAATACCAAAGATACATCATACAAAACTACATCTCATGGTGAATCTAATGGCATATGTTTTGCCGTACTAAATGTAATTCTTTTTCTCCACGTACATGGTCAAACTTTGTGATGTTTGAATTTTCAATAAATCTATATGCTATGGACCGAGGAGAGTGCCTCAGTCGAGACAGATCAAGTGCGTGTGAAGGATAATGAGTAAGTGTGCAAAAAGAGTATGTGTGTGAAAGAGAAAGTGACAACAAACGATAAATTAGAGAGAGTGTGTGTTTTCGTTTCTTATGCGAACATATCACACATGCATCTCCGAGATGGAAAAGCGAGGCGAGGAGATACACGAAGATAGCTAGTGTGTGATTGTTTGCAACGGAGAGAGACACCCCTATAGCACATGTCCAATAGAGGTGTGGCCAACAAGGAACAAAGGTCGAGAGGGACACATGGATGGCATGGACGCATGAGGAGGGAGAGAGGGTGTGTTTGTGATAGAGAGATCCCGTCGAGATCGTGAGGGGACTATATGGGTGGGAGATCGAGGGAGTGCGTGCGCGATAGAAAGATGCCCCGAGAGAAACCGAGATAGACCATGCACATGTTTGTGATGGAGACTAAGATTAGCTAGACATATACATATAGGGGGGACTGGGTGTGCCTACAATTGAGTGAGAGACCATCATACTTGGCTAGCTGGGCATGAGATTGTGTGTGCGCACGTGTGAGATGGAGAGATAACGAGGGGGAGAGATAGAGTTTTAGATGGGCCTATCAAGTGCGAGTGAGATATGCATGTGTATGTGTGACCCAGGTGGATGGAGAGTTTGAGAGAGGGGGGAAGAGCTCCGAGACGACATAGTGGTGCGTGAGAGAGTTACAGGCAAAGAGCCAAGGAATATGTGTCCGTACGATGAGTGCACCCAAGATATCTAGCTTGGACTAGCTAGAGTATCATACATAGTGTGTGAGAGAGACCTATAGATGGTGTATATATGCATGCGAACTAGAAAGACCCCCCCACACACATAGAGAGAGAGAGAGATGGAGAGAAAGGGAGAGGGACGAACAAGGTTTTTGTGTCGGATGTGTGCGACAGAATTGAAGATTGTCGGCGAGAGAGAGAGAGAGAGAGAGAGAACAGGAGTCCGGGAGAGGGGGAGGTCGCGTTTTATGCACCAAAGACTAATATAAACCATGTTTCGATATAAACTTGCATTGAAATATTTAAATTGGAGAACATGTTGTCTACAATCCACACATGAACGGATATATGCGTATATCAAACAAGTTCATTAATTTGACTTTCAACATGTTCATGGAGTACTATAATACTGTACAACATGCTACTCGATTGAGGTGTTCAATTTTGGATTTAGTTCACTATTTTGACCTACTGAACGAGCTATTTCATTGAATCGAGATATTTCATTTTGGGTTTGATTCGCGTTTTTGAGTGGGTCAACTATTTTTCATATAATAAATCGCTAGCAACGAGCATGTAAAAACACATTACTCCTGAGCATCATCTCTCCATCTAAAAAAGAAGTGGCAAGCTAATATTTCAAAATTTGATCCGAATCGACTTGGTAAGGTAGACGTGGATGCTCGTTCTCCCAAAATTTGAACAAACCGTTAAACATCCTCTCTGCTCGGTGGAATTTGCCCGAGCAAATAAATGGGAGACGCAAAAATACCGTCCTATGTGGGACACGCATCAATTGGCCCGTTGTACATCGAGGGTAGGTTCATAACTTCATCCAAGCGCGCCTTCTCCTTGGCCGAAATGACATGTGCCGAATAATTCATAAACCATGGTCGACAAAACACGCTCTCCTCGCCCGAAATAGCTCGCGCCCACTATTTCAAAACACGCTCTCCTCGCCCGAAATCGCTCGCGCCCACTATAGTTCAAAACACGCCCTCCTCGCCCGAAATCGCTCCCGCCTAGAGAAGCAAAGTTACTCTACTATCCCCGACCCTCAGTACACAGACCCAAGCCGAGAAGCCTATAGGCAAGGGTAGAACTGTAACTCCCCCTCACATTTCAGACAAATGCGTCTGTAAGACATGGTTCCACTCCCCTCCCAATTTCCCCCGCCCGCCCCCATTCATACCTCGTGGGCGCCAAATCACCTTCTCCCCAGGAAGCTCCCTTCGCCTGAGCCGCGAAACCTCAGCCCCATCTCCATGGCGCCCCCCACCGCACCAATTTCACAGCCGCCCTCTTCCCTAATGTTGGAGACGCTGTCCATTTGCCGTCGTGCACTGGGTCGTGCGCCTCTTACTCCGTGCTGCTGGTGCTGCCTTGACGACGGCCGCGTGAACCGTACGGGATCCGATTCACCCCCGCCATTGTTCACGGCGCCGGAGCGGCTCCAACTTTGGATCCGTCTAGAGTCCTGGCGCTGCTTCGGCGTAGCCGTCGACCGTCGCGACATTGCTCTTTCCCTGCCGCCGGTCGCCACCGCAACCGCGCCAGCCTCACCGACTCGGCAGCTGGACCTGCCTACTTCACCATGCCGCCAGATAGGTCGCACCCTCATCTCGAATCACTTTATTTAGGCGTCAGTTGTCTGAATTTCTATTCTGGGCCAATCGATTTGTAATGGGAAGCAGCACCCCTCGAGGCGGCGGAGCTCCTAGGCTGTCGGTTGGCTGGTGTCTAACGTAAGGGTGCGGGACCGCAAAGTTCGCCGCGGAAGCAGCGCTTAGATGGCTATCTTTTAGAGTTGCGTGGGTTGAAGGTACTGCTGCCGCCGGATCTGGATGACGGGGAGTCTTTGTGGATTGGCCCGGGGGCGGCGCAACCACGGCAGTGCGGTGGGGCGGGGAGCGGGGTTTTGGCCGGGGCCACAGACGGCGGAGGCAGGCTGCTCTGCCGTTGGTCGCTGGCTCTTCGGGGAAGATTCCGAACAGTGTCAGTCGGGAGGCACAAGACGGCCAGCCATCCGGCGTAGATCGGACAGTACCAAAATAAAATAAAATCGTGTGACCCCAATTTAGTCTTCAATCAACAGACGGGTGACCACTCGCGTACCTTGCTGTTGATCTCTTAGTGTATTTCTTCAGATCAAAGAGATATGTCGTTCTTAACATTATGTGTTATCTGCATCTTCAGACACACCGTCTTCCGACTCACCGCAGCTGCTCCAACAAGGGAAGCATACACCAGAAGGGAGCTATAGTCCTCACTCAACAGTTCCCTGCGTCGAATGCGCGTGCCCGACATGCACAGCCACAACAACTGCAGGGCCATCCACAAGTCGGCACATGATGCTCACTCCTATGGATGGCAGCCAGATAGGTTGTACCCTCATCTTACTTGTGTGCAACATTTATGGCTTTGTTATTCATCTAAGCATGGAAAATAGATCATCAAATTTCACTGTATATTCATGCTGATCTCTTATGGGTCTTGTTCAGGAGTTAACGTTGTTCCATAGTTCAGCTAAGATACTTGTTCTTTAGGTAACATTGTTCCATAGTTATCATCCATCAGCCAATTCTATCCCACAGGCTGGTGATTATAGTATTATACCACTTCTAGTATTTCCTATGTTGTTCTTTAATACTTTTGTGTGCCATCTAGTTAATCTGGAGTACAAACGATACATATTATGTAGCTTTCATCTGTGTTCTCCCTTTAGTTTATGAGACCTATTGCTGCTAGTTAACCCCAGTCCTAATATTTATGTCGTCTCCTACAGGCACTCATTACATAAATCTAACTACTAGTTGTCTTCCATGCATGTCAGATATAATTGCACACACTGATATATCCACAAGAACCTCATGAAGCAATGTAAAGGCCAATAAACTTGATGTCAATGATACCCAATATGATGGAACATGTAAAGACAGTTCTTCAGAAGACTTGCAGAAAGATGATGAATCCTCTTCACCCCACAAGGTCCTTGCTCTAACTTGGCCTGTGATATGGGTACAACATGCATATAATGTCCTGGAGTGTATCTACTCTGTTCAAATGCCATGTGCTTAGCATGCTGATCATGCATGTAAATATGTCATGCCTTCCTGTTTTTCAGTACCTATTCCATTCATGATAACATGTTTTCAAATTTAAGTACTGTCATTCTACTCTATCGCAATGCCATCTGCTTAATTTGGACATCATGCTTCTGAATATCTTATGCATTGTTATTCATCAGTATGTACTTCATCTGTCTACCATACCATGTTTTTTTACATTGAAGTGTTGTTCTAGTGCTCTGTTGCAATGCCATCTTATTTTCCCAATCATACACGTGTATGTTGCCTTAGTTATTTTTGTATGTATTCTGCTAGCATACAGTTTTACATTCAACTAGTGTTTTTTTTGCTGTGTTGTCCTGTCGTATCCCTAGCTCTTACACCATACTCCCTCCGTCCGAATTACATGTTGCCGAAATGGATAAAAAGGATGTATGTAGAACTGAAATACGCCTGGAACCATCCATTTTTTCGGATGGAGGGAATACATGTCAATATGTCATGCCTTTCTATTCTTCAGTACCTATTCCATCTCTCTACTGCCGCATGTTTTATAATTAAAGCACCATTCTTCTATACAAGGCATGCAAGGGGAAGATGACTATGTTAGAATCTGAAGGGTACAAACAAGGCCTTTGCAAAAGATCTCAATCGCCAGGAGATAATAAACCAACTCCAGTTTTTAAAGATACTGCTCCAGCACAGAGAAACCCAACTCCTACTGATAATAAGTAGATTCCAGTGGCCAAAGAACTAGTCCGCTCAAGTCCAGCAAAAATATGTTAACTCAACTCTAAGAAGCGTGTGTGTATCCTTGCATCATGAAATTTTATAGCATGCTGATCATATTTTCTACATGTTTCTTGCCCATCTCTCTTTTAGAAAATAAGCTTAACAGATAGAAGAATTTCTGCACTGGTATCATCTGTGAGGAAAGATTCTTGCAGGAATTCTCTGTACTCCAATGCAGATGTAAGTACCTGTTGTATATCACTATATTTTTACATCAGCATGTATTTTGTTAATTGGCGTGAATCCAACCTTTATCTAATCTAAATTTAGTTGTAGCAAAATGTATGATTAAAGGCCACAGTGTTGATTTTTGTAAGGAAAACTGCCTGGTAGTTTTGCATCCTGAGCGGCATGAGTGTACTATCTCATATCAGTGGGTTTGATTACTTTGGTTCTGCAGTTGGTTTTCAGTGTTTTTTTACTGTGTTGTCCTATCGTATCCGTAGCTCTTACGTCATACTCCCTCCGCCCGGATTACATGTCGCAGAAATGGATAAAACTGGATGTATCTAGAACTGAAATACGCCTAGACCCATCCATTTATTTCCGGATGGAGGGAACACATGTCAATATGTCATGCCTTTCTATTCTTCAGTACCTATTCCATCTCTGCTATAGCATGTTTTATAATTGAAGCACCATTCTTCTATATAAGGCATGCAAGGGGAAGACGGCTATGTTAGAATCTGAAGGGTTACAAACCAGGTCTTTGCAAAAGATCCAAACGCCAGGAGATAATAAACCAACTCCATTTTTCATAGATATTGCTCCAGCACAGAGAAACCCAACTCCCACTGATAATAAGCAGATTCCAGTGGCCAAAGAACTAGTCCGCTCCAGTCCAGCAAAAGAATGTCAACTCCATTCTAAGAAGCGTGTGCGTATCCTCGCATCATGAAATTTTATAGCATTCTGATCATATTTTCTACATGTTTCTTACCCGTCTCTCTTTTATAAAATAAGGTTAAACAATATAAGAATTCCTCCATTGGGATCATATTCGAGGAAAATATCTTGCGAGAATTCTCTATGCTCCAGTGCTGATGTAAATACCTGTTGTATGTCACTATATTTTTACATCAGCATGTACTTTGTTAATCGGCCTGAATCTAACCTTTATCTGATCTAAAATTAGTTGTAGAAAAATGTTAAAGGCGCCAATGTTGATTTTTGTAAGGAAAACTGTCTGGTGGTTTTGCGTACTGAGCTGCATGAATGTGCTATCTCATATCACGCACATTACTGAATTGTAGTGCTTCTCTGGTTGCCCATTCATTCATGGTGTCAATGTTGCTTTCATATTACCTTACCTGGCTGATGATAGCTGTGCCATATTGTGTTAATTTGGTATAGTCTAGTTGCCCAAATGTTCGTTGTGTTAATGTTGCTTTCCTATTATCTGACTTGGACAATGATAGCAATGCTAGTGTGTTAATTTTGTGCAGGCTGTTGAAGATAAGAAGACAAACTCTGAAAATAGCAAGGCAACCCCATTGTTTCTTTCCAGTAAATCTAGGCCAGGTAATATGGCAATAACTCATGATTAATCTGTTTGGTTCCCATCCTAATTTATGTTATGATGCAGTGCTCAAGACACTCTCCACTATCAATAATACAAGCCTGCCAAAATCGCCATATGAATCTGTTCAGTATCCTCTGTCTCGAATGCGACGGAATAAATGTATGTTTGTGAACCAATTAATGGCTGAAGCAATGATGGAAATGGTGGATGAATCAGAGGTGCAGAGTCGTGCGACACAACAACTGATCAATGTTTTCAGAGACAGTGTGGCAAAGCAGCAAGAACTTGCCCACATGCTTATGGGCGTCATCTGTGCTAAGGTTGCAGATTGTGACGTTGTAGATGGTTAGGTTCTGCTCATTTATTTGCACTGGCATCAATCTTTGATTGCCCAGTGGATGTAATTTCCTGTAATATATTCTGGATGTGCAACGTTATTCCCTGTATGCCATACCTTTGCTCGTCGTAATGGGCTCAAATTATCTAATTTGGCCTAAAGACATGAACGAACTTTAGTGGGCCCATTAAGTTAATGGGTCGTTAATAGGCCGAAAGTTAATGGTCGGCCCTCTTACCTCCCGGGTCGTTAACAGGCCGACATCGAAGCGGGCAATAGGTGGCCCCAATTTATTTCACGGGCCGTTAATAGGTCGTTACTAAGTTTGGGCTACATATGGCCCAACTATACTGTAGGCCTTTAGCAGGCCGAAAGAGACAGCGGGCTTGTATTAGACCATGAAGAGCATGGGCCGCTAAGAGGCCGAAAGTCAGGTCGTATTGTAAACGGCCCAACTGTGTTGTGGGCCTTTAGCAGGCCGAAAGAGAAACAGGGCTGGTATTGGACCATGAAGGGCATGGGCCATTAAGAGGCCAAAACTAAGGTCCGACTACAAATGGCCCAACTCATTTATGGTCCGTTAACAGGCCAAAAGGCACACAGGGCCGGGAATTGGCCCAACACTTAAATGGGTCGCTAAAAGGCCAAAACTCAGGTCCGACTACAATTGGCCCAACTGATTTATGGGCCGTCAACAGGCTGAAAGTGACACCGGGCCAGAAATTGGCCCAACACTTAAATGGGCCGCTAAAAGGTCAAAACTCAGGTCCGACTACAAATGGCCCATCAGATTTATGGGCCGTCAATAGGCTGAAAGACACACCGGGCTGGAAATTAGCCCAACATTTAAATGGGTCACTAAAAGGCAGAAAGATGTACATCCTGAAAATTGGCCCATCCATTAAATGGGCCGTTAACAGGCCAAAATCTCATCGGGCCGATATTGAGCCCAAATATATAGCGGGCTGTTAACGGGCTCGAACTGACGATGGGCTGCAATGGTGTCAAATCTTTAACGGGCCGAATTGGCACATCTCGTATGGGCCATGGGCTTAAATGGACCTGACACAAGTAGGCCTTATATTGGCCGGCCTGCTAATTTTTACTGGGCCGGCCTTTTTCACCGGAATGGGCCACTGTTGGGTCGTGGCACGTGTCGACCTATCATAGGCGCCTCATGTCCAATGAGTGGATGACATCTGTCCCAACGATGAGCCGACACGTGTTTCCTCTAGCCAATGATGATTTTACACGTGGAAAATCCCCATTGGTCGGGGCTGTTAACGGGTTATCGAATCCAAAACCCGACCCGATAGCTTAACGGCGTTCCGTTACGGTGGATGCCACGTGTCGGTCACCCTTGACGAAAGCACTTCTGTGACATGTGATTTATCGTCATGGAAGTGGACACTTCCGTGATGATAATTTTGGTAATGTCATGGAACACTTCTACGACAGCACAGGTATGACTATCTTGATTCTGTCATAAATTTGTCATGGATGTACGTGCATGAGAAAAAGCGACCTACTGTGACAAACACGTATCATCATGGAAGTGTATTTTTTTTGTAGTGAATACTAGTGCATTATAGGGGGCGGCACATGTGCATTACACGTACAATGCAAAAATGCTGAAAACACACATCGGAGGGCAAAAAACTTCAACACAAGGGGATGCATCCCACACATCCAGGGGACATCTGAGCTGAAATTTATACTGGTGGTGCCAGAACGAACTAAAATTTTACATAGGCACTTCTCAATTACAAAGTATAAACTACCATCGACAGTGCAATGAACGTATCCAGCATGACATGCAAACTGCACAACACAAAAAAACACCATTTTTTCTACTGAAAATAGCAGTAGAAAAGAAAAGGCCCTATGTCCTCTACCGCCACCACCAAAGGACAAAACAAGCAAAAAAGCGAGCTGCTCGCCCGTGCTGCTGCAACCGGTAGCGGCTCACCGGCGAACTGCATGTGCACACCCCAGCCATACAAAATAGCCCTTTTTGTAATACAATAGCCCTCAAAATGAAAAGCATAAAAGCAATCGGGTCCATGGACTTCTGCACAGCAGACAGAACAGAGCCGGAGCCATCATCGGGGGCTGCACATCAACCGAATTTTTTGCACTGCACATAGAGAAGAAGAGAGCTGCACAAATGCCAGGACAGAGCTACAGGAAGTATTCGGGGCCACCAAAGGATTTCTAAGTGAGCTCCATCCTGGATCCTAGCAAAAAAACATGCCTCGAACTAAACTGCATGATTTGCAATCGGGCCCCTAACAGAGCTGCATCGCAAGAGAGTTCACCACAGGGAGGGGGTCAGGGGGTCGTCGGAGGGCGCGAGAGAGCACCACCATCGACGAAGTCGCTGACCTCGGCGGCGCCGCTCGCTGGCCAAATCGGCGGTGGAAGAGGGAGAGAGTCGTCAGCGAGGGAGGGAAGCCGTGGCCGCGGATGTTGTACCACAGATGGTGGCCATAGGTGGTGGGGATGGGATCCGATCGTGCGGGGGCATGAGGTTGCATCTGCCGCCGGCAGCAACCACTCGAGGCGCCGCACCCATCGGCTGTGTCCTGCGAGCGCTAGACAAAGGTGGAGGAGGGTGCGGGACAAGGAGCCGTCGGAGCCCCTCGTGGGAGAAGAGGCGAGCTCCAGGCCCTGGCCGCACTAGCCTCGGCGTCCCCACGGATGGACACAGCAATAGTGGTGGCGCTGCTCCACTGCGGCGGTGGAGGTTGCGTGACTAGCGGTGGGGAGGCGCGGCAAACTGCACGACGGAAGCCAGCGAACCTCCCTTGCTGCTTAACCGCACGGCTAAGTCAGGAGATCGATCCCGGTGGACGCCGGTGTGAGTCGGAGCACGATGAAAGTGGCTACGGAACCGTGAGAAGCAGGACAGCAGCAGTGGTTCGACGCCGTGGACGTTGCTGGCGTGGCCATTGTGGCAGTAGCGCGAGCGGCCTGGGCTGGATTTAGGCAGTAGCCATCGACTAGAGAGAGGCACAGATCTGGGCCTTGGCGTTTGGAGGCGGCCATCTGAAGGAAATATGCCCTAGAGGCAATAATAAAGTTATTATTTATTTCCTTATATCATGATAAATGTTTATTATTCATGCTAGAATTGTATTAACCGGAAACATAATACATGTGTGAATACATAGACAAACAGAGTGTCACTAGTATGCCTCTACTTGACTAGCTCGTTGATCAAAGATGGTTATGTTTCCTAATCATAGACATGAGTTGTCATTTGATTAACAGGATCACATCATTAGGAGAATGATGTGATTGACTTGACCCATTCCGTTAGCATAGCACTTGATCGTTTAGTTTGTTGCTATTGCTTTCTTCATGACTTATACATGTTCCTATGACTATGAGATTATGCAACTCCCATTTACCGGAGGAACACTTTGTGTGCCACCAAACATCACAATGTAACTGGGTGATTATAAAGGTGCTCTACATGTGTCTCCGAAGGTACTGTTGGGTTGGCGTATTTCAAGATTAGGATTTGTCACTCCGATTGTCGGAGAGGTATCTCTGGGACCTCTCGGTGATGCATATCACTTAAGCCTTGCAAGCATTGTAACTAATGAGTTAGTTGTAGGATGATGTATTACGGAACGAGAAAAGAGACTTGCCGGTAACGAGATTGAACTAGGTATTGAGATACCGACGATCGAATCTCGGGCAAGTAACATACCGATGACAAAGGGAACAACGTATGTTGTTATGCGGTCTGACCGATAAAGATCTTCGTAGAATATGTGGGAGCCAATATGAGCATCCAGGTTCCGCTATTGGTTATTGACCGGAGACGTGTCTCGGTCATGTCTAAATTGTTCTCGAACCCATAGGGTCCGCACGCTTAAGGTTTCGATGACAGTTATATTATGAGTTTATGAGTTTTGATGTACCGAAGGAGTTCGGAGTCCCGGATGAGATCGGGGACATGACGAGGAGTCTCGAAATGGTCGAGACGTAAAGATCGATATATTGGACGACTATATTCGGACATCGGAAAGGTTTTGAGTGATTCGGGTATTTTTTGGAGTACCGGAGAGTTACGGGAATACGTATTGGGCCTTATTGGGCCATACGGGAAAGAAGGAAAAGGGCCTCAAGGGTGGCCGCACCCCTCCCCTTGGTCTGGTCCGAATTGTACTAGGGAAGGGGGGCACCCCCTTCCTTCCTTCTCCTTTTCCCTTCCTCTTTCCCTATTCCATATGGGAGGTGGAATCCTACTAGGACTAGGGAGTCCTAGTAGGACTCCACACTTGGCGCGCCCCCTCCTAGGGCCGGCCTCCTCCTCCCTTGCTCCTTTATATACGGGTGCAGGGGGCACCCCAAAGACACAACAATTGATCATTGATCTCTTAGCCGTGTGCGGTGCCCCCTTCCACCATAATCCTCGATAATATTGTAGTGGTGCTTAGGCGAAGCCCTGCGACGGTAGAACATCAAGATCGTCACCACGCCGTCGTGCTGACGGAACTCTTCCCCGACATTCTGCTGGATTGGAGTCCGGGGATCGTCATCGAGTTGAACGTGTGCTAGAACTCGGAGGTGCCGTAGTTTCGGTGCTTGATCGGTCGGGCCATGAAGACGTACGACTACATCAACCGCGTTGTGCTAATGCTTCCGCTTTCAGTCTATGAGGGTATGTAGACAACACTCTCCCCTCTCGTTGCTATGCATCACCATGATTTTGCATGTGCGTAGGAAATTTTTGAAATTACTACGTTCCCCAACACCATCTCCGTTGGCGTCGGCGGGATCCGGTGCTAATCGGCCTGCCGGATGAGGAGGAAGGCGAGCGGGGCTAGGAGGGAGGTGGGGGCTTGTGTGGAGGAGGCGAGGCCGGATCCAGGTGGTCGTGGCTCCGGGGCTTGGCCACTAGAGGTAGTTATTCGGGCGTCGGGCCATGGCCTTGTGCGGTGCTGGTAGCTGGTGGTGCGCGGGGGAGGTGGGGGATGGGGCGTCGCGGTGGCCGCCGGTTGCAGGAGTGCTGGTGGGCGGGGGTAGGTGGGACACTGAGGCGGAAGGGGAGGGAGGTTGTGGACCTCGGGGGGAGTGGGGGTGGTGGGGGTAGGCAGGTGGTCGTCGTAGTAGGTGTGTTAGCAGAATAAGGCTCCGGTGTTAGCAGAATAAGATTCTTAAGGGTGTTATCATAATAGACCCACCCTATATATATAGGTACATAGTCAGTCTATTCTGCTAATATTAGCATAATAGTTATTCTTCTAACACTTACGAACTGCACGCTCAATGTGAGGGCACTGCACTTTCTGTAGCAAAGGTACTGCAATACAGAGACTAGTGAACCTCATGTCGTAAAAAACTGCACGCGGTGTTTTTTGGTACATATTTTGCTCTAGTTTTTAACTGTCTATCGGAACAAGGCGTGTAATATATGGTTGGAAAGCTATGTATTAGACACAACTTTGCCATGTTGAACATTTTTCGAGATTCATCATGGTTTAAGAGCAGTTTCAAAAATGGTACGACCCACGACTAGTGGCGGCGAGCGTATATTCGCGTTTTTAATATACACCGCTTGTCGGAATGAAGCAAATGATACGTTGTTGGAAAGATATCGTCGAGGCACAACTTTTTCATATGTATTATTTTCTCTAACTTGTTGTGGTTTAAGAGCAGTTTTAAATTTAGTAAATCGCGAAATTGTGTTTTTCAAAAAAAAATGAAATTTTCGGTATTGTTTTCCCTTTAGTTTTTTAACCGTTTGTCAAAATGAGGCGTGTGATATGCCCTTGGAAAGCTATGGACGAGGTGCAACTTTCATACGTAGAAATGTTTTTGAGATTTCTTACGGTTTTAAATTAATTTTTAAAATCATGCGATGGACGTCGAGTGACAGCGGCCGTCTTTCGTGAATTTTCAGAAACCGCTGGTGGAATGATTCAAATGATATGTCATTGGAAGGATTCGATGAGACGCAACTTTTTCATGTAGAACACTCTCTCTAATTCCTTACGGTTTAAGAGCAGTTTTGAAATTATCAAAATGCGGACACTCTGTTTTTCGCGACACCAAAATCGTCGTGTGACTGCATCAAATAGAAAACTGCACTGCTTCAGACTAAAAACCGCACTACATCGGACGGTCAAGCGAGCTGCATAATTTTCTTTGTCGGGCGTAAATTTTCTCACACAAGTTTTTACGAGTTCTTATCGTTTTTTCTACTTTTTTATGAAGGAGAGCGGACCGCAGAGATGAGTCACTTGACCCGTGACGTAAATCAAAGTGAGGCGCATTATTATTCTTTTGTTTCGGTAACATTCTTTTCACACTTTCATGTTGGGCGCAAGTGAACAGTATCACTCTCGAAACTGAACCACGTCCGAGGACCAAGCGCACTTCATGTGTTTGACCAAGCACACTTCATGTGTTTGACGGAATCGACTGAGTTTTGAGACACACAAGCACATCGTGCACTTCACAAAATCGACTGGGTTTTGAAACACACGAGCACATTGTGCACTTCACACATGAGCCCGTGCAAACCACAAGCAGTGCCCAGACGGACTACATCTACTTTACAAAAAATAAATACATTTGACTGAAGTGGACCACAGTACTCCTCGAAGTGGTCTGCATCAACCATTTTCTTCATGAAAAATAAACCTCTCCAACATATACCAAGCGGACTACACGTCGCGGCAAGCCGAGCCGCACGCCACCCTCTTCATCATCATCGCGCGTAGGTACAGCCAGCGGGCTGCACCAACGAGAGTGTTGTGATGCACACCGCTCGGGGTCGGACTACGTGTGCCAACGAGCCGCACGTCCATGGTCACCAGACCGCACAGGGCCCGGCGACGAACTGCAAGGTTTCAGAGAAGAGGAGCTTCATGTGGGTGTCGACGAACTGAAAGCATCCGCGAGCTGAATCGCCGGTCTACAGAGCCCTTCTTGCCAAACTGCTTCTACGCAGGGGGAAAGGAAGATTCTTGACAGTGAACTGCAATGCCCACCTAGTTTCTGTTCAACACACAAACAAAAATAAAATCAAGGTGCGGCCACAAGTGAACATACAACAACGCAATAGTTAACCTCTCCAAAACGCACGCGGCACTATGCCTTGGGGGTCACTGCACTGCACAGGGGCACACCTCGCTACTCCTGTGTGGATGGGAGGTGGAGAGGGAGGGGAGGGGCAGACGTCCAACTCACCGGTGGGAACTGTAAGGGCATATTTATCCCTAAGGTGTTTTGGTGATTGATGACAATACTTTTGCGGACTAATCGTGTGTCTTGAGTTTCCCAGACATTTCATCGCTAGGCACAAGACGGTTTGGTGTCCCTCGAAGACTATTGAAGACGGTGTTTTTCTACGTTTCTTTTTGGTGGATTTGAGTCGCAGGAAAGCCGTACTATTAAGAGAGGGTCCGCGTCGGAAAGGTTCGGGTGGAATCATCACATACACGTTTTCTTCCTTGTCCCCTCCTTTCCCCTGCACTTTGGAGCATCGTCCGTTTATCCTCTTTGCCTTGTCCTGGCTGCTGTTGATGGGCTTGCGGTAGTACTGCTCCCTGGAGAGCGGTAGTACCGCAGGCACCCAGTACCATACTACGGTGCGGTAGTACCACAGGTGCCCACGGTAGTACTGCTCCTCTGGAGTCATAGTACCGTGGCCCCCAAGCCAAGTACCGCTCCATCGCGGTAGTAGGGGCGGATGTAATTTTTTACATCCGCGCCACCGCGGTAGTACCGCATCCCTTGTGTGGTAGTACCGTGCGCGGCCTGGCTCAGCTGCCAGGTGGTAGTACCGCTCCTCTGCGGTACTACTGTGTCGGATTTTTGCTTCATCCATTTTCCAGCGGAAGTAGGCACGGATGTATTTTATCCAGACTCTTCCCAGGCTAGGGGTTTCCTGCCTTGCGGTAGTACCGCAAGGGGGAGCGGTAGTACCGCGCCTGCGGCAGTACCGTCCTCAGCCCTTGTGCTACAGGTCTTCCCTAGCTACTGCTGTTGTTGCGGTAGTACCGCGGTTCCTCACGGTAGTACCGCATGGCCTTGCGGTAGTACCGCTTGTCAGGAGCGGAAGTACCGCATGGCCTTGCGGTAGTACCGCTGGTCGGGGACGGTAGTACCGCTGGTCGCGGGCTGGTAGGTGGATAACGGTTGGGTTTTTGTCCTCAGCTATAAAAGGGGTGTCTTCTTCCTCTAGTTGACCACCTCTTCCAACCCTAAGCTCCATTGTTGCTCCAAGCTCCATTTTCACCCGATCTCACTCCCTAGCCAATCAAACTTGTTGATTTGCTCGGGAGTGGTTGAGAAGGCCCCGATCTACACTTCCACCAAGAGAAATTTGATTCCCCCCACTAATCCCTTGTGGATCTTGTTACTCTTGGGTGTTTGAGCACCCTAGACGATTGAGGTCACCGCGGAGCCATAGTCCATTGTGGTGAAGCTTCGTGGTGTCGCTGGGAGCCTCCAATTGAGTTGTGGAGTTTTCCCCAACCTTGTTTGTAAAGGTTTGGTCGCCGCCTCCAAGGGTACCAATAGTGGAATCATGGCATCTCGCATTGGGTGAGGGCGTGAGGAGAATACGGTGGCCCTAGTGGCTTCTTGGGGAGCATTGTGCCTCCACACCGCTCCAACGGAGACGTACTTCCCTTCAAAGGGAAGGAACTTCGGTAACGCATCCTCGTGTCCACCGGCTCCACTTTTGGTTATCTCATGCCTTTACTTGTGCAAGCTTATTTGTGATATATCTCTTGTTTGCTTGTGTACTTATCTTTGTTGCATCATATAGGTTGCTCACTTAGTTGCATATCTAGACAACCTACTTTGATGCAAAGTCTAAATTGTTAAAGAAAAGCTAAAAATTGTTAGTTGCCTATCCCCCGCCCCCTCTAGTCAACTTTATCGATCCTTTCAGGAACCCACGCAGGGCCGGCCCTGGAGTTTTGAGGGCCCCAGGCGGACGCCATGAGTGGGCCCAGGGGCTGTGATGGAGGAAAAAAATAAATTCTATAGTTTGATATTTTTTTTGAGGGAGTTCTATAGTTTGATATGCAAAATTCTTGTAAAGCCATAAACTATGATATATTTTTCTTTGTAAATAGTACTCTGTCCAAATTACTTGTCTTGGATTATGGATGTATCTAGACATGTTGACTAAGTACATTTGTATCTACACAACATGTCTAGGTACATCTGTATCCAGACAAATCTAAAACAAGTAATTTGGAATAGAGGTTCTGTCTGATAATAATAGGTTGTGGTGCTTCAATAATATTGACATCTAATTGCTTTAGATTGCCAATCCAAAAAATAAATTTATTCATAACCTCCTTCGAAAATTTAGTTAACTGATGTGCTCATTTTCTCATTTTTGTTTTCTCGGAACTAGATAAATGTTTTTAGGAAACATGTTTATGAAAACAAAAAAGAGCACTCGTCAACTTTGGAGTAAATTAGCAGCAATAATGTGTGCTCCAACGTTTGTGTATTCTGAAGCTATCCAAGTCCAAAACATTGAGACCAAGCGACCAAAACCAGCTATCTCCTCCAAGGCTGCAAGTGTTATAAAAACAATAATACAATTTAATTATCATCGACCAGATTAAAATTGTCGGCTAAAAGAATTCATAATTTTTTTACCTTTGTCGTTAGGCTGTTCCTGGCCCTAGCGCAGCCGGCAGCCTTTGCAACGCTCCGGCATGCGGCAGAGTTGCATGGCATTCACCCGCTCCGTCCTTCGTGTGTGACGGGAAAACGAAGCCATGGGCCTCGAGCTCGAGAGAGTAAAGATTTGCTAGATTGGGTTTGGAGAATTGAAGAAGAAATCAAAGTAACTGCCATGGAAAGGTCATTCCCTCAAACAAAAACAAAAAAACCAACAGCCACGGCTCCACACAAACAGGTACACACACGTACAGCAGATCCGTATTCTGGAACGAATTCAACTTTTTTATGACTTTTTTAGACTAGAACGAATTCAGCTATGTATGCGTTCTTTCGGCTTCTAATCTAGATATCACGGATGGGCCTCTCAGGCCTTTTGTGCTGTACCCAAGCCTTCCATACGTGTATATGGCCAGGGTCGGGGCCCGTAGTTTGGCTGGGCCACAGGCCGTCGCCCCTGCTGCCCTGGCCCAGGCCGGCCTTGAACCCACGGCTGGACGCCCGAGACACCCCAACTCCCACCCAACTACCTGGATCGGCCGGGACGACACCGACAAGCAAAAGATCAAGGGGGAGGAGTGGACGCTTGAGGCCGGCGGCTGCGGCGCCATGACCAACGATGAGGGAGGGCGCCAAACCGCGTTGCGTTCCGCCCTGACGCTGAACTTCCCGACGGCGGCTCGATCCAGATTGCGGACGAGGGCGGACCCGAGCGTGGGGGATGGGCAACGCCTGGCAGGGGCGGCACGAGCCCAGGCTGGCGACGGGGTCGGTCGACGGCCAGAAGGGAGGTACCGTGGGAGGTGGGAGGCGGCGCAAGCACGGCCCGGTGCCGGGTTGGCGTGGCGCACCGGTCGTAGGATGGTGAATTGAGAGGTGGGAGGCGGCACGAGCCTGGGTCGGCGACGTTTTGCTGGATCTAGCCCGGGGTGGTGGAGGCGAGCTCGCTGGATCCGGCCATTGGGCGGCCTTGGATGTGGGTGTTGAAGGCGGAGATCGACGCATCCCTCTGGATCCGGCATGTGGCGGCTTCAGTGCATGGTTGTGGGATGGGGCTCTGGCCCGGGGTAGAGAGGAGGCCGGTCGGCCGAGGGTGGGGTGGTTGTGGGGCGCCGGGGGTGGGGTGGTGGTGGGGCACCGGGGGTAGGGTGGAGGTGGGGCGCCGAGGTGGGAGGTGTGGGGAGAAGGAGAAGGTGGGGGTCGGGCGTAGTGGGCTGCCCGGGTCGGGTTGGTGGGTGCGCTTTTTTAGCGAAGGAGAGGTGTTAGCAGAATAAGGGAGAAGTGTCAGCAGAATAAGACTCTTAAGAGTGTCATTAGAATAAACCCACCCTATATATATACATAAACACTATTCTGATCACGGGATGAAAATAATATTCTAATCACAACCTGACCTGCCCGCAAGTAGTATGTTGAACTTCCCTCTGAACTAGGTTGAACTTCCGCCAACATTGCCCAAACGGGTCTTGCGATATACCGTTGGAAATCTATTGACACCAGTGTCATGACCCAACTTAAATTTTTATCAAAATGTAAGCGGTTTAAGAGCAGTTTTGAAAACCGTTTTTTCTTCACACAAAAAACGTGAATCGTATTTTCGATCGCATTTCTAAACCGTTTATCGGAATGAGGCAAATAATATGGCGTTGGAAAGCTGCTGCAAAACCTCTCCTTCCACATGTTGAAAGTTTGCTCTAATTCCCTGTGGTTAAAGAGTAATTTAAAAAAACATAAAATTTCGCAAACCGAACAACCGAGTTCATATTTTTATGTCATTTCTAAACGGCTAATCCAAATGAGACAAATGATATGGCGTTGGAAAGCTTATGAAAATGCGCTACTTTTTCATGTTGAAAGTTTTTTCTAATTTTGAATGGTTTAAGAGTCATTTAGAGAACGGTACAAGTCCTACCGAGTTCGTATTTTCGAGATCATTTTTTAACCGTGCGTCCGAATGCAACAAATGATATGGCGTTAGAAAGCTTGAACAAATGCAAAACTTTTTGGTATGTATTGTTTCTCCAAATTCTTTACGGTTTTAAATCAATTTCAAAAATGGTGAAAAAATTATTTTCTTCGTAATTTCTAACAACTTTATCGGAATGGGGCAAATAATATACCGTTGAAAAGCTACGGAAAATGCAAAACTTTTTCATGTTGACGATTTTCTCTAATTCCTAGACGTTTTCAAGTAATTTCGAAAATGCCGAGATCATTCGTTCTGCCTTTATCACAAAACAGATAACAGATTCGTCGAAAATGCATCGCGTGAAGAACTTGAACTTCTCGGCGTGTGTACTTGAACTTCACTCTGTTTTTCATGTGCTTTTTTTTGCTCGCAGCTTTCCATCCACTCACTAGAATTGAGCAAGTGATATACCGATGGAAAGCTGCTGTAAACACGCAACTTTCCGGTGTTGATCATTTTTCATATTCGCGACGGTTTTAAAAGTTTTTCATCTGAAATTCATTCAGTGTAGTATTTGAACTTCCTGCTGTTTTCACGTTGAACTTCTGTGACGTATTTTCGTTTGTAATTTTCTCATCTATTCATTAGTGTTACGCAAATAATATTCCTTTTGTACAAATCTCTCTCACAATAATTTTTTAAACTTTCACGGACCGAGGACTTGAACTTATAACAACATAAAATTTGGACCTTGCCTTTTAATTCATTTTTCTCATATTAAACACACACCATGTAGTACATGAACTTTTCTGTTTTTATAATTTGAATTTTTTATTTTCTTTTTGAAATCAAATTGCTCCCAAATAATAACTTAACTTCTTTGTGGATTGAGAGAATTATTTTAAAACGCAAAAAACAATTTTTTTGTGTTTTTGAACATGGAAATATAAGGTGAATCTCTCTCGCAAGAATTTTTGAACAGCCACGCACAGAGCACTTGAACTTCTAGCAGCAAAACTTGTATCCTTTTCTTTTTCGTTCTTTTTTCATACAAATGCACACCGCGTAGTACGTAAACTTTTGGGAGTTATCAATCTGAACTTCTCTCAGTTACGTGAAAATATCTGAGTTTATTTATATACATTGAACCACTCTACATTTTTTATTTGAACTTCATTGTGTATTTTTATAAATGTGAAAAATAGGAGGGTTTTTTAGAAACATCGAACTTCTTCATTATTTGAAATTGAACTTATTGATTTTATTCTTTAGTAACTAGAAAAATATGATTTTTCAAATAGATATCAAACTGCTCCGCTTTTTCAAATTGAACTTCCGGGCGTTATTCTCGATTGATGAGAGAACCTGAGTTTATTATATACATTGAACTACTCCATTTTTTAATTGAACTTCTTGATTTTAATCTTTACTATTGGGGAAAATCTGAGTTTTTATAAACATCAAACAACTTCATTTTTCTTATTATGAATTCTTGGTTTTATTCATTAGTAGCATGAACAGTCCTAGTTATGTAATAAATATCAAACCGTTTAATTACTTAAATTTGAACTTCCGGGTCTCTTTTGAAAAGAGGGAAAATCTGTTTTTATAAACTTTTTGAGTTGCTCAGTTTTTTAATTTGACCTTGTTGGTATTGTAAAAAAACATTGAACTTCTCCGTTATTTAAATTTGAACCTCTAGCCTTTTTGTAGAAACGAGGGAAATATATTTTCTCTATAAATTTTGAGCTGCTCTATTTATTTTAATTTGAACTTCTTCGTTTTATAATTAGAGTAACAGGAAAAATATCTGAACTTCTCATTTTCTTGTTTTTGAACTTTATTTCTTTAAAAACATGGAATATACGGGAAAGAAATGCCTTCACCAACCTCTCTGGACTTCGCATAGGAATAAACAATCTCTATAGAAATCCTTTTGTCCCCAACCTCTCTACACTTTCTATATTTTTTTCCCATAACTTTCTTTGGGGTATTGAATTGTTGTACTACTGAAAACACACAATTTTTGAGAGTGAAGAAAATAGTGGTACATCTTGTGAGGACGTGAACTTGCGGGGCAATAATATTTGAACTTCTTTGTATAGATTGTCTCTGTCAACATGCACACACTTTTTTGGTTTTTATTATTGTCGACTTTGAGTTGCATTTTTTTTATATTTGAACTTCTGCATTCTTTTTTTATAAACCAAAAAGGTAGAGAAATTCCAGACTACATATTTTACCCGTTCTTTTTTCATGTACTTTTCTAGTTTTTGCTAGCGAACGTCCAAAATTCGGATTTGATGGACTCGTTTCTTTCTCGTGAATCCCCACATGTGTTTTATGTCTTACGTTTTCTTAACTGCAAAACTTGAGGGTGGGTGTACCAAGTTTGGTTTTGGATATGCGTGTAGTGCTGAAAATACCCTTGCACACACACTCTTTAAGAGAGAGAAAATAGGCATGCATCATTTTACGAAGTATATAAAACATGAACCGGCTGGGCAATAATTCTTGAACTTCTTCGTACAGATTTGTCTTTCGCCAAAATGTATACTTTTTTCAATAATTTTTTTATTGAATTCCTTTTTTGTGCAATAAGAACATTAAAAACATGATTTTTGAAACTTTTATATATTTTGTCTCCTTATTTGGCATGTAGTACCATCTAAAACAGAAAAATGGCTTATCACAACCAGTACAACAAGCACATAGAGAGCGCCCATTTTTCAACCAGAAAACATAAAATTTATAGTTTTTCTGGCACAAACTATGAAGTACTATGAAGTACATCAGCAGGATATATCCTCGTTTAACTACTGTTTGCACCACGAACACATGATAGGAATATATAACTTTGCCCACATATATGTGAATTTTTAAGTATCCAAGTGCATTGCGAAGAACCCAAAAGGACAGAATCCAACAACTCATTCAACTAAAAATTCTGCGGTGCTGAACATCTCATTGAACTGAAAATGGCTCATACTGTCTTACAAACTCTCCCTTGACCTGAAATCTGTGCTAAACTTGAACTATACACTGATTAGAAAGGTTTCTACAAAGCATAACACCAAACATTTTTATACGTTCCACACACACCAACAGCAGCTAGCAAGGAGCCGCGGCGTCAAGCAACTGCAGTGTGCAGTAGCAGCCAACAACATGGAGGAAGGAGATGCACCAGTATATAGCTTCAGAATTTTTTTCGTGGAACATCATAAATGGACGCCCCACTAAAAGAAACAAGGAGAAGTAGAGAACCAAGGAAATACGTTGCAAATAAAACACTCCAAGAATTTCTCGGAAGAATAAAAAACAGAGGACCACACGTACTTGTTGAAACTGACGGAAGTAGTATTCTTGTTCGTGGTGGCATTTTAGCAAACACAGGATATGCGCCCCATATAGATATATGCAGAGAGTCAACACTTAGCTCTTCACAGCCATTTGTCGAGCACTACACTGCTCCTCAAGAACGACATCAGGAGTTCAGGACTGGCGGGTGATGGCCGTGAGTTATGGTCCTCTATCCTCCCGCTGCTTCCTCTCTGACGGGTGTACCACCTAGCTCCAGGCCGAGGCCTCCTCTACTGCAGGCCAAGGAATCCTCTAGCTGCAGGTGGTTGCGAGGTAGCCATGGTGGACGGGAACGGGGTGCGCCGGTGAGCTGCAGGTCGAGGCCTCCTGTAGCTGCAGGCCGAGGCCTCCTCTAGCTGCAGGTGGTGGCGAAGTAGGCATGGGGGACAGGGAAGGTGTGCGCCGGTGGGAAGCACGGGGCAGGCGGCAGGGTGAGCCGGTGGGGAACGCGAGGCGGACTGCGAATCATGCCGGAGTGGAGTGCGGGGTCTCCGTCGATGGGTGGCTGTGGCTCGGGCGAATGTCTATGGCGGTGGTGCTTAGATCGCAGGGCGGCGAGGTTGCCAGCAGTGGCATGGGTGTCGGGCGGCAAACCAATCCAGCGACGGGAGCCGGTGGTGCTTGAGGGAGGTGGTGGTGGACCAGCGCAATGGAAGGTTGGGGTGGAGCGGCGCAATGGCAGAAACCAGGGGCGACGGCGGCCCGACAGCCGGATTCGGGTACGAGGGCGGCGACGTGGATGGATCCGGGGCCGAGGGCGGCGCAGTGGACGGATCCGGGGACGAGGGCAGTGCGGCGGCTGGGTCTGGGGGCAGGGTGGCGCGCGGTGAGCTTGTGGCGGCGGGGAAATCGGGGTAGAGGAAGAAGATGCGGGAGACTGGGCAGTTCGGGAACTCGGGAACATCTAATCGGCGCTATATAGTGCGCACCATGATCCAAATAACTATTTTGATTCTGAAATCAGGATAGTGTCATTCTATATATAGAGAGTAACATTATTGTAGAATAGTTTATTCTACAGCCCTTGTAAAGATATATACAAAATTTAGTAAAACAATGTTTAAATTGTAGTAATTCTGGAAAAAAAATTACTATCCAACTTTGTAATTTACTACATTTTTTGAAAAATTACTATATTTTATATATCGCGTTACTATATTTTGTATTACTGGGGTGTAGAATAAATTATTCTACACTCATGCTTACACCCCTAGTAATGCTCTATAGAAAACATGGTAACGCAACATACAAATATAGTAATTTTTCTGACAATGTAGGAAATTAAAAACTTGGATAGTAAAAAAATATTTCCAAATTACTATATTTTAGTGTTTTACTATACTAGTTGACCTGTTGCGCCAAATGGCGCAGAAACCCGCTAAAGCCATATTATCGATGAAAATAATTTCATTTTGCAAGGACCTTTACGATATCAATAGTTGAAAGCTCATTTTTTAAACCATGGTATATTTATTTTTGTACGTGGAGAAGAGTTGGGTAAATGTAGGCGAGTATAGGTTGATACTTCTAGCCTTTTTTAGTTGTTTTCGTCATCTTCAGTGGAGGAAATATCAATTACTCTTTGGGAGCTTTGCCTTTTCCATGCTCTAATGCACCTGCATCTTGGTTGGTTGTCTGAAAGTTCAGAATTTATGCTTGAGCTCACTTGACGGATGGATGGTAAATTAATCTAGCTTTTGTGTTGCGGAAGAAAGACAGGGCGCAAGCTGTTTTAAGTTAGGTGAACATTGCACACCACCACAAGTTTGGTCACTTATGGTAACAAGTATTTAGGTTCACATTTAAAACGTCTTAGCAGGAACAGATGTCACTGAAGCAACTTGAAAATTATTCGATACAGCCAAAAGTTTTGCAAAATCAGACACTTTCCAAACAAAGAAGCGCCTTTTCAGCACAGGTTCTGAAGACTACATGTAACAGGAAGTGTTCCATCCTGCATTAGCAAGTAGGAGAAAATGTCAAGGGCTGAAAAAAGAAGAATGGGATATTTAACTGTGAATCTGAATCGGAGAAGAAGCGAGTCGACTGCCATACAAAACTTCCTTCTCTAAGACTTGATATCTACAATGCAAGCGGAAAATCAGTTCAATCCAGGAAAACTATAGTGAATACAATAGTAAAAAGTGTATGAAGAAGTCCTAAGAAAAAAATCAAAATCTTTCATGCTTTTTTTTGCAGGATAAAACCTTTCATATTACAATGTGCTGAAGATTTTCCCAACAATTAGATCAGCCATATACGCAAGAGTCAATTGCCCATTCACTGGTCACCAAAGAACAACAATTTAAGGAGCATAAGTCGACTAATTACAACTGCATATAAGTTGACTACAAACCTTCCTGGCTATTACTATAGTAAGCAATCGGCAACTCTAAGTACGGTAACAAAGCAAGTCTCCTGATTCTAATAACAACAGCACTAAGTTGTAAAGTCTTGTGTTACATCAATTTATCCCATTGTGCGCATGAAAAAATGAACTACTAGATATATGTTTCCAATCGACTATCGTATGAATTCTTCAACTTTTATCTTAACCAGTCAGCTTCTATAGGGAATGCAAATACTCATGGAATAAAAAAAATAGAGCACATCTTTGCAGAAATAAGGTACAGGTTTCCTTACCTGTAGGCAAAATGCAACATACTATTTTATTTCTTGCAGCCCTTAGCATCCTGTCAAAATTAATAAGAAGTCATGTCAGATGGTCTGTGAAAGCGGATACATGAATGGTACTAACATGATATATTTTCTGCTTGCTAGCAAGTTATTAAGCAAGATCATCAAATATTTCTTTATAGACCACATGTGAGTTTTGCCAGCGTTTTCAGGAGAGTTATTTTCAAATTTGTAATCTGAGGACTGACCAAGAGATACTCACATCAGTCAAAATAGGAATCCTAGGCGCTAAATTTGAGATGTCCATAATTACTCCAATGTAGTAACCAACCCATACTCTGTAAACTGAGCTTTTTAAATACTTCAAAAAGAAGTATACAGGCAAGAATGTGTCTTCCATAGGTATGTTTACTTTTTCTAAAAGTGTATTCAAATGGGAGTAGTATGTAAAAAAGGTGAAGACTAATAATGTGGTATGCATATATCATAATTATTATGAATACACTGGTAGGTGTAAAAAAGGCTGAATTGAAATGGCCGCAAATTTCCTCCAGCCATGAATGTAGCCATACCCATGGTGTCCAAAGAGCACCTTCTGGTTCTTGGTGAATACCTTGCGCATGGTGGGGCACAATCACTCTAGAAGAGAGTGGCAGCTAGGCGAGGCAGGGTAAGACCTGAGCGAGGGCTGCAAAGTGAAAGCCAGAGCAGAGTGGTGATTGTAGACTGATGATTATGAATAAAAACATACAAATCTAATAGATTTGAGATTTGTTATACTTATCCAATTTGTACATTTTGTAATATAATTCAGCACTAATGCCATTACACCATCTAGCATCATCTAGGATTTTAGCATCTCTAGCTCTAGTAGTCTAACAAAGCATAGAACTGAAAATAAACACTCAATTCAGGAAGTTTTTATGAACTGTACGCCACATAAGCAATGCCCTATGTGCTTGAAATCCGACAGCCAAGTGATTTTCCATTCTTCCAACCGCCGGCACATCATTTTCACATAAAACTTGCACGCCCAGGCATTTTTTTTGTACAACTACGAAATGAGCAGTAAATTAGGAATGTGTCGCCAATCAAAATGAAGTCCACTTCCCATAATGTTTGTAAAGAAATCAACATCATAAAGCTCTTGGACTACCTTCCATTCAAGCTGACCATGAAGTTTTGCTGCTGGAATCCTCTTTGGAGATGTAACAACCTGTAGAAAATAAATAACTTATATGACTGGCACAGCAAAAACATATTATCATGCAAAATATAGTTATGTACATTCAACAAGATATAGATGACAACATTCTATGAGAAGAAATCACACTGTCCTATAGAGCACAATCAAACTATTCCCAGTTCAGTTTAGTATAAAAGTACTAAATTACTAAAGGAGAGCTAGTTCTCACATAGGAATAAAATAAGATCAATCACACAGGGTCTGACATTCATATAGATACAAAAATATCTATGTAACATCACGACACTTGCAAGGTACTCCCTCCGTCCCAAAATAAGTGACTCAATTTTGTACTGAAGCTAGTACAAAGTTGAGTTGTTATGGCCGGCCGGCTTAGGCCCGCAAGTTATCTTAGTTTTTATTTTCAGATTAGGCAAGTTATCTTAGGCAAGTTATCTTAGGTTGATTCTTCTACAAGTTATCTAGGATATAAATATAGGTTGTAAGACTCTTTTTGAAGGCAAGCAATAAGAAGAATATTATCTCCTATTGCCCGGCTCCCTGAGGAGCCGGAACCCTAGCCGCCAACAGCCCTAGCCGCCGCCCTTCTCCTAGCCGCGACGGCGCCCTGCCGCCGGCGCGCCCGATCCTCGCCACGTCTCCCTCCATCCTTCCCTTACCACCTACGCCCTAGACCTGGTAGAGTACTTGATCCTACCAATTTGGTATCAGAGTAACCGGGTTTCGACCATGTCTCCGCCAATTCCACCGCCACCACCACCGCTGCCCGCCAACTCCTCCACCACCGCCGCCTCTGCGCCGGGCGTCACGGCCTCGCTCTCGGCGGGCACCACTGCGTCGCTCTCAGCGCCAGTCCTAACGGCACCCGGCACCACGCCGGGCCAAGGGCAGCCACAGGCCCCCGTCCAACACTCGCCGCCGCCATCACCTCCCCCGCAGCCGCAACAGTTCACGCCGGAGGCCATGGCGGACGTCCTCAACGACCTCGTCACCGCGGTTCAAGGGATCCGCCTCTACCTGGCAGGTCCGTACGGGCCGCCCCCACCACTCCATCCAGCCATGGCCGCGGGTCAGCAGGCGCTTCCATGGTACTCGGCACCGGGGGCCATCACCGGACTCCATCCAGCCATGGCCGCGGGTCAGCAGGTGCTTCCGTGGTACTCGGCACCGGGGGCCGTCACCGGAGGCTACCCGGCGCTCCCCGCCCCAACGGCCGCACCGCCGCCTTGGGCGCAGTGGCCGCCGCAGATCGCGCCAGCAGCCCCGCCACTTCTCGCCACCACGGGGCCGCAGTGGCCCACCTGGACCGCGCCGGCCGTGCCATCCTCCGTCGCGCCCTACCTTCCAGCGGCCTCGGAGCAGGGTCCTCCACCGGCCCCGCCCAGCCCTAACCTGGGCACCGGCGCCTCGGAGCAGGGCCAGACCCAGCAGCTTCTTCCGGCGTCACCGCCAGCCCCCACGCCGCAGGCGCCGGTGCAGCTCCACCAGGCGCCGCCGCCATCGACAGTACCACCACCCGCGCCTAGGGCTACGGGTCGGCCCCTGCACCAGGTGCAGTTTCCACCGTCACCATCGCCGATCCCCGCTTGGGCGACCGGCTCGTCTTCGGGGCCGGTCTACTCCACGGCGCCGGAACACCCGACGCCCTCCCTGCGGTTTGATCACCCCTCCAGCTCGGCGAACTACGCCCCGGCGCTTCCCGACCCAGCATACGCGCCGGCGGCAACTACGGCCGCCCTCGGGCACGGCGGGCCGACACCCCCTCGCTTCGCCAAACTGGACTTCGCCACCTACGAGGACACGGAGGACCCCCTCAACTGGCTCAACCAGTGCGAGCAGTTCTTTCGAGGGCAGCGGACGCTCGCTTCGGATCGCACCTGGCTCGCGTCCTATCATCTTCGAGGCGCAGCGCAGACCTGGTACTACGCCCTCGAGCAGGACGAGGGCGGCATGCCACCATGGGAGCGCTTCCGGGAGCTCTGTCTCCTCCGGTTCGGGCCTCCTATCCGCGGGAGCCGACTGGCGGCCCTCGGCCGCTTACCTTTCACATCCACGGTGCAGGACTACGCCGACCGCTTCCAGGCCCTGGCGTGCCACGCGCCGGGCGTCACCGCCACTCAGCGCGCCGAGTTATTTGTGGGCGGTCTACCGGACCATATCCGCATGGACGTGGAGCTTTGGGGACCCCAGGATCTCCAGTCGGCCATGTATTACGCCCGCACGTTCGAGTGCCGCGCGGTGGCCATCCAGCAGGAATCACCGTCCCAGACTACTGGGTCGCTACCCGGACCGGATTCCGCGCAGGGTCGGCCTGTGCAGGCTTCTGCGGCACCCCTCGCCGCGACCGCGGGGCGCCCGTTCCGCCGGCTCACCCCAGCTGAGATACTCGAGCGTCGCCGCCAAGGGTTGTGCTTCAACTGCGACGAACCCTACAAGCCCGGCCACGCCTGCCCGCGACTCTTCTACCTGGAGGTGGCAGACTACATTCCGGAGGACGTCGTCGCCGCTGACCTGGCCGCCCCAGATGTCGAGAAGGTGTTTGACGCTGGTTGATTACCTCGAAGAGTTCAAGCAAGCGCTTCCCCACCTTGCAGCTCGAGGACGAGCTGTTTGTGCAGGCGGGGAGAAGTGTTATGGCCGGCCGGCTTAGGCCCGCAAGTTATCTTAGTTTTTATTTTCAGATTAGGCAAGTTATCTTAGGCAAGTTATCTTAGGTTGATTCTTCTACAAGTTATCTAGGATATAAATATAGGTTGTAAGACTCTTTTTGAAGGCAAGCAATAAGAAGAATATTATCTCCTATTGCCCGGCTCCCTGAGGAGCCGGAACCCTAGCCGCCAACAGCCCTAGCCGCCGCCCTTCTCCTAGCCGCGACGGCGCCCTGCCGCCGGCGCGCCCGATCCTCGCCACGTCTCCCTCCATCCTTCCCTTACCACCTACGCCCTAGACCTGGTAGAGTACTTGATCCTACCATGAGTCACTTATTTTGGGACGGAGGGAGTAACTGTAAAGCATGCACATTCCACCCAAATCTGAGAACTTGTTGTAAATATGTTACAACATTCAACGAAGATTGCCTGTTTTGTTGGGCGCCTGTTCACGTAGGCCTCAAGTTTTGTGGGGCGCCTGTTCACGTTCTTGCTTGTTACTCCTTCTGAACCTGGAGCACCAATGCCTGCAGCTGTTTTTCCTCACACTAAATTAGGAACCACATAAAAACTATTTGCCAATTGTAGCACTCACTGATAGAAATGGTTAAGTAGAAAAATTCAAAACAAAAAACGGAACAACAAAAGGAAGCTCACCAAGCTAACTCCTAGTTGAGCTTCATGTTGTCGCACTGATGGATCACGTCCATTGTCCGGGGGGCAATGGGAGATCTACATGTGGGGCAAGTATGTTGGCGCTCTCGCCATGACCTCAGACAATGCACATGGAACAAGTGCCCACAAAGCAGCTTCTTTGCTGTTGTCGTCTCTTCACGACAGATAATACATGTAACATCACTCCTGAATCCATAAATATATCTAAATCATAAACAAGAACCATAGTTGAATAAACTGAAACAGTGCCAGTGAAATTAAATAACTCACACATTAAGCTCATCTGCTGTAGCATCTGGAAAGCGTCCATTCATGGTGGAAGTTATCTTTCTGCGGTGCACATAATCTGAAACATGAATTTTGAAGTTGCGCAAGGTCTCATACAGCTCACGGATCAAGTGTAGTGGGACACCATGGTTCCTGATATGGTATAAAATCAGATATAGGGAAAGATCTTCATAAGAGAACCGACAGGAAGATATCTATGAAGAAGAGCATATATAAAGATAAGTGCGCAAGGTCACAGATAAGCACCAAATAAAATGTATACACTGCCTTTTTCTCCCATTGACCTTCCGTTAGAAATAGCTTATTTTTAAAGCCAAACCTCAAACATCTAGCACAAGAGGACACAATATAAATTTTTAGAGGATGAATCATCACACCAACAAAATGTATACAGTTAGGCCAACAACATAGTGGTGAATACACCTGATAAAAATATAAAGGCTGGGCACTGGATACCCTTATACCCATTGCTAACATGACCCACCATGCAAACGGTTACCAACAGAACTGAATATCAAGATAACCAGGGAAAACAAATTACTAACAGAACTATGTATGTTGTGTAGCTAATCAAACATCTCTCTAAAACAGACCAGTGAAGATAATTTGCTCACAGAATCATATATGCTTATGCAAGAAATGAAATATCTATATTAAACAGCCAGTGAAAAAACATTTATAAAGAACAGATCAAAGAAAGTAATTTCCTCGCAGAATCATGTATGTATGTATGTCTGTGCAACTAATTACACATTTGTATAAGCAATTACAGAAAAAAATGGTCCCAAAAGATTATCAACACTGGAGCACACACGAGAGAAGAATTGGTGCAAGAAAAAGGCCATCGGGCTTCAATGCCAATCTACACTGCCATCAAAGGACAAACAATTAACATAGTTCAGATGTTTTAGTACCTGATAACTTAATGCTTCTAGTGTTTAAAATAAAATACTTGCATGTATCATTGCTCCAGGTAGATCATTTGTCCAATGAAGCCCAAGGCAGCTTATTAAATCCTGGGAGCTTCAGAAATCAAGAGCCACATCAATAGAGGAGTAGACAATGCAAGATCACAATTTATCTTGTCCATTATACTTTTAAATTTGACAATTAGCTGCTCAAACCTAAAATCTGTTGACCACTCAAGCATAAGAAAGCATACTACAAATTGACAGTAAAATGGGGGGCCAAATACATTAGTTTTCAAGGGAGCTGGAGAAAGTATGTGGATCCAGTGCAGTTTACTCTAATTATATGCAAATGAAACCAACAAAAACACTGAAAGTATATTTACTTTTCTTTGATAGGAATCAACTAATAACTTTCACACATACTGCCCTCCTCTGAGCAGTTCTCCTTGAGCATTTTTACAAACAGCTAGTGCTCGCATTTGCATCCTCAAAGGAAAAATGAATGAGATGGTTGGGGACTCACCTGCGCACCTGAAGACCGTGAAGACGCGAGCTAATCGAGCACGCACCCAGGATGCGAGGTCATGCACCAGCTGCGGCTACCGTCACCCACCCGCTGAGGCCGCCGTCCGCTGCGCCACTAAACGAGCCGCCTACGGTGCTAGGTTCAAGACGCGAAGGACCACGTCGAGCCAAGACGACTCCCTGGCTGGCATCCTCTCCTCTTGGGTTGAGCTCCTCCTCCCGCAGCTCCCTCGCGACGAGGTCTCCTCCTCCCCCGGCTTCCTCGCGACCTGAGCAGATGAGCACGTCGGGAGGCCATGGATCTCCTCGACAGGGACAACGAAGCTCCTGGGGCTGTGGCTGTGGTGAATGAGGGAGAAGAGCGAACGGAGGAGAGAGAGGTGCGGCGGCTGCAGTGGAGCGAGGGAGGAGTGGGTGTGTGCCGGCAGAGGATTGGAGGCTAGGGTTCGTGCAGTGCGTGGTGTGTGCGCGGCGCGTGGGGCGAGCAGGTTGGGCAATTCTTTCGCACGTGAGCGCAGCTCACCCAGCCAATCCATACGACGGACAAGCCCATCAGTCATAGGCCAGAGAAAACCACTACGTGGTGAAAATAAAATTTACTAAAGGTGAAGATCCAATGGCACAAACAAGTCAAAGGCCAGATCGGACGGCCAGAACTACACAAAATCGGGGAAGCTCCGTGGATAAACTATTGTACATTCACGCTTAGAATAGTGTTACTCTATATACTACTTTATTATTCTATATATGTTTATATACTATATATATAAGATAATTCAAAGTGAATTACATGAAAAAATTACAAGTTGGCATTAGGTTTTTATTATACTAGATAAATGCCCCGCGCGTTGCTGCGGGATGTTATTGTGTAAAACTTTAAAAATTCATTATGTCTATTCTAAAGGGTAAATAAAGAGATAAGAAAGAAAATTAATTTGATCACTTGGATGGGATATTTTTGAGCTCACGTAAACCACCGTTACAAAATATATAAGAAGTTACTGTCATACTTAATGAAATTACAGGAAGCGTTACAAACCGGTGAAACAACTATAGTAAGATATTCAATCTGCAAAGCTTCATTACAATATTCCAACAATAATTAGATGTATGGTTATGGACAATAATTAACATTGAGATGATGAGGATATTTTGGCATACCTTTAATATACATTTATATAAATAATGGAATCAATTTAAGTAAACCTGTCATATTGTACGAAGATAGATGCATACCCAGAAGCAAATTAGCTTCTCTTGTAGTGATGTTTAGTTGATTCTAGTACAAACACGTGCAAAAAAACAGGATGGCGAAATTTAAGTAAACTGAATGGATAACCAGATTCCTTATTTACAAATCAATTTACTATGCATAATTTGTTGCACAGAGGGGTATCCAGATTTTCTCATATAGGTATATCTAGAACAGATGACCGGAACCATGAAAAAAAGATACTTTCCTGAGACAACGTGTACGTAGCAAAAAATATGGCATGGTTGGCAACTCTATATGCACGCTTAAATCTTTGTTCCGGCAGTTTGAGCATCACATGTATATGCTACTATTTAATTAGGAGATATAGGGTATCTAGTATGCAAAATAGAGATGACCATGGTAGATGAATCTAAGAAGAATAACCATATAGATTAACGGGAATAAGACTGGGTATAAGACACTTGGTCGCGTGCCAATAGATTTAGCGCTGGTAAATAATAATGTCAGGTGACAACTTATTATATAGACTTATATTGCTTCAGCAAGAAGCGCTCACCTATTTTGATTTTCAACAAACAACTTATTGCTAGACATTACAAAAGAATCTGTAGAGAGGAAATGTCACGTGTAGTAATAATTGAAGCATAGATCAAAGCTTCTCTCGATACTTATCGTTTGATCCTAACTTATGATGGATATTGTTTCGAAATCAAGTAAAAATTCCATCAATAATCAAAATGACCTGCAGACTCAAAAAATAAAATGGATCAAGAAACTGGGAATTAATAGAAACCATGAATTTTGGATCTGTACTTACCTCCCAAGAAGAGTATGAGTATAGCATATATCATACGTATCAAGAAGAGACACCGGTAACTATTCATATGGTGATAGGTAGATAACTGATATCCATAAGAAAAACTTATATTGAACTTCCTTTTGTTCCGAAATTGCAAAACATGAGACTACTACATGAAAGAAACTTGTTATCATTGACTACATTAAAGATTAAGGGACATACTGAGTAGATGGTGGATCATAAAGATTACCCAGATTTATTTTTAACCGTTGTCTGCTTCCCATTCATCGAAGTCCTTGGATTAAAACAACTACACAGGCAAACATGATAACGATTGAGGGTTTAAATTGTCAAGGTATTGTAGCCCGAGATGTTGTCACATGTAGTTGTTGTAGATATAGTTTTACAGTGTAGAAATAATGTCGAGTTTTGCGGAAGAATTGGGGACACCTGAATTATTTTATAATTCATGATGTGTCAGCTGTTCACCTGAGCCTATTTTGTCCATCGGGCGCTCAACCTGATGTATGTAATGTGCGATGCGGTAAACGTCTTGGCTTTCCTGGCCAGACGTGTTGCGTGTTAAATAGCTGGTTTGCGAGCCCGGATACGCGTACAGGTTGTTGGGATACATCTCTTGGAGAGAAAGAATATAGAGATAAGAAAGATAAAGATTACATAGTATTCTAGCTAACTAACTGTTCCACGGGATGATCTTGTACCGGCACAACTCCTTGACATACACGCAATATCTCATGTTTGACACCCTCCCTTAATCACAACTTCATTAAGTTGAGATTATGCTTGAAGTCTTCAAAGCTTCTTGTGAGTAGAGCTTTAGTGAAACCATCCGCAACTTGGTCTTGAGAGTGAATAAACCGAATATCCAAAAGTTTATTTGCAACTCTTTCTCGAACAAAGTGAAAATCTATCTCAATGTGTTTAGTTCTATCATGAAAAACTGGATTTGCTGATAAATAGGTAGCACCTAAATTATCACACCACAAACAAGGAGCTCTAGTGCTTTTCATACCTAGTTCCTTTAAAATTGACTGCACCCATATGATCTCTGCTGTTGCATTTGCCAATGCTTTGTATTCTGCCTCTGTACTAGATCTTGAAATTGTGGCTTGCTTCCTAGCACTCCAAGATATCAGATTTGGTCCAAAGAAAACTGCAAAGCCACCTGTTGAACGTCTGTCATCTAGACAACCAGCCCAATCAGAGTCAGAGAAGGCACTGATAAGTGTAGAAGATGACTTGCTGAAATTTAGGCCAACATTCAGCGTATTTTTCACATATCTTACTATACGCTTTGCAGCAGTCATATGAACAGTGGTAGGTGCATGAAGAAACTGACACACTTTGTTAACAACAAAGGAAATGTCTGGTCTAGTCAGTGTTAGGTATTGAAGTGCACCTACCAAACTTCTGTACTTTGTACCATTTTCTGAACTCAAGGGCTCTCCTTCAACAAGAGATAATTTTTCTATGCTGGATAAAGGACTGGGCGCAGGCTTACAACTTTGTAAACCAGCCTTTTTTACCAAGTCTGTTGCATATTTTTCTTGAGAGAGGTGAAGACCATCCTTGTGTTGCTTTACATCAATACCAAGAAAATAATGCAGATCTCCTAGATCCTTGAGGGCAAATTCTGTACTCAAATCTTTCAACAGTGCAGTTATAGCTTCATCAGATGAGCTTGTCACAATTATATCATCAACATATATGAGAACAAATATGGATATACTTGATTTGTTATAAATGAACAATGACGTGTCAGACTTTGAGGGAACAAAACCAAGTGCTTGCATCTTCTTACTGAGACGAGAATACCATGCTCTTGGTGCCTGCTTTAGTCCATACAACACCTTGTCAAGTTTGCACACATGAAGTGGTGCATGTGTGTTTACAAACCCAGGTGGTTGTTTCATGTAAACCTCTTCTTCCAGAACACCATGGAGGAACGCGTTCTGAACATCTAGCTGACGTAGACTCCATCCCCTGGACACAGCAATGGACAAAACAAGACGAATAGTAGCAGCCTTTACAACTGGACTAAACGTGTCCTCATAGTCAATACCATACCGTTGTTTAAAACCCTTTGCAACGAGTCTAGCTTTGTAACGGTCAATGGTTCCATTAGCTTTCCTTTTAATCCTAAAACCCACTTGCAGTCAATAAGATTTTTACCTCGTTGTGAAGGAACCAAGTGCCATGTTCTATTTTTCTTAAGTGCTATGATTTCATCATGCATTGCTTTTCTCCAATTTGCTTCACCCAAAGCTTCCTCAAGTGTATTGGGTTCTCCTGGTTCACCTGTAGAACATATCAGCCCATATTTTGTAACGTGTTTATAATCAACAGGTTTAATTACCCCTTGTTGTAGTCGCGTTCGACGTGGAGGAGTAGGAGCAGGCGCTTCTGTAGAGAGATCCGGCGCAGAGGATCCCAGGTCTGGATCGAACTGATCCTCACCCGATCCCGAGGAGGATCCGCGCGGGCCTCCAAAAACAACAGCGTCACCAGGCGATGTTGAAGCGGGATCTTCTGTGGTCGTGGGTCGTGGTGTGGAAGCCAATATCACCGCAGAAGATCTGGGCCTGGAGGCGTCATCATGGCCCAATGATTGCCTGGGCCCCGGGCTGAGCAAATTTGCCCCCGCGTCCGCCTGACGAGTAGCGGCACGACGTGTGTACACACGCAGTTGGGCCTGACTCTGAACGCGGCCCGAGCCAGTACCGGACCGCCGCTCGTCAGGCGCGGAGTCGCATGCACGAGGGGGAGCGCTGCCGCCCGCCAGGTTCTGGCGCGTGGCTGGTGCAGATTCGGCGGAGCGCCCGCCTGCTCCTGTTTCGGCTGGCGCGGCAGAATCACTGCCAGGCGCGGGATCCGAGGAAGATCTGCTGCCTGGCTGCAGCACCTGCGCTGATCCCGAGGTGGATATGTCCCCTGAGCCAGGACACATGAAATAAGGGTCTGCGGCGCCATTTTCTTCATTATTTTCTATGATTTTTGCACTGTTTTCTTCTGCATCATCACAAAGCTCATGGAGACCATTAGTAGGGTTAGTCAACATATGATCATCACAATTTGTAATACCCCCTTGATCATAGCCGGAGAGATGAGAGGGTAAAAGCAAGATTTCCTTGCGGAGTAGGGCACCGGCATTGGGATGAAGATCCGCAAAGGGAAATTTTGTGTCATCAAAAACAACATCACGTGAGATATATACCCTACCAGTGGAGATGTCAAGACACTTGACACCTTTGTGTTGGGCGCTATAGCCAAGAAAAGCACACTGTTTTGAGCGAAACATGAGCTTGCGTTGATTGTAAGGCCGAAGATTTGGCCAACACGCACACCCAAAAACACGAAGAGAGGTGTAATCAGGTTTCGTGTGGAGGAGACGTTCCATAGGTGTTTCATTATTTATGACACGATTAGGAAGCATATTGATGATGTGAAAAGCTGTTAGAAAGGCCTCATCCCAAAACTTGAGAGGCATGGAGGCTCCTGCGAGGAGGGCCAAGCCAACCTCAACAATGTGCCTATGCTTGCGTTCGGCTGACCCGTTTTGTTGGTGAGCGTGTGGGCATGATACTTGGTGAGATATGCCTATATTTTGGAAGAAGGAATTGAGTTTCTCGTATTCCCCTCCCCAATCGGATTGGACAACAATGATCTTACTGTCAAACTTTCTTTCAATGAGTGCTTGAAAGTTGTGAAAAACTTGAAACACATCAGATCTTTTTTTGAGAAGATAGATCCATGAGAATTTGCTGTAGTCATCGATAAAACTAACATAGTACGTGTGTCTACCAACAGAGGAGGGGGCCGGTCCGCACACATCAGAAAAGATCAATTGCAAGGGTTTAGTGGAGATACTAGTAGATATGGGATATGGTAATTGATGACTTTTAGCACACTGACATGAATCACAAATAGTTTCAACATTGCGCTCACCAACAAACGGGAGCTTATTTTTCCTAAGTAATTTTTCAACCAAAGAAAACGAGGCATGTCCTAAACGATCATGCCATCGTGTGGACGAAAGCTTGATAGCACCACAAGCTTATTTATTAAATCTTCTAAACTCCGGAATCAACGGGTAGAGCCCTCGAACACATCTACCTCGATAGAGAACTTTCCTCGTGGCCTGATCCTTGATCAAAAAGAAGAAAGGATGAAATTCAAGAAAAACATGATTATCAATAGTAATTCTATGAACGGAGAGAAGATTCTTATGAGCACTAGGAACATGCAGGATTCTTTTGAGATGAATTTTACGACTAGGGGTATTAAAAATTGAGTGGCCAATGTGACTTATACCCATACCTTCACCACTGGTCGTATGAATTTGATCTTTGCCACGATATTTCTCCTTCATGGTGACTTTCTCGAGTTCATTGGTGATGTGGTTGGTGGCACCACTGTCAACATACCAGTTTGTGTCAATTCCATAGGAGCCATCAGTCGCCGCAGCAACTTTCTCTTCATCTTGTGAGGAGTCACCGTCATCTTCTTCGTAGCGGTACCAGCAGTCCTTTGCCGTATGGCTAGGCTTGCCACAAATTTGGCAGCGAGGCAAGTCCGGACGGGACCGGTTGGAACCACCACTGCCACCACCACGGCGCCCTTTGGAGTTACCGGGGCGCCCGCCACCGCGTGAATTGTTGGAGTAGTTGTTGGAGTAGCCACTTCCGCTGGAGCCGAACCTCCCCTTGCCACGGGAAGATGAACGCGGGCGAGAGCCACCACCGCGGCCTCTGGATGCAGAGTTGGCCGATGATTTGAAGCCACCACCGGGACCATGATACTGTGCCATGCGTTGATCAAAGTTACTGAGCATGGCAAAAAGTTCATCGAGAGTTACCGGAGTGACACGGGCATCTAGTGCGGAGACGAGGGGCTGATAGTCTTGGTCCAGCCCGTGGATGATGTAGGAGATCAACTCGTCGTCCTGGATGGGTTTTCCCGCCGCGGCGAGTTCATCGGCGAGACCCCTCATGGCGGCGAAGAAGGTGGCCACCGATTGATTGCCCTTCTGCGCATTGATCAGCGCTGTCCGGATGTTGTTGACGCGGCTGAGCGACTGTGACGAAAACATGTTCGCCAGTGCCACCCAAAGAGCGCGCACCGTGGTGATCGTGGTCACCGTGATGAGCACTTCCTTGGAGAGGTGTTGGAGAAGATAGCCGAGGACCTGCTGATCCTCCTTCACCCAGAGCGGATGAAGGGGATTCGGCTCAGTGGTCTCCTTGCCGGCGGCGTCCTTGGTGGTGAGGACTTCGGCCGGCTCCGTTGCCGTGCCATCAACATAGTGGAAGAGGCCGGCACCCCATAGCTGTGGCATGATCTGAGTCCGCCACAAAACATAGTTGCTGTGGGTTAGCTTCTTCGGGGCTCCACCGCCGAGGGCCGACTGGAAGGAGGCGGAGGAGGAAGACATGGTTGCGCGCACTTGATGGAGATGGATAAGCTAGGGTTTCTGGTGGAAGAAGGAGGCTCTGTATACCATGTGCGATGCAGTAAACGTCTTGGCTTTCCTGGCCAGACGTGTTGCGTGTTAAATAGCTGGGTTGCGAGCCCGGATACGCGTACAGGTTGTTGGGATACATCTCTTGGAGAGAAAGAATACTAGAGATAAGAAAGATAAAGATTACATAGTATTCTAGCTAACTAACTACTCCACGGGATGATCTTGTACCGGCGCAACTCCTTGACATACACGCAATATCTCATGTTTGACATGTAACTCAAGGGAGCGTTGTTTATCGTTCGGCTTCAGGCACTGGTATGTATTTCTTCAGTTTCTTGTAATGTCTGGAGTTGGTGTTTGTTATAACCAAGGGGTCCAGATTTTGAACTGGTGAGTTTTCTGTTCTCTCTGAAAGCAGAGGCTCGAGAATGAGAATGATGATCAAAAATATATCCCGACCTTTGCAAGCAAGTAGTTGAATAAAATAGGAGAGGATAAAAATACAACAGGGTTACAAATATTATGCCCCAAACATTGAGCTTCATGCCTACCGATTGGAATCTCTTGCCCCCAAACGTTGAGCTTCATGCCTACTGATTGGAATCTCTTGCCCAAAAACTGCAGCCACATAATGAACTAGTGATGCAAAATCAAAGACGATAAAAAAACAGGATGCGTAAGATGGCAAATATATGTTTAAATTGACCAAAATAATAATGTGAATCCTGGAATGCAAATAAGATCGAAAACATTTAGGACTGAGATGGAAGATAAATCCCGTTGTAGGCACCCGAGTGGTCACAAATGTCGCAATGTATAGCCAGTGTTCCAGCCGATGCTAGTCGATGCCGCCGGCGGCATGGTGGTAGAACTCACCCTACGTCTCGCGTCCGTCACCGTTATGGTCCTCTGGTGGATGCTATTTTCCAGGAAGATGGTGATTCTGCTGATTACTTCTTCCAAGAAAGATGACATGGAGGTACTGCGGAGCATGGTGAACCACATGATCCTGTTGGTGGTGATCTACATACATGCTGAACAAATCTCACGAGCGGTCATGAAAGCTGCCAGATGGTCGTCCAAGGCACAGAGTCATGGCATAGGAGAATAAATAGGTAGCCGGTCATTTACCTCGGCAGCCCGATGGTCGCCTGCCTCACCGTTTCCTTAATTATGGGCTGCATGCACCTAGTGCCGAGAGGAGAGGAAGGGACAAACCTG
Organism: Triticum urartu; assembly: GCF_056163025.1. Taxonomy (NCBI): domain Eukaryota; kingdom Viridiplantae; phylum Streptophyta; class Magnoliopsida; order Poales; family Poaceae; genus Triticum; species Triticum urartu. Next base: position 183,154,948 of record NC_141873.1, on the reverse strand, counting down.
CATGTTGGAGGGTGGTCCTCTGTGTGACGTCCGCATAATTAAGCTACAATAACCCTCTACAAATGATGTCACGTCATTATGATTACTGTCGTTAATCCCGCGTTGATTCAAACCTGATTCAAATTCAAATTTAGAATAAAGACAAATTATTATTTCTTCAAATGGTAAAACAAAAATGTTCGGTGGGTTGCAAATATTCACTAACAATTTTTCATGAAAGAATTAACATTCTTTCCAAATTATAAAATTTCCCCTGGATATTAAAACAGTCGACCAACAACACCTTTTTATCCCATTTAAATATAAACTCAAACTTAATAAATTATTTTGAACCCAACTTAATTTTTGTGGAAGTGCAAAATAATGCATAGTAATTATATGGAAAGGTTTTACATTTTACAAAAGTATTTTAATACAAAAGAAAGTACAAAACATTAGCTAAATAATTAAATAGAAAAGGAAATGGAAAAAGTAGTAAAAGAAAAAAGGACCTAAGCTACTGGACCCCTGGCCCATTTAGCTAAAATAGGCCCAGCCCACCCCCACTTGTCCTCTTCCTCTCGTTACAGGAGACGGGGGGGGGGGGGGGGGGGGCGTGGCGGCCATCCGCCGGTCGTGGTCGTGTGTGGCGGCCCCCTCGATCCCCATCGTTCCCCTTCCTCTGTGGGCCAAATCGAGCTTGTGAGATCCCACAGTGACCGCTGCCCCGTCGTCGTTGTCACGACCACTGGCGTCTCCGGCATGCGGGAGGGCGTTAAGGAGCTCCACCGCGCTCGACTTAATCGGTCCCGGGCGTCGCCTCAAGCCGAGGCACTGGGTTGCCGACGCCATCGTCGTCTTCTCCGTGCTCGGCCACCACGACCTTACTGTCGATCCGTTACCTCCGGTCCACCCCGGCCTCGTCGAACTCGCCTACGACCTCCGCTGTGAGCGCCTCTCCTCGTCCCCCCTGTCTGATGGGTTGTCGCGTGCTCGTCCACCATGGCTGATGCTTCCTGTAAGCTCAGTTCAGTACGTGCCCACGCCCCCCTGCTTATGCTATTCCCATTTCCTTGTTGCGCGCCCCCGTCGCTAGTGCCGCCGCTGCACCCCCGCTTGTGCCCGCGCGTGCCCTTCCGGCCGCTGCTGCTGCGCTTTGTTGTTTCCTCTGCTCTCTGCTGCCGCTTCTTACTGCTGCTGCTTGCGGCCTCGCCCAGGGGCGCACCCTGTGTGGCCCTGCCCACCCCCGCATAGCCTCGCGCCATCGCTGCCTTCCGCTACGCCCAGCGCTGCAGCCGTCCCGGGGAGCCGCTGCTAGCTTTGGCCGCCGGTGCTCCTCTGTGAGGCCGCGCGCGCGAGGCCGGCCAAAGCCGGTTGGCTCCCTGCCAATGGGGCTCGCCCCCCCCCCCTGTGTAATTAAGGTTAATCCCTATTAGCCCCAAAACCCCCCTGTTTAGATTATTAAGTTTAATTAATTTGTTAGTCTAGACCCTATGACATGTGGGCCCCGTTGTAAATTGTAATAATAAGATAAATAAAAATGCCTAAGTCTATGACACGCGGGACCCGTGCACTATTCACTGGTTGACCCAGTCAACAGTTGACTGTGCTGTTGACTTTAACCTGGCCCCACATGTCATTGACTGTGGCTGGCACATCACTAGGTGACAAAAGTATTTCACTGTTTATTATATAAATTTAATAATTCCATAATATTGTTTAAACTTTGAAAAATCATAGAAAATAAATCATAGCTCGGATGAAAATACTTTGTACATGAAAGTTGCTCAGAACGACGAGACGAATCCGGATACGCAGCCCGTTTGTCCGCCACGCATCCCTAGCATAGCGAACACACAACTTTCCCTCTCCAATTCATCTGTCCGAAAACACGAAACCCCGGGGATATTTTTCCGGATGTTTCCCCCCTTCGCCGGTACCACCTCATACCGCGTTAGGGCACCCCTAGCACCGTGTATTATCATGTTATGCCTCGTGATGCTTTGATTGCACTATTATTTATTGTGTTCCCCTCCGCTACTTCTTTACGGTAGACCCTAAGACCGCTGCCGGTACCCCTGTTGTCGACTACGGTGTTGACGACCTTTCTTGCCAGAGCAACCAGGCAAGCCCCCCCCCTTGATCACCAGATATCGCCTACTCTCCTCTATACTGCTTGCATTAGAGTAGTGTAGCATGTTACTGCTTTCCGTTAATCCTATTCTGATGCATAGCCTGTCATTGTTGCTATAACTGTTGATACCTTACCTGCAATCCTAAATGCTTAGTATAGGATGCTAGTTTATCATCAGTGGCCCTACACTCTTATCCGTCTGCCATGCTATACTACTGGGCTGTGATCACTTCGGGAGGTGATCACGGGCATATACTATATACTTTACACTGTTACATTACCGGTGATACTGTTCGGAGATGGGGCCTGAAGGGGCAGGTGGCTCCATCCAGGTAGTGGTGGGCCTGAGTTCCCGACGGCCCCTGATTGTTACTTTGAGGCGGAGCAACAGGGTAGGTTGAGACCACCTAGGAGAGAGGTGGGCATGGCCCTGGTCGGCGTTCGCGGTTATTTCAAGATAACACGTTTAACGAGATCTCGGTATTTGATCTGAGTCTGGCCCCTGGCCTATACGCACTAACCATCTACGCAGGGACAGTTATGGGCACTCGACGTCGTGGTATCAGTCGAAGCCTTCGTGACGTCAGCGACTGAGCGGCGCGCGCCGGGTTGGACCGCGTAACGCAACTTCCTTTGTAATGGAGGTTGCTAGGTCTGCTCTCCGGCCGCGTTCGCAACGTGCAGGTGTGCAAAGGGCGATGGGCCAGACCCCTGCGCCATAGGATTTAGACCGGCGTGCTGACCTCTCTGTTGTGCCTAGGTAGGGCTGCGACGTGTTGATCTTTCGAGGCCGGGCATGACCCAAGAAAATGTGTCCGGCCAAATGGGATCGAGCGTGTTGGGTTATGTGGTGCACCCCTGCAGGGAAGTTGATCTATTCGAATAGCCGTGTCCCTCGGTAAAAGGATGACCCGAAATTTTACCTTGACCTTATGACAACTAGAACTGAATACTTAATAAAACACACCCTTCCAAGTGCCAGATACAACCGGTGATCGCTCTCTCACAGGGCGACGAGGAGAGGATCATCGGTTAGTATTATGCTACACGATGCTACTTGGTGGACTTACCATCTAATCTCTTCTACATGCTGCAAGATGGAGGTGGCCAGAAGCGTAGTCTTCGACAAGACTAGCTATCCCCCTCTTATTTCGGCATTCTGCAGTTCAGTCCACATATGATAATCCTTTTCCATTTGATACCAATGAATACATATGTAGTGTAGCTCCTTGCTTGCGAGTATTTTGGATGAGTACTCACGGTTGCTTTTCTCCCCCTTCCTATACCCGATTGCTGCGACCAGGCGTTGGAGTCCAGGAGCCAGACGCCACCGTTGATGACGACTACTACTACTCGGGAGGTGCCTACTACTACGTGCAGCCCGCTGACGACGACCAGGAGTAGTTTAGGAGGATCCCAGTCAGGAGGCCTGTGCCTCTTTCGATCTGTATCCCAGTTTGTGCTAGCCTTCTTAAGGCAAACTTGTTTAACTTATGTCTGTATTCAGATATTTTTGCTTCCATGGACTCATCTATGATCGAGCTCTTGTATTCGAGCCCTCGAGGCCCCTGGCTTGTAATATGATGCTTGTATGACTTATTTTATTTGTAGAGTTGTGTTGTGATATCTTCCCGTGAGTCCCTGATCTTGATCGTACACGTTTGCATGTATGATTAGTGTATAGTTAAATCGGGGGCGCCACACTCTGCCCACTTGCCTCAGTAGCCGACTGGTCGTCTGCTTCGCCGGTTTGTGTACATGCATCTAGTGATGTGAGAGAGGAAATGTCAAATATGTGTACATGCATCTAGCTCGTGGAACTTTTGGCGTCCCATGAAATTTGTGTGGGTCTGTGGCCTGCCACTGTTTTTCTTGGTCCTATCCTTCTCTCACTCTAGCAAATCAGCCACGATGACCCATTTTTCCTCCGCTCCATACTCGATCCCTTTCTTTCCCAGTTGCCAAATCCAGCCAGAAGGACCCCGTTTCTCCCCTTCTTTCTCCTCCTTGCCAGGCAATTTTGACTATTTTGACCTGTGGACGAAATCAATTCACAAAATGAACTGCCCGTGAAACTATTTCACAGCACTGACCCTTTTGTGTAGCGCCCGCCACGCAGGCGCCACACCCTACGGTGCAGCGCCTAGCTCGGGGGCGTTGCACCTCAGTCCACCGTGGCGGCAGCCCCTGGGCCCGCACCCAGCAGTGCAGCGCCTCCTAGCTAGGCGCCACACATGTAATGTGCAGCGCCTAGCGTTCGGGCGCTGCACTGTGACTTATCCAGCGGTTGGGCCCCCCTCCCCCACTCCCCCCACCCCACACACCCCAACCCGAGCTTTGCCCCCTCTCCCACTCTCTCCCCCTCTCAAATCCTCTCCCAAAACTTGCAAATTTGAAGAATTTGTCCGTGGATTTCGAAGTCATACCCTCCCTCAAGGTAATCTTCTCCGATCCCTTGTTTTGATCCAAGTAATGCTAGTTTGGGAAACCCTAGTTTTGTTTGGATCTAGAGATTTGCATGGAGATGTGAGATCTTTGTTTGCCAATTTCCTATGATTAGGCTTTGTTAGTATGTTCGGGTTATTCTTATGGGTGTTCTTATGTTGGTGCTAGGGTTATGGTTAGGGTTATTGTTAGGGTTATGGTTAGGGTTAGGGTTATGGTTATGGTTAGGGTTATGGTTATGGTTAGGGTTAGGGTTAGGGTTGTTGTTTGATATATATGTATTAGGGTTCGTATTCCGTGTTAGTCCTTAAATTAGTACTCATGGAAGCAATGTTACGTTGTGTTGTTTGAATGCTTATAGGGATGGGAAGAACATGTGTGTTTGTTCATCATGGGGACAAATACGCCTTCTTGAAAGGCAATATTGAACCGGATCCGGATGAGGTAGATATGTTGTTTGATAGTAGTCCTAGCTATGCGGAGCTCTTGCAACAAGTGAGGAAAGATTTGAGTTGGATGGACCCTAGTGATATCGTTGAGTTGGAGGGAAGGCATAATGTAGGTTTTGGAATGCACATCCGTTGGAAGACAATGCGTATCAACTCAGAGCAACGTTGGGTTGCATACAAGGAAACGGTGGCCGATTCACTTGACAAGGCTCTTGAGTTATTTGCAACGAAGAAGGTTGATTCAAATTTGCATTTGGACTTGAACCGGAAACCCTCCCCTTTGGTTGCTAGTAGCCCCCCACCCTTGAAGCGAGATGAAATTGTTGAACCTCTTTTGACCCAAGAAGTGAGGCCAACATTGAGCCCGTTTACAAACAACCAAGATGAAGCTTTGCAAGAGGACAATGAAGAGTATGCAGACGATGACAATGAAGTTGATCTCCATGACAACAATGTGGGTGATCTTGACAAATATCATTTGCAAGAGACAATGGACCATTCCATCCCTTTTTCCCGTGCATATGCATCGGATTCGGATGACGAAGGTCCCGATGAACAAGTTGATGAGGAGGGGTTCACGGTGAAGGAGGCCGAAGCTTTCGAGAAGGTATTCGGTCGGGATCACAAGACACCATTGTTCAAGGATGTTAGTCTCGCGGATGAAGCCGTTGTGGATGGTGGCAAATCTATATCTCTTGGGGTTAGGCCAAGCTCTCACTATGATTTGGGAGACAACAAGAACCGGATTGGTAAAGGGTGTAAGTTCGAAACCTTCTTGGAATTGAAGATGTGGCTCGACAACTACTCGGTTACGCATTATCGTCCACACAAGGTGGTGCATTCGGACGTCAATGTGCGCTACACGGTTGCATGTGCATGTGAAGATGAAATATGTCCGTGGATTGTGCGTGCAAGACCATGGAAAGGAGGTCCCGCTTGGCACGTAGTGAGTTGTGTGCCACCTCACATGTGCCGAGGCAAAAGGGTGGATGGCAAGATTGTGTCCCAAGACCACAGACAACTCACGTCTGAGTTCATCGCTTACAGGCTCTCCAACTCAATATCCACACTTCCAACAATGAGCGTCCAACATGTCATTGACCTTGTGAAAGCCATCTTTCATTACAAGGTGAAGTACGGCAAGGCATGGAAGGCGAAGCAAGCCGCATTTAAGATGTTGTATGGTACTTGGGAGGAAGCATACAACCGAATCCCTAGGTTGTTGTTAGCCATGGCCGCCACAAACCCGGGCATGGTTCATGTTGTCGAGCCTCATGGGCACCAAACAACGGTTTATGAAGGAAAGAAAGTCTGAGTATTTGGCCGTGCATTTTGGGCGTTCGAGCAATGCGTGAGGGCTTTCGAACACTGTAGGCCGGTCATCTCCATTGATGGCACGTTCTTGACCGGACAATACAAGGGCACCTTGTTGGTTGCGATAGCAAGTGATGCCAATAACCGGGTGTTGCCATTGGCATTTGCTTTGGTTGAGGCGGAGAACAATGACAACTGGGAGTGGTTTATGCGTCTTTTGAGGACGAAGGTGTTACCCGCTCAAAGGAAAATTTGTGTCATATCGGATCGGCATGCAGGAATTCTTAACACAGTGGAGATTGACATTCCCGGGCATGCTCCGTTGCACCATCGATGGTGCATGAGGCACTTTTGTTCGAACTTCTATAGGGCATGTGGCCTTAAGGAGTTGGCCGATGATCTTCAAGATTGTTGTCTTGCTTTCTCTGAGAAGCGGTTCGCCACTTTGTTGAACAAATTGCTCGCACACAAAAAACTTGATCACGGGGGTCAAGACTTTATGAATAGGCACATTCCCCACCGGAACAAGTGGGCACGTGCTTTTGATGAAGATGGCCAAAGATACGGTCAAATGACAAGCAATATGGCCGAATGCTTCAATAGGGTGCTCAAAGGTGCACGTGGATTACCTGTGACGGCAATAGTTCAATACACATTTGACAAGATGAATGCGTACTTTCTAAAGTACTCAATGGAAACTTATGCACAGATAGCGGGTGAGAACCCGCGCAAGTACAAGTACAAGTTTCCACCCAAGGTTGATGAATGGTTAGAATTTCAATCACGAAAGGCTGACTCAGAAGAAGCTATATTATATGACAACGAAGAGTGGAAGTATGAAGTGAAAGAGCCAGGAGGAACCACAAACGATGGCCGGCAACATGGAGGTCGGGCTTTCAAGGTGTCGTTAACACAATGTGATTGCTCTTGCGGGAGGCCATTGTTGCTTCATCTCCCATGCTCACATTTGTATACCGCCGGTCGCGTTAGAAATGTGGACATCAATCACCCACGCACCGTGAGGGAGTTGGAGTTCTCAATCATGACGGTCAAGAAAACATGGGCTCCCCGCTTTCACCCATACTTTGACCAATCACAATGGCCGGAGTACCATGGAGTTCAACTATGACCGGATCCGGAGTTGAAGGTTGTTAAATGTGGTAGACGTAAAACAAAGCGTTTTAGAGGCGACATGGATGGATGGGGCCATGGTGGCCGCCGCGAAGCGGGAAACGATCAATTCCAAGAGCCTCGTGAGAGCTCCCGTTGTGGGGAATGCAAAGGTCATGGCCACAACAAAAGAAAATGTACGAAACCAAGGAAAAGGTCCAAGAAAAATGATGCAAGCACTAGCCAACAAGGAGCTACACAAGGGAGCCAACCAAGTGGTAGCCAACAAGTGCCAAGCCAACCAAGAGGTAGCCAACAAGTGCGAAGGCAACAACGTGGTAGCCAACAAGTGCCAAGGCAACCAAGTGGGAGCCAACCTAGTGGTAGCCAACAAGTGCCAAGGCAACCAAGTGGGAGCCAACCTAGTGGTAGCCAACAAGTGCCTAGCCAACCAAGTGGTAGCCAACAAGTGCCAAGCCAACCAAGTGTTAGTCAAAGAGGATCTAGGCAACAAAGAGGTCGGTAACTAGGACTTACAAGAGGCCGTGGTGGTGGTAGTCTAGGCCGTGGTGGTGGTAGAGCTCGTGGTGGTGGTGTTGGCCGTGGTGATGGTCTTGGCCTTGGTGATGGACTTGGCCGTGGTGATGGACAAGGGCAAGGTCGTTATAGAGGAATGTTTGGATACATCGATGGACCATTTCCGTATGTTGCTCACTAACTATAATGTTTCAAATGTTCTTGTTTTCCATATGTTATTTTTTTTCATATGTTCCATTTGTTTGTATTGTCTTTACTAACCATTATGTTTCACTCATTGTAGGTATGGCGGCTTCCCAACCCAACAAACCAACAATGAAGGAGGATGGCGAAGATGAGATGGCGGGATGGTGGGAGAAGGCTGCGAAGAAGCTTAGAGAGGAGGATGCAGCCAAGCTAAAGAAGAAAAAGGAAGAGGAGCTTGAGGAGAAGAGGAAGGAAGAAGAGAGAGCGTCAAATGCGATGCGCGCTAGGGAGCAAGCATTGGTGAGGAAATGTGAGGAGGCACAGAAGAAGCGTCAAAAGGATTTTGAAGAAGGAACCATGAAGCTTTGGGCAATTGCAGCTGAAAAAAAAGAGAGGGAGGAAAAGATATTCATGGAGAGGGTGGTTAAGGAGGCCCACCTCATAAGGAAAAGGGAGGAGGAAGAGGAAGAAGAGAAGAAGAAGAAGAAGAAGGGAAAGGGGCCTTGCTCTACGCAATAGAGCTATGTCATGAACTACTATCTCTCCTCTTCGATTTGGTTGTGAACTACTATGTGTCATGAACTACTATCTCTCCTCTTCGATTTGGTTGTGAACTACTATGTGTCATGAACTACTATCTCTCCTCTTCGATTTGGTTGTGATCTACTATGTGTCATGAAGTACTATGTATTATGAATTAGTATGTGTCGTGAACTACTATGTGTCACAGTTCTTTGCTTGCTATGTGTCGTGAGCTACTATCTCTCCTCATCGGAATATGTGTGCGTGTGCCAAAAATTTGCTAAGTACAGGTGCAACGCCTAGCTATTGGGCGTTGCACTGTACAGTGTGGCGCCTCAGCACTAGGCGTCACACTGTATAGTGCAGCGCCTAGATCTGAGGCGTTGCACGCATGGACTGAGCTAAACAGAGAGCAAACTTTCTGTTTGTAAGCTACAGCCACTGCAGCGCCTAGCACAGAGGCGCCACACTGTACAGGTGCAACGCCTAGCTATTGGGCGTTGCACTGTACAGTGTGGTGCCTCAGCACTAGGCGTCACACTGTATAGTGCAGCGCCTAGATCTGAGGCGTTGCACGCATGGACTGAGCTAAACAGAGAGCAAACTTTCTGTTTGTAAGCTACAGCCACTGCAGCGCCTAGCACCGAGGCGCCACACTGTACAGTGCAACGCCCAGTAGCTAGGCGTTGCACTGTAGAGTGTGGCGCCTCGGTGCTAGGCGCTACAGTGGCTGTAGCTTGCAACCAGAATCATTATCAGGTAGAGATGAGGAAGGGAGAGGGGGACTTGGTGCACCCAGAGGGTGATTGTCATGGTTCAGAGTTCAATGTGGTTGAGCAGGGAGTTGAGGTCACCCTCGAGGATCCAGACCAGTTCAAACATGTCGAGACTACCAATGTGAATGATCAAGATGAGGGCTTTAATGGTGAAGCTAATGAAGATCAAGTTCAACATTATTAAGACAACAAGTGCAACATAGAGGACCAAGTTTAACATTGCTAAGACGTCAACTCCAAGTTCAACATAACTAAGACATACAAAGAGGATCAAGTTCAACATAGAGCTACCACAAATAAAGGACTATGGCTGGTTCCTAAGAAGAGCTAGTTCCTTGAGCGCTTTTTGGCTGCTCCCCCCCTCTTGCTGGCTAACTTCTTGACCTTCCTAGGAAGAGGAACACGCTCCCGCTCCGGCTCCGGTTCCTCCACGTCATCGACATTGTCATCCAAATAGTCATCCAAAGCCGCCATCCGCGAGGTGCCGATCGTCCTTTTGCCTCTTTCAGTGAAGTCTTCAGGTGTGTACTTGTTGATTCCCTTTCTAGGCTTTAGTATGTATGCAGACCTAACCTGGTACGCCCCCAAGGTCATATCATCATCAGCAACCTATGCATCAACAAAAGATATGGAAAGACCGTGTGTGAGGTTAGCAATGCATCAACAATTGGATATATATGCTCATGCCATACCTCTTGGGTGACCACACCCACATCCTCATCCTCCAAATGATCACCATGGCTCTGGCCCGAAGCGGGATCTGATGGTGTCGCCGACCTAGACCGTTCTGGTGATACATACTCGGGGTCACGACAACCAAAAAGGTTTGATAGCCGCCTTAACTTTTGGCCCTGGCACTGCAACATGTACAAGTGAATGAGACATCGAACGTAGCAACACATGTTAAGTGCTAGTTTGAAGGAGATGTGAACCTTGATGAATGCTCGAAGTGCACCTTCTCCATCGCTTTTGCCAGCCGGGGTTGTTTCAAGAATAGTCTCGGTCTCATCAGCTGCTTTCTTGATCTGGGCACGCTATGAACAGAAATGGTATTAACGTGTTAGGCAAGCGAAGATGTGAATAGTGTGAATGAAAAGCAAAGAGGGAAAATACCACAAAGTTCATCATTGGAGCTGAAGGGATCACTGAGTTGCCTTTCCTGACTAATGCGTTGTACTGGTGTTGGGCTACCTCATCAAAAACAGTGGGTTCTTCCAAAATCTCCTCAGCATACGCCGGCTTGCATACCTCCACACGGGTACTTGCAAGAAACCATGTGAGATAGTTGTTGAACGCTACAGGGCAGTGCTCACGAAGCTGGACTCCTTTTCCAGCCCTAGCTTGCTCCACACTAAGCGCAAACTGTACGACATACTTTCTGTGATGCTTGGCCCAATCCTTAATCTTCCGCTGCCTTTTCCTATCGAACCTGCAAGTTAGAAACATAATATTAGTAGCATTGAAACCGCCGAGAAGCTGCTAAGTACTCAAGGTTAATTATATCTTACACGTGTAGCAACTTGTCCGTGTCCTCCCACTCCGGCGGATGTGCCTGGAACAAACCAAACTGACGGCGCACTCGATGTGGGAGGTGAAGCTCAACCGCCCAGTTGCATATGAGTGGGCACCGCATACGCCAGAGACCCCTATCCCTAGTGCACATCGGATTCAGCCTGAACTCTAAAGGGTCACCAAAACTATCTCCTGTTCCATACGGCTCCCATATCACCTGCAAAATGGGATAGAATGCAAAATTGATATCGAGTTGCAATAGAAGCATCATAATCACTTATGCCATGTCAATTCACCTGCTCAGGCGTGATCGCGTCAAGCTCACTCTGGTACAACTTGTACATGACCGAGGGATCATCTGTCATCTCATTTATCACATCCCACTTGTAAGCCCAAGTGGGTAGCCGTAGTAGGTCGCCTTTGTCGTCCCAATCATCGTACTTCACCTTCTTCGGACGTCCAACCGGCAAACGCTCCCAGCTCCATATGGAAAGTGCGAGCAAACAACCACCAATACCTCCAGATGACCTACAACAGGCTTCGTCCAACTGCACATAAAAGAGAACATGGTTCCATTAAGAGCAAGATCGCATTCATAATGTAGCAATGAAGTGAAAAAGAAACAACTTCATACCTGTCTATACAAGTAAGCCAGTGTCGCCGAACCCCAACTCCATTTGCTATCGAAGACGGTCAACGCCTTCAGCCACATCCATGGAGCATTCTTGCCTGTGCCATCAGCAAACATAGTCCTGGATATCACATACCACATGTAGACACGAGCATATATCTTGACCGTGTCCTCATCAGCTTCCGGTGGGCAAGTACCAAAGTGCTCAGTAATCCACGTGAAAGTAGCACCGGCTGCGACTCTTTCCTTCTTCTTGTTTTCTGCTGCTGGTTCCGGAGGCTCCGGAGGAACCATACTGATAAGGGCATGCATCTGCGCGCGCCACCCATCGGAGTCGGTGCTCATACATAGAGGATTCCCATCGATAGGAAAACCGGTGATCATAGCAATATCCTGGAGCGTCACTGTCATCTCCCCGGTCCGTAGATGGAAACTATGTGTCTCCGGCCGCCAATGATCAATAAGCGCGGTGAGTGCTGGAGCATTGTTGGGTGGCGTCGACCGTCTGACCATATGAATGAAAGGGAGAAGTCCTGTCTCCCTTACATACGGTGTATATCGCTCATCATAGCGCATCCACCCAAGGGTGACCCCGTGAGAACGAAGCTTCAAAGGTGCAAGCGCCTACAAACAAACAATTCATAACATTACATATGGGGCATTTGTGTTTGAAATAAATACGAAATTCATAAAACAGGCCACTTTCATTATTACCCGCTGCTCCACCGCCATAGCGTACGACCGGTATTGTTTGTCCCAGTGATCATCGAGAAGCCAAACCATCCTAACAATTTTGAAAGAAAGCTTTCTTGTCAACACGATTATCTTTTCAATACAAATAAACTAAAGTACGCCTACTAGATGCAAAATACAAAGCATATGTATCCAAACCATTCTTGCCAATACAAATGTAATTTCAATAAACTAAACTAAGCCTACCTCATGCAAGATTCAATACAAATATCTTTTCCATATAAATAAAATGTCAACCTATGTATCCAAACTATATAAATAACATGTCAACCTATGTATCCAAACCACATTCTAGTCTAACAAGGGTTCCCCAAATCTAATACATGCAAGATTCAAACAAAAATTCCCTAAATCTAATACACACAAGATTCAAACAAGGGTTCCTCAAATCTCCGAAATAGCATACATTCTATGGATAGAAAGAAGGGGATCGGAGAAAAGTACCTTCTAGGATGGATTGGTGAAGGAATCCACGTGCCAAATCGTCAGATTTGAAGATTTTTTAAGAGGGGATTGAGAGGGGGAGAGGAGGAAGCCGCCGGCCGCCTGTTCTGTAACTCCTCTGGAACGAATGGGTGGGGTGGGGGGGCAGCGGGCGGCTGGCATCTAAGTCACAGTGCAGCGCCTGCGGGGCGGGCGCTGCACATTACGGTGCAGCGCCTAGCTCTGAGGCGCTGCACTGCTGGGTGCGGGCCCAGGGGCTGCCACGGTGGACTGAGGTGCAACGCCCCCGAACTAGGCGTTGCACCGTAGGGTGTGGCGCCTGCGTGGCGGGCGCTACACAAAAGGGTCAGTGCTGTGAAATAGTTTCACGGGCAGTTCATTTTGTGAATTGATTTCGTCCACAGGTCAAAATAGTCAAAATTGCCTCCTTGCCACCACAGTCCACAGCTGTTCTGCCCCTCATGTCCCATCCACTCCCCCGATCTGGAGTAGCAGCAGTGCCACGAGCACCATGTCGTCGACCTGCTCGTCTCTTTCCGTCCTCTGGTCGCCCGAGCCAAGGCCGACGGCGAGCTGCAGGAGGTTCACGAGCCCATCGAGCAAGCGCTGGAGCGAGGACTCCCCTGCTCCCATTCCTTTTCCTCACCTCGTTCATGGTCGCTGGCGGAAAAAAATTATATAAGACCAGGTCTCACGGTTAGCAGGTGAGACTCGCTTTGATGGATGACACGTGGCATTCACAAATCCCAAAGCATCTAATCTTTCCTTCCCCCCTGATTTCAAGTAGGGATAGGGTAGATGCTTTGTAATTTGTGAATGCCACGTGTCATCTATTAGGATGGGTCTCACGTGAGATTTGGTCTCATAGAATTCTTTTCCGTCACTGGCCGCTACACGCTCTAGCTGATCTCCTCCCTTTATCTGCATGATACTTGTGCGTGGACGGGTATGTAGTAATTCTCCCCACAGATAGACTCGGGTTCAGCTTGCTGAAAAAATCCCCCCTTATTTGTTTCCTTTCCTACCAGATTCAGATCGGTTCGGCTCCTCTGCAGTACTGCTATAACTGCAGGGGTACTGTAGAAACAGGTATCCGCCGTCCATTTCAATCTCACGGCTCTCATTTTTCGGATTCAATTATGTTTTTATTAAATGGAGATTCTTTCTGCGGCAACGGCGGCGCCAGGGCCGGCAACTCCCCGACGGCGAGCGGCCAGGTCGCCGGGGCGAAGGAAGCGGGTGGCGCGGCAAGGTCGACGGCAGTTCGGGTGCGCAGCCTGGGGAGGCCGTCATGCGGCGGGAGGCCGCCGAGGCAGGAAACGGGCATCCTGGCCTGAGAAAGACGAAGGCGTCGGGTGGTGTCCGTCGAGGTCAACATCGTCGGGTGGCGCAGCCTGGGAAGGCGGGTGCGGCAGGGCTGCTCAGCTGTTTCGTCGACGACGTAGGCAGGTGAGGCCAACAGACGGCATCCTGCCACGAATCCTGGTTAGGCCAGGACATTGCCGCGGCGCATGGAAGTCCTGCCGCCGCACCATCGACCGGGGAGGTAGCAGGCTTGGCTGGAGAGACTAATCCTTGGCGGCGGAGAGTTCATCTGCTCGCTCCTCCCTACCTCTATCTCTCCACTCTCCGGCCAAGAGTTCAGTATGTGTGCGGCGAGCAGCGAGCTGGTTCGTTCTCCTTTTTTTCTTGACGGTAACGAGCTGTTTCTTATGGGCGTTGGATTGGCCAGGGACGGCTGATGTTGTTGCTACAGTACATGTGCAGTAACACTAGAACTGCAGAGGAGCCGAACCCGCTAGATCAGATCTAGCTACATGGAGGCCGTCAAGGCGTCAACATGTGTGGTGTGAACGAATCCACAACCGCTGTTTCCCCTCCCATCAGGTGTGATTCTTGTGCCTTTGCACTGAGTTTTACTCTACTGGGAGTTGACTAATTAATATGCGATGGACATATTGAGCTCATTTTTGGTTCTTGGCTGATTCACTTTTTTCTACACAAGACAATGTTAAAGCACTTAAGTGAAACATTGAAGAAATTGTTATCTGAATCAACGCACAAGCATTTAGTTGTACCCATATATGTTCTCTGAATAAAAACTTATCTGATACTCCTACTTCACAAACCATTGGTATTAAATTTCATCAACGACATTTTCAGCTAATAGTTTCAGTCTTGGTTTCAGAAATTTAACTGTGTGCCATGGCCAGGGCCTGGGTTCAGAATTTTTTAATGCAACTATGATTCCCTGGTCCTGCTACCGGACGACGAGGGGGGGAGAACGCCACACTGCGCAACGCTCGGTCAGAGAGGCTGAGACTGCATTTTCCTCTTTTGTAAGAATCCACGAGCACTGATGAACACCATTCGGCTGGCTCGGGGTACCCTTGAATCGAAAAAAAAGCATAGCTGACCAGTGTTTCAGGCTCGGAGAGCACGCGAACACAAACATGTTGCTGCTGGCCTTATTTTGAACGGCACACGGACATACATAATTTATTATTCCTTGGCTGGGCTACTACCAAACTGGAATGTTATGAACATCCATCGAACGCTACCTATACCTGTATGATGCTTAGTCCCTCCGTCCGAAAATACTTGTCATCAAAATGAATAAAAAGAGATGTATCTAGAACTAAAATACATCTAGATACATCCTCATTTATCCATTTTGATAATAAGTATTTCCGGACGGAGAGAGTATGAGTATAAAAGTGTAGGCGTAGCTAGTTACGTTGAACACACATGCAACTCAACTAGTGAGATCTCAGGTTTTTTTTTGTCGGAGTCAGATCTTAGTTGAGATAACAATAAGGCTGGATTTAACGGACGCGGTGTTCTCACTCCTAGGTGCATATGCATCCATTGTCTAAATACACATTTTGAAAAGTTGGAAATTCGGAACAAAAATCCCACAGATATATCCGAACATTCTGTGTGCATGCACAAAGTCTTGGTGAAAAACGATGTTTTTTGTGGCTTGTATAAAAAAGATAAAAAAAAATGCAAAATGAATAGTTGTAATGAAGCATCAGAAAATGTCTTTTTTACACAAGCCACAAAAAACCTCGTTTTTCACCGAAAACTTTGTGCACATAAAATGTCCGAATATATACGAGGAATTTTTGTTCGAAATTTTTCAACTTTTCAAAATGTGTATTTAGACAGTGGATACATATGCACCTAGGAGCCATTGTCAATTTCCGTGGATTTAACCCACTATACTCTACTTTTCAAACAACTATTCTAAACTGTGGAGAGAGTCGTTTTTTACTTATATAATAAGTGTTTTTAACAACTAGAAATTTTTGATGTAATAAGCTCCAAAATGAATATTCTTTTGTACGAATAATTGTATTACCAGTGTTTAGATCCTGACTCACCACTCTTAACACTAACCATTGACCATGGTTAGCTAAAGTGAAAATACCAAACCCTCCTAAAATATGACCCCAATCTTCGACGTCTAATGCACACAATTGTCTTAAGAACCGTCATGCCTACGTTCTAAACCGCCGCCGTGGCAAAAAACTTTTTGATTTTTTTGGAAGATGAAATTGAGAAACATTTTTTGGTAGATGAAAGTGAGACCTATTTTTTCTTTTGAGAAATGTTTTTATCCAAACGGACGCAGGTGGATAAAATTGGTCACCCCATTGAAGTTGCTCTTAAAAAATTAAAGTGTGAGCGAATTTTGAATTTTTTTTGAACAAAAGGTATCTAGAATTCTCAAAAATTAAAAATCGGGTACATATGTTTGGAAGGACCGTGTCAAACTTTACATGCCACGAGTTCTAAAGTTAAGGGGTACCGTAGTGCAATGTTTTTGAGAAACAAGTTACTTTTTTTTGAGACAAGAAAAACAAGTCACTAATCGCAACAGTACGACCTCATGGAAAAAGGCTACACCTAGACGTGTGAGTACGCTGCACAGAGGATGGGGATGGGTGGTTCATGGGTGAAGGATTTTTTCTTTCGAAAGGGAGGCATAAGATTTGTTTCATCTATTAAATAAGGAGAGAATAGAGTTTTGAGAATTACAACACACCCACACTTTCGGCATGACAATTACTCGTCCAGAAAAATATTCCCTAATTTCTTTGCGTCCGCGGCCATCCAAAGCTTGGCCTCATCGACGATGGCGGTGAGAAGGATGGTCGGTGGTGCACTTTTGTGGCGGAACACCCGAGCATTTCTTTCATTCCAAATGGTCCACGAGACGAGCATGGTGAGGGATGCCATCGCTTGCTGGTTAGGGTTGCGGTTGTCGGTTCTCTTGTCCCACCACTGGTAGACGGAGTCGTTCATGAGCCACTCGGATGTATCCATGTGCGCAAGACCTAACTTCTCAATAAGAGACTTCCATAGTCGAATCGTGTAGCGGCACTTGAAGAAAAGGTGGGCTCCCGATTCTTGCTCCCTATTGCAAAGCTTGCAAAGGCCACAATTTGGCCAACCTCGACGCCCCAAGCGATCGGCGGTTCAAATCCTATCTTGCAACGCCAACCAAGCAAAAAAACTTAACCTTTGGAGGTGCCCATGCCTTCCAAATCATGTGATCCAAGGGGGAGAGAGTCATGCCTAGGAATTGAGCCTTGTATGCAGTGGCCGCCATGTAGATCCAATCATTCGCATGCTTCCAAACGATGACGTCTTCAGTTTGCTCATGAAGGTGGACGTCATTAAGGAGCATCCAAAGAGTGAAGAACTCCCTAATGTGGGCGATGGAGACAACCGTGTCCATGTCATGATTGATCTTGAAGATCCAAGCGTTCCCCGCGAGGGCCTCACGGACCTTCCAATTCTTTCTTCTCGAGGCCGCAAACAAGAGTGACGCGATATCCTTGGGTTTGCGACCAAGAAGCCACGGGGAGCCCCAAAAAGATGTTTTGGCGCCATCCCCTACAGTGATAGTCGTAGAGGCATAGAAAAACTCGAGGTCCTCCTCCGTGCACGGGTTTCCAAGGCCAACCCATAATCTGCGGGGCTCAGTCCATTCATACCATAGCCATCGGAGCTGCAAAGCACGTGCAAACTTGTCGGTGTCGAGCACCCCGAGGCCACCATATTCTTTTGGTCTACAAACCACCTTCCAGTTGACCTTACATTTGGCTCCCGTTGTCTTGTCTGTAACACCCCGGATGTAATTTACCTTATTTGTATTCCAACTCTTGCCGTTTCCGGCACTAAGTTATTTTATTTCATCGTTGTCGGGTTTTTGTCTCCGAGTGTTTTGTCTTTGTCATGCGTCTCATATCATGTCATCATGTGCATTGCATTTGCATACGTGTTCGTCTCATGCATCCGAGCATTTTCCCCGTTGTCCGTTTTGCATTCCGTCGCTCCTATGTCCTCCGGTGTCCCTTTCTACCTCTTTTCATGTGTGGGCGTTAAACGTTTTCGGATTGGACCGATACTTGCCAAGCGGCCTTGGTTTACTACCGGTAGACCGCATGTCAAGTTTCGTGCCATTTGGACTTCGTTTGATACTCCAACGGTTAACCGAGGGACCGAAAAGGCCTCGTGTGTGTTGCAGCCCAACACCCCTCCAAACTGACCCAAAACCCACCTAAACCCTCTCTATCATCTAGAGCATTCGATCACAATCGCGTGGCCGTAAACCGCACCTCATTTGGAGCTTCCTAACTCCTCCTACCTATAAAACTATGTCTCCCCCGAAATTTTCGGGTCTTCCCTACCCTAAACCTAGCTCCTCTCCCTCTCGCCGCGCCGGACACGTCCGGTCCGGCCGGACGAAACCGCCGCCGCCACCCGCAGCCAACCGGGGGCCGCCACCTGTCCCACGCTGGCCCTCCTCCGCCGCCAGCCCGCGAGGCTCAGGGAGGGCCCTCGCGCGTCGCCTCCCGGGCCGAGACCCCGCGCGCCCGCGCCGCCTTCTTCCAACCCTCCGGCGTCCGGCGCTGCCATCGACCTCGCCGGCCACCGCCGACGTGCCTCGCCACCGGCAACCTCGGCGCCCGCGCCCCTTGCGCCCGAGGCCGGTCACCGCCCACGCCGTCCTCCGGTGAGCCCTCGACTCCCTCCGGCGAGCTCTCCCCAAGACCGACAAGTCCCGCTTCGGCAAGCTACAGTAACTCCGGCGAACAGTTGAACGGCGGCGAACCTCGTAATCCACGCCAGATCTAGATCTGAGCATCTCGGGGTTGACTTTTTTTGTCCTTAACCCTAAATTTTATGCATACTTTGACATGCCATAACTCTGCATCTGTAGCTCCGATTCGTGCGTGTAGCATATCAAAATGTTCGTCTCGACGAGTACATCATTTCATCTCTTTGCATAATTTTCATTTGATCTCATCTTGATGCCCGAAATGCTATTGGAAGAGGGCTATGTGAGGAATATTTCAGATCTGTTTCAGCAAATGGTCTTTTGTCATGATTAATGTGTGCATGCTATGATCCTGAGCTCTACATGTGTTTTGTTAAATATCATGCCATCTTTACAGGGGTGTATGCCCTGTATTTTTGTGATCTTCGTGGTGACTAGCACCAGCATGCAAAGTAGCTTACTCAATGATGTTGATTTCAGGGACTTAAAATTTCACTAAGTCATTGTCCTACTATAATTTTTATGCCATATGTTCATGTTGTTTCCTAGTGATCCGTGCCTCTTTTGAGGATGATCAGTAAGGATGTTTTGTTAATATTGTGGTGCTCTATCTATCCATGTCTTTGTTTGCAATTATGGAGCATCATAGCTTGAGTCAATCAAGCTCTACTTTTGCTATAAATTTTTCCTGGCAGATTGTTAACATGTTTATCGATTTTGCCGAGGGTGTTGCTATTGATCCGTGCATGCTATGTTGTTGTTCCTGCCATGTCTAACTTCTATTACATGTCTTCTTGATGAGTGCATGCTTAGTTTGCCATGCAATTCCTCGTAGTGAGTGCATCGAGCTCGTAAACATGTCTACTTGTTAATCTGTTTTGCATGCTCCAGTTTTTCACTAAGTCTGAATCTGTTTATGTTTTTGCTATGTTCACATGCTTGCAATTGTATTTTCTGATCCCTTTTGACTCAAGGTCACTAAGGGACTTTTGTTATATGCTTTGAGTAGCTTCATGCCATGCCTTACTTTGCCATGATATGCTCCTGTAGCATATAGTTATCATGCTCTAAAGATTGCTTCCTGGTGATAAATTCCTGATTTGTTATTTCACTAAGTCTGAAACCAGTAATCTTTTGCTTTTTTGCCATGCTTGTTTGAATCTGTTAATGAGTGAATTAGCCGTAGCTCAGTGTTCATCTTTTGTCAAGCATCATGAGTGGATCCTTGCCATGTATTTGTTTGCCATGTTTGAGTGCTGTAGCATATTTATCTTGATGCATTTAGATGGCTACTTGCTGTTTATTGCAGACCGGTGCCATATTTGTTTTGCTTGCCATTTCCAAACCGTGCATCCGATTCCGATAATCTTTATATCGATTTCAACCGAAATCGCCTCACCTTTCCAGTGGCACTCTTGGATTTACAAGTTGAGGCCAGGTTCAATCTTTCCTTTCCAAATCATGCATATGCATCACATACCGCATCCCGCATATCATACCATGTTTGCATCATGTTGTTTGAGCATTGCACGTGGTTGATTGTGTTCCTTGTGCTTGTTGTTCTTGCTTGGGTAGAGCTGGGAGACGAGCAAGTGAACGAGGAGCCCGTTGAGTACGCTTACGAGGATCAAGGCAACTCTAAGAACTTTGCAAGCAAGATGACCATACCCTCCAAATCACTTCTATCTTTGCTTGCTAGATGCTCGCTCTTTTGCTATGCCTATGCTACGATACCTACCACTTGCTTATCACGCCTCCCAAAATTGCCATGTCAAACCTCTAACCTACCTTGTCCTAGCAAACCGTTGTTTGGCTATGTTACCACTTTGCTCAGTCCCTCTTATAGCGTTGCTACTTGCAGGTGAGGATTGGAGATCGTTCCTTGTTGGAACTTGTTTATTGTTGGGATATCACCATATTATCTTGTTTATCTTAATGCACCTATATACTTGGTAAAGGGTGGAAGGCTCGGCCTTATGCCTGGTGTTTTGTTCCACTCTTGCCGCCCTAGTTTCCGTCATATCGGTGTTATGTTTCCAGATTTTGCGTTCCTTACACGGTTGGGTTATAATGGGAACCCCTTGACAGTTTGCCTTGAATAAAACTCCTCCAGCAATGCCCAACCTTGGTCTTACCATTTGCCACCTAGCCTCTTTTTCCCTTGGGTTTCCGGAGCCCAAGGGTCATCTTTATTTAACCCCCCGGGCCAGTGCTCCTCTGAGTGTTGGTCCACCTTGTCAGCCGCCGGTGGCCACCAGGGGCAACTCTGGGCTGGCCTACCGGAAGTTTGGACAATTTGAGTGTGCCCTGAGAACGAGATATGTGCAGCTCCTATCGGGATTTGTCGGCACATTCGGGCGGTGTTGCTGGACTTGTTTTACCATTGTCGAGGATGTCTTGTAACCGGGATGCCGAGTCTGATCGGAATGTCTTGGGAGAAGGAATATCCTTCATTGACTGTGAGAGCTTGTGATGGGCTAAGTTGGGACTCCCCTGCAGGGATTTGAACTTTCGAAAGCCGTGCCCGCGGTTATGGGCAGATGGGAATTTGTTAATGTCCGGTTGTAGATAACCTGAAACTTAACTTAATTAAAATGCACCAACCGCGTGTGTAACCGTGATGGTCTCTTCTCGGCGGAGTTCAGGAAGTGAACACAGTGTTGGAGTAATGCTTGACGTAGGTTGTTATAGGATCACTTCTTGATCATAGTTGTTCGACCGTGCTTTGCCTTCCCTTCTCGCTCTCATTTGCGTATGTTAGCCACCATATATGCTAGTCGCTTGCTACAGCTCCACATCATACCTTTACCTTACCTATAAGCTTAAATAGTCTTGATCGCGAGGGTGCGGGATTGCTGAGTCCCCGTGGCTCACAGATTACTTCCAAACCAGATGCAGGGACCGATGATACCGTTCCAGATGATATGACCGAGCTCAAGTGGGAGTTCGATAAAGACTCTCGTCGTTACTACGTGTCTTTCCCAGATGATCAGTAGTGGTGCCCAGCTGGGGCGATCGGGGACTATGTTGCATTTGGGGTTTATCTTCATTTTGGTTCTGTAGTCGGACCTTGAGTGTATTTGGATGAATGTAATGTTATTTATGTATTTGTGTGACATGGCGAGTGTAAGCCAACTATGTACCTTTCCCCTTTATTTATTTACATGGGTTGTTGTGAAGATTATCTCACTTGCGACATTGCTTTCAATGCGGTTATGCCTCTAAGTCGTGCTTCGACACGTGGGAGATATAGCCGCATCGAGGGCGTTACATTGTCCGAGCCGGACCAAAGGAAAGCTCTCTCAATTTTGTTAAGGCTATGGAGAGAGCTCTGAGGCACGATGAGGGGCGTGATGGAGAATACTGCTTGGGAGGTAATGACCGACCTAACAAGTGTCGTATGACCGATGGTAGTGATGTTTTGGCCCTCCCAAGTGACCAATTTGCCGGCCGCTTTGTCCTCAAGGTATTGGAAATCCACCTTCTTCAGTTGCTAAATGGAGAGTGGTAGTCCTAGGTATTTGACCGGAAAAGAGGCACGTGCTGCCGGCATGCTCTGAAGAATTTGCTCAAGGTCAAGGTGGTTGCAGCGAATAGGCACAACCGAGCTTTTTTGAAAGTTGGAACAAAGGCCTGTGATGTCCCCAAAGCCTCTCAGAATAGAGGCAAGATTGTCGATGTCCCGCTTGATGGGGGCCACAAAGACCGCCGCATCATCCGCATAGAGGGAGGTGCGCACCATGACACCCCGACCACGGATCTTATGAAGGAGCCCTTTTCGCGTCGCTAAGTCTAGGATCTTATGCAAGGGGTCAATTGCCAGGACGAAGAGGAGTGGAGAGATGGGCCCCCCTGCCTGAATCCACGGCCATGCTTGACAGGAGGGCCGGGTAGCCCGTTTAGCATTATCCGAGATGAAGAAGAGGATAGAAGCGCATCAATCCAAGCTCGAAATTTTGGAGGGAAGCCCAACCGTTGGAGCAGCTCAAGAATGTATCCCCACTCTGAGTCGAAAGCCAAGCAAAAATCAAAGAGTTTCCGAGATGTGGTTCTTGGCAAGTGCAGTCACGTGGAGACGATGACAGAGAGAGATTCTCAGCAGACTAGAAAAGTACAAACACTTCCTTTCCTTTGTCTCTCCTCCATCTCACCCCTTTTCCTTCTCTCTGCCTCATCCTGCGTCTCTCTCTCCTTTTTCACTTTATCGCCTAAGAACCGTCCCGGCCCCACCAGGAGCTCTCCTCATCTTCGATCTCCGCCCCCTCTCCCCACCCTATCCAGTCACTCCATCCCTCACCACGAGGTCCTCCTCCTCAAGCTCCCCTGCCCGATCTTCTAGAGGTCACCCCCTCCCTCACTACGAACTCCTCCTGAAGCTCACGCCGTCGCCAGAGCCCGAAGCTGCTACCTCGCGGAGTCAAGCTGGCCTGCCACGAGCCCCACCACGCCGACTGAGTGCCTCGTCGTCGTCAGCCGCAAGAAGATGATCTGCCCTTGGTCACCAATGGATTTCCACCACCTTACAGTGGTAGATCCACCTCCCGCCCCTCACCCCAGCCAGTGGCGGAGCTAGCATTTGATAACAGGGTGGGCCACCCCAAAATTCTTCAGTTTGCTCTTCGGCCACATCTGCAGTCCTCTGCACACGCGACTCCTTCATATTTCCTCCGTTCCAAATTACTCGTCGCAGAAATGGATGTATCTATAACTAAAATACATCTAGATACATCCATACCTGCGACAAGTAATTCGGAACGGAGGGAGTACTAGCTATCTTCCTAGCATGTCTCTCAAAAACAGAAGAGATGTTTCCGGTCCTCTTCATTTAATAATTCTGCAATAACATGGTTATGATTTCTTTAGTTCACCTATTTATGTGCTGCATCTAATCAAATTCATCTACATCTAAAGTACATAATTCATCCATGTAATATATAAACATTGCATCTCTCTTTCCATTCCCTCTCAGAGTCAGAATAACCAAGAACTTTACTGAAATCGGTCAAAGGGGATGTTTTTTGCGAGAAAAGGGGGATTTGAGGTCAGTACCTCTCTCTCCCTCTCTGTGCGCCTGAGTGGACTGAGCGCCGTGGCCCGTGGGCGACTCGCCGGCTCCGGCAAGCACTAGCAAGGTCAGGGCAGCCGGGTGACGCGCGGAGCAGGCAGGGCCAATGCCCACGTGTGTGAGGGCGGTTCCTCCTGGTGGCCAGCGAGGCGATGCCGCAACGGGAAAGCAGGAAGCAGCGGGCGAATCGGAATCTAGAGAGACAAGGGTTGTGCGCTGTAGGTGCGCTGCGTGTGCTGTGCGTTCAGCCTTCTTTCTCCTCGGCTGCTCTTTCTGCCTTGCTGGGCTTCTTTCCCCCTGGCCCGTGTATTAACAATCCTATCCTATACACAGGCCGACGCAAAATCCCAAGGTGGGCCGCGGCCCATCCTGTCCATCCTGTGGCTCCGCCACTGACCCCAGCGCCAGTCTTTGAGGATGGAATCGATGAAGTCCTCGTTGCCGTCTTCCCTGATCTCTCTCTCATCAATTTGGTCCCGTCCTGGTTGAATTAACTTGTCTGTATAAACCGAACACATTCTGGCAGTTTATGGCCACGTTTGAAGGAACCGTCCTGCATTTGGGGGAGAACCGTCAGCGTGCAATTTAAATGAGCGAAAAACGGAGCGATCATCAATAGACGGAGTTATACGATTTTTTGTTTCAACAAACGGAGTTTGTAACGGGGTGTCAGCGACACTTGGTACCGAATCGTGGATAAAACCAAACAAGCAGGAACAATACGAGGGGCTCCCGTGACACAGCCAACGTCAGATGGCAGTGTTAGGCCCAGTATGATATAGCTGGCCAAACGGGCCGTGCTAACTGGGCCGGCCCGGTAGCACGCAGGAACGGCCTGGGCTAAACGGGCCAGGCATGGCACACGGCACGCCATGGGCCGTGCATGGGCCTAGAGGCTGGGCACGTGGGCCGGCATGGCACGACCCGTTTAACTTTTTTTGAAATATATAAATAAATATGTCCTATATAAATACCTAGTACTCTAACATGTTCAATAATTTTGTAGTGCATGCGTACATTTGTAGTGCTCTAATATATTTCTTTCTATTTTTTTAATCTTTTAGTATTTCTAGAGCATAGCTTGTACTCTTTTACTTTTTTGGGACGGAAGATTTTAATGAGGCAAGCGCTAATAAAACTCTAGATTTATCCCAGATAATACTCTACATTTTTTTGCATTTTTCTACAATTTTTGGAAAAAAAATTGCTGTACAGAGGGAAAAAACGCCCCAGCCGAGGTAAATATGCACCAGGCGGCCCATCGTGCGATAACGGGCCGGCGTCCCTGGGCGTGCCGCGTGCCGGCCCAGATAGGCTGCGTGCCGTGCCTGGGATGCAAGCTCCCGCCCATGGGCCGGCACGGCACGGCCCGGCTAATAATCGTGCCGTGCCATGCACGATTGCCGCGTGCCGGGCCGTGCCAGCCCATTTGGCCAGGTATACAGTATGACCAGAACCTTACGCAAACTGTGTCAGGTGTGTGTTAGTAGTAATGCGTGAAATAATACAGCAAAGGAGAGAGAAAATAATCGGCGGAAGCAAAAGGTTCTAATCTTGAGGCACGCAGCTACGGTTCTGATAGTTCTGACTCGGGTACATTTTGATAGAGAATCTCTCTCTATATATATATATATAGGAAAATGGTTGTGTATTCCTGGGAGTACGTACTCCCGCTCCTCATATACCACATAGATAAATCTTTTATATCTCTATATTATTTTTAAAATATTTCACTAGTAATTATTAGATACCCCAAAATAAGCTTTATGAAGAAATTCATGTGAGTCACAGATGATATATACTGATGTGTTTGTACGTGAAAAAGGTATATTACAAAAAGTACGTCACAGATGATATTTTTTCAGCAAAATTCGTATTGGGGTATCTTAGAATATTAAATGAAGTATATTGAGAACAATAAAGAGGTATAATTAATGTGTATATGAGATGTATTGAGGGTGGGAGTACATACTCCCAGGAGTACAGAAGAGGAGTCCTATTTGGGCTATTCTGTTTCGCGTGACAAAATATTCGAGTGGTTGAACTGATGAATATTATATGAACTGATGAATTCGAGTGGTTAAACTCATGAATTCGAGTGGTTGAACTGATACTTTCATTTTCCGTTGACAATCGTCTTCTTTAGTTCAACTTTTTTTGCAATTTTTTTGTCGAACGGGGCGTGTAATATGTCGTTGGAAAACTTTTGACATCTACATTATAATCATATAAATTATTTTTGCAAAAAAATTATGGTTTAAGAGCACTTTTGAAAAATCTATTTTTTCAAAAACCGAAAACGTGAATCGTATTTTGGACATAATTTTCAAACAAATGGGATGGCGTTGGAAAGCTGGTGAAAATCCGCTTCTTCCATATATCTAATGTTTTTTAAAATTATATGTGATTTAAAAGTAATTTGAAAAATGGTGAAATTCTAGGCGAAACGTATTTTCGCTTGTTTTGGCAAACGGTTTGTCGGATTGACGCAAATTATACGGCGTTGGAAAGCGATGGAAAATGCGCAACTTTTTCATGTAGAATGTTTTTCTAATTCCTTACGGTTTAAACTCAAATTCAAATACGGTCAAATTTGATTTCAAACACGATTTTTTCAAAGTTTGTCGAAATGGGGCAAATAATATACCGTTGGAAAGCTATCGAAAATGCAAACTTAGTCACGCTGAACATTTTCTCAAATTCACAACCGTTTAGGAGTAATTTTGAATACGGCAAGATGAATCATGTTGTTTCCCGTCTGAAAAACAGAGTACTCGTACTGATTTATATGTGTGTTTGTACTCAGTATTTTTCATAGAATAATTTTGAGTGGTTTCGAAAAAAATTGAACGGATGTTCGTATGGGTTTGTATTGAACGTGTTCTCATAGACTAGACTTCACATGTTTTTCCGGTATGGTTTTCCTCGTAACTTCTCAACGGTTTACGGTATCGGCGTCCCAAACTTGCATGGTTTATATCGCTGAACTAAATGATATTTTTTACAAAAAGAAAATGTTGTGCGTTTATTTTCTTTTTTTGAACTCAACTTTGTTTTGCGATGATGTTGTGGACTTCTCTTATTTTACCACTTGAACTTTTACCTTTTTGAATATCTGTATTTTTTTAGCATTTTTCCAAAGCCAATGTAGGACCTCGTGTTTTTGTACTTATATGCCAATAATAATAGAACTTTTTCCATACAATTCTTTGTCCATTTGTGGACATGAACCAAAATAGGCAGGAGAGAGCACTATCGAACTGATCATTGTTTTTGACTAAACTATGTATGTGTTCTTCTTTTCTAAGAACTGATCCTGTAATACATGCTGAACGGCCACACATGTATGATATGATGAACTATAGGGCCTTAAAAGTGTAATGACAGTAAATCTATAAAGCTCCACAAGATCACATGAAACCTCTGCCAAATGAAGTATACAAAATACTGACAAAAAATCACACTTTTGCACAAAGGGCATACTTCTGAACATGCTCGACGACACCCACTGAACTTGCGCAACTGACTGGTGGGAGCAAGCATCAACTTTGAAGTATGCAAAGGCATCTTGTTTTTCCAGAAAAACAGCAGGAGCGCATCTACATAGTTATTCATCTCCATATCAATAATACTTGGCCACCAAAAATCCAACAATTTTTTTCCTGAAAACACAACACAGTTTTGGAATGCATCAGTACATGCTGGCATTTTGAGTTTTCGGAAGCAATCAAACTTGCTAATTAGTACTCGGTGTACTTACTGGGACCACACATATCCTAAAATTTTAATCATGTACTTACGGGTGCAGATCAAATTTGCCACTTGGGAAATTATGCTCTCCAAAACATACTAAATTCTCCTTTCAACCGATTTCAGTTTACATGTGCAGCATGAAAGGAAAACATAACTGACTTTGAATAGCACTCAAGCAAAAACTTTCTAGGGTGTTCAGCGGTATATTATTCAACATAATAAATTGAACATTAAACATTTACTATCACCGCACTAGAACTGAACTTCAGATAGAAAATAGAGGTAACAACATCTATGGACTGAGGAAAGAATACACAGTGAAATAACATTTACCAGTACTAGTCTTGCGAAAACAAGAGCTCGCATGCCAAGCAAGGAGTTCCTGTGTTAGGTTTGAACTGATGACCTACCTATAAGTAAACCAAGGATCTCATAATATTTTATTTTGTGCATCATGCCCGGATGTACATAATATAGTATAACACCTTAGCTTCATTTTAACAAAAGAGAAACATGAAAAGAAAACACGTTAAGTTGTTGTAGGCATTTCAGTAAACACCATGAGGGCAACAAAATAACAATAATAGAGAACATGTTTTTTCTTTCCTTATGTTCTGCAACTTCTCTGAAATAAAAACCCTCTCCATGTTCATTTTGGATCATTTTTTCCCGAACTCTCAAATTCCAGAATTACCGGATGTTCTGGGTTCTTTTATGAACTTTTTTATTATATTTTTTTGAACTTGAAACGAATATATACAATACACACATGTACTACACAAGAATGTACATCTATACTGTCCAGAACAACAAATTAACCAAAAGGAAACTAATTTACGAAGGAAACAATTCCTGAAATTTGGTTTGAGCTTGGTTTGTTGAGATTTTTGAACTCCTGCAACAGTAATACCTGAACTTGCATGACACACTCTTTATTCAGTTGAGAGCGTCTCATATTTTGTAGAATATGCTACATGTAAAGAGGAAGGGGGAAGGCCAGACCTCGTCGTTGCGTCGTTGAACGGCCTCGGCTGTCGGCAATGAACGGACTGTGGTGCAGCGGTGAACGGCCTGTCCGGGAATGGGGGATGGGGCACGGCCTGCAGAAGCAGGAGGCGGTGACCTGCAGAAGGAAGAGGCTGCGACCTGACGGCAGAAGAGAATTGAAGAAATAAATATTGGGGCCTGCTCATATATCCACAAATTCAAACACCAAAACTAAAAGAAAGTAATAGAACAGAAATAAGAGAATGTTAAATTTGACGTCTCAGTTTTAGCATCACTTTCTAAACCTTTTGTTTTTTCACTCCTATCTAATCTTCAACAAATTCTCTAGTGGACTATCATTCTTTTCAAAAGTAATCAACATGAATGATCTCTACCAGTTACCAATTTACTCAAACCATTCACACTCATATGAGCTTTCCATTCAAGATTTCCTGTCCTATCTTCTTCTAAACAATTTGAGAACTTGAACCACATTTTATTTGGAAGCTATACTGATATGCTAGCACATATACTACTTTACATCAAGTAGCTTTTGAACAAAACATAATTGAAAGTTGCAAGCATTTGAATAGGAGGAAGTCCAACTCAGCTGCAAGCATAAGGTCAACCAGAGCATCAGAATAAGTACACTCAGCTGCAAGCATAAGGTCAACCAGAGCAAACTACACTGCTGCAAATCTGGACAGTCAAGTAGTTATTTTACTTCTTATAATTTATCGAACTGAAAAGTAAAATATGGAACTAAACTGAGTGTGCGATCGCACATCAGCAGCAGCGGACCAATAGCGACACACATCAGCAGCAGCAGTACTGGTGGCAAGAGCCAACGCGCGCATCAGCAGCAGTAGCACCACGTCTAAATGCCAGAAAGCAGCATTAGTTGGGGCGACACACAGGGATTCAGCAACCGTACACCATCAAGGGTGCCGATGCTTGTGTGGCTGCAACAGCCGCATGTCAGAGAAGATCTATTAGAGAGAGAAATCCCAGCCCAAATTTATCACTGCAATCCACTTGTATTCACACACCTTTTTTCTAGTAGAAGAATTAAGCTGATGTTAGCTGGCAGAGAAGTAGGAGGAAGCAAGACAACCAATTGGAGGAACGTGCCCGTCGGTGAGAAGGCGGCCAGGAGTACGCTCACCTTCGACCATAGGGTGGAACTGACGGACACGCCATCGAGGACCTTCCCACTCATGCGAGATCGAACTGAACCAGTTTGTGATGCCAAGGCCGAATCGTCGCTCGTGTCTTGGATGAAGGCACTCACTCATTCCTGCAAAATTGAATCGTAGACACTTTAATACTAACTACAAAAAAACATGGAATCAACACTGAAGTACTAGTATGACTGGACAAGAAGCTCAAAATTGTAGCCGCACACGCACTAAACTTACACATTTTTTTACTTTTAACTTATTTTAGGTGATATATCTAACCTTACAGGATTTAAAAACGTGGAATGACTACAACAAAAAAATACAAGGGGTACGGCAAAAGTCTCATCCAGCCCCAACAAAATTCTGTAGCATCACATGTGCTATACATGTTTAGGTAAATGGAGATGCCAGCTTCATCTTTTTAGGTACTACTAGCTCCCAGCAAAATTCAGTAAAGGAAGGCAGATAGGTCTAGCTACTCTATTCTGAAGCTCATGTTCAAACATGAGAGAGGGATGGAAACGGAACAGCAGCAACAACAGTCAAGATACTGCTGCTCCTTCCTCATCCATACCCCGCTCTTGCTAATTCTGACCCTTCTCGTGTAGTCATGTTGCTCGGCCTGTTCATCACAACAAGCGAGCACCGACAGCGAGCAACGCCTTCATAGACCATGGTAGGCAGATTATGTACTTTGTGTACTTCACAACCCATGACGAGTATCTGCTTTTTCCCGTGAACTATTCTGAACTAACAGCACATCACTCTGTCTATATATCCCCGTCTCCTTGTCTGAGCTTCAGTTTAGAACATAGTTCCTCAACTTACTAATTAGTATAACATGTTCTGACGCCGGTGCGCAATGTGTACGGAGTAGCTCTATTCTTTCTGTGTGAGTGTTTAAGAGGAAAATCAACCTTGAATTGCAGGAGAGAAGAGAAGTCTATGGCCGCGGGGATACCCCTTCCGCGCCGGCATCCAGCAGGGGAGCCTCCCATGGTAGTAACACACATTGATCTTTTTTCTGTGATTATTCATGAACTGATGATAAAATCCGTAGTGAACTGTGACACCTAGTGTATGTTTTCTTTTTTGTACAGGCCATGATTGAACTAGTACTAAGTTTTTTTTTTTGACGAAAAGGCAGGGCCACTACTTTTCATTGTGTATAGAAGAAAAAAACAGTTACAAACACAAGATTAGAGAAGGAGGATTGGGGTTAGAGATACATCAGAAGTACATCAGTCTGGTTCTAGGGGGCGCTCTACAAGAGCCATTGCACGCTCACGCCCAGCGTCAACCCAGTCCTTTGCTTCGACCTGAATCTTCAGAAACAGTTGTGTGGGGTGACAAGAAATATTTCTGAATGTTCTATCATTTCTTTCTTTCCAGAAGTTCCACCAAACCAGGGCCAAAATTGATCTCCAAGATTTCGCTCTTTCCTTTCCCATGGAAGCATTTGTTCGCTGCCACCAGCTAACTAGGGAATCGTCATGTACTGCCGCCATAGCCGGGGTCATGTTCAGCTTGCAGAGTGTCAGGTGCCAAACTTCCTTCGCAAAAGAGCAAGAAGTAAGCAGGTGGGCAACAGTTTCAGGCTCTTGTAGACATAGCAGACACAACGGATTATGGGGCCACCCTCGCTTAGCAAGGTTATCCGCCGTTAGACATCGATCTTGAGCAGCCAGCCAGACGAAGAACTGACATTTGGGAGGGGCATCCGAGCTCCAGGCCAGCTTCGCGTAAGGTGGCCTAATGTTGGCAGTAAGAGTGGCAGTGTACGCCGAGCTGGAGGAAAGCTGACCATCGTTTGTCCATCTCCAAGTTAGTGAATCATCTTGAGCCTGAGTGAGTTGGATCGACCGCAACTCATTCCAAAGGTTCATGAATTGCGCGATGGCCTCTTGAGTTAAGTTTCCCTTGAAGTGCCTCTTCCACTTTCCATCAGCAAGAGCACACCTAACGGATATTGCTTTGATCATGCATTGGTTGTAAAGATCCGGGAACCTCCTGGAAAAGCTCTCTCTTTGATGCCAAGGGTCGGTCCAGAATTTTGTGTTGGAGCCGTTTCCAATGTTAATCTGCACCGACGCCTCAAAGAGGGATCTAACTGAGGTGTTGATTGGTAAAGGCAAGCCGTGCCATGGTCGACTAGGTTCCATCCATGATAGCCAAAGCCATCTACATCTCAATGCCTCACTTTTTGGGTTAGACAGGGGATACCAAGCCCTCCAAGCTTCTTGGGCAAGCAAACTTGTTTCCAATTGACTAAACATTTGCCACCAGTAGCCTCATCTTTATTAGCCCAACTAGTACTAAGTAACCAGTGTAGGGATTAGCAGAGCAGTGTATGTTAATCTCAATGTTCTTTGAACTTGTGACGTTGCTTACCTCTGCATGTTTCAATAAATCCAGAAAACGTATGTGGAAAAGGAGAGTCGTTGAACGGCCACGAGTGTTGACGGTGAACGGCCTGTGGTGCCAGTGGTGAACGCCCTGTGTGCCATGCTGACGGCCGGAGACGAAGGCCTACCGGAGGACAGGGGACTGCCAGCTCGGGGACGGGAGGCCTGGCTGTTCGAAGGACGATGCGCGGCAGTTTGAGTTAGCACCGGAGAACCTGGTGGAGCATCTCTGTAACACCCACGATGCGGCTATATCTCCCACATGTCGGAGCACGACTTAGAGGCATAACCGCATTGTAGGCATGTCGCAAGAGGGGTAATCTTTACACATCCCATATACTGAATAAGAAAAAGGTACAGAGTTGGCTTACAATCGCCACTTCACACAATACATAAATATAGCATTACATCATCCAGATACAATCAAGGTCCAGCTACGGAACCAAAATAAAGACAACCCCAAATGCATAAGATCCTCGATCGCCCCAACTGGGCTCCACTACTGATCATCTGGAAAGGAAACGTAGTAACGTCCTGAGTCCTCATCGAACTCCCACTTGAGTTCAGTAGCATCGCCTGGAATGGTATCATCGGCACCTGCATCTGGTTTTTGAAGTAATCTGTGAGTCACGGGGACTCAACAATCTCACACCCTCGCGATCAAGACTATTTAAGCTTATGGGTAGGTAAAAGGTATGAGGTGGAGCTGCAACAAGCACTAGCATATATGGTGGCTAACTTATGCAAATGAGAGCGAGAAGAGAAGGCAAAGCACGTTCGAGAAACTATGATCAAGAAGTGATCCTATAACTACTTACGTTCAAGCATAACACGAGACCATGTTCTCTTCCTGGACTCCGCCGAAAAGAGACCATCACGGCTACACACGCGGTTGATCCATTTTAATTAAGTTAAGTTTCAAGTTCTCTACAACCGGACATTAACAAATTCTCATCTGCCCATAACCGCGGGCACGGCTTTCGAAAGTTCAAAACCCTGCAGGGGTGTTCCAACTTAGCCCATCACAAGCTCTCACGGTCAACGAAGGATATTCCTTCTCCCAGGACGACCCGATCAGACTCGGAATACCGGTTACAAGACATCTCGACAATGGTAAAACAAGACTAGCAAAGCCACCCGAAGGTGCCGACAAATCCCGATAGGAGCTGCACATATCTCGTTCTCAGGGCACACCGGATTGTCCAAACTTCCGGTAGGCCAGCCCAGAGTTGCCCCTGGTGGCCACCGGCGGCTGACAAGTTGGACCAACACTCAGAGGAGCACTGGCCCCGGGGGTTTAAAATAAAGATGACCCTTGAGTCCGCGAAACCCAAGGGAAAAAGGCTAGGTGGCAAATGGTAAAACCAAGGTTGGGCCTTGCTGGAGGAGTTTTATTCAAGGCGAACTGTCAAGGGGTTCCCATTATAACCCAACCGCGTAAGGAACGCAAAATCAAGGAACATAACACCGGTATGACGGAAACTAGGGCGGCAAGAGTGGAACAAAACACCAGGCATAAGGCCGAGCCTTCCACCCTTTACCAAGTATATAGATGCATTGAAGTAAACAAGATATAATAATGATATCCAAACAATAAACATGTTCCAACAAGGAACAAACGCCAACCTTCACCTGCAACTAGCAATGCTATAAGAGGGGCTGAGCAAAGCGGTAACATAGCCAAACAACGGTTTGCTAGGACAAGGTGGGTTAGAGGTTTGACATGGCAATATGGGAGGCATGATATAGCATGTGGTAGGTATCGCGGCATAGACATAGCAATAGAGCGAGCAACTAGCAAGCAAAGATAGAAGTGATTTCGAGGGTATGGTCATCTTGCCTGCAAAGTTCTCCAAGTTGACGTAAGCTTGATCCTCGTAAGCGTACTCAACGGGTTCCTCGATCACGTACTCGTCTCCCGGCTCTACCCAAAGCAAGAACACAAGCAAAGGGAACCACGATCAACCACGGTGCAATGCGCAAGCAACATGATGCAAAACATGGCATGATATGCGGGATATGGTATGCAATGCATATGCGTGCTCTCGAAGGAAAAAATTGAACCAGGCCTCAACTTGGTAAACCAAGAGTGCCGCTGGAAAGATGAGTTGATTTCGGTCGAAATCGATATAAAGATCACCGGAATCGGATGCACGGTTTGCAAATGGCAATCAAAACAATAATGGGACTATCCTGCGGTTAACAGCACGATGCCATCTAAGATGCAACAAGAAACTAAGGTACTGCACTCTAACATAACAACAAAGCACATGGCAGTGATCCACTCAAGATGCTTGACAAAAGATGAACACTGAGCTACGGCTAATTCACACAATAGCAGGCTCAAACAAGCATGACAAAAGTGCAAAAGATATCAGGTTCACAGACTTAGTGAAAATAACAACATGTCAGGATTTAACATCAGGTAGCAATGTTTAGAGCAAGATAACAACATGCTACAGGAACATATCATGGCAAAGCAAGGCATGGCATGAAACTACTCAAAACATATAACAAAAGTACCTTACTGACCATAAGCCAAAAAGAATCAGAAAATATGATGGCACCCATGTAAACATAGCAAGTTTCATTAACAGATTCAGACTTAGCAGAAAACTGGACATGGCAAAAAACAGAGTTACGTAGGCATGTTTGCGAGCTCGAAGCACTCACCACAAGGCATTGCATGACAAACTAAGCATACAACCAGCAAGAAGACATGATCAATAAGCTAACCATGGCAAGAGCACCCTCATAGCATGCATGGAACAACTATAACAACCTCGGCAAAATTGAATAACATGTAAACAATCTGCCAGGAACATTTTATAGCAAAAGTAGAGTAAGATTGAGTCATGCTAGGGAACTCCATAATTGCAAACAAATACATGGATGGATAGAACATAACAATATATCAAAATCATCCTTACTGAACATGCTCAAAAGAGGCATGGATCACTTTGTACCAACAAGAATACATGGCATGAAAATAACATCAGGGAAATGACTTAGAAGAATTCTAAGTCCCTGAAATCAGCAACATCACGAGAGCTACTTTGCATGCTTGTGTTAGTCACCACATTGATCACAAAAATACATGGCATACACCCCTGTAAAGATGGCATGGCATAGCCCAAAACACATGTAGGGCTCAATTTCATAGGAGGCACACAATAATCATGGCAAAACTGACAAATGTCCATAATCTGATAAGAAACAGAAACTAACATTACATAGCACTCTTGCAACAGCATTTTAGGCATCAAGCTGGACTCAAACAAGTATGGTGCAATGGAATGAAATGAAGAGGACATCCACACGAACAATTCGATATACTACACGCGCAAAACGGAGCTACGGATGCAAAGATATGATGCGATGAACATGCCAGAAAATGTTAGGGACTTCGGAAGAAAACGGGGTCAACCCTAGAATTTTGGATCTGGATCTGGGGACATGCTTCCCGAGGTTGGCCGGGGTCTCGCCGGAGCCGAAGGAGGTGACCGGAGTTGGTCGTCGACCGACGAGGATCTGCGGGCGGCGGCGCGGTGGAGGCGACCGGCGCACGAACCGAGGTTCGTTGGGGCTTCCATCGGAGGAAGAAGGCGCGGCGGCCGGATCTGGTTGTCGACCGGCGAGGATCTGCGGCGGCTGGCGCAGAGGCAGCGGCCGGCGGGCGGAGCTCGGCGGAGGCAGCGAGGGAGGCGGCGCGGGTGGCGCGCGGGGGCGGCGAAGGCAGTCGGCGGCGGCGGATCCCGCGGGCTCGCGCGGGCCTGCTCCGGGCTCCGCAGGCCGCGGCGGAGGGAGGCGGCGCGGGACACGTGTCGCTGCTGGATTGGATACGGACGGCGGCGCAGGTGTCCGGTGACGGCGGACGTGTCCGGTGGCGTTGGGGGCGATGTGATCTAGGGTTTCGCTCGAAATTTCGGAGGGGGAGGCCTATTTATACATAGAAGGAGCTAGGAGACTCCAAATGGAGTGCGGTTTTCGGCCACGCGATCGTGATCAAACGACCGAGAGGATGTAGGGGTTTTAGCTGGGTTTTGGGCCACTTTGGAGGGGTGTTGGGCAGCAACACACACACGAGGCCTTTACGGTTCCTCGGTTAACCGTTGGAGTATCAAACGAAGTCCAAATGGCACGAAACTTGACCGGCGGTCTACCGGTGGTGTACCAAGGCCGCTTGGCAAGTCTCGGTCCAATACGAGAACGTTTAACACCCGCACACAAAAAGAGGCAAAAGGGGACGCCGGAGGACGTAGGAGTGCCAGAATGCAAAACGGACAGGGGAAAATGCTCGGATGCATGAGACGAACACGTATGCGAATGCGATGCACATGATGACATGATATGAGATGCATGACATGGAAAAAATGCAAAACAAAGACAAAACCCAACCACGAGGAATATCATAAGTTAGTGCCGAAAATGGCAAGAGTTGGAATACAAATATGGCAAGTTACATACGGGCCGTTACAACACTCCACCACTACGAAAGGATCTCGTCCCGAGATCTAGGACTGGAAAAACTTGAGATATTCGGAACGGAGGTGGTCCTCGCGTTCCCAGGTGGCTTCACGGTCGGAATGATGTGACCACTTCACTTTCAGGAATTTGATAGACTTGTTGCGAGTCTTGTGCTCAGTTTCTTCAAGAATAGCAACGGGATGCTCATGATAAGACAGGTCTTCTTGGAGATCAATCTCTTCGAAGTTGATGGTGCGGTCAGGAGTCTTGAAACACTTGCGAAGCTCAGACATGTGAAACACGTCGTGCACGTTTGCAAAGTTGGACGGAAGCTCAAGTTGATAGGAGAGATTGCCTCTTTTGCCAATGATCCTGAAAGGACCCACGTATCTAGGGGCAAGCTTCCCTTTGATACCGAAGCGACGAGTACCTTTCATTGGAGAGACGCGGAGGTAGACATGGTCTCCGATCTCGAAAGCTAAGTCACGATGCTTGCTATCATAGTAACTCTTCTGACGTGATTGCGCGTCTTTGAGATTTTCATGAATGACTTTGCACATTTCTTCAGCCTCTGTGATCAAGTCATTGCCAAGAAGTTGGCGTTCGCCAGTCTCTGACCAGTTAAGAGGAGTACGACACTTTCTGCCATAGAGAATCTTGAATGGGGCCTTGCCCGAACTCGCTTGGAAGCTGTTGTTGTAGGAGAACTTGGCATATGGAAGACAATCTTCCCACTTCATGCCGAAACAAATGACACAAGCCTTGAGCATATCTTCAAGAATTTGATTGACTCGCTCGACTTGTCCACTAGTTTGAGGATGAAAGGTTGTGCTGAAGCGAATGTTAGTGCCCATAGCCTTCTGAAAGGAGTCCCAGAACTTAGAAGTGAAAGATGCTTCCACGATCTGAAGATATCAACTGTGAAATGCCGTGCAGGGAGACAATCCTGGAGGTATATAGCTCTGCCAACTAAGCTGCTGTGATAGATTCTTTGATAGGAATAAAATGAGCCACTTTAGTGAGCTTGTCGATGACAACAAAGATAGCATCATTTCCACGCTTGGATTTGGGAAATCCAGTCACGAAGTCCATCTCAATATGGTCAAACTTCCATTCTGGAATGGCAAGAGGTTGGAGGAGACCAGCTGGTCGTTGGTGTTCTGCTTTCACTCTTCTACAGACATCACTGTAACACCCCGGATGTAACTTTCCCAATTCGTACTCCAACTCTTGCCGTTTCCGGCGTTAAGTTATTTTATTTTCTCGGGTTTGGGTTTTTGTCTCCGTGTGTGGTTATCGTTGTCATGCATCTCATATCATGTCATCATGTGCATTGCATTTGCATACGTGTTCATCTCATGCATTCGAGCATTTTCCCCGTTGTCCGTTTTGCATTCCGGCGCTTTGTTCTCCTCCGGTGGTCATTCTAGATTTCTTTCGTGTGTGGGGATTAAACATTTCCGGATTGGACCGAGACTTGCCAAGCAGCCTTGGTTTACTACCGGTAGACCGCTTGTCAAGTTTCGTATCATTTGGACTTCGTTTGATACTCCAACAGTTAACCGAGGGACCGAAAAGGCCTCGTGTGTGTTGCAGCCCAACACCCCTCCAATTTGGCCCAAAACCCTCCTAAAACCTCTCCATCATCTAGAGCGTTCGATCACGATCGCGTGGCCGCAAACCGCACCTCATTTGGACTCTCCTAGCTCCCTCTATGCCTATTTAAAGACCCCCTCCGAATCCGGATCTTCCTCTCCCCCGAAAACCCTAAAATCGTTTCCGCGCGGCCGGACATTGTCCGCACCGCGCCGGACATCCGCCATCCGCCAACCACCGCCCGCCACGTGGCCTGCGCCGCCGCCCACCGCTCCGGCCCGGGAGGCCCGCAGCCGGCCCCCGCGGCCCAGAGGAGCCGCGCCGCCCGCGCCCTTCTCCTCCCGGACGCCGCTCGCCGCGCCGCCCCTTGCCTCGCCGTCTGGCGCCGCCGCGCCGCCATAGCCGCTCGAAGCTCCTCGCCGGCCCCGCCGCCTCCGCCCGCCGGCGCCACCACCAGCCGCCGCCACCGCGCCGCCTCGCCCGACCCGAGCCGCCGCCGCCCCGGTTGCGCACCACCGAGCCCGCCAAGTCCGGCCGCCTCCTCCGACGAACCTCGAACGGCGCGCCGCCGGTGAACAGTGTTTTTCACCGAGATCCAGATCCGGTGAACAGTAACCCTAGGTTGATTTTTTTTCCGCTAAGTCCTCAGAATTCCAGATCCAAGTGCTCATGTTCATAGCCCCGTAACTTTGCATCTGTAGCTCTGATTCATGCATATAGCATATCAAAATGTTCATCTCTGAGAGTACATCATTTCATTCCATTGCATCATTTTCATTTGAGTTCATCTTGATGCCCGAAATGCTGTTAGAAGAGGGCTACTTGAGTTAATTGTCAGATCTGCTACTCCGTTTAGGTTTTTGTCATTTTTGCCATGATTAATGTGTGCATGATATGCCCTGATGTTCTACATATGTTTTGTTAAGGGTTTTGTCATATTTCCAGAGGTGCAACCCATGTATTTTTGTGATGTGTGTGGTGACTAGCACAAGCTTGCAAAGTGATGCATTTGTTAATTCTGTTTTCAGGGACTTAGCATTTCCACTAAATCCTTAATCTGTTTATCTCATGATGCCATATGTTCATGTTGTTTCCTAGTGATCCGTGCCTCTTTTGAGGATGATCAGTAAGGATGTTTTGTTAATATTGTAGTGCTCTATCCATCCATGTCTTTGTTTGCAATTATGGAGCACCCTAGCTTGAGTCAGTCGAGCTCTACTTTTGCTACTTTGTGAATCTGGGCAGATTGTCAACTTGTTTGCAATTTTGCCGATGATGTTGTAGTTGATCCGTGCATGCTATGCTATTGTTCTTGCCATGTCTAGCTTGAATTTTGTGCCTTATTGGTGGGTGTATGCTTGTCTTGTCATGACTTGCACCATAGTGAGTGCATCGAGCTCGTAAACATGCCTACTTGAGTTATGTTTTCTGCATGCTCCAGTTTTTCTCTAAGTCTGTGATCTGATTATGTTTTAGCTATGTTCACATGCTTGCAATTGTATTTTCTGGTCCCTTTTGGCTCAAGGTCACTAAGGGACTTTTGTTAAGCTATTTGAGTAGCTCCATGCCATGCTTTACTTTGCCATGTTAAGTTCCTGTAGCATGTAGTTTTGTTGCTCCGAAGAGTGCTACCTGATCTGAAATTCCAGACAAGTGTTAATTTCACTAAGTCTGAAATCTGTTTGTCATATGCATTTTTGCCATGCTTGTTTGAACCTGTTAATGGATGAATTGGCCGTAGCTCAGTGCTAGACTTTTGTTAAGCATCTTGAACGCATCCCTGCCATGTATTTTTTGTCATGTTTGGGTGCTGTAGCATGTTCATCTCATTGCATTTAGATGGCTACTTGCTGTAAATTGCAGACCGGTGTCAATTTTGAATCGCTTGCCATTTCCAAACCGTAGCTCCGATTCCGGCGTTCTTTATATCGTTTTCAAGCGATTTCATCTCATCTTTCCAGTGGCACACTTGGATTCCCAAGTTGGGGCCAGGTTCATGCATCCCTTGTCATATCTTGCTTTTGCATCCCGCATCGCATCCCGCATAGCATATCATCTTTGCATCATTTTGTTTGTTCCTTGCACGTGGTTGATTGTGTCCTTATTGCTTGTTTGTCTTGTTTGGGTAGAGCCGGGAGACGAGTTCGCTAACGAGGAGCCCGTTGAGTTTGCTTTCGAGGATCCAGTCAACTCTGACAACTGTGCAGGCAAGATGATCATACCCTCGAAATCACTACTATCTTTGCTATGCTAGTTTGCTCGCTCTTTTGCTATGCCAATGCTACGATGCCTACCATTTGCTTTCGAGCCTCCCAAATTTCCATGTCAAACCTCTAACCCACCTTGTCCTAGCAAACCGTTGATTGGCTATGTTACCGCTTTGCTCAGCCCCTCTTATAGCGTTGCTAGTTGCAGGTGAAGATTGAAGGCCGTTCCTTGTTGGAACATTTATTTACTTGTTGGGATATCATTATATTATCTTGTTATCTTAATGCATATATATACTTGGTAAAGGGTGGAAGGCTCGGCCTCTCGCCTAATGTTTTGTTCCACTCTTGCCGCCTTAGTTTCCGTCATATCGGTGTTATGTTCCCGGATTTTGCGTTCCTTACGCGGTTGGGTTATAATGGGAACCCCTTGATAGTTCGCCTTGATTAAAGATTTTCCAGCAATGCCCAACCTTGGTTTTACCATTTGCCACCTAGCCTCTTTTTTCCCTTGGGTTTCCGGAGCCCGAGGGTCATCTTATTTTAGCCCCCCCTGGGCCAGTGCTCATCTGAGTATTGGTCCAAACTAGAGTCCTGTGCAGCGCCCCCTCGGGGAAACTCGAGGTTTGGTTTTAGTTGTACAGAGCGCTCATCTGAGTGTGCCCTGAGAAAGAGATATGTGCAGCTCCTATCGGGATTTGTCGGCACATTCGGGCGGTGTTGCTGGTCTTGTTTTAACCTGTCAAAGTGTCTTGAAGAACCGAGATACCGAGTCTGATCGGAACGTCTTGGGAGGAGGTCTATTCCTTCGTTGATCGTGAGAGCTTGTCATGGGCTAAGTTGGGACTCCCCTGCAGGGATTTGAACTTTCGAAAGCCGTGCCCGCGGTTATGGGTAGATGGGAATTTGTTAATGTCTGGTTGTAGATAACTTGAACCTTAACTTAATTAAAATGAATCAACTGAGTGTGTTACCGTGATGGCCTCTTCTCGGCGGAGTTCGGGAAGTGGACACGGTGTTGGAGTAATGTTTGCGCAGGTTGTCCTCTAGTTTCTCGCTCGCGCTTTGCCTCCTCTTCTCGCTCTCTTTTGCGAATAAGTTAGCCACCATATATGCTAGTCGCTTGCTACAGCTCCACTT
Source organism: Triticum urartu (assembly GCF_056163025.1). Taxonomy (NCBI): domain Eukaryota; kingdom Viridiplantae; phylum Streptophyta; class Magnoliopsida; order Poales; family Poaceae; genus Triticum; species Triticum urartu. Next base: position 183,113,282 of record NC_141873.1, on the reverse strand, counting down.
ATATGTTTACCTTGCCTTTCCTATATGCTTAAATAGTCTTGATCGCGAGGGTGCGAGATTGCTGAGTCCCTGTGGCTCACAGATTACTATTACACCAGATGCAGGGCCTGATGATTCCGCTCCAGGTGACGCGCTCGAGCTCAAGTGGGAGTTCGACGAAGACTCTCAACGTTACTATGTTTCCTTTCCTGATGATCAGTAGTGGTGCCTAGTTGGGGGTGATTGGGACCGTGTCGCTTGTTGGGTTATCTTTTATTTTGGCGCCGTAGTCGGGCCATGAGTGTTTGGATGATGTAATGTTATTTATGTACTTGATTGACGTGGCGAGTGTAAGCCAACTATGTTATCTCCCCTTCTATTACATATATATTACATGGGATGTTGTGAAGATTGCCTAACTTGCGACATATGCCTTCAATGCGATTATGCCTCTAAGTCGTGCCTCGACACGTGGAAGATATAGTCGCATCGAGGGTGTTATAATCACATTCATTCACGAACTAAGCAATCTCGCGCTTCATTCGAGTCCACCAATACGACTGCTCGAGGTCATGGTATATCTTTGTACTTCCAGGATGAATAGACAGGAGTGAATTGTGAGCCTTGTTCATAATGACTTTACAAAGGTCACCCTTAGGAACAACAATGCGATCCTCAAAGAATAGAGTATCCTTGTCATCAAGGCGATAGCACTTGTACTTGGGTTGACTCTTGGCAATCCCAATCTTCACCTTCTTCACCATAGCATCAAGAAGTTGAGTCTCACGAATCTGATCTTCCAAAGTAGGAGAGACTTGGAGGTTGGCAAGGAATCCTCGAGGAACAACTTGGAGATTAAGTTTGCGGAAATCTTCACAAAGATCCGGTTGGAAGGGCTTGAGAATCAAACTGTTGCAGTAAGCCTTCCTGCTCAAAGCGTCAGCAATGACATTGGCCTTGCCTGGAGTATATTCAATACTCGGATTATACTCTTGAATCATTTCGACCCAACGAGTCTGCCTGAGGTTGAGGTTGATGAGGGAGTCCTGGATTAGGGGGTCTCCAGACAGCCGGAGTATATCCTTTGGCCGGACTGTTAAACTATGAAGATACAAGATTGAAGACTTCGTCTCGTGTCCGGATGGGACTCTACTTGGCGTGGAAGGCAAGCTAGGCAATACGGATATGTATATCTCCTCCTTTGTAACCGACCTTGTGTAACCCTAGCCCTTTCCGGTGTCTATATAAATCGGAGGGTTTTAGTCCGTAGGACAACATACAATCATACCATAGGCTAGCTTCTAGGGTTTAGCCTCCCCGATCTCGTGGTAGATCAACTCTTGTAATACTCATATCATCAAGAATAAATCAAGCATGACGTAGGGTTTTACCTCCATCAAGAGGGCCCGAACCTGGGTAAAACATCTTGTTCCCTGCCTCTTGTTACCATTTGCCTTAGACGCATAGTTCGGGACCCCCTACCCGAGATCCGCCGGTTTTGACACCGACATTGGTGCTTTCCTTGAGAGTTCCTCTGCATCGTCACCGTTAGGCTTGATGGATCCTACGATCATCGATAGCGATGCAGTCCAGGGCGAGACTTTTCTCCCCGGACAGATCTTTGTGTTCGGCGGCTTCGCACTGCAGGCCAACTCACTTGGCCATCTGGAGCAGATCAAAAGTTACGCCCCTGGCCACCAGGTCAGGTTTGGAAGCTTAAACTACACGACCGATATCTGCGAAGACTTGATCTTCGACGGATTCGAGCCTCTACCTTGTGCGTCACGCGGTCACGATGAGTACGATTTAGCTCTACCATCAGACAGTGTTCAGGAGATCGCACCGGCAGCCGCTCCGACCCTCAATTCCGAGCCAGTTGTGCCGTCCATGGACGGGTGGATGGACCCCGCCACGGAGGCCTTACCCTCAGCGGCGATCAAGCCGAACATCGACCTTACCCTGCGCGAGAGCCGTGTTGTCAGACTGCCGGATCCTTCTCCAGCCACGGACTCCGAACCGCCTGCGCCCGTTCCTAGCGAATCCGATTGGGCGCCGATCATGGAGTTTACCTCCGCGGATATTTTTCAGCACTCGCCCTTTGGCGACATACTTAACTCATTAAGGTCTCTCTCCTTGTCAGGAGGATCCTGGCCGAACTATGTCCGACAGGATTGGGATGCGGATGAAGAAGAAATTCGCTGCCCACCCACCACCCACTTAGTAGCCACTGTCGACGACTTAACCGACATGCTCGACTTCGACTCCGAAGACATTGACGGTATGGACGATGATGCGGGAGACGAAGAGGAACCACTGCCCACAGGGCACTGGACAGCCACCTCATCATACGATATATACATGGTGGACACACCCAAAGAAGGCAATGGCGACGAGACAGCGGAGGATGACCCCTCCAAGAAGCAACCCAAGCGCTGACGTCAGCGGCGCCGCTCTAAGTCCCGCCAAAGCAAAAGTGGTGATACCGGCACAGGAGATAATAACACTCCGGATAGTGCCGAAGATGGCAACAATCCCCTCCAGCACGATCTAGGATAGGAGGATGGAGAGGCCAGCCCTCCAGAGAGAGCGGCAGATGGAGAGGCGGAGGATGATAATTACATGCCCCCCTCCGAAGACGAGGCAAGTCTCGACGATGATGAATTCGCCGTGCCAGAGGATCCCGTCGAACAAGAGCGCTTCAAGCGCAGGCTTATAGCCATGGCAAATAGCCTTAAGAAAAAGCAGCAGTAGCTTCAAGCTAATCAAGATCTGCTAGCTGGCAGATGGACTGAAATCCTGATGGCCGAGGAGTATAAACTCGAACGCCCCTCCAAGAGTTACCCAAAGTGCAGGTTGCTACCCCGACTGGAGGAGGAAGCACTGAAACCTACATCCTCGGCGTATGACGCTGCTGATCGGCCACCTCGTGGCCGCGACAGAGAGACATTCCAGCCAAAAGCTCAGCCCGCACCCCGACGTCATTCAAATAAAAAGGCAGGGGGAAATATGTTAGACTTGCGAGACGTATTGGAGGACAAAGCAAAACATGCAAGATCGATCTACGGATCAAGAGGGCGTGCCACTATGCGAGACGATAATCGTCACGCCGGATATAGCAAAAGTAAGTCCGGCCGGGCCGAACACAGCGGACAAGACTCATTCGAGCTGCGTCGCGATATAGCCCAGTACAGAGGCGCCGCACACCCCTTATGCTTCACAGACGAAGTAATGGATCATCAAATCCCAGAGGGTTTCAAACCCGTAAATATAGAATCATACGACGGCACAACAGATCCTGCGGTGTGGATCGAGGATTTCCTCCTGCACATTCACATGGCCCGCGGTGATGACCTACACGCCATCAAATACCTCCCACTCAAACTCAAAGGACCAGCTCGGCATTGGCTCAACAACTTGCCAGTAGAGTCCATTGGCTGTTGGGAAGATCTGGAAGCCGCATTCCTTGACAACTTTCAGGGCACTTATGTACAACCACCAGATGCCGATGACTTGAGCCACATAATTCAGCAGCCAGAGGAATCGGCCAGGAAATTCTGGACACGGTTCCTAATAAAGAAAAATCAAATCGTCGACTATCCGGATGCAGAGGCCCTAACATCTTTCAAGCACAACATCCACGACGAGTGGCTAGCCCGGCACCTTGGTCAAGAAAAGCTGAAATCTATGGCAGCCCTCACGACACTCATGACCCGCTTTTGTGCGGGAGAAGACAGCTGGCTGGCTCGCAGTAATAACATATCAAAGAACCATGGTACTACGGATACCAAGGACGGCAATGGCAGGTCACGTCGCAATAAGCATAAGCGCTGCATTAACAGCGACAATACTGAGGATACGGCAGTCAATGCCGGATTCAAAGGCTCTAAACCCGGTCAGCGGAAAAAGCCATTTAAAATAAGCACTCCGGGCTCGTCCAGTTTGGACCGCATACTCGATCGCTCGTGTCAAATACATGGCACCCCCGACAAGCCAGCCAACCACACCAATAGAGATAGTTGGGTATTCAAGTAGGCCGGCAAGTTAAATGCCGAAAACAAAGATAAGGGGCCACATAGCGATGACGAGGAAGAGCCCCGGCAGCCGAACACCGGAGGACAGAAGAGGTTCCCCCCACAAGTGCGGACGGTGAACATGATATACGCAACCCACATCCCCAAGAGGGAGAGGAAGCGTGCGCTCAGGGACGTATATGCGTTGGAGCTAGTCGCCCCAAAGTTCAACCCATGGTCCTCCTGTCCGATCACCTTTGATCGCTGGGACCACCCCACTAGTATCCGTCATGGCGGATTTGCCGCACTGGTCCTAGACCCAATCATTGACGGATTTCACCTCACTCGAGTCCTTATGGATGGCGGCAGCAGCCTGAACCTGCTTTACCAGGACACAATGCGCAAAATGGGTATAGACCCCTCAAGGATCAAACCCACAAAAACGACCTTTAAAGGCGTCATACCAGGTGTAGAGGCCCATTGCACAGGCTCAGTCACACTGGAAGTGGTCTTCGGATCCCCGGATAACTTCCGAAGCGAAGAGTTAATCTTCGATATAGTCCCGTTCCGCAGTGGTTATCATGCACTGCTCGGGCGAACCACATTTGCGAGATTCAATGCAGTACTGCATTATGCATACCTCAAGCTCAAGATGCCAGGACCTCAGGGGGTCATTACAGTTAACGGAAACACAGAGTGCTCTCTCCGAACGGAGGAGCACACTGCGGCCCTCGCAGCGGAAGCGCAAAGCAGCCTCTTAAGGCAATCCACTAGTTCGGCGTTTAAGGACCCAAACACCTACAAGCACGCCTGGAGTAATCAGCAATAGGACCGCCTGGCACGTTCCGAGCTCGCATATCAATGCGGCCCCCACCCTGGCCCAAGCCAAACGGCGAAATTCGTGCCACACGTACATAATTACGCATTGAAAATACCATGGGCACAGGCGGGGAGGGGGCAGGACTACGTCACGCCCCAAGACGCGGCTTAAACCGCACTAGGGGCTTCCCGTTTTGTTATTTTCTTTTCAGGACTTTAATCTCTAGAAACCCGGTCCGGCAGCATGATTGCCGAACATATGATGCAGCAACCAAGAAGGCAGAAAGCTACGTCACACCACGGAACTCCCAGGTGGATTAGGATAACGAGTGTAATACTTGCCTTAATACTATTCTTCAGCTCGCCCTTGGAGGGGACATAGTCCTACTTTTTGCTTATTGCACTGCATGTATCATTCTGCTTTAACGCACCTTTTTGAATAAACAATGCATAGCATTAAGACTATTATTGCATTCTTCTTTATATATATATATGTTCATTCATGACATCCAGCACCCGTACACTCTAGTATGGCCAATACGCTAGGGGCTTAAGCATACCCCACAATACGGCGTGAGAAGTCCGGACACTTTCAACAGTGCGGCACCCCGAACTTATAGCATTATATGCATCAGCTCCGAATCATGTCTTGGGTCAATAGTTGGGTTTACCCGGCTCCCATGTTTTGGTACCTTACGTTCTGCTATATCGGCTAAGGTAGAACTGTGAGAACTACTGCGATTGTGCCCCGGTTCTGCTGGGCTAAGCACCTCAGTAGAGAAAGCTAAAACTGACTGTCATGATAAGGCGAGAGATTGGTCGCTGTTCGAGAGGTTTTAGAGTCCTTAAAGACTTATGCCGCTTAGAGCAAGGAGTCGGCCCTGTCCGTCTTAAGGCGTGTATCGCGCCCCGAGTTCGGCCTTCCGAACACTAGGGGCTTCGCCGAAATTTAAAATTATAGAATTCTATGGCTAAGTGAGAGTGATAACGCATTATAGTCCGATTGCCTTGTTCGTTGTGCAGAGCACCTCCCTCGAAGGACCCAAAAATGGGAACAAGAGTGCTCAGGTTTATCCCGAACACCCCAGCACTCAAGCATGGGGGCAGAAGCCGACGACTAGCCATCTCTCAGATTTGATAAACAGCCGAACATAAGGTAATATTTTAAATTCAAACAAGCGTTGCATAGCGCATATGAACAAGTTTTCATGAATACAGGATTACATGAGCAGGTTTACTCAAATATTGTATCTTTGGTACACTCGTCCGCTACGAGACGGGCACCCTTCAGGACACCCTCATAGTACATCTCGGGGTGGCGATGCTCCTTGCCCTCCGGCGGCCCTTCCTTGATCAGCTTCACGGCGTCTAGCTTGGCCCATTGCACCTTCACACGGGCGAAAGCCTGGCGTGCACCTTCGATGCAGACGGACCGCTTGACGACTTCCAGCCATGGGCAGGCATCCACAAGCCGCCTCACCAGGCCGAAGTAGCTGCTGGGAAGGGCGTCGCCAGGCCACATCCGGACTATAAAACCCTTCATGGCCTGTTCGGCCGCCTTGTGTAGCTCGACCAGTTGCTTCAGCTGGTCGCTTAGAGGCATCAGGTGTTCGGTCCCAGTATACTGAGACCAGAACAGCTTCTCCGTTGAGCTTCCCTCCTCGGCCTAGTAAAACTGTGCGGCATCCGACACACTGCGGGGAAAATCTGCGAATGCTCCTGGAGAGCTCCGGATTCGGGTAAGTAACAGGTAATTTACTTTCACATGCTTGCTTTGCATATAGAATGCCTTACCCGCCGCTATCTTCTTCATTGCATCAATCTCCTGGAGGGCCTTTTGGGCTTCGGCCTTGGCACTCTTTGCGCTCTCGAGGGCCGCGGCAAGCTCAGACTCTCGCGTCTTCAAGTCAAGCTCCAACGCCTCGTGCTTCGTCACGAGAGTGTGGAGCTCTTGCTGCACCTCGCCCACTCGTGCCTCATGCCTTTCCCGCTCGGTGCACTCCTTGGCCGCTTTGTTTTCGGCCTCGGATAGCGCTTGCTTCAGGGTCGCCACCTCGGTCGTGGCCCCTGGCAAATTTACGATGATCCTGTCATTTTGCAATCGCATTCTTTTTATACATATCCATAGACTAGGTACTACTTACTTTTGTTCTCCTCGAGCTGCCTCTTGGCAAGGCCGAGCTCATCCTTGGACCCTTTAAGGTCCTGCTTCAGTGCGGCGACCTCCGCAGTCAGTGCGACAGATGCCAGGAGCGAAGCCTGCATACACATATTGACATACTTATATTAGACTCCTGCGATATTGTTTGATCCTCTGTTCGGCTTTTCTTTGTGAACACCGAACAGAGCATCAGGGGCTACTGTCTATGCGGTAATATTTTCCCCATATTTCAAAAACTTACCTCAAAGCCTGTTAGAAGGCTGGCACAGGCTTCAGTCAATCCGCTCTTGGCGGACTGAACCTTCTGGACCACCACACTCATAATAGTGTGGTGCTCTTCGTCGATGGAAGCGCTGCGAAGCGCTCCCAGCAGATTGTCCGGTGCCTCTGGTTGGACAGAGGTCACCGGCACAGGCGTCTTGCCCCTTTTGGAAGGAGGCCGCCTGCCTGAGTCTGGAACCATTGGAGGTTTCGGCGCGGTGTTCGGCTGAGGGCTGAACTCGGAGCCCTCGGGAGCCTTGATCCCTCTGCTCCCGGAGTCCGGAAGGTCGCCTTGAGGCGCCTCCGGGACTGTCTCCCCTCGACCCGATGCCTCTTGAGACAATACCTCGGCGTTGTCCGTAGGACAAGGGGAGGTGGCGGTCGGAAGTGGATCGCTATCCATATCCGACGAGCCCAGGGAGCCATCCGACGGTACGTTGATACGGGCTCGTGGCAGTTTGCATAGTCATAATTCGGCGTTAGGAGAGGCAGTGCGACAAAGGTATGCTATGAGTTACTCTGGCATCAGAATACTTACGACTTCGCCAGGGGCTTGGCCCTGAGCAGCCACTCGTCTTCGCCTTCGGCGGCGGTGGTGGAGAAGTCCGGAAGGAGAGTCCTTCCCTTCTTGGACCCTTCGCCCCCCGTTGGGGCGGCCTTCCTTTTCTTGTCTCCCCCGACTGGAGGGGGAGCATCTTCACCTTCCTCCTCGTCTTCGGGGAGGAGTGCGTTGCGGAGTTTTCGGACGATAAATCTGATAAACCCTAGCGTCGGGAACTATTTTGGGTTCCCTTGGCCTTCTTGGTCTTCTCCGGCACCTTGTAAGGAGCCAGAGTCAGCATCTCCGTCAGGAGAGCATCCGCAATATCTTCGGGCAGAGGGGCCGGACAGTTAATCTGCCCTGATGTCTCCCCCAGGCCTGTCAAAGGCATGGAGCTCAGACCCCGCACATGGTTAAGCTGGGGGAAATAAATATCCTATCAGATGTATAGAACTCACCGAATGCGCTTGGCGCTTCACGCTTAGCCCGCGGTCCTCGGTGAGGGAGGGAGGGACCTCGGCGCCCTTGAACAACACCTTCCAGACGTCCTTGTGCGTCGTGTCGAAGAGCTCGCTCAGAGTCTAGTGCTGGGCTGGGTCGAACTCCCACAAGTTGAAGTCCCGTTGTTGGCACAGGAGGATCCGGCGGATGAGCATGACCTGGACTATATTGACAAGCTTGAGCTTCTTGCCGACCATATTCTGGATACATTTTTGGAGTCCGTCCAGCTCTACCGGTGAACCCCAGGACAGGCCCTTCTCTTTCCAGGAGGTGAGCCGCATGGGGATTCCGGATCGAAACTTGGGGGCGGCCACCCATTTGGCGTTGCGCGGCTCGGTGATGTAGAACCACGCTGATTGCCACCCCTTTATGGTCTCCACGAAGGAGCCTTCAAGCCATATAACGTTGGCCATCTTGCCCACCATGGCTCCGCCGCATTCTGCTTGTTGGCCACCCACCACCTTCGGCTTGATATTAAAGGTCTTTAGCCACAGGCCGAAGTGGGACCGGATGCGGAGGAAAGCCTCACACACGACGATGAACGCCGAAATGTTGAGGACGAAGTTCGGGGCCAGATCATGGAAGTCCAGCCCATAGTAGAACATGAGACCACAGACGAATGGATGGAGGGGAAACCCCAGTCCGCGGAGGAAGTGGTGGAGGAAGACTACCCTCTCGTGAGGTTCAGGGGTAGGAACGATCTGCCCCGCAGCGGGCAACCGATGCGCGATGTTCGCGGCCAAGTATCCGGCCCTGTGCAGCTTCTTGATGTGTCCCTCCATAACCGAGGAAGCCATCCAGTTGCCTCCCGCTCCGGACATGATCAGAGAAGGTTGAGGGGAAGGATGTAGGCTTGGGCGTTCGAGCTCGAGTGCGCAAGAGAGGATGAGCAAGGAGGAAGAAGGCGTGGGTAGAAAAAGGTTAAACCTTGTCCCTTTATAAGGGCGGCCGAAACTATGTGCCCCCACTAGCCTGGTAAAACTCGCTTATCCCCCAAGCGCCGTAATCGATGGCGCGGTTGGGTTACCCACACCCGTATTGATGAGAATCCCGTAATAAGGGGGACACGTCTCTGCTTTGACAAGACTTGTCAAAAAACTGCCTTGCGTTATGTGCGGGGCTAGTTAAAGGAAACGGTTCGAATAATCACCGGGCCATGGCATAATGCCGTGTTGCCAAAACAAGTCAGCAAATTAGATTTGTGGAAATATTATTCTCTCTACGGTGGTATGTGGAACTTATTTTGCAGGGTCGGACACTATCCTTGTATTCAAATTCTTCCGTGGTGTATTCAGAGGAGGAACCCGCCTTGCAATGCCGAAGACAATACTGTGCACTGGACTCATCGTCATTGAAGCCTGGTTCAGGGGCTACTGAGGGAGTCCTGGATTAGGGGGTCTCCGGACAGCCGGACTATATCCTTTGGCCAGACTGTTAGACTATGAAGATACAAGATTGAAGACTTCGTCTCGTGTCCGGATGGGACTCTACTTGGCGTGGAAGGCAAGCTAGGCAATACGGATATGTATATCTCCTCCTTTGTAACCGACCTTGTGTAACCCTAGCCCTTTTCGGTGTCTATATAAACTGGAGGGTTTTAGCCCGTAGGACAACATACAATCATACCATAGGCTAGCTTCTAGGGTTTAGCCTCCCCGATCTCGTGGTAGATCAACTCTTGTAATACTCATATCATCAAGAATAAATCAAGCAGGACATAGGGTTTTACCTCCATCAAGAGGTCCCGAACCTGGGTAAAACATCGTGTTCCCTGCCTCCTGTTACCATCCGCCTTAGACGCACAGTTCGGGACCCCCTACCCGAGATCTGCCGGTTTTGACACCGACAGTTGGGCTGAGTGAAGATGTACTTGAGGCTCTTATGATTAGTGAAGATGTCCACTTTCCTTCCCAACAATAGATGTCTCCATGTTAAAAGAGCATGGACAACTGCCGCCAACTCGAGGTCATGAGTGGGGTAGTTCTTTTCGTTGGGCTTCAACTGGCGAGAGGTATAGGCCACAACTTTCTTCTCTTGCATTAACACGGCACCGATACCTTGAAGGGAAGCATCACAGAAAACCTTGAATGGTTTGGATTCATCAGGAGGAGTCAGAACTGGAGCTGTGACTAACTTCTCTTTGAGGGTGTTGAAAGCGATTTCACATTCAGGCGTCCAGACATACTTCACATGCTTCTGGAGGAGGATGGAAAGAGGCTTCGCGATCTTAGAGAAATTCTCAATGAACCTTCGACAATAGCTTGCGAGCCCAAGAAAGCCGCAGAGATGCTTCACATTCTGAGGCGGTTCCCAATTCACAATTGCAGACACCTTCTCAGGATTAACAGCTATGCCCTTGGCGGAGATGATATGCCCAAGGTAGAGAACCTCATCGAGCCAAAACTCGCACTTTGAAAACTTCGCATAGAATTGATGTTCTCTGAGTTTGTCCAGCACCAATCTCAAGTGCTTGGCATGATCCTCCTTGTTCTTGGAAAAGACCAAAATGTCATCAAGATAAACCAAGACGAAGTCATTTGTGTAGGGGTTGAAGATGAAGTTCATCATGCGAGAGAATGTTGGAGGAGCGTTGACAAGGCCGAAAGACATGACAAAATATTCATAGGAACCATAGCTTGTTCTGAATGCTGTCTTGGGGATGTCTTGTTCACGAATGCGAATCTGATGATAGCCCATACGGAGGTCAAGCTTGGAGAATACTTGAGCACCTTTGAGTTGTTCAAAAAGCTCGTTGATGTTGGGAAGTGGGTACTTGTTCTTTATGGTCTTCTTGTTCAATGGACGGTAGTCGACACAAAGTTGGTCCGTTCCATCCTTCTTCTTGAAAAAAAGAACACCACAACCCCAAGGATAAGAACTTGGTCGGATGAGACCCATGTGCTCTTGTATATCGAGTTGTTTCTTCAGCTCCTTCAACTCTTCTGGTCCAAGCTTGTAAGGACGTTTGCAAAAAGGTTCCGTACCAGGCTCAAGATCAATGACGAATTTGACTGGCCGGTGAGGAGGCATTCCTGGAAGCTCTTCTGGAAAGACGTCTTGATATTCACAAATGACTGGAATCTGAGAGATGGCATTCAACTCGCCCTTCTCATTGAGAGAAAATAGTCGAATGGTATCATCACGAGCGGCAAAGACGATCACATCCTCGGACGAGTGTGTCAATTGAATCTGCCTGGCAGCACAATCAAGCTGAGCCTTGTGCTTAGAAAGCCAGTCCATGCCGAGAATTAAATCAATATCCGAGTCACCAAGGACCATTGGAGAAGACAGAAACTTATAGTCACCCATCTAGATAGAAACCTCCGGAACCATGTAGCTTGTGTGCAAGCATTTACCCGGTGAGATAACTGCTAACGGACTAGGCAAATCTTGGAAAACCCACTCATGCTTAGATGCAAATGGTCTTGAGATGAAACAATGCGATGCACCAGTATCAAAAAGAACTTTAGCAGGAATATCTTTAACAGGAAGGTTACCCATGATCACTTCTGAAGAGTCCTTTGCCTGAGCTGCGTTCATCATGTTGACCTTTGCAAACTTGGGATTATGCTTGACCACTGCATTGCTAGCAGATCTCATAGGAGGAGGAGGCGGAAGACGCCTTTGGTTGAAGCATTTGTTTGCATAGTGACCCTTCTGCTGACACTTGTTGCACGTGACCTCTGAGAGAGGCCGGTGATACGGAGCACTTGACCTTGGAGCATGAGATGAAGCCTTGTTCTGAAAGCTTGGGTTGGGTGGGTGGGAAGATCCATTGCCACCTTTGCTCTTCTACTGATAAGGCTGACGGAACGGAGGAGGAGGCAACCAGAACTTTTGCTGCTTAGCTGCCACTAGAGTTGAAGAAGAAGGAGTTGCATCCCTGACTCTCTTCTTGGAAGCATCGCACTTGAGCTGAGCAGCTTCTTGCTTCAATGCCATGTTGTAGAATTCATCATACTTTTTCGGCCCAAAAAGCACAAGAGCTAGTTGCAGATCTTCTCTGAGCCACCTCTGAACTGATAAATCATGCTCTTCTCATCAGGGACGTCTTGCTTGGCGAAACAAGCGAGCTTCTGGAACATGATGTTGTATTGGTAAACAGACAAGCTGGCTTGCTTCAGATTGCGGAACTCCTCACGCTTACTCTCAACAACACTCTGAGGAATGTGGTGAGCTTTGAAGTCTTGGCGGAAATCATCCCAGGTAATCACACGACCTCCTCTGGAATCTTTGTATTGTTGATACCACTCAGCATCTTGGTCTTTGAGTTGGAATGAAGCAAACTTGACAAAGTCCTCAGGCCTGACATTGCTGCACTCAAAATGTTTGCAGATATCCATGAGCCAATCATCAACGTCTGTGGCCTCGACACAGTTATTGAAGGTCTTTGGCTGGTTTGCGAGGAACTGGTTGAGTGTAGCAAACTGAGTTTGATTGTTGCCATTGCCTTGATTTCCTTGGTTGCGCTCTTGCAAGAGTTGCATAATCAGCTGCGTGTTGACGTTGGTAGCGGCCATCACAACTTGCCATGCCTCCGGAGGTGGAGGTGGTGGAGGTGGTTCCGAATTCTGACGCGTTGGAGGAGCCATCCTGAAGAGGGTGACATCCGTTAGAATCTTGAAAGTCATATATTCAAGCTAAATCAAATGGATCGAAATTGCAACATATAGCCTTAACATTCGAACAAGAATGAATGAATGAATTCCAAATTAAATTGTCACACTTCCATAAATTTAGAAGCCACTTAGATAGAGGTAGATGAATAAAACAATAAGGTACGGATAAGAACAAATACTTGGTAAGGATTACCCAATTACAAACCAAATATCTGCGGAAGAAATACTAGAGCTACATGAATTCCCACGTATGAAACTCTCGAAACTTTCCGGTTATGAAATCAGGTGTTGGGGATACAGGGGAAGCATAATATCTCACCCAAAACTAGCAAATCCTACATCCAGCTGTATCCATCCTTCAACACATAACCAAGAAACCTTCGGGAATCATTTACCTCAACCTTCGAAAAGCATCCGTTATACGAGTGGCAATACTCCTGAACTCCCCGCCCCAGTACTAGGTGGCGTCGAGGTTATCTCACCAACAACTGCATAAAGGAGATTTTCGATGTCGGCGAAACTCAGGTATTCTAGAACTGCAACAATAAAATTGTGACGACAACACCTCGGAGCTCAACTCCCCGGGACACTGCCACAACCCCTAAATGTCAGGAGGCACCAAGAACAATGTTCTCGTCACAAAACCACCGGAACGATTCCAAGATACACACGTGATCCTAATTTTTTTTGTGAAATTTGAGAACAGAAGAGTCAAAACTCTACGCCAGGATGCCTCACCAGAGCGACGAAGGGACTGAGGAGTAAAAAGAATCCTACTCTCTGATATATATAATCCTAAAAGACTCAATTTTTTTCTAGACTCAACAACACCAGCGATTCGATCAAGCAGGGGGCATCCTAAGTCGGGGAAGGCTCTGATTACCAACTTGTAACACCCACGATGCGGCTATATCTCCCACGTGTCGGAGCATGACTCAGAGGCATAACCGCATTGTAGGCATGTCGCAAGAGGGATAATCTTTACACATCCCATGTACTGAATAAGAAAGAGGTATAGAGTTGGCTTACAATCGCCACTTCACACAATACATAAATATAGCATTGCATCATCCAGATACAATCAAGGTCCGGCTACGGAACCAAAATAAAGACAACCCCAAATGCATAAGATCCCCGATTGCCCCAACTGGGCTCCACTACTGATCGTCTGGAAAGGAAACGTAGTAACATCCTGAGTCCTCATCGAACTCCCACTTGAGTTCAGTCGCATCGCCTGGAATGGTATCATCGGCACCTGCATCTGGTTTTTGAAGTAATCTGTGAGTCACGGGGACTCAACAATCTCACACCCTCGCGATCAAGACTATTTAAGCTTATGGGTAGGTAAAAGGTATGAGGTGGAGCTGCAACAAGCACTAGCATATATGGTGGCTAACTTATGCAAATGAGAGCGAGAAGAGAAGGCAAAGCACGTTCGAGAAACTATGATCAAGAAGTGATCCTATAACTACTTACGTTCAAGCATAACACGAGACCATGTTCTCTTCCTGGACTCCGCCGAAAAGAGACCATCACGGCTACACACGCGGTTGATCCATTTTAATTAAGTTAAGTTTCAAGTTCTCTACAACCGGACATTAACAAATTCTCATCTGCCCATAACCGCGGGCACGGCTTTCGAAAGTTCAAAACCCTGCAGGGGTGTTCCAACTTAGCCCATCACAAGCTCTCACGGTCAACGAAGGATATTCCTTCTCCCAGGACGACCCGATCAGACTCAGAATACCGGTTACAAGACATCTCGACAATGGTAAAACAAGACCAGCAAAGCCACCCGAAGGTGCCGACAAATCCCGATAGGAGCTGCACATATCTCGTTCTCAGGGCACACCGGATTGTCCAAACTTCCGGTAGGCCAGCCCAGAGTTGCCCCTGGTGGCCACCGGCGGCTGACAAGTTGGACCAACACTCAGAGGAGCACTGGCCCCGGGGGTTTAAAATAAAGATGACCCTTGAGTCCGCGAAACCCAAGGGAAAAAGGCTAGGTGGCAAATGGTAAAACCAAGGTTGGGCCTTGCTGGAGGAGTTTTATTCAAGGCGAACTGTCAAGGGGTTCCCATTATAACCCAACCGCGTAAGGAACGCAAAATCAAGGAACATAACACCGGTATGACGGAAACTAGGGTGGCAAGAGTGGAACAAAACACCAGGCATAAGGCCGAGCCTTCCACCCTTTACCAAGTATATAGATGCATTGAAGTAAACAAGATATAATAATGATATCCAAACAATAAACATGTTCCAACAAGGAACAAACGCCAACCTTCACCTGCAACTAGCAATGCTATAAGAGGGGCTGAGCAAAGCGGTAACATAGCCAAACAACGGTTTGCTAGGACAAGGTGGGTTAGAGGTTTGACATGGCAATATGGGAGGCATGATATAGCATGTGGTAGGTATCGCGGCATAGACATAGCAATAGAGCGAGCAACTAGCAAGCAAAGATAGAAGTGATTTCGAGGGTATGGTCATCTTGCCTGCAAAGTTCTCCAAGTTGACGTAAGCTTGATCCTCGTAAGCGTACTCAACGGGTTCCTCGATCACGTACTCGTCTCCCGGCTCTACCCAAAGCAAGAACACAAGCAAAGGGAACCACGATCAACCACGGTGCAATGCGCAAGCAACATGATGCAAAACATGGCATGATATGCGGGATATGGTATGCAATGCATATGCGTGCTCTCGAAGGAAAAAATTGAACCAGGCCTCAACTTGGTAAACCAAGAGTGCCGCTGGAAAGATGAGTTGATTTCGGTCGAAATCGATATAAAGATCACCGGAATCGGATGCACGGTTTGCAAATGGCAATCAAAACAATAATGGGACTATCCTGCGGTTAACAGCACGATGCCATCTAAGATGCAACAAGAAACTAAGGTACTGCACTCTAACATAACAACAAAGCACATGGCAGTGATCCACTCAAGATGCTTGACAAAAGATGAACACTGAGCTACGGCTAATTCACACAATAGCAGGCTCAAACAAGCATGACAAAAGTGCAAAAGATATCAGGTTCACAGACTTAGTGAAAATAACAACATGTCAGGATTTAACATCAGGTAGCAATGTTTAGAGCAAGATAACAACATGCTACAGGAACATATCATGGCAAAGCAAGGCATGGCATGAAACTACTCAAAACATATAACAAAAGTACCTTACTGACCATAAGCCAAAAAGAATCAGAAAATATGATGGCACCCATGTAAACATAGCAAGTTTCATTAACAGATTCAGACTTAGCAGAAAACTGGACATGGCAAAAAACAGAGTTACGTAGGCATGTTTGCGAGCTCGAAGCACTCACCACAAGGCATTGCATGACAAACTAAGCATACAACCAGCAAGAAGACATGATCAATAAGCTAACCATGGCAAGAGCACCCTCATAGCATGCATGGAACAACTATAACAACCTCGGCAAAATTGAATAACATGTAAACAATCTGCCAGGAACATTTTATAGCAAAAGTAGAGTAAGATTGAGTCATGCTAGGGAACTCCATAATTGCAAACAAATACATGGATGGATAGAACATAACAATATATCAAAATCATCCTTACTGAACATGCTCAAAAGAGGCATGGATCACTTTGTACCAACAAGAATACATGGCATGAAAATAACATCAGGGAAATGACTTAGAAGAATTCTAAGTCCCTGAAATCAGCAACATCACGAGAGCTACTTTGCATGCTTGTGTTAGTCACCACATTGATCACAAAAATACATGGCATACACCCCTGTAAAGATGGCATGGCATAGCCCAAAACACATGTAGGGCTCAATTTCATAGGAGGCACACAATAATCATGGCAAAACTGACAAATGTCCATAATCTGATAAGAAACAGAAACTAACATTACATAGCACTCTTGCAACAGCATTTTAGGCATCAAGCTGGACTCAAACAAGTATGGTGCAATGGAATGAAATGAAGAGGACATCCACACGAACAATTCGATATACTACACGCGCAAAACGGAGCTACGGATGCAAAGATATGATGCGATGAACATGCCAGAAAATGTTAGGGACTTCGGAAGAAAACGGGGTCAACCCTAGAATTTTGGATCTGGATCTGGGGACATGCTTCCCGAGGTTGGCCGGGGTCTCGCCGGAGCCGAAGGAGGTGACCGGAGTTGGTCGTCGACCGACGAGGATCTGCGGGCGGCGGCGCGGTGGAGGCGACCGGCGCACGAACCGAGGTTCGTTGGGGCTTCCATCGGAGGAAGAAGGCGCGGCGGCCGGATCTGGTTGTCGACCGGCGAGGATCTGCGGCGGCTGGCGCAGAGGCAGCGGCCGGCGGGCGGAGCTCGGCGGAGGCAGCGAGGGAGGCGGCGCGGGTGGCGCGCGGGGGCGGCGAAGGCAGTCGGCGGCGGCGGATCCCGCGGGCTCGCGCGGGCCTGCTCCGGGCTCCGCAGGCCGCGGCGGAGGGAGGCGGCGCGGGACACGTGTCGCTGCTGGATTGGATACGGACGGCGGCGCAGGTGTCCGGTGACGGCGGACGTGTCCGGTGGCGTTGGGGGCGATGTGATCTAGGGTTTCGCTCGAAATTTCGGAGGGGGAGGCCTATTTATACATAGAAGGAGCTAGGAGACTCCAAATGGAGTGCGGTTTTCGGCCACGCGATCGTGATCAAACGACCGAGAGGATGTAGGGGTTTTAGCTGGGTTTTGGGCCACTTTGGAGGGGTGTTGGGCAGCAACACACACACGAGGCCTTTACGGTTCCTCGGTTAACCGTTGGAGTATCAAACGAAGTCCAAATGGCACGAAACTTGACCGGCGGTCTACCGGTGGTGTACCAAGGCCGCTTGGCAAGTCTCGGTCCAATACGAGAACGTTTAACACCCGCACACAAAAAGAGGCAAAAGGGGACGCCGGAGGACGTAGGAGTGCCAGAATGCAAAACGGACAGGGGAAAATGCTCGGATGCATGAGACGAACACGTATGCGAATGCGATGCACATGATGACATGATATGAGATGCATGACATGGAAAAAATGCAAAACAAAGACAAAACCCAACCACGAGGAATATCATAAGTTAGTGCCGAAAATGGCAAGAGTTGGAATACAAATATGGCAAGTTACATACGGGCCGTTACAACACTCCACCACTACGAAAGGATCTCGTCCCGAGATCTAGGACTGGAAAAACTCGAGATATTCGGAACGGAGGTGGTCCTCGCGTTCCCAGGTGGCTTCACGGTCGGAATGATGTGACCACTTCACTTTCAGGAATTTGATAGACTTGTTGCGAGTCTTGTGCTCAGTTTCTTCAAGAATAGCAACGGGATGCTCATGATAAGACAGGTCTTCTTGGAGATCAATCTCTTCGAAGTTGATGGTGCGGTCAGGAGTCTTGAAACACTTGCGAAGCTCAGACATGTGAAACACGTCGTGCACGTTTGCAAAGTTGGACGGAAGCTCAAGTTGATAGGAGAGATTGCCTCTTTTGCCAATGATCCTGAAAGGACCCACGTATCTAGGGGCAAGCTTCCCTTTGATACCGAAGCGACGAGTACCTTTCATTGGAGAGACGCGGAGGTAGACATGGTCTCCGATCTCGAAAGCTAAGTCACGATGCTTGCTATCATAGTAACTCTTCTGACGTGATTGCGCGTCTTTGAGATTTTCATGAATGACTTTGCACATTTCTTCAGCCTCTGTGATCAAGTCATTGCCAAGAAGTTGGCGTTCGCCAGTCTCTGACCAGTTAAGAGGAGTACGACACTTTCTGCCATAGAGAATCTTGAATGGGGCCTTGCCCGAACTCGCTTGGAAGCTGTTGTTGTAGGAGAACTTGGCATATGGAAGACAATCTTCCCACTTCATGCCGAAACAAATGACACAAGCCTTGAGCATATCTTCAAGAATTTGATTGACTCGCTCGACTTGTCCACTAGTTTGAGGATGAAAGGTTGTGCTGAAGCGAATGTTAGTGCCCATAGCCTTCTGAAAGGAGTCCCAGAACTTAGAAGTGAAAGATGCTTCCACGATCTGAAGATATCAACTGTGAAATGCCGTGCAGGGAGACAATCCTGGAGGTATATAGCTCTGCCAACTAAGCTGCTGTGATAGATTCTTTGATAGGAATAAAATGAGCCACTTTAGTGAGCTTGTCGATGACAACAAAGATAGCATCATTTCCGCGCTTGGATTTGGGAAATCCAGTCACGAAGTCCATCTCAATATGGTCAAACTTCCATTCTGGAATGGCAAGAGGTTGGAGGAGACCAGCTGGTCGTTGGTGTTCTGCTTTCACTCTTCTACAGACATCACTGTAACACCCCGGATGTAACTTTCCCAATTCGTACTCCAACTCTTGCCGTTTCCGGCGTTAAGTTATTTTATTTTCTCGGGTTTGGGTTTTTGTCTCCGTGTGTGGTTATCGTTGTCATGCATCTCATATCATGTCATCATGTGCATTGCATTTGCATACGTGTTCATCTCATGCATTCGAGCATTTTCCCCGTTGTCCGTTTTGCATTCCGGCGCTTTGTTCTCCTCCGGTGGTCATTCTAGATTTCTTTCGTGTGTGGGGATTAAACATTTCCGGATTGGACCGAGACTTGCCAAGCAGCCTTGGTTTACTACCGGTAGACCGCTTGTCAAGTTTCGTATCATTTGGACTTCGTTTGATACTCCAACGGTTAACCGAGGGACCGAAAAGGCCTCGTGTGTGTTGCAGCCCAACACCCCTCCAATTTGGCCCAAAACCCTCCTAAAACCTCTCCATCATCTAGAGCGTTCGATCACGATCGCGTGGCCGCAAACCGCACCTCATTTGGACTCTCCTAGCTCCCTCTATGCCTATTTAAAGACCCCCTCCGAATCCGGATCTTCCTCTCCCCCGAAAACCCTAAAATCGTTTCCGCGCGGCCGGACATTGTCCGCACCGCGCCGGACATCCGCCATCCGCCAACCACCGCCCGCCACGTGGCCTGCGCCGCCGCCCACCGCTCCGGCCCGGGAGGCCCGCAGCCGGCCCCCGCGGCCCAGAGGAGCCGCGCCGCCCGCGCCCTTCTCCTCCCGGACGCCGCTCGCCGCGCCGCCCCTTGCCTCGCCGTCTGGCGCCGCCGCGCCGCCATAGCCGCTCGAAGCTCCTCGCCGGCCCCGCCGCCTCCGCCCGCCGGCGCCACCACCAGCCGCCGCCACCGCGCCGCCTCGCCCGACCCGAGCCGCCGCCGCCCCGGTTGCGCACCACCGAGCCCGCCAAGTCCGGCCGCCTCCTCCGACGAACCTCGAACGGCGCGCCGCCGGTGAACAGTGTTTTTCACCGAGATCCAGATCCGGTGAACAGTAACCCTAGGTTGATTTTTTTTCCGCTAAGTCCTCAGAATTCCAGATCCAAGTGCTCATGTTCATAGCCCCGTAACTTTGCATCTGTAGCTCTGATTCATGCATATAGCATATCAAAATGTTCATCTCTGAGAGTACATCATTTCATTCCATTGCATCATTTTCATTTGAGTTCATCTTGATGCCCGAAATGCTGTTAGAAGAGGGCTACTTGAGTTAATTGTCAGATCTGCTACTCCGTTTAGGTTTTTGTCATTTTTGCCATGATTAATGTGTGCATGATATGCCCTGATGTTCTACATATGTTTTGTTAAGGGTTTTGTCATATTTCCAGAGGTGCAACCCATGTATTTTTGTGATGTGTGTGGTGACTAGCACAAGCTTGCAAAGTGATGCATTTGTTAATTCTGTTTTCAGGGACTTAGCATTTCCACTAAATCCTTAATCTGTTTATCTCATGATGCCATATGTTCATGTTGTTTCCTAGTGATCCGTGCCTCTTTTGAGGATGATCAGTAAGGATGTTTTGTTAATATTGTAGTGCTCTATCCATCCATGTCTTTGTTTGCAATTATGGAGCACCCTAGCTTGAGTCAGTCGAGCTCTACTTTTGCTACTTTGTGAATCTGGGCAGATTGTCAACTTGTTTGCAATTTTGCCGATGATGTTGTAGTTGATCCGTGCATGCTATGCTATTGTTCTTGCCATGTCTAGCTTGAATTTTGTGCCTTATTGGTGGGTGTATGCTTGTCTTGTCATGACTTGCACCATAGTGAGTGCATCGAGCTCGTAAACATGCCTACTTGAGTTATGTTTTCTGCATGCTCCAGTTTTTCTCTAAGTCTGTGATCTGATTATGTTTTAGCTATGTTCACATGCTTGCAATTGTATTTTCTGGTCCCTTTTGGCTCAAGGTCACTAAGGGACTTTTGTTAAGCTATTTGAGTAGCTCCATGCCATGCTTTACTTTGCCATGTTAAGTTCCTGTAGCATGTAGTTTTGTTGCTCCGAAGAGTGCTACCTGATCTGAAATTCCAGACAAGTGTTAATTTCACTAAGTCTGAAATCTGTTTGTCATATGCATTTTTGCCATGCTTGTTTGAACCTGTTAATGGATGAATTGGCCGTAGCTCAGTGCTAGACTTTTGTTAAGCATCTTGAACGCATCCCTGCCATGTATTTTTTGTCATGTTTGGGTGCTGTAGCATGTTCATCTCATTGCATTTAGATGGCTACTTGCTGTAAATTGCAGACCGGTGTCAATTTTGAATCGCTTGCCATTTCCAAACCGTAGCTCCGATTCCGGCGTTCTTTATATCGTTTTCAAGCGATTTCATCTCATCTTTCCAGTGGCACACTTGGATTCCCAAGTTGGGGCCAGGTTCATGCATCCCTTGTCATATCTTGCTTTTGCATCCCGCATCGCATCCCGCATAGCATATCATCTTTGCATCATTTTGTTTGTTCCTTGCACGTGGTTGATTGTGTCCTTATTGCTTGTTTGTCTTGTTTGGGTAGAGCCGGGAGACGAGTTCGCTAACGAGGAGCCCGTTGAGTTTGCTTTCGAGGATCCAGTCAACTCTGACAACTGTGCAGGCAAGATGATCATACCCTCGAAATCACTACTATCTTTGCTATGCTAGTTTGCTCGCTCTTTTGCTATGCCAATGCTACGATGCCTACCATTTGCTTTCGAGCCTCCCAAATTTCCATGTCAAACCTCTAACCCACCTTGTCCTAGCAAACCGTTGATTGGCTATGTTACCGCTTTGCTCAGCCCCTCTTATAGCGTTGCTAGTTGCAGGTGAAGATTGAAGGCCGTTCCTTGTTGGAACATTTATTTACTTGTTGGGATATCATTATATTATCTTGTTATCTTAATGCATATATATACTTGGTAAAGGGTGGAAGGCTCGGCCTCTCGCCTAATGTTTTGTTCCACTCTTGCCGCCTTAGTTTCCGTCATATCGGTGTTATGTTCCCGGATTTTGCGTTCCTTACGCGGTTGGGTTATAATGGGAACCCCTTGATAGTTCGCCTTGATTAAAGATTTTCCAGCAATGCCCAACCTTGGTTTTACCATTTGCCACCTAGCCTCTTTTTTCCCTTGGGTTTCCGGAGCCCGAGGGTCATCTTATTTTAGCCCCCCCCTGGGCCAGTGCTCATCTGAGTATTGGTCCAAACTAGAGTCCTGTGCAGCGCCCCCTCGGGGAAACTCGAGGTTTGGTTTTAGTTGTACAGAGCGCTCATCTGAGTGTGCCCTGAGAAAGAGATATGTGCAGCTCTTATCGGGATTTGTCGGCACATTCGGGCGGTGTTGCTGGTCTTGTTTTAACCTGTCAAAGTGTCTTGAAGAACCGAGATACCGAGTCTGATCGGAACGTCTTGGGAGGAGGTCTATTCCTTCGTTGATCGTGAGAGCTTGTCATGGGCTAAGTTGGGACTCCCCTGCAGGGATTTGAACTTTCGAAAGCTGTGCCCGCGGTTATGGGTAGATGGGAATTTGTTAATGTCTGGTTGTAGATAACTTGAACCTTAACTTAATTAAAATGAATCAACTGAGTGTGTTACCGTGATGGCCTCTTCTCGGCGGAGTTCGGGAAGTGGACACGGTGTTGGAGTAATGTTTGCGCAGGTTGTCCTCTAGTTTCTCGCTCGCGCTTTGCCTCCTCTTCTCGCTCTCTTTTGCGAATAAGTTAGCCACCATATATGCTAGTCGCTTGCTACAGCTCCACTTATATGTTTACCTTGCCTTTCCTATATGCTTAAATAGTCTTGATCGCGAGGGTGCGAGATTGCTGAGTCCCTGTGGCTCACAGATTACTATTACACCAGATGCAGGGCCTGATGATTCCGCTCCAGGTGACGCGCTCGAGCTCAAGTGGGAGTTCGACGAAGACTCTCAACGTTACTATGTTTCCTTTCCTGATGATCAGTAGTGGTGCCTAGTTGGGGGTGATTGGGACCGTGTCGCTTGTTGGGTTATCTTTTATTTTGGCGCCGTAGTCGGGCCATGAGTGTTTGGATGATGTAATGTTATTTATGTACTTGATTGACGTGGCGAGTGTAAGCCAACTATGTTATCTCCCCTTCTATTACATATATATTACATGGGATGTTGTGAAGATTGCCTAACTTGCGACATATGCCTTCAATGCGATTATGCCTCTAAGTCGTGCCTCGACACGTGGAAGATATAGTCGCATCGAGGGTGTTATAATCACATTCATTCACGAACTAAGCAATCTCGCGCTTCATTCGAGTCCACCAATACGACTGCTCGAGGTCATGGTATATCTTTGTACTTCCAGGATGAATAGACAGGAGTGAATTGTGAGCCTTGTTCATAATGACTTTACAAAGGTCACCCTTAGGAACAACAATGCGATCCTCAAAGAATAGAGTATCCTTGTCATCAAGGCGATAGCACTTGTACTTGGGTTGACTCTTGGCAATCCCAATCTTCACCTTCTTCACCATAGCATCAAGAAGTTGAGTCTCACGAATCTGATCTTCCAAAGTAGGAGAGACTTGGAGGTTGGCAAGGAATCCTCGAGGAACAACTTGGAGATTAAGTTTGCGGAAATCTTCACAAAGATCCGGTTGGAAGGGCTTGAGAATCAAACTGTTGCAGTAAGCCTTCCTGCTCAAAGCGTCAGCAATGACATTGGCCTTGCCTGGAGTATATTCAATACTCGGATTATACTCTTGAATCATTTCGACCCAACGAGTCTGCCTGAGGTTGAGGTTGATGAGGGAGTCCTGGATTAGGGGGTCTCCAGACAGCCGGAGTATATCCTTTGGCCGGACTGTTAAACTATGAAGATACAAGATTGAAGACTTCGTCTCGTGTCCGGATGGGACTCTACTTGGCGTGGAAGGCAAGCTAGGCAATACGGATATGTATATCTCCTCCTTTGTAACCGACCTTGTGTAATCCTAGCCCTTTCCGGTGTCTATATAAATCTGAGGGTTTTAGTCCGTAGGACAACATACAATCATACCATAGGCTAGCTTCTAGGGTTTAGCCTCCCCGATCTCGTGGTAGATCAACTCTTGTAATACTCATATCATCAAGAATAAATCAAGCATGACGTAGGGTTTTACCTCCATCAAGAGGGCCCGAACCTGGGTAAAACATCTTGTTCCCTGCCTCTTGTTACCATTTGCCTTAGACGCATAGTTCGGGACCCCCTACCCGAGATCCGCCGGTTTTGACACCGACATTGGTGCTTTCCTTGAGAGTTCCTCTGCATCGTCACCGTTAGGCTTGATGGATCCTACGATCATCGATAGCGATGCAGTCCAGGGCGAGACTTTTCTCCCCGGACAGATCTTTGTGTTCGGCGGCTTCGCACTGCAGGCCAACTCGCTTGGCCATCTGGAGCAGATCAAAAGTTACGCCCCTGGCCACCAGGTCAGGTTTGGAAGCTTAAACTACACGGCCGATATCTGCGAAGACTTGATCTTCGACGGATTCGAGCCTCTACCTTGTGCGTCACGCGGTCACGATGAGTACGATTTAGCTCTACCATCAGACAGTGTTCAGGAGATCGCACCGGCAGCCGCTCCGACCCTCAATTCCGAGCCAGTTGTGCCGTCCATGGACGGGTGGATGGACCCCGCCACGGAGGCCTTACCCTCAGCGGCGATCAAGCCGAACATCGACCTTACCCTGCGCGAGAGCCGTGTTGTCAGACTGCCGGATCCTTCTCCAGCCACGGACTCCGAACCGCCTGCGCCCGTTCCTAGCGAATCCGATTGGGCGCCGATCATGGAGTTTACCTCCGCGGATATTTTTCAGCACTCGCCCTTTGGCGACATACTTAACTCATTAAGGTCTCTCTCCTTGTCAGGAGGATCCTGGCCGAACTATGTCCGACAGGATTGGGATGCGGATGAAGAAGAAATTCGCTGCCCACCCACCACCCACTTAGTAGCCACTGTCGACGACTTAACCGACATGCTCGACTTCGACTCCGAAGACATTGACGGTATGGACGATGATGCGGGAGACGAAGAGGAACCACTGCCCACAGGGCACTGGACAGCCACCTCATCATACGATATATACATGGTGGACACACCCAAAGAAGGCAATGGCGACGAGACAGCGGAGGATGACCCCTCCAAGAAGCAACCCAAGCGCTGACGTCAGCGGCGCCGCTCTAAGTCCCGCCAAAGCAAAAGTGGTGATACCAGCACAGGAGATAATAACACTCCGGATAGTGCCGAAGATGGCAACAATCCCCTCCAGCACGATCTAGGATAGGAGGATGGAGAGGCCAGCCCTCCAGAGAGAGCGGCAGATGGAGAGGCGGAGGATGATAATTACATGCCCCCCTCCGAAGACGAGGCAAGTCTCGACGATGATGAATTCGCCGTGCCAGAGGATCCCGTCGAACAAGAGCGCTTCAAGCGCAGGCTTATAGCCATGGCAAATAGCCTTAAGAAAAAGCAGCAGTAGCTTCAAGCTAATCAAGATCTGCTAGCTGGCAGATGGACTGAAGTCCTGATGGCCGAGGAGTATAAACTCGAACGCCCCTCCAAGAGTTACCCAAAGTGCAGGTTGCTACCCCGACTGGAGGAGGAAGCACTGAAACCTACATCCTCGGCGTATGACGCTGCTGATCGGCCACCTCGTGGCCGCGACAGAGAGACATTCCAGCCAAAAGCTCAGCCCGCACCCCGACGTCATTCAAATAAAAAGGCAGGGGGAAATATGTTAGACTTGCGAGACGTATTGGAGGACAAAGCAAAACATGCAAGATCGATCTACGGATCAAGAGGGCGTGCCACTATGCGAGACGATAATCGTCACGCCGGATATAGCAAAAGTAAGTCCGGCCGGGCCGAACACAGCGGACAAGACTCATTCGAGCTGCGTCGCGATATAGCCCAGTACAGAGGCGCCGCACACCCCTTATGCTTCACAGACGAAGTAATGGATCATCAAATCCCAGAGGGTTTCAAACCCGTAAATATAGAATCATACGACGGCACAACAGATCCTGCGGTGTGGATCGAGGATTTCCTCCTGCACATTCACATGGCCCGCGGTGATGACCTACACGCCATCAAATACCTCCCACTCAAACTCAAAGGACCAGCTCGGCATTGGCTCAACAACTTGCCAGTAGAGTCCATTGGCTGTTGGGAAGATCTGGAAGCCGCATTCCTTGACAACTTTCAGGGCACTTATGTACAACCACCAGATGCCGATGACTTGAGCCACATAATTCAGCAGCCAGAGGAATCGGCCAGGAAATTCTGGACACGGTTCCTAATAAAGAAAAATCAAATCGTCGACTATCCGGATGCAGAGGCCCTAACATCTTTCAAGCACAACATCCACGACGAGTGGCTAGCCCGGCACCTTGGTCAAGAAAAGCTGAAATCTATGGCAGCCCTCACGACACTCATGACCCGCTTTTGTGCGGGAGAAGACAGCTGGCTGGCTCGCAGTAATAACATATCAAAGAACCATGGTACTACGGATACCAAGGACGGCAATGGCAGGTCACGTCGCAATAAGCATAAGCGCTGCATTAACAGCGACAATACTGAGGATACGGCAGTCAATGCCGGATTCAAAGGCTCTAAACCCGGTCAGCGGAAAAAGCCATTTAAAATAAGCACTCCGGGCTCGTCCAGTTTGGACCGCATACTCGATCGCTCGTGTCAAATACATGGCACCCCCGACAAGCCAGCCAACCACACCAATAGAGATAGTTGGGTATTCAAGTAGGCCGGCAAGTTAAATGCCGAAAACAAAGATAAGGGGCCACATAGCGATGACGAGGAAGAGCCCCGGCAGCCGAACACCGGAGGACAGAAGAGGTTCCCCCCACAAGTGCGGACGGTGAACATGATATACGCAACCCACATCCCCAAGAGGGAGAGGAAGCGTGCGCTCAGGGACGTATATGCGTTGGAGCTAGTCGCCCCAAAGTTCAACCCATGGTCCTCCTGTCCGATCACCTTTGATCGCTGGGACCACCCCACTAGTATCCGTCATGGCGGATTTGCCGCAC
Organism: Triticum urartu; assembly: GCF_056163025.1. Lineage (NCBI taxonomy): Eukaryota > Viridiplantae > Streptophyta > Magnoliopsida > Poales > Poaceae > Triticum > Triticum urartu. The sequence continues at coordinate 183,086,025 of NC_141873.1, read as the reverse complement.
TGGTCCTAGACCCAATCATTGACGGATTTCACCTCACTCGAGTCCTTATGGATGGCGGCAGCAGCCTGAACCTGCTTTACCAGGACACAATGCGCAAAATGGGTATAGACCCCTCAAGGATCAAACCCACAAAAACGACCTTTAAAGGCGTCATACCAGGTGTAGAGGCCCATTGCACAGGCTCAGTCACACTGGAAGTGGTCTTCGGATCCCCGGATAACTTCCGAAGCGAAGAGTTAATCTTCGATATAGTCCCGTTCCGCAGTGGTTATCATGCACTGCTCGGGCGAACCACATTTGCGAGATTCAATGCAGTACTGCATTATGCATACCTCAAGCTCAAGATGCCAGGACCTCAGGGGGTCATTACAGTTAACGGAAACACAGAGTGCTCTCTCCGAACGGAGGAGCACACTGCGGCCCTCGCAGCGGAAGCGCAAAGCAGCCTCTTAAGGCAATCCACTAGTTCGGCGTTTAAGGACCCAAACACCTACAAGCACGCCTGGAGTAATCAGCAATAGGACCGCCTGGCACGTTCCGAGCTCGCATATCAATGCGGCCCCCACCCTGGCCCAAGCCAAACGGCGAAATTCGTGCCACACGTACATAATTACGCATTGAAAATACCATGGGCACAGGCGGGGAGGGGGCAGGACTACGTCACGCCCCAAGACGCGGCTTAAACCGCACTAGGGGCTTCCCGTTTTGTTATTTTCTTTTCAGGACTTTAATCTCTAGAAACCCGGTCCGGCAGCATGATTGCCGAACATATGATGCAGCAACCAAGAAGGCAGAAAGCTACGTCACACCATGGAACTCCCAGGTGGATTAGGATAACGAGTGTAATACTTGCCTTAATACTATTCTTCAGCTCGCCCTTGGAGGGGACATAGTCCTACTTTTTGCTTATTGCACTGCATGTATCATTCTGCTTTAACGCACCTTTTTGAATAAACAATGCATAGCATTAAGACTATTATTGCATTCTTCTTTATATATATATATGTTCATTCATGACATCCAGCACCCGTACACTCTAGTATGGACAATACGCTAGGGGCTTAAGCATACCCCACAATACGGCGTGAGAAGTCCGGACACTTTCAACAGTGCGGCACCCCGAACTTATAGCATTATATGCATCAGCTCCGAATCATGTCTTGGGTCAATAGTTGGGTTTACCCGGCTCCCATGTTTTGGTACCTTACGTTCTGCTATATCGGCTAAGGTAGAACTGTGAGAACTACTGCGATTGTGCCCCGGTTCTGCTGGGCTAAGCACCTCAGTAGAGAAAGCTAAAACTGACTGTCATGATAAGGCGAGAGATTGGTCGCTGTTCGAGAGGTTTTCGAGTCCTTAAAGACTTATGCCGCTTAGAGCAAGGAGTCGGCCCTGTCCGTCTTAAGGCGTGTATCGCGCCCCGAGTTCGGCCTTCCGAACACTAGGGGCTTCGCCGAAATTTAAAATTATAGAATTCTATGGCTAAGTGAGAGTGATAACGCATTATAGTCCGATTGCCTTGTTCGTTGTGCAGAGCACCTCCCTCGAAGGACCCAAAAATGGGAACAAGAGTGCTCAGGTTTATCCCGAACACCCCAGCACTCAAGCATGGGGGCAGAAGCCGACGACTAGCCATCTCTCAGATTTGATAAACAGCCGAACATAAGGTAATATTTTAAATTCAAACAAGCGTTGCATAGCGCATATGAACAAGTTTTCATGAATACAGGATTACATGAGCAGGTTTACTCAAATATTGTATCTTTGGTACACTCGTCCGCTACGAGACGGGCACCCTTCAGGACACCCTCATAGTACATCTCGGGGTGGCGATGCTCCTTGCCCTCCGGCGGCCCTTCCTTGATCAGCTTCACGGCGTCTAGCTTGGCCCATTGCACCTTCACACGGGCGAAAGCCTGGCGTGCACCTTCGATGCAGACGGACCGCTTGACGACTTCCAGCCATGGGCAGGCATCCACAAGCCGCCTCACCAGGCCGAAGTAGCTGCTGGGAAGGGCGTCGCCAGGCCACATCCGGACTATAAAACCCTTCATGGCCTATTCGGCCGCCTTGTGTAGCTCGACCAGTTGCTTCAGCTGGTCGCTTAGAGGCATCAGGTGTTCGGTCCCAGTATACTGAGACCAGAACAGCTTCTCCGTTGAGCTTCCCTCCTCGGCCTAGTAAAACTGTGCGGCATCCGACACACTGCGGGGAAAATCTGCGAATGCTCCTGGAGAGCTCCGGATTCGGGTAAGTAACAGGTAATTTACTTTCACATGCTTGCTTTGCATATAGAATGCCTTACCCGCCGCTATCTTCTTCATTGCATCAATCTCCTGGAGGGCCTTTTGGGCTTCGGCCTTGGCACTCTTTGCGCTCTCGAGGGCCGCGGCAAGCTCAGACTCTCGCGTCTTCAAGTCAAGCTCCAACGCCTCGTGCTTCGTCACGAGAGTGTGGAGCTCTTGCTGCACCTCGCCCACTCGTGCCTCATGCCTTTCCCGCTCGGTGCACTCCTTGGCCGCTTTGTTTTCGGCCTCGGATAGCGCTTGCTTCAGGGTCGCCACCTCGGTCGTGGCCCCTGGCAAATTTACGATGATCCTGTCATTTTGCAATCGCATTCTTTTTATACATATCCATAGACTAGGTACTACTTACTTTTGTTCTCCTCGAGCTGCCTCTTGGCAAGGCCGAGCTCATCCTTGGACCCTTTAAGGTCCTGCTTCAGTGCGGCGACCTCCGCAGTCAGTGCGACAGATGCCAGGAGCGAAGCCTGCATACACATATTGACATACTTATATTAGACTCCTGCGATATTGTTTGATCCTCTGTTCGGCTTTTCTTTGTGAACACCGAACAGAGCATCAGGGGCTACTGTCTATGCGGTAATATTTTCCCCATATTTCAAAAACTTACCTCAAAGCCTGTTAGAAGGCTGGCACAGGCTTCAGTCAATCCGCTCTTGGCGGACTGAACCTTCTGGACCACCACACTCATAATAGTGTGGTGCTCTTCGTCGATGGAAGCGCTGCGAAGCGCTCCCAGCAGATTGTCCGGTGCCTCTGGTTGGACAGAGGTCACCGGCACAGGCGTCTTGCCCCTTTTGGAAGGAGGCCGCCTGCCTGAGTCTGGAACCATTGGAGGTTTCGGCGCGGTGTTCGGCTGAGGGCTGAACTCGGAGCCCTCGGGAGCCTTGATCCCTCTGCTCCCGGAGTCCGGAAGGTCGCCTTGAGGCGCCTCCGGGACTGTCTCCCCTCGACCCGATGCCTCTTGAGACAATACCTCGGCGTTGTCCGTAGGACAAGGGGAGGTGGCGGTCGGAAGTGGATCGCTATCCATATCCGACGAGCCCAGGGAGCCATCCGACGGTACGTTGATACGGGCTCGTGGCAGTTTGCATAGTCATAATTCGGCGTTAGGAGAGGCAGTGCGACAAAGGTATGCTATGAGTTACTCTGGCATCAGAATACTTACGACTTCGCCAGGGGCTTGGCCCTGAGCAGCCACTCGTCTTCGCCTTCGGCGGCGGTGGTGGAGAAGTCCGGAAGGAGAGTCCTTCCCTTCTTGGACCCTTCGCCCCCCGTTGGGGCGGCCTTCCTTTTCTTGTCTCCCCCGACTGGAGGGGGAGCATCTTCACCTTCCTCCTCGTCTTCGGGGAGGAGTGCGTTGCGGAGTTTTCGGACGATAAATCTGATAAACCCTAGCGTCGGGAACTATTTTGGGTTCCCTTGGCCTTCTTGGTCTTCTCCGGCACCTTGTAAGGAGCCAGAGTCAGCATCTCCGTCAGGAGAGCATCCGCAATATCTTCGGGCAGAGGGGCCGGACAGTTAATCTGCCCTGATGTCTCCACCCAGGCCTGTCAAAGGCATGGAGCTCAGACCCCGCACATGGTTAAGCTGGGGGAAATAAATATCCTATCAGATGTATAGAACTCACCGAATGCGCTTGGCGCTTCACGCTTAGCCCGCGGTCCTCGGTGAGGGAGGGAGGGACCTCGGCGCCCTTGAACAACACCTTCCAGACGTCCTTGTGCGTCGTGTCGAAGAGCTCGCTCAGAGTCTAGTGCTGGGCTGGGTCGAACTCCCACAAGTTGAAGTCCCGTTGTTGGCACAGGAGGATCCGGCGGATGAGCATGACCTGGACTATATTGACAAGCTTGAGCTTCTTGCCGACCATATTCTGGATACATTTTTGGAGTCCGTCCAGCTCTACCGGTGAACCCCAGGACAGGCCCTTCTCTTTCCAGGAGGTGAGCCGCATGGGGATTCCGGATCGAAACTTGGGGGCGGCCACCCATTTGGCGTTGCGCGGCTCGGTGATGTAGAACCACGCTGATTGCCACCCCTTTATGGTCTCCACGAAGGAGCCTTCAAGCCATATAACGTTGGCCATCTTGCCCACCATGGCTCCGCCGCATTCTGCTTGTTGGCCACCCACCACCTTCGGCTTGATATTAAAGGTCTTTAGCCACAGGCCGAAGTGGGACCGGATGCGGAGGAAAGCCTCACACACGACGATGAACGCCGAAATGTTGAGGACGAAGTTCGGGGCCAGATCATGGAAGTCCAGCCCATAGTAGAACATGAGACCACAGACGAATGGATGGAGGGGAAACCCCAGTCCGCGGAGGAAGTGGTGGAGGAAGACTACCCTCTCGTGAGGTTCAGGGGTAGGAACGATCTGCCCCGCAGCGGGCAACCGATGCGCGATGTTCGCGGCCAAGTATCCGGCCCTGTGCAGCTTCTTGATGTGTCCCTCCATAACCGAGGAAGCCATCCAGTTGCCTCCCGCTCCGGACATGATCAGAGAAGGTTGAGGGGAAGGATGTAGGCTTGGGCGTTCGAGCTCGAGTGCGCAAGAGAGGATGAGCAAGGAGGAAGAAGGCGTGGGTAGAAAAAGGTTAAACCTTGTCCCTTTATAAGGGCGGCCGAAACTATGTGCCCCCACTAGCCTAGTAAAACTCGCTTATCCCCCAAGCGCCGTAATCGATGGCGCGGTTGGGTTACCCACACCCGTATTGATGAGAATCCCGTAATAAGGGGGACACGTCTCTGCTTTGACAAGACTTGTCAAAAAACTGCCTCGCGTTATGTGCGGGGCTAGTTAAAGGAAACGGTTCGAATAATCACCGGGCCATGGCATAATGCCGTGTTGCCAAAACAAGTCAGCAAATTAGATTTGTGGAAATATTATTCTCTCTACGGTGGTATGTGGAACTTATTTTGCAGGGTCGGACACTATCCTTGTATTCAAATTCTTCCGTGGTGTATTCAGAGGAGGAACCCGCCTTGCAATGCCGAAGACAATACTGTGCACCGGACTCATCGTCATTGAAGCCTGGTTCAGGGGCTACTGAGGGAGTCCTGGATTAGGGGGTCTCCGGACAGCCGGACTATATCCTTTGGCCAGACTGTTAGACTATGAAGATACAAGATTGAAGACTTCGTCTCGTGTCCGGATGGGACTCTACTTGGCGTGGAAGGCAAGCTAGGCAATACGGATATGTATATCTCCTCCTTTGTAACCGACCTTGTGTAACCCTAGCCCTTTTCGGTGTCTATATAAACTGGAGGGTTTTAGCCCGTAGGACAACATACAATCATACCATAGGCTAGCTTCTAGGGTTTAGCCTCCCCGATCTCGTGGTAGATCAACTCTTGTAATACTCATATCATCAAGAATAAATCAAGCAGGACATAGGGTTTTACCTCCATCAAGAGGTCCCGAACCTGGGTAAAACATCGTGTTCCCTGCCTCCTGTTACCATCCGCCTTAGACGCACAGTTCGGGACCCCCTACCCGAGATCTGCCGGTTTTGACACCGACAGTTGGGCTGAGTGAAGATGTACTTGAGGCTCTTATGATTAGTGAAGATGTCCACTTTCCTTCCCAACAATAGATGTCTCCATGTTAAAAGAGCATGGACAACTGCCGCCAACTCGAGGTCATGAGTGGGGTAGTTCTTTTCGTTGGGCTTCAACTGGCGAGAGGTATAGGCCACAACTTTCTTCTCTTGCATTAACACGGCACCGATACCTTGAAGGGAAGCATCACAGAAAACCTTGAATGGTTTGGATTCATCAGGAGGAGTCAGAACTGGAGCTGTGACTAACTTCTCTTTGAGGGTGTTGAAAGCGATTTCACATTCAGGCGTCCAGACATACTTCACATGCTTCTGGAGGAGGATGGAAAGAGGCTTCGCGATCTTAGAGAAATTCTCAATGAACCTTCGACAATAGCTTGCGAGCCCAAGAAAGCCGCAGAGATGCTTCACATTCTGAGGCGGTTCCCAATTCACAATTGCAGACACCTTCTCAGGATTAACAGCTATGCCCTTGGCGGAGATGATATGCCCAAGGTAGAGAACCTCATCGAGCCAAAACTCGCACTTTGAAAACTTCGCATAGAATTGATGTTCTCTGAGTTTGTCCAGCACCAATCTCAAGTGCTTGGCATGATCCTCCTTGTTCTTGGAAAAGACCAAAATGTCATCAAGATAAACCAAGACGAAGTCATTTGTGTAGGGGTTGAAGATGAAGTTCATCATGCGAGAGAATGTTGGAGGAGCGTTGACAAGGCCGAAAGACATGACAAAATATTCATAGGAACCATAGCTTGTTCTGAATGCTGTCTTGGGGATGTCTTGTTCACGAATGCGAATCTGATGATAGCCCATACGGAGGTCAAGCTTGGAGAATACTTGAGCACCTTTGAGTTGTTCAAAAAGCTCGTTGATGTTGGGAAGTGGGTACTTGTTCTTTATGGTCTTCTTGTTCAATGGACGGTAGTCGACACAAAGTTGGTCCGTTCCATCCTTCTTCTTGACAAAAAGAACACCACAACCCCAAGGATAAGAACTTGGTCGGATGAGACCCATGTGCTCTTGTATATCGAGTTGTTTCTTCAGCTCCTTCAACTCTTCTGGTCCAAGCTTGTAAGGACGTTTGCAAAAAGGTTCCGTACCAGGCTCAAGATCAATGACGAATTTGACTGGCCGGTGAGGAGGCATTCCTGGAAGCTCTTCTGGAAAGACGTCTTGATATTCACAAATGACTGGAATCTGAGAGATGGCATTCAACTCGCCCTTCTCATTGAGAGAAAATAGTCGAATGGTATCATCACGAGCGGCAAAGACGATCACATCCTCGGACGAGTGTGTCAATTGAATCTGCCTGGCAGCACAATCAAGCTGAGCCTTGTGCTTAGAAAGCCAGTCCATGCCGAGAATTAAATCAATATCCGAGTCACCAAGGACCATTGGAGAAGACAGAAACTTATAGTCACCCATCTAGATAGAAACCTCCGGAACCATGTAGCTTGTGTGCAAGCATTTACCCGGTGAGATAACTGCTAACGGACTAGGCAAATCTTGGAAAACCCACTCATGCTTAGATGCAAATGGTCTTGAGATGAAACAATGCGATGCACCAGTATCAAAAAGAACTTTAGCAGGAATATCTTTAACAGGAAGGTTACCCATGATCACTTCTGAAGAGTCCTTTGCCTGAGCTGCGTTCATCATGTTGACCTTTGCAAACTTGGGATTATGCTTGACCACTGCATTGCTAGCAGATCTCACAGGAGGAGGAGGCGGAAGACGCCTTTGGTTGAAGCATTTGTTTGCATAGTGACCCTTCTGCTGACACTTGTTGCACGTGACCTCTGAGAGAGGCCGGTGATACGGAGCACTTGACCTTGGAGCATGAGATGAAGCCTTGTTCTGAAAGCTTGGGTTGGGTGGGTGGGAAGATCCATTGCCACCTTTGCTCTTCTACTGATAAGGCTGACGGAACGGAGGAGGAGGCAACCAGAACTTTTGCTGCTTAGCTGCCACTAGAGTTGAAGAAGAAGGAGTTGCATCCCTGACTCTCTTCTTGGAAGCATCGCACTTGAGCTGAGCAGCTTCTTGCTTCAATGCCATGTTGTAGAATTCATCATACTTTTTCGGCCCAAAAAGCACAAGAGCTAGTTGCAGATCTTCTCTGAGCCACCTCTGAACTGATAAATCATGCTCTTCTCATCAGGGACGTCTTGCTTGGCGAAACAAGCGAGCTTCTGGAACATGATGTTGTATTGGTAAACAGACAAGCTGGCTTGCTTCAGATTGCGGAACTCCTCACGCTTACTCTCAACAACACTCTGAGGAATGTGGTGAGCTTTGAAGTCTTGGCGGAAATCATCCCAGGTAATCACACGACCTCCTCTGGAATCTTTGTATTGTTGATACCACTCAGCATCTTGGTCTTTGAGTTGGAATGAAGCAAACTTGACAAAGTCCTCAGGCCTGACATTGCTGCACTCAAAATGTTTGCAGATATCCATGAGCCAATCATCAACGTCTGTGGCCTCGACACAGTTATTGAAGGTCTTTGGCTGGTTTGCGAGGAACTGGTTGAGTGTAGCAAACTGAGTTTGATTGTTGCCATTGCCTTGATTTCCTTGGTTGCGCTCTTGCAAGAGTTGCATAATCAGCTGCGTGTTGACGTTGGTAGCGGCCATCACAACTTGCCATGCCTCCGGAGGTGGAGGTGGTGGAGGTGGTTCCGAATTCTGACGCGTTGGAGGAGCCATCCTGAAGAGGGTGACATCCGTTAGAATCTTGAAAGTCATATATTCAAGCTAAATCAAATGGATCGAAATTGCAACATATAGCCTTAACATTCGAACAAGAATGAATGAATGAATTCCAAATTAAATTGTCACACTTCCATAAATTTAGAAGCCACTTAGATAGAGGTAGATGAATAAAACAATAAGGTACGGATAAGAACAAATACTTGGTAAGGATTACCCAATTACAAACCAAATATCTGCGGAAGAAATACTAGAGCTACATGAATTCCCACCTATGAAACTCTCGAAACTTTCCGGTTATGAAATCAGGTGTTGGGGATACAGGGGAAGCATAATATCTCACCCAAAACTAGCAAATCCTACATCCAGCTGTATCCATCCTTCAACACATAACCAAGAAACCTTCGGGAATCATTTACCTCAACCTTCGAAAAGCATCCGTTATACGAGTTATGGCAATACTCCCGAACTCCCCGCCCCAGTACTAGGTGGCGTCGAGGTTATCTCACCAACAACTGCATAAAGGAGATTTTCGATGTCGGCGAAACTCAGGTATTCTAGAACTGCAACAATAAAATTGTGACGACAACACCTCGGAGCTCAACTCCCCGGGACACTGCCACAACCCCTAAATGTCAGGAGGCACCAAGAACAATGTTCTCGTCACAAAACCACCGGAACGATTCCAAGATACACACGTGATCCTAATTTTTTTTGTGAAATTTGAGAACAGAAGAGTCAAAACTCTACGCCAGGATGCCTCACCAGAGCGACGAAGGGACTGAGGAGTAAAAAGAATCCTACTCTCTGATATATATAATCCTAAAAGACTCAATTTTTTTCTAGACTCAACAACACCAGCGATTCGATCAAGCAGGGGGCATCCTAAGTCGGGGCAGGCTCTGATTACCAACTTGTAACACCCACGATGCGGCTATATCTCCCACGTGTCGGAGCATGACTCAGAGGCATAACCGCATTGTAGGCATGTCGCAAGAGGGATAATCTTTACACATCCCATGTACTGAATAAGAAAGAGGTATAGAGTTGGCTTACAATCGCCACTTCACACAATACATAAATATAGCATTGCATCATCCAGATACAATCAAGGTCCGGCTACGGAACCAAAATAAAGACAACCCCAAATGCATAAGATCCCCGATTGCCCCAACTGGGCTCCACTACTGATCGTCTGGAAAGGAAACGTAGTAACATCCTGAGTCCTCATCGAACTCCCACTTGAGTTCAGTCGCATCGCCTGGAATGGTATCATCGGCACCTGCATCTGGTTTTTGAAGTAATCTGTGAGTCACGGGGACTCAACAATCTCACACCCTCGCGATCAAGACTATTTAAGCTTATGGGTAGGTAAAAGGTATGAGGTGGAGCTGCAACAAGCACTAGCATATATGGTGGCTAACTTATGCAAATGAGAGCGAGAAGAGAAGGCAAAGCACGTTCGAGAAACTATGATCAAGAAGTGATCCTATAACTACTTACGTTCAAGCATAACACGAGACCATGTTCTCTTCCTGGACTCCGCCGAAAAGAGACCATCACGGCTACACACGCGGTTGATCCATTTTAATTAAGTTAAGTTTCAAGTTCTCTACAACCGGACATTAACAAATTCTCATCTGCCCATAACCGCGGGCACGGCTTTCGAAAGTTCAAAACCCTGCGGGGGTGTTCCAACTTAGCCCATCACAAGCTCTCACGGTCAACGAAGGATATTCCTTCTCCCAGGACGACCCGATCAGACTCGGAATACCGGTTACAAGACATCTCGACAATGGTAAAACAAGACCAGCAAAGCCACCCGAAGGTGCCGACAAATCCCGATAGGAGCTGCACATATCTCGTTCTCAGGGCACACCGGATTGTCCAAACTTCCGGTAGGCCAGCCCAGAGTTGCCCCTGGTGGCCACCGGCGGCTGACAAGTTGGACCAACACTCAGAGGAGCACTGGCCCCGGGGGTTTAAAATAAAGATGACCCTTGAGTCCGCGAAACCCAAGGGAAAAAGGCTAGGTGGCAAATGGTAAAACCAAGGTTGGGCCTTGCTGGAGGAGTTTTATTCAAGGCGAACTGTCAAGGGGTTCCCATTATAACCCAACCGCGTAAGGAACGCAAAATCAAGGAACATAACACCGGTATGACGGAAACTAGGGCGGCAAGAGTGGAACAAAACACCAGGCATAAGGCCGAGCCTTCCACCCTTTACCAAGTATATAGATGCATTGAAGTAAACAAGATATAATAATGATATCCAAACAATAAACATGTTCCAACAAGGAACAAACGCCAACCTTCACCTGCAACTAGCAATGCTATAAGAGGGGCTGAGCAAAGCGGTAACATAGCCAAACAACGGTTTGCTAGGACAAGGTGGGTTAGAGGTTTGACATGGCAATATGGGAGGCATGATATAGCATGTGGTAGGTATCGCGGCATAGACATAGCAATAGAGCGAGCAACTAGCAAGCAAAGATAGAAGTGATTTCGAGGGTATGGTCATCTTGCCTGCAAAGTTCTCCAAGTTGACGTAAGCTTGATCCTCGTAAGCGTACTCAACGGGTTCCTCGATCACGTACTCGTCTCCCGGCTCTACCCAAAGCAAGAACACAAGCAAAGGGAACCACGATCAACCACGGTGCAATGCGCAAGCAACATGATGCAAAACATGGCATGATATGCGGGATATGGTATGCAATGCATATGCGTGCTCTCGAAGGAAAAAATTGAACCAGGCCTCAACTTGGTAAACCAAGAGTGCCGCTGGAAAGATGAGTTGATTTCGGTCGAAATCGATATAAAGATCACCGGAATCGGATGCACGGTTTGCAAATGGCAATCAAAACAATAATGGGACTATCCTGCGGTTAACAGCACGATGCCATCTAAGATGCAACAAGAAACTAAGGTACTGCACTCTAACATAACAACAAAGCACATGGCAGTGATCCACTCAAGATGCTTGACAAAAGATGAACACTGAGCTACGGCTAATTCACACAATAGCAGGCTCAAACAAGCATGACAAAAGTGCAAAAGATATCAGGTTCACAGACTTAGTGAAAATAACAACATGTCAGGATTTAACATCAGGTAGCAATGTTTAGAGCAAGATAACAACATGCTACAGGAACATATCATGGCAAAGCAAGGCATGGCATGAAACTACTCAAAACATATAACAAAAGTACCTTACTGACCATAAGCCAAAAAGAATCAGAAAATATGATGGCACCCATGTAAACATAGCAAGTTTCATTAACAGATTCAGACTTAGCAGAAAACTGGACATGGCAAAAAACAGAGTTACGTAGGCATGTTTGCGAGCTCGAAGCACTCACCACAAGGCATTGCATGACAAACTAAGCATACAACCAGCAAGAAGACATGATCAATAAGCTAACCATGGCAAGAGCACCCTCATAGCATGCATGGAACAACTATAACAACCTCGGCAAAATTGAATAACATGTAAACAATCTGCCAGGAACATTTTATAGCAAAAGTAGAGTAAGATTGAGTCATGCTAGGGAACTCCATAATTGCAAACAAATACATGGATGGATAGAACATAACAATATATCAAAATCATCCTTACTGAACATGCTCAAAAGAGGCATGGATCACTTTGTACCAACAAGAATACATGGCATGAAAATAACATCAGGGAAATGACTTAGAAGAATTCTAAGTCCCTGAAATCAGCAACATCACGAGAGCTACTTTGCATGCTTGTGTTAGTCACCACATTGATCACAAAAATACATGGCATACACCCCTGTAAAGATGGCATGGCATAGCCCAAAACACATGTAGGGCTCAATTTCATAGGAGGCACACAATAATCATGGCAAAACTGACAAATGTCCATAATCTGATAAGAAACAGAAACTAACATTACATAGCACTCTTGCAACAGCATTTTAGGCATCAAGCTGGACTCAAACAAGTATGGTGCAATGGAATGAAATGAAGAGGACATCCACACGAACAATTCGATATACTACACGCGCAAAACGGAGCTACGGATGCAAAGATATGATGCGATGAACATGCCAGAAAATGTTAGGGACTTCGGAAGAAAACGGGGTCAACCCTAGAATTTTGGATCTGGATCTGGGGACATGCTTCCCGAGGTTGGCCGGGGTCTCGCCGGAGCCGAAGGAGGTGACCGGAGTTGGTCGTCGACCGACGAGGATCTGCGGGCGGCGGCGCGGTGGAGGCGACCGGCGCGCGAACCGAGGTTCGTTGGGGCTTCCATCGGAGGAAGAAGGCGCGGCGGCCGGATCTGGTTGTCGACCGGCGAGGATCTGCGGCGGCTGGCGCAGAGGCAGCGGCCGGCGGGCGGAGCTCGGCGGAGGCAGCGAGGGAGGCGGCGCGGGTGGCGCGCGGGGGCGGCGAAGGCAGTCGGCGGCGGCGGATCCCGCGGGCTCGCGCGGGCCTGCTCCGGGCTCCGCAGGCCGCGGCGGAGGGAGGCGGCGCGGGACACGTGTCGCTGCTGGATTGGATACGGACGGCGGCGCAGGTGTCCGGTGACGGCGGACGTGTCCGGTGGCGTTGGGGGCGATGTGATCTAGGGTTTCGCTCGAAATTTCGGAGGGGGAGGCCTATTTATACATAGAAGGAGCTAGGAGACTCCAAATGGAGTGCGGTTTTCGGCCACGCGATCGTGATCAAACGACCGAGAGGATGTAGGGGTTTTAGCTGGGTTTTGGGCCACTTTGGAGGGGTGTTGGGCAGCAACACACACACGAGGCCTTTACGGTTCCTTGGTTAACCGTTGGAGTATCAAACGAAGTCCAAATGGCACGAAACTTGACCGGCGGTCTACCGGTGGTGTACCAAGGCCGCTTGGCAAGTCTCGGTCCAATACGAGAACGTTTAACACCCGCACACAAAAAGAGGCAAAAGGGGACGCCGGAGGACGTAGGAGTGCCAGAATGCAAAACGGACAGGGGAAAATGCTCGGATGCATGAGACGAACACGTATGCGAATGCGATGCACATGATGACATGATATGAGATGCATGACATGGACAAAATTCAAAACGAAGACAAAACCCAACCACGAGGAATATCATAACTTAGTGCCGAAAATGGCAAGGGTTGGAATACAAATATGGCAAGTTACATACGGGGCGTTACAATCTCGAAGGCGGTGCTGCGCGTCCACCACGATGTTGTGCAGCGATGATGAAGTGGGGACAGGCGGCAGCGGTATTGGTGGTAGATGGGGCGCTCGGTGGCGCGCTGAGGGAGGGGAGGGGCGATGGCACACTGGGAGAGTGGGCCGGCAGCGGCGCACAGGGTTAGAGGGGGCCGGCAGCGGCGCACAGGGTTAGGAGGGGCGGCGACGCGCTGGGGGGAGGGCCAAGAGACGACGCGCTTGGGGAGAAGGCCGACCAGTGGCGCTCTTGGGGAGGACATCAGACGGCAGCGCGCTTGAGGCTAGACCGGCCGGAGGCGCGTTGGAGGAGGCCAGCTGGCGGCACGCTGGGAGGGAGGCCGGCCGGCAGCGCTGGGGAGGAGGCCGGCGGTGGGGAGGGAGGCGTCCAAAGCTAGGGAGGGAGCCGACCTGTGTGAGGGAAGGAGGCCGCCGGAGTTGCAGGGGACGACGCCCGTCGGTGGAAGGTGGAGGTGAATCAGGAGGCTGCGGGGTGGGGAGTAGATAAGAGCTTTTATTTTTCTCCTTGGGTAGGACGGGCACGTACCGGTTCGGGATGGTTTTTTTGTTTTTGATGGAGGGCGCTGTATATGGGGATGGGAGTAACAGAATACTTATTTTGTTACTAGTAACAGAATAACTCTTCCCTATATATATAAACACTATTCTGATCACGGGAACGAAATAATATTTTGATCACAACCTGAACTACCTGAGTTATGCGCCTGAACTTCCATCTATACGAACCCGACCTTCGTGCTATCTTTGCAACCGTGGCTTCTCCCGCGAATTATTCCGGTCGGTCGTGTTGTTTGGGATGTGAGTGTAATCCAAATACCCATACTTGCATCTAAATGCTCGTTCTGATTCGGAATTTTGCATTTTGGCGGATTCGCTCTCGGGGCGGATGAACTTGCTTCTGTTTACAAGTTTAATGCATGCACTATATGTTCTCGAACCTCTAACATGATGGGAATTTGGTGTAGGCAGGAGTTTCGTGGCCAATTTGTCATTAATTTCAACGGATTTGATTTCGGGTTTTGTGTTCTTCGTCCGCGAGAGTGGTTTCCGCGGCTTCTATGGATTTCTTGTTTTACTATGAAGATAGAGGGCGGATTTTCTTGCAGTAGTGAGATTGGATCCTTCATACGGTGTTAATTTGTTCGGGCAGATGCATACATCCTGAAATCGGGTGATTGGATCTCGTTTTCGCCCGTGTTGGTTCAATACTTCGATGAGATAGCTTGGTGGCTTTATCATTTTGATGTTAGGGCGGAGTAGGATATCGTTCGAGGTCGCGGACCGAGAAGGTCACTACTGCAGGATGCTGCTAACGCGACACTACGATCAGATACCCTTCGACAAAACTATGTGCGATGCAATAATCGCGAACGATGGTGTAAAAGAATTGCCAAAAAAGGTGCAAAACGTTTGCGATGGCGGAGCCATCAAACACGGTTCAGATTTAAGTTGCGTGTGCGATCCAGGGCATACGGTTCAATCCAATGAACTGTTTGCGATGAGGCGGAACAAAAGAAATGGGCAGCCTGATGAAGGCGTGTGCGATATAGAGCATACGGTTCACTCGGGCGAACTGTTTGTGATTAGGCAACACAAAAGAAACAGTCAGCCAGATCAAGGTGTGTGTGATTGAGGGCATACGCTTCAGAAGGATTAACTGTTTGCGATTAGGCAACAGAACAGAAACGGGTCAGCCAGATCAAAGTGTCTGTGATTGATGGCATACACTTCACATGGATGAACTGTTTGCGATTAGCCACAACTGAAACAGTTAGATAGATCAATGTGTGTGCGCTAGACGAGCACACACATTCTAATTAAAAGAAGTGTGCGCGATGGTAATAACGAGCGTGCACGGTTGTTGGAACAAGACGTGTGCTGACATTGCCTATTGCGGTGCACCCTATGATGCAAACGCCACGTACGCGACCGAGAAGGCGTACGTGCCCACGTTATGCCTTCCGGGAATAGTGCCGCACTTATAACCGTCAATAAATTTTGAGCATGCGTCCTGTCACATTCCAAATTGCAAACCTATTCACACCGATCAAAACCTAAACGGTTTTCTACTTAGGAGCATATTACTACTCGGTTATAAATACTACTACTCCAAGTTGACTACACATTCCTCCTCAACTCCTCATCCACAAAAACAAACAAGTCATTCATCATCGTTCCCTTGCGTCTGCCATGGCCAGCGTGAGTTCTAGGTCGAGAGATTACCACCAGGGAGAGGCGACCCTGGAAGCGGAAGCACGAGAGATGTCCCGCCTCGCCGCGGAAGCAGCCAACATGTCCCGCCGCACAGCCGTAGCAGCAGAGAGGTCCCACCGCGCCGCCGAAGCAACACGGAGGTCCCACCGCGCCGTCGATGCAGCAGACTGTTCCGGCCGCGCCACGGAAGCAGAAGAGATGTCACACCACGCCGCGAATGCAGCAGAGATGTCCTCGCGCGCGGCGGCGGCCTGGGAAAATGTCTCGCGGGCAGGCAAGGACTCTTATAGGCGCATGCGTGCCCTTGTCCTTAGGCAGATGGCTCAGATCTCCAGGTGGGCAAGGTTGCAGGATGACCTGAGAGCCTCATTTGAACAGTCTACCGACGTCATCTAGCAACTAAATGGGAGCAATGCGAAGCTCCGGGCTGAGCGCGACCTGCTGAGGGTGAAGATCGTCTGAAGTGCGGAGCAGCAGGAGCAGACCATTGCCTTGTTGAAGAGGACCGGCGTCATCGTCGACAAACTTATGGATGAGAATGCCATGCTGCGCATCGAGCGCAGAAGGCTGGTGGAGGAATCCATGGATGCTCTCAAGCAGCATCTTGAGGACAAGAAAGAGCTCGTCACCGCTCGCCGCGGAGACTAGTTCCCGCGGCCTACAACAATGCATCAACAAAGTAGAGATCAGCGAGCCAGATCGTTGTCTTCCTTCTTCTTTTACCCTTGTGTATTTCGGGCGTTGCCGCATGTGGATTATTTTAATTATGTTCCTAAATATGCAAGACAATTATTATCCACTGTCATCATCCTTATATTCATCATGCTTGCTATAAGTCACAGTCGATGCTATATAGGTCCTTCGGATCTTACATCAAGATCCGTGCAAAACTTTATTTTCAGATTTTCATTTTTCCCTCTTAAATCTCAGTCCAGTGAGACATATAGCCACGCCGTAGAACAGGTGCTTGGGCGCCATTAATGGGGACGTTGGGAGGGAGGTGCGCGGCGGGTAGCGGTCAAAGGGCTCTTCTGCCGATGAGCACGCGCAGGGGTCTGATCGCACGCCTCCCGTACTCAAATAGCTACCCCGTACGGCACCTCCTAGCCAATAAAAAAAGGGACATGTGGTGGCACGCAATTGGTAAGTAGAACGCCCACAGTTTTAATAATACTTGTGTTTCTGATTTGTAACGTGACAACACTTGTTCCAAAATGACTTTGTTGATTGTTAATGTGTGCGCCTTGGTAAATCGGACATAAATATTACCACAACATGTTGGTGCCATGTCATGACACCATGCCAAGTTTCTTGATTTTCAGGCATGTTTTGGCTTTACAGGAATTAAAAAACCAAGTTTCTCAATCTTTTCGGTTGAGCCATGACGTCCAGATGTTTGAATTTCATTCCCATCTCTTGCATAGGACCTAGAAATTCATCCAAGGACACACATGTGGGTTTTCAAACAATTTTGGTGCACTGGAGCCTGTGCTTGTAGTTCAAATTTGAATTATGCGCAGAAACTCAATTAATGTATAAAAAAGGCCAAACGAACCCGGAATAATTCCAAAATTTAGCACGATACTTCTATTTGGTCTAACCTGCCTGTGTAAAAAATTAAGGTGGGAGAAGGCAGTGTACGTATGTCGTTTCACACACGGACGTGGCATGTTCCCTCTCGGAACCACGAGCCTTCTTGACGGAAGCTCCGGTTTGCAAGAAACTTACACCAAAGCTTGTCCCAATTCGGCCAAAAAAAATTACCGCAATATGTTGGTGCCATGTCATGACACCATGCAAGTTTCATGATTTTCAGGCGTGTTTTGGATTTACAGGAATTAAAAAACCAAGTTTCTTAATCTTTCCGGCCGAGCCACGACGCTCAGACGTTTGAATTTCATTCCCATCTCTTGCACAAGACCTAGAAATTCACCCAAGGACACACATGTAGTTTTTCAATCAACTTTGGTGCACCGGAGCCTGTGCTTGTAGTTGAAATTTGAATTATGCACATTAAACGTGCAGAAACTCAATTAATGTATAAAAAAGGCCAAACAAACCCGGAATAATTCCTAAATTTAGCATGATACTTCTATTTGGTCTAATCTGCCTGCGTAAAAAAATTAAGGCGGTAGAAGGCAGTGTACGTATGTCGTTTCTCACACGGAGGTGGCACGTTCCCTCTTGGAACCACGAGCCTTCTTGACGGAAGCTCCTGTTTGCAAGAAGCTTACACCAAAGCTTGTCCCAATTCGGCCAAAAAAAATTACCGCAACATGTTGGTGCCATGTCATGACACCATGGCAAGTTTCATGATTTTCAGGCGTGCTTTGGATTTACAGGAATTAAAAAACCAAGTTTCTCAATCTTTCCGGCTGAGCCATGATGCCCAGATGTTTGAATTTCATTCCCATCTCTTGCATGGGACCTATAAATTCACCCAAGGACACACATGTGATTTTTCAAACAACTTTGGTGCACTTGAGCATGTGCTTGTAGTTCAAATTTGAATTATGCACATTAAAAGCCCAGAAACTCAATTAATGCATAAAAATGCCAAACGAACCCGGAATAATTCCAAAATTTAGCACGATACTTCTATTTGGTCTAATATGCCTGTGTAAAAAAATTAAGGCGGGAGAAGGCAGTATATGTATTCATTTCGCACACAGAGGTGACACGTTCCCTCTCGGAACCATGAGCCTTTTGAGGGAAGCTCCGGTTTGCAAGAAGCTTACACCAAAGCTTGTCCCAATTCGGCCAAAAAATTTACTGCAACATGTTGTTGCCATGTCATGACACCATGCCAAGTTTCATGATTTTCAGGCATGTTTTGGATTTACAGGAATTAAAAAACCAAGTTTCTCAATCTTTCCGGCCGAGCCACGACACCCAGATATTTGAATTTCATTCCCATTTCTTGCATGGACCTATAAATTCACCCAAAGACACACATGTGATTTCTCAACCAACTTTGGTGCACTGGAGCATGTGCTTGTAGTTCAAATTTGAATTATTCACATTAAATGCCCAGAAACTCAATTAATGTATAAAAAAGGCCAAACGAACCTGGAATAATTCCAAAATTTAGCACGGTACTTCTATTTGGTCTAATCTGCCCGTGTAAAAAATTAAGGCGGGTGAAGGCAGTGTATGTATGTCGTTTCACACATGGAGGTGACACGTCCCCTCTCGGAACCAAGAGCCTTCTTGAGGGAAGCTCCGGCTTGCAAGAAGCCTACACCAAAGCTTGTCCCAATTCGGCCAAAACAATTACTCAAACATGTTGGTGCTATGTCATGACACCATGCCAAGTTTCATGATTTTCAGCAGTATTTTGGATTTACAGGAATGAAAAAACCAAGTTTCTCAGTTATTCCGGCCGAGCCACGACACCCAGATGTTTGAATTTCATTCTCATTTCTTGCATGGGACCTATAAATTTGCCCAAAGACACACATGTGATTTTTCAACAAACTTTGGTGCATTGGAGCATGTGCTTGTAGTTCAAATTTGAATTATGCACATTAAATGACCAGAAACTCAATTAATGCATAAAAAATGCCAAACGAACCCAGAATAATTCCAAATTTAAACACGACACTCATGTACTAGTTGCATGTTCACTATAAGAAAATGTTCTAGCAATTCAAACACCATCTTTTCCCTCTGTAACACCATTTTGTCTTTCAAAACATAATGAAAAAAATCAGGTATACCACAAACAGTTTACTAAAAAGAATCATGTGGGATGCGATATAAAATATCTTGGCGCACCGTCTTGTCTGGCTTATGAAGGAAGCTTCGTCGTCTACAGTCCACCGCCCCCGCTTGAACCACACTTGCGCGCTAGTTTCTCGCGGCACCGAGTGAATTTTTTTTGCCACTGCGGAAATATTTATCTCCCTGCCCCCTCCCACCTACCAAAAGCCACATTTCCATTGTTCCTCCTTGCTTTCCAAGTTCAAACCTTCACTGCTGCTTACTGGCAGCTCAGCCTCCTCGCCGGTGACCCTTCTTCTTGCAGCGCCGCCTCCTCACCGGCTACTCTTCTTCTTGCAACACCGCCTCCTCGCCGACGACCCTTCTTCTTGCTGCACGGCCTCCTCACCGCCGACCCTTCTTCTTGCTGCGCGGCCTTGTCGATGGTCAGTTAATCCACACCCCACCCACACCATCCTCCTCCTTTCCCGTCCCACATGCCCCGACCAATGGAGCGACACCTTCCACCAAAATCACCGCCCTCCTCCTCCAATTAAGCGCCGCCCACAGCCATTTTGCACGTAGTATAACATGGAGCTCAGTAGCATGCGGCCGCACGCGCGAACAAGGTCGCTATGGTTGCCATGCGTGTCGACCGCCAGATCTTGGAGGGGCACCTCGCCTTCGAGGCCACTATCGACATCGCCACGTGGTTGTCTACTTTAAAATACAGTTCGTGATGTTTTCTCGAGGCCACTGCCAGTGCCTTCTAGTGCTTTGTCCTTTGTAATGTTAATATGCAATCTGATGTTCAGTTAACATTTTGGTCATCTGAAATGTAATGTCTAGTTAACACTTTGGTCCAACAATTGCTACATTTCGTAGTACTGTTCTCAAGCATTCTTTGTTTTGTTAACTGTATTATCTTCTAGTACATGTTTCTGTTCTGCAATGTCATGCTCAGTTAACTAATTTGGTTCATTTGGTCTGCTGTCCATTTAACTATTTGGTTCAGTTTTGCAATTTGATTTTCATTTGTTGTGGGTACAATTTTGTATTATTATGCATGTGACACCAATCGAATTTGGTTGTACTCAATACATATTCTACTAATAGTATGGCAACTCTCAGTTAACCTGATCAAGATCTTCCTTATGTGTGTTGCAGGGAAACAATGGGAGACGCCGCGGTTTACCATCGAGGTTTGTTCAAGCAGGGTACTTTGGCTAATAGCACATTATTGTGTAGTTGCAGGAATCATTCTAATATTTAGGTTCCTTACAATTTGGTCTTGCACATGTAGGTCCTGCTGTCAGAGGCTTAGACCCACTGTCCGACCCATTTTGCATATGGGGAAATGAGATGTCCATGAATATCAGTCAAGTCAAGAAACTCAGAAAGATTGCTAGGATGAAGAAACTTGCGATGAATAACAGCAAGATCTTTGTTTGCACAATGAAGAAGACATCGGTCAACTATAGGATGGTACCAACTCTTTTACCTTGTTTTTACCCCTTGCGCCATTTCAAAATTTACAACAGTGATTTATCCATAGCTTTGTTTTCAGTACTTTTCAAAGCAGTTCACCGATGATTACCTCTCAAACCACCTGCATGGTCAAGAGGCGAGGAAGGTATTCATTCAACACCCACAGTACAATATTGAAGTCTTGCTGAAGAGGACGAAGGTTGGGCAGGGAATTATCCATATCCACTGGCCTAAAGTTGCAAGGACATTCAACATCACTGAAGGCTCAATATTTGCCTTCCGCTTCAGCAGTTTCCTAGATGAGATTCATCTGTCTATTTACAGTGTATGATGCTACTTTCGAAAGGTTTTTGATGCTGCATGTGAAACTTGGTGCTGTTGTGTAATGGGGTATCTGAGTGCCGAAGCTATCTGATGTAATTCGATTATGAAATCTTGGTTGCTTTTATACGGATATGAACTATCTGTCGTGTTTTATAAGAAATATCAGTTTGATTAGTACATGGATTATCAATAATAGGCTAATTACCCTGCTCATTGGGGTTTTCTATTGCAAACGGTTACTCAGATAACACCGTGGGCGATGAACTCAAACAACCCGCATGGTTTCTAGAAAGTAGGCATGTTCGATCAACTAACAATCACACACGGCTTCTGGCAGTGAACTATTTGTGTTAGGCCACCTTGCATAAACGTTTTCACACAAAGACCTGTGTTTGATATACATACCTACGGAAATGTTTTTCTAGGATTCACTGTGTGGGATTTACATACCTACGGAAATGATTTTCTGGGATTAACTGTGTGGGATGTACATACCTATGGAAATGATTTTCCGGGATTCACCGTGTGGGATGTACATACCTATGGAAATGATTTTCTCGGATTCACCATGTGGGATGTGCATACCTACGGAAATGATTGGGTTTCGATGCCTCACCCAATCACACACGGCCCCAGCCTGGGTCCCAGGAGGGCCTATCCCCGATGATTTCTGGGTTGTGTGGGAAGGACACCCTATCGCACGCATACACTTGGCGACGGTTCCAAATGTTGTCACAGAAAGTGGTTAAAAACAACTTGTTTAGCACGTCGCTGTACGTGTGGGTGTAGTCACCCAAGTGATTAAATCTGAATACCAAATTCAATAGTGTGTATTTTTCCAATGATTCTACTGTCTGTCTTACAAGTTGGACTTCTGCACCTTTTGTGCTAGAACTTCCGTCGTTTGTATGCATGTTTTTTAGGTGATGCTGCAATACGATCTATTCGGTTGGTGTTGTTATAAATTTTTTGTGTATGTTCTTTTATTTTTCAGAGTACTCATATGTGTAAATGTGGAGCTGGTCCATAGACACACGGATCCTCTTTTTTATATTTATTCTGTCTTTGGGATTAGTTTTTTTGGATCATCCACGTTTTGTGGTAGAAGTTGGACTTCTATGGTACCAGTGACTGAACTTCCTGGTTTCCACATTGCAAGGCGGTGCAGCATTGCGCTCTATATTATTTTTTGTAATTTCCAACTTTTTAATTTGGGTTTGAGTTTGTTCCATGGGCAACTATGGGATTATTCCCAGATATGCATGTATACCTTTTTATTTTTTTCTAACATGTTTGCATACTTCGAATAGTGGTAGAACTTTAGTATGTGTTTAACCTGAACTTACAAGATTTTTGCTTCTGTATGATTTGTTTTTTACATGTTCATTTGATGTTTTTTCAAACCCCCGAACTTCTGTGTTTTTACAATTTGAACTTCATCAATAATTGTTGATAAAATTTTTTGGATTTAATTTTTTATTCATTTATAACCGCATTGCATCCTGTCAAAACCACAGCAATGCGGTAGCGCGAGGCCGAGAAGGGGGGGGGGTCGGGACCCCCCTCCCCTCCCCCAGTGAGGCCGAGACAGGAACGAGCCGGAGCAGGCGACGACGCGGCGTGCCACGTTGATAACCCACAAGTATAGGGTATCGCAACAATTTTCATGGGTAAAGTATTCAACCCAAATTAATAGGTTCGACACAAGGGAGCCAAAGAATATTTGAAGGTATTAGCAGCTGAGTTGTCAATTCAACCTCACATGGAGATTAATTATTTGTAGCAAAGTGATTAGTAGCAAAGTAGTTTGATAGTTTTGATAGTAGTGACATCAGCAATAGTAACAACAACAGTGATAGCAGTAATTTTGTAGCAAGTGTAACAGTGATGATAGCAGTAGTAACTTAGCAGAAAATGTATGGAAAAGTTCGTCGGCAATGGATCGGTGACTTGTTGGATGATATTCATCATGTGACAGTTATAACCTAGAGCGATACGGCACTAGCTCCAGTTCATCGATATAATGTAGGAATGTATTTCGTAAATAGTCATAAGTGCTTTATTAAAAGAACTTGCACGACATCTTTTGTCCTACCCTCCCGTGGCAGTGGGGTCGATATTGGAAACTAAGGCATATTAAGGCCTCCTTTTAATAGAGAACCGGAACAAAGCATTAACACATAGTGAATACATGAACTCCTCAAACTACAGTCATCACCAAGAGTGGGCCCGGTTGTTGTCACTCCAAGGTTGTCGGATCATAACATGCAGTAGGTGATTAAAACTTGCAAGATCGGATCTAGAACATGGATATACTGGTGATAACATAAACGGTTCAGATATGAAATCATGGCACCCGGGCCCCAAGTGTCAAGCATTAAGCATGGCAAAGTCATAGCAACATCAATCTAAGAACATAGTGGATACTAGGGATCAAGCCCTCACAAAACTAACTCGATTACATGATGAATCTCATCCAACTACTCACCGACCAGCGAGCCTACGAAGGAATTACTCACTCCCGGGGGGGAGCATCACGGAATTGGCGATGGAGAAGGGTTGGTGATGACAAAGAACGAAGATCCCCCACTCCGGAGCCCTAAATGAACTCCAGATCTGCCCTCCCAAGGAAGAACAGGGCTTGGCGGCGGCTCCGTCTCGTGGATCACGATAATTCTTTCTCCCTATTTTTTCTCCGAAAATAGGAATTTATAGTGTCAGGGTTGAGGTCTGCGAGGACACTAGGTGGGTACAACCCACCTGGGCGCGCTAGGAGAGGGGGCGCTCCCTGGTGGGTTGGGCCCCTCTCCGGTAGGTCTTGGCTCCAGAAATTCTGATATATTATATAAAAATTCCTCCCAAAGTTTCGTTCCATTCTGAGAACTTTTATTTCTGCACAAAAACAACACCATGGTAGTTCTGTTGAAAACAACGCCAGTCCAGGGTTAGTTTCATTCAAATCATGCAAATTAGAGTCCAAAACAAGAGGAAAAGTGTGAGAAAAATTAGATACGTTGGAGACATATCAACTCCCCCAAGCTTAAACCTTTGCTTGTCCTCAAGCAATTCAGTTGATAAACTAAAAGTGAGAAAGAAAAACTTTTACGAACTCTTTTGCTCTTGTTTGCATCAATAAGCTTAAACAACACCCAGGTTTCAGCCAACATTATAACTAACCATGTCGATAATAACTCTTAAAGATTATAATGACTCATATCAATGACATAATCAGCTAGCTAGCAATAATAAGATATCTCAAACGACAACATGTTGTCAAAACAACCATGATATAATATGAGAATAGTGGTATCTCGCTAGACCTTTCTGAGACCGCAAAACATAGATGCAGAGCACCTCCAAAGTTCAAGCAGTGACTAAACATTGCAATTCATGGTAGAAAATATCTAGTCATGATGCACCCAACATTAGCTACACACCATGCATAAATCATGACCACCGTGCTCTACTCAGTTTCTGGCGCTTGTTTTAGAGGGTGATGACACAACATAAAAGTAAATAGAAAGTCCCTTTGCAGAGGGAAGCAGTGATTTGTAGAGGTGCAAGAGCTCAATTTTTAAAACAAAGATAAATGAAATTTTGAGACATGCACCCTTCTCATTTACTTCACAACCATCAGTTATCAACATCTTCCATGCTAAGCACGCTAGTGGCGGTTCCCAAGCGATAAAAGTAAAGGTTTACTCCCCCTCCACCATCAATCACACTCCACGGCTTGTACGAAACAACGGGTGCCGTCCATAACAACATCAGTCCTGGGGGAGTTTTGTTTAATTATTTACATTTTTTAGTTCGGGACTGGCAATCCCTATTACTGCCCATTTTATCGTGCGATGGCGAGTGAATAAACACTCGACCTAAGAATAACCCGCTTAGCATGGAAGATACTGACCACCTCCTGTCGTTGCATGAACGATCCAGGCACACAAAACGGATAAATTTTTAGAATTTTTTAGAGGTGGCACATGCAAATTTACTTAGGACGGCAGGGTAATACCATATATAGGTAGATTGGTGGACTCATCTGGAATAACTTTGGGTTCAAGGTTTTTGATGTACAAGCACAATCCCCACTTAGTACAGGCGAAGGCTAGCAATTTAGATTGAGAAGCGGCCAGCTAGATAGCAACAACGATCATAACCATGCATTATGCGTAAGTAACATTGGACACTAGCATGAGTAGGATATGAACACCATGAACATAAACATTATAGAGGCTATGTTGGTTTTGATTCAACTACATGAATGAACATGTAACAAGTCAAGCCACTTGAACATTCAGAGGAGGATACCATATCATCATACTACATCACAATCATCTTAACGCTATGTTGATATCCAAGATAAATCATTATTAACTCCCAGCTACTTATGCATGTCATGAGAAACTATAATCTCTAATTGTCATTGCAAACATGTTTAATCATAATGGGTTGAAGCCTGGATGCTAGGTTAAACATATTTACACAAATAGAACAAGTCGAGTTCATACCAGTTTCTCTTTGCCACGACCAGTTCATCGAATGTCGTCATTATTGCCTTTCACTTGCACGACTGAATGATATGAAAATAATAATAGTGCAAGAGTGCCGTGGACTAAGATCGAATCTGCAAACATTTTATTCAACAGGAGAAGACAAGGTAAAATGTAATCTTTATTAGTTCAATAATTATTCAAACGGGAGCTACTCAACATTTTCATCGTGGTCTTCTCCTTGGTACAACTCGAATAAAAGAAAAGGAAATTCATAGAAACACATTGAAATATTTTTTGAGTTTTTGGTTTTCTTTAGCAAGCAAATAAAAGGGAAAAGCAAAAAAACGAGAAAAACTATTTACACGGGAAAGCTCGCAACAGGCAAAAGAAGAACAAGGAAATCTTTTTGGATTTTCTTTTTAGTACTGCTAATAGCATGCATGGAAAGTAAATTAACTACAACTATTTTTTTGGTTTTTCTAAAGTTTTTTAAACACACAAGAAGAAAGCAAGAAAATAAATCTAAGCATGGATAATACAATGAAAAACTGTGAACACCGACAAATGGAATAAGTGGACATGAATGTAGTGTCGGTGGAAACACATACTCCCCCAAGCTTAGGCTTTTGGCCTAACTTGGTAGTCGATCAGTAGCTTGGATGGTAGTAGGGGTACCGAGGAGCAAGCATCCACTCATCCCATTGCTGAGGCTCCTCCTGTGCTGCCTTCGCAGCAGCCTGAGCGTTCCGGTAGGCGATGATGTCTGCAGGCATGATCCTATATCCGCCCCTGGCAACAGAATCAAACAAAGTAGGAGCAGGCAATGGAATAACATCACAAGTCCTCACACTAAAAACCAGGTTATACGA
Organism: Triticum urartu; assembly: GCF_056163025.1. Lineage (NCBI taxonomy): Eukaryota > Viridiplantae > Streptophyta > Magnoliopsida > Poales > Poaceae > Triticum > Triticum urartu. The sequence continues at coordinate 183,059,159 of NC_141873.1, read as the reverse complement.
AATAGGTATCTGAGGAGATTCGATATCAGTAAAATGGTGGTGATCCATGGTTGCACGGTCTAGGTAAACTTTAGTCAGAGGGAAATCATGAGGGCGTGTCGCTACCTTGAAATGAGCTCCAAATGAGTGGCAAAAATCCCACCATGTACTTTTTTCCTGAGATTTATTAAGATGGAGGCGACGAGCCACAATAGCTCCCAAGCTATGCGTGTTGTCGCCCTCCAGTGCACAACGTAAAACATCAAGGTCTGGTGAACTAAGTGCACCCACCTTCTCCCTAGGAAGCAAGCATTTGGTAATAAAAAGTGCAAAGTAACGAACAACAGGAAAATGTATGCCAATGGTAGTGATGGCTGACACTCCTCTCTCATCACCCACTGTCAGAGTGCGATAAAAGGCCTCAAACTTGGCTGGCCTAGGCTCAGCCAAGCTCCCATCAGACAGGATCATGCATATGTCACAAAACTCGGTAAGTGGTATCTGGTGGTTTTTTCAGCATATAAATCAAAGCTCACTTCAGGAGGATTATTTCTAGGCAAGAAAGTAAAGCTCTGAACAAAGATGTTTGTGAGGATGTGGTGCTGGTCACACTCATCCGCGATGAAGTCGGTGAGGCCGGCATTAGCAATATATTGCATGAACTCCTCTAGAATTCTAGCCTCTTGCAGGAACGGGGTGTGCGGCCATTCGCGTGGCCGTACTTCCGGCCTGCCTCCGAGGGTGGATATCACTGTCATAAGACTCCCCAATAACACCCTTGGAGTTCTTAGAGCCAAACTTCCTGAAGATATTCATGTCCACGTACAATTTTCTGAAAATAAAAATTTTGGAGTCACAAAAATTTGTCAACAAAACTTTATAAGATTGATGGCAACTACTCATAGGGATACATAGAGGCCATAGCAAGCATTCAAACTACTTAGAACACTAAGAGTTCAACATGCAAGCACATCTACAGCAGCACCAATAGTAGCTAATTATTCAAAGTATAAACCACTAAAAAAACTAATTGGATACATGGTGGAGTCACATACCAAGCAACAATCCCCCAAAACAGTTTCGGAAATGGAGCTTCAAGCAAAGGGATCGAAATCTGTGGGTTTGAGCTCAAGAAAACGGGAGAGAGAGAGAGAGAGCAATGGGGATTTTTTTCTGGATGTAAGTGATGATGTGGGATGAAGAGTGATAACCCACAAGTATAGGGGATCGCAACAGTTTTCGAGGGTAGAGTAGTCAACCCAAATTTATAGATTCGACACAAGGGGAGCCAAAGAATATTTGAAGGTATTAGCAGCTGAGTTGTCAATTCAACGACACCTGGAGATTAATTATCTACAGCAATATGATCAGTAGAAAAGTAGTTTGATAGTTTTGATAGTAGTGACAGCAGCAACGGTAACAGTGATAGTGATAGCAGTAATTTGTAGCAAGTGTAACAGTGATGATAGCAATAGTAACGCAGCAAGATCAATAGGGATAAATTCGTAGGCATTGGATCGGTGACTTGTTGGATGATATTCATCATGTGACAGTTATAACCTAGGGTGATACGACACTAGCTCTAGTTCATCGATATAATGTAGGCATGTATTTCGTAAATAGTCATACGTGCTTTATTAAAAGAACTTGCATGACATCTTTTGTCCTACCCTCCCGTGGCAGTGGGGTCCATATTGAAAACTAAGGGATATTAAGGCCTCCTTTTAATTGAGAACCGAAACAAAGCATTAACACATAGTGAATACATGAACTTCTCAAACTACGGTCATCACCGGGAGTGGGCCCGGTTGTTGTCACTCCGGGGTTGCCGGATCATAACACATAGTAGGTGACTATAACTTGCAAGATCATATCTAAAACATGGATATAATGATGAATTCATAAACGGTTCAGATCTGAAATCATGGCACCCAGGCCCAAAGTGACAAGCATATTAAGCATGGCAAAGTCATAGCAACATCAATCTAGGAACATAGTGGATACTAGGGATCAGGCCCTAACAAAACTAACTCGATTACATGATGAATATCATCCAACTCCTCACTGACCAGCGAGCCTATGAAGGAATTACTCACTCCCGGTGGGGAGCATCATGGAATTGGCGATGGAGATGGGTTGGTGATGACGAAGAATGAAGACCCCCCCTCTCCGGAGCCCCAAACGGACTCCAGATCCGCCTTCCCGAGGAAGAACAGGGCTTGGCGGCGGCTCAGTCTCGTGGATAGCAATAATTCTTTCTCCCTGATTTTTTCTAGAATAATGTGATTTTATATTATCAGGGGGTCATCAACGGGGCCACCAGGTGGGTACAACCCACTTGGGCGCGCTAGGAGGGGGGGGCGTGCCCTAGTGGGTTGTGCCCACCCAGGGCCCCCTCTCCGGTGGGTCTTGGCTCTAGCAATTCTTATTATTGGTATAAAAAATCCTCACAAAGTTTAGTTCCATTCCGAGAACTTTTATTTCTGCACAAAAACAACACCATGGTAGTTCTGCTGAAAACAGCGTTAGTCCGGGGTTAGTTTCATTCAAATTATGCAAATTAGAGTCCAAAACAAGAGGAAAAGCGTGAGAAAAAGTAGATACGTTGGAGACGTATCAACTCCCCCAAGCTTCAACCTTTGCTTGTCCTCAAGCAATTCAGTTGATAAACTGAAAGTGAGAAAGAAAAACTTTTACGAACTCTTTTGCTCTTGGTTGCATAAATAAGCTTAAACAGCACCCAGGTTTTCAGCCAACATTATAACTAACCATGTCAACAATAACTCTTAAAGATTATAATGATTCATATTAATGACATAATCAGCTAGCTAGCAATAATAAGATATCTCAAACAGCAACACGTTGTCAAAACAACCATGATATAAGATGACAATAATGGTGTCTCGCTAGCCCTTTCTGAGACCACAAAACATAAATGCAGAGCACCTCCAAAGTTTAAGCAGCGGCTAAACATTGTAATTCATGGTAGAAAAGATCCAGTCATGATGCACCCAACATTAGCTATACACAATGCATAAATCATGACCGTTGTGCTCTAGTCAGTTTCTGGCGCTTGTCTATAGAAGGTGATGACACAACATAAAAGTAAATAGATAGTCCCTTCGCAGAGGGAAGCAGTGATTTGCCGAGGTGCCACAACTCAATTTTTAAAACAGAGATAAATGATATTTTGAGGCATGCACCCTTCTTGTTCACTTCACGACCATCAGTTATCAACATCTTCCATGCTAAGCACACTAGTGGCGGTTCCCAAGCGAAAAGTAGAGGTTTTGACTCTATTGCGAGTTTTTATTTGATTATTCAAGAGATGAACTCTTTTTCTTATGTTTGCACTTTGGGACTGGGCATCCCTATTACTGCCCATTTCCTCGTGCGATGGCGAGTGAATAAACACTCGACCTAAGGATAACATGCTTAGCATGGAAGATATCGACTACCTCCTGTCGTTCCATGAACGATCCAGGCACACAAAACGGATAATTTTTAGAAGTTTTTAGAGGTGGCACATGCAAATTTACTTAGGACGGCAGGGTAATACCATATATAGGTAGGTAATGGTGGACTCATCTGGAATAACTTTGGGTTGAAGGTTTTTTATGTACAAGCAGAGTTCCTAGTTAGTACAGGCGAAGGCTAGCAATTAGGATTGGGAAGTGGCCAGCTAGAGAGCAACAACGATCATAACCAGGCACTATGCATAAGTACCATTGGACACTAGCATGAGTAGGATATGATCACCATGAACATAAATATTATAGAGGCTATGTTGGTTTTGATTCAACTACATGCATGAACATGTACCAAGTCAAGCCACTCGAACATTCGGAGGAGGATACCATATCATCATACTACATCACAATCATTTTAACGCTATGTTGATATCCAAGATAAATCATTATCCACTCCTAGCTACTTATGCATGCCATGAGAAACTATAATCTCTAATTGTCATTGCAAACATGTTTAATAATAATGGGCTGAAGCCTGTATACTAGGTTAATCATATTTACACAGACATAACAAGTCGAGTTCATACCAGTTTCTCCTTCCCACGGCCAGCTCATTGAATATCGTCATTATTGCCTTTCACTTGCATGATTGAATGATATGAAAATAATAATAGTGCAAGAGTGCCATGGACTAAGCTGGAATCTACAAAACATTTTATTCAACAGGGGAAGACAAGGTAAAATGGGCTCTTATTAGTTCAACAGTTATTCGTATGAGAGCCACTCAACATTTTCATCATGGTCTTCTCCTCGGTACAACTCGAATAAAAAGAAAAGAAATTCACAGAAACACACTAAAATATTTTTGGATTTTTTTGGTTTTCTTCAACAAGCAAATAAAAAGCAAAAACAAGAAAAACTATTTACACGGGAAAGCTCCCAACAAGCAAAAGAAGAACACGGAAATCTTTTTGGATTTTTTTAGTACTACTACTAAGCATGCATAGAAAGTAAACTAGCTACAACTAATTTTTTTTTGTTTTTTAAAGTTTAACAAACACACAAGAAGAAAGCAAGAAATTAATCTAAGCATGGATGATACAATGAAAAAGTGTGAGCACCGACAAACAGAATGATATGTGAACATGAATATAATGTCGGTGAGAACATGTACTCCCCCAAGCTTAGGCTTTTGTCCTAAGTTGGTAATCAATCAGTAGCCTGGAGGGTAGTAGGGATCCAGAGGAGCGGGCATCCACTCATCCCACTGCGGAGGTGCCTGGTGTGCTGCCTCCTCAGGAGCCTGAGCGTTCTGATAGGCGATGATGTATGCAGGCATAATCCTATATCCACCCCTGGCAACATAATCAAACAAAGCAGGAGCAGGCAACTGAATAACATCGCAAGTCCTCACACTAAAAACCAGGTTATGCAGAATAGGGGTGTGAGGGGACTCGATATCAGTAAAATGGTGGTGATCCATGGCTGCATGGTCTAGGTGAACTTTGGTCAAAGGGAAATCATGAGGATGTATCTCAACCTCGAAGTGAGCCGCCAAACGAGTAACATAAATCCCACCATGTATTTCACCCTGTGATTTATTAAGATGGAGGCGACGAGCCACAATAGCTCCCAAGCTATAGGTGTTGTCGCCCTCTAGTGCTCGACGTAAAACAACAAAGCTGGTGGACTAAGCGCACCTACTTTCTTTCTAGCAAGCAAGCATTTAGCAACAAATAAAGAAAAATAGTGTATGGCAGGAAAGTGTATGCTAGCAGCCGTAGTGTCTAACACTCCTCTCTCATCACCCACTGTTAGAGTGCGATAAAAATCCTCAAACCCAGCCGGTCTAGGCTCAGCCAAGCTCCCATCAGACGGGATCATGCATATGTCACAAAACTCAGTAAGTGGTATCTAATGGTTTTCAGCATATAAATTAAAGCTCACTTCAGGGGGATTATTTCTAGGCAAGAAAGTAAAGCTCTGAACAAAGATGTTTGTGAGGATTTGGTGCTGGTCACACTCATCTGCGATGAAGGCGGTGAGGCCGGCATTAGCAATGTATTGCATGTACTCCTCAAGAATTCTAGCCTCTTGCAGGAACGAGGTGTGCGGCCATTCACACGGTCGTACTTCCGCCAACCTCCGAGGGTGGAGATCATTGTCAGAAGACTCCCCAATAACACTCTTGGAGTTCTTCTTAGAACCAAACTTCCTGAAGATATTCATGTCCGCGTACAATTTTCTGAAAATAAATATTTTGGAGTGACAAAAATTTGTCAACAAAACTTTGTAAGACTGTACTAATAGGGATACATAGAGGCCATAACAAGCATTCAAACAATTTAGAACACTAAGAATTCAACATGCAAGCACATCTACAGCAGCACCAATAGTAGCTAATTATTCAAAGTATAAACCACTAAAAAAACTAATTGGACAAATGGTGGAGTCACATACCAAGCAACAATCCCCCAAAACAGTTTCGGAAACGGAGCTTCAAGCAAAGGGATCGGTATCCGCGGGTTTGAGCTCAAGAACATGAGAGAGATAGCAATGGGGATTTTTTTTCTGGATGTAAGTGATGATGTGGAATGAAGAGTGATAACCCACAAGTATAGGGGATCGCAACAGTTTTCGATGGTAGAGGATTCAACCCAAATTTATAGATTCGACACAAGGGGAGCCAAAGAATATTTGAAGGTATTAGCAGCTGAGTTGTCAATTCAACGACACTTGGAGATTAATTATCTGCAGCAATATGATCAGTAGAAAAGTAGTTTGATAGTTTTGATAGTAGTGACAACAGTAACGGTAACAGTGATCTTGATAGCAGTAATTTGTAGCAAGTGTAACAGTGATGATAGCAATAGTAACGCAACAAGATCAATAGGGATAAATTCGTAGGCATTGGATCGGTGACTTGTTGGATGATATTCATCATGTGATAGTTATAACCTAGGGTGATACGACACTAGCTCCAGTTTATCGATATAATGTAGGCATGTATTCCGTAAATAGTCATACGTGCTTTATTAAAAGAACTTGCATGATATCTTTTGTCCTACCCTCCCATGGCAGCGGGGTCCATATTGGAAACTAAGGGATATTAAGGCCTCCTTTTAATTGAGAACCAGAACAAAGCATTAACACATAGTGAATACATGAACTGCTCAAACTACGGTCATCACCAGGAGTGGGCCCGGTTGTTGTCACTTCGGGGTTGCCGGACCATAACACGTAGTAGGTGACTATAACTTGCAAGATCATATCTAAAACATGGATATAATGATGAATTCATAAACGGTTAAGATCTGAAATCGTGGCACCCGGGCCCAAAGTGACAAGCATATTAAGCATGGCAAAGTCATAGCAACATCAATCTAGGAACATAGTGGATACTAGGGATCAGGCCCTAACAAAACTAACTCGATTACATGATGAATCTCATCCAACTCCTCACCGACCAGCGAGCCTATGAAGGAATTACTCACTCCCGGTGGGGAGCATCATGGAATTGGCGATGGACACGGGTTGGTGATGATGAAGAACGAAGACCCCCTCTCCGGAGCCCCAAACGGACTCCAGATCTGCCTTCCCGAGGAAGAACAGGGCTTGACGGCGGCTCAGTCTCGTGGAAAGCAATAATTCTTTCTCCCTGATTTTTTCTGGAATAAGATGATTTTATATTATCAGGGGGTCATCAGCGGGGCCACCATGTGGGTACAACCCACTTGGGCATGCCAGGAGAGGGGGGCGTGCCCTGGTGGGTTGTGCCCACCCAGGGGCCCCTCTCCGGTGGGTCTTGGCTCCAGAAATTCCAATTATTGGTATAAAAAATCCTCACAAAGTTTCGTTCAATTCCGAGAACTTTTATTTCTGCACAAAAACAACACCATGGTAGTTCTGCTGAAAACAACGTCAGTCCGGGGTTAGTTTCATTCAAATTATGCAAATTAGAGTCCAAAACAAGAGGAAAAGCATGAGAAAAAGTAGATACGTTGGAGACGTATCAACTCCCCCAAGCTTAAACCTTTTCTTGTCCTCAAGCAATTCAGTTGATAAACTGAAAGTGGGAAAGAAAAACTTTTACGAACTCTTTTGCTCTTGGTTGCATAAATAAGCTTAAACAGCACCCAGGTTTTCAGCCAACATTATAACTAACCATGTCAACATCAAATCTTAAAGATTATAATGATTCATCTCAATGACATAATCAGCTAGCTAGCAATAATAAGATATCTCAAATAGCAACACGTTGTCAAAAAAACCATGATATAAGATGACAATAATTGTGTCTCGCTAGCCCTTTCTGAGAGCGCAAAACATAAATGCAGAGCACCTCCGAAGTTCAAGCAGCGACTAAACATTGTAATTCATGGTAGAAAAGATCCAGTCATGATGCACCCAACATTAGCTATACACAATGCATAAATCATGACCGCTGTGCTCTACTCAGTTTCTGATGCTTGTCTATAGAAGGTGATGACACAACATAAAAGTAAATAGATAGTCCCTTCGCAGAGGGAAGCAGTGATTTGCCGAGGTGCCACAACTCAATTTTTAAAACAGAGATAAATGATATTTTGAGGCATGCACCCTTCTTGTTCACTTCACGACCATCAGTTATCAACATCTTCCATGCTAAGCACACTAGTGGCGGTTCCCAAGCGAAAAGTAGAGGTTTTGACTCCATTGGGAGTTTTTGTTTGATTATTCAAGAGATGAACTCTTTTTCTTATGTTTGCACTTTGGGACTGGGCATCCCGATTACTGCCCATTTCCTCGTGCGATGGCGAGTGAATAAACACTCGACCTAAGGATAACATGCTTAGCATGGAAGATATCGACCACCTCCTGTCATTCCATGAACGATCCAGGCACACAAAACGGATAATTTTTAGAAGTTTTTAGAGGTGGCACATGAAAATTTACTTAGGACGGCAGGGTAATACCGCATATAGGTAGGTATGGTGTACTCATCTGGAATAACTTTGGGTTGAAGGTTTTTTATGTACAAGCAGAGTTCCTAGTTAGTACATGCGAAGGCTAGCAATTAGGATTGGGAAGTGGCCAGCTAGAGAGCAACAACGATCATAACCAGGCACTATGCATAAGTAACATTGGACACTAGCATGAGTAGGATATGATCACCATGAACATAAATATTATAGAGGCTATGTTGGTTTTGATTCAACTACATGCATGAACATGTACCAAGTCAAGCCACTCGAACATTCGGAGGAGGATACCATATCATCATACTACATCACAATCATTTTAACGCCATGTTGATATCCAAGATAAATCATTATCCAATCCCAGCTACTTATGCATGCCATGAGAAACTATAATCTCTAATTGTCATTGCAAACATGTTTAATAATAATGGGCTGAAGCCTGTATACTAGGTTAATCATATTTACACAGACATAAAAAGTCGAGTTCATACCAGTTTCTCCTTCCCACGGCCAGCTCATTGAATATCGTCATTATTGCCTTTCACTTGCATGATTGAATGATATGAAAATAATAATAGTGCAAGAGTGCCATGGACTAAGCTGGAATCTGCAAAACATTTTATTCAACAGGAGAAGACAAGGTAAAATGGGCTCTTATTAGTTCAACAGTTATTCGTATGAGAGACACTCAACATTTTCATCGTGGTCTTCTCCTTGGTAAAACTCGAATAAAAGAAAAGGAAATTCATAGAAACACATTGAAATATTTTTGGAGTTTTTGGTTTTCTTCAACAAGCAAATAAAAAGCAAAAATGAGAAAAACTATTTACACGGGAAAGCTCCCAACAAGCAAAAGAAGAACAAGGAAATCTTTTTGGATTTTTTAGTACTACTACTAAGCATGCATAGAAAGTAAACTAGCTACAACTAATTTTTTTGTTTTTTAAAGTTTAACAAACACACAAGAAGAAAGCAAGAAATTAATCTAAGCATGGATGATACAATGAAAAAGTGTGAGCACCGACAAACAGAATGATATCTGAACATGAATATAATGTCGGTGAGAACATGTACTCCCCCAAGCTTAGGCTTTTGTCCTAAGTTGGTAATCAATCAGTAGCCTGGAGGGTAGTAGGGATCCAGAGGAGCGGGCATCCACTCATCCCACTATGGAGGTGCCTGGTGTGCTGCCTCCTCGGCAGCCTGAGCATTCCGATAGGCGATGATGTATGCAGGCATAATCCTATATCCACCCCTGGCAACATAATCAAACAAAGCAGGAGCAGGCAACTGAATAACATCACAAGTCCTGACACTAAAAACCGGGTTATGCAGAATAGGGGTGTGAGGGGACTTGATATCAGTAAAATGGTGGTGATCCATGGCTGCATGGTCTAGGTGAACTTTGGTCAAAGGGAAATCATGAGGATGTATCTCAACCTCGAAGTGAGCCGCCAAACGAGTAACATAAATCCCACCATGTATTTCACCCTGTGATTTATTAAGGTGGAGGCGACGAGCCACAATAGCTCCCAAGCTATAGGTGTTATCGCCCTGTAGTGCTCGACGTAAAACAACAAAGCTGGTGGACTAAGCGCACCTACTTTCTTTCTAGCAAGCAAGCATTTAGCAACAAATAAAGAAAAATAGTGTATGGCAGGAAAGTGTATGCTAGCAGCCGTAGTGGCTGGCACTCCTCTCTCATCACCCACTGTCAGAGTGCGATAAAAATCCTCAAACCCAGCCGGTGTAGGCTCAGAGAAGCTCCCATCAGACGGGATCATGTATATGTCACAAAACTCAGTAAGTGGTATCTAATGGTTTTCAGCATATAAATTAAAGCTCACTTCAGGGGGATTATTTCTAGGCAAGAAAGTAAAGCTCTGAACAAAGATGTTTGTGAGGATTTGGTGCTGGTCACACTCATCTGCGATGAATTCGGTGAGGCTGGCATTAGCAATGTATTGCATGTACTCCTCAAGAATTCTAGCCTCTTGCAGGAACGGGGTGTGCGGCCATTCACACGGTTGTACTTCCGCAACCCTCCGAGGGTGGAGATCATTGTCAGAAGACTCCCCAATAACACCCTTGGAGTTCTTCTTAGAACCAAACTTCCTGAAGATATTCATGTCCGCGTACAATTTTCTGAAAATAAATATTTTGGAGTGACAAAAATTTGTCAACAAAACTTTGTAAGATTGTACTCATAGGGATACATAGAGGCCATAACAAGCATTCAAACAACTTAGAACACTAAGAATTCAATATGCAAGCACATCTACAGCAGCACCAAGAGTATCTAATTATTCAAAGTATAAACCACTAAAGCAAAAACTAATTGGACAAATGGTGGAGTCACATACCAAGCAACAATCCCTCGAAACAGTTTCGGAAACGGAGCTTCGAGCAAAGAGATCGAAATCCGCGGGTTTGAGCTTAAGAACACGGGAGAGAGAGCAAGAGTGATTTTTTTTTCTGGAGGTAGGTGACAATGTGGGCTAAAGAGACAAGTGAGGGGGCCCACGTGGGGACCACAACCCTCAGGGCGCGCCCAGGTGGGTTGTGCGCACCTAGTGCACCCCCTCTGGTTATTTTTGCACCAAAAATTCTTAAATAATTAGGAAAAACTCATATAGAATATTCAGAGCATTCTGAGAACTTTTATTTTTGGGTCATTTTTTTATTGCACAGGAAATTCAGAAAACAAACAAAACATGGCATTTATTTTATTTAACTAATAAAATAGAGAATAAAAAGTAGGGACAGAAAGTAGTGCTTACTAAATTCATCAACTGCATACCGCTTAAAAATGATTCATTAATAAGGTTGATCAGGTCTTATTAACAACCACTTTCGTTTAGTATGAAACCGAACAACTTTCTAAATCACTAAGTTACCTCAATGGGGATACGCATTTCCCCAACAATAAATGTTTCATATTTCTTTTTGGCAGTAGGTGGAGGTATTTGAAAACTTCCAATAGTGATTGTCGGAGATTTTTCAATAACATTAATACCATTCACTTGGAATTGTTTCTTCGGAAAGTGCACTGTATGCTCATTACCATTGATATGAAAAGTGACCTTGCTTTTATTGCAATCAATAACAGCCCCTGCAGTATTCAAGAAGGGTCTACCAAGGATAATTGACATGTTGTTGTCCTCGGGCATCTCAAGTATAACAAATTCAGTCAAAATAGTAACATTAGCAACAACAATGAGCACATCCTCACAGATACCGATAGTTATGGCAGTTGATTTGTTAGCCATTTGTAAAGATATTTCAGTAGGTGTGAGTTTATTCAAGTCAAGTCTTTTATATAAAGAGAAAGGCATAACACTAACACCAGCTCCTACATCACACAAAGCAGTTTTCACATAATCCTTTTTGATGGAGCCAGGTATAGTTGGTATACCCGGATCTCCAAGTTTTTTAGGTACTCCATCTTTGAAAGTATAATTTGCAAGCATAGCGGAGATTTCAGCTTATGGTATTCTTCTCTTATTTGTGATGATGTCTTTCATATACTTTGCATAAAGAGGCATTTTCAAGATATCAGTCAAGCGAGTACGCAAAAAGACTGGCCTCAGCATTTCAGCAAAGTGTTCAAATTCTTCATCATATTTCTTTTTAGTTGACTTGGGTGGAAAATGCAAAGGTTTTTGAACCCACAGTTCTCTTTCTTTACCATGTTTTCTAGCAATAAAGTCTCTTTTATCATACCTTTTATTTTTAGATTGTGGGTTATCAAGATCAACAGGTGGTTCTATCTCAACATCATTATCTGGTTCTTTATCATTTGTTTGAGTGTCTTCATGAACATCAGCATTATCTTTTTCATTATCACTAGTTGAGTGTTCATTACCATATTGAGTTTCAGCATCAGAGATAGAAGTTTCATTTTCATTATCAAGAGGTTTTTCTATTTCAGGTTCACTAGAAGTGTGCAAAGTCCTATCATTTTTCCTTTTTCCTTTTCTTTCTAGAAGGACTAGGTGCACTAGTGTTGTTTCTTTGTGAATCTTGTTCTATTCTTTTTGGGTGTCCCTCAGGATAAAGTGGTTCCTGGGTCATTTTACCTCCTCTAGTTGCAACTCTAACAACAAAGTCATGCCTATTATGATTCATTTAATCAAGTAATTCTCTTTGTGATTTAGCAACTTGTTCTAGTTGGGTTTGAACCATAGAAGCATGTTTTCCAACACCTCTAACATCATTTGATATTCTAGATAACAAGTCACTCAAGCAAGCAATCATATCAGAAATATTTCAATTGTTTCATAACATTTGCATTGAAGTGATCTTGTTTTCTAATGTAGTTTTCAAACTCATAAAGGCGTTGACTAGGATGCATATTGTGAGGGTTATCATTATCATTGAACTTCATAAGGGAATTTACCTCTACCACCTTAGGCATTGGTGGTGTATTAAGCCCATATATTTCTTTAATAGGAGGTAAAAATTTAACATCCTCAGCTTTAATGCCTTTTTCTTTCATAAATTTCTTTGCCTCTTGCATATCTTCGGGACTGAGATATAATATACTCCTCTTCTTCGAGTGGGTTTAGGCGGTGGTTCAGGAATAGTACAATCATCATAATTTTTCAATATTTTATTCAATAATTCTTCAGCTTGAGCAATAGTTTGTTCCCTGAAAACACAACCAGCACAACTATCTAGGAAGTCCCTAGAAGCATCGATTAGTCCATTATAGAAGATATCAAGTATTTCATTTTTCTTAAGAGGATGATCAGGCAAAGCATTAAGTAACTAGCAAAGCCTCCCCCAAGCTTGTGGGAGACTCTCTTCTTTAGTTTGCACAAAGTTAAATATTTCCTGTAAGGCAGCTTGTTTCATATGAGCAGGAAAATATTTTTAAGAGAAGTAATACATCATATCCTGGGGACTACGCACACAACCAGGAGAAAGAGTATTGTACCATGCTTTAGCATCACCCTTTAATGAGAAAGAAAATAATTTGAGAATAACGTAATAATGAGTTTTCTCATCATGAGTAAATAGGGTGGCTATATCATTCAACTTAGTAAGATGTGCCACAACAGTTTCAGTTTCATAACCATGGAAAGGATCAGATTCAGCCAAAGTAATTAACTCTGGGTCGACAAAGAATTCATAATCCTTATCATCAATACAGACAAGTGAAGTAGCAAACTTAGGATCACATTTCATTCTAGCATTCAAAGATTTTTCTTTATAGTTGCATAGTAATTTCTCTAGATCATCTCTATCATTACAAGCAAGAATATCTCTAGTTGCTTCTTCACTCATAACATAACCATCCGGTACCTTAGGCAATTCATATCTAGGAAGGCTAGTTCCAGCAGGTGTTTCAGGAGTTTCAGTTTCAAGCTGATCATCAGATTCAACAACATCATGTTGTATAACTCTAGCAATTTGTTCATTAAGAAAATCACCAAGTGGCACATCAACATTATCAAGCAAGGTACTAGCATCATTCATAGTAGAAGTAGCATCATCAATAACTTGCGACATATTAGGATTGATAGCATGTGGTAGTGTTGCAAGTTTACTCATCACAGAAGGTGAATCTAAAGCAGAACTGGATGGCAGTACTTACCTCCCCTCATCTTAGAGGGATAAATCTTAGTCTTTGGATCCTTCAGATTCTTCATAGTGATAATATGATAATAATCCCAAGTGACTCAATAAATATAGCTGTGCTCCCCGGCAACGGAGCCAGAAAAAGGTCTTGATAACCCACAAGTATAGGGGGTCGCAACAGTTTTCGAGGGTAGAGTATTCAACCCAAATTTATAGATTCAACACAAGGGGGGCCAAAGAATATTTGAAGGTATTAGCAACTGAGTTGTCAATTCAACCACACCTGGAGATTAATTATCTGCAGCAATATGATCAGTAGAAAAGTAGTTTGATAGTTTTGATAGTAGTGATAGCAGTAACGGTAACAGTAACAGTGATAGCAGTAATTTTGTAGCAAGTGTAACAGTGATGATAGCAGTAGTAACTTAGCAGGAACAATATGGAAAAAATTCGTAGGCATTGGATCGGTGACTTGTTGGATGATATTCATCACGTGACAGTTATAACCTAGGGCAATACGACACTAGCTCCAGTTCATTGATATAATGTAGGCATGTATTCCGTAAATAGTCATACGTGCTTTATTAAAAGAACTTGCATGGCATCTTTTGTCCTACCCTCCCGTGCCAGTGGGGTCCATATTGGAAACTAAGGGGTATTAAGGCCTCCTTTTAATAGAGAACCGGAACAAATCATTAACACATAGTGAATACATGAACTCCTCAAACTACGGTCATCGCCGAGAGTGGGCCCGGTTGTTGTCACTCCAAGGTTGTCGGATCATAACACGTAGTAGGTGACTAAAACTTGCAAGATCAGATCTAGAACATGGATATAATGTGATAACATAAACGGTTTAGATCTGAAATCATGGCACCCGGGCCCAAAGTGGCAAGCATTAAGCATGGCAAACTCATAGCAACATCAATCTAGGAATATAGTGGATACTAGGGATCAGGCCCTAACAAAACTAACTCGATTACATGATGAATCTCATCCAACTCCTCACCGACCAGCGAGCCTAGGAAGGAATTAATCACTCCCTATCGTGGAATTGTCACGGCAGATGTCCTTAGTGTCAGGACTTAGTCGCGAGGCCAATGCATCTATGTGGTAGCTTGAGAGGGGTTGAGCGCAATCGAGAGACACAACATAAGACAAGGATTTAGACAGCTTCGGGCCCCGGGAAACATCATCCGGTAATAACCCGACATGCTGTTTGTGGCTAGATCTCATTATGCTCATAAGAGAGACGCCGGCAAGCCAGCTCTTTGTGTCTAGTCCTAGAGATTGTTTCTTCTTGCTTGTCCCTCTTTGGGGAGCCCTGCCCCTCCTTATATATGTTGAAGGGGCGGGTTACATGACTAGTCCTAGTAGGATTAGGATTACTCTATTACAAGTGGAGTCCTAGTCTTGCTTCCTTTGTAGGAGAATATTCCTTATGCCTTTCCTCTTAAGACGGCCCACCATAATATGAGATGGTATTCTGGGCCTTGGGCCTTGTCATCCACCTGAAACGCCCGCCGGGTCACTAATGAGCCGCCAAGATCGGGCGGGTCACCCGTGAGTCGCCAAGCTCCGAGCGGGTCACCAGTGAGTTGCCAAGATCCATCCGGGTCATACATCCAGTTGGGTTACACCGCGGGGTATATCCCCGACATTAGCCCCCAGTTTAATTTGGATTAATCCATGTTAAACTAATCTATAATATAAACACAAGAACAAATTTGATAGGTTGTGCTCCGGGTTAAATATTTTGTAAGCCGGCACCTGATCATCCTTAAGTCCTTGTCATTTCCTTGTTGATATATACATGTCCATGATCTCATAGAAAATCTCCCTTAGCAGATATGTTTCAATTTTGTCAATGTAAAAAATCCAGATACATCTTTTGAGAAATCTGGGTCAATAGGCCAACTTCAGAGTCAATTTGCAGACATTGGTATCTTATAGAGAAATATTGTAAGAAATAATCCACTTGAATCGGCTTCCAAAGCGCCGGCTTAAAAAATATTGGTCTTGAAAAACTCATCTGACTTTCAGCCGGCTTGTAGAACTTGCCGGTTTACCATTGCCAAAATATCCGGTTTTGTAAATATTGATAGCACCGGCTCATAATTGTTGCCGACGCCAGTTCATAGTTATTGGTGACGCCAGGTCAATCTGGTTTACTCAAAACTGAGAATTTGAAGATTTTTCTCCCTTATATCCATATTACCTGTAGCCCCCATGTCTTGAGCAGAAACAAAGTGATGACTTAAGACTTGCTTCAATATAAATACTGCCACTTTGAAGAAATCCATGTTGTTCATCTTAGTCACTAATAAAGACTGAATACTCCATATATGTAGCCCCCAAGTGCCGGGTTGTCATGCTTGCAGCAACCTGGGACTTGTAATTGCCTTATACTCATGAAAAACTTCAACCAGTGTAGCCTCCAAGGGCCAGGTCATTATGCAATAATGAGCAGGGACTTTATAAATATGATCATATAGACTTGAACAACACCGTGTAGCCCCCAAGGGTCGGCTCAGTAAGATAATATTGAGCTTGGACTTTATATACACTTCTTTTGAAAAGAACATCATATGATGTAACCCCCATCATGGGTCTTGAACCCATGTCCACAAGGTTAAGAGCCTTGCGCTTTACCAACTAAGCAGTGGACCCTTCAATATAATGGAATAAAACTTGTGTACCTTGAATTGTTGACAGGAGCAATTGCTAGCCCCCAAGGGCCGGCTCATTATGATGTGATGAGTCGGGTCTTCAATAAGGCTAGTAAAATTGTCTTTGCATTAGCCCCCAAGTACCATGGTGCATGCTGGCAGTGACATGGGACTTGCATATTTGATATAATCTCAAACTAAATAACGTATCCCCCAAGTGTCGGGTTGTAAGCCTGCAGCAACTCGGGACTATTCTTTCCATTGTAGAATAAATCATATCCATTGATAAAATAATAGCCATTGCGCCAAAGCGACTTTGAATACCTTATCTGTTTGATAAGTAAATCCGGAGTTTAAATACCTGGTGATGAAGCTGTGAACCTAGGGTAGGGTCATGGACCTGTCCTAACTGCCCTACCCAAGGACATCTCTAGAAGAAATCACCTTTCAATCGACTTGAAGGCGTCCCACTCGACAGACTCGAAGACACTCGACCAAGACCCAACCACTCGACGGCCAGGAGACCTAAAGGCGCCCCGCACGCTAACGGTCGGTCATTAAGTAGCTTTTATGGTCATCATAGCACTTTATTACTAGCGTTACCAGAAACGCCCTGCCTTAATGTACATTGAACCCTTTGTAACGTGGGCTGGCCGGGGTCCTGGTGCACTCTATATAAGCCACCCCCTCCTCCGAGACAAGGGTTCGCACCTCTGTAACTCATACCCACATAATCCAGTCGACCGCCTCCGGGTTCTGAGACGCAGGGCTTTTACTTCCTCCGAGAAGGGCCTGAACTCGTAAACCTTGCGTCTTTACAACCTCTCCATAGCTAAGACCTCACCTTTCCATACTTACCCCCCTACATTACTGCCAGAGTTAGAACCACGATAGTTGGCGCCCACCGTGGGGCTGGTGTTTTAGCGTTTTGTTGGAGGAGTTGCGATCTTTTCCGACCCGAATCATCATGGTTTTCGACGGAGTTTTGGTGGAGGGCCGCGAGATCCGTCTCGGCGCGCTCACGTTCATCGCCGACGACTCCGCCTGGCTTCAAGAGGCTCCGCTCGACGTGGATGCACTCCCTGTCCGTGGGGCAACGCACTTTAGCACGTGCGTCCGTGGCGTTCTCCTGCGGCAACCGTCGACCCCCTACTGGTCGGCTCCCGTGTTCTCCTCCCTCCCCGTTTCCCGCCGGCGCAAGCGCTCCGGTCGGTCGAGACTTCAGCGGTGGGTGAGACACGCGGTGGCCCGTCAGTCAGCCACCCCTCAAGTCGCGGCGATCGAGCCCGACGAATCCCTCTACGGCCTGTTCGACTGGCTCCGAAGAGACTGCATCCGAGTGCGACAGTAGCGATTCGGCAGCGGAGGTTCTGATGGTCGACGGACCGCCCAGTCCCCCCGGTTTTACCCACGCCGACGGAGGCGCAGGAGGATGCGACCCGTCGCGTCCCCATGAGGAGTATCTTCCTGAGCCTCTCACGTCGCTGTAGAGAGAAGAACTTTGCCGCCGGAACATGGATGCGCTGCACACTCCTATCGTTGGAGAAACCCCCGAGGCTCGCGCCTTGGAGGACGCGCGCCTGGCAAACTTGGCTGAGCGCACTCGACTGGAGAACCTCCAGCGAGCACTCAACGAGCGTGCACGACAATGGGTTCCCGAATCCAGTCGACGTCAGCTCTTCCCGCCCCCGCAAGTATATCGGACTCCGATTCAGAATTAGCAGCTGCGGCTCGTATAGCGGAGTCGATTCAACCTTCCCAGTCGGAGGCTGGTAGAGGCTTGCTGCATATTAGAGCGTTACTCCAGGCAGCAGGAGATCAGAATTCCGCTGTTTCTCAGTCGCGGAATAGAATTCACAGCAGATCCGTTGCCACGGACACAGTCCAGTCGGCTCACAGCCCGAGATCGCCCCCGAGGCATGAGGGACACGGAGACCAGCGTGACCAGTATGGAAACCATGAGCAGTATGATCACCGAGTCGATCGTGACGGTCGACGTCGAGTGCCCACGCCTCCCCCGAGGAGCGGGTCGTATGTGCCTCGCCAGCAGGATGACAGGCGCCCCCATAGTGGTGGGCGAAGGATTCCAGTCGACCCCAGAGGGCTAGGCTTTGACGCGAGATCCATCCTCGTCCAGGGTCTGGTCGACAGGAACATAGCTCACCAAGAAGGCCATGACAGAGATGCGCCTGCCAGCAGCAGAGTACATGTTTCGGGACCAGAATGCTTTAGTAGAGCCATCAGGGCTGCTGTGATCCCTCCCAATTTCAGGTTGGTGACTGGAGTCAGTAAGTTCACTGGCGAGTCCAAGCCTGATACTTGGCTTGAGGACTACCGAGTGGCCGTCCAGATTGGCGGTGGCAATGATGAAGTGGCCATGAAGCACCTGCCTCTCATGTTGGAGGGCTCGGCCAGAGCGTGGCTAAACCAGTTAGCGCCTAGCAGCATTTACACTTGGGAAGATCTCTCCCAAGTGTTCATCACCACATTTGAGGGCACATGCAAGCGACCAGCAAGACTGACGGAACTGCGGTCTTGTGTGTAGAAGCCGAATGAAACATTGAGGGATTACATCCAGAGATGGATCACATTACATCACTCGGTGGAAAATGTGCCTGACCACCAAGCAGTTTGTGCCTTCAAGGAAGGCGTCAAGTACAGAGAGCTAAATTTGAAATTCGGTCGAACCGGAGACATGTCCCTGAATTGGATGATGGAGATTGCCACCAAGTACGCTAATGGTGAAGATGAGGATCGACTCAGAAGTGGCAAGTTCAAGTCAGTCGCCCAAGAAACCGGAGGCAATTCCAATCGGAAGCAGAAGCGGAAGGCCGAGCCAGCGGCTCCTGGGGAAGCTTTAGCTTTGGCCCAAGGAAAGTCTAAAGGGAAACCTAAAGGGCCTTGGAACCCCAAAAAGGTTAAAGACCAGGAGGGAAATGATGTGTTGGACTTACCGTGTCTTGTCCACACGAAGAAAGATGAAGAGGGTAATTTTATTTACCCGAAACATACCACTCGGCAGTGTCGACTTTTGATCCAGCAGTTCCAGGGAAAGCAGCCCAAGGGTAAGGAAAAGGAGTCGGACAAGGTCGAGGACAAAGAGGACAGTGATGGCGGATACCCTCAAGTCAATTCCACCCTGATGATTTTTGCGGATGTTGAGAGCAAAAGTCGACTGAAAGTTATTAACCGAGAGGTGAATATGGTCGCTCCGGCGACACCTAGTTACCTGAAATGGTCTCAGACTGCCATAACATTCGACCAGTCCGACCACCCAACGCACATCGCCACCCCTGGGAGGCAAGCTTTGGTGGTCGACCCAGTTGTTGAAGGCACTCGACTGACCAAAGTCCTGATGGATGGTGGCAGTGGTTTGAACATATTATACGCTGAGACGTTGAAGGGGATGGGCATTCTGATGTCCAGAATCAGTGCCAGCAACATGAGTTTCCATGGAGTCATTCCTGGGAAGAAGGCTGAATCACTCGGCCAGATTGCTCTTGATGTGGTTTTCGGTGATTCCAAGAATTACCGCAAAGAAAAGTTGACATTTGAAGCTGTAGACTTCCAGAGTGCCTATCACGCTATTTTGGGCAGGCCCGCTTATGCACGCTTCATGGCCCGACCATGTTACGTGTATCTCAAATTGAAGATGCCTGGCCCCAAAGGTGTGAGCACCATTACGGGCAATCGGAAGAAAGCAGAAGAATGTTTTCAAAGGGGTTCGAAGATCGCCGACGCACAAATGGCAGTGGTGGAGTTGCAGGAATACCAGAAGACTGCAGACCCGAGTGATCTGTTGCGAGCCAAGAAGCCCGCTACAGAGTCAGCTTTCCAGTCGACTGGCGACACGAAGACAGCTCACATCCACCTGACCAACCCCAGCGCCGCCCCGACTCATATCTCGACAACACTCGACTCCAAATAGGAAGAAGCGCTCGTCCAGTTCCTCCGTGAGAACTGGGACATCTTCGCATGGAAGCCTTCTGACATGCCTGGTGTTCCCAGGGAGCTGGCTGAGCATCGCCTGAGAGTCGACTCAAAGGTAAAACTTGTCAAGGAACATCTTCGACGGTCCGCCGTCCAAAAGAGAAAAGCTATTGGCAAAGAGGTGGCTCGGCTCTTAGCAGCAGAGTTCATCCGAGAGATCTACCACTCCGAGTGGCTCGCCAACGTTGTCATGGTCCCCAAGAAGGACAAGTCACTTCGCATGTGCATTGACTTTAAACATATCAATCAGGCCTGCCCGAAAGATCATTTTCCTCTCCCCCGCATCGACCAGATAGTCGACTCGACTGTAGGATGTGAGCGACTATCTTTCTTAGACGCCTATTCCGGGTACCATCAGATCCATCTGTATGGACCTGACGAGATCAAGACAACTTTCATCACTCCATTCGGGTGCTTCTGTTATGTTACCATGCTGTTCGGCCTCAAGAATGCCGGAGCCACATTCATGAGGATGATTCAGAAGTGTTTACTCACTCAAATCAGTCGGAACGTGGAAGCATACATGGATGATATTGTGGTCAAGTCACGGAAGGGTTCCGACCTGCTGACTGACCTTGCTGAAACCTTTGCCAACCTCAGGAGGTATGATATCAAGCTTAATCCATCAAAGTGTACATTCGGAGTCCCTGGCGGAAAGTTACTCGGTTTTCTCGTTTCCAAACGGGGAATCGACGCCAATCCAGAAAAAGTTGGCACTATACTCCGAATGAAAAGCCCTGCGCGAGTGCACGACGTCCAGAAGCTTACTGGTTGTTTGGCCGCCCTAAGTCGATTCATATATCGTCTCGGTGAAAAGGCATTACCTCTTTACCGATTGATGAAGAAGTCCGACAAGTTCGAGTGGACTCCTGAAGCTGATGCAGCGTTTGCAGAGCTCAAAGCTCTGCTCTCCACCCAGTCGGTGCTTGCTTCCCCAATCAGCAAAGAGCCTTTGCTGCTTTACATTGCAGCCACAGGACAAGTCGTCAGTACGGTACTTACAGTCGAGCGGGAAGAAGAAGGGAAAACCTTCAAAGTTCAGCGCCCAGTATATTATATTTCTGAAGTCTTGACCCCATCGAAGCAAAGATATCCTCACTATCAAAAGCTTGTATATGGGATCTATATGACCACCAAGAAAGTTGCTCACTACTTCTCTGATCATTCCATTACAGTCGTCAGCGACGCTCCATTATCAGAGATCCTGCATAACAGGGATGCAACTGGTCGAGTGGCAAAATGGGCGATTGAACTCCTTCCCCTTGATATCAAGTTTGAGGCAAAGAAAGCTATCAAGTCCCAAGCAATCGCAGATTTCATCGCCGAGTGGATTGAACAGCAGCTGCCGACTCAGATTCACTCGGAGCATTGGACTATGTTTTTCGATGGCTCCAAGATGCTGAGTGGTTCCGGTGCCGGAGTGGTGTTGGTCTCCCCTAGAGGAGATAAACTCAGATATGTTCTTCAAATCCATTTTGATTCCTCCAATAACGAGGCAGAATATGAAGCACTATTATATGGGTTGCGCATGGCCATCTCACTCGGCGTCCGTCGCCTCATGGTCTATGGCGACTCAGATTTGGTGGTTAATCAGGTGATGAAGGAGTGGGATGTCAGAAGTCTAGCCATGACTGGTTATTGCAATCCAGTGAGAAAGCTGGAGAAGAAATTCGAGGGGTTAGAGCTTCATCACGTACCCCGACTTAAAAATCAAGCAGCTGATGATTTGGCAAAAATAGGTTCCAAAAGAGAAGCCATTCCCAGCAATGTGTTTTGGGAACACATCCACACACCATCAGTCCAGGAGGATCCCTTCACGGAAGAGGCCCCGCAGCCAAAAAGCGCCACGGATCCGACTGAAGTTGAAGTTCCAGCTGTGGTCGATCTGATAATGGAAGTGCTGGTTATCACTCCCGTCTGGACAGAACCGTACATCGCGTACATCCTAAGGAAAGAACTTCCAGAAGACGAGGAAGAGGCTCGACAGACCGTCCGTCGATCCAAGGCCTTTACAGTCATAAAGGGACAGTTATATAGGGAAAGCACGACTGGGGTCGGCCAGAAGTGTATCACACCAGAAGAAGGTCAGATGATCCTTAACGATATCCACTCGGGGACCTGTGGTCATCATGCGTCCTCTCGGACCATTGTGGCTAAAGCATACCGAGCGGGGTTCTACTGGCCAAGGGACAATGAGATGGCTAAAGAGATAGTCGACAAATGTGAAGGGTGTCAGTATTACTCCAATATGCCGCACAAGCCCGCGTCAGCCTTGAAAACCATTCCACTCGTCTGGCCCTTCGCTGTTTGGGGGCTGGACATGGTTGGGCCACTGAGAACAGGCAGGAACGGCTTCACTCATGTGCTGGTAGCAGTCGATAAGTTCACCAAATGGATTGAAGCCAAGCCTATCAAGAATCTCGATGCTTGCACCGCTATCAGTTTCATCAGAGAGTTGATATTCAGATATGGAGTTCCGCACAGTATCATAACGGACAATGGGTCAAACTTCGATTCCGATGAGTTCAGGGCCTTTTGCGCCTCTCAGGGCACTCGGGTCGACAATGCTTCGGTTGCTCACCCCCAGTCGAATGGACAAGCAGAAAGGGCAAATGGCCTAATTCTCGAAGGACTGAAACCCCGATTGTTGCGCGATCTCAAGCACGCAACAGGTGCATGGGTCGACGAGCTCCCATCAGTCCTCTAGGGATTGAGGACAACCCCGAATCGATCGACCGGAAGAACCCCATTCTTTCTGGTCTATGGAGCCGAGGCAGTCTTACCGAGTGACCTGCTTCACAATGCTCCCAGAGTCAAGCTCTACTCAGAAGATGAAGCAGAACAAGCCTGGCAGGACGCAGTCGACCTCCTAGAAGAAGAAAGAGAAATGGCCCTGATCCGACCGACCATCTATCAGCAAGACTTGCGTCGATTCCATGCCAAAAACGTGAAGAACCGAGCCTTCCAAGAAGGAGACTTAGTCCTTCGAGTGGATCAGCAGAAACCACACAAGCTTGCTCCTACTTGGGAAGGTCCCTTCATAGTCACCAGAGTCCTCCACAATGGAGCATACCACCTCTACAATGTCGATCGCCAGATTGATGAGCCACGAGCCTGGAATGCGGAGCTACTCCGCCCCTTTTATACTTGAATTCTCACTCGGGCGAGATGTAATAAGAAAAACTCCTGTAGTTTATTTATCAAAGACAAGAGCGTTATAATTTTCCCAGTGATTATTATTGTTTTTGTTTGCGTAAGAAATCCTCCAGTGGGTGTCTTAGCTGCGAATCCGCTTTGCCTAAGTTTGTAAAAATCCTACCGAGTGGAGAGCAGTCCTCCCACTCGGGGGCTTAGCTGCAGTCCAATACTCGCCTAAGTTCCCTCACTTGAGGACTTAGCTGCAGTCAGGCACTCGCCTAAGTTTGAAACAATCCTACCGAGTGGAGAGCAATCCTCCCACTCGGGGGCTTAGCTGCAGTCCAGTACTCGCCTAAGTTCCCTCACTCAAAGACTTAGCTGTAGTCAGGCACTCGCCTAAGTTTGAAAAATCCTACCGAGTGGAGAGCAACCCTCCCACTCGGGGGCTTAGCTGCAGTCCAGTACTCGCCTAAGTTCTCCCACTCAGAGATTTAGCTGCAGTCAGGCACTCGCCTAAGTTTGAAAAATCCTACCGAGTGGAGAGCAACCCTCCCACTCGGGGGCTTAGCTACAGTCCAGTACTCGCCTAAGTTCTCCCACTCAGAGATTTAGCTGCAGTCAGGCACTCGCCTAAGTTTGAAAAATCCTACCGAGTGGAGAGCAACCCTCCCACTCGGGGGCTTAGCTACAGTCCAGTACTCGCCTAAGTTCTCCCACTCAGAGACTTAGCTGCAGTCAGGCACTCGCCTAAGTTTGAAAAATCCTACCGAGTGGAGAGCAACCCTCCCACTCGGGGGCTTAGCTGCAGTCCAATGCTCGCCTAAGTTCTCCCACCTAGAGACTTAGCTGCAGTCAGGCACTCGCCTAAGTTTGAAAAATCCCTACTGAGTGGAGAGCAATCCTCCCACTCGGGGGCTTAGCTGCAGTCCAGTACTCGCCTAAGTTCTCCCAAACACATCCCAATCCTCAAGGACGACGAGGAGCAGGTCGACTGCCACCTTCTCCTGGAGAGCTTCGCCACAAATACAATGCGCGCTCCGTCTCACTCTGCAGTAACAGGGTGTGGGTCGACCACCGCCCGCCCCCGGGGAGCTTCGCCACAAATACAAGGCATGGGTCGACTACTTCCCCCTCCTTCGGAGCTGTGCTGCGAATACAGAAAGTTGTCTCGAATAAAGATTGGGTTCACTCAGCAGGAGATTCATAAAGATATTCAACGGTAAACCAAGTTCAGATAAAATCCTAAAGGTTCTGGATCACGGATCGAGGTACTCGGGCATGCGGCCCGAAAAAGTTTAACGGTTACAAAAACCACTCGGCATTCCGAGGCAAATTTAAGGTGGGACGTAAGAGTTTGTTCACTCCGCGGGAGGAGGGCTGGCAGGCTCGACGAACTCATCCAGGTCGACACCGTCGGCTATCCGAGTGGCTGCAGCGATGAAAGTCTCCATAAAGGTTCGGAAGTCATGCTTCTGGGTGTTGGCGACCTTGATTGCTGCCAGCTTGTCTTGTCGCACCTCCTTGTAGTGGACACGAACCAAGGACAGAGCCACATTAGCGCCACACCAAGCAGAAGACTTCTTCCACTCCTGCACTCGGTCAGGGATTCCGTTAAGTCGAGTCATCAGAGACTCGAGATCGTTTTGGAGCGTAGCCTCTGGCCAAAGTGCCGGGTCGATCCGTGACATGGCGACCTTCAGTCGAGCTAAGTAGTCCACAACACCGTCAATGCGAGATTCCAGTCGGAGCAAATTCATGGCAGCTTCATCTTTCACGGGAGAGTTGATTGGATCCAAACCTGGTTCGATCCGCCCAGTCTCCTCTTCAAAGTTCTGGCAAAACTCTGCATTCACGATCCAAGGATAAGTCAATTTTCATACACTGAGTCGACAAAAAAAAATCAGTCGGAACTAAATGTGCACCTTCAAGCTTGATATACAACTTCTTGGCAAGGCTCCTCAGGTAGCTCTCCAGATCGTCCCTCCTACGAGCGACGCCTTCCATCTTTTCGGTCAGGTTGAGGTTCTCCTTCTTCCAACGTGTGCACTCCCTGTTGGCTTCATTCAGAGCAGTCTTCAGCCTGGTATTCTCTTCTTCCAACTGGCCGACTGAAGCCAGCTTCTGTTCGGCCAGAGCGGTCCTGTCATCAGCCTCCTTCTGGGCAGCAGACAAATCCTGATCCTTTTTCGCCAAAGCCTCTCTTAGTTTTTCTACAAAGAAATGATGATTGATTTATAAATAGCAGAAGGGTGCTCGGGCCTAAAACTGATGAGTCGACAGACTTGTCTTACCGGCGGCGCCGTCTCTGACCGTCTGCAGTTCTGTCCTGGCCAGCTCCAAGTCAAGTTTCAGTTGGATCTACTAACTTTCCAAATCAGCGAAGCGAGCTCCAAGATCACAAGATTTCTGAAATCAAAGGGGAGAAATTATTCCACAGCAAAAAAAGACAAATACTAAGACTATAGTCGACTGCCCGCAGTCCACCATAGTCTCGAGGACTACACCCAATGGGTGCACTTTGCGTGCCCCCACCGGATCTGACTCCACTCGACCGGCCCGCCGGAGTCGAGTTCAAAAAAAAGAGAGACAAAGTAGAACTCAGACCACAGTCGACTGCCAGCAGTCGACCGCGGTCTCGGGGACTACACCTAGTGGGTGCACTTTGCGTGCCCCCACCGGTTCTGATTCCACTCGACTGGATCGAGCGGAAGAAACAAACTACCAGTTCAGTTTTACTCGACAAAATACAAAGACTACGGTCGACTACCAGCAGTCCGTCCAAAAAATTCAATCGACACACCCAGTGGGTGTACAGATGAAAAGATTTCCGGAAAGAATCTTCAGATAGCATATCCTAGCAGAACAAGCGGCGACCAACTAACCTGAACATTGCTCTGGAGAGCCGAGCTGGCGTCATAGGCGGCTTGGCTGGCGTCCCGCACCGTCTTCATCTTCTCCATCATAATGCCCGCCTGGCATATGGCTTCCCTAGCAGAATTCACCTCGTCCTCCGGGACATGGTGAGTTGCAAAAAGTGAAGGTGGGTCGACAGGGGCCTGAGCAGTCGAAGAAGAAGGCAAGGCACTCGACAGGGGCTCCGCGAAGGTAACAGAACCCCGATTGACGTCACCAGTGTCCTGAACGACTGGTTCCGCCCTCGGCATCGACTGCAGCGCCTCACTTACAGGAGCTCGCCTACTCTTCCTCGTCAAAGACCTCTCAGGCTCTTCATCATCATCAGGGAGGTCAATAATGTTGGGAGCTGTACCAAGTTCAAATTGCCAAAATCACGTCACCCAATGATGCACGATGCAGTTGAATCGACCAAAGAAAGATAGCATGGCAGAAATCATACCCGGATTAGAAGTGACCGCATCCTCCATCACCTCATCATCATCCCTGTAAGCTGAGGTCCCGGAAGTGGCAGCGCTAACAATTCGAAAGCTCGTCTAGTTAAAACAAGAAAAGTAAACAGCGTGGAGCGTCGAGTGAATACAAGGAGAAACACTCACGCGGAGGCGACAGGGATATCGATCTTGATCTTCGGCAGCGCCTTCCGAGTCTTCTGTTATGCAGCTTTGGGGTGCTTTGGCGCCTTCTCGGTCGTGGTTGGTGAAGAGATCCGAGGACGCTTCGAAGACTGACCAGCCTGAGCAGTCGCCTTGTCGCGGGCGCTCGGCCGATCCTGGTCAAGCTTGGATCGCCTCTCTATGCGAGGAGGTGGCTCGACTTCTTCCTCATCACTCGAGTCGTCGCTTCCTCCATCCCCTTCACCATCGGAAGTCCACTCGCCACTTTTGCTACCACTTGACTCGCCTTCCAGAGCTTGCTCTTGCTCCCCGTTGGGCATCGAATACATTTCAATAATGGCCTGAAAGAAAGCAGGGAGAACAAAGTCAGTCGACGCAATACAGACAGCTGCGCGAGTGAATTCAGATTACAAGCAAAAACTCAGAATCAGACCTGCTCTGGTACACGCGACTGGTCGAATGGGGGAACTCTCCTGGCTCCTCTGGGGTTGTCCTTGTTTCCGGTAATGCTCGACAGCCACTTCTCCAGCGTGCCATCATCGACCTCCTCTGGGTGGATCCGAGTGGAGTCTTCTAGACCCGAATACATCCACATCGGGTGGTCTCGGGCTTGGAGAGGCTGGATGCGCCGCTGAAGGAAGACCTCCAAGAGATCCATACCAGTGACCCCGTCACGAATGAGCTGGACCACTCGGTTGACCAACACCTTCACGTGCGCCTTCTCCTCCGGGAGCACCTTCAAAGGGGAGGGTTTTTCCACTCGGGCCATGGTAAAGGGAGGGAGGCCAGTCGATTGCCCTGGCGTCGACTGGTCTTTGCAGTAGAACCAGGTCGACTGCCATCCGCGAACTGAATCAGGAAGAATCATGGCCGGAAAGGAGCTTTTTCCCCTCGTCTGGATGCCAAGACCCCCACACATCTGGATCACTTGGGTCCTCTCGTCACTCGGATTAGCCTTTTTCACTGTGTGGGAGCGACAAGTGAAAATATGCTTGAAAAGACCCCAGTGAGGTCGACAACCCAAGAAGTTCTCACACAAGGAAATGAATGCGGCAAGATAAACGATTGAGTTGGGGGTAAAATGATGGAGTTGAGCCCCAAAGAAGTTCAGAAACCCTCGGAAGAAAGGATGAGGAGGCAAGGAAAACCCACGGTCGACGTGGGTGGCAAGAAGAACGCGCTCACCCTCCCGGGGTTGCGGCTCGGATTCCTTCCCCGGGAGCCGCGCCGAGTCATAGGGGATCAGCCCTCCCTCGGCCAGGTCGTCGAGGTCTTCTTGGGAGATCCTCGAGTGGATCCAGTTGCCCTGGATCCAACCCTTCGGCAGACCAGTCCGCGAGGAAGATCCGCCCCGGCTCGTCGCCTTCCCCTTCGATTTCGCCGTCGCCTTCTTCGCCCGCTCCAGAGCCACTGTCTTCTCCTTCACCATTTTCGCCGACGAGACGCGTGCGGTGCGGTGGCGCTGGAGCAAGAGCGAGCGCAGCAGAGAGGCGTGAGGAGGAGAAGAGGTAATGGGGCGCACTGTTCGGGGGACTCCGGTCCAACGCCTTATATGAGGCCGCTTCCGAGTGGCTGACTAGTAGGCCTAGACGGTTCTGTCAAATCCCGTAACGACAGCGCGAGCGATACGTGGTGAAAAAGGTGGCGCGGGGATCGAGGCGATTCCGCTCTACCCCATTCGATTACTGCGGCCTCCCCCGTCCCGCGCGCTTCCCAAAATTCGGATCCCACTAAATCCGCGGGCAGCAAACAAACTTGTCAGACTAAAAGATCTCCTCCGCACCGTCACTCGGAGCCTTACAGGTAAAGAAACTCACTCGACGAAGAACTAAGAATGGATCAAGGTGACTGAAAAGGAAGTTGCTGTCATCACTCGGGTCCGTTGATCCGAAGCAAGATATGCTCACTGCATGAAAAATGAGTCGGAGAGGTCCTCATCTCCTTTCCCACTCAAACCTCGATCCATTCGGGGGGTAATGATGGAGCTATGAACCTAGGGTAGGGTCATGGACCTGTCCTAACTGCCCTACCCAAGGACATCTCTAGAAGAAATCACCTTTCAATCGACTTGAAGGTGTCCCACTCGACAGACTCGAAGACACTCGACCAAGAAGCAATCACTCGACCAAGACCCAACCACTCGATGGCCAGGAGACCTAAAGGCGCCCCGCACGCTAACGGTCGGTCATTAAGTAGCTTTTATGGTCATCATAACACTTTATTACTAGCGTTACCAGAAACGCCCTGCCTTAATGTACATTGAACCCTTTGTAACGTGGGCTGGCCGGGGTCCTGGCGCACTCTATATAAGCCACCCCCTCCTCCGAGACAAGGGTTCGCACCTCTGTAACTCATACCCACATAATCCAGTCGACCGCCTCCGGGCTCCGAGACATAGAGCTTTTACTTCCTCCGAGAAGGGCCTGAACTCGTAAACCTTGCGTCTTTACAACCTCTCCATAGCTAAGACCTCACCTCTCCATACTTACCCCCCTACATTACTGTCAGAGTTAGAACCACGACACCTGGCGGCTCTTGGCCAATGGCGATTTAATATGCCTCCATTGTAAGCCGGAATTTTTATAACCGGGCGGTTTATAGCCTTTGAGAAAATCAAGAATTGATAACCCTTTTGAGACACCAATTTCAATCTTTGATGATGGGCTGGAACTTAATCATTTATGTAAGTCATAGCTCTGTAAATCCTGCACAGAGTTTAAACAACATATGCCCTGGCGACTTAACGTTAAAAGCCAGGGCGGGTAACCACTCAAATGTAGTCTTATCCTGCACTCCCGATGGGGAGCATCATGGAATTGGCGATGGAGATGGGTTGGTGATGACGAAGAACAAAGATCCCCTTCTCTAGAGCCCCAAACAGACTCCAGATCTGCCCTCCCGAGGAAGAACAGGGCTTGGCGGCGGCTCCATCTCGTGGATCGTGATAATTCTTTCTCCCTGATTTTTTTCTGGAATAATGTGATTTTATAGTATCAGGGGGTCATCAGCGGGGCCACCAGATGGGTACAACCCACCTGGGCGCGCCAGGAGAGGGGGCGCACCCTGGTGGGTTCTGCCCACCCAGGGGCCCCTCTCAGGTGGGTCTTGGCTCCATAAATTCTTATTATTGGTATAAAAAATCCTTGCAAAGTTTCTTCCATTCTGATAACTTCTATTTCTGCACAAAAACAACTCCATGGTAGTTCTGCTAAAAATAGCATCAATCTGGGGTTAGTTTCATTCAAATCATGCAAATTAGAGTCCACAACAAGAGGAAAAGCGTGAGAAAATGTAGATACATTGCAGACGTATCAAAGAGGTAAGTGAGGGGGCCCACGTGGGGACCACAACCCACCAGGGCGCGCCTAGGTGGGTTGTGCCCACATGGTGCACCTCTCTCTGATGTTTATTGCACCAAAAATTCTCAAATATGCAGAAAGAAATCGTATTAAATTTTCAGGGCATTTTGAGAACTTTTATTTTTGGGTCATTTTTTATTGCATGGGAAATTCAGAAAACAGACAAAACATGGCATTTTAATTTATTTAACTAATAAAAACAGAGAATAAAAAGTAGGGACATAAAGTAGTGCATACTAAATTCATCAACTTCATACTATTCAAAAATGATCGATTAATAAGGTTGATCAAGTCTTATTAACAACCACTTTTGATTAGCATGAAACCGAAGAACTTCTTAAATCACGAAGTTACCTCAATGGGGATATGCATTTCCCCAACAATAAGTATTTCATATTTGTTTTTGACAGTAGGCAGAGGTATTTGAAAACTTCCAATAGTTATTGTCGGAGATTTTTCAATAACATTAATACCATTCACTTGGATTTGTTTCTTCGGAAAGTGCACCATATGCTCATTGCCATTAATATGAAAAGTGATCTTGCTTTTGTTGCAATCAATAACAGCCCTTGCAGTATTCAAGAAGGGTCTACCAAGGATAATCGACATGTTGTCGTCCTTGGGCATCTCAAGTATAACAAAGTCAGTCAAAATAGTAACATTGGCAACAACAACGGGCACATCCTCACAGATACCGATAGGTATGGCAGTTGATTTGTCAGCCATTTGCAAAGATAATTCAGTAGGTGTGAGTTTATTCAAGTCAAGTCTTTTATATAAAGAGAAAGGAAGAACACTAACACCAACTCCTAAATCACACAAAGCAGTTTTCACCCAATTCTCTTTGATAGAGCAAGGTATAGTTGGTATTCCCGGATCTCCAAGTTTTTTAGGTACTCCATCTTTAAAAGTGTAATTAGCAAGCATAGTAGAGATTTCAGCTTCTGGTATTTTTCTCTTATTTGTGATGATGTCTTTCATATATTTTGCATAAGGAGGCATTTTCAAGATATCAGTCAAGCGAGTACGCAAAAAGACTGGCCTCGGCATTTCAACAAAGCATTCAAATTCTT
The DNA here is from genome assembly GCF_056163025.1 of Triticum urartu. Classification (NCBI taxonomy): domain Eukaryota; kingdom Viridiplantae; phylum Streptophyta; class Magnoliopsida; order Poales; family Poaceae; genus Triticum; species Triticum urartu. The sequence continues at coordinate 183,027,407 of NC_141873.1, read as the reverse complement.
CATCATCATTCTTTTTAGTTGACTTGGGTGGAAAAGCCATAGGTTTTTGAACCCACAGTTCTCTTTCTTTACCGTGTTTTCTAGCAACAAAGACTCTTTTGTCATATCTTTTATTTTTAGCTTGTGGGTTAGCAAGATCAACAGGAGGTTCTATCTCAACATCATTATCTGGTTCTTTTTCATTGTTAGGTTGAGAGTCATTATGAACCTCATCATTAACTTTTTCATTATCAGTATGTGAGTGTTCATTACCAGATTGAGTTTTAGCATCAGAGATAGAAATTTCATTATCATTATCATGAGGTTTTTCTATTTCAGGTTCACTAGAAGTGTGCAAAGTCCTATCATTTTTTTTCTTCTTCTTTTTAGAAAGACTAGGTGCACTAGTGTTAGTTCTTTGTGGATCTTGTTCAATTCTTTTAGGGTGTCCCTTAGGATAAAGTGGTTCCCGAGTCATTTTACATCCTCTAGTTGCAACTCTAACAGCAAAGTCATGCATATTATGATTCATTTCATCAAGTAATTCTCTTTGAGATTTAGCAACTTGTTCTAACTGGGTTTGAACCATAGAAGCGTGCTTTCCAACACCTCTAACATCATTTGATATTCTAAATAACAAGTCACTCAAGCGAGCAATCATATCAGAATTATATTTCAATTGTTTCATAACATTTGCATTGAAGTGGTCTTGTTTTCTAATGTAGTTTTCAAACTCATAAAGGCATTGACTAGGATGCATATTGTGAGGATTATCACTATCATTGAACTTCATAAGAGAATTTACCTCTACCACCTTAGGCATTGGTGGTGTATTAAGACCATGTATTTCTTCAATAGGAGGCAAATTTTTAACATCCTCTGCTTTAATACCTTTTTCCTTCATAGATTTCTTTTCCTCTTGCATATCTTCAGGACTGAGATATAATATACCCCTCTTCTTCGGAGTGGGTTTAGGCGGTGGTTCAGGAATAGTCCAATCATCATAATTTTTCAATATGTTATTCAATAATTCTTCAGCTTGAGCAACAGTTCGTTCTCTGAAAACACAACCAGCACAACTATCTAGGAAGTCCCTAGAAGCATCGGTTAGTCCATTATTGAAGATATCAAGTATTTCATTTTTCTTAAGAGGATGATCAGGCAAAGCATTAAGTAACTGGCAAAGCCTCCCCCAAGCTTGTGGGAGACTCTCTTCTTTAGTTTGCAAAAAGTTAAATATTTCCTGTAAGGCGGCTTGTTTCATATGAGCAGGAAAATATTTTTCAAAGAAGTAATAAATCATATCCTGGGGACTACACACACAACCTGGAGCAAGAGTGTTGTACCAAGCTTTTTAGCATCACCCTTTAATGAGAAAGGAAATAATTGGAGAATAAAGTAATAGTGAGTTTTCTCATCATGAGTAAAAATGGTGGCTATGTCATTCAACTTAGTAAGATGTGCCACAACAGTTTCAGTTTTGTAACCATGGAAAGGATCAGATTCAACCAAAGTAATTAACTCTGGGTCGATAGAGAACTCATAATCCTTATCATCAATAAAGATAGGTGAAGTTGCAAACTTAGGATCACATTTCATTCTAGCATTCAGAGATTTTTCTTTATACCTTTGTAGTAATTTCTCTAGATCATCTCTATCATTGCAAGCAAGAATATCTCAAGTTGTTTCTTCACTCATAACATAACCTTCCGGTACCTTAGGCAATTCATATCTTGGAAGGCTAGTTCTAGTAGGTGTTTCAGGAGTTTCAGTTTCAAACTCATCATCAGATTCAACAACATCATGTTCTATAACTCTAGCAATTTTTTTATCTAGAAATTCACCAAGTGGCACATCATCATTATCAAGCAAGGTACTAGCATCATCATAAGCATCATTCATAGTAGAAGTAGCATCATCAATAACTTGCGACATATCAGAATTAATAGCATGTGGTGGATTTGCAAGTTTATTCATAACAGAAGATGAATCTAAAGCAGAACTGGATGGAAGTTCCTTAGTCCCCTCGTCCTTGAGGGAAATATCTTCGTCTTAGGATCCTTCAGATTCTTCATAGTGATAATATGATAATAATCCCAAGTGACTCGACAAATATAGCTATGCTCCCCGGCAACAGCGCTAGAAAAAGGTCTTGATAACCCACAAGTATAGGGGATCGCAACAGTTTTCGAGGGTAAATTATTCAACCCAAATTTATAGATTCGACACAAGGGGAGCCAAAGAATACTTGAAGGTATTAGCAGCTGAGTTTTCAATTCAACCACATGTGGAGATTAATTATCTGCAGTAAAGTGATCAGTAGCAAAGTAGTTTTATAGTTTTGATAGTAGTGACAACAGCAATAGTAACAATAACAGTGATAGCAGTAATTTTGTAGCAAGTGTAACAGTGATGATAGCAGTAGTAACTTAGCAGGAACAATATGGAAAATTCGTAGGCATTGGATCAGTGACTTGTTGGATGATATTCATCATGTGACATTATAACCTAGGGCAATACGACACTAGCTCCAGTTCATTTATATAATGTAGGAATGTATTCCGTAAATAGTCATATGTGCTTTATTAAAAGAACTTGCATGGCATCTTTTGTCCTACTCTCCCGTGGCAGCGGGGTCCATATTGGAAACTAAGGGGTATTAAGGCCTCCTTTTAATAGAGAACCGGAACAAATCATTAACACATACTGAATACATGAACTCCTCAAACTACGGTCATCGCCGAGAGTGGGCCCAGTTGTTGTCACTCCAAGGTTGTCGGATCATAACATGTAGTAGGTGACTAAACTTACAATATCAGATCTAGAACATGGATATAATGTGATAACATAAACGGTTTAGATCTGAAATCATGGCACCCGGGCCCAAAGTGTCAAGCATTAAGCATGGCAAAGTCATAGCAACATCAATCTAAGAACATAGTGGATACTAGGGATCAAGCCCTAACAAAACTAACTTGATTACATGATGAATCTCATCCAACTCCTCACCGACCAGCGAGCCTACGAAGGAATTACTCAGTCCTAGTGGGGAGCATCATGGAATTGGCGATGGAGAAGGTTTGGTGATGATGAAGAACGAAGATCCCCCTCTTCGGAGCCCCAAATGGACTCCAGATCTCCCTCCCGAGGAAGAACATGGCTTGGCGGTGGCTCAATCTTGTGGATGGCGATAATTCTTTCTCCCTAATTTTTTCTCCGAAAATAGGAATTTATAGTGTCAGGGTTGAGGTCTGCGGGGCCACCAGGTGGGTACAACCCACCTGGGCGCCCCAGGAGAGGGGGGGGTGCCCTGGTGGGTTGTACCCACCCAGGGCCCCCCTCTCCAGTAGGTCTTGGCTCCAAAAATTCTTATATATAATATAAAATTCCTCACAAAGTTTTGTTCCGTTCCGAGAACTTTTATTTCTGCACAAAAACAACACCATGGTAGTTCTGCTGAAAACATCGTCAGTCCAGGGTTAGTTTCATTCAAATCATGCAAATTAGAGTCCAAAACAAGAGGAAATGCATGAGAAAAAGTAGATACTTTGGAGACGTATCATGCTTCGTCGCATGCGAAGGCGAGTCCATCACATCCGTGACCCCACTATCTATCTTAGGGGTGTGGCTCTGGGGTGCGTGCGGTGGTGTGGAACAGAGTAACCTCATTGCATCCTATCAAAACCTAGCGCGCAGCAATGCCATAGCGCGAGGCCGAGCAGGGGGTCGGGACCCCCCTCCCCCCTGTGAGGCCGAGACAGGAACGAGCCGGAGTAGGTGACGTCGCGGCGTGCCGCGTCGTCGCATGCGGAGGCGAGTCCGTCACATCCGTGACCCCACTATCTATCTTAGGGGTGTGGCTCTGGGGTGCATGCGGTGGGGGTGGAAACAGAATATCCGCATTGCGTCCTGTCAAAACCTAGCGCGCAGCAATGCGGTAGCGCGAGGGCGAGCAGGGGGGAGGGACCCCCCCTCCTCTCCCCCTGCGAGGCCGAGACAGGAACGAGCCGGAGCAGGCGACGACGCGGCGTGCCGCGTCATCGCATGCAGAGGCGAGTCTGTCACATCCGTGACCCCACTATCTATCTTAGGGGTGTGGCTTTGGGGTGCGTGCGGTGGGGGTGGAAACAGAATAACCGCATTGCGTCCTATCAAAACCTAGCGCGCAGCAATGCGGTAGCACAAGGCCGAGCCGCATGTGTACTTTGTGTGTATTTGAATTTTGAACTTCTATATTTTTTTTCTAAGTTGTGTATTTTAGTTAGATATGGACTTCATTTGTTTTTGTATTTGAACTTCTTCTTATTGTTTCTTAGTGTTTATTTATTCATATGCCTTGACTTCCCTGATTAGTGTACTTGAACTTTTCTTTTTTATTTTGTGAACTTCTTTCTCTTGTTTTTGTAGGTGCATATGTATGTATGTATTTTTCTTTCCTTGGTAGTGTATTTTCCATCAATTTTGTCAATGTAAAAAAACCAGATACATCTTTTGAGAAATCTGGGTCAATAGGCCAACTTCAGAGTCAATTTGCAGACATTGGTATCTTATAGAGAAATATTGTAAGAAATAATCCACTTGAATCGGCTTCCAAAGCGCCGGCTTAAAAAATATTGGTCTTGAAAAACTCATCTCACTTTCAGCCGGCTTGTAGAACTTGCCGGTTTACCATTGCCAAAATATCCGGTTTTGTAAATATTGATAGCACCGGCTCATAATTGTTGCCGACGCCAGTTCATAGTTATTGGTGATGCCAGGTCAATCTGGTTTACTCAAAACTGAGAATTTGAAGATTTTTCTCCCTTATATCCATATTACCTGTAGCCCCCATGTCTTGAGCAGAAACAAAGTGATGACTTAAGACTTGCTTCAATATAAATACTGCCACTTTGAAGAAATCCATGTTGTTCATCTTAGTCACTAATAAAGACTGAATACTCCATATATGTAGCCCCCAAGTGCCGGGTTGTCATGCTTGCAGCAACCTGGGACTTGTAATTGCCTTATACTCATGAAAAACTTCAACCAGTGTAGCCTCCAAGGGCCAGGTCATTATGCAATAATGAGCAGGGACTTTATAAATATGATCATATAGACTTGAACAACACCGTGTAGCCCCCAAGGGTCGGCTCAGTAAGATAATATTGAGCTTGGACTTTATATACACTTCTTTTGAAAAGAACATCATATGATGTAACCCCCATCATGGGGCTTGAACCCACGTCCACAAGGTTAAGAGCCTTGTGCTTTACCAACTAAGCAGTGGACCCTTCAATATAATGGAATAAAACTTGTGTACCTTGAATTGTTGACAGGAGCAATTGCTAGCCCCCGAGGGCCGGCTCATTATGATGTGATGAGTCGGGTCTTCAATAAGGCCAGTAAAATTGTCTTTGCATTAGCCCCCAAGTACCATGGTGCATGCTGGCAGTGACATGGGACTTGCATATTTGATATAATCTCAAACTAAATAACGTATCCCCCAAGTGTCGGGTTGTAAGCCTGCAGCAACTCGGGACTATTCTTTCCATTGTAGAATAAATCATATCCATTGATAAAATAATAGCCATTGCGCCAAAGCGACTTTGAATACCTTATCTGTTTGATAAGTAAATCCGGAGTTTAAATACCTGGTGATGAAGCTGTGAACCTAGGGTAGGGTCATGGACCTGCCCTAACTGCCCTACCCAAGGACATCTCTAGAAGAAATCACCTTTCAATCGACTTGAAGGCGTCCCACTCGACAGACTCGAAGACACTCGACCAAGAAGCAATCACTCGACCAAGACCCAACCACTCGACGGCCAGGAGACCTAAAGGCGCCCCGCACGCTAACGGTCGGTCACTAAGTAGCTTTTATGGTCATCATAGCACTTTATTACTAGCGTTACCAGAAACGCCCTGCCTTAATGTACATTGAACCCTTTGTAACGTGGGCTGTCCGGGGTCCTGGTGCACTCTATATAAGCCACCCCCCTCCTCCGAGACAAGGGTTCGCACCTCTGTAACTCATACCCACATAATCCAGTCGACCGCCTCCGGGTTCTGAGACGCAGGGCTTTTACTTCCTCCGAGAAGGGCCTGAACTCGTAAACCTTGCGTCTTTACAACCTCTCCATAGCTAAGACCTCACCTTTCCATACTTACCCCCCTACATTACTGCCAGAGTTAGAACCACGATAGTTGGCGCCCACCGTGGGGCTGGTGTTTTAGCGTTTTGTTGGAGGAGTTGCGATCTTTTCCGACCCGAATCATCATGGTTTTCGACGGAGTTTTGGTGGAGGGCCGCAAGATCCGTCTCGGCGCGCTCACGTTCATCGCCGACGACTCCGCCTGGCTTCAAGAGGCTCCGCTCGACGTGGATGCACTCCCTGTCCGTGGGGCAATGCACTTTAGCGCGTGCGTTCGCGGCGTTCTCCTGCGGCAACCGTCGACCCCCTACTGGTCGGCTCCCGTGTTCTCCTCCCTCCCCGTTTCCCGCCGGCGCAAGCGCTCCGGTCGGTCGAGACTTCAGCGGTGGGTGAGACACGCGGTGGCCCGTCAGTCAGCCACGCCTCAAGTCGCGGCGATCGAGCCCGACGAATCCCTCTACGGCCTGTTCGACTGGCTCCGAAGAGACTGCATCCGAGTGCGACAGTAGCGATTCGGCAGCGGAGGTTCTGATGGTCGTCGAACCGCCCAGTCCCCCCGGTTTTACCCGCGCCGACGGAGGCGCAGGAGGATGCGACCCGTCGCGTCCCCATGAGGAGTATCTTCCCGAGCCTCTCACGTCGCTGTAGAGAGAAGAACTTTGCCGCCGGAACATGGATGCGCTGCACACTCCTATCGTTGGAGAAACCCCCGAGGCTCGCGCCTTGGAGGACGCGCGCCTGGCAAACTTGGCTGAGCGCACTCGACTGGAGAACCTCCAGCGAGCACTCAACGAGCGTGCGCGACAATGGGTTCCCGAATCCAGTCGACGTCAGCTCTTCCCGCCCCCGCAAGTATATCGGACTCCGATTCAGAATTAGCAGCTGTGGCTCGTATAGCGGAGTCGATTCAGCCTTCCCAGTCGGAGGCTGGTAGAGGCTTGCTGCAGATTAGAGCATTACTCCAGGCAGCAGGGGATCAAAATTCCGCTGTTTCTCAGTCGCGGAATAGAATTCACAGCAGATCCGTTGCCACGGACACAGTCCAGTCGGCTCACAGCCCGAGATCGCCCCCGAGGCATGAGGGACACGGAGACCGGCGTGACCAGTATGGAAACCATGAGCAGTATGATCACCGAGTCGATCGTGACGGTCGACGTCGAGTGCCCACGCCTCCCCCGAGGAGCGGGTCGTATGTGCCTCGCCAGCAGGATGACAGGCGCCCCCATAGTGGTGGGCGAAGGATTCCAGTCGACCCCAGAGGGCTAGGCTTTGACGCGAGATCCATCCTCGTCCAGGGTCTGGTCGACAGGAACATAGCTCACCAAGAAGGCCATGACAGAGATGCGCCTGCCAGCAGCAGAGTACATGTTTCGGGACCAGAATGCTTTAGTAGAGCCATCAGGGCTGCTGTGATCCCTCCCAATTTCAGGTTGGTGACTGGAGTCAGTAAGTTCACTGGCGAGTCCAAGCCTGATACTTGGCTTGAGGACTACCGAGTGGCCGTCCAGATTGGCGGTGGCAATGATGAAGTGGCCATGAAGCACCTGCCTCTCATGTTGGAGGGCTCGGCCAGAGCGTGGCTAAACCAGTTAGCGCCTAGCAGCATTTACACTTGGGAAGATCTCTCCCAAGTGTTCATCACCACATTTGAGGGCACATGCAAGCGACCAGCAAGACTGACGGAACTGCGGTCTTGTGTGTAGAAGCCGAATGAAACATTGAGGGATTACATCCAGAGATGGATCACATTACATCACTCGGTGGAAAATGTGCCTGACCACCAAGCAGTTTGTGCCTTCAAGGAAGGCGTCAAGTACAGAGAGCTAAATTTGAAATTCGGTCGAACCGGAGACATGTCCCTGAATCGGATGATGGAGATTGCCACCAAGTACGCTAATGGTGAAGATGAGGATCGACTCAGAAGTGGCAAGTTCAAGTCAGTCGCCCAAGAAACCGGAGGCAATTCCAATCGGAAGCAGAAGCGGAAGGCCGAGCCAGCGGCTCCTGGGGAAGCTTTAGCTTTGGCCCAAGGAAAGTCTAAAGGGAAACCTAAAGGGCCTTGGAACCCCAAAAAGGTTAAAGACCAGGAGGGAAATGATGTGTTGGACTTACCGTGTCTTGTCCACACGAAGAAAGATGAAGAGGGTAATTTTATTTACCCGAAACATACCACTCGGCAGTGTCGACTTTTGATCCAGCAGTTCCAGGGAAAGCAGCCCAAGGGTAAGGAAAAGGAGTCGGACAAGGTCGAGGACAAAGAGGACAGTGATGGCGGATACCCTCAAGTCAATTCCACCCTGATGATTTTTGCTGATGTTGAGAGCAAAAGTCGACTGAAAGTTATTAACCGAGAGGTGAATATGGTCGCTCCGGCGACACCTAGTTACCTGAAATGGTCTCAGACTGCCATAACATTCGACCAGTCCGACCACCCAACGCACATCGCCACCCCTGGGAGGCAAGCTTTGGTGGTCGACCCAGTTGTTGAAGGCACTCGACTAACCAAAGTCCTGATGGATGGTGGCAGTGGTTTGAACATATTATACGCTGAGACGTTGAAGGGGATGGGCATTCTGATGTCCAGAATCAGTGCCAGCAACATGAGTTTCCATGGAGTCATTCCTGGGAAGAAGGCTGAATCACTCGGCCAGATTGCTCTTGATGTGGTTTTCGGTGATTCCAAGAATTACCGCAAAGAAAAGTTGACATTTGAAGCTGTAGACTTCCAGAGTGCCTATCACGCTATTTTGGGCAGGCCCGCTTATGCACGCTTCATGGCCCGACCATGTTACGTGTATCTCAAATTGAAGATGCCTGGCCCCAAAGGTGTGAGCACCATTACGGGCAATCGGAAGAAAGCAGAAGAATGTTTTCAAAGGGGTTCTAAGATCGCCGACGCACAAATGGCAGTGGTGGAGTTGCAGGGATACCAGAAGACTGCAGACCCGAGTGATCTGTTGCGAGCCAAGAAGCCCGCTACAGAGTCAGCTTTCCAGTCGACTGGCGACACGAAGACAGCTCACATCCACCCGACCAACCCCAGCGCCGCCCCGACTCATATCTCGACAACACTCGACTCCAAATAGGAAGAAGCGCTCATCCAGTTCCTCCGTGAGAACTGGGACATCTTCGCATGGAAGCCTTCTGACATGCCTGGTGTTCCCAGGGAGCTGGCTGAGCATCGCCTGAGAGTCGACTCAAAGGTAAAACTTGTCAAGGAACATCTTCGACGGTCCGCCGTCCAAAAGAGAAAAGCTATTGGCAAAGAGGTGGCTCGGCTCTTAGCAGCAGAGTTCATCCGAGAGATCTACCACTCCGAGTGGCTCGCCAACGTTGTCATGGTCCCCAAGAAGGACAAGTCACTTCGCATGTGCATTGACTTTAAACATATCAATCGGGCCTGCCCGAAAGATCATTTTCCTCTCCCCCGCATCGACCAGATAGTCGACTCGACTGTAGGATGTGAGCGACTATCTTTCTTAGACGCCTATTCCGGGTACCATCAGATCCGTCTGTATGGACCTGACGAGATCAAGACAACTTTCATCACTCCATTCGGGTGCTTCTGTTATGTTACCATGCCGTTCGGCCTCAAGAATGCCGGAGCCACATTCATGAGGATGATTCAGAAGTGTTTACTCACTCAAATCAGTCGGAACGTGGAAGCATACATGGATGATATTGTGGTCAAGTCACGGAAGGGTTCCGACCTGCTGACTGACCTTGCTGAAACTTTTGCCAACCTCAGGAGGTATGATATCAAGCTTAATCCATCAAAGTGTACATTCGGAGTCCCTGGCGGAAAGTTACTCGGTTTTCTCGTTTCCAAACGGGGAATCGACGCCAATCCAGAAAAAGTTGGCACTATACTCCGAATGAAAAGCCCTGCGCGAGTGCACGACGTCCAGAAGCTTACTGGTTGTTTGGCCGCCCTAAGTCGATTCATATATCGTCTCGGTGAAAAGGCATTACCTCTTTACCGATTGATGAAGAAGTCCGACAAGTTCGAGTGGACTCCTGAAGCTGATGCAGCGTTTGCAGAGCTCAAAGCTCTGCTCTCCACCCAGTCGGTGCTTGCTTCCCCAATCAGCAAAGAGCCTTTGCTGCTTTACATTGCAGCCACAGGACAAGTCGTCAGTACGGTACTTACAGTCGAGCGGGAAGAAGAAGGGAAAACCTTCAAAGTTCAGCGCCCAGTATATTATATTTCTGAAGTCTTGACCCCATCGAAGCAAAGATATCCTCACTATCAGAAGCTTGTATATGGGATCTATATGACCACCAAGAAAGTTGCTCACTACTTCTCTGATCATTCCATTACAGTCGTCAGCGACGCTCCATTATCAGAGATCCTGCATAACAGGGATGCAACTGGTCGAGTGGCAAAATGGGCGATTGAACTCCTTCCCCTTGATATCAAGTTTGAGGCAAAGAAAGCTATCAAGTCCCAAGCAATCGCAGATTTCATCGCCGAGTGGATTGAACAGCAGCTGCCGACTCAGATTCACTCGGAGCATTGGACTATGTTTTTCGATGGCTCCAAGATGCTGAGTGGTTCCGGTGCCGGAGTGGTGTTGGTCTCCCCTAGAGGAGATAAACTCAGATATGTTCTTCAAATCCATTTTGATTCCTCCAATAACGAGGCAGAATATGAAGCACTATTATATGGGTTGCGCATGGCCATCTCACTCGGCGTCCGTCGCCTCATGGTCTATGGCGACTCAGATTTGGTGGTTAATCAGGTGATGAAGGAGTGGGATGTCAGAAGTCTAGCCATGACTGGTTATTGCAATGCAGTGAGAAAGCTGGAGAAGAAATTCGAGGGGTTAGAGCTTCATCACGTACCCCGACTTAAAAATCAAGCAGCTGATGATTTGGCAAAAATAGGTTCCAAAAGAGAAGCCATTCCCAGCAATGTGTTTTTGGAACACATCCACACACCATCAGTCCAGGAGGATCCCTTCACGGAAGAGGCCCCGCAGCCAAAAAGCGCCACGGATCCGACTGAAGTTGAAGTTCCAGCTGTGGTCGATCTGATAATGGAAGTGCTGGTTATCACTCCCGTTTGGACAGAACCGTACATCGCGTACATCCTAAGGAAAGAACTTCCAGAAGACGAGGAAGAGGCTCGACAGACCGTCCGTCGATCCAAGGCCTTTACAGTCATAAAGGGACAGTTATATAGGGAAAGCACGACTGGGGTCGGCCAGAAGTGTATCACACCAGAAGAAGGTCAGATGATCCTTAACGATATCCACTCGGGGACCTGTGGTCATCATGCGTCCTCTCGGACCATTGTGGCTAAAGCATACCGAGCGGGGTTCTACTGGCCAAGGGCCAATGAGATGGCTAAAGAGATAGTCGACAAATGTGAAGGGTGTCAGTATTACTCCAATATGCCGCACAAGCCCGCGTCAGCCTTGAAAACCATTCCACTCGTTTGGCCCTTCGCTGTTTGGGGGCTGGACATGGTTGGGCCACTGAGAACAGGCAGGAACGGCTTCACTCATGTGCTGGTAGCAGTCGACAAGTTCACCAAATGGATTGAAGCCAAGCCTATCAAGAATCTCGATGCTTGCACCGCTATCAGTTTCATCAGAGAGTTGATATTCAGATATGGAGTTCCGCACAGTATCATAACGGACAATGGGTCAAACTTCGATTCCGACGAGTTCAGGGCCTTTTGTGCCTCTCAGGGCACTCGGGTCGACAATGCTTCGGTTGCTCACCCCCAGTCGAATGGACAAGCAGAAAGGGCAAATGGCCTAATTCTCGAAGGACTAAAACCCCGATTGTTGCGCGATCTCAAGCACGCAACAGGTGCATGGGTCGACGAGCTCCCATCAGTCCTCTAGGGATTGAGGACAACCCCGAATCGATCGACCGGAAGAACCCCATTCTTTATGGTCTATGGAGCCGAGGCAGTCTTACCGAGTGACCTGCTTCACAATGCTCCCAGAGTCAAGCTCTACTCAGAAGATGAAGCAGAACAAGCCTGGCAGGACGCAGTCGACCTCCTAGAAGAAGAAAGAGAAATGGCCCTGATCCGACCGACCATCTATCAGCAAGACTTGCGTTGATTCCATGCCAAAAACGTGAAGAACCGAGCCTTCCAAGAAGGAGACTTAGTCCTTCGAGTGGATCAGCAGAAACCACACAAGCTTGCTCCTACTTGGGAAGGTCCCTTCATAGTCACCAGAGTCCTCCACAATGGAGCATACCACCTCTACAATGTCGATCGCCAGATTGATGAGCCACGAGCCTGGAATGCGGAGCTACTCCGCCCCTTTTATACTTGAATTCTCACTCGGGCGAGATGTAATAAGAAAAACTCCTGTAGTTTATTTATCAAAGACAAGAGCGTTATAATTTTCCCAGTGATTATTATTGTTTTTGTTTGCGTAAGAAATCCCCCAGTGGGTGTCTTAGCTGCGAATCCGCTTTGCCTAAGTTTGTAAAAATCCTACCGAGTGGAGAGCAGTCCTCCCACTCGGGGGCTTAGCTGCAGTCCAGTACTCGCCTAAGTTCCCTCACTTGAGGACTTAGCTGCAGTCAGGCACTCGCCTAAGTTTGAAACAATCCTACCGAGTGGAGAGCAATCCTCCCACTCGGGGGCTTAGCTGCAGTCCAGTACTCGCCTAAGTTCCCTCACTCAAAGACTTAGCTGTAGTCAGGCACTCGCCTAAGTTTGAAAAATCCTACCGAGTGGAGAGCAACCCTCCCACTCGGGGGCTTAGCTGCAGTCCAGTACTCGCCTAAGTTCTCCCACTCAGAGATTTAGCTGCAGTCAGGCACTCGCCTAAGTTTGAAAAATCCTACCGAGTGGAGAGCAACCCTCCCACTCGGGGGCTTAGCTACAGTCCAGTACTCGCCTAAGTTCTCCCACTCAGAGATTTAGCTGCAGTCAGGCACTCGCCTAAGTTTGAAAAATCCTACCGAGTGGAGAGCAACCCTCCCACTCGGGGGCTTAGCTACAGTCCAGTACTCGCCTAAGTTCTCCCACTCAGAGACTTAGCTGCAGTCAGGCACTCGCCTAAGTTTGAAAAATCCTACCGAGTGGAGAGCAACCCTCCCACTCGGGGGCTTAGCTGCAGTCCAATGCTCGCCTAAGTTCTCCCACCTAGAGACTTAGCTGCAGTCAGGCACTCGCCTAAGTTTGAAAAATCCCTACTGAGTGGAGAGCAATCCTCCCACTCGGGGGCTTAGCTGCAGTCCAGTACTCGCCTAAGTTCTCCCAAACACATCCCAATCCTCAAGGACGACGAGGAGCAGGTCGACTGCCACCTTCTCCTGGAGAGCTTCGCCACAAATACAATGCGCGCTCCGTCTCACTCTGCAGTAACAGGGTGTGGGTCGACCACCGCCCGCCCCCGGGGAGCTTCGCCACAAATACAAGGCATGGGTCGACTACTTCCCCCTCCTTCGGAGCTGTGCTGCGAATACAGAAAGTTGTCTCGAATAAAGATTGGGTTCACTCAGCAGGAGATTCATAAAGATATTCAACGGTAAACCAAGTTCAGATAAAATCCTAAAGGTTCTGGATCACGGATCGAGGTACTCGGGCATGCGGCCCGAAAAAGTTTAACGGTTACAAAAACCACTCGGCATTCCGAGGCAAATTTAAGGTGGGACGTAAGAGTTTGTTCACTCCGCGGGAGGAGGGCTGGCAGGCTCGACGAACTCATCCAGGTCGACGCCGTCGGCTATCCGAGTGGCTGCAGCGATGAAAGTCTCCATAAAGGTTCGGAAGTCATGCTTCTGGGTGTTGGCGACCTTGATTGCTGCCAGCTTGTCTTGTCGCACCTCCTTGTAGTGGACACGAACCAAGGACAGAGCCACATTAGCGCCACACCAAGCAGAAGACTTCTTCCACTCCTGCACTCGGTCAGGGATTCCGTTAAGTCGAGTCATCAGAGACTCGAGATCGTTTTGGAGCGTAGCCTCTGGCCAAAGTGCCGGGTCGATCCGTGACATGGCGACCTTCAGTCGAGCTAAGTAGTCCACAACACCGTCAATGCGAGATTCCAGTCGGAGCAAATTCATGGCAGCTTCATCTTTCACGGGAGAGTTGATTGGATCCAAACCTGGTTCGATCCGCCCAGTCTCCTCTTCAAAGTTCTGGCAAAACTCTGCATTCACGATCCAAGGATAAGTCAATTTTCATACACTGAGTCGACAAAAAAAAATCAGTCGGAACTAAATGTGCACCTTCAAGCTTGATATACAACTTCTTGGCAAGGCTCCTCAGGTAGCTCTCCAGATTGTCCCTCCTACGAGCGACGCCTTCCATCTTTTCGGTCAGGTTGAGGTTCTCCTTCTTCCAACGTGTGCACTCCCTGTTGGCTTCATTCAGAGCAGTCTTCAGCCTGGTATTCTCTTCTTCCAACTGGCCGACTGAAGCCAGCTTCTGTTCGGCCAGAGCGGTCCTGTCATCAGCCTCCTTCTGGGCAGCAGACAAATCCTGATCCTTTTTCGCCAAAGCCTCTCTTAGTTTTTCTACAAAGAAATGATGATTGATTTATAAATAGCAGAAGGGTGCTCGGGCCTAAAACTGATGAGTCGACAGACTTGTCTTACCGGCGGCGCCGTCTCTGACCGTCTGCAGTTCTGTCCTGGCCAGCTCCAAGTCAAGTTTCAGTTGGATCTGCTGACTTTCCAAATCAGCGAAGCGAGCTCCAAGATCACAAGATTTCTGAAATCAAAGGGGAGAAATTATTCCACAGCAAAAAAAGACAAATACTAAGACTATAGTCGACTGCCCGCAGTGCACCATAGTCTCGAGGACTACACCCAATGGGTGCACTTTGCGTGCCCCCACCGGATCTGACTCCACTCGACCGACCCGCCGGAGTCGAGTTCAAAAAAAAGAGAGACAAAGTAGAACTCAGACCACAGTCGACTGCCAGCAGTCGACCGCGGTCTCGGGGACTACACCCAGTGGGTGCACTTTGCGTGCCCCCACCGGTTCTGGTTCCACTCGACTGGATCGAGCGGAAGAAACAAACTACCAGTTCAGTTTTACTCGACAAAATACAAAGACTACGGTCGACTACTAGCAGTCCGTCCAAAAAATTCAATCGACACACCCAGTGGGTGTACAGATGAAAAGATTTCCGGAAAGAATCTTCAGATAGCATATCCTAGCAGAACAAGCGGCGACCAACTAACCTGAACATTGCTCTGGAGAGCCGAGCTGGCGTCATAGGCGGCTTGGCTGGCGTCCCGCACCGTCTTCATCTTCTCCATCATAATGCCCGCCTGGCGTATGGCTTCCCTAGCAGAATTCACCTCGTCCTCCGGGACATGGTGAGTTGCAAAAAGTGAAGGCGGGTCGACAGGGGCCTGAGCAGTCGAAGAAGAAGGCAAGGCACTCGACAGGGGCTCCGCGAAGGTAACAGAACCCCGATTGACGTCACCAGTGTCCTGAACGACTGGTTCCGCCCTCGGCATCGACTGCAGCGCCTCACTTACAGGAGCTCGCCTACTCTTCCTCGTCAAAGACCTCTCAGGCTCTTCATCATCATCAGGGAGGTCAATAATGTTGGGAGCTGTACCAAGTTCAAATTGCCAAAATCACGTCACCCAATGATGCACGATGCAGTTGAATCGACCAAAGAAAGATAGCATGGCAGAAATCATACCCGGATTAGAAGTGACCGCATCCTCCATCACCTCATCATCATCCCTGTAAGCTGAGGTCCCGGAAGTGGCAGCGCTAACAATTCCAAAGCTCGTCTAGTTAAAACAAGAAAAGTAAACAGCATGGAGCGTCGAGTGAATACAAGGAGAAACACTCACGCGGAGGCGACAGGGATATCGATCTTGATCTTCGGCAGCGCCTTCCGAGTCTTCGGTTATGCAACTTTGGGGTGCTTTGGCGCCTTCTCGGTCGTGGTTGGTGAAGAGATCCGAGGACGCTTCGAAGAATGACCAGCCTGAGCAGTCGCCTTGTCGCGGGCGCTCGGCCGATCCTGGTCAAGCTTGGATCGCCTCTCTATGCGAGGAGGTGGCTCGACTTCTTCCTCATCACTCGAGTCGTCGCTTCCTCCATCCCCTTCACCATCGGAAGTCCACTTGCCACTTTTGCCACCACTTGCCTCGCCTTCCAGAGCTTGCTCTTGCTCCCCGTTGGGCATCGAATACATTTCAATAATGGCCTGAAAGAAATCAGGGAGAACAAAGTCAGTCGACGCAATACAGACAGCGGCGCGAGTGAATTCAGATTACAAGCAAAAACTCAGAATCAGACCTGCTCTGGTACACGCGACTGGTCGAATGGGGGAACTCTCCTGGCTCCTCTGGGGTTGTCCTTGTTCCCGGTAATGCTCGACAGCCACTTCTCCAGCGTGCCATCATCGACCTCCTCCGGGTGGATCCGAGTGGAGTCTTCTAGACCCGAATACATCCACATCGGGTGGTCTCGGGCTTGGAGAGGCTGGATGCGCCGCTGAAGGAAGACCTCCAAGAGATCCATACCAGTGACCCCGTCACGAATGAGCTGGACCACTCGGTTGACCAACACCTTCACGTGCGCCTTCTCCTCCGGGAGCACCTTCAAAGGGGAGGGTTTTTCCACTCGGGCCATGGTAAAGGGAGGGAGGCCAGTCGATTGCCCTGGCGTCGACTGGTCTTTGCACTAGAACCAAGTCGACTGCCATCCGCGAACTGAATCAGGAAGAATCATGGCCGGAAAGGAGCTTTTTCCCCTCGTCTGGATGCCAAGACCCCCACACATCTGGATCACTTGGGTCCTCTCGTCACTCGGATTAGCCTTTTTCACTGTGTGGGAGCGACAAGTGAAAATATGCTTGAAAAGACCCCAGTGAGGTCGACAACCCAAGAAGTTCTCACACAAGGAAATGAATGCGGCAAGATAAACAATTGAGTTGGGGGTAAAATGATGGAGTTGAGCCCCAAAGAAGTTCAGAAACCCTCGGAAGAAAGGATGAGGAGGCAAGGAAAACCCACGGTCGACGTGGGTGGCAAGAAGAACGCGCTCACCCTCCCGGGGTTGCGGCTCGGATTCCTTCCCCGGGAGCCGCGCCGAGTCATAGGGGATCAGCCCTCCCTCGGCCAGGTCGTCGAGGTCTTCTTGGGAGATCCTCGAGTGGATCCAGTTGCCCTGGATCCAACCCTTCGGCAGACCAGTCCGCGAGGAAGATCCGCCCCGGCTTGTCGCCTTCCCCTTCGATTTCGCCGTCGCCTTCTTCGCCCGCTCCAGAGCCACTGTCTTCTCCTTCACCATTTTCGCCGACGAGACGCGTGCGGTGCGGTGGCGCTGGAGCAAGAGCGAGCGCAGCAGAGAGGCGTGAGGAGGAGAAGAGGTAATGGGGCGCACTGTTCGGGGGACTCCGGTCCAACGCCTTATATGAGGCCGCTTCCGAGTGGCTGACTAGTAGGCCCAGACGGTTCTGTCAAATCCCGTAACGACAGCGCGAGCGATACGTGGTGAAAAAGGTGGCGCGGGGATCGAGGCGATTCCGCTCTACCCCATTCGATTACTGCGGCCTCCCCCGTCCCGCGCGCTTCCCAAAATTCGGATCCCACTAAATCCGCGGGCAGCAAACAAACTTGTCAGACTAAAAGATCTCCTCCGCACCGTCACTCGGAGCCTTACAGGTAAAGAAACTCACTCGACGAAGAACTAAGAATGGATCAAGGTGACTGAAAAGGAAGTTGCTGTCATCACTCGGGTCCGTTGATCCGAAGCAAGATATGCTCACTGCATGAAAAATGAGTCGGAGAGGTCCTCATCTCCTTTCCCACTCAAACCTCGATCCATTCGGGGGCTAATGATGGAGCTATGAACCTAGGGTAGGGTCATGGACCTGTCCTAACTGCCCAACCCAAGGACATCTCTAGAAGAAATCACCTTTCAATCGACTTGAAGGTGTCCCACTCGACAGACTCGAAGACACTCGACCAAGAAGCAATCACTCGACCAAGACCCAACCACTCGACGGCCAGGAGGCCTAAAGGCGCCCCGCACGCTAACGGTCGGTCATTAAGTAGCTTTTATGGTCATCATAACACTTTATTACTAGCGTTACCAGAAACGCCCTGCCTTAATGTACATTGAACCCTTTGTAACGTGGGCTGGCCGGGGTCCTGGCGCACTCTATATAAGCCACCCCCTCCTCCGAGACAAGGGTTCGCACCTCTGTAACTCATACCCACATAATCCAGTCGACCGCCTCCGGGCTCCGAGACATAGAGCTTTTACTTCCTCCGAGAAGGGCCTGAACTCGTAAACCTTGCGTCTTTACAACCTCTCCATAGCTAAGACCTCACCTCTCCATACTTACCCCCCTACATTACTGTCAGAGTTAGAACCACGACACCTGGCGGCTCTTGGCCAATGGCGATTTAATATGCCTCCATTGTAAGCCGGAATTTTTATAACCGGGCGGTTTATAGCCTTTGAGAAAATCAAGAATTGATAACCCTTTTGAGACACCAATTTCAATCTTTGATGATGGGCTGGAACTTAATCATTTATGTAAGTCATAGCTCTGTAAATCCTGCACAGAGTTTAAACAACATATGCCCTGGCAACTTAACGTTAAAAGCCAGGGCGGGTAACCACTCAAATGTAGTCTTATCCTGCACTCTCGATGGGGAGCATCATGGAATTGGCGATGGAGATGGGTTGGTGATGACGAAGAACAAAGATCCCTTCTCTAGAGCCCCAAACAGACTCCAGATCTGCCCTCCCGAGGAAGAACAGGGCTTGGCGGCGGCTCCGTCTCGTGGATCGTGATAATTCTTTCTCCCTGATTTTTTTCTGGAATAATGTGATTTTATAGTATCAGGGGGTCATCAGCGGGGCCACCAGATGGGTACAACCCACCTGGGCGCGCCAGGAGAGGGGGCGCACCCTGGTGGGTTCTGCCCACCCAGGGGCCCCTCTCAGGTGGGTCTTGGCTCCATAAATTCTTATTATTGGTATAAAAAATCCTTGCAAAGTTTCTTCCATTCCGATAACTTCTATTTCTGCACAAAAACAACTCCATGGTAGTTCTGCTAAAAATAGCATCAATCTGGGGTTAGTTTCATTCAAATCATGCAAATTAGAGTCCACAACAAGAGGAAAAGCGTGAGAAAATGTAGATACATTGCAGACGTATCAAAGAGGTAAGTGAGGGGGCCCACGTGGGGACCACAACCCACCAGGGCGCGCCTAGGTGGGTTGTGCCCACATGGTGCACCTCTCTCTGATGTTTATTGCACCAAAAATTCTCAAATATGCAGAAAGAAATCGTATTAAATTTTCAGGGCATTTTGAGAACTTTTATTTTTGGGTCATTTTTTATTGCATGGGAAATTCAGAAAACAGACAAAACATGGCATTTTAATTTATTTAACTAATAAAAACAGAGAATAAAAAGTAGGGACATAAAGTAGTGCGTACTAAATTCATCAACTTCATACTGTTCAAAAATGATCGATTAATAAGGTTGATCAAGTCTTATTAACAACCACTTTTGGTTAGCATGAAACCGAAGAACTTCTTAAATCACGAAGTTACCTCAATGGGGATATGCATTTCCCCAACAATAAGTATTTCATATTTGTTTTTGACAGTAGGCAGAGGTATTTGAAAACTTCCAATAGTTATTGTCGGAGATTTTTCAATAACATTAATACCATTCACTTGGATTTGTTTCTTCGGAAAGTGCACCATATGCTCATTGCCATTAATATGAAAAGTGACCTTGCTTTTGTTGCAATCAATAACAGCCCTTGCAGTATTCAAGAAGGGTCTACCAAGGATAATCGACATGTTGTCGTCCTTGGGCATCTCAAGTATAACAAAGTCAGTCAAAATAGTAACATTGGCAACAACAACGGGCACATCCTCACAGATACCGATAGGTATGGCAGTTGATTTGTCAGCCATTTGCAAGATAATTCAGTAGGTGTGAGTTTATTCAAGTCAAGTCTTTTATATAAAGAGAAAGGAAGAACACTAACACCAACTCCTAAATCACACAAAGCAGTTTTCACCCAATTCTCTTTGATAGAGCAAGGTATAGTTGGTATTCCCGGATCTCCAAGTTTTTTAGGTACTCCATCTTTAAAAGTGTAATTAGCAAGCATAGTGGAGATTTCAGCTTCTGGTATTTTTCTCTTATTTGTGATGATGTCTTTCATATATTTTGCATAAGGAGGCATTTTCAAGATATCAGTCAAGCGAGTACGCAAAAAGACTGGCCTCGGCATTTCAACAAAGCATTCAAATTCTTCATCATCATTCTTTTTAGTTGACTTGGGTGGAAAAGGCATAGGTTTTTGAACCCACAGTTCTCTTTCTTTACCGTGTTTTCTAGCAACAAAGACTCTTTTGTCATATCTTTTATTTTTAGCTTGTGGGTTAGCAAGATCAACAGGAGGTTCTATCTCAACATCATTATCTGGTTCTTTTTCATTGTTAGGTTGAGAGTCATTATGAACCTCATCATTAACTTTTTCATTATCAGTATGTGAGTGTTCATTACCAGATTGAGTTTTAGCATCAGAGATAGAAATTTCATTATCATTATCATGAGGTTTTTCTATTTCAGGTTCACTAGAAGTGTGCAAAGTCCTATCATTTTTTTTTCTTCTTCTTTTTAGAAAGACTAGGTGCACTAGTGTTAGTTCTTTGTGGATCTTGTTCAATTGTTTTAGGGTGTCCCTTAGGATAAAGTGGTTCCCGAGTCATTTTACATCCTCTAGTTGCAACTCTAACAGCAAAGTCATGCATATTATGATTCATTTCATCAAGTAATTCTCTTTGAGATTTAGCAACTTGTTCTAACTGGGTTTGAACCATAGAAGCGTGCTTTCCAACACCTCTAACATCATTTGATATTCTAAATAACAAGTCACTCAAGCGAGCAATCATATCAGAATTATATTTCAATTGTTTCATAACATTTGCATTGAAGTGGTCTTGTTTTCTAATGTAGTTTTCAAACTCATAAAGGCATTGACTAGGATGCATATTGTGAGGATTATCACTATCATTGAACTTCATAAGAGAATTTACCTCTACCACCTTAGGCATTGGTGGTGTATTAAGACCATGTATTTCTTCAATAGGAGGCAAATTTTTAACATCCTCTGCTTTAATACCTTTTTCCTTCATAGATTTCTTTTCCTCTTGCATATCTTCAGGACTGAGATATAATATACCCCTCTTCTTCGGAGTGGGTTTAGGCGGTGGTTCAGGAATAGTCCAATCATCATAATTTTTCAATATGTTATTCAATAATTCTTCAGCTTGAGCAACAGTTCGTTCTCTGAAAACACAACCAGCACAACTATCTAGGAAGTCCCTAGAAGCATCGGTTAGTCCATTATTGAAGATATCAAGTATTTCATTTTTCTTAAGAGGATGATCAGGCAAAGCATTAAGTAACTGGCAAAGCCTCCCCCAAGCTTGTGGGAGACTCTCTTCTTTAGTTTGCAAAAAGTTAAATATTTCCTGTAAGGCGGCTTGTTTCATATGAGCAGGAAAATATTTTTCAAAGAAGTAATAAATCATATCCTGGGGACTACACACACAACCTGGAGCAAGAGTGTTGTACCAAGCTTTTTAGCATCACCCTTTAATGAGAAAGGAAATAATTGGAGAATAAAGTAATAGTGAGTTTTCTCATCATGAGTAAAAATGGTGGCTATGTCATTCAACTTAGTAAGATGTGCCACAACAGTTTCAGTTTTGTAACCATGGAAAGGATCAGATTCAACCAAAGTAATTAACTCTGGGTTGATAGAGAACTCATAATCCTTATCATCAATAAAGATAGGTGAAGTTGCAAACTTAGGATCACATTTCATTCTAGCATTCAGAGATTTTTCTTTATACCTTTGTAGTAATTTCTCTAGATCATCTCTATCATTGCAAGCAAGAATATCTCAAGTTGTTTCTTCACTCATAACATAACCTTCCGGTACCTTAGGCAATTCATATCTTGGAAGGCTAGTTCTAGTAGGTGTTTCAGGAGTTTCAGTTTCAAACTCATCATCAGATTCAACAACATCATGTTCTATAACTCTAGCAATTTGTTTATCTAGAAATTCACCAAGTGGCACATCATCATTATCAAGCAAGGTACTAGCATCATCATAAGCATCATTCATAGTAGAAGTAGCATCATCAATAACTTGCGACATATCAGAATTAATAGCATGTGGTGGATTTGCAAGTTTATTCATAACAGAAGATGAATCTAAAGCAGAACTGGATGGAAGTTCCTTAGCCCCCTCGTCCTTGAGGGAAATATCTTCGTCTTAGGATCCTTCAGATTCTTCATAGTGATAATATGATAATAATCCCAAGTGACTCGACAAATATAGCTATGCTCCCCGGCAACAGCGCTAGAAAAAGGTCTTGATAACCCACAAGTATAGGGGATCGCAACAGTTTTCGAGGGTAAATTATTCAACCCAAATTTATAGATTCGACACAAGGGGAGCCAAAGAATACTTGAAGGTATTAGCAGCTGAGTTTTCAATTCAACCACATGTGGAGATTAATTATCTGCAGTAAAGTGATCAGTAGCAAAGTAGTTTTATAGTTTTGATAGTAGTGACAACAGCAATAGTAACAATAACAGTGATAGCAGTAATTTTGTAGCAAGTGTAACAGTGATGATAGCAGTAGTAACTTAGCAGGAACAATATGGAAAATTCGTAGGCATTGGATCAGTGACTTGTTGGATGATATTCATCACGTGACATTATAACCTAGGGCAATACGACACTAGCTCCAGTTCATTTATATAATGTAGGAATGTATTCCGTAAATAGTCATATGTGCTTTATTAAAAGAACTTGCATGGCATCTTTTGTCCTACTCTCCCGTGGCAGCGGGGTCCATATTGGAAACTAAGGGGTATTAAGGCCTCCTTTTAATAGAGAACCGGAACAAATCATTAACACATACTGAATACATGAACTCCTCAAACTACGGTCATCGCCGAGAGTGGGCCCAGTTGTTGTCACTCCAAGGTTGTCGGATCATAACATGTAGTAGGTGACTAAACTTACAATATCAGATCTAGAACATGGATATAATGTGATAACATAAACGGTTTAGATCTGAAATCATGGCACCCGGGCCCAAAGTGTCAAGCATTAAGCATGGCAAAGTCATAGCAACATCAATCTAAGAACATAGTGGATACTAGGGATCAAGCCCTAACAAAACTAACTTGATTACATGATGAATCTCATCCAACTCCTCACCGACTAGCGAGCCTACGAAGGAATTACTCAGTCCTAGTGGGGAGCATCATGGAATTGGCGATGGAGAAGGTTTGGTGATGATGAAGAACGAAGATCCCCCTCTTCGGAGCCCCAAATGGACTCCAGATCTGCCCTCCCGAGGAAGAACATGGCTTGGCGGTGGCTCAATCTTGTGGATGGCGATAATTCTTTCTCCCTAATTTTTTCTCCGAAAATAGGAATTTATAGTGTCAGGGTTGAGGTCTGCGGGGCCACCAGGTGGGTACAACCCACCTGGGCGCCCCAGGAGAGGGGGGGGTGCCCTGGTGGGTTGTACCCACCCAGGGCCCCCCTCTCCAGTAGGTCTTGGCTCCAAAAATTCTTATATATAATATAAAATTCCTCACAAAGTTTTGTTCCGTTCCGAGAACTTTTATTTCTGCACAAAAACAACACCATGGTAGTTCTGCTGAAAACATCGTCAGTCCAGGGTTAGTTTCATTCAAATCATGCAAATTAGAGTCCAAAATAAGAGGAAATGCATGAGAAAAAGTAGATACTTTGGAGACGTATCATGCTTCGTCGCATGCGAAGGCGAGTCCATCACATCCGTGACCCCACTATCTATCTTAGGGGTGTGGCTCTGGGGTGCGTGCGGTGGTGTGGAACAGAGTAACCTCATTGCATCCTATCAAAACCTAGCGCGTAGCAATGCCATAGCGCGAGGCCGAGCAGGGGGTCGGGACCCCCCTCCCCCCTGTGAGGCCGAGACAGGAACGAGCCGGAGCAGGTGACGTTGCGGCGTGCCGCGTCGTCGCATGCGGAGGCGAGTCCGTCACATCCGTGACCCCACTATCTATCTTAGGGGTGTGGCTCTGGGGTGCATGCGGTGGGGGTGGAAACAGAATATCCGCATTGCGTCCTGTCAAAACCTAGTGCGCAGCAATGCGGTAGCGCGAGGGCGAGCAGGGGGGAGGGACCCCCCCTCCTCTCCCCCTGCGAGGCCGAGACAGGAACGAGCCGGAGCAGGCGACGACGCGGCGTGCCGCGTCATCGCATGCAGAGGCGAGTCTGTCACATCCGTGACCCCACTATCTATCTTAGGGGTGTGGCTTTGGGGTGCGTGCGGTGGGGGTGGAAACAGAATAACCGCATTGCGTCCTATCAAAACCTAGCGCGCAGCAATGCGGTAGCACAAGGCCGAGCCGCATGTGTACTTTGTGTGTATTTGAATTTTGAACTTCTATATTTTTTTCTAAGTCGTGTATTTTAGTTAGATATGGACTTCATTTGTTTTTGTATTTGAACTTCTTCTTATTGTTTCTTAGTGTTTATTTATTCATATGCCTTGACTTCCCTGATTAGTGTACTTTAACTTTTGTTTTTTATTTTGTGAACTTCTTTCTCTTGTTTTTGTAGGTGCATATGTATGTATGTATTTTTCTTTCCTTGGTAGTGTATTTGCCATCAATTTTTGGTTTTAAGGATACCAACAGTGTTGTTGTGTGATCTTATCTTTTTATAATAGATGCATCTAAAATGGTGCATTTATTTATTAATAGATGCATTTAATTTTTTAGTTGTTGGGGTGTAAAACTGTAATTTCGCCGGCGCTGCAACACCCACTATAGAGTGGCATTAAGTGTCCATCTCTCTAGCCACCACCTATCAGAAACCCCCCTCCCTGTCGCTCGCTCTCTTCCCCCTCTCCGTCGCTCCGCTGCCTTCGTCCCCTCCAACTCCCCCCGATTTCTCCGCTGTTGTCCCCTTCCCTCGTGAGTGGAGTAACCGGCGCATGCCCCTGCTCCTATTTCTGGCCCACGCCCCACTCTGCCACACTTAGCCCACTCTGTTTTGCTCTGAAGCGAGGGCGGCAACTACCTGCGCGGTTCCAAGTTGCGTGTGGCGTCGTGGGGAGTGGAAGAACCGCCGCGGATTCGTCCATGCGGGGGTCATTTGGAGAGGTACAAATGTTGTCTCCCCCTAATGCTTGCTTTTAGTTTTGCCAGATCTGTCGAGGCCTGTCTGTTTCTTCTGTGTGCTCTCACGTCCGCCTCCTACCCCTTCTTATGATGGTTGGGTGGGATATTAGGTAGGGTTCTTATGCGTGTGGTGGGTGGATTCCATTCCCCCGTGGTCAGATTTGTCTGTGAGATGCTTGTGTGGGCTATTTATCCCTTCAGACTTGTGTGGATTTCATTTCCCCTTTAGTGATTTCAGCAGTTAGATGCATGTAAGAGAGGGTGTGGTGTGATGGTTGATGCTAGATCTTATGTATCTAATTGCATTATTGTTGTTGATTTCGAAGTCTAGATTGTGTCTGTCACAAGCTAGTTAGTTTATGGATACTTTTTTTGTGCTTGCCTAGATGTGCTACTGTTCATCTTTTCATACTTGTTGATATGTTTTAGTTGTTTCATCCTAGGGTTTGATTTAGTTTCTTTTTGTATTGTTGTATGATTTTCTACTTGCTAACTCTATGCAATCTATCCCCTGTTTTCAGTATGTTCTTCTAGGGTTTGGAGATCCATTCATCAAGGGGTTGTGTTGTCATGGCTTCAAAACCTTCTCCAGGTATTTTATTGTAGTTGCATCTTGTATATTAATTAGAAGTTTTTTTATATATATCAGCCCATATCTTCACTTGGTTATCTTGTTGGACTGCCCATTCTTAAAAGTGTGAACTTCTAGAAAAGGTGATGTGTATGCATTTTACCCTTAGTTTAAGTTAGTAGAGTGTTGCTTGGTTTTTATTTGATGAATTGCTGGTGAACAATGTCACCAAGTGTTGTTGGACTTCCCAAATGTTTCATATTTATAGTGTATATCTTTATTTTTTGTGTGCGATCATTTTCATGGTATTGGTATTTAGTTTGCCTGTGAAATAGTATTTATGCTCATGCTACATCTTTTTATGTGCTACTTGCTTGGGTCCCATAGTTGAACTTCTGGTTTTAATTATTGCTTATTTGTAATGAAATTTGGTTGAACTTCTGTTCTGCGTATTTGTTTTACTGCTTTGTTATATATTGTTGAACTTCTGGACATTCATCTTATATGTAGTAACCCCTCTGGTGTAAATTGGTCTATATTTAGTATGTAAATTGTAGATTGTTCATTGTGTTTACTGCTTTGTTAGGTATTGTTGAACTTCTGGGTATTGTACATTGATGTAAAAGTAGAACTCCCTTTTGCGTAGGATTGTGGGTTAGAACTCAACTGCCTTTTTACATGTATTTTTTGTAGTTGGTGATGAATTGAATAGTTCTGAAAAAATGCCTTTGATCAAGATGGAGCTTCAGAAGTTAATACTGATGCTCCAATATCTGATGCGGCTAAATCACCCATTATTCCTTTGACTGTGATTGCTGAGGTTGCTTTGAGCCTTGATAATAATTCAAGCCACGAGGATCTTGCTTCTGCAGCTCTTGCTTCACCTACTATGTGCAACTCCTTTTCTTTTTATTTGGAATTCTCAAGCCATGTTTTTTAACGTGTTCCTGTCGTGCGTTTTTGTTTTTGTTCCTGACTTTTTTTCTTTTTGCTATGCTTTTTGTGTTCTTGCATATGTGTCCATAGAGGAGGAAGCTATGAACACCATCAATGATGTTCTATCTGATTTGGGTTTATCAGAAAACACAGCTGCTGCCGAGCAGAAGGCTCCGTCAGTCAAAGGTTGTGATTCCGTTCCGGATCCTTTGTGCCCTCTTCAAATGTCAGAGACACAGTCGCAGTCTGTTGATGGCACTGAACCTGTCACGCAACCTGAGGATGTGCCTCTTCAGCTTCTTCTGGAGGACCAACGCTAGAGGAAGAAGCAAGAAGATTTTGACAAGAAGATGGCAGCCCACCTTCAGAAAGGTTCTGATGTTCCTGAATCTGTTGATGTTGTTGAGCTCATAGTTGGGCATTGCTCTGTTGCTGAGGAAGACATGTCATGTGGCACTAATGGCATGGTTGTCCCCGTTAAGAATAAAATCAAGAAGACCGCTGCGAGGAAGCATTTAGTTGGTGAAGTTACACCTCGGAGGAGCCCACGTGTTTCAAGGGCTGCAGAACTTGCTGAAGAGGAAGGGCTAGCCGTCGGTGGTACTCCATGCCGTAGTCCTTGTGTGATTGCCACTGCGGCGCCTACACCTTCTCCCCTTGGTGCTGGTGCATCTGGTAAGGGGAAGAAATGCGGCGTTAAGTGCAAGGTTGCACATGCAAAGGTCAACAAGGGTGTAAAGAAGCGTTCTCGTGTTAATCCAGAGGACAAGGATGATGCTGATTTCAACGCTGATGACGAGGATGACGATGATGATGATGATGTCGCTAATCAGGTACGAATCTCTCATGTTTGCTTCTTTTGAGAGCATTTGTAGATTTGTTGTAGTTTTTGTGTTTGTAGCACTGCCTTGGCGTACATAGCTGACCTTCTGTTTCATATAAATGAATAAATTAGCTGAACTGCTTGGCTTATATGGTATTACTGCCTATGTAGACACAATTGGACTTCTGGATATATACATGAAGAAATTAGCTTAACTTGTTGGTATACATGTTTTATTACTGTCTTGGTGTACATGGTTGAACTTCTGCTATGAAAATTTCTAACATTTTGAAAGCATGTTAACTTCTGGTCATACATGGTTGTACTGCCTATCTAGACATAGTTGGACTTCTGAAATACATGTTTTTATTACTGTCTTGGTGTACATGGTTGAACTTCTGCTATGTAAATTTCCAACATTTTGAAAGCATATTTACTTCTGGTCATACATGGTTGTACTACCTATGTAGACATAGTTGGACTTCTGAAATGTACTGCGTATGTAGGCATTAGTGGAATTTTAGTGTAGTTTGTGTATCTCATTGTTCTGCCTTTTTTCCTTGTCATTGTATTTTTTCAGTAGCTTGTGGAGCGGCCTGAGAGGAGGAAGAGAGGAGGCAAAGCGCCCGGACAAGGTGACGAAGGAGGAGATGAGGCGAAACATTTTAACAAGACGGTTCGCTGCTCACTGAAAGAGGTCAAGACGTGTGCGAAAATGATACAACTTAGGCACAAGACGAGGGTTGTCAAGGCTGGTTTTGGTTGTGTGTTTGACTTGAAGGTTGATTCCAACATTTCTCATCCTTTGATGGGCAACATATACACGAGGATTGACCCTACAACCATGATTCTGGAGATGGGTGAGGCGAACAAGGTTCTGTGTATTACAAGTGATGCTATTCACCATCTGTTTGGATTCCCTCAAGGTAGTCGTACCCCTCCTAGGCCCTCAAATGATGGATTTGATGATGTTGTTATAAGGCTGAAGGGCAAGCTTGGCTACGCTAGGAGTGAAGACAAAGGATCTGCGGAATATCCTCGGGGAACTTGTGAAGGATGAGACGAAGGATGATCTGGCTCTGCAGGTGTTTTTCCTGATTCTTTTCATGAAGGTGGTTATTCCTGGTACGTCTACACGAGTGTCTAGGGAGGCAGCAATGGCTGAGAATCTTGTCTTTGAAGATATGGCAGATATGGACTACTGCTAGTTGGTTGTTGATGAAATTCGAAGGGCTGTTGTTAGGTATCAGCAAGGGACTAGCAGAGGAAAAGCTGTCACAGGCTGTGCCATCGCACCGCTTCTTATGTATCTGGACTGCCTTATCATTGGCAAGACGCCTAATCCTAACTTGAGGACCCCTTGCATCAATTTCATGGATCAGGACAAGTTTCTTGAGCTTGTTGCGGCTGACTTAGTCAAGAAGGGTGATGATGACCCAGCCAACTGGGTGTTTGGGAAACTGCATGTGAGTGTTTCTATGCATCATTCTTTCCTGTGTAGTTTAACTTGAACTTTTGGTATTGTCTTCTATATTTTTGTTTCCATGTTCCTTCATTTGTTTTCTACGCGTTGAATTTTGTTCTTGTATGCAGTGGAAGACATAGGCTGAGGTTGCGTTCTTAGGCGTATCGAACGTCATGTTCTTACTATGCCTCGTGCCTCCGGCCTAGGGAGTGGAACTTCCCCAAGATTCGAATTCTCCTGGGATGTCAATACTGGTGCCCCCTATAGATCCAGGAGGTTCTTTTACCCGTGTGAGTGCTGCAGGTGGCGTGTCTTCCGAGGGTTTGTTCGGTGCTGCCAATCTTTCCCTTGTTAGGATTGACGGTCTTCTTGAAACTGTTTGTGGGGAGATGGCCCGTGTTCCAACAACTGTTGAGCGTCTTATTCGCGTGGATGGGATTCTTCCTCCCGGCCACGGTTTTGATGCCGAGTCTTCGAAGGAGGTTTTGTCAATTGAAGCTAGATTTCTTGATGAGCTTCGTCAGAGAACTTTCCACCTCCGGACTAGCTTTGAGCTATTCAAGGAAATACAGGATGCTCATTGCAAGCCTTTTGAAGATGAGGCAAGTGTTGTTGTGAGACAGATTCAGAGGCAAGATTCTGTTCATTCGGGTCGTGAAGGAGGCCACGTGGAGCATACCAAAGAGGTTTGTTTATGTTGGCTTTTGATATTTCTTTGCATTAATGTTCATTGTTAGCTTTCAGTTATTATTGTGTTTTAGTCATAGGTTACCCTTATTGATTTCATGTATCCTAACCTTTTTCTTTTTAGTACTAGTGTTTCCTAGGTGACCTTCTCTGTTTACAGTACCTGAACTTCAGGGGCTACAGTAAATGAACTTCTGTGATTTCCATGACTGGCCCTTTTTGTTCCCTTTTGTATTAGAGTAGTTTGATATCTGACCTTCTATGTTTACTGTATTTGGACTTCCATTATGTGTCAGTGGTCATAGCTGACCTTCTTTGATTATTTAATGTGAACTTCTGTTGATTAGGCATTTGTGTTCTACATTATTTTTTGTAGGTTGTTGATGATGGTGCTTGGGTTGAGGAGGATGTTTTACCTGTGCATGAACCTGCTCCTGTGCATGAACCTGCCCCTGTGCATGAACCTGCTCCCGCGAGTGATGTATTGGTTGATGAGATTCATGGCAGTGAAACTAAGTACCATTTTTCTTGTCCGTTTGTCTCATTTTTTTTATTTTACTTGTTTGTGCATTTTATCACTATGTGCCCATTTGTAACGACTTTCTGTTCTTACTGCAGAATGATGATGCTAGTGTTCCTCCAGAGAAGGTTGCAGACAAGTCCATGTCAGGCACCGGCTGCTCCAACGGGGTGGACCCAACTGAACCTCAGTCGTCCATTGGCGATGTGGTTTCCAATGCTGAGCAGGGCAAGACAACTGGAGATATCATTTTGGAGAAAGATCCCTTCGATGGTACTGTTGATACTGGTGGTAGTGCTACTGCAGGCCCGGAGAAGTCTCCTAAAGCAGAGCCATCAGTTGCTGTTGATGCTGGTTCTCCAGCTCTTCCTAGTGTAGCACAACCAACAGTTTTTGTTGTTTCAGATTCTCCAGCTGCTGCCGGTGTCCTTTCCGACGACGCTGCAATGTCTACCGGAGATGGCGAACTGAAAGCGATAGCATTGGAGAGGAGGTTGATCATTCTAGTGCTGCGACTGGTATAGGCAAGAGTCCATAAAGAGAGGAGCATGCTTCTCTCTTCTTTCCCCATCCCCGTCCCTTTTGTTGTTGGTTATGGTGCATGATATCCCTATGAACTGCCTGTGTGGTGCAAGTTGAACTTCTGGTTTGTGCTTTGTCGTGTGGTTTGTAAATAAAGTTAAGTGAACTTGTTTCTATGTGGGGGAAGGTATGTAATGCATGGGTTGTGATGTTTATAATCCCGTGGTTTTATCTTTTCTGGTGTAGCAGCTGAGATGTGCTTGTGTTTGAATGTTGCTCTTACTTAAACTGTCATGATCTATGTGCTTGAATGTTGCTCTTAATTTCTATTTCTTTTGCTGAGCAGATAGTGACCTTGCTGTCGTCCGAAAGAAGGTTGATGACTTCTATTTCAGTGTAACTAGGCTTTGGAGTGATCGTTCTAAGAGTCGAGTGCAGCTGGTCAGAATTTACATCCATCTACCCCTATGAACTGCCTGTGGTTTCATACCTGAACTTCTTTACTCTATGTTGCTGAACTTCTATTTACTTCTCTGGTGCTGAACATCTAGCCTTTTTGTACTGCCTATGGTGATGTAGCTGAACTTCTGTGCTTATATGTGTGATGAACTTCTTGAGTTCCTGATTCTGAACTTCTTTTACTTTCTATTGCTTGTTTTAGATGAAAGATTATGTTCCAAAACAATGAGTGTGAAGCTTCTGTTGAAGATGTTTTCTCCTCGCAGAATGCTTCGATCTAATGTAGCTGAGGTTGCACTCTATTGTCTACGTGAGAAATACCAGGGATCAGACAAACTCATGCTGCCGTATTAGGTTTGTGTAAGTCAACCCTATAGTAATTTCTTTTCTGTTTTGTTCCTTACCATTTTAGTTAAAACTTGTTTGTCTCATTTTGTATTTTCATATGTTGGTGTTGTCTGCATTATTTTAGGACAAGATTTTTAGAGGTCATTTCGATTCCTGTGTGAGGAAGTACTTCGTGGCGACTGGTCCAGATAGCATGGATGCACATGATTCTGTAAGCAATATCTTGTTCTTTGTCTCTGTATTAGTTTGCACTGCGATCCACTCTGTTTATATTTTTTTTATTTTTCTTTGCACCGTTTGATATTAATTTTCAGTTTTTAATGATTCGTGTGTTTATGTTGCTTCAGGTTGTTTTCCCCACTTTTGACCCGCTGAAATTCCTGCTCACTTTGGTGGTGTTGTTCATTGGATTTCGATATTTCTTGACCTGAAGAATTCAAGGTTCCGGCTTCTCGAGTCCCACTATGGACCAGACGATGACTGTGCGGTACGCTTGTTTCGGCTGATGATTGATAACATCAAGAAGCTTTGGAGCGATGCCAGCAACGACAGGGAGACACCCTTCGGTCCTCTTACTATTGACAGTTTCCCTTTGGATTGGATTGATGTCCCCCAGCAGAATAACAAGTATGGGTTCCACTTTCTCTCTATCACTTCTGTTTGACTGTAGTTGTATGTAAGCTGCGATGTCTTTTATTCATTGGCTATCTTTTTTGTTCTAACACTATTCCTTTTTGTGTTTGATGGCAGTATAGACTGCGGATTCTTCATGCTTACGAATGTTAATTCGTTTCATGATGGGGTTCTTGCAAATTATTCCCATGAAAATATCGCAGATATCAGGAAGACGTGGCTGTACTCAATTGCTTCTTCTAACCTGTTTGAAACAGACTTCCAAGGTCTTTTTGGCTACTATACATGTAAGTCTTGAAACTTGGATTGCTTACATGTACTGCATCTTTTATTCTACATGAACTTCTTTTTTACTTGAACTTGAACTTCTGCTTGAGATCTGGCTGGGCTGCTGATTTCAGATGGAGAGGAGCATTTCTTCTACATGAACTTCATTTTTATCTTTTTTATTTTGCTTGTGTATTTTGTTTCGGTATTTTTTTCCTTCCATTTCTTACTTGGACAGGAGCATTTCTTCTACTTGAACTTCAGAGGTGATACCTTTCTATGCTTTTGCTAGCTGTAGTTGAATGTTTTCCAATTCATCAGTTTATCTTGAATTGTGCCTTGGGTTGTGCCCGAACTTCATTTAGGTTTTAAATGCAACACATTTTTTAGGTCAGCTTGAGTAGTAACCATGTCATCTATATTAGTTGGACTGTACATTGTGCTGTACCTGAACTTCAGTTATATTTAATGGTCTTTTTTCTCTTCCTTTTCTTTGACAGTGGAGCCGTTGGACTTGACCGATTACCACTACTCATTCCTCGGGTCACAGGAATACCAGCCTAGGGAGGAATTGATGAGTGCAACTCTGAGAGAAGATGATAGCTCTCAAACCCTTATTCCTTCCAAGTTGGGGAAGCAGGCTGTCGGTATTTGTGGTGCTCCAAACACCCCTTTGTCTAGGAAGGTTGGTGCGGTTGAAGCAGTCGAAGCAGAGGTGATTTCATCGGATGATGATTTTGAGAAGATTGCTTACCCGAAGAATGGTAAATCTGCTGCTGGTACTGTTGCTGGGAGAGGTGGGAAGAATGATGTCATCACCAGGAGGAAACCGACAGTTGAGTCTGGCAACATAACTTCCTCCAAGAGAGCATCAAGATTGCCTTTGAAGTGGCATTCTATTGTCGCTCCCCCTAAATAAATACAGTTACCCTCATCTATCCGAGGCCCGGAGGTTGAGACAGTATGTGCTTAGTGAAGATGGTCTGAATAAGTATTCTAAGTGAGTTTTCTTCTTCTTATTTTTGTTTTTGCCAGAGATGCTACTTTGTTCTGAACTTCTGTTGTTGTAGTATCTGAACTTCTGTTCATTTCTCCTTGTCTTGGAGTTATAGTGTCTGAACTTCTATTGTTATAGTATCTGAACTTCTGTTCATTTCTCCTTGCCTTGGAGTTATAGTATGTGAACTTCTGTTTGTTATAGTATCTAAACTTCTATTCATTTCTCCTTGTTCTAAACTTCTATTGTTATAGTGTCTGAACTTCTAATATTTTCCCCCATCCTTTTAAATCTGCAGCACAAGCTACTACATGTTTACCATCCCTGGGAATGTGATTGACCTCACAGGACGTGTCCTTTATACTCTTTTTGGTGAAGGGCAGCAGATGGAAGGAGATGTAATGGATTATCTCATAAACTAGTGGAAAGATAAGCTGGAGACCTCTGAGATCTTCTCTTTTGCTGACAGGGTTGTACTTAGTCCCTACTTCATACAAGTTTTAGTTCTTTGCAGCCCTATCTTCCTTTTTTGCTCTGGTTTTGGTGTAGTGGCATTTGGGAGGTGTTTTAATTTTGTTTTTGTGAATGCAGTAATGCCTGGAGTATATTTTTTCGGCGCAATAGTTCCAAATTTTGATGCAAAAAATCTGCTAATCTCCTCCTAATGTTTGTTCTCAAGGAAGAAGACTTTCTTAACGCAAAGCTGGTTAGGTTTTTATAATTCTTGCTTTTTTAATTTTATGTACATCCTTTTTGCTGAGTTTGTGAAGAAGTTTTTGTTCATCCCGGTTGTTCAATACCTATGCTTTATAGTTTGTGTTCACCATTTCTTTCATTGTTGGCAGGTTTTCTTGATACTATTAAAGCCAATTGACACAATTGCGCACTATGATGTGTATGTGCTGAATTCGTGGGAGCATTGACATTCTTGATTCACTTCCTTACACTAATAAGGGAATGTCACGGACAAGTTTCCACGGAGACTGCCAAAATACTGTGAGTTTTTCTTAGCCTGAACCTCCTTTCATATTCTCTTGTTTGACACGAAGTTTATTATGCCTTCTGCTGACAAAATATCTTTCTATCTCTGTTTTGGTAATACTGCTTGAACTGACTATCATTTTACAGTTGAACTTCTGGTATTTGTTTAGCTGGATCCTATGCAAGTGTTGCTTTTATGTACCTGAACTTAACTATTTTGGTTGACATGTTTTTGATTTCATCTTATTTTTCATTTCTGGCAGATCAAGAGATTTGTTGGGTTGCTCGAGGAGGTGTACGGCAAGGCTGCATACAAAGCGAGCAAGCAGCCTAACTGGGCGAATATTGCAAAGAGGCCAACTTTTATCGATGTTCCAAAGCAAGTGAACAATGATTGTGGTTTCTTTGCCGTGAAGTTCTGCTCTACATATGATGGCGATGAGCTTGTTGATGATTTTGGTGATGTGAGGTGTGTTTTGTCCTTGTTCTTGTCTCATCATCCTTTCATTTTTCTTGTGTGTTTTTGCTGAGACGCTCCTGCTGTGGTTTTAGTTATCCTTTACTAAACCATCATTTAATTTCTTGTTTGTAGGCTGCTGCAGATGACTGGAAGGCTGAGTTCATGCACACTCTAATCTTTAGCGAGAAGAATGAAATCGTGCATACAGAGCTTCCTGCCGAGATCCGGTCCTTGGGCCCGTGAATTTGAAGCATTAGTTTCAGTGTAGATTTGATTTCGTAAAGATTTAGGTTTGATAATGATTGGAACGATTCCGTAAAGATTTGATTGTAAGAATGGTTTAGTAATTTGTGTATCTATAGCTGCAGCACTATTATTTATGATACTGAGGACAAATGTATTTGGTGTGAAGAATGATTTAGCTTGTGAATTTCAATGTACTGCACCGTTTTCAGTATCCATGTGTTGTATGTTTTTCCCCAACATATGTACTTGAACTTCTCTCTCGGCTATGGTTGAACTGCTGGGTTTTTTTGTTTAATTTTGGGCCCCAAGATATGATCTTTGACTTGAACTTCTGCTTGAGATCTGATTGGGCTGCTGGTTTCAGATCGAGAGGATTTTCTGTGTTGTATAATGTATTGGTATTTTTCAACTCAACTAATATGTAGCCTTTTGCATAGAATCTATGTGTTTTTTGTGATTTTTCAACTGCAAA
The DNA here is from genome assembly GCF_056163025.1 of Triticum urartu. NCBI lineage: Eukaryota > Viridiplantae > Streptophyta > Magnoliopsida > Poales > Poaceae > Triticum > Triticum urartu. The sequence goes on along the minus strand of NC_141873.1, from coordinate 182,991,714 downwards.
TGGATTTCAACTATGACTTCATGCAAAAATATTCTCATACACTCCTTTACGTTTCTTTATCTTTTCTCGGCATTGTACATGAACTTCTGCATGTATCCAAACAGAACTTCATATCTAAACGCGTTATCTTAGGCTTGCTAACCTTAGTTCATACGACAATACTTATTTTCTTTAAGCATATTTTTTCCTACATCGATTTATATACCAGAACTTCTTCTGTAAGCTGACCTGAACTTCAGATTGTATAATCATTATTGTTTGCTATTTTATGGAATACATCACCAGCACATCCTGTCATAATATACCAGAACTTCCAATGTAAGCTTACTTGAACTTCATAGTGTATATTTTTCATTTTTATTCCTACTTGCTATTTTATGGAATACATCACCAGCACAGCACTTCCTCTCATAATATACCAGGACTGCTGCAGAAATATTACTTGAACTTCATAGTGTATATTTTCATTTTTATTACTTGGACTTCCTCTTTCATGCAATACTTGAACTCCTACTATATAATTTCTCATACTATACCAGGACTTCTGTAGTAAGCTTACCTGAACTTCTACTGTATAATTTCTTGAAACTTCAACAATAGAAGTTCAAGTAAGCTTCTCCTAAAATACTGTTTCAAAAGTGGAATAACATTATGCACATTGACATGACATAAGTTTGCTTTGTTTAATTGACCTAGTCTAACTATTCATCAGCCTTGCGCTCCTCCTAGGCTTTGGTTGTAGTGGTTTTTGCTTGACATGTACCTCTTCATCTTCCTCTTCCTCTTCCCCCTCGTATTCCACTTCCTCCTCCTCTTCGTCTTCCTCTTCTTCGTCTTCCTCTTCATATTCCACCACTTTCTTGTTGCTGGCTCTAGGTTTTGCTTTATGTTTCTTCTCTGGCTTTTTGCTTGTCTTTTCAGCATCTGCGCGCTTCGGGCATGTTCTTGCATTGTGAGGTTCATACTCCTTTCATATGCTACAAAGCATGCTGCTTGCTTTCTGTGGGTGTGGTCCCTTGTTTTGGTACTCGAAAAATACCCGAATCACTCAGAACCTTTCCGATGTCCGAATATAGTCTTCCAATATATCGATCTTTACGTATCGACCATTTTGAGACTCTTCGTCATGTTCATGATCTCATATGGGACTCCAAACAACATTCGGTACATCAAATCACATAACTCATAATACAAATCGTCATCGAATGTTAAGCGTGCGGACCCTACGGGTTCGAAACTATGTAGACATGACCAAGACACATCTCCGGTCAATAACCGATAGCGGACCCTAGATGCTCATATTGGATCCTCCATATTCTACGAAGATCTTTATCGGTCAAACCGCATAACAACATACGTTGTTCCTTTTGTCATCGGTATGTTACTCGACCGAGATTCGATCGTCGGTATCCTCGTACCTAGTTCAACCTCGTTACCGACAAGTGATAACCCACAAGTATAGGGGATCAATTGTAGCCTCTTTCGATAAGTAAGAGCGTCGAACCCAACGAGGAGCTAAAGGTGGAACAAATATTCCCTCAAGTTCTATCAACCACCGATACAACTCTACGCACGCTTAACGTTTGCTTTACCTAGAACAAGTATGAAACTAGAAGTACTTTGTAGGTGTTTTTGGATAGGTTTGCAAGATAATAAAGAGCACGTAGATAAAAGGTAAGGGCTGTTTAGATAAACACACAACTAAGTTAGGTTTAGTAGAGAGCTTTTTGTCACAAGAAAGTTATTTGTCCCTAGGCAATCGATAACTAGACCGGTAATCATTATTGCAATTTTATTTGAGGGAGAGGCATGAGCTAACATACTTTCTCTTCTTGGATCATATGCACTTATGATTGGAACTCTAGCAAGCATCCGCAACTACTAAAGATCATTAAGGTAAAACCCAACCATAGCATTATAAGGCATCAAGTCCTCTTTATTCCCATACGCAAACAACCTACTTACTCGGGTCTGTGTTTCTATCACTCACGCCACCCACCATAAGCAAATCATGAACATATTGCAAACCCTACAGCGGGAATCCCTCACGCTTGCGCGACACAGAGAGCACCATAGGACAGCACCAATAATAAAACATGCAACTCAAACCAATCACGATCATCAATTAACCCATAGGACAAAATGGGTCTACTCAAACATCATAGGATAGCCATACATCATTGGGAAATAATATATAGCATTGAACACCATGTTTAAGTAGAGATTACAGCGGGTAAAAGAGGGGTTACACTGCTGGATAGAGGGGGAAAGAGTTGGTGATGAGGGCAGTGAAGTTGTTGGTGTAGATTGCGGTGATGATGATGGCCCCGATGGTGTTCTGGCGCCACCAGCAGAGAGGCGTAGAGCCCCCCTTCTTCTTCTTCCTTGACCTTCTACCTAGTTGGGAGAAGGGTTTCCCCTCTGGTCCATGGCCTCCATGGAATGGGAGGGGCGAGAGCCCCTCCGAGATTGGATCTGTCTCTCTTTGTTTCTGCATTCCAGATTCTGCCCTTTCACCGTTTCTTGAATTCCTGGAGATCCGTAACTCCGATTGGGCTGAATTTTGGACACGAATTTTATCCGGATATTAGATTTTTTGGGCCGAGGGCGCGCCCCCCTGCCTCGTGGCCCCCTCGGGCATCGTCTCGCGTTGATTCTTCTTCCAAAAAATCACATATATTCCAAAAAAATCTTCGTCAGTTTTTATCCCGTTTGAACTCCATTTGATATGGATTTTCTGCGAAAGAAAAAACATGCAACAAACAGGAACTGGCACTGGGAATTTGATCAATATGTTAGTCCCAAAAATAGTATAAAAAGTTACCAAAAGTATATGAAAGTTGTAGAATATTGGCATGGAATAATCAAAAATTATAGATACGACAGAGACGTATCAGCATCCCCAAGCTTAATTCCTACTCGTCCTCGAGTAGGTAAATGATAAAAAAAGATAATTTTTGATGTGGAATGCTACCTAGCATAATCTTGATCATGTAATCTAATCTTGACATGAATATTAAGAAATGAGTGATTCAAAGCAATAGTCTATCATTTGACATTAAGACAATAATACTTCAAGCATACTAATAAAGCAATCATGTCTTTTCAAAATAACATGGCCAAAGAAAGTTATCCCTACAAAATCATATAGTCTGGCTATGCTCCATCTTCACCACACAAAATATTCAAATCATGCACAACCCCGATAACAAGCCAAGCAACTGTTTCATACTTTTGACGTTCTCAAACCTTTTCAACTTTCATGCAATACATGAGCGTGAGCCCTGGACATAGCACCATAGGTGGAATAGAATATGATGGTGGAGGTTGTGTGGAGAAGACAAAAAAGGAGAAAGTCTCACATCGACGCGGCTAATCAACGGGCTATGGAGATGCCCATCAATTGATGTGAATGCGGGGAGTAGGGGTTGCCATGCAACGGATGCACTAAGAGCTATAAGTGTATGAAAGCTCAAACTAAAACTAAGTGGGTGTGCATCCAACTTGCTTGCTCATGAAGACCTAGGGCATTTGAGGAAGCCCATCGTTGGAATATACAAGACAAGTTCTATAATGAAAAATTCCCACTAGTATATGAAAGTGATAACTCAAGAGACTCTCTATATGAAGAACATGGTGCTACTCTGAAGCATAAGTGTAGCAAAAGGATAGTAACATTGTCCCTTCTCTTTCTTTTTTTTCTTTTTTCCCTCTTTTTTTGTAGGCTTCTTTGGCCTCTATCTTTGGGGGGGGGGGCTTCTTTGGCCACTTTTATTTTGATCATGGGACAATGTTCTAATAATGATGATCATCACACTTTTATTTACTTACAACTCAATATTACAACTCGATACTAGAACAAAGATATGACTCTATATGAATGCCTCCGGCGGTGTATCGGGATGTGCATTGATCAAGCGTAGCAATGACATAAAAATGGACAAGCCATTGAAACATCATGCTAGCTATCTTACGATCATGCAAAGCAATATGACAATAAATGCTCAACTCATGTATATGATGATGATGGAAGTTTGATACGTCTCCAACATATCTATATTTTTTGATTGCTCCATGCCCTATTATCTTCTGTTTTGGACATTATTGGGCTTTATTATCCACTTTTATATTATTTTTGGGACTAACCTATTGACCCAGAGCCCAGTGCCAGTTTATGTTTTTTCCTTGTTTTAGAGTATCGCAGAAAAGGAAAATCAAACGGAGTCCAATTGATCTGAAACTTCACGGAAGTTATTTTTGGAAGGAAAGCAACCTGATAGACTTGGAGTGCACGCCAGGAAAGAAACGAGGGAGCCACGAGGTAGGGGGGCGCGCCCTCCACCCTCGTGGGCCCCTCGTGGCCCCCTGACGTAATTCTTCCGCCTATATATCTCCATATACCCTAAAACGATTGGGGAGCACAATAGGTCGGGAGTTCCGCCGCCAGAAGCCTCCATAGCCACCGAAAACCAATCTAGACCCGTTCCGGCACCCTGCCGGAGGGGGAATCCCTCTCCGGTGGCCATCTTCATCATTCAGGTGCTCTCCATGACGAGGAGGGAGTAGTTCTCCCTCGGGGTTGAGGGTATGTACCAGTAGCTATGTGTTTGATCTCTCTCTCTCTCTCGTGTTCTTGAGGTGATACGATCTTGATGTATCGCGAGCTTTGCTATTATAGTTGGATCTTATGATGTTTTCTTCCCCCTCTACTCTCTTGTAATGGATTGAGTTTTTCCCCTTTGAAGTTATTTTATCAGATTGAGTCTTTAAAGATTTGAGAACACTTGATGTATGTCTTGCCATGCGTATCTGTGGTGACAATGGGATACCACGTGATTCACTTGATGTATGTTTTGGTGATCAACTTGCGGGTTCCACCCATGAACCTATGCATAGGGGTTGGCACACGTTTTCGTCGTGATTCTCCGGTAGAAACTTTGGGGCACTCTTTGAGGTTTTATGTGTTGGTTGAATAGATGAATCTGAGAATGTGTGATGCATATCGTATAATCATACCCACGGATACTTGAGGTGACATTGGAGTATCTAGGTGACATTAGGGTTTTGGTTGATTTGTGTCTTAAGGTGTTATTCTAGTACGAACTCTAGGGCTGTTTGTGACACTTATAGGAATAGCCCAACGGATTGATTGGAAAGAATAACTTTGAGGTGGTTTTGTACCCTACCATAATCTCTTCGTTCGTTCTCTGCTATTAGTGACTTTGGAGTGACTCTTTGTTGCATGTTGAGGGATAGTTATGTGATCCAATTATGTTATTATTGTTGAGAGGACTTGCACTAGTGAAAGTATGAACCCTAGGCCTTGTTTCAACACATTTCAATACCGTTTACGCTCACTTTTATCGTTAGTTACCTTGGTGTTTTTATATTTTCAGATTATAAAAACCTTTATCTACTATCCATATACCACTTGTATCACCATCTCTTCACCGAACTAGTGCACCTATACAATTTACCAGTGTATTGGGTGTGTTGGGGACACAAGAGACTCTTTGTTATTTGGTTGTAGGGTTGCTTGAGAGAGACCATCTTCATCCTACGCCTTCTACGGATTGATAAACCTTAGGTCATCCACTTGAGGGAAATTTGCTACTGTCCTACAAACCTCTGCACTTGGAGGCCCAACAACGTCTACAAGAAGAAGGTTGTGTAGTAGACATCAAGCTCTTTTCTGGCGCCGTTCCCGGGGAGGTGAGTGCTTGAAGGTATATCTTTAGATCTTGCAATCGAGTCTTTTAGTTTCTTGTTTTATCACTAGTTTAGTTTATAAAAGAAATTACAAAAAATGGAATTAAGGGTACCTCATATGCTTCATCTTTTTAATATCTATCATGAAAATAAGGATTCCGATAATTGTGCTCAAGTGATAAAAGAAGAATGCATTAGAATGTTTGGCACTAAATATTTGAATGATGAGCATGATTGCAATGTTGTTAGTATGAATTCCTTGAATATCTATGACGCTAATGATATGCAAAGCCACAAGCTTGGGGAATCTATGTTTGATGAAGATGATATTTTTTGTCCCCCAAGTTTTCATGAGCAAATTTATTATGATGAAAGCATGCCTCCTATCTATGACGACTATTGTGATGACACGTATGCTTTAAATAATAATGATAACAATGAAACTTTTCATCTTGATTTCAATTTTCAATCGCATGATAGTTACTTTATTGAGTTTGCTCCCACTACTATTCATGAGAAGAATTTTGCTTATGTGGAGAGTAGTAAATTTTCTATGCTTGTAGATCATGAAAGCAATGCTTTATGTGATGGTTATATTGTTTAATTCAGTCATGATGCTACTGAAAATTATTATGAGGGAGGAACATATGCTTGTAGGAATTGCAATAATATCTAGTTTCCTCTCTATGTGCTTAAAGTTATGAAGTTATGCTTGTTTTAGCTTCCTATGCAAGTTGATTATTGTTCCCATAAGTTGTTTTCTCACAAAATCCCTATGCATAGGAAGTGGGTTAGACTTAAATGTGTTAGTAATATTCTTCATGAAGCTCTCTTTATGTTCCAATTCTTATCCTTTATGTGAGCATCATTGAAATCATCATGCCTAGCTAGGGGCGTTAAACGATAGCGCTTGTTGGGAGGCAACCCAATTTTATTTTTGTTACTTGCTTTTTGCTCCTGTTTAGTAATAAATAATTTATTTAGCCTCTGTTATGATTGATTTTTTATGTTTAATTTAGTGTTTGTGCCAAGTAGAACCGTTGGGAAGACTTGGGGAAAGTCTTGTTGATCATGCTGTAAAAAACAGAAACTTTAGCGCTCACAAGAATTGCTGCCATTTTTTATTGGAGAGTGATATTTAGTTAATTATTTTTACAGATGATTAATAGATAAATTCCTCAGGTCCAGCAATTTATTTTAGAATTTTTGGGGTTCCAGAAGTATACGTTTGATCCAGATTACTACAGAATGTTCTGTTTTTGATAGATTCTGTTTTTCGTGTGTTGTTTGCTTATTTTGATGAATCTATGGCTAGTAAAATAGTTTATAAACCATAGAGAAGTTGGAATACAGGAGGTTTAACACCAATATAAATAAATAATGAGTTCATTACAGTACCTTGAAGTGGTGTTTTGTTTTCTTTCGCTAACGGAGCTTACGAGTTTTCTGTTAAGTTTTGTGTTGTGAAGTTTTCAAGTTTTGGGTAAAGATTCGATGGACTATGGAATAAGGATTGGCAAGAGCTTAAGATTGGGGATTCCCAAGGCACCCCAAGGAAATATTCAAGGACAACCAAGAGCCTAAGCTTGGGGATGCCCCGGAAGGCATCCCCTCTTTCATCTTCGTTCATCGGTAACTTTACTTGGAGCTATATTTTTATTTGCCACATGATGTGTGTTTTGCTTGGAGCGTCATTTTATTTTCTTTTGTTTTTCTTACTGTTTGAATAAAATACCAAGATCTGAAATTCTTAAATGTTAGAGAGTCTTCACATAGTTGCATAATTATTCGACTACTCATTAATCTTCACTTATATCTTTCGGAGTAGTTTGTCATTTGCTCTAGTGTTTCACTTATATCCTTTTAGAGCACGGTGGTAGTTTTATTATATAGAAATAGATGAAATCTCATGCTTCACTTATATTATTTTGAGATTCTTAAATAGCATGGTAATTTGCTTAAATAATCCTAATGTGTTAGGTATTCAAGATTAGTAAAAACTTTCATATGAGTGTGTTGAATACTAAGAGAAGTTTGATGCTTGATGATTGTTTTGAGATATGGAGGTAATTATATCAAAGTCGTGCTAGTTGAGTAGTTGTGAATTTGAGAAATGCTTGTGTTGAAGGTTGCAAGTCCCGTAGCATGCACGTATGGTAAATGTTATGTAACAAATTTGAAACATGAGGTGTTATTTGATTATCCTCCTTACGAGTGGCGGTCGGGGACGAGCGATGGTTTTTTCCTACCAATTTATCCCCCTAGGAGCATGCGCGTAGTGCCAAGGTTTTTGATGACTTGTAGATTTTTGCAATAAGTATGTGAGTTCTTTATGACTAATGTTGAGTCCATGGATTATACGCACTCTCACCCTTCCATCAATGCTAGCCTCTTCGGTCCCGTGCATTGCAATTTCTCACATTGAGAGTTGGTGCAAACTTCGCCGGTGCATCCAAACCCCGTGATATGATATGCTCTTTCACACATAAACCTCCTTATATCTTCCTCAAAATAGCCACCATACCTACCTATTATAGCATTTCCATAGCCATTCCGAGATATATTGCCATGCAACTTTCCACCATTCCGTTTATCATGACACATTCATCATTGTCATATTGCTTAGCATGATCATGTAGTTGACATAGTATTTGTGGCAAAGCCACCATTCATAATTCTTTCATACATGTCACTCTTGGTTCATTTGTAACATCCCAAATTTTCAATTTGGAATGTTATACACTAGATCATCTTTGCATATCATATCTTATTGCATTTTGGTTGATCCTAGAAATTTCACGCAACTCAAGGACCCTCGGAGAGAGTTGGGGATTTCGTTATTTTCATATTTGAGTTTTCTCAAATTTTGAAAATAGGATCATTTGATTTTGTTTATTTTATCTTCAATTATTTCTATTATAAAAATATGAGAGAGGGAATAAAATGACTTTCCCAAAATAAAGAAATATTGAAGATTTAATAAAAAATCAAATAAGATTTTATTTTGGTTTTATTTGCTATTTTATTTGAATTTAGGAAAAATGCGCATTTTTCGAAATTGCATTTAGGCCCCAAATAAATGTTCATCCTGTGCAGCTTGATTATAGAAGCCGGGGAAAATTTATTTTGGGATTTTTGGAGTCCGTTTAGTATTTCTTTTGTTTTTTTCTGAGCGTAATTGTTTAAAAAAAAGTCTGAACCGACCTCCGAGTCGTGTTTGGCCCGGACTCCTCACGGGGTGGCTTTATATAGCGCGCCACCCGGGCCAAAGCAGCCCAAGCCGCCGCCCCCAAACCCTAGCCCCAGCCGCCGCCGCCGGAGCCCGCCGCCACCGCCGGGTTTTTTAGAAAACCATTGGTTTTCACCGGTTTATTTTTGGTTTTTTTAGTTTCGTTTTTTTAGAGATTGTTTTTTTTCTCGGTTTAGTTAATTAGCGAGCGTTTGCTCGTTTGTTCGTTTTAACAAACGCATACATCGTTTAGATCTAGATAACAAACGTTTGTTTGTTAATCTGTTCGTCGTTTTTCTTTTTCTCGGATTTATTCCGCAATTTTTCTGATCACAATTTCTGATCTGATGTTCGTTTTAGTATAACTTTTCGCTCGTTTATCGGAATCAGGAGATTCAAGCGCATGGAGTTTCGTCTCGAAACCCTCTTTCCATTTAACCAACTCAAACAAGTTGCCACTGTAAAATTTGACCTAGATCCAGAATAGTAGAAGAAGCCTGTTTCTTTTGCCGTTTGTCTTTCGTTGGTTCGTTCGATTTGATTCTTTTTGCCAACCGAAGTTCTTAAGTTGAACTTTCTGGTTAGATCTCTTATTTGAGTTTTACCTGTGCATTAGTTGAGTACTTATTGTATGCTTGTTTGTTTGCGATAGAGTACCCGGAGTGCACCGCTTGTTACTTTGAATCGCTAGGTTTTGCGGATCATCAGCAAGGCAAGTAACACTTTGATCATACTTCCTATTACCCAGTTTTTATTGCATTAGATTAATCCTCACACATTGCATGATTAGGATCTAATTAAATTGTGGGTCTGGGAAGTAGATGAGGTAGTACCTATTACCTGCTAATATCAAACCTTTGGGAGTTACTTGAATGTTTGCTTATTATGCCATGCTATGCTAGTAGACGTGGATCGGGTGAGTGTATCCATGACAGATCTGAGTAAATTAAATTAATGGTTTATCTAAGGTGGCAACTTAAATACACATATGGGTGGACTGAGGCACCTGGGTATTCCAGCGATTGCATGTTTTTCTTTTGGACCGCCACCCAGGCTCAAAGGGATCATGAGATTATTCATACTAGAAACTTCTGTGTGCAGCCACAAGCTACTACGGGCTCTAGTATAGTTGACTAAGTTGTGTGAACTCTTACAGTGGTAGACTAGCAGATGTAGAGGAAAGTAGGTGTAACGGTATACCCGTTCGTAAGGTGTGAGCGCTTCTGAAAAACTATGTCTCGGTCATCCGTTTCTCAAACACCATGTAGTGCGGGAATCCCAACGGAGGAGATCGAGTCTTGTGAGGAAAAGTGCGCAAACCTCTGCAGAGTGTATAAACTAATCATGGTTAGTCGTGTCCCCGGTTATGGACATCTTGAGTATCTAGTACTTGGATTATCATGTGAATCTCATCATGTTACTCTAATTAATTTTGTTAGGTTAATGATGATGCTTAATTGGGGTTCAGAGGGTGTCTACACTCTCAATGTTTAACAACCACCATGATAGTTAAATAAAATGTATTCCTTTGCAGTAGGGAAATATTGGCTTTATGCAAAATTGTAACCATAGAGCTTTCCACCAGCCAAATATGCATGTAGTATAGCCTTATTGTTTCATTGCTCTCTATGTGTTACATTGCCTAGCATATTCCATGTGCTGACCCGTTTCGGGCTGCAACGTTCATGTTGCAGACTTTTCAGACGACGAGTAAGGTGCCTTTAGGTCGTGGTTCTATACTCAGTGATGCCGTTGGAGTTGATGGACTCACTTATCTTCCAAGCCCTCCACTGTTATCGTTATTAGATGGCCTTAAGCCATATTTATTGTAATAAGTTCTCTTTTGAGACACTTGATGTAATAAGTGTGTGATTGCTACTCTGTTATAAATCCTTCAAGTACTGTGTGGAGTCAGCATTACTGATCCAGGGATGACACCAGAGCACAGAGATTGGACCGTTTGAGGTCTGGTCGTTACAAGATGGTATCAGAGCACACGCTGACTGTAGGACACGACCACTAAGCTAAAGCCCTAGATCACTACTCACTCTTCCCATTCTGACTCCTCATCTTTTCTACTCTTTTAGGATGGCGGATGCAAGGAACAAGTTTACACAACCGGATGAAGATACACCCTTTGGACGTCACTTGAAGGAAGTCACTAGATATCTGAACTTCGGAGTACCAAGCTTCACCAGAACCTACAACTCCACTTTCCCTGAAGAGGAGCGTTGGATGATTCAAGTTCAAGTTCTCGGAAGGAGGTTCATGCCAGTCACTGAGCCCATAGAGTTTTCCTTTGATGCACCAACCTGGAGTCTAGGAAAGAGCATGGCAGCTCACATCGCCATGGGACGCATTGGAGAAGTTTACCGCAATGATCTCAAGGATACTATCTACCAGATTTGTGGGCGCCGAGATGAGCACTGGGAGATGATCAGCACCAGGAAGGATAGATCAATTGCAGCTTTTATCCAGGAGTTAAACCAGCACATTCGACGTCAGGAGAACCAGATGTGCGCCGACATGATAGATCTGAAGAAGGTGAGGACAAGAATCAAGGAACTGGAGGAAGAACTCAAGGCTACACATGAAGATTATGAAGAGGAAATCGAAGTATTAGTGGAGAAGAATGACGATCTGATCAAGAAGATCGGAATATTTATGGGAGGCCCTACACCAGTAGAAGAAGACGAAGAACCCAAGGAGATTCGCCCGGAAGACTACATCATCATCGATGACACCGACTTGGATCCAGATGATAGCGATGATGACTATGTTGATGAAGCTGGAGCAGATATCATGGAGTTTGCAACCGAAGAATATTTCTAGTAGACTACCCCATCAGTAGTAGTAGTCCACCATGTAAATATAGTAGTCCGAGCACTTTTGCGATAGTTAGATCGATTGTATGCCTTGTTTGATTGAATGAAGTGAATTGTTTGCTTTTGCCTCATGTGCATATGGGTAGTGTTTTCTCTCTAGACCCCTCTCTATTCTTCAATCTCATCTTTTCTAAACCCTCAGATGCCTCCAAGATGTGACCCCAGATTTACCTTTACACCGGAGCTCACTCAGTTGATCCAGCAGTAGAATACATTGATGCAGTTGCTAGTCCAGAATCAGAATCAGGGGAACAACAACAACCCACCACCACCACCACCTGTTGATCACTTAGCCCGTTTTCTTTGGCTGAATCCGCCGGTGTTCTCCAGTAGCACCGAGCCTATAGTAGCAGATGATTGGCTCCGCAAGACAGCAAGGGAGTTGACCACAGCTGGATGCACAGATGCGGAAAAGGTGAAGTTTGCTGCACATCAGCTTGACGGACCCACAACATCATGGTGGGACAATTTCACAGCCACTTTCCCTATCGACACTGTCACATGGGACCAGTTCCAGCAGGCTTTCCGTACTGCCCATGTTTCAGCAGGAGCTATGTCCATGAAGAAGCGTGAGTTTCGCAACTTGCGCCAAGGAGGACGGACAGTTGGCCAGTATGTGGAGGACTTTAGTAAGCTAGCACGTTATGCCCCAGATGACGTTGCTATGGATGCAGCTAAGCAGGAGAAGTTTCTGGAAGGACTGAATGATGAGTTGAGCATGCAGTTGATGGTAGCAACCTTGAACAACTACTAGGAGTTGGTAGATCGCGCTCTTATGATTGAAGGGAAGCAGCAGCAGATTGAGAATCGCAAGAGGAAGTATGGACAAGGGAAGTACAATTCAGGAGCTCAGCAGAAGCCACGTTTTACCCCTAGACCGGGAGGACACTTTCAGCATACCCATGGAGGAGGTAGCTCGCACAATCATAATGGCCCCAAGAATGGTAATGGGAATGGAGGAAGCAACGGCCAGAACCGTACCAACCCATCAACCCCAGCCAAAAGAGACCTGAGCCAAGTCACTTGCTTTAAGTGCCAGAAGACCGGACATTATGCCAATGAATGTCCTGAATATCATAATGGAAATGGCAATGGAAGCTCTGGGAAGAAGACGAACCCTTTCAATAGGGGACAGGTGAACCACGTTAACGTGGAGGAGGTTGAAGAGCAGCCGGATGTAGTAATCGATAAGTTTTTGGTTAAGTCATTTACTGCAATCGTGCTTTTTGATACTGGTGCATCGCATTCATACATATCAAGGGGATTTGTGGATAAGTATAACCTGCCCACCAAAGTTCTTAGAACACCCATGTTAGTAAGCTCACCAGGAGCAGAGTATATGGCTAGTAAGGGATGTTTTCAAGTGCATTGAGTATAGGTAGGCATGTGTTTCCCTCGGATTTAATCATTTTGGAATCACAAGGTTTGGATGTAATTCTGGGTATGGATTGGCTATCAATGTGTGGAGGGAACATCGATTGCGCCAGTAAGTCAATTTTGCTTACCACCCCAGAAGGAAGAAGGATCAAGTATGTACCCCGGCATGTGCCTGAAAGGACTCAAGTAAATTCGTTAACAGGAGTTGTGCAGGAGGAAGTACTAGTAGTGAAGGATTTCCCTGATGTATTTCCAGAGGAGTTGCCAGGCATGCCACCGGATAGAGATATTGAGTTTTTGATTGAGCTTTTGCCAGGCACGGAGCCAATATCTAAGAGACCATATAGGATGCTCGCAAAGGATTTGGAAGAGATTAAGAAACAGATTAAGGAGTTACTGGATAAAGGATATATCCGCCCAAGTTCTTCGCCTTGGGGATCGCCAGTAGTTCTAGTGGAGAAGAAGGATGGGTCGTTAAGGATGGTTGTTGATTATCGAGGATTGAATGAAGTAACAATCAAGAACAAGTACCCACTACCGATGATCAATGATCTGTTTGATTGATTGCAAGGAGCTAAGGTATTTTCCAAGATCGATCTGCGATCGGGATACCATCAGTTGAAGATTCGAGAATAGGATATACCCAAGACGGCTTTTACCACCAGGTATGGGCTGTACAAGTATACCATTATGTCATTTGGTCTGACTAACGCACCTGCATATTTTATGAACATGATGAACAAAGTATTTATGGAGTTTTTGGATAAGTTCGTTGTAGTGTTCATTGATGATATCCTGGTTTACTCGAAAAATGAATAGGATCATAAGGAGCATTTGCGTTTGGTACTTGCTAAACTCAGAGAACATCGGTTATATGCCAAGTTAGCAAATGTGAATTTTGGTTGAAGGAAGTTGGATTTCTCGGACACGTTATATCCAGAGAAGGTATAGCAGTAGATCCCACCAAGGTTGACACTGTGACAAATTGGGAAGCGCCAACAACAGTTGGAGAGATCCGGAGTTTTCTTAGACTTGCAGGATACTACCAAAGATTCATTAAAAATTTCTCGAAGATTGTGAAGCCTATGACGGAGTTGTTGAAGAAGGATTCCAAGTTCAAATGAACTGAGGAATTGAGGCCAGTTTCCAGGAGTTGAAGAAATGTCTGGTTACATCACCAGTGTTGATTTTGCCAGATTAGAACAAGGATTATGAGGTGTATTGCGATGCTTCACGTCGAGGACTTGGAGCAGTGCTTATGCAGGAAGGAAGAGTTGTTTCATATGCCTCACGACAGTTTAAGCCTCATGAGTTAAATTATGCCATGCATGATTTGGAGTTAGCAACCGTAGTGCATGCATTGAAGACTTGGAGACACTTTCTCATTGGAAATCATTGTGAGGTGTACATGGATCAAAAGAGTTTGAAGTATATTTTCACGCACAAGGAGTTGAATATCAGGCAAAGGAGATGGTTGGAGCTCATCAAGGATTATGATATGAGATTGCATTATCACCCCGGAAAGGCTAACGTAGTAGCCGATGCGCTGAGCCATAAAAGTCATGTCAACACCCTAATGATGGGAGATTTACCAAGGGAGTTAGCCAAAAATCTTCGTGAGCTATGTTTGGAGATAGTCCCGAGAGGCTATGTAGCAGCACTGGAGATTCAGTCTACTTTGATGGATAAGATCAGAAGCGCTCAAAAGACTGACAAGGAGATTGCTTCTATTAAAGAGAAAATGAGCAAAGGAAAAGCTAAAGGATTTCATGAGGATGAGCATGATACCTTATGGTTTGAAGACCGTGTTTATGTGCCCAATGACCTGGAGATCAGGAAGTTAATTCTGCAAGAGGCCCATGATTCACCATATTCAATTCACCCAGGAAATACCAAGATGTATTTGGATTTGAAGGATACTTTCTGGTGGACCGAAATGAAGAAGGATATTGCGGAGTATGTAGCAGTTTGTGATGTATGTCAGAGAGTAAAGACAGAGCATCAGAAGCCAGCGGGATTGCTATAGCCATTGCCAATACCCGAATGGAAGTGGGATAAGTTAGGCATGAATTTTATTACAGGATTGCCCAGAACTCGTTCAGGCTATGATTCGATTTGGGTTGTAGTCGATCGTTTGACAAAGGTAGCTCATTTCATTCCAGTGAAGACTACCTATACTAGTGCCAAGTTGGCAAAAATAAAGATGACAGGATCGTATGTCTGCATGGAGTTCCAAGGAGCATTGTATCAGATAGAGGAACCCAATTTACCTCAAAGTTCTGGAATCAGTTGCATGAAACTTTGGGTACCAGGCTAGAGTTCAGTACAACTTTCCATCCGCAGACAGATGGACAGACCGAGAGAGTCAATCAGATTTTCGAGGATATGGTGAGAGCTTGTGCGCTAGATTACGGATCTAGCTGGGACGAGAATTTGCCATACGCAGAGTTCTCTTATAACAACAGTTATCAATCCAGTTTGAAGATGGCCCCTTTCAAAGCCTTATACGGAAGGAGGTGCAGGACCCCATTGTCTTGGGATGAAGTTGGAGACCGACAGTTGTTTGGACCAGATTTGATTAAGGAGTCGGAACAGAAAGTGAAATTGATTCGCGATAGGCTCAAGGTAGCCCAATCCAGGCAGAAGAGCTACGCAGATCCTAAACGCAAGGAGACAATTTATGAAGTCAGAGACCGAGTTTATCTTCGAGTATCTCCACTTAGAGGAGTTAAGCGCTTTGGAGTTGAGGGAAAGTTAGCGCCACGTTTTGTAGGACCATACAAGGTTTTGGAGCGTATGGGAGAAGTAGCTTATAAGTTGGAATTGCCCAAAGGATTGTCAGGAGTTCACGACGTGTTCCACGTTTCACAGTTGAAGAAGTGCCACGTGGAGATGGCTGATATACCTTTAAGAGATATAGTGCCGCTGGAAGCGATTCAGTTGGCCAGTGATTTGACCTACGAGGAGAAACCAGTTAAGATTCTCGAATATGCCAGCTGAGTCACCCGCAGCAAGGTTATCAAGTTTTGCAAAGTTCATTGGAGCCATCACACGGAGGATGCAGTCACCTGGGAGCGAGAGGAAGATCTGTTGAAGGACCACCCTCACCTATTTTCTAGCCAACCCGAATCTCGAGGACGAGATTCATCTTAAGGGGGTAGGTTTGTAACATCCCAAATTTTCAATTTGGAATGTTATACACTAGATCATCTTTGCATATCATATTTTATTGCATTTTGGTTGATCCTAGAAATTTCACGCAACTCAAGGACCCTCGGAGAGAGTTGGGGATTTCGTTATTTTCATATTTGAGTTTTCTCAAATTTTGAAAATAGGATCATTTGATTTTATTTATTTTATCTTCAATTATTTCTATTATAAAAATATGAGAGAGGGAATAAAATGACTTTCCCAAAATAAAAAAATATTGAGGATTTAATTAAAAAATCAAATAAGATTTTATTTTGGTTTTATTTGCTATTTTATTTGAATTTAGGAAAAATGCGCGTTTTTCAAAATTGCATTTAGGCCCCAAATAAATGTTCATCCTGTGCGGCTTGATTTTAGAAGCCGGTAAAAATTTATTTCGGGATTTTTGGAGTCCGTTTAATATTTCTTTTGTTTTTTTCTGAGCGTAATTATTTTAAAAAAAGTCTGAACCGACCTCCGGGCCGTGTTTGGCCCGGACTCCTAGGGGGGGGGCTTTATATAGCACGCCACCCGGGCCGAAGCAGCCCAAGCCGCCGCCCCCAAACCCTAGCCCCAGCCGCCGCCGCCAGCCGCCGTCGCCGCCAGCCGCTGCCGCGCCGCCGTCCCGCCACCGCCGGAGCCCGCCGCCGACAAGGTCGACTCCGCCGCCACCGCCGGCTTTTTAGAAAACCGTTGGTTTTCACCGGTTTATTTTCGGTTTTTTTAGTTAAGTTTTTTTATAGATTGGTTTTTTTTCTCGGTTTAGTTAATTAGCGAGCGTTCGCTCGTTCGTTCATTTTAACGAACGCATTCATTGTTTAGATCCAGATAACGAACGTTTGTTCATTAATCTGTTCATCGTTTTTCTTTTTCTCGGATTTATTCCGCGATTTTTCTGATCGCGATTTCTGATATGTTCGTTTTAGTATAACTTTTCGCTCGTTTATCAGAATCAGGCGATTCAAGCGCCTGGAGTTTCGTCTCGAAACCCTCTTTCCGTTTAACCAACTCAAACAAGCTATTGCCTCTGTAAAATTTGACCTAGATCCAGAATAGTAGACGAAGCCTGTTTCTTTTGCCGTTTGTCTTTCGTTGGTTCGTTCAATTTGATTCTTTTTGCCAACCGGAGTTCTTAAGTTGAACTTTCTGGTTAGATCTCTTATTTGAGTTTTACCTGTGCATTAGTTGAGTACTTATTGTATGCTTGTTTGTTTGCGATAGAGTACCCGGAGTGCACCGCTTGTTACTTTGAATCGCTAGGTTTTGCGGATCATCAGCAAGGCAAGTAACACTTTGATCATACTTCCTATTACCCAGTTTTTATTGCATTAGATTAATCCTCACACATTGCATGATTAGGATCTAATTAAATTGTGGGTCTGGGAAGTAGATGAGGTAGTACCTATTACCTGCTAATATCAAACCTTTGGGAGTTACTTGAATGTTTGCTTATTATGCCATGCTATGCTAGTAGACGTGGATCGGGTGAGTGTATCCATGACAGATCTGAGTAAATTAAATTAATGGTTTATCTAAGGTGGCAACTTAAATACACATATGGGTGGACTGAGGCACCTGGGTATTCCAGTGATTGCATGTTTTTCTTTTGGACCGCCACCCAGGCTCAAAGGGATCATGAGATTATTCATACTAGAAACTTCTGTGTGCAGCCACAAGCTACTATGGGCTCTAGCATAGTTGACTAAGTTGTGTGAACTCTTACAGTGGTAGACTAGCAGATGTAGGGGAAAGTAGGTGTAACGGTATACCCGTTCGTAAGGTGTGAGCGCTTCTGAAAAACTATGTCCCGTTTCTCAAACACCATGTAGTGCGAGAATCCTAATTGAGGAGATCGAGTCTTGTGAGGAAAAGTGCGCAAACCTCTGCAGAGTGTATAAACTAATCATGGTTAGCCATGTCCCCGGTTATGGACATCTTGAGTATATAGTACTTGGATTATCATGTGAATCTCATCATGTTACTCTAATTAATTTTGTTGGGTTAATGATGATGCTTAATTGGGATTGAGAGGGTGTCTACACTCTCAATGTTTAACAACCACCATGATAGTTAAATAAAATGTATTCCTTTGCAATAGGGGAAAATTGGCTTTACGAAAAATTGTAACCATAGAGCTTTCCACCAACGAAATATGCATGTAGTATAGCCTTATTCTTTCATTGCTCTCTATGTGTTACATTGCCTAGCATATTCCATGTGCTGGCCCGTTTCGGGCTGCAACGTTCATGTTGCAGACTTTTTAGACGACGAGTAAGGTGCCTTTAGGTCATGTTTCTATACTCAGTGATGTCGTTGGAGTTGATGGACTCACTTATCTTCCAAGCCTTCCGCTGTTATCGTTATTAGATGGCCTTAAGCCATATTTATTGTAATAAGTTCTCTTTTGAGACACTCGATGTAATAAGTGTGTGATTGCTACTCTGTTATGAATCCTTCAAGTACTGTGTGGTGTCAGCATTTCTGATCCAGGGATGACAACGGAGCACAGAGATTGGACCGTTTGAGGTCTGGTCGCTACATCATTGCATATCCCGGTACACCGCCGGAGGCATTCATAGAGTCATACTATGTTCTAGTATCGAGTTTTAATCTTTGAGTTGTAAATAAATAGAAGTGTGATGATCATCATTAATAGAGCATTGTCCCAAAAAAGAAAAAAAGAAAGGCCAAAAAAGGCCAAATAAAAAAAGAGAAAAAGGGGCGATGCTACTATCCTTTTACCACACTTGTGCTTCAAAGTAGCAACATGATCTTCATGATAGAGAGTCTCTTGTTTTGTCACTTTCATATACTAGTGGGAATTTTTCATTATAGAACTTGGCTTGTATATTCCAACAATGGGCCTCCTCAAGTGCCCTAGGTCTTCGTGAGCAAGCAAGTTGGATGCACACCCACTTAGTTTCTTTTGTTGAGCTTTCATACATTTATAGCTCTAGTGCATCTGTTGCATGGCAATCCCTACTCCTTGCATTAACATCAATCGATGGGCATCTCCATAGCCCATTGATTAGCCTCATTGATGTGAGATTTCTCCTTTTTGTCTTCTCCACATAACCCCCTTATTATATTCTATTCCACCCATAGTGCTATGTCCATGGCTCGCGCTCATATATTGCGTGAAAGTTTATAGGTTTGAGATTGCTAAAGTATGAAACAATTGCTTGGCTTGTCATCGGGGTTGTGCATGACGAAAATGGAGCATGACCAAACTATATGATTTTGTAGGGATGAACTTTCTTTGGCCATGTTATTTTGAGAAGACATAATTGCTTTGTTAGTATGCTTGAAGTATTATTATTTTTATGTCAATATGAACTTTTGTCTTGTATCTTTCGGATCTGAATATTTGTGCCACAATTAAGAAGAATTACATTGAAATTATGCCAAGTAGCACTCCGCATCAAAAATTCTGTTTTTATCATTTACCTACTTGAGGACGAGCAGGAATTAAGCTTGGGGATGCTGATACATCTCCAACGTATCTATAATTTTCGATTGCTCCATACCATATTATCTTCTGTTTTGGACATTATTGGGCTTTATTATCCACTTTTATATTATTTTTGGGACTAACCTATTAACCCAGAGCCCAGTGCCAATTTCTGTTTTTTCCTTGTTTTAGAGTATCGCAGAAAAGGAAAATCAAACGGAGTCCAATTGACCTGAAACTTCACGGAAGTTATTTTTGGAAGGAAAGCAACCTGATAGACTTGGAATGCACGTCAGGAAAGAAACGAGAGAGCCACGAGGTAGGGGGGCGCCCACCCCCCTGTGCGCGCCCTCCACCCTCGTGGGCCCCTCATGGCCCCCATGACATACTTCTTCCACCTATATATCTCCATATACCCTAAAACGATCGGGGAGCACAATAGATCGGGAGTTCCGCCGCCAGAAGCCTCCGTAGCCACCGAAAACCAATCTAGACCCGTTCCGGCACCCTGCCGGAGGGGGAATCCCTCTCCGGTGGCCATCTTCATCATCCTGGTGCTCTCCATGACGAGGAGGGAGTAGTTCTCCCTCGGGGCTGAGGGTATGTACCAGTAGCTATGTGTTTGATCTCTCTCTCTCGTGTTCTTGAGGATCTTGATGCATTGCGAGCTTTGCTATTATAGTTGGATCTTATGATGTTTTCTTCCTCCTCTACTCTCTTGTAATGGATTGAGTTTCCCCTTTGAAGTTATTTTATCAAATTGAGTCTTTAAAGATTTGAGAACACTTGATGTATGTCTTGCCGTGCGTATCTGTGGTGACAATGGGATACCACGTGATTCACTTGATGTATGTTTTGGTGATCAACTTGCAGGTTCCGCCCATGAACCTATGCATAGGGTTGGCACACTTTTTCATCGTGATTCTCCGGTAGAAACTTTGGGGCACTCTTTGAGGTTCTGTGTGTTGGTTGAATAGATGAATGTGAGATTGTGTGATGCATATCGTATAATCATACCCACGGATACTTGAGGTGACATTGGAGTATCTAGGTGACATTAGGGTTTTGGTTGATTTGTGTCTTAAGGTGTTATTCTAGTACAAACTCTAGGGCTGTTTGTGACACTTATAGGAATAGCCCAACGGATTGATTGGAAAGAATAACTTTGAGGTGGTTTTGTACCCTACCATAATCTCTTCGTTCGTTCTCCGCTATTAGTGACTTTGGAGTGACTCTTTGTTGCATGTTGAGGGATAGTTATGTGATCCAATTATGTTATTATTGTTGAGAGGACTTGCACTAGTGAAAGTATGAACCCTAGGCCTTGTTTCAACACATTGCAATACCGTTTACGCTCACTTTTATCGTTAGTTACCTTGGTGTTTTTATATTTTCAGATTATAAAAACCTTTATCTACTATCCATATACCACTTGTATCACCATCTCTTCACCGAACTAGTGCACCTATACAATTTACCAGTGTATTGGGTGTGTTGGGAACACAAGAGACTCTTTGTTATTTGGTTGCAGGGTTGCTTGAGAGAGACCATCTTCATCCTACGCCTCCTACGGATTGATAAACCTTAGGTCATCCACTTGAGGGAAATTTGCTACTGTCTTACAAACCTCTGCACTTGGAGGCCCAACAACGTCTACCAGAAGAAGGTTGTGTAGTAGACATCAAAGTTACATGGCAATATATCGCGGAATGGCTATGGAAATGCCATAATAGGTAGGTATGGTGGCTGTTTTGAGGAAGATATAAGGAGGCTTATGTGTGATAGAGTGTATCATATCACGGGGTTTAGATGCAGCGGCGAAGTTTGCACCGACTCTCAAGGTGAGAAAGGGCAATGCACGGTACCGAAGAGGCTAGCAATGATGGAAGGGTGAGAGTGTGTATAATCCATGGACTCAACATTAGTCATAAAGAACTCACATACTTATTGCAAAAATCTATTAGTCATCGAAACAAAGTACTACACGCATGCTCCTAGGGGGATAGATTGGTAGGATAAGACCATCGCTCGTCCCCGACCGCCACTCATAAGGAAGACAATCAATAAATAAATCATGCTCCGACTTCATCCATAGCGGTTCACGATACGTGCATGCTACGGGAATCACAAACTTCAACACAAGTATTTCTACAATCGACAACTATCCACTAGCATGACTCTAATATCACCATCTTTATATCGCAAAACTATTGCAAGGAATCAAACATATCATATTCAGTGATCTACAAGTTTTATGTAGGATTTTATCACTAACCATGTGAATGACCAGTTCCTGCCATCTCTCTAAATAGATATAAGTGAAGCAAGAGAGTTTAATTCTTTCTACAAAAGATATGCCCACGCTCTAACAAATATAAGTGAAGCAAAAGAGCGTTCTACAAATGGCGGTTTTCTATGTGAAGAGAAACAGGCAATCCAAACATCAAAAGATATAAGTGAAGCACATGAAGCATTCTATAAAGCCATACTCAAAAGATATAAGTGAAGTGCAATGAGCATTCTGTAAATCAACCAAGGACTATCTCATACCAGCATGGTGCATCAAATAAAAGTGAAAACTAAATGCAAAAGACGCTCCAAGATTTACGCATATCATGTGACGAATAAAAATATAGCTCCAAGTAAAATTACCGATGATTGTTAGAAGAAAGAGGGGATGCCTTCCGGGGCATATCCAAGCTTGGTTGCTTGGGAGTCCTTGAATATTTTCTTGGGGTGCCTCGGGCATCCCCAATCTTAGGCTCTTGCCACTCCTTATTCCTTCATCCATCGTGATCTCTCCCAAAACTTGAAAACTTCAATCACACAAAACTTAACAAAAAGTTCGGTAAGATCCGTTAGTATAATAAAGAAAATCACTACTCTAAGTACTGTTGCAAACCAATTAATATTTTGTTTTTCAATTGTATCTACTTTAATACAACTTTTCCATGGCTTATCCACTGATATAAATTGATATTTTCATCAAAACAAGCAAACTATGCATCAAAAACAGAATCTGTCTTAAACAGGTCAGTCTGTAATAATATGAATATTCACCATACCTATGGTACTCCAACAATTCTGAAATAATTAATAAAAATAAAAAAAATTGTATATAAAGATAGTGCAAAAAGTTTCAGAACTGTTTGACGTTCCAGTAAAAAATGTAAAATCGCGCACTACAGCCAAAGTTTCTGTTCTGCACCGCACAAACCAACAAGCAATGTAAACATCCTAAAGGCAAACCATGGCACATTATTTTTATAATGCAATGAAATTGTACAAGGGGATAATTATTTTTGTTGAAAAGTTTCTGTAATTAAGATTCACAAAGTTTCCGTGAGCATGAACAAAGTTCAAGGAGCTCCCCCACTTCAACAATGCTTGTCTCTCTCACTTTCACTTTCCTTTTTGAAAAGTTTTGGGTTCCCCTCTTTATTTTTTTGTTTTTAAACTATATAAAAGAACTCAATAGAACTAAATGACTCTCTAAAACTTCTGGGTTGTCCCCCTGGCAGCACTTTCTTTAAAGCCATTAAGCTAGGCATAAGGTGCTCAAGTAATGAATCCACCCGGATCCCAAGGTATATCAAAGCTAATTTTAATTAACAATGATTTGTGATTTAGTAGTGAGCACAAAGTAACATATATCATGCAACAACGAAGTCTAACTCTCTTCCTATGCATCGGCATGTCATAAAAGAACAATTCATGCACACATAGTAAAGGCCAATGCATAGTATAAACAACTTCTTGCAATTTTATCATATTGGAAACATGGAGAGGCGGAGATGTAGTTCCTCTCTCATAATAATTTCAAATAGGGGGAAGCAAGCACATGCATATTATATCTATCAAAATCATCATGTGTAGTAGTGAAACACAACCCATCAATATAATCCTTAATATGGGGAAACTTCTTCGATATAGTGTACTCGGGAGAATTCAAAAAGATAATAGGACTATCATGCATGGGTGCAATAGCAACAATTTCATGTTTAAAATAAGGAACTATAGCAAGTTCATCTCCATAATCATAATTCATATTGGCATCTTGGCCACAAGCATAGCAGGCATCATCAAAAAGGGATATTTCAAAAGAATCAATGGGATCATAACAATCATCATAGCAATCATTCTTCGGTAAGCATGAAGGGAAATTAAACAATGTATGAGTTGAAGAGTTACTCTCATTAGAAGGTGGGAACGGGTAGCTAATCCGCTCTTCCTCCTTTTGTTCTTCGCTCTCCTCATCATCTTTTTCATCCAATGAGCCCACAGTTTCATCAATTTCTTCCATAGACTCCTCCAAAATATTGATCTCTTCTTGGACAGCGGAGACTCTCTCAATAAAATCATCAATATCATAATTGAATTCATAATTTTCATAGCAATATTTAAGTATAGCAAAATTTTCAGGTCTGTAAACAGCATCATCAAGATTTTCACACTCTTTAAACAAAGATTCAATTTCATAAGCACCCATAAAAGCAACGAATTCTTCTATTCGTTCCACATCATAGTAATCATATATACCATTAGCATAAGAAGCCAAGGTTTCATCATCATTAAATTTGCATGAGAAGGGAAGGTGTGGAGCCTTCATCCTAGAGCAACAAGTATAATCATATCTCAAGCATAGTTGCCTAGCATACCAATACAACATATAAATTTGATCCCATAATAGTTTCCCCTTTTGAGTCAAGCGATAATCCCTAAAGTATTCACGTTGATCCAACATCACTCCCATTATAAAGTTGAATGGGGTTTTCTCAGGATTATCAAAGCAGTACATAATATCTTTCACATAATGAGCATGGAGAGTTTTAGGAGGTTCCCCATCTCCATGAGTAGAAAGTAAACCTAATTTTTTTGGTATTTCGTGTTCCATATCCATAAATAAAGATAGAGAACAACTTAGAACGGCAAATAAAAGTTACTTAGTGATAAAGCAAACAAGCACACACGAGAATATTCACCCCACGCTATAACTCCCCGGCAACGGTGCCAGAAAAAGGTCTTGATAACCCACAAGTATAGGGGATCAATTGTAGCCTCTTTCGATAAGTAAGAGTGTCGAACCCAAGAAGGAGCTAAAGGTGGAACAAATATTCCCTCAAGTTCTATCGACCACCGATACAACTCTACGCACGCTTAACGTTCGCTTTACCTAGAACAAGTATGAAACTAGAAGTACTTTGTAGGTGTTTTTGGATAGGTTTGCAAGATAACAAAGAGCACATAGATAAAAAGTAGGGGCTGTTTAGATAAAGACACAACTAAGTTAGGTTTAGTAGAGAGCTTTTTGTCATGAGAAAGTTATTTGTCCCTAGGCAATCGATAACTAGACCGGTAATCATTATTGCAATTTTATTTGAGGGAGAGGCATATGCTAACATACTTTCTCTTCTTGGATCATATGCACTTATGATTGGAACTCTAGCAAGCATCTGCAACTACTAAAGATCATTAAGGTAAAACCCAACCATAGCATTATAAGGCATCAATTCCTCTTTATTCCCATACACAAACAACCTACTTACTCGGGTCTGTGTTTCTATCACTCACGCCACCCACCATAAGCAAATCATGAACATATTGCAAACCCTACAGCGGGAGTCCCTCACGCTTGCACGACACGGAGAGCACCATAGGAAAGCACCAATAATAAAACATGCAACTCAAACCAATCACGATCATCAATTAACCCATAGGACAAAACGGATCTACTCAAACATCATAGGATAGCCATACATCATTGGGAAATAATAAATAGCATTGAGCACCATGTTTAAGTAGATATTATAGCAGGTAAAAGAGGGGTTACACTGCTGCATAGAGGGGGAAGAGTTGGTGATGAGGGTGGTGAAGTTGTTGGTGTAGTTTGCGGTGATGATGATGGCCCCGGCGGTGTTCCGGCGCCACCGGGAGAGAGGGGGAGAGCCCTCCCCCTTATTGTTCTTCTTCCTTGACCTTCTCCCTGGATGGGAGAAGGGTTTCCCCTCTGGTCCATGGCCTCCATGTCATGGGAGGGGCGAGAGCCCCTCCGAGATTCTGCCCTTTCACCGTTTCTTAAATTCCCGGAGATCCGTAACTCCGATTGGGATGAATTTTGGACACGATTTTTTTTCGGATATTAGATTTCTTGCAGCGAAATAAGGGCACCAACCGCTTTACGGGGTGGCCACGAGGGCCCAGGGAGCGCCTGACCCCCTGGGGCGTGCCTCCCTGCCTTGTGGCCCCCTCGGGCATCATCTCGCGTTGATTCTTCTTCCAAAAAAACTCATATATTCCAAAAAAAAATCTCTTTCAATTTTTATCCCGTTTGGACTCCATTTGATATGGATTTTCTGCAGAAAAAAAACATGCAACAAACAGGAACTAGCACTTGGCACTGGATCAATATGTTAGTCCAAAAAATAGTATAAAAAGTTACCAAAAGTATATGAAAATTGTAGAATATTGGCATGGAACAATCAAAAATTATAGATATGACGGAGACGTATTAACAAGTCTCTTTACTCATTCCATAATGCATTATTCCATAACTAACTCATTAGTCACATTGCTTGCAAGGCTTATAGTGATGTGCATTACCGAGAGGGCCCAGAGATACCTCTCCGACAATCGGAGTGACAAATCCTAATCTCGATCTATGCCAACTCGACAAACATCATCAGAGACACCTATAGAGTATCTTTATAATCATCCAATTACGTTGTGACGTTTGATAGCACACTAAGTGTTCCTCCGGTATTCGGGAGTTGCATAATCTCATAGTCATAGGAACATGTATAAGTCATGAAGAAAGCAATAGCAATAAACTAAATGATCATGGTGCTAAGCTAACGGATGGGTCTAGTCCATCACATCATTCTCTAATGATGTGATTCTGTTCATCAAAAGACAACACATGTCTATGGCTAGGAAACTTAACCATCTTTGATTAACGAGCTAGTCAAGTAGAGGCATACTAGGGACACTCTGTTTGTCTATGTATTCACACATGTACTAAGTTTCCGGTTAATACAGTTCTAGCATGAATAATAAACATTTATCATGATATAAGGAAATATAAATAACAACTTTATTATTGCATCTAGGGTATATTTCCTTCAGTGTCCCACTTGCACTAGAGTCAATAATCTAGTTCACTCGTCATCTGATTTCACACCAATAGTTCACATCATTATGTGATTAGTTCACATCTTCATGTGACTAATATCCAAAGGGTTTACTAGTGTCAATAATCTAGTTCACATCGCTATGTGATTAACACCCAAAGAGTGATCATGTTTTGCTTGTGAGAGAAGTTGAGTCTACGGGTCTGTAATATTCTGATCCGTATGTATTTTGCAAATTTCTATGTCTATAATACTCTGCATGGAGCTACTCTAGCTAATTTCTCCCACTTTCAATATGTATCTAGATCGAGACTTAGAGTCATCTAGATCGGTGTCAAAAGCTTGCATCTACGTAACTCTTTACGACAAACTCTTTTATAACCTCCACAACTGAGAAATGTTTCCTTAGTCCTATAAGGATAATTTTTACCGTTGTCCAGTGATCTACTCCTAGATCACTATTGTACTCCCTTGCCAAAATCATGCTAAGGTATACAATGGTACACATCATAGCATACTTTATAGAACCTATGACTGAGGCATGGGGAATGACTTTTCATTCTCTTTCTATTTTTTGCCATGGCTAGGTTTTGAGTTTTTACTCAACTTCACACCTTGCAACACAGGCAAGAACTCCTTCTTTGACTGTTCCATTTTGAACTACTTCAAAAACCTGTCAAGGTATGTACTCATTGAAATTTTTTATCAAGCATCTTGATCTATCTCTATAGATCTTGATGCTCAATATGGAAGCAGCTTCACCAAGGTCTTTCTTTCAAAAACTCCTTTCAAACACTCCTTTATCCTTTCCAAAAAATTCTACATTATTTCCGATCAACAATATGTCATTCACATATACTTATCAAAAATGTTGTAGTGCTCCCACTCACTTTCTTGTAAATACAGGCTTCACCGCAAGTCTGTATAAAACTATATGCTTTGATCAACTCATCAAAGCGTATATTCCAACTCCAAGATGTTTGCACCAGTCCATAGATGGATCACTGGAGCTTGCACACTTTGTCAGCACCTTTAGGATTGACAAAACTTTCTTGTTGTATCTTATACAACTCTTCTTTAAGAAATCCATTAAGGAATGCAGTTTTGACATCCATTTGCCAGATTTCATAAAAATGTGGCAATTTCTAACATGATTCGGATAGACTTAAGCATCGCTACGGGTGAGAAAATCTCATCGTAGTCAACACCTTGAACTTGTCAAAAACTTTTTGCAACAATTCGAGCTTTGTAGATAGTAACACTACTATCAGCATCTGTCTTCCTCTTGAAGACCCATTTATTCTCAATGGCTTGCCAATCAACGAGCAAGTCCACCAAAGTCCACACTTTGTTCTCATACATGGATTCTATCTCAGGTTTCATGGCCTCAAGCCATTTTGCGGAATCTGCGCTCATCATCGCTTCCTCATAGTTCGTAGGTTCATCATGGTCAAGTAACATGACCTCCAGAACAGGATTACTGTACCACTCTGGTGTGGAACGTAGTCTGGTTGACCTATGAGGTTCGGTAGTAACTTGATCCGAAGTTTCATGATCATCATCATTAACTTCCTCACTAATTGGTGTAGGCATCATTGGAACTGATTTCTGTGATGAACTACTTTCCAATTCAGGAGAAGGTACAATTACCTCATCAAGTTCTACTTCCTCCCACTCACTTCTTTCAAGAGAAACTCCTTCTCTAGAAAGGATCCATTTTGAGCAACAAAGATCTCGCCTTCGGATTACCCAACAGTTTCTTTTGGGTATCCTATGAAGACGCACTTCTCCGATTTGGGTTTGAGCTTATCAGGCTGAAACTTGTTCACATAAGCTTCGCAACCCCAAACTTTAAGAAATGACAACTTAGGTTTCTTGCTAAACCATAGTTCATACGGTGTCATCTCAACATATTTTTAAACAGTGCCCTATTTAACGTGAATGCAGCTGTCTCTAATGCATAACCCCAAAATTATAGTGGTAAATCGGTAAGAGACATCATAGATTGCACCATATCTAATAAAGTATGGTTATGACGTTCGAACACACCATTACGCTGTGGTGTTCCAGGTGGCATGAGTTGCGAAACTATTCGATATTGTTTCAACTGAAGGCCAAACTCGTAACTCAAATATTTCGTCTCCGCGATCAGATCATAGAAACTTTATTTTCTTGTTATGATGATTCTCCACTTCACTCTGAAATTCTTTGAACTTTTCAAATGTTTCACACTTGTGTTTCATTAAGTAGATATACTCATATCTGCTCAAATCATCTGTGAAGGTCAGAAAATAACGATACTCGCCGTGAGCCTCGACACTCATCGGACCGCATACATCGGTATGTATTATTTCCAATAAGTCAATGGCTCGCTCCATTGTTCCAGAGAATGGAGTCTTAGTCATCTTGCCCATGTGGCATGGTTCGCAAGCATCAAATGATTCATAATCAAGTGATTCCAAAAGTCCATCCGCATGGAGTTTCTTCATGCCATTTACACCAATATGACCTAAATGGCAGTGCCACAAGTATGTTGCACTATCATTATCAACTTTGCATCTTTTGTCATCAATATTATGAATATGTGTATCACTATGATCGATATTCAATAAACCATTTATATTAAGTGTATGACCATAGAAGGTTTTATTCATGTAAACAGAACAACAATTATTCTTTGACTTAAATGAATAACCGTATTGCAATAAACATGATCCAATCATATTCATGCTCAACGCAAACACCAAATAACATTTATTTTAGGTTCAGCACTAATCCCGAAGGTAAAAGGAGTGTGCGATGGTGATCTTATCAATCTTGGAATCATTTCCAACACACATCGTCACCTTGCCCTTAACTAGTCTCTGTTCATTTTGCAACTCCTATATCGAGTTGCTAATCTTAGCAACTGAACTGGTATCAAATACCCTGGGGTTACTATGAACACTAGTAAAGTACACATCAATAACATGTATATCAACTATACTTTGTTCACTTTGTCATCCTTCTTATCGGCCAAGTATTTGGGGTAGTTCCGCTTCCAGTGGCCATTCCCTTTGCAGTAGAAGCACTCAGTTTCAGGCTTAGGTCTAGCTTTGGGCTTGTTCACGGGAGTGCCAACTTGCTTGCCATTCTTTTTGAAGTTCCCTTTCTTTCCCTTGCCTTTTACTTGAAAGTAGTGGTCTTGTCAACCATCAACACTTGATGCTTTTTCTTGATTTCTACCTTCGCCAATTTCAGCATCGCGAAGAGCTTGGGAATTGTTTCTGTTATCCCTTGCATATTATAGTTCATCACGAAGTTCTAGTAACTTGGTGATAGTGACTAGAGAACTCTGTTAATCACTATCTTATCTGGAAGATTAACTCCCACTTGATTCAAGTGATTGTAGTACTCAGACATTCTGAGCACATGCTCACTAGCTGAGCTATTCTCCTCCATCGTGTAGGCAAAATACTTGTCAAAGGTCGCATACCTCTTAACAAGGGCATGAGTCTGAAATACCAATTTCAGCTCTTGGAACATCTCATATGCTCTGTGGCGTTCAAAATGTTTTTGAAGTCCCGGTTCTAAGCCATAAAGTATGGTGCACTAAACTATCAAGTAGTCATCATACCGAGCTTGTCAAACGTTCCTAACGTCTGCATCTACTCCTGCAAAAGGTCCGTCACCTAGCGGTGCATCAAGGACATAATTCTTCTGTGCAGCAATGAGGATAATCCTCAGATCATGGATCCAGTCTGCATCATTGCTACAATTATCTTTCAACTTATTTTTCTCTAGGAACATATCATAAATAAACGGGGAAGCTATATGCGAGCAATTGATCTACAACATAGATATGCAAATACTATCAGGACTAAATTCATGATAAATTTAATTTCAATTAATCATATTACTTAAGAACTCCAACTTAGATAGACATCCCTCTAATCATCTAAGTGATCACGTGATCCATATCAACTAAACCATGTCCGATCATCACGTGAGATGGAGTAGTTTTCAATGGTGAACATCGCTACGTTGATTAGATCTACTATAAGATTCATTCTCGACCCTTCGCTCTCAGTGTTCCGAAGCCATATCTGCATATTCTAGGGTCGTCAAGTTTAACCCGAGTATTCTGCGTGTGCAAAACTGGCTTGCACCCATTGTATGTGAACGTAGAGCTTATCACACCCGATCATCACGTGGTGTCTCAGCACGAAGAACTGTCGCAACGGTGCATACTCAGGGAGAACACTTATACCTTGAAATTTTAGTAAGGGATCATCTCATAATGCTACCGTCGTACTAAGCAAAATAGGATGCATAAAAGATAAACATCACATGCAATCAAAATATGTGACATGATATGGCCATTATCATCTTGTGCCTTTGATCTCCATCTCCAAAGTACCGTCATGATCTCCATCGTCACCGGCATGACACCATGATCTCCATCATCTTGATCTTTATCGACGTGTCGTCACATGGTCGTCTCGCTAACTATTGCTTTTGCAACTATTGCTATCGCATGGCGATAAAGTAAAGCAATTATATGGCGCTTGCATCTTATGCAATAAAGAGACAACCATAAGGCTCCTACTAGTTGCCGATAACTTTAAACTAAGGGAGTCCTGGATTAGGGGGTCTCCGGACAGCCGGACTGTTGGACTATGAGGATACAAGATTGAAGACTTCGTCCCGTGTCCGGATGGGACTCTCCTTGGCGTGGAAGGCAAGCTTGGCAATACGGATATGTAGATCTCCTTCCTTGTAACCGACTCTGTGTAACCCTAGCCCCCTCCGGTGTCTATATAAACCAGAGGTTTTAGTCCATAGGACACCAACAATCATACCATAGGCTAGCTTCTAGGGTTTAGCCTCTACGATCTCGTGGTAGATCAACTCTTGTAATACTCATATCATCAAGATCAATCAAGCAGGAAGTAGGGTATTACCTCCATCGAGAGGGCCCTAAATTGGGTAAACATCATGTCCTCCGCCTCCTGTTACCATCCGCCTTAGACACACAGTTCGGGACCCCCTACCCGAGATCCGCTGGTTTTGACACGAGGGATCTATACCCATTTTGCGCACTGTATCCTGATAGAGCATGTTCAGGCTGCTGCCGCCGTCCATAAGGACTCGAGTGAGGTGAAATCCATCGATGATAGGGTCTAGGACCAATGCGGCGGATCCGCCATCACGGATACTAGTGGGGTTGTCCCTGCGATCGAAGGTGATCGGACAAGAGGACCATGGGTTGAACTTTGGGGCGACGGGCTCCATCGCATAGACGTCACTTAGTGCATGCTTCCGTTCCCTCTTGGGAATGTGGGTTCCGTATATCATGTTCATCGTCTTCACTTTTGGGGGGAACCTCTTCTATCCTCCCGTGTTCGGCGGCCGGGGCTCCTCCTCGTCATAGCAAAACACATATCGCGAGGCGGTTTTCTTGACACGTCTTGTCGAAGGAGAGATCGTGTCCCCTTATCACGGGATTCTCATCAATACGGGTATGGGTAACCCAACTGTGCCATCAATTACGGCGTTCGGGGAATAAGCGATTTTACCAGGTAAGTGGGGAGGCGCATCGCCTCTTCCGCCCTTATAAAGGGACAAAGATTCACGCTTTTTACCCACGCCTTCTTCCTCCTTGCTTATACATTCTCACACACTCGAGCTCCAGCGCCCAAGTTCGCGTCTTTCTCCTTAAACCACTCCAAGCATGTCCGGAGCGGGAGGCAAGTGGATGGTCTCCTCCGTCATGGAGGAGAACATCACAAAGCTACGGGAAGCCGGGTATCTGGCCACGGACATCGCGCACCGGCTGCCAGATGCGGGGCAGATCATACCTACGCCTGAACCCCGTGAGAGGGTAGTTTTCCTTACCCACTTTGTCCGCGGACTGGGATTTCCCCTTCACCCGTTTGTCCGCGGGCTCATGTTCTACTACGGGCTGGATTTTTATGATCTGGCCCCCAATTTCATCCTCAACATCTCGGCGTTTATCGTCGTGTGCGAGGCCTTCCTCCGCATCAGGCCCCACTTCGGCCTGTGGCTGAAGACCTTCAATGTTAAACCGAAGGTGGTGGTCGGCTAGCAAGTAGAGTGCGGAGGCGCCATGGTGGGAAAAATGCCTAACGTCACCTGGCTCGAAGGCTCCTATGTGGAGACCATAAAGGGGTGGCAATCGGGGTGGTTCTACATCACCGAGCCGCGTGACACCAAATGGGTGGCGGCCCCCGAATTTTGATCTGGAATCCCCACACGGCTCACTTCCTGGAAACAGAAGGTCCTGTCCTGGGGTTCCCCGGTAGAGCTGACCAGACTCCAGACCTCCATCAAGAACATGATGAGCAAGAAAATCAAGCTCGTCAACATGGTCCAGGTCATGCTCTTCCGCCGGATCCTCCTGTGTCAATGACGGGCATTCAATTTGTGGGAGTTCGACCCGGCCAAGCACCAGACGCTGCGAGAGCTCTTCAACACGACGCACAAGGAGGTCTGGAAGGTGTTGTTCAAGGGCGCCGAGGTACCTCCTCCCCTTACCGAGGACTGCAGACTCAGCGCAAAGCACCATGCCAATCCGGTAAGTTTTTATATCTCACAGGATATTTATTTGCCCCAGTTTAATCATGTGCGGGATCTAAGCTTCCATGCCATTAACAGCACTGGGTAGAGACAGCGGAGCAGATCGATTGCCCAGCCCCCCTGCCTGAAAATCCTGCAGATGCTCTTCTAACGGAGATGCTGGTTCCGGCGCCTTACGAGGTGCCGGTGAAGAAGGCCAAGAAGAAGTCCACGGGGACCCGAAAGGGTCTCCGGCGCAAGGTTATATCAGACTCATCGTCTGATAACTCTGAAGCGCACTCCTCCCACAAAAACGAGGAGGAAGAGAAAAGTTCTCCCCCCTCCCAGCCGGAGGACAAAGAAAAGGAAGCTCGCCCCAACTGGGAGGCCGAAGGGTCCAAGAAGGGAAGGACCCTCCTTCCGGACTGCTCCACAATGGTTGCCTATAGCGACGACGAGTGGTTTCCCAGGGACAAGCCCCTGGCGAAGTCGTAAGTATCCGGATACCATAGTAATTCATGGTATGTTTTATTGCACTGCTTCTCCTTACGACGAATATGATTATGTAGTCCGTCCCGAGCCCGTCTCGACGTATCTTCGTCGGACGATTCTTTGGACTCGTCGGATATGAATAGCGATTCACTTCCGACGGCCTCCACCCCTTACCCTACGGACAACGTCGAGGTGTTGTCTCAAAAGGCACCAAGCCGAGGGGAGGTAGTCCTGGGGGTGCCTCGAGGTGACCTTCCGGACCATGGGCGCAAAGGGAGCAAGACTCCCACGGGCAACAAGTTCGGCCCCCAGCCGAACACTGCGCCGGAACCTTCGATGGTTCCTGACTCCGGCAGGCGATCCCCCGTTAAGAGGGGCAAGCCGCCCGTGCCGGTGGCCTCTGTCCATACAGAGGCACCGGACAACTTGCTGGAAGCGCTTCACGGCGCTTCCATCGACGAAGAACACCGCACTATCATGAGTGCGGTGATCGAGAAAGTTCAGTCTGCCAAAAACTAACTAACCGAAGCTTGTGCTAGCCTCCTAACAGGCTTTCAGGTAAGCAATCAAAATATAGGAAAATATTACCGCATAGACAGTAGCCCCTGATGCTCTATTTGGCGTTCGCGAAGAAAGGCCGAATAGAGGATCAAATAATGACTCAGGAGTCTAATGAGAATATGTCTATGTGCATATGCAGGCCTCACTGCTGGCCGCTGCAGCACGTACTGCGGAGGTCGCTGCACTGAAGTAGGACCTTGAGCAGTCCGAGGTAGAGCTCGGCCTTACCAAGAGGCAGCTCGAGGAGAGCAAAGGTAAGCAATACCTTGTCTATATATTAAAAATAAATTCGGTTGTAAAGTAATAGGATCATCATGAATTTCCCAGGGGCCAGGACCGAGGTGGCGACCCTGAAGAAGGCGCTGTCCGAGGCCGAAGACAAAGCGGCCAAGGAGCACATTGAGTGGGAAAAGCAAGAAGCCCGGGTAGGCGAGGTGCAGCAAGAGCTCGAGGCTCTCGCCAAAAAACACGAGTCCTTGGAGCTTGACTCTAAGATGCGAGAGTCTGAGCTTGTGAAGGCGCTCGAAAGTGCACGGAGCGCCAAGGCTGAAGCCCACAAGGCCCTCCAGGAGATTGATGCGGTGAAGAAGATAGCGGCGGGTAAGGCATTCATTATGCAAAGCAAGCATGTGAAGGAAACTTTCCTTTTACTTACCCGAGTTCGGAGCTCTCCAGGAGCGTTCGCAGATCTTCCCCGTAGTGTACTGGATGCCGCAGAGTTTTACCGAGCTAAGGAGGGGAGCTCCACAGAAAAGTTGTTCTGGTCTCAGTATACTGGGACCGAACACCCAATGCCCTTGAGCGACCAGCTGAAGCAACTGGTCGAGCTTCACAAGGCGGCCGAACAGGCCATGAAGGGTCTTATAGTCCGGATGTGGCCTGGCGATCCCCTGCCTAGCAGCTACTTCGGTCTGGGGAGGCGGCTTGTGGATGCCTGCCCATGGCTTGAAGTCATAAAGCGGTCCGTCTGCATTGAGGGTGCGGGCAGGGCTTTTGCCCGGGCAAAGGTGCACTGGGCGAAGCTGGACGCCGTAAATCTGGTGAAGGAGGGGCCGCCGGAGGGCAAGGAGCATCGCTACCCCGAAATGTATTATGACAGTGTCCTGAAGGGTTCCCGCCTTGTGGCGGAGGAATGTGCTAGAGATGTAATTTTTGAATGAACATGCTCATGTGATCATGTAATGTGAAACGAGTTCATTTGCGCTATGCAACGCTTTTTGAATTTAAAATATTACCTTCTGTGCGGCCGTGTATAAAATCTGAGAGTTCGCCAGTCGTCGGCTTCTGCCCCTATGTAACTAGTACTGGGGTGTTCGGGATAAACCTGAGCACTCTTTATCCCAATTTTGGGTCCTTCGAGGGAGGTGTTCAGCACAACGAACCAGGCAATCGGACTATAAGGCTTTATCACTCTCACTTAGCCATAGAAGTCTACAATTTTAAATTTTGGCGAAACCCCTAGTATTCGGAAGGCCGAATTTGGGGCGCTATATACACCTAAGTCGGGCAAGGCCGACTCCTCGCCCGAAGCGGAAAAAGTCTTTAAGGACTTGAGACCTCTCGAACAACGACCAGCTCTCGCCTTATCATGACAGTCAGTTTTCGGCTTTCTCTACTGAGGTGCTCGTCCGGAAGAACCGGGACACAATCGCAGTAGTTCTCCCAGCGCTACCTTAGCCGATATAGCGGAATGTAAGGTACCAAAACATGGGAGCTGGGCAAACCCAACTATTGACCCAAGACATGATTCGGAGCTGATGCATATAATGCTATAAGTTCGGGGTGCCGCACTGTCGAAAGTGTTCGGACTTCTCATGCCGTATTATGGGGTAAACGAAAGCCCCTGGCGTACTGACCGTACCAGAATGTACTAGTGTAAGTTGTCGTAAATGAACATATAAGAAAAAGGGGATGGATAATGCAATAATAGACTAATGCTATGCATTGTTATTTAAATAATATGTCGAAGCGTACTGATATAAGTAGTGCAATAAGCAAAAAATAGGACTATTTGACATGTCCTATCCAAGGGCAAGCTGCGTATGGGTAGTAAAAAGAGGGTATATCGATTGTTATTAGAGACCACCTGGGGGTTCCCTTGTACGTCTTAGCTTCTTGCCTCCTTGGTTGTTCCTTCCCGTAATGTGTCCGGCAATCATACTACCGGAAAGGGCTTCCAGAAAGTAAGGTCCTGAAAGAGAAAAAAATGATAAAGTGAAAGTGCAACTATCCCTAGGTGGTTTTGGTAATTCATAACAACATATAGCTCATTGAGCTAATACTATTCCAAGATAATTATTTCAGGAAAGCTCAATGATTGGCATGGCATGGATGTGAAAGTGGAACCCTCAAAATGCTAAGGACAATGGATTGGCTCAAGCTCAAAAGCTCAAGACTCTTCATTT
This sequence comes from Triticum urartu, assembly GCF_056163025.1. Taxonomy (NCBI): domain Eukaryota; kingdom Viridiplantae; phylum Streptophyta; class Magnoliopsida; order Poales; family Poaceae; genus Triticum; species Triticum urartu. The sequence continues at coordinate 182,954,731 of NC_141873.1, read as the reverse complement.
TATATTTTAGTGATCCAAGATCACATTGAGTCCATAGGAAAAGCCAATACTATTAAGGAGGGATGAGGTGTTGCTTAATGAGCCTCTTGCTTCATGTGCTTAGTGATATGCTCCAAAACCCTCAACTACTTTCCCATATCCACATATGACCAAAACTCTAAGCCAAACTCGGTCCTACCGATTCTTCCTATCCGGCGCCACCGAGTTTCACTTGTCATTAGCCACTGCCAAACCCTAGCAATTCGGTTCTACCGATAAGGATCTCGGTCCCACCGAGATGGGGTTGCAAACTCTCTGTTTCCCTTTCGTAACTTTTCGGTCCCACCGAAAGAGCGAATCGGTCCCACCGAGATTGCAATGTAAACTCAGTGTTTCCCCTTTGTAACTTTTCGGTCTCACCGAAAGAGCAAATCGGTCCCACCGAGTTTGCCTGACCAACTCTCTGGTTAGCTAATTACCAAATTCGGTCTCACCGAGTTTGTGTAATCGGTCTCACCGAGATTACGTTATGCCCAAACCCTAACCGAATCGGTCCTACCGAGTTGCATGTCGGTCCCACCGAAATCACTAACGGTCACTAGGTTTACATTTTTGGTCCGACCGAGTTTATTGATTCGGTCCCACCGAGATTGGAAAACTGTGTAACGGTTGGATTTTGTGTGGAGGCTATATATACCCCTCCACCTCCTTCTCATTCAGTGAGAGAGCCATCAGAACACACACATCATTCCAACTCATTTGTTCTGAGAGAGAACCACCTACTCATGTGTTGAGACCAAGACATTCCATTCCTACCATATGAATCTTGATCTCTAGCCTTCCCAAGTTGCTTTCCACTCAAATCTTCTTTCCACCAAATCCAAATCCTATGAGAGAGAGTTGAGTGTTGGGGAGACTATCATTTGAAGCACAAGAGCAAGGAGTTCATTACCTACACACCATTTGTTACTTCTTGGAGAGTGGTGTCTCCTAGATTGGCTAGGTGTCACTTGGGAGCCTCTGTCAAGATTGTGGAGTTGAACCAAGGAGTTTGTAAGGGCAAGGAGATCGCCTACTTCGTGAAGATCTACCGCTAGTGAGGCAAGTCCTTCGTGGGCGATGGCCATGGTGGGATAGACAAGGTTGCTTCTTCGTGGACCCTTTGCGGGTGGTTGCTTCTTCATGGACCCTTCGTGGGTGGAGCCCTTTGTGGACTCGCGCAACCGTTGCCCTTGGGTGGAGCCCTGTGTGGACTCGCGCAACCGTTACCCTTCGTGGGTTGAAGTCTCCATCAACGTGGATGTAGGATAGCACCACCTATCCGAACCACGGGAAAAACATCCGTGTCTCCAATTGCGTTTGATCTTTCCAAACCCTTCCCTTTACATTCTTGCAAGTTGCATGCTTTACATTCCGCTGCTCATATACTCTTTGCATGCTTGCTTGATATGTATTGTGTGTATTGAAATTGTGCCTAAACTCCACTTGAACCGAAAAAGATTAAAAATTGCAACTTTAGCACGAAGTGTCTAATCCCCCCCTTTAGACACATCTACTTCTAGATCCTACAAGTGGTATCAGAGCTTTGGTCTCCATTGCCTTGGTTTAATCACCATTGGAGGAAGATGGATGTGTCTACTCTAGGGAGTCTTAGACATAGAGTGCCCATTCTTGATGGAAAGTATTTTCATGAGTGGAAAAATGAGATGCTTGTAATCTTCAATCAATATCATTTGAACAAGTATATTGCTAGCCCTTGTGCACCCCATATTGATCCCTTGCATCCTACCCTAGACGAAGATATTGACATGATTCGCAATCTTAGAACTATTGAGCTCATCATTAGAGGATTGCCCAAAGATTTGATTGCTAGTTTTCCTACTCAAAATTGTGCCTATACTATATGTAAATTTCTTGAGGAACGATTTCCCAATCACTCCTTGAAAACTTTGGATGAAATTCTCCATAAATCTATTGCCTTGAGTAAGATGAACTCTAGTGATCCTAGTTTTGGTAAATGTCTTCTTGAACTTGCCAATCTTAAGCATGCTAAAGGAGATGTTGGAATCATTAATGATATCATACTCAAAGCTATAAGAATTCATAAAAGTAACCACTTTGATCATTTATCTAATGAATTACCCTCTCTAGGAAATGATGAGTCACAAGATCATGATGAACATGAATATTATGATGATGATGATAGTGACTCCAATCTTGATAATGCAATGAGACATTTTGGTCTTATGGCAAATCTTCGGGGATATGAATCAGGAGGAAAGGAATGGGTTCTTGATAGTGGATGCACTGATCATATGACCGGAGATGAAGAGATGTTCCGTGAGCTTGCTGAAAACAACGGCCCTCGAAAATATGTCACCTTTGGTGATAATTCAAAGGGTAAAGTGGTTGGCCTTGGTAAGGTGGCCATCTCACATGATAGTTCCATTCAAAATGTCATGCTCGTTGAATCTCTTGGCTATAACTTACTTTCAGTATCTAGACTTGCTGATTTCGGTTTGAACGTCCTATTTACTGAGGTAGGTTTCCAAGTATTTCGTCGAGACAATCATAAAATGGTATTTACGGGTATGCGTAGAGGTGATCTTTACATTGTCGATTTCTCTAAAAAGGCACAACCTAAAACTTGCTTTGTTGCTAAATCCTCAAAAGGCTGGTTGTGGCATAGACGACTAGGTCACGTTGGCATGAGAAACCTTGACAAGCTTATTAAAGGAAATCATATCCTTGGAGTTAACGATGTCATATTTGATAAGGATAGACTTTGCAGTGCTTGTCAAGCAGGTAAACAGGTTGGAGGAAGACATCCCGTGAAGAACATCATGACCACAAGGAGGCCACTCGAGCTGCTTCACATGGATCTTTTTGGTCCCAATGCCTACAAGAGTCTCGGTGGAAATTCTTTTGGTCTAGTTATAGTTGATGATTTTTCAAGATTTACGTGGTTGTTCTTTCTTAATGACAAGTCGCAGGTCCAGAAGATCTTCAGAAACTTCGCTAGGAAAGCCCAAAATCAGTTTGATGTGAAGATCAAGAAGGTTCGGAGTGACAACGGAACAGAGTTCAAGAACGCAAATGTGGACACCTTTCTTGACGAAGAAGGGATTTCACATGAGTTCTCGGCTACATACACACCTCAACAAAATGGAGTTGTTGAGAGGAAGAACCGGACGCTCATCGAAATGGCAAGAACAATGCTTGATGAATACAAGACGCCAAAGCACTTTTGGGCAGAGGCGGTTGAGACAGCTTGTCACACAACAAATCACTTATATCTTCACAAGCTACTCGGCAAGACGGCATACGAGCTCCTCACTGGTAACAAGCCTCAAGTTGGATACTTTCGAGTATTCGGCTCAAAGTGCTACATTCTTGATAAGCATCATCGTTCAAAGTTTGCTCCTAAATCTCATGAAGGTTTTCTACTTGGTTATGGATCAAACTCTCACACTTACCGTGTCTACAACAATTTCACCCGAAAGGTTGAAGAGACGGTAGATGTGAAGTTTGATGAATCTAATGGCTCGCAAGTAGAGCAATTGCCAATTGATGTAGGAGACAAAGACCCCTCAGAAGCAATTCAAGACTTGTCTATTGGCAAAATTCGTCCAACAGAGGTGAAGGAGAGTACTTCATCCGTCCAAGTGGAAGCTTCTACTTCATGACAAGGTGAACCAAGAATCGACACGGAAGCATCCACAAGTGGGCCACACCAAGATGAAGAAAACGAGGAAGTACGTCAAGATGAACATCAAGAACCTCCTTCTCCACCACGACAAGAGAACGACGACGTCAACAATGAAGAAGGCCAAGAAGAAGAACAAGATGAAGAAGATGCTCAACAAAGACCCAAGCAAAGGCTCTCACGAGTTCGAGCAAGAATTGCCAAAGATCATCCCGTCGAGCAAATCCTCAATGATATACAAACCGGGAGAATCACTCGCTCAAAAACTCATTTAGCTAACTTTTGTGAAAACTATTCATTCATCTCGATCATTGAACCAATGAAGGTTGAAGAAGCATTGGAAGATCCGGATTGGATAAACGCTATGCATGAAGAGCTACATAATTTTGAGAGAAACCAAGTTTGGACATTGGTTGAGAAGCCCGACAACAACCACAACATCATTGGTACCAAATGGGTGTTTCGCAATAAGCAAGATGAAGATGGACAAGTGGTTCGCAACAAAGCACGTCTCGTCGCCCAAGGATACACACAAGTCGAAGGTATGGACTATGGTGAGACGTATGCTCCCGTTGCTAGACTTGAGTCCATTCGCATCTTACTTGCCTATGCTAATCACCATAATATCACCTTGTACCAAATGGACATTAAAAGTGCTTTTCTAAATGGAGAAATAGAGGAGGAAGTTTATGTCAAACAACCTCCCGGCTTTGTCAATCCTAAGAAACCAAATCATGTTTACAAACTTCACAAAGCTCTTTATGGTCTTAAACAAGCTCCTAGAGCATGGTATAAATGCTTGACCAAGTTCCTTACTACAAGTGGTTTTGAAATTGGTAAAATTGATTCTACTCTTTTTACTAAAAGGGTTAATGGAGAACTATTTGTATGCCAAATTTATGTTGATGACATCATATTTGGTTCAATTAACCCTCTCTTTAGTGAAAAGTTTGGAAAGCTAATGTCAGAGAAGTTTGAGATGTCTATGATGAGTGAACTCAAATTCTTTCTCGGGTTGCAAATCAAGCAAACTAAGGAAGGTACATTTGTCTCTCAAACAAAGTACACCAAGGACTTATTCAAGAAGTTCAATATGAAAGAATGCAAAGGTATGTCTACACCCATGCCTACTAGTGGACATAATGATTTGACCAAAGATGGTGAACCTGTTGATCAAAAGGTTTATCGCTCTATGATTGGTTCATTGTTATACCTATGTGCTTCACGTCCCGATATTATGCTAAGTGTGTGCATGTGTGCACGATATCAAGCTGCTCCTAAAGATTGTCATCTTAAGGCTGTGAAAAGGATAGTGAGATATTTAATCCATACACCAAACTTTGGCATTTGGTATCCTAAGAGGTCTTCTTTTGATCTTGTTGGCTATTCCGACTCAGATTATGCCAGAGACAAGGTTGATAGAAAGTCCACTTCGGGTACTTGTCAATTTCTTGGTAGATCTCTTGTGTCTTGGTCTTCCAAGAAACAAAACTCGGTATCCTTATCCACCGCCGAAGCGGAATATATTGCCGCTGGTTCATGTTGTGCTCAATTACTTTGGATGACCCAAACTCTTAAAGATTATGGGATTTGTGTGAAACATGTTCCACTGCTTTGTGACAATGAAAGTGCTATCAAAATTGGTCATAATCCTGTACAACATTCTCGAACTAAGCATATTGAAGTTCGTCATCATTTCATTCGAGATCATGTTGCTAAGGGTGACATCAATCTTAAGCATGTTCGCACCGATAAGCAATTAGCGGATATATTCACTAAACCGCTTGATGAGAAAGTGTTTTGCAGGTTGAGAGGAGAATTGAACATCATTGATGCTTCGAACTTGGAGTAGAAACTCCATTGGCTACATGCAAGACGTGAGCTTATAACTAATCCATGATGTATCTCTTATGATAACTATCTTATGTCTTGGATATATTTGCACCTTGCATGTTGTCTAACCCATGTAGGTGCTTGGTTGAATTTAACTCCATGAGATTGCGACTCACTCACATCTTGAGCAATCTCTACAAGAACAAGACCCTACGCAATAGTGGTTGAAGACAAGGAAGCACAAAACCATTCAAACATATCCTTTGACAAACTCTATGTTAAGCTTCATGATTGTCATTTTTGGATACACAAGTGCTCTTACTTGCAAGAACTAACCCATGTAGGTAGATGAACTCAAACTCCAAGTGGTGCTCCCAACTCTTGATGAACTACATCAACCCTGAGCACCCACACAAGTTCAACTACATGAGCAAGAACCACATCACCACCCAAGGTATGTCATTCCATCTTAGAGAAGCTTTACTCCAAGACATGAGTCAAAGCAACTCAACAAGATGTGAATACATCAAGATGCTTAAACGAAAAATGGTAACCCCATTTTGAGCTTAAACGATGAGTATGACCTATGATCAAGTGTCCTCACTTGACTCCTAAGTCAATATACTCTAACATAGGTGACTATGTCACCGCCCAATTCTAGATGAAGTTCTCTTGTGTCCTTTTCTGAGCTATTGCATTTGTTCCGTGCATATTTGTTTCCTTCTCTCTCAAACAAAAAAAACAAAAAAACTTCATCTAGAAACTTTCACTTTTTCCTGTTTGTTTTTGTTCTGCATATTTCTGCATCAAATTTCTTGCAAATCCTTCAGCTAATTCATTGCAAATCTTTGTGGGATCTTACTTGACTAGTGAGCTGAGGTGACAAGTGTTTTTCTTTGTGTAAACTCGGTTTCACCGACTTGCAAATTTCGGTCCAACCGAATCTTTTTGGTACCACCAAAATGTGCCACTCGGTGCCACCGACTTTGTAATCAGAAAACCATTTTGCCACTTGTTCTACATTTCTTCTGATCTAGCTCCACTCAATGAATCTTGTCCTCCACAAGCATCACAATTTTATCCTCTTCTTAGTGCTAAATCTCAAGGACCAAACCTATTCGACGGATTCCAGGAAAAACCTTCTTGGAAATTGATGTCAAAGGGGGAGAGAGATATCACATCAAAGCTTGTAGGAAAGAGAGATCACACCAAGAGAGAAAAAGTATTAAGGGGGAGAGAAAAATACTCAAGGATCCCAGATGCTTGATGCCACATGTCTTTTTGGGGGAAAGACATGTTCATATGAACTCATTTGAATTAAGTTCTATTCAGCTCTGATTTTCTGTTTCCTATCTTCTCCCAATATCCCATGTAAGATTCAGGGGGAGCAAGACACCTAAGGGAAAAGAAATCAGCCAAATTCATTGCATATCTTTATTCTTGGGGACATGTTGAATCCAATGTTATCACTCTCTACATGTCATCCCAGTCTTGGCATTCTTGTGGTTTCTTTTGTTTGCTCTGGCTAGTGGACGTACCTGTGTTATCTAACCTTGTTTGCAGGTTCATTCCATCCTAAGCCAACTCGAGACCACAAGGTAAGTATATGCATCAAAATCATGAGTATGAGGAGTTCTTGCTTATGTACATACTGTTTGCAAGAAGGACTCATGAGCATGAAGGTATTTTCCTTAATAATCTTTTGTTCTGATGCATATGGCCAAGATACATGTAACACATTGCCTACTCTGTCATGATTATGCTATCACATACCTCTCAAAGCGACGATATATTTCATGCTTATTATATTTTGTCGAAGCTTTGATCTATATGTTGTCATAAATTACCAAAAAGGGGGAGATTGAAAGTGCAACTATCCCTAGGTGGTTTTGGTAATTCATAACAACATATAGCTCATTGAGCTAATACTATTCCAAGATAATTATTTCAGGAAAGCTCAATGATTGGCATGGCATGGATGTGAAAGTGGAACCCTCAAAATGCTAAGGACAATGGATTGGCTCAAGCTCAAAAGCTCAAGACTCTTCATTTTATATTTTAGTGATCCAAGATCACATTGAGTCCATAGGAAAAGCCAATACTATTAAGGAGGGATGAGGTGTTGCTTAATGAGCCTCTTGCTTCATGTGCTTAGTGATATGCTCCAAAACCCTCAACTACTTTCCCATATCCACATATGACCAAAACTCTAAGCCAAACTCGGTCCTACCGATTCTTCCTATCCGGCGCCACCGAGTTTCACTTGTCATTAGCCACTGCCAAACCCTAGGAATTCGGTTCTACCGATAAGGATCTCGGTCCCACCGAGATGGGGTTGCAAACTCTCTGTTTCCCTTTCGTAACTTTTCGGTCCCACCGAAAGAGCGAATCGGTCCCACCGAGATTGCAATGTAAACTCAGTGTTTCCCCTTTGTAACTTTTCGGTCTCACCGAAAGAGCAAATCGGTCCCACCGAGTTTGCCCGACCAACTCTCTGGTTAGCTAATTACCAAATTCGGTCTCACCGAGTTTGTGTAATCGGTCTCACCGAGATTACGTTATGCCCAAACCCTAACTGAATCGGTCCTACCGAGTTGCATGTCGGTCCCACCGAAATCACTAACGGTCACTAGGTTTACATTTTCGGTCCGACCGAGTTTATTGATTCGGTCCCACCGAGATTGGAAAACTGTGTAACGGTTGGATTTTGTGTGGAGGCTATATATACCCCTCCACCTCCTTCTCATTCAGTGAGAGAGCCATCAGAACACACACATCATTCCAACTCATTTGTTCTGAGAGAGAACCACCTACTCATGTGTTGAGACCAAGACATTCCATTCCTACCATATGAATCTTGATCTCTAGCCTTCCCAAGTTGCTTTCCACTCAAATCTTCTTTCCACCAAATCCAAATCCTATGAGAGAGAGTTGAGTGTTGGGGAGACTATCATTTGAAGCACAAGAGCAAGGAGTTCATTACCTACACACCATTTGTTACTTCTTGGAGAGTGGTGTCTCCTAGATTGGCTAGGTGTCACTTGGGAGCCTCCGTCAAGATTGTGGAGTTGAACCAAGGAGTTTGTAAGGGCAAGGAGATCGCCTACTTCGTGAAGATCTACCGCTAGTGAGGCAAGTCCTTCGTGGGCGATGGCCATGGTGGGATAGACAAGGTTGCTTCTTCGTGGACCCTTTGCGGGTGGTTGCTTCTTCATGGACCCTTCGTGGGTGGAGCCCTTTGTGGACTCGCGCAACCGTTGCCCTTGGGTGGAGCCCTGTGTGGACTCGCGCAACCGTTACCCTTCGTGTGTTGAAGTCTCCATCAACGTGGATGTAGGATAGCACCACCTATCCGAACCACGGGAAAAACATCCGTGTCTCCAATTGCGTTTGATCTTTCCAAACCCTTCCCTTTACATTCTTGCAAGTTGCATGGTTTACATTCCGCTGCTCATATACTCTTTGCATGCTTGCTTGATATGTATTGTGTGTATTGAAATTGTTCCTAAACTCCACTTGAACCGAAAAAGATTAAAAATTGCAACTTTAGCACTAAGTGTCTAATCCCCCCCTTTAGACACATCTACTTCTAGATCCTACATAAAGGTATGCAACCCCTAGGGCGGTTAAGCCGCATTGCGGGACGTGCCCTGATCGTGCCCCCGCCTATGCCCATGGTATTTTCAGTGCGTAATTATGTACGCGTGGCACGATTTTCGTTGCTTGACTAGGACTGGGACGGGGGCCGAATTGCTAGGCGAGCTCTGAACGTGCCATGCGATCCTATTGCGGGTTACTCCGGACTCGCTTGACGGTGTCCGGGGGCTGTATCGCCGAGTTGGCGGTTTGCCTTAAAAGGCTGCTTTGTGCTTCTACTGCAAGGGCCGCAGTGTGCTCTTCCGTGCGGAGCGAGTGTTCTGTGTTTCCATTGACTATTATGACCCCCCTAGGTCTTGGCATCTTAAGCTTGTGGTATGCGTAATGCGGTACCATTGAATTTTGCAAATGCAGTTTGCCCGAGTAGTGCGTGATAGCCACTGCGGAACGGGACGATATCGAAGAATAATTCCTCGCTTTGGAAGTTGTCCGGAGATCCGAAGACCAGTTCCAGTGTGATTGAGCCCGTGCAATGGGCCTCTACACCTGGGATGACGCCCTTAAAGGTGGTTTTGGTGGGTTTGATCCTCGAGGGATCTATACCCATTTTGCGCATTGTATCCTGATAAAGCAGGTTCAGGCTGCTGCCGCCGTCCATAAGGACTCGAGTGAGGTGAAATCCGTCGATGATGGGGTCTAGGACCAATGCGGCAGATCCGCCATGACGGATACTAGTGGGGTGGTCCCTGCGATCGAAGGTGATCGGACAAGAGGACCATGGGTTGAACTTTGGGGCGACGGGCTCCATCGCATAGACGTCCCTTAGTGCACGCTTTCGTTCCCTCTTGGGAATGTGGGTTGCATATATCATGTTCGCCGTCTTCACTTGTGTGTGGGGGGGGACCTCTTCTGTCCTCCCGTGTTCGGCGGCCAGGGCTCCTCCTCGTCATCACTATGCAGCCCTTTGTCTTTGTTTTCGGCATTCATCTTGCGGGCCTGCTTGAACACCTAGCATTCTCTATTGGTGTGATTGGCTGGCTTATCGGGGGTGTCGTGGATTTGACATGAGCGATCAAGTATGCGATCCAAACTAGATAGGCCAGGAGTACTTGTTTTGAATGGCTTTTTCCGCCGACCGGATCTAGAGCCTCTGAATCCGGCATTGACAGCCGTATCATCGGTGTTATCGCCGTTGTTGCGGCACTTGTGTCTGTTACAACGTGGTCTGCCGTTGGCATCTTTGGTATCCGAAGTTCCCGGATTCCTTGATGTGTTGTTGCTGCGAGCCAGCCAGCTATCCTCGCCCGCGCAAAAGCGGGTCATGAGTGTCGTGAGAGCTGCCATAGACTTCGGCTTCTCCTGGCCGAGGTGCCGGGCGAGCCACTCGTCACGGATGTTATGCTTGAATGCCGCTAAGTCCTCTGCATCCGGATAGTCAACAATTTGGTTTTTCTTAGTTAGGAACCGTGTCCAGAATTGCATGGCCGATTCCCCTGGCTGCTGAGTTATATGGCTCAAGTCATCAGCATCCGGTGGTCGCACATAAGTTCCCTGGAAGTTGTCAAGGAATGCGTCTTCCAAATCCTCCCAACTGCCGACGGAGTCTGCTGGCAAGCTATTCAGCCAATGCCGAGCTGGTCCTTTGAGTTTTAGTGGGAGGTACTTGATGGCATGCAGGTCATTACCGCGAGCCATGTGGATGTGGAGGAGGAAATCCTCAATCCATACAGTGGGATCTGTTGTACCATCATACAATTCGATATTTACGGGTTTAAAACCCTCCGGGAATTCGTGATCCATAACTTCATCAGTGAAGCATAGGGGGTGTGCGGCGCCTCTGTGCCAGCCTATATCACGGCGCAGTTCATATGAGTCTTGTCTGCTGTATTAGGCCTAGCCAGATTCCGGTGTGACGGTCATCGTCCCGCGTTGGCGCGCTCCCCCGTGACCCGTATATTGACCTTGCATGTTTTGCCCTGCTTTCCAATACGTCTCGCAGGTCCCGTGTGTTGCCCTGGGCCTTGGTATTTTTGTTTGAGTGGCGGCGGGGTGCAAACTAAACTTCAGGCTGAAACGCCTCTCTGGCTCGGCCACGAGGTGGCCGGTCAGCCACATCGTACACTAGTGATGTAGGTTTCAATGCTTCCTCCTCGAGTCGGGGTAGCGACCTGCACTTTGGGTAACTCTTGGAGGGGCGCTCGAGTTCGTATTCCTCGGCCGCAAGGACTTCGGTCCATCTGTCTGCTAGCAAATCTTGATCAGCTCGAAGCTGTTGTTGCTTTTTCTTCAAGCTATTTGTTGTGGCTATAAGCCGGCGCTTGAAGCGCTCCTGCTCGACGGGATCCTCAGGCACGATAAATTCTTCGTCGCCGAGGCTCACCTCGTCTTCGGAGAGAGGCATGTAATTGTCCCCCTCTGATTCTCTACCTGATGCCCGCTCTGGAGGGCTAGCTTGTTCACTCTCCCGCTCTAAATCGTGCTGGAGGGGATTGTTGTCATCTTCGGCACTATCCGGAGTGTTATTGTCTCTTGTGCCGGTATCACTACTTTTGCTATGGCGGGACTTAGAGCGGTGCCGCTGACGTCGGTGCTTGGGTTGCTTCTTGGAGGGGTCATCCCCCGCTGTCTCGTCGCCATTGTCTTCTTTGGGTGTCCACCATGTATATATCATATGATGAGGTGGCGGTCCAGCGCCCTGTGGGCGGTGGTTCCTGTTCGTCTCCTGCATCGTCGTTCATACCATCGATGTCTTCGGAGTCGAAGTCGAGCATGTCGGTTAAATCGTCGATAGTGGCTACTAAGTGGGTGGTGGGAGGGGAGCGAATTTCTTCATCGTCTGCATCCCATTCTAGCCGGACATAGTTCGGCCAAGGTTCTCCTGACAAGGAGAGAGACCTTAATGAATTTAGCATGTTGCCGAAAGGTGAGTGCTGAAAGATATCCGCGGAGGTGAACTCCATGATCGGCGCCCAATTGGATTCGATAGGCACGGACGCAAGCGGCTCGGAGTCCGTGGCCGGAGACGAATCCAGTGGTTCGGCAACACGGCTCTCATAAGGGGCAAAGTCAGTATCCGGCTCTATCGCCACTGAGAGTGCGGCCTCCATGGTGGGGTCTATCCACGCATCCTCGGATGGCGCAATTTGCTCTGGATTGAAGGCCGGAGTAGTTGGAGGTGTGATCTCCCGAACACTGTCTGACGGCAGAGCTAAATCATGCTCGTCGTGATCGTGCGGCGCACCTAACATGGGCTCGAATCCATCAAAGATCAAGTCTCCGCGGATGTCGGTAGTGTAGTTTACGTTTCCGAACCTGACTTGATGGCCAGGGGCGTAGCTCTCGATCTGCTCCAGATGGCCAAGCGAGTTGGCCCGCAGTGCGAAGCCGCCGAATACGAAGATCTGTCCGAGGAGGAAAACCTCACCCTGGACCGCATCATTACCGATGATCGAAGGAGCCATCAAGCCTTACGGTGACGGCACAGTGGAACTCTCAATGAAAGCACCAATGTTGGTGTCAAAACCGGCGGATCTCGGGTAGGGGGTCCCAAACTGTGCGTCTAAGGCGGATGGTAATAGGAGGCGGGGGACACGATGTTTACCCAGGTTCGGGCCCTCTCGATGGAGGTAATACCCTACTTCCTGGTTGATTGATCTTGATGATATGAGTATTACAAGAGTTGATCTACCACGAGATCGTAGAGGCTAAACCCTAGAAGCTAGCCTATGGTATGATTGTTGGTGTCCTATGGACTAAAACCTCTGGTTTATATAGACACCGGAGGGGGCTAGGGTTACACAGAGTCGGTTACAAGGAAGGAGATCTACATATCCGTATTGCCAAGCTTGCCTTCCACGCCAAGGAGAGTCCCATCCGGACACGGGACGAAGTCTTCAATCTTGTATCTTCATAGTCCAGCAGTCCGGCCAAAGGATATAGTCCGACTGTCCGGAGACCCCCTAATCCAGGACTCCCTCACATCTTATGCAATAAAGAGAAGGCTCTTGCCAATTGCCGATAACTTTAACAAAACATGATAATCTTATACAACAATTTATATCTCATCACGTCTTGACCATATCACATCACAACATGCCCTGCAAAAACAAGTTAGACGTCCTCTACTTTGTTGTTGCAAGGTTTTGATGGCTGCTATGGGCTTAGCAAGAACCGTTCTTACCTACGGCATAAAAACCACAACGTGGTATAGTGATTGCTTTTTGATCTTCAAAAAGAACCCTGTTCATTGAATCTGAATCAACTAAAGTTGGAGAAACAGACACCCGCCAGCCACCTGTGGGCAAAGCACGTCGGTAGAACAAGTCTCATGAACGCGTTCATGTAATGTCGATCCGGGCCGCTTCATCCAACAATACCGCCGAATCAAAAAACAACTAGTGACGGCAAGCAATATGTATATACCCACGCCCACAACTACTTTGTGTTCTACTCATGCATATAACATCTACCATAGACCTGGCTCTGATGCCACTGTTGGGGAACGCAGTATTTCAAAAAAATTCCTATCATCACGCAAGATCTATATAGGAGATGCATAGCAACGAGAGGGGATAGTGTGTCTACGTACCCTCGTATACCGAAAGCGGAAGCATTTAGTAACGCGGTTGATGTAGTTGAACGTCGTCGCGATCCAACCGATCCAAGTACCGAACGTTCGGCACCTCCGCGTTCAGCACATGTTTAGCTCGATGACGTCCCTCGGGCTCTTGATCCAGTTGAGACCGAAGGAGAGTTCCGTCAGCACGACGGCGTGGTGACGGTGATGATGAAGTTACCGGCGTAGGGCTTCGCCTAAGCAATACGGCGATATGATCGAGGTGTGTAACTGTGGAGGGGGGCACCGCACACGGCTAAGACAAATCTTGGAGTGCCTTTGGGGTGCCCCCTGCCCACGTATATAAAGGAGGGAGGAGGAGGAGGAGGAGGAGGCCGGCCTAGGAGGGGCACGCCTATAGGGGGAGTCCAACTAGGATTGCCAATCCTAGTTGGAGTCCCCTTGCTTTTTCCAAGAGGGGAGGGGGGGAAGGAGTAGGAGAGAGAGAAGGAAACAGAAGGGGGCGCCGCCCCCTCCCTAGTCCAATTCGGACTTGCCATGGGGCGGGCGCGGCCAACCCTTGAGGCCCTTCTCTCCTTTCCCGTATGGCCCATTAAGGCCCACTACTTCCTCCGGCGAATTCCCGTAACTCTCCGGTACTCCGAAAAATACCCGAATCACTCAGAAACTTTCCGATGTCCGAATATGCCTTCCAATATATCAATCTTTACGTCTCGACCATTTAGAGACTCTTCATCATGTCTGAGATCTCATCCGGGACTCCGAACAACCTTCAGTACATCAAATCACATAACTCATAATACAAATCGTCATCGAACGTTAAGCGTGCGGACCCTATGGGTTCGAGAACTATGTAGACATGACCGGGACACATCTCCGGTCAATAACCAATAGTGGAACCTGGATGCTCATATTGGCTCCTACGTATTCTACGAAGATCTTTATCGGCCAAACCGCATAACAACATACATTGTTCCCTTTGTCATCGGTATGTTACTTGACCGAGATTCGATCGTCGGTATCCTCATACCTAGTTCAACCTTATTACTGACAAGTCTCTTTACTTGTTCCATAATGCATTATTCCACAACTAACTCATTAGTCACATTTCTTGCAATGCTTATAGTGATGTGCATTACCGAGAGGGCCCAGAGATACCTCTCCGACAATCGGAGTGACAAATCCTAATCTCGATCTATGCCAACTCGACAAACACCATCAGAGACACCTGTAGAGTATCTTTATAATCACCCAGTTATGTTGTGATGTTTGATAGCACACTAAGTGTTCCTCCGGTATTCGGGAGTTGCATAATCTCATAGTCATAGGAACATGTATAAGTCATGAAGAAAGCAATAGCAATAAACTAAACGATCATGGTGCTAAGCTAACGGATGGGTCTAGTCCATCACATCATTCTCTGATGATGTGATTCCGTTCATCAAAAGACAACACATGTCTATGGCTAGGAAACTTAACCATCTTTAATTAATGAGCTAGTCAAGTAGAGGCATACTAGGGACACTCTGTTTGTCTATGTATTCACACATGTACTAAGTTTCCGGTTAATACAATTCTAGCATAAATAATAAACATTTATCATGATATAAGGAAATATAAATAACAACTTTATTATTGCCTCTAGGGCATATTTCCTTCATTTAGGTATTGAGTTTGTTTTTCTGCTCACATGTGTGTGTCCAAAGCTTGCATTCACACTCGTATATTTCATTATTTGGGTCAGCTACAACCTGGAATTCATGCTTTGACCAGGAAAATCTTTCTTCATCATCATGGTCGGCCTTGTTATGGTAGTACACAAGGTACTTAGTGGGCTCTGCTATAGGCTTTGCGCGAAATAGCGTGGCTTTTCTCATCCTAGTCCTCATCTCGCTGTACACAGCTCTCGTGTACTTGATAGCCATGTCTTCCTCGTATCTGTAAGTTGTTTTTGTCACTGGATTGGTCTGCACATGTCAAAAAATAAGATATTAGTCGAAGCAGAGTCATGGGTTTCATTTTTTAAAATACAAAGTGCACATGTTGAAGGAAGACACAATATGATGGGGTGTTTTTTGTCTTCATACCATGCTGGTCATTGTTTGCTCGTTCACCTTCTGCATCCGAGTTTGTATGCAAGCATTTACCCGCCTAGCAAACTTGTGTAGGTTCTGGGTCCCCCTAACAAACCCTCTCTTGAGCACATGATGCATGCTCTCGCTTCGTTGTGTAGAAGTCATTCTAGCACAAAAAATGTTCTTGTAATAGGCTTATATCCACATTTTCCTATCATTCCACAGTTGCATCATCATCCGGTCGTTCTGTAGGTTGTACTTTTGCACGACTTCAGCCTAGGCAGCTTCAAACTCCGTTGGCATTAGCGGCCCATTTAAGATTGCTGTGAACTCCTCTTTGAATGTTTTATACTTTTTGCACAGCAACGCAAGGTATTCCTTGAGCTTCTTCAGGATGTGCCAACGACATAGCTTGTGGACAATGTTTGGGAATGATTGTGGTATAGATTTCGCCATCGGCGGGCACTGGTCTGCATGAATTAAAAAATGAAACTTGCTTCTTTTCATTGATGGTGAACTTATGTTGCACAAGTACTTGAACTTCACAGGTTGAACTTATGTTGTAAAAGTACTTGAACTTCACAGGTAGCAATATGACTAACTAATAATGTCACATATATTTTTCCTTATAGCAGTATTGTTGAACTTATGTTGTTCAAGTACTTGAACTTCACAAGTAGTAGTAGGACTAACTAATAATGTAACTCAATTTTTTCTTACATCAATGTTGTTGAACTTCCATGGTACCAGTGCTTGAACTTCACATACATAACTATAGTTTTTCCTGAACATGTTTCATATGTTTTTTCTTACAGCAGTGTCCTTGAACTTCTATGATTCCTCTATTTGAACTTCACATCAAGAACTATATTTTTCTTACATGTGACATATAATTTTTCTTCTTATACTATTTTTGTTGGACTTCTGTGCTAACAGTGGTTGAACTGCTTGCTTTACTTTTTTTTCAGATAAAACCAGTGTACCCAATACAGACCCATAGGCTGAAAAGATGATGAAATTTGTAGAGTTTTTTTTGAACTTACCTGTTAGAATGCAAGTTGGGTGCTTGTTGTTAATGCACCTTTCATCTTCGTCTCTGATCAGGGCAATAGCAAATATCGTTGACTGCAAATGATGGTTTATTCCAACAAACACACCCAAAGGCATATGAAATCTGTTGGTCTTGTAAGTTATGTCGAAAGTTACGCAATCCCCAAAGTCTTGATACGCTCCTCGACGGCTTGCATTGGACTAGAAAATGTTTTTGATTGACTTGTCGTTGTCTACTTGTATGTCATAGAAAAACTCTTCATTGATTTCCTTCATGTCTTTGAAGAAAGATACAAGTTTCAATACATCATCTAAATCATCTTTCTTTGCATTCATGGCTTTCCTGCAAATTATATGCAAACATGCATTTGTTATTTTTGCTAGCAAAGGGTGGTGACTTAGGATGCTATGTACATTTGCAGTATGTGCATTTTTGAATAGTTACTAGTTTAGTAGGTCTCGTCCGGTCATACTTAGGAAGTAGCTTCCATCTTCATTTTCGGATAGCATGGACATGATTGTTGTATGCTTGACATCATGGTACTGAAGGAGCTTTACGTACTCTAGAATAGTGGGGTCATAATTCTTGTGTGAGTGCAAGAATACCAGCATGTCATCAGTTTGCATGCGGTGGTGATTATGATTGTACTCAATTTCCACTACTACACATGTGTTATCCTCCTACACCTTCACCCTCATTCTTGCATTGCAGCCTGTCCTCTACGATGTTTTGTTTCGTTTCCTGCCAGCCTCTGAAACAGAAGTTGTGTGTTTCCCTTGGAACGTGCAAACAAAATACTTGTGATTGCCATTCCCTCCCGTCTTCCTGATTCCAAAACCAACATGTCTGGCGTATCTGTTATAAAATTCCCTTGCTTTCTCTACATTCTGGAATCGCATCTTTTAGTCTTGGTATTAGATAATCTAGGAGATCCAGCATCTGCAGAAAAAGAAAAAATAATCCAAATGACATGTTAAAATGCAGTTTATGAACTTGTTATCCTAGAGGGAGCAGAAAATTTGCAAATAATACAAGATGCATATATAAATACCTAAATTTTTGTTTCACTAACGTGTGTGTATGATCACAACTCCATCGGAGTCTGCTGCTAGCCCTCTGGGATGGGGCACGGTGGAGTTATCATAGCAAGATGCAAGAGTGGATCACGAGGAGGAAGGAGGGCTGCAGATGGCCTCTCTCTTGTTTGCGTCCTTTTTGCTTGAGGTGGTTGTGGAGGTATTGCGATCCTGGTTTTAGTTTGCTCTCTTGTTTTGTGAAGCAATCCATCTACCATATGTCCCGTACAATTCTGAGTTGTAGCAGCAACAGCAGCATCCAACGGTGGTGGTGTGCAGAGCACTCTCCTTCGTGTGTGTGTTCCTGTTGGATTTGTCCTGGGATCCGGTTAACTTGCTTCCCTTTGGCATTGACGAGGCACACTGATACGTCTCCAATGTATCTATAATTTTTGATTGTTCCATGCTATTATATTATCTGTTT
Organism: Triticum urartu; assembly: GCF_056163025.1. Taxonomy (NCBI): domain Eukaryota; kingdom Viridiplantae; phylum Streptophyta; class Magnoliopsida; order Poales; family Poaceae; genus Triticum; species Triticum urartu. The sequence continues at coordinate 182,936,414 of NC_141873.1, read as the reverse complement.
TGGATATTTATGGGCTTTATTATACACTTTTATATTATTTTTGGGACTAACCTATTAACCGGAGGCCCAGCCCAAATTGCTGTTTTCTTGCCTATTTCAGTGTTTCAAAGAAAAGGAATATCAAACGGAGTCCAAACGGAATGAAACCTTCAGGAAAGTTATTTTTGAAACGGAAGCAATCCACGAGACTTGGAGTAGATGTCAGGGAAGCTTCGAGATGGCCACGAGGCAGGGAGGCGCGCCTGCCCCCTGGGCGCGCCCCCACCCTCGTGGGGCCCTCGTGGCTCCCCTGACTGACTTCTTTTGCCTATATATATATATATACCCTAAAAATATCGGAGAGTAGAATATATCGGGAGTTCCACCGCCAGAAGCCCCCGTAGCCACTGAAAACCAATCTAGACCCGTTCCGGCACCCTGCCGGAGAGGGGAATCCCTCTCCGGTGGTCATCTTCATCATCTCGGTGCTCTCCATGACGAGGAGGGAGTAGTTCTCCCTCGGGGCTGAGGATATGTACCAGTAGCTATGTGTTTGATCTCTCTCTCTCTCATGTTCTTGAGGTGATACAATCTTGATGTATCGCGAGCTTTGCTATTATAGTTGGATCTTACGATGTTTCTTCCCCTATACTCTCTTGTAATGGATTGAGTTTTCCCTTTGAAGTTATCTTATCGGATTGAGTCTTTAAGGATTTGAGAACACTTGATGTATGTCTTGCATGTGCATATCTGTGGTGACAATGGGATATCACGTGATCCACTTGATGTATGTTTTGGTGATCAACTTGCGAGCTCCGTGAACTTATGCATAGGGGTTGGCACAGGTTTTCGTCTTGAATCTCCGGTAGAAACTTTGGGGCACTCTTTGAAGTACTTTGTCTTGGTTTGAATAGATGAATCTGAGATTGTGTGATGCATATCGTATAATCATACCCACGGATACTTGAGGTGACTTTGGAGTATCTAGGTGGCATTAGGGTTTTGGTCGATTTGTGTCTTAAGGTGTTATTCTAGTATGAACTCTATGATAGATTGAACGGCAAGGATAGCTTCATGTTACTTTACTACGGACTCTTGAATAGATCGATCAGAAAGCATAACTTTGAGGTGGTTTCATACCCTACCATAATCTCTTTGTTTGTTCTCCGCTATTAGTGACTTTGGAGTGACTCTTTGTTGCAAGTTGAGGGATAGTTATATGATCCAATTATCTTATTATTGTTGAGAGAACTTGCACTAGTGAAAGTATGAACCCTAGGCCTTGTTTCAATGCATTGCAGTACCATTTGTGCTCACTTTTATCATTAGTTACCTTGCTGTTTTTATATTCTCAGATTACAAAAACCTTTATCTACCATCCATATTGCACTTGTATCACCATCTTTTCGCCGAACTAGTGCACCTATACAATTTACCATTGTATTGGGTGTGTTAGGGACACAAGAGACTCTTTTTTATTTGGTTGCAGGGTTGTTTGAGAGAGACCATCTTCATCCTATGCCTCCCACGGATTGATAAACCTTAGGTCATCCACTTGAGGGAAATTTGCTACTGTCCTACAAACCTCTGCACTTGGAGGCCCAACAACGTCTACAAGAAGAAGGTTGTGTTGTAGACATCAAGCTCTTTTCTGGCACCGTTGCCGAGGAGGTTAGCGCTTGAAGGTATATCTTTAGATCTTGCAATCGAATCCTTTAGTTTCTTGTTTTATCACTAGTTTAGTCTATAAAAGAAAACTACAAAAAATGGAATTGAGTTTGCCTCATATGCTTCATCTTTTTAATATTTTTCGCGAGAATGATGGAAAGGAAAATTGTGCTCAAGTACTAGAAGAAGAATGCATTAGAATGTTTGTCACTATATATTTGAATGATGAGCATGATTGCAATGTTGTTAGTACGAATTCCTTGAATATCCATGATGCTAATGATATGCAAAGCCACAAGCTTGGGGAAGCTATGTTTGATGAAGATGATATTTTTTGTCCCCCAAGTCTTGATGAGAAAATTTATTATGATGAAAGCATGCCTCCTATTTATGATGATTATATTGATGAAAGTGAATTTGGAGAGGTCATGACTTTATTTAGTGATGAATCCTCTATTTCAGAAGAGGTTTCAATTGATTATGAGAACAAAGTTGCTATTTATGATGATTATTGTGATGACTTGTATGCTATAAAGAATAATGATATCCATGAAACTTGTCATCATGATTTTAATTTTCAATTGGATTATGCCTCACATGATAGTTATTTCGTTGAGTTTGCTCCCACTACTATTGATAAGAAGAAATTTGCTTATGTGGAGAGTAATAAAAATTCTATGCTTGTGCATCATGAAAAGAGTTCTTTATGTGATAGTTATATTGTTGAATTCATTCATGATGCTACTGAAAATTATTATGAGGGAGGAATATATGCTTGTAGGAATTGCAATAATATCAAGTTTGCTCTCTATGTGCTTAAAATCTTGAAGTTATGCTTGTTTTACCTTCTTATGCAAGTTGATTCTTGTTCCCACAAGTTGTTTGCTCACAAAATCCCTATGCATAGGAACTGGGTTAGACTTAAATGTGCTAGTCATATTCTTCATGATTCTCTCTTTATGTTACAATTCTTATCTTTTATGTGAGCATCATTGAAATCATCACGCCTAGCTAGGGGCGTTAAACGATAGCGCTTGTTGGGAGGCAACCAATTTTTTTGTTCCTTGCTTTTTGATTATGTTTAGTAATAAATAATTCATCTAGACTATGTTTATGTGTGTTTTTATGCTTTTAATTAGTGTTTGTACCAAGTAGAACCTTTGGGAAGACTTGGGGAAGTCTTTGCGATCATGTTGTAAAAAACAGAAACTTTAGCGCTCACGAGATTTGCTGCCATTTTTATTGGAGAGTGCTATTTAGTTAATTATTTTTGCATATGATTAATAGATAAATTCCTCACGTCCAGCAATTTATTTTAGAATTTTTGGGGTTCCAGAAGTATACGTTTGATCCAGATTACTACAGTCTGTTCTGTTTTTGACAGATTCTGTTTCATTGTGTTGTTTGCTTATTTTGATGAATCTATGAGTATTATCGGAGGGTATGAACCATAGATAAGTTGTAATACAGTAGATATTACACCAATATGAATTTAGAATGAGTTCACAACAGTACCAAATGTTGGGGAACGTAGTAATTTCAAAAAATTTCCTACGCACACGCAAGATCATGGTGATGCATAGCAACGAGGGAAGAGTGTGATCTACGTACCCTTGTAGATCGACAGCGGAAGCGTTATGACAACGCGGTTGATGTAGTCGTACGTCTTCACGGCCCAACCGATCAAGCACCGAAACTATGGCACCTCCGAGTTTTAGCACACGTTCAGCTCGATGACGATCCCCGGACTCCGATCCAACAAAGTGTCAGGGAAGAGTTCCGTCAGCACGACGGCGTGGTGACGATCTTGATGTTCTACCGTCGCAGGGCTTCACCTAAGCACCGCTACAATATTATCGAGGATTATGGTGGAAGGGGGCACTGCACACGGCTAAGAATATGATCATGTGGATCAACTTGTGTGTCTAGGGGTGCCCCCTGCCCCTGTATATAAAGGAGCAAGGGGAGGAGGCCGGCCGGCCCCTATGGCGCGCCAAGGAGGAGTCCTCCTCCTAGTAGGAGTAGGACTCCTACTAGGAGGGGGAAAGAAGTGGGGACGGAGAAGGAAAGGGGGGCGCCGCCCCCCCTCTCCTAGTCCAATTCGGACTAGGGGGGAGGAGGCGCGCGGCCCACCTATGGCTGCCCCTCTCTCTCTCTCCACTAAGGCCCATATGGCCCATTACTTCTCCCGGGGGGTTCTGGTAACCATCCGGCTCTCCGGTTTTCTTCGAAATCACCCGGAACACTTCCAGTGTCCGAATATAGCCGTCCAATATATCAATCTTTATGTCTCGACCATTTCGAGACTCCTTGTCATGTTCGTGATCACATCCGGGACTCCGAACTAATTTCGGTACATCAAAACTCATAAACTCATAATATAACTATCATCGAAACCTTAAGCGTGCGGACCCTACGGGTTCGAGAACAATGTAGACATGACCGAGACATGTCTCCGGTCAATAACCAATAGTGGAACCTGGATGCTCATATTGGCTCCTACATATTCTACGAAGATCTTTATCGGTCAGACCGCATAACAACATACGTTGTTCCCTTTGTCATCGGTATGTTACTTGCCCGAGATTCGATCGTCGGTATCCCAATACCTAGTTCAATCTCGTTACCGGCAAGTCTGTTTACTCGTTTCGTAATACATCTCGCAACTAACTCATTTAGTTGTAATGCTTGCAAGGCTTATGTGATGTGCATTACCGAGAGGCCCCAGAGATACCTCTTCGACAATCAGAGTGACAAATCCTAATCTCGAAATACGCCAACCCAACATTCACCTTTGGAGACACCTGTAGAGATCCTTTATAATCACCCAGTTACGTTGTGACGTTTGGTAGCACACAAAGTGTTCCTCTGGTAAACGGGAGTTGCATAATCTCATAGTCATAGGAACATGTATAAGTCATGAAGAAAGAAATAGCAACATACTAAACGATCGGGTGCTAAGCTAATGGAATGGGTCATGTCAATCACATCATTCTCCTAATGATGTGATCCCATTAATCAAATGACAACACATGTCTATGGTTAGGAAACATAACCATCTTCGATTAACGAGCTAGTCAAGTAGAGGCATACTAGTGACGTTTGGTTTGTCTATGTATTCACACATGTACTAAGTTTCCGGTTAATACAATTCTAGCATGAATAATAAACATTTATCATGATATAAGGAAATATAAATAACAACTTTATTATTGCCTCTAGGGCATATTTCCTTCAGTCTCCCACTTGCACTTGAGTCAATAATCTAGTTCACATCGCCATGTGATCCAACACTAATAGTTCACATCACCATGTGATTAACACCCATAGTTCACATTGTCATGTGACCTATACCCAAAGGGTTTACTAGGGTCAGTAATCTAGTTCACATCGTTTATGTGATTAACACCCAAAGAGTACTAAGGTGTGATCATGTTTTGCTTGTGAGAAAATTTTAGTCAACGGGTCTGTCACATACAGATCCGTAAGTATTTTGTGAATTCTATGTCTACAATGCTCTGCACGGAGCTACTCTAGCTAATTGCTCCCACTTTCAATATGTATCTAGATCGAGACTTAGAGTCATCCAGATCTATGTAAAAACTTGCGTCGACGTAACTTTTTACGACGAACCTTTTGTCACCTCCATAATCGAGAAACATATCCTTATTCCACTAAGGATAATTTTGACCGCTGTCCAGTGATCTACTCCTAGATCACTATTGTACTCCCTTGCCAAAATTAGTGTAGGGTATACAATAGGTCTGGTACACAGCATGGCATACTTTATAGAACCTATGGCCAAGGCATAGGGAATGACTTCTTTCTATTTTCTGCCGTGGTCGGGCTTTGAGTCTTACTCAATTTCACACCTTGTAACACAGGCAAGAATTCTTTCTTTGACTGTTCCATTTTGAACTACTTCAAAATTTTGTCAAGGTATGTACTCGTTGAAAAAACTTATCAAGCGTTTTGATCTATCTTTATAGATCTTGATGCTCAATATGTAAGCAGCTTCATCGAGGTCTTTCTTTGAAAAAAACTCATTTCAAACACTCCTTTATGCTTTGCAGAATAATTCTACATTATTTCCAATCAACAATATGTCATTCACATATACTTATCAGAAATGTTGTATTGCCCCCACTCACTTTCTTGTAAATACAGGCTTCACTGCAAGTCTGTATAAAACTATATGCTTTGATCAACTTATCAAAGCGTATATTCCAACTCCGAGATGCTTGCACCAGTCCATAGATGGATCGCTGGAGCTTGCATATTTTGTTAACACTTTTAGGATTGACAAAACCTTCTGGTTGCATCATATATAACTCTTCTTTAAGAAATCCATTAAGGAATGCAACTTTGTTTATCCATTTACCAGATTTCATAAAATGCGGCAATTGCTAACATGATTCAGACAGACTTAAGCATAGATACGATTGGGAAACTCTTATCGTAGTCAACACCTTGAACTTTGTCGAAAAACCTTTTGCGACAATTCTAGCTTTGTAGATAGTAACACTACTATCAGCGTTTGTCTTCCTCTTGAAGATCCATTTAATCTCAATGACTTGTCGAACATCGGGCAAGTCAACCAAAGTCCATACTTTGTTCTCATGCATGGATCTCATCTCAGATTTCATGGCCTCAAGCCATTTCGTGGAATCTGGACTCATCATCGCTTCCTCATAGTTCGTAGGCTCGTCATGGTCAAGTAACATGACTTCCAGAACAGGATTACCGTACCACTCTGGTGCGGATCTCACTCTGGTTTACCTACGAGGTTTGGTAGTAACTTGATCTGAAGTTACATGATCATCATCATTAGCTTCCTTACTAATTGGTGTAGTAGTCACAGGAACAGATTTCTGTGATGAACTACTTTCCAATAAGGGAGAAGGTACAATTACCTTATCAAGTTCTACTTTCCTCCCACTCACTTCTTTCGAGAGAAACTCCTTCTCTAGAAAGGATCCATTCCCAGCAACGAATAGCTTGCCTTCGGATCTGTGATAGAAGGTGTACCCAACATTTTTCTTTTTGGGTATCCTATGAAGAAGCACTTCTCCGATTTGGGTTTGAGCTTATCAAGTTGAATTTTTTTCACATAAGCATTGCAACCTCAAACTTTAAGAAACGACAGCTTAGGTTTCTTGCCGAACCATAGTTCATACGGTGTCGTCTCAACGGATTTACATGGTGCCCTATTTAACGTGAATGCAGCTGTCTCTAATGCATAACCCCAAAACGATAGTGGTAGATTGGTAAGAGACATCATAGATCGCACCATATCTAATAAAGTATGGTTATGACGTTCGGACACACCATTACATTGTGGTGTTCCAGGTGGCGTGAGTAGTGAAACTATTTCACATTGTTTTTAACTGAAGGCCAAACTCGTAACTCAAATACTCTTCTCTATGATCAGATCGTAGAAACTTTATTTTCTTGTTACGATGATTTTCCACTTCACTCTGAAATTCTTTGAACTATTCAAATGTTTCAGACTTGTGTTTCATCAAGTAGATATACCCATATCTGCTCAAATCATTTGTGAAGGTCAGAAAATAACGATACCCGCCACGAGCCTCAACACTCATCGGATCACATATATCAGTATGTATTATTTCCAATAAGTCAGTTGCTCGCTCCATTGTTCCGGAGAACGGAGTCTTAGTCATCTTGCCCATAAGGCATGGTTCGCAAGCATCAAGTGATTCATAATCAAGTGATTCCAAAAGCCCATCAGCATGGAGTTTCTTCATGCGCTTTACACCAATATGACCTAAACAGCAGTGCCACAAATAAGTTGCACTATCATTATTAACTTTGTATCTTTTGGTTTCAATATTATGATTATGTGTATCACTACGATCGAGATCCAACGAACTATTTTCATTGGGTGTGTAACCATATAAGGTTTTATTCATGTAAACAGAACAACAATTTATTCTCTTACTTAAATGAATAACCGTATTACAATAAACATGATCAGATCATATTCATGCTCAACGCAAACACCAAATAACACTTATTTAGGTTCAACACTAATCCCGAAAGTATAGGGAGTGTGCGATGATGATCATATCAATCTTGGAACTACTTCCGACACACATCGTCACTTCACCCTTAACTAGTATCTGTTCATTCTGCAACTCCCGTTTTGAGTTACTACTCTTAGCAACTGAACCAGTATCAAATACCGAGGGGTTGCTATGAACACTAGTAAAATACACATCAATAATCTGTATATCAAATATACCTTTGTTCACTTTGCCATCCTTCTTATCCGCCAAAATACTTGGGGTTGTTCCGCTTCCAGTGACCAGTTCCTTTGTTGTAGAAGCACTTAGTATCAGGCTTAGGTCCAGACTTGGGCTTCTTCACTTGAGCAGCAACTCGCTTGCCGTTCTTCTTGAAGTTCCCTTTATTCCCTTTGCCCTTTTCTTGAAACTAGTGGTCTTGTCAACCATCAACACTTGATGTTTTTCTTGATTTCTACCTTTGTCGATTTCAGCATTACGAAGAGCTTGGGAATCGTTTCTGTTATCCCTTGCATATCATAGTTCATCACGAAGTTCTACTAACTTGGTGATGGTGACTAGAGAATTCTGTCAATCACTATTTTATCTGGAAGATTAACTCCCACTTGATTCAAGTGATTGTAGTACCCAGACAATCTGAGCACATGCTCACTAGTTGAGCGATTCTCCTCCATCTTTTAGCTATAGAACTTGTTGGAGACTTCATATCTCTCAACTCCGGTATTTGCTTGAAATATTAACTTCAACTCCTGGAACATCTCATATGGTCCATGACGTTCAAAACGTCTTTGAAGTCCCGATTCTAAGTTGTTAAGCATGGTGCACTAAACTATCAAGTAGTCATCATATTGAGCTAGCCAAATGTTCATAACGTCTGCATCTGCTCCTGCAATAGGTCTGTCACCTAGCGGTGCATCAAGGACATAATTCTTCTGTGCAGCAATGAGGATAAACCTCAGATCACAGATCCAATCCGCATCATTGCTACTAACATCTTTTAACACAATTTTCTCTAGGAACATATCAAAATAAACACAGGGAAGCAACAACGCGAGCTATTGATCTACAACATGATTTGCAAAATACTACCAGGACTAAGTTCATGATAAATTTAGGTTCAATTAATCATATTACTAAAGAACTCCCACTTAGATAGACATCCCTCTAATCCTCTAAGTGATTACGTGATCCAAATCAACTAAACCATGTCCGATCATCACGTGAGATGGAGTAGTTTCATTGGTGAACATCGCTATGTTGATCATATCTACTATATGATTCACGCTCGACCTTTCGGTCTCCGTGTTCCGAGGCCATATCTGTATATGCTTGGCTCATCAAGTATAACCTAAGTATTCCGCGTGTGCAACTATTTTGCACCCGTTGTATTTGAACGTAGAGCCTATCACACCCGATCATCACGTGGTGTCTCAGCACGAAGAACTTTCGCAATGGTGCATACTCAGGGAGAACACTTCTTGATAATTAGTGAGAGATCATCTTAAAATTCTACCGTCAATCAAAGCAAGATAAGATGCATAAAAGATAAACATCACATGCAATCAATATAAGTGATATGATATGGCCATCATCATCTTGTGCTTGTGATCTCCATCTACGAAGCACCGTCGTGATCACCATCATCACCGGCGTGACACCTTGATCACCATCATAGCATCGTTGTCGTCTCGCCAATCTTATGCTTCCACGACTATCGCTACCGCTTAGTGATAAAGTAAAGCATTACAGCGCAATTGCATTTCATACAATAAAGCGACAACCATATGGCTCCTGCCAGTTGCCGATAATTTGGTTACAAAACATGATCATCTCATACAATAAAATTTAGCATCATGTCTTGACCATATCACATCACAACATGCCCTACAAAAACAAGTTAGACGTCCTCTACTTTGTTGTTGCAAGTTTTACGTGGCTGCTACGGGCTTAAGCAAGAACCAATCTTACCTACGCATCAAAACCACAACGATAGTTTGTCAAGTTGGTGTTGTTTTAACCTTCGCAAGGACCAGGCTTAGCCACACTCGGTTCAACTAAAGTTGGAGAAACTGTCACCCGCTAGCCACCTTTGTGCAAAGCACGTCGGGAGAACCGGTCTCGCATAAGCGTACGCGTAATGTCGGTCCGGGCCGCTTCGTCCAACAATACCGTCGAACCAAAGTATGACATGCTGATAAGCAGTATGACTTATATCGCCCACAACTCACTTGTGTTCTACTCGTGCATATAACATCAACACATAAAACCTAGGCTCGGATGCCACTATTGGGGAACGTAGTAATTTCAAAAAAATTCCTACGCACACGCAAGAACATGGTGATGCATAGCAACGAGGGAAGAGTGTGATCTACGTACCCTTGTAGATCGACAGCGGAAGCGTTATGACAACGCGGTTGATGTAGTCATACGTCTTCACGGCCCGACCGATCAAGCACCGAAACTACGGTACCTCCGAGTTTTAGCACACGTTCAGCTCGATGACGATCCCCGGACTCCGATCCAGCAAAGTGTCGGGGAAGAGTTCTGTCAGCACGACGGCGTGGTGACGATCTTGATGTTCTACCATCGCAGGGCTTCGCCTAAGCACCGCTACAATATTATCGAGGATTATGGTGGAAGGGGGCACCGCACACGACTAAGAATATGATCACGTGGATCAACTTGTGTGTCTAGGGGTGCCCCCTGCCCCCGTATATAATGGAGCAAGGGGAGGAGGCCGGCCGGCCCCTATGGCGCGCCAAGGAGGAGTCCTCCTCCTAGTAGGAGTAGGACTCCTACTAGGAGGGGGAAAGAAGTGGGGAGGGAGAAGGAAAGGGGGGCGCCGCCCCCCTCTCCTAGTCCAATTCGGACCAGGGGGAGGAGGCGCGTGGCCCACCTATGGCTGCCCCTCTCTCTCTCCACTAAGGCCCATATGGCCCATTACTTCTCCCGGGGGGGTTCCGGTAACCCTCCGGCTCTCCGGTTTTCTCCGAAATCACCCGGAACACTTCCGGTGTCCGAATATAGCCGTCCAATATATCAATCTTTATGTCTCGACCATTTCGAGACTCCTTGTCGTGTCCGTGATCACATCCGGGACTCCGAACTAACTTCGATACATCAAAACTCATAATATAACTGTCATCGAAACCTTAAGCGTGCGGACCCTATGGGTTCGAGAACAATGTAGACATGACCGAGACACGTCTCCGGTCAATAACCAATAGTGGAACCTGGATGCTCATATTGGCTCCTACATATTCTATGAAGATCTTTATCGGTCAGACCGCATAACAACATACGTTGTTCCCTTTGTCATCGGTATGTTACTTGCCCGAGATTCGATCGTTGGTATCCCAATACCTAGTTCAATCTCGTTACCGGCAAGTCTCTTTACTCGTTTCGTAATACATCATCTCGCAACTAACTCATTTAGTTGTAATGCTTGCAAGGCTTATGTGATGTGCATTACCGAGAGGGCCCAGAGATACCTCTCCGACAATCGGAGTGACAAACCCTAATCTCGAAATACGCCAACCCAACATTCACCTTTGGAGACACCTGTACAGCTCCTTTATAATCACCCAATTACGTTGTGACGTTTGGTAGCACACAAAGTGTTCCTCTGGTAAACGGGAGTTGCATAATCTCATAGTCATAGGAACATGTATAAGTCATGAAGAAAGCAATAGCAACATACTAAACGATCGGGTGCTAAGCTAATGGAATGGGTCATGTCAATCACATCATTCTCCTAATGATTGTGATCCCATTAATCAAATGACAACACATGTCTATGGTTAGGAAACATAACCATCTTCGATTAACGAGCTAGTCAAGTAGAGGCATACTAGTGACGTTTGGTTTGTCTATGTATTCACACATGTATTATGTTTCCGGTTAATACAATTCTAGCATGAATAATAAACATTTATCATGATATAAGGAAATAAATAATAACTTTGTTATTGCCTCTAGGGCATATTTCCTTCACCTAAGTGGTGATTTATTTTCTTATACTAATGGAGCTTACGAGTTTTCTGTTAAGTTTTGTGTTGTGAAGTTTTCAAGTTTTGGGTAAAGATTCGATGGACTATGGAATAAGGAGTGGCAAGAGCCTAAGCTTGGGGATGCCCAAGGCACCCCAAGGTAATATCCAAGGACAACCAAGAGCCTAAGCTTGGGGATGCCCCGGAAGGCATCCCCTCTTTCGTCTTCGTTCATCGGTAACTTCACATGGAGCTATATTTTTATTCACCACATGATATGTGTTTTGCTTGGAGCGTCATTTTATTTTCTTTTTTTGCTTGCTGTTTGAATAAAATACCAAGATCTGAAATTCTCAAGTGTTAGAGAGTCTTTACATAGTTGCATAATTATTCAACTACTCATTGATCTTCACTTATATCTTTCGGAGTAGTTTGTCTTTTGCTCTAGCGCTTCACTTATATCTTTTTAGAGCACGGCGGTGGTTTTATTTTGAAGAAATAGATGGACTCTCATGATTCACTTATATCATTTTGAGAGTCTTTAGAACAGCATTGTAACATCCCAAATTTTCAATTTGGAATGTTATACATTAGATCATCATGCATATCATATTTTATTTGCTTTGGGTTTTGATCCTCGAAAATTCTAAGCAACTCAAGGACCCACGGAGAGAGTTGGGGATTTCGTTATTTTCATATTTGAGTTTTCTCAAATTTTGAGAATAGGATCATTTGATTTTATTTATTTTATCATTAATTATTTCTATTACAAAAATATGAGAGAGAGAATAAAATGACTTTCCCAAAATATAGAAATATTGAGGATTTAATTAAAAAATCAAATAGTTTTATTTCGGAGTTTTTTTTGTTGTTGTTTTTATTTGAATTAGGAAAAATGCGCGTTTTTCAAAATTGCATTTAGGGCCCAAATAAATGTTCACTTTGTCGGGCTTGATTTTAGAAGCCCGGGAAAATTTATTTCGGGATTTTTGGAGTCCGTTTAGTATTTCTTTTTATTTTTTCTTCCGAGCGAAAAAAAAAACCCGGAACCGACTATAGGCCGTACTCGGCCAGGACTCTGCCGGCCGGGGGGCTTTATAAGCCGCGCCTCGGGCCCGAGCCAGCCCACCAGCAGCCGCCGCCCGAACCCTAACCCTAGCCGCCGCCAGCCGCCGCCGCCGCCGCCCCGCCGCCGATCCGCCGGAGCCGCGCGTCGCCCGAGGTTCGCCGCACCTCGAAATCCGTGCCATTTTTTAAAAAAAACGTTCATCGTTTTTCTTTTTCGTCGGATTTTTCCACGGTTATTTTCTGATCGCGATTTCTGATCCGATTTTCTTTTTAGTTTTTCTTTTCGCTCGTTTATCGGAATCAGGCGATTCAAGCGCCTGGAGTTTCGTCTTGAAACCCTCTATCCGAATAATCAACTTAAACAAGTTTTTGCTACTGTAAAATTTGACTTAGGTTCGGATTACTAGAACGAAGTTGTTTTCTTTCGCCGTTTGACTTTCTTTGCTTCGTTCGATTTGATTCTTTTTGCCAACCGGAGTTCTTAAGTTGAACCTTTTGGTTAGATCTCTTATTTGAGTTTTACCTGTGCATTAGATGAGTACTTATTGTATGCTTGTTTGTTTGTCTACGATAGAGTACCCGGAGTGCGCCGCCTGTTACTTCGAATCGTTAGGTTTCACGGATCATCAGCAAGGCAAGTAACACTTTGATCATACCTTTTCTACAACCCAGTTTTTTTTGCATTAGATCAGTCTTCACACATTGCATGGTTAGGATCTAATTAAACTGTGGGATGGGAAGTAGATGAGGTAGTACCTATTACCTGTTTATTATCAAACCTTTGGGAGTTACTTTTATGTTTGCTTATTATGCCATGCTATGCTAGTAGACGTGGATTGGGTGAGTGAAATCCATGAAAGATGTGAGATTGATAATTAATGGTTTATCTAAGGTGGCAACTTAAATACACATCTGGGTGGATTGAGGCAGCTGGGTATTCCAGGACCTGCCTGTTTTCTTTTGGACTGCCACCCAGACTCAAAGGGATCATGAGATTTTTCAAACTAGAAACTTCCGTGTGCAGCCACAAGCCATTATGGGCTCTGGCATAGTTGATTAAGTCGTGCGAACTCTTACAGGGTAGACTAGCAGATGTAGGGGAAAGTAGGTGTACCGGTCTATCCATCGTAAGGTGCTAGCGCTTCTGAAAGACTGTGTCTCGGTCATCCGTTTCTCAAACACTATGTAGTGCGAGAAATCCAACGGAGGCGATCGAGTCTTGTGGGGAAAAGTGCACAAACCTCTGCAGAGTGTAACAAACTAATCATGATTAGCCGTGTCCCCAGTTATGGACATCTTGAGTATCTAGTATCTGGATTATCATGTGAATCTCAACATGTTACTCTAAAACTAATATTGTTGGGTTAATGATGATGCTTAATTGGGATTGAGAATGCTGTCAACCATTCTCAATGTTTAACAACCACCATGATAGTAATTAAATTTATTCCTTTTGAAGTAGGGAAAAATTGGCTTTATGCAAAATTGTAACCATAGAGCTTTCCACCAACCAAATATGCATATAGTATAGCTGTTGCATTCCATTACTCTCTATGTGTTACCTTGCCAGCATATTCCATGTGCTGACCCGTTTTCGGGCTGCAACGTTAATGTTGCAGACTTTTCAGACGACGATTAAGGAGTTTTTAGGTCGTGGTTCTATACTCAGTGATGCCGTTGGAGTTGATGGACTCACTTATCTTCCAAGCCTTCCGCTGTTATCGTAATTAGATGGTCTTAAGCCATATTTATTGTAATAAGTTCTCTTTTAAGACACTTGATGTAACAAGTGTGTGACTGCTACTCTGCTATAAATCCTCCGAGTACTGTGTGGTGTCAGCATTACTGATCCAGGGATGACACCAGAGCACAGAGATCAGACTGTTTGAGGTCTGGTCGCTACAAAGATGGTATCAGAGCACACGCTGACTGTAGGACACGACCACTAAGCTAAAGACCTAGATCACTACTCACTCTCTTCTCTTCTGACCTCTCATCTTTTCTACTCTTTAGGATGGCGGATGCAAGGAACAAGTTCACCCAACCGGATGAAGATACACCCTTTGGACACCACTTGAAGGAAGTCACTAGATACCTGAACATAGGAGTACCAAGCTTCACGGGAACCTACAATGCCACTTTACCTGAAGAAGAGCGCTGGATGATTTAAGTTCAAGTTCCAGGAAGGACGTTCATGCCAGTCACTGAGCCCATAGAGTTTTCTTTTGATGCACCAACTTGGAGTCTAGGAAAGAGCATGGCAGCTCACATCGCCATGGGACGCATTGGAGAAGTCTACCGCAAGGATCTTAAGGATACTATCTACCAGATTTGCGGGCGCCGAGATGAACACTGGGAGATGATTAACACCAGGAAAGATAGATCAATTGCAGCTTTTATTCAGGAGTTAAATTAGCACATTCGACGACAGGAGAATCAGATGTGCGCCGACATGATAGATCTGAAGAAGGCTAAGACTAGAATCAAGGAACTGGAGGAAGAACTCAAGGCTACACGCGAAGATTATGAAGAAGAAATTGAAGTATTGGTGGAGAAGAATGACGACCTGATCAAGAAGATTGGAATATTTATGGGAGGCCCGACACCAGTAGATGAAGACGAAGAACCCAAGGAGATTAGCCCGGAAGACTACATCATCATCGACGGCACCAACTCGGAAGCAGGTAGTAGCGATGATGATTATGTTGATGAAGCAGGAGCAGATATCATGGAGTCTACAACCGTAGAATATTTCTAGTAGACCACCTCATCAGTAGTAGTAGTCTACCATGTAAATATAGTAGTCCGAGCACTTTGCGATAGTTAGATCGATTGTATGCCTTTGTTTGTTTGAATGAAGTGAATTGTTTGCTTTTGCCTCATGTGCATATGGGTAGTGTTTTCTCTTTAGACCCCCCTCTATTCTTATATCTCATCTCTTCTAAACCCCAGATGCCTCCGAGACGTGACCCCGGATTTGCCTTTCCGCCGGAGCTCACCCAGTTGATCCAGCAGCAGAACACCTTGATGTAGTTGCTAGTCCAGAATCAGAATCAGGGGAACAACAACAACAACCCACCACCACCACCACCTGTTGACCACTTAGCCCGTTTTCTTAGGCTGAATCCGCCGGTGTTTTCCAGTAGCATCGAGCCGATAGTAGCAGATGATTGGCTCCGCAAGACAGCTAGGGAGTTGACCACAGTAGGATGCACAGATGCGGAGAAGGCTAAGTTTGCCACACATCAGTTAGAAGGACCCGCAGCATCATGGTGGGAGAATTTCACAGCCACCTTTCCAGTCGACACTGTCACATGGGATCAGTTTCAGCAGGCTTTCCGTACTGCCCATGTTTCAGCAGGAGCAATGGCCATGAAGAAGCGTGAGTTTCGTAACTTGCGCCAAGGAGGACGGACAGTTGGCCAGTATGTGGAGGAGTTTAGTAAGCTAGCACGTTATGCCCCAGATGACGTTGCTACGGATGCAGCTAAGCAGGAGAAGTTCCTGGAAGGACTGAATGATGAGTTGAGTATGCAGTTGATGGTAGCCACCTTCAACAACTACCAGGAGTTGGTAGACCGTGCTCTTATGATTGAAGGGAAGCAGCAGCAAATTGAGAACCGCAAGAGGAAGTATGGACAAGGAAAGTATAATTCAGGAGCTTAGCAGAAGCCACGTTTTACCCCTAGACCGGGAGGACATTTTTAGCATACCCATGGAGTAGGTAGCTCGCACAATCACAATGGCACCAAGAATGGTAATGGGAATGGAGGAAGCAATGGCCAGAACCGCAGCACCCCATCAACCCCAGCCAAGAGAGATCTGAGTCAAGTCACCTGTTTCAAGTGTTCCAAGACCGGACATTATGCCAATGAATGTCCTGAAGGACAAAACGGCAATGGAAGCTCTGGAAAGAAGCCGAACCCTTTCAACAGGGGACAGGTGAACCACGTTAATGTGGAGGAGGTTGAAGCTCAGCCCGATGCAGTAATAGGTAAGTTTTTGGTTAAGTCATTTACTGCACTCGTTCTTTTTGATACTGGTGCATCGCATTCATACATATCAAGGGGATTTGTGGAAAAGTATAGCCTACCCACTAGGGTTCTCAAAACACCTATGCTAGTAAGCTCACCAGGAGCAGAGTACATGGCCAGTCTAGGATGTTTTCAAGTGCCATTAAGTATAGGACGGCATGTTTTCCCAACAGATTTAATTATTCTGGAATCCCAAGGTCTGGATGTGATTCTTGGTATGGATTGGCTGTCATGTATGGAGGAAACATCGATTGTGCTAGTAAGTCAATTTTGCTTACCACCCCAGAAGGGAGAAGGATCAAGTATGTATCCCGGCATGCGCCAAACAAGACACAAGTAAATTCATTAACAGGAGTTGTGCAGGAGGAAGTACCGGTGGTAAGGGAATTCCCTGATGTATTTCCAGAGGAGTTGCCAGGCATGCCACCGGATAGAGATATTGAGTTCTTGATTGAGCTATTGCCAGGCACAGGGCCAATATCAAAGAGACCATATAGGATGCCAGCAAAGGATTTGGTGGAAATTAAGAAACAGATTAAGGAGTTACTGAATAAAGGTTACATTCGCCCAAGTTCTTCACCTTGGGGATCACCAGTACTATTAGTAGAGAAGAAGGATGGATCGTTAAGAATGGTTGTTGATTATCGAGGATTGAATGAAGTAACAATCAAGAACAAGTACCCGCTACCAATGATCAATGATCTGTTTGATCGATTGCAAGGAGCTAAAGTGTTTTCCAAGATCGATTTGCGATCAGGGTACCACCAGTTGAAGATTCGGGAATAGGATATTCCGAAGACAGCTTTTACCACCAGGTATGGGCTGTATGAGTATACCGTTATGTCATTTGGTCTGACTAACGCGCCTGCCTATTTTATGAACATGATGAACAAAGTGTTTATGGAGTTTTTGGATAAGTTCATCGTAGTGTTCATTGATGATATCCTGGTTTATTCAAAGAATGAAGAGGAACATAAGGAGCATTTGTGTTTGGTACTTGGAAAGCTCAGAGAACATCAATTATATGCCAAGGTCAGCAAATGTGAGTTTTGGTTGAAGGAAGTAGGATTCCTCGGACACGTTATGTCTGGAGAAGGTATAGCTGTTGATCCCACTAAAGTTGATACCGTGACCAAGTGGGAAGCCCCAACTACCGTTGGAGAGATCCGGGGTTTTCTTGGACTCGCAGGATACTACCGGAGGTTTATTGAAAAAATTTCAAAAATTTCGAAGCCTATCACGGAGTTGTTGAAGAAAGATACCAAGTTCAAATGGACTGAGCAGTGTGAGGCTAGTTTCCAGGAGTTGAAGAAATGCTTGGTTACCTCACCGGTGTTGATTTTTCCAGATCAGACCAAGGATTATGAGGTGTATTGCGATGCTTCACGTCGAGGACTTGGAGCACTGCTTATGCAGGAAGGGAGAGTTTTTTCATATGCCTCAAGACAACTGAAGCCCCATGAGTTGAATTACGCTACGCATGATTTGGAGTTAGCAGCCGTAGTGCATGCCTTGAAGACATGGAGACATTTCCTCATCGAAAATCATTGTGAGGTGTACACGGATCATAAGAGTTTGAAGTACATTTTTACACAGAAGGAGTTGAACCTCAGACAAAGGAGATGGTTGGAGCTCATCAAGGATTATGATATGAAATTGCATTATCATCCCGGGAAGGCTAATGTAGTAGCTGATGCATTAAGCCACAAGAGCCATGTCAATACGTTAATGACGGGAGAAATACCCAAGGAGTTAGCAGAAAATCTTCGTGAACTATGTTTGGAAATAGTTCCGAGAGGCTATGTAGCAGCGTTGGAGATTCAGTCAACTTTGATGGACAGAATCAGGGAAGCTCAGAAGACTGACAAGGAGATTGCTTCCATAAAGGAGAAAATGAAAGAAGGAAAAGCTAAAGGATTTCGTGAGGATGAGCACGATACCCTATGGTTTGAAGACCGTGTCTATGTGCCCAATGACCCGGAGATTAGGAAGTTAATTCTGCAAGAGGCCCATGATTCACCCTATTCGATTCACCCAGGGAATACCAAGATGTATCTGGATTTGAAGGATATTTTCTGGTGGACCGGAATGAAGAAAGAAATAGCAGAGTATGTAGCGGTTTGTGATGTATGCCAGAGAGTAAAGGCAGAGCATCAGAAGCCAGCAGGATTGTTACAACCATTGCCAATACCAGAATGGAAGTGGGATAAGTTAGGCATGGATTTTATCACGGGATTGCCCAGGACTCGTTCAGGCTATGACTCGATTTGGGTTGTAGTCAATCAATTGACGAAAGTAGCTCATTTCATCCCAGTAAAGACCACTTATACCAGTGCTAAGTTGGCAAAAATATACATGACCAGAATAGTATGTCTGCATGGAGTTCCGAGGAGTATCGTATCAGATAGAGGAACCCAGTTTACCTCAAAGTTCTGGAAGCAGTTGCACGAAACTTTGGGAACCAGGCTAGAATTCAGTACAGTTTTTCATCCGCAGACAGATGGACAGACCGAGAGAGTCAATCAGATTTTGGAGGATATGCTGAGAGCTTGTGCGCTAGATTATGGATCTAGTTGGGACGATAATTTTCCATATGCAGAGTTCTCTTACAACAACAGTTACCAAACCAGTTTGAAGATGGCCCCTTTCGAAGCTTTGTATAGAAGGAGGTGCAGGACACCGTTGTCGTGGGACGAAGTTGGAGACCGTCAGTTGTTTGGACCTGACTTGATTAAGGATTCTGAACAGAAAGTGAAGTTGATTCGCGATAGGCTCAAGGTAGCCCAGTCCAGACAGAAGAGTTATGCAGATTCTAAACGCAAGGAGGCAGTTTACGAAGTTGGAGACAGAGCTTATCTTCGAGTATCTCCACTTCGGGGAACAAAGCGTTTTGGAGTTAAAGGGAAGTTAGCGCCACGATTTGTAGGACCATATCGAATTGTGGAGCGTATGGGAGAAGTGGCCTACAAGTTGAAATTGCCCGAAGGATTGTCAGCAATTCATGATGTGTTCCACGTTTCTCAGTTAAAGAAGTGTCACGCAGAGATGGCTGACATACCATTGAGAGACACAGTGCCTTTGGAAACTATTCAGTTGGATAACGATTTGACCTACGAGGAGAAACCAGTTAAGATCCTCGAGTTTGCCAGCCGAGTTACTCGCAGCAAAGTTATCAAGTTTTGCAAGGTTCAGTGGAGCCACCACACAGAGGATGAAGCCACCTGGGAACGAGAGGAAGATTTGCTCAAAGACCACCCTCACCTATTTTCTAGCCAACCTGAATCTCGAGGGCGAGATTCATCTTAAGGGGGGTAGGTTTGTAACATCCCAAATTTTCAATTTGGAATGTTATACATTAGATCATCATGCATATCATATTTTATTTTCTTTGGGTTTTGATCCTATAAAATTCTAAGCAACTCAAGGACCCACAGAGAGAGTTGGGGATTTCATTATTTTCATATTTGAGTTTTCTCAAATTTTGAGAATAGGATCATTTGATTTTATTTATTTTATCATCAATTATTTCTATTACAAAAATATGAGAGAGGGAATAAAATGACTTTCCCAAAATATAGAAATATTGAGGATTTAATAAAAAAATCAAATAGTTTTTTTTGGAGTTTTTTTGTTGTTGTTTTTATTTGAATTAGGAAAAATGCGCGTTTTTCAAAATTGCATTTAGGGCCCAAATAAATGTTCACTTTGTCGGGCTTGATTTTAGAAGCCCGGGAAAATTTATTTCGGGATTTTTGGAGTCCGTTTAGTATTTCTTTTGGGTCGCGCTAACTGCCACACGTGTGGTGCGAAGGGAGACGCACCATACGTCTCTAATGTAAACAGATTGCCATCTCATCGCGTGCATGCATGTAGGAATCTTTTTGGATTTTCAGTTTTTAAAATGTTTTATCTCTTAAACGAAAAATCCGATTGAAAATCCGTTTTCACCATTAAATCCCTCGCGATGAGATCTTCGAAACTAGATCCCATGTTGATAAGTTTTGGTGAAATTTTTTTTGGATTAAAAGTTGCCGTGTCTATTGCATATGAATTGCCATGATGTTTACACTGAAGTTGCCATGATATGTTTCGGCTATTTTCTTCT
This sequence comes from Triticum urartu, assembly GCF_056163025.1. Classification (NCBI taxonomy): domain Eukaryota; kingdom Viridiplantae; phylum Streptophyta; class Magnoliopsida; order Poales; family Poaceae; genus Triticum; species Triticum urartu. The sequence continues at coordinate 182,915,524 of NC_141873.1, read as the reverse complement.
ACATTTAAAAGTAAATTTTAACATTTATAAAACGGGGAATTAAGAAACTAGACTTGCCATGAACCATAAACTAAAATTGCCATGATACATGCACGTAAAATTGCCATGCTTCATACAAAAAATAATTTTCATGGTCAAAGTACTGGAGTTGCCATCATCAAAATACTAAAATTGCCATGATCTACAAACTAAAATTGCCACATGGCAACTTTAGTTTAAGCCATATGGCAACTGCAGTGTAAACATCGTGGCAACTTCTGGCAAAAAAAAATTCATTGAAACATATCAACATGGGGTCTAGTTTTGAAGATCTCGTCGAGACGGATTTAATGGTGAAAACGGATTTTTAGTTCGCTTTTTTATTTAGGAGATACAACATTTTTAAGCCGAAAACCAAAAAAAATTCTGCTGATGTCATCTATTCATACGTAGCAAAATGAGTGGTGATGGAGGCGTGTGGGCGATGTGCAAATGCCCACACGTGTGGGCGTTAACATTTCCGTTTCTTTTTATTTTTTCTTCTGAGCGAAAAAAAACGGAACCGACTATGGGCCGTACTCGGCCAGGACTCTGCCGGCCGGGGGGCTTTATAAGCCGCGCCTCGGGCCCGAGCCAGCCCACCAGCAGCCGCCGCCCGAACCCTAACCCTAGTCGCCGCCGCCGCCGATCCGCCGGAGCCGCGCGTCGCCCGTGGTTCGCCGTACCTCGAAATCCGTGCCGTTTTAAAAAAAAATCCGTTCATCGTTTTTCTTTTTCGTCGGATTTTTCCGCGGTTATTTTCTGATCGTGATTTCTGATCCGATTTTCGTTTTAGTTTTTCTTTTCGCTCGTTTATCGGAATCAGGCGATTCAAGCGCCTGGAGTTTCGTCTTGAAACCCTCTATCCGAATAATCAACTTAAACAAGTTTTTGCTACTGTAAAATTTGACTTAGGTTCGGATTACTAGAACGAAGTTGTTTTCTTTCGCCGTTTGACTTTCTTTGCTTCGTTCGATTTGATTCTTTTTGCCAACCGGAGTTCTTAAGTTGAACCTTTTGGTTAGATCTCTTATTTGAGTTTTACCTGTGCATTAGATGAGTACTTATTGTATGCTTGTTTGTTTGTCTACGATAGAGTACCCGGAGTGCGCCGCCTGTTACTTCGAATCGTTAGGTTTCACGAATCATCAGCAAGGCAAGTAACACTTTGATCATACCTTTTCTACAACCCAGTTTTTTTTTGCATTAGATCAGTCTTCACACATTGCATGATTAGGATCTAATTAAACTGTGGGATGGGAAGTAGATGAGGTAGTACCTATTACCTGTTTATTATCAAACCTTTGGGAGTTACTTTTATGTTTGCTTATTATGCCATGCTATGCTAGTAGACGTGGATTGGGTGAGTGAAATCCATGAAAGATGTGAGATTGATAATTAATGGTTTATCTAAGGTGGCAACTTAAATACACATCTGGGTGGATTGAGGCAGCTGGGTATTCCAGGACCTGCCTGTTTTCTTTTGGACCGCCACCCAGACTCAAAGGGATCATGAGATTTTTCAAACTAGAAACTTCCGTGTGCAGCCACAAGCCATTATGGGCTCTGGCATAGTTGATTAAGTCGTGCAAACTCTTACAGGGTAGACTAGCAGATGTAGGGGAAAGTAGGTGTACCGGTCTATCCATCGTAAGGTGCTAGCGCTTCTGAAAGACTGTGTCTCGGTCATCCGTTTCTCAAACACTATGTAGTGCGAGAAATCCAACGGAGGCGATCGAGTCTTGTGGGGAAAAGTGCACAAACCTCTGCAGAGTGTAACAAACTAATCATGATTAGCCGTGTCCCCAGTTATGGACATCTTGAGTATCTAGTATCTGGATTATCATGTGAATCTCAACATGTTACTCTAAAACTAATATTGTTGGGTTAATGATGATGCTTAATTGGGATTGAGAATGCTGTCAACCATTCTCAATGTTTAACAACCACCATGATAGTAATTAAATTTATTCCTTTTGAAGTAGGGAAAAATTGGCTTTATGCAAAATTGTAACCATAGAGCTTTCCACCAACCAAATATGCATATAGTATAGCTGTTGCATTCCATTACTCTCTATGTGTTACCTTGCCAGCATATTCCATGTGCTGACCCGTTTTCGGGCTGCAACGTTAATGTTGCAGACTTTTCAGACGACGATTAAGGAGTTTTTAGGTCGTGGTTCTATACTCAGTGATGCCGTTGGAGTTGATGGACTCACTTATCTTCCAAGCCTTCCGCTGTTATCGTAATTAGATGGTCTTAAGCCATATTTATTGTAATAAGTTCTCTTTTAAGACACTTGATGTAACAAGTATGTGATGAAGTTGGAGCATGATTTATTTATTGATTGCCTTCCTTATGAGTGGCGGTCGGGGACGAGCGATGGTCTTTTCCTACCAATCTATCCCTCTAGGAGCATGCGCGTAGTACTTTGTTTAGATGACTAATAGATTTTTGCAATAAGTATGTGAGTTCTTTATGACTAATGTTGAGTCCATGGATTATACGCACTCTCACCCTTCCACCATTGCTAGCCTCTCTAGTACCACGCAACTTTCGCCGGTACCATAAACCCACCATTTACCTTCCTCAAAACAGCCACCATACCTACCTATTATGGCATTTTCATAGCCATTCCAAGATACATGCAACTTTCCACTGTTCCGTTTATTATGACACGCTCCATCATTGTCATATTGCTTTGCATGATCATGTGGTTGACATCGTATTTGTGGCAAAGCCACCGTTCATAATTCTTTCATACATGTCACTCATGAGTCATTGCACATCCTGGTACACCGCCGGAGGCATTCATATAGAGTCATATTTTGTTCTAAGTATCGAGTTGTAATTCTTGAGTTGTAAGTAAAAATAAGTGTGATGATCATCATTATTAGAGCATTGTCCCAGTGAGGAAAGGATGATGGAGATTATGATTCCCCCACAAGTCGGGATGAGACTCTAGACGAAAAATAAAAAATAAAAAAAAGAGGCTAAAAGAAAAAAAGAGAGAAAGGCCCAAATATAAAAAAATGAAAAAAATGAAAAAAATGAGATCAAAAGAGAGAAGGGGCAATGCTACTATCTTTTTACCACACTTGTGCTTCAAAGTAGCACCAAGATCTTCATGATAGAGAGTCTCCTATGTTGACACTTTCATATACTAGTGGGAATCTTTCATTATAGAACTTGACTTGTATATTCCAATGATGGGCTTCCTCAAAGTGCCCTAGGTCTTCGTGAGCAAGCGAGTTGGATGCACACCCACTTAGTTTCTTTTGTTGAGCTTTCATATATAGCTCTAGTGCATCCGTTGCATGGAAATCCCTACTAACTCACATTGATATATATTGATGGGCATCTCCATAGCTCGTTGATACGCCTAGTTGATGTGAGACTATCTTCCTCCTTTTTGTCTTCTCCACAACCACCATTCTATTCCACCTATAGTGCTATGTCCATGGCTCACGCTCATGTATTGCGTGAAGATTGAAAAAGTTTGAGAACATCAAAAGTATGAAACAATTGCTTGGCTTGTCATCAGGGTTGTGCATGATTTAATATTTTGTGTGATGAAGATAGAGCATAGCCAGACTACATGATTTTGTAGGGATAACTTTCTTTGGCCATGTTATTTTGAGAAGACATGATTGCTTAGTTAGTATGCTTGAAGTATTATTATTTCTATCTCAATATTAAACTTTTATCTTGAATCTTTCGGATCTTAACATCCGTGCCACAATAAAGAAAAATTACATTGATAAATATGTTAGGAAGCATTCCACATCAAAAATTCCTTTTTATCATTTACCTACTCGAGGACGAGCAGGAATTAAGCTTGGGGATTCTTGATACGTCTCCAACGTATCTATAATTTTTTATTGTTCCATGCTATTATATTATCTGTTTTGGATGTTTATGGGCTTTATTATACACTTTTATATTATTTTTGGGACTAACCTATTAACCGGAGGCCCAGCCCAAATTGTTGTTTTCTTCCCTATTTCAGTGTTTCGAAGAAAAGGAATATCAAACGGAGTCCAAACGGAATGAAACCTTCGGGAAAGTTATTTTTGGAACGGAAGCAATCCAGGAGACTTGGAGTAGATGTCAGGGAAGCTTCGAGGTGGCCACGAGGCAGAGAGGCGCGCCTGTCCCCTGGGCACGCCCCCACCCTCGTGGGCCCCTCGTGGCTCCCCCGACCGACTTCTTTCACCTATATATGTCATTATACCCTAAAAACATGGGAGAGCAGAATAGATCGGGAGTTCCGCCGCCAGAAGCCTCTATAGCCACCGAAAACCAATCTAGACCCATTCCGGCACCCTGCCGGAGAGGGGAATCCCTCTCCGGTGGCCATCTTCATCATCTCGGTGCTCTCCATGACGAGGAGGGAGTAGTTCTCCCTCGGGGCTGAGGGTATGTACCAGTAGCTATGTGTTTGATATCTCTCTCTCTCTCGTGTTCTTGAGGTGATACGATCTTGATGTATCGTGAACTTTGCTATTATAGTTGGATCTTATGATGTTTCTCCCCCTATACTCTCTTGTAATGGATTGAGTTTTCCCTTTGAAGTTATCTTATCGGATTGAGTCTTTAAGGATTTGAGAACACTTGATGTATGTCTTGCATGTGCTTATCTGTGGTGACAATGGGATATCACGTGATCCACTTGATGTATGTTTTGGTGATCAACTTGCGAGTTCCGTGAACTTATGCATAGGGGTTGGCACACGTTTCCGTCTTGACTCTCCGGTAGAAACTTTGGGGCACTCTTTGAAGTACTTTGTGTTGGTTTGAATAGATGAATCTAAGATTGTGTGATGCATATCGTATAATCATACCCACGGATACTTGAGGTGACATTGGAGTATCTAGGTGACATTAGGGTTTTGGTTGATTTATGTCTTAAGTTGTTATTCTAGTACGAACTCTATGATAGATTGAATGGAAAGGATAGCTTCATGTTATTTTACTACGGACTCTTGAATAGATCGATCAGAAAGGATAACTTTGAGGTGGTTTCGTACCCTACCATAATCTCTTCGTTTGTTCTCCGCTATTTGTGACTTTGGAGTGACTCTATGTTGCATGTTGAGGGATAGTTATATGATCCAATTATCTTATTATTGTTGAGAGAACTTGCACTAGTGAAAGTATGAACCCTAGACCTTGTTTCAACGCATTGCAATACCGTTTGTGCTCACTTTTATAATTATTTACCTTGCTGTTTTTATATTTTTAGATTACAAAAACCTTTATCTACCATCTCTTCGCCGAACTAGTGCACCTATACAATTTACCATTGTATTGGGTGTGTTGGGGACACAAGAGACTCTTTGTTATTTGGTTGCAGGGTTGTTTGAGAGAGACCATCTTCATCCTACGCCTCCCACGGATCGATAAACCTTAGGTCATCCACTTGAGGGAAATTTGCTACTGTCCTACAAACCTCTGCACTTGGAGGCCCAACAACGTCTACAAGAAGAAGGTTGTGTAGTAGACATCACACACACCAGGATAACCTCCAGAGTTACACGCAGGACTTGAGCTAACCCCCTCCTTCATCTGCGTGCTTGAGAGTCTGCTGGTGGATACAAAGAATCCGCGTGGGATTTCCGGCGTCACCCAATTAGGTGGATGCGCAAAGTTGTGCGGATAGGGCTGTGACGCAGCATCTTTGTAGTCTCCATGTGTTTCGGGTGTCATCCAATTTTGGTGTGGAGCAGGTTGGTAATGTTGTTGCTGCGTTTGAAGTGTGACCCATTAAGGGGGTGGTGCAACGCGTACAGGCTTAGGATTGTGTACTTGCTGCTGGGAACTTCTTGGCTTCTTCATGTGTCTCTCGTCTTGCTGACATAAAAGAAAAAATGTTTATTAGCACACAAATTACATATACCTATACCTTTGTAATTGAACTGAGCATTATTCACAACCTGAACTTCTCATACAAAAGTGGTGTTCATGTACAGCCTAAACTAAGGTGAGCATTTGCCCATACTTGTGTACCTGAACTAAGCACTATTCAAAGAATGAACCTCACAAATATTTATTCTATTCTATTTTGATTTCTTATGTACCTGAACTGAGCACTCTCCACATACTAAACTTCTTGTTTGCAAAGGGGAAATACTGTCTATTGTTAAAAAACTTGACCTTCATGAGTTTGAATGGTTGAACCACTAGTGCATAACAACCTGACCTTCATGTGATCACATGTATGTTTTATTTTCCTTTTATTTTTGCACAGAACTGGATACATACCAACCTGAACTCTAGCACACTTAATAGTTGAACTTCACATGGCTTTTCACATATGAATGCAGGCAGATTTTATAATGTTTGCAGCCTGGACTGAGGCTCAAACACTACCTGAACTTCCCACATGAATGCAGACAGATTTCCAAATGTTTGCAACCTGGACTGAGGCTCACACACTATCAGAACTTCACGTAGTTGTAAGAAAAATAACAGACAAAAGGAAGTTCAACCATACCCTGGCTAGAAGTTCGGCCAACCTTTTTCCAGCAGTAGATAGGCCACCTTGAGAGCAATTCGTCGGGGAGCTAGGAGAGGAATTCCATGGCAATCCATGTCTTGCAGAGGGCGCGAATTTCATCTGCACAAAGCAAGAAGGTCACGCAAGGCAAGATTGAAGGAGAATACAAGAAGAGTGAGGAAGTTCATCTACCGTTTGTAGATTTGAAGGCGCCGCGGATGCGGCCTGCGCCGCCGAGATGCTTCCTTGGCCACGCCGTTCGTCGTAGGTTGCGCCTTGGTCGTCATGAGCTCACTAAGCCGTTGGGCGGTGAAGATGGGCCGAGGATGTAATGCCCTCGATGCGGCTATATCTCCCACGTGTCGAAGCATGACTTAGAGGCATAACCGCATTGAAAGCAATGTCGCAAGTGAGGTAATCTTCACACAACCCATGTAATACATAAGGGAAAGAGATACATAGTTGGCTTACAATCGCCACTTAACACAATTACATGAATAAAGCATTACATCAACCAGATACAATCAAGGTCCGACTATGGAACCCAAAATAAAAGAAGACTACCCCAAAAGCGACACGGTCCCCGATCGACCCCAACTGGGCTCCACTACTGATCAACTAGATCGAATCAACACAAAGGACAAGATCTTCATCGAGCTCCTCCTTGAGCTTGGTTGCGTCATCTGCACGGTAACCTCGGCACCTGCAAGCTCGTTTTGCAAGTATCTGTGAGTCATGGGGACTCAGAAATCTACCTCGCGATCAAAACTATTTAAGCTTATAGGAAGGGTAAAAGGTATGAGGTGGAGCTGCAGCAAGTGACTAGCATATATGGTGGATAACATACGCAAATGAGAGCGAGAAGAGAAGGCAAAGCACGTTCGAGAAATCTATGATCAAGAAGTGATCCTAAAGCAACCTACGTCAAGCATAACTCCAACACCGTGTTCACTTCCCGGACCCCGCCGAGAAGAGACCATCACGGTAACACACGTGGTTGATGTGTTTTAATTAAGGTCAACTTCAGGTTTTCTACAACCGCACATTAACAAATTCCCATCTGCCCATAACCGCAGGCATGACTTTCGAAAGTTCAATCCCTGCAGGGGTGTCCCAACTTAGCCCATCACAAGCTCTCACGGTCAATGAAGGATATTACTTCTAGCGGGAAGGCCCGATCACACTCAGAATCCCGGTTACAAGACATCCTCGACAATGGTAAAACAAGTCCAGCAACACCGCCCGAATGTGCCGACAAATCCCGATAGGAGCTGCACATATCTCGTTCTCAGGGCACACTCAGATGAGCGCTCCATACAACTAAAACCAAACCTCGAGTTTCCCCGAGAGGGCGCTGCACAGGGCTCTAATTTGGACCAACACTCACAGGAGCACTGGCCTGGGGGGGTTAAAATAATGATGACCCTTGAGTCTGCAGAACCCAAGGGAAAGAAAAGGCTAGGTGGCGAATGGTAAAACCAATGTTGGGCATTGCTGGAGGAGTTTTATTCAAGGCGAACTGTCAAGGGGTTCCCATTATAACCCAACCGCGTAAGGAACGCAAAATCCGGGAACATAACACCGATATGACGGAAACTAGGGCGGCAAGAGTGGAACAAAACACCAAGCATATGGTCGAGCCTTTCACCCTTTACCAAGTATATTGATGCATTAATTAAATAAGAGAATATTGTGATATCCCAACAAAATAGCCACGTTCCAACAAGGAACAAACTCCAATCTTCCCCTGCAACTAACAACGCTATAAGAGGGGCTGAGCAAAGCGGTAACATAGCCAAACAACGGTTTGCTAGGACAAGTGGGTTAGAGGCTTGGTTCAACAATATGGGAGGCATGATAAGCAAGTGGTAGGTATCGCAGCATGGGCATAGCAAAAGAGCGAGCAACTAGCAAGCAAAGATAGAAGTGATTTCGAGGGTATGGTCATCTTGCCTGAGATCCCACAAGGAAGAAGAACGAGTCCATGAAGAAGACAAAGTGGATGTAGTCGAACAAATCCTCACAACTCTGGAACGAAACCGAAGCTAACGCGAGAAGCAACCCGGAAAGAAGCACACAGCATAGTAAACAACCAACACATACACATGGCATGATGCACAACCAAGTATGATGCATGTCCGGTTTAAATATGCATGGCATGGCAAAGGGCACACACAAAACTACAAGTTAAGTGGAGCTCAATATGCAACGAATTGCATATTGACGGAACACCACATTAATTATTTAGTTCTCTCCCGGTTAGATACCCAACAATATTAAATGTTGGTTAACATGGCAAGAGGTGAAGCATAACAAAACTATACCATCTAACAATTTAAATGAGGCCGGATATAACCAACAACAAATCCGGTAAATCCCCATATGCATTTATCAATTTGGTGCAACAACAATTTAAACATTTTAATTGTTGTAACCATGATGCGGATGACATGAATAAGTTTATGCAATTTTTATTAAAAGTTTGACAAGAGCATTATGAAGCATTTGGTTGCCATGGCGGAACAAAAGGGGTGCCACGACAACTACAACGGAAATGGTGCCACGGCAACATTCCGGTGATCCGACAACTCATTGAGGTGTCAGTGCAAGAGAAAGTGTGGATGAACGGTGTAACACCCCGGATGTAATTTACCCAATATGTACTCCAACTCTTGCCGTTTCCGGCCTTAAATTATTTTATTTTCTCGGGTTCGGGTTTTTGTCTCCGTGTGTTGTTGTCGTTTTCATGCATCTCATATCATGTCATCATGTGCATTGCATTTGCATACGTGTACATCTCATGCATTCGAGCATTTTCCCCGTTGTCCGTTCTGCATTCCGGCGCTCCGTTCTCTTCCAGTGGTCATTTCTACCTTTCTTTCGTGTGTGGGGATTAAACTTTTCCGGATTGGACCGAGACTTGGCAAGCGGCCTTGGTTTACTACCGGTAGACCGCCTGTCGAGTTTCGTACCATTTGGACTTCGTTTGATGCTCCAACGGTTAACCAAGGGACCGAAAAGGCCTCGTGTGTGTTGCAGCCCAACACCCCTCCATTTTGACCCAAAACCCACCAAAACCCTCTCCATCATCTAGAGCGTTCGATCACCATCGCGTGGCCGAAAACCGCACCTCATTTGGACTCTCCTAGCTCCTCCTATGCCTATATAAAAACCCCTCCGAAATTCTCCTTCTCCTTCCCCCGAAACCCTAGTCCCCTTCGTCTCCACGTGCCGGCGGACATTTTTCCGTCCGGCCGGACACGTCCACTCCGCCTGTTCGCCGCCACGTGGCACCACCTGACTCGCCGCCGCCCGGTGCCCACTTTGCCGCCGCGCGGGCCCGCCTGGGCCCGGGGAGAGCCCCCCCGGCCCGAGCCGCCGCCTCCCGCGGGCCAGTTCCCCGCCGCCCGCGCCTCCTCGCCCGCGCCGGCCACCACCTCGCCACGCCGCCGCGCCGGCCGGTGCGCCGACATCGCCGCCCGGCGCCCTGCCGCCCCCTGGCCGGCGACCACCGACCCCGCCGCCTCGTCCTAGCGCCGCCCCGGCCCCGGATCCGGCGAGATCCGGCCGGCCACCGACTCCGGCGAGCCCCACGCCGCCTCCCCAACGAACTCCGGCGGCCAACTTCATCTCCGGCGAGCTCGAGGACGAACCTCGGGAAGCGTGCAGATCTGAGATCCGAAATCTCGGGGTTGACTTTTGCCCCGAAACCCTAACTTTTTGTCTATATTCATCACATCGTAACTTTGCATCCGTAGCTCCGTTTTGGTCATATAGCATATCAAAATGTTCGCCTCAGAGAGCACATCATTTCATCTCATTGCATCATTTTCATTTGAGTTCATCTTGATGCCCGAAATGCTGTTAGAAGAATGCTATTTGAGATAATTATCAGATCTGCTGCTCCAATTAGATATTTGTCATTTTTGCCATGATTATTGTGTGCATGATATGCCCATGAGCTCTTCATGTGTTTTGTTACATGTTTTTCCATCTATCCAGAGGTGCAACCCATGTATTTTTGTGATGAGTGTGGTGACTAGCACAAGCATGCAAAGTGGAGCATTCGTTAATGCTGATTTCAGGGACTTAGCATTTCCACTAAGTCCTTGACCTGTTTATCTCATAGGACCATATGTTCTTGTTGTTTCCTAGTGATCCGTGCCTCTTTTGAGGACGATCAGTAAGGATGTTTTGTTAATCTTGTAGTGCTCTATCCATCCATGTCTTTGTTTGCAATTATGGAGCACCCTAGCTTGAGTCAATCGAGCTCTACTTTTGCTATTTCGTGTATCTGGGCAGATTGTCTACTTTTTAGCGATTTTACCGAGGATGTTGTAGTTGATCCGTGCATGCCATGTTATTGTGCATGCCATGTATAGCTTGTATTTTGTGTATTCTTGATGGGTTTATGCTTAGTTTGTCATGACATGCTCTATAGTGAGTGCATCGAGCTCGTAAACATGCCTACTAGATATCTGTTTCAGCATGCTCCAGTTTTCACTAAGTCTGAGAACTGATTATGTTTTTTCCATCTTCACATGCTTGCAAATGTATTTTCTGATCCCTTTTGGCTCAAGGTCACTAAGGGACTTTTGTTAAGCTCTTTGAGTAGCTCCATGCCATGCTTTACCTTACCATGTTCAGGTCCTGTAGCATATTGTTTTCTTGCTCCAAAGAGTGCTATCTGATCTAAAATTCCAGACAAGTGTTAATTTCACCAAGTCTGAGATCTGTTTACCAAATGCATTTTTGCCATGCTTGTTTGAACCTGTTAATGGATGAATTGGCCGTAGCTCAGTGCTAGTCTTTTGTTAAGCATCATGAATGGATCCCTGCCATGTATTTTGTTGTCATGTTTGGGTGCTGTAGCATGTTCATCTTGTTGCATTTAGATGACTACTTGTTGTAAATCGCAGAACATGGTCATATTTGAATTGCTTGCCATTTCCAAACCGTAACTCCGATTCCGGCGTTCTTTATATCGTTTTCAAGCGATTTCATCTCACCTTTCCAGTGGCACGCTTGGATTTCCAAGTTGAGGCCAGGTTCATTCATTCCTTGTCAAATCTTGCATATGCATCCCTCATTGCATCCCGCATTGCATACCGTCCTTGCATCATGTTGTTTGAGTTTGCACGTGGTTGATTATGCCCTTGTTGCTTGTTTGTCTTGTTTGGGTAGATCCGGGAGACGAGTTCGCTAATGAGGAGCCCATTGAGTTTGCTTTCGAGGATGCAGTCAACTCTGACAACTTTGCAGGCAAGATGATCATACCCTCGAAATCACTACTATCTTTGCTATGCTAGATGCTCGCTCTTTTGCTATGCATATGCTACGATGCCTACCACTTGCTTATCATGCCTCCCAAATTGCCATGTCAAACCTCTAACCCACCACGTCCTAGCAAATCATTGATTGGCTATGTTACCGCTTTGCTCAGCCCCTCTTAGAGCGTTGTTAGTTGCTGGTGAAGATTGGAGACCGTTCCTTGTTGGAACATTATTTACTTGTTGGGATATCATTATATTGCCATGTTATCTTAATGCATCTATATACTTGGTAAAGGGTGGAAGGCTTGGCCTCTCGCCTAGTGTTTTGTTCCACTCTTGCCTCCCTAGTTTCCGTCATATCGGTGTTATGTTCCCGGATTTTGTGTTCCTTACGCGGTTGGGTTATAATGGGAACCCCTTGATAGTTCGCCTTGATTAAAGCTTTTCCAGCAATGCCCAACCTTGGTTTTACCATTTGCCACCTAGCCTCTTTTTCCCTTGGGTTTCCGGAGCCTGAGGGTCATTTTATTTAAACCCCCCCCCCCCCCCGGGGGGGCCAGTGCTCCTCTGAGTGTTGGTCCGAAACAGGTAGCCTACGGGGCCACCTCGGGGAGACTCGAGGGTTGGTTTTACTCGTAGCTTGACCTATCTGAGTGTGCCCTGAGAATGAGATATGTGCAGCTCCTATCGGGATTTGTCGGCACATTCAGGCGGTGTTGCTGGATTTGTTTTAACTTGTCGAAGTGTCTTGAAGAACCGAGATTCCAAGACTGATCGGAACTTCTCGGGAGGAGGTCTATTCCTTCGTTGACCGTGAGAGCTTGTCATGGGCTAAGTTGGGACTCCCCTGCAGGGATTTGAACTTTCGAAAGCCGTGCCCGCGGTTATGGGCAGATGGGAATTTGTTAATGTCCGGTTGTATATAACTTGAACCTTAACTTAATTAAAATGAATCAACAGTGTGAGTTTCCGTGATGGTCTGTTCTCGGCGGAGTCCGGGAAGTGAACACGGTGTTGGAGTAATGCTTGCCGCAGGATGCCCTCTAGTTTCTCGCTCGCGCTTTGCCTCCTATTCTCGCTCTCTTTGGTGAACAGGATAGCCACCATATATGCTAGTCGCTTGCTGCAGCTCCACATAATTGCCTTTTCTTTCCTTTTAAGCTTAAATAGTCTTGATCACGAGGGTGCGAGATTGCTGAGTCCCTGTGGCTCACAGATTACTTCCAAACCAGATGCAGGGCCTGATGATTCCGCTCCAGATGACGCGCTTGAGCTCAAGTGGGAGTTCGACGAGGACTCTCAACGATACTACGTGTCTTTCCCTGATGATCAGTAGTGGTGCCCAGTTGGGGTGATCGGGACCGTGTCGCATGTTGGGTTGTTCTTTTATTTTGGCGCCGTAGCCGGGCCATGAGTGTTTGAATGTTGTAATGCTATTTATGTACTTTGATTGACGTGGCGAGTGTAAGCCAACTATGTATCTCCCCTTTTATTATTTATATTACATGGGATGTTGTGAAGATTGCCTAACTTGCGACATTGCTTTCAATGCGGTTATGTCTCTAAGTCGTGCCTCGACACGTGGGAGCTATAGCCGCATCGAGGGCGTTACAAGTTGGTAATCAGAGCCTTCCCCGACTTTAGGAGCCCCCATTGCTTGATCGTTTTTAGCAGTCGTTGTTGAGTCTAGAAAAATGTTTTGAGTCATTTAGGAATTATATATCGGAGAGTTTAGGAATTCTTTTTACTTCCCAGTCTCCTCATCGCTCTGGTAAGGCATCCTGACGTAGAGTTTTGACTCTTCTCTTCTCAAATTTCACTAAAAAAAAATTAGGATCACGCGGATATCTTGGAATCGTTCCGATGGTTTTGTGACGAGAACATTGTTCTTGGTGCCTCCTGTCTTTAGGGGTTGTGGCAGTGCCCCGGGGAGTTGAGCTCCGAGGTGTTTTCGTCACAATTTTATCGTTGCAATTCCGGAATACCTGAGTTTAGTACGCCGACATCGAAAATCTCTTTTATGCAGTTCGTTGGTGAGATAACCTCGACGCCACCCGGTACTGGGGCGGGAGTTTGGGAGTATCGCCATAACTTGTATAACGGATGCTTTTCGAAGGTTGAGGTAGATGGTTTCCGAAGTTTCTCTCGGTTATGTGTTGAAGGATGGATACAGCTGGATGTAGGATTTGCTAGATTTGGGTGAGATATTATGCTTCCCCTGTATCCCCAACACCTGATTGCATAACCGGAAATGTTCGGGAGTTTCATAGGTGGGAATTCTTGTAGCTCTAGTCCTTTCTTCCACGGATATTTGGTTTGAGATTGGGATTTCTTACCGAGTATTCGTTCTTGATCCGTACCTTGTTGATTTATTTCTCTACCTAAATTCTAAGTGGCTTCTCAATTTATGGATATGTGACCATTTCAAGAGGAATGCATTCGTTCTTATGTTCGGATGTGAAGACTTTATGTTGCAATTTTCATTCCGTTGGATTCAGCTTCATTTTATCTGTCAATGTGCTAATGGATGTCACCCTCTTCAGGATGGCTCCCGCTAAGAGCACCAATCAGAATCAGAATCAGGATCCGCCACCACCTCCACCTCCTCCGGAGGCATGGCAAGCTGTGATGGCCGCAACCAATGCAAACACGCAGTTGATCATGCAAATTCTTCAAGAACGCAATCAAGCGAACCAAGGCAACCAAGGCAACAATCAGAATCACTTTGCTACACTCAACCAGTTCCTTGCTAACGGGCCAAAGACTTTCAGCAATTGTGTTGAGGCAACTGATGCTGACGATTGGCTCGTGGATCTGTGCAAGCATTTCGAGTGCAGTAACGTCAGGCCTGAGGACTTTGTCAAGTTCGCTTCCTTCCAACTCAAAGATCAAGCTGCAGAATGGTTCCAGCAGTACAAGGATTCCAGAGGAGGCCGTGTGATTACCTGGGATGAATTCCGTCAAGACTTCAAAGCTCATCATATCCCTCAGAGCGTGGTTGAAAGCAAGCGTGAGGAATTCCGCAACCTGAAGCAAGGCTCTTTGTCTGTCTATGACTACAACAAGTTGTTTCAGAAGCTCGCCCGCTTTGCTAAGCAGGATGTCCCTGATGAGAAGAGCATGATATACCAGTTCACGGGTGGCTCAGAGAAGAAATCCAGCTAGCTCTTGTTCTCTTTGAGCCCTCGAGGTACGATGAGTTCTACAACATGGCATTGAAGCAAGAGGCTGCTCAACTGAGGTGTGATGCTTCCTAGAAGCGAGTCAGAGACACTACTCCTTCTTCCTCTACTCAAGTGGCCAAGCAGCAGAAGTATTGGCTTCCTCCTCCTCCGTTCCATCAGCCGTAAGCAGAAGAGCAAAGGTGGCAGTGGATCTTCCCACCCACCCAACCCTGGCTTTCAGAACAAGACTTTGTCTCAAGCTCCAAGATCGAGTGCTCCGTATCACCGTCCGCTTTCAGAGGTCACGTGCAACAAGTGCCAATAGAATGGTCACTATGCCAACAAATGCTTCAATCAGAGGCGTCTCCCTCCTCCTCTTGTGAGATTGGCAAGTACAGCTGTGTTCAAGCATAACCCCAAGCACGCCAAGGTCAACTTGATGAATGCAGCTTAGGCAGAGGACTCGTCAGATGTCATCATGGGTAACCTTCCTGTTAACGATATTCCCGCAAGAGTTCTTTTTGACACTGGTGAATCGCATTGTTTGATGTCAAAGCCATTTTTTACCAAGCATGAGTTCGTTTCTTCTCATTTGGGTAAACAAATGGATATCGTTTCTCCTGGCAAACGTTTGAGTGCAAGTCTGGAGGTGCCAGATGTTACTATCACCCTGGGCGACTACAAGTTCCTTTCTTCCCCAATGGTTCTTGGTAACTCGGATATTGATCTTATTCTCGGGATGGATTGGCTTTCTAAGCACAAGGTGCATCTTGATTGTGCAGCCAGGCAGATTCAATTGACTCATTCGTCTGAGGATGTAATTGTCTTTGCCGCTCGTGATGATACCATCTGTCTGTTTTCTCTCAATGAGAAGGGTGAACTAGATGCTATCTCGCAAATTCCAGTCGTTTGCGAATATCAAGACATCTTTCCAGAAGAGCTTCCAGGAATGCCTCCGTACCGGCCAGTTGAATTCGTCATCGATCTTGAGCCTGGCACGGAACCAGTGTGCAAGCGTCCTTACAAGCTCGGACCTGAAGAGTTGAAGGAGAGAAGAAGCAACTCGATATTCAAGAGAAAATGGGTCTCATCCGGCCTAGTTCTTCTCCGTGGGGTTGTGGTGTTCTTTTTGTGAAGAAGAAGGATGGAACGGACCGACTTTGTGTTGATTACCGGCCATTGAACAAGAAGACCATCAAGAACAAATACCCACTTCCCAACATCAACGAGCTGTTCGAACAACTCAAAGGTGCCCAAGTATTCTCCAAGCTTGATCTCCGTATGGGTTATCATCAGATTCGAATCCGCGAGCAAAATACTCCCAAGACGGCTTTCAGGACAAGCTATGGGTCATATGAATACACTGTCATGTCTTTTGGCCTCGTCAATGCTCCTCCGACGTTCTCTCGCATGATGAACTTCATCTTCAACGCCTACACCAATGATTTCGTTTTGGTCTATCTCGACGACATTCTGGTTTTCTCGAAGAACAAGGAAGATCATGCCAAGCACTTGCGTTTGGTACTCGATAAGCTCAGGGAACACAAGTTCTACGCCAAGTTCTCCAAGTGCGAATTTTGGCTCGATGAGGTTCTTTATCTTGGTCATATCATCTCTGCCAAGGGCATTGCGGTGAATCCTGAGAAGGTGTCTGCAATTGTGAATTGGGAACCTCCTCGGAACGTGAAGCAACTCTGTAGCTTCCTCGGTCTCGCAAGCTACTGTCGAAGATTCGTTGAAAACTTTTCTAAGATCACGAAGCCTCTCTCAAATCTTCTCCATAAGCACGTCAAGTACGTTTGGTCTTCGGAGTGTGACATTGCTTTCAACACTTTGAAAGAGAAATTGGTCACCGCTCCAGTTCTGACTCCGCCTGATGAATCCAAACCGTACGAGGTTTTTTGTGATGCCTCTCTCCAAGGTCTTGGCGCAGTGTTGATGCAAGAGAAGAAAGTTGTGGCTTATACCTCTCGTCAGTTGAAGCCCAATGAGAAGAACTACCCCACTCATGACCTTGAGTTGGCGGCAGTTGTGCATGCTCTTTTGACTTGGAGACATCTCTTATTGGGAAGAAAAGTGGACATTTTCACTGATCACAAGAGTCTCAAGTACATCTTCACTCAGCCTAATCTCAACCTCAGGCAAACTCGATGCGTCGAAATGATTCAAGAGTATAATCCGAGTATCGAGTATACTCCAGGCAATGCCAATGTGATTGCTGACGCATTGAGCTGGAAGGCTTATTGCAACAGTTTTATTCTCAAGCCTTATCAACCCAAGCTTTGTGAAGCTTTCCGCAAACTTAATCTGCAAGTTTTTCCTCAAGGTTTCCTCGCCAACCTTCAAGTCTGTCCTACCTTGGAAGACCAGATTCGCCAAGCCTAGCTTCTTGATGCTATGGTGAAGAAGGTGAAGATTGGGATTGCCAAGAGTCAACCCAAGTACAAGTGCTACCGCCTTGATGACAAGGATACTCTCTTCTTAGAGGATCGTATTGTTGTGCCCAAAGGTGACCTTCGTAAAGTGATCATGAATGAGGCTCACAATTCTCTCCTCTCCATCCACCTTGGGAGCACGAAGATGTATCAGGACCTCAAGCAGGCTTATTGGTGGACTCGAATGAAGCACGAGATTGCTCAATTCGTGAATGAATGTGATGTCTGCAGAAGAGTGAAGGCAGAACACCAAAGGCCAGCTGGTCTCCTCCAACCTCTTGCCATTCCAGAATGGAAGTTTGACCACATTGAGATGGACTTCGTGACTGGGTTTCCAAAGTCCAAACGTGGCAATGATGCTATATTCGTTGTCATCGACAAACTCACTAAAGTGGCTCACTTTTTGCCTATCAAAGAGTCTATCACTGCAGCTCAATTGGCGGAACTCTATACCTCTCGAATTGTCTCTCTGCACGGTATTCCACAAGTGATCTCTTCAGACCGTGGCAGCATCTTTACCTCCAAGTTTTGGGATTCTTTTCAGAAGGCCATGGGCACCAACATCCACTTCAACACAGCTTTCCATCCTCAAACTAGCGGTCAAGTCGAGCGTGTCAATCAGATTCTTGAAGATATGCTCAGGACTTGTGTGATCTCCTTCGGCATGAAGTGGGAGGATTGTCTTCCTTATTCTGAATTCTCCTACAACAACAGTTTTCAAGCAAGTTCGGGCAAGGCCCCATTTGAAATTCTGTATGGCAGGAAGTGCCGTACCCCTCTCAACTGGTCTGAAACCGATGAACGTCAGCTTCTCGGTAATGACTTAATCACAGAGGCAGAGGAAATGTGCAAAGTCATTCGAGATAACCTCAAAGCAGCCCAATCCCGCCAGAAGAGCTACTATGATAGTAAGCACCGTGATTTGGCTTTCGAGATCGAAGACCATGTTTACCTCCGCGTCTCTCCTATGAAAGGTACTCGCCGCTTTGGTATCAAAGGGAAGCTTGCCCCTAGATACGTGGGACCTTTCAAGATTGTCAGCAAGAGAGGTGATCTCGCCTATCAACTCAAGCTTCCTTCAAACTTTGCAAATGTTCATGACGTGTTCCATGTCTCTCAACTCCGAAAGTGCTTCAAGACTCCTGACCGCACCGTCAACTTCGAGGACATTGAGCTCCAAGAAGATCTCTCTTATCGTGAGCACCCCGTTGCTATTCTTGAAGAGACTGAACGCAAGACTCGCAACAAGTCAATCAAATTCCACAAAGTCAAGTGGTCACACCATTCCGACCGTGAAGCTACCTGGGAACGCGAGGATCACCTCCGTTCTGAGTACCCGGTGTTCTTTCAATCCTAGATCTCGGGACGAGATCCTTTCGTAGTGGTGGAGTGTTGTAACACCCCGGATGTAATTTACCCAATATGTACTCCAACTCTTGTCGTTTCCGGCCTTAAGTTATTTTATTTTCTCGGGTTCGGGTTTTTGTCTCCGTGTGTTGTTGTCGTTGTCATGAATCTCATATCATGTCATCATGTGCATTGCATTTGCATATGTGTTCATCTCATGCATTCGAGCATTTTCCCCGTTGTCCGTTTTGCATTCCGGCGCTCCGTTCTCCTCCGGTGGTCATTTCTAACTTTCTTTCGTGTGTGGAGATTAAACTTTTCCGGATTGGACCGAGACTTGGCAAGTGGCCTTGGTTTACTACCGGTAGACCGCCTGTCGAGTTTCGTACCATTTGGACTTCGTTTGATGCTCCAACGGTTAACCAAGGGACCGAAAAGGCCTCGTGTGTGTTGCAGCCCAACACCCCTCCATTTTGACCCAAAACCCACCAAAACCCTCTCCATCATCTAGAGCGTTCGATCACGATCGCGTGGCCGAAAACCGCACCTCATTTGGACTCTCCTAACTCCTCCTATGCCTATATAAAGAACCCCTCCGAAATTCTCCTTCTCCTTCCCCCGAAACCCTAGTCCCCTTCGTCTCCACGCGCCGGCGGACATTTTTCCATCCGGCCGGACACGTCCACTCCGCCTGTCCGCGGCCACGTGGCACCACCTGACTCGCCGCCGCCCGGTGCCCACTTCACCGCCGCGCGGGCCCGCCTGGGCCCGGGGAGAGCCCCCCCGGCCCGAGCCGCCGCCTCCCGCGGGCCACTTCCCCGCCGCCCGCGCCTCCTCGCCCGCGCCGGCCACCACCTCGCCGCGCCTCCGCGCCGGCCGGTGCGCCGACATCGCCGCCCGGCGCCCTGCCGCCCCCTGGCCGGCGACCATCGACCCCGCCGCCTCGTCCTAGCGCCGCCCCGGCCCCGGATCCGGCGAGATCCGGCCGGCCACCAACTCCGGCGAGCCCCACACCGCCTCCCCAACGAACTCCGGCGGCCGACTTCATCTCCGGCGAGCTCGAGGACGAACCTCGGGAAGCGTGCAGATCTGAGATCCGAAATCTCGGGGTTGACTTTTGCCCCGAAACCCTAACTTTTTTTCTATGTTCATCGAATCATAACTTTGCATCCGTAGCTCCGTTTTGGGCATATAGCATATCAAAATGTTCGTCTCAGAGAGCACATCATTTCATCTCAATGCATCATTTTCATTTGAGTTCATCTTGATGCCCGAAATGCTGTTAGAAGAATGCTATTTGAGATAATTGTTAGATCTGCTGCTCCAATTAGATATTTGTCATTTTTGCCATGATTATTGTGTGCATGATATGCCCATGAGCTCTTCATGTGTTTTGTTACATGTTTTTCCATCTATCCAGAGGTGCAAACCATGTATTTTTGTGATGAGTGTGGTGACTAGCACAAGCTTGCAAAGTGGAGCATTCGTTAATGCTGATTTCAGGGACTTAGCATTTCCACTAAGTCCTTGACCTGTTTATCTCATAGGACCATATGTTCTTGTTGTTTCCTAGTGATCCGTGCCTCTTTTGAGGACGATCAGTAAGGATGTTTTGTTAATCTTGTAGTGCTCTATCCATCCATGTCTTTGTTTGCAATTATGGAGCACCCTAGCTTGAGTCAATCGAGCTCTACTTTTGCTATTTCGTGTATCTGGGCAGATTGTCTACTTTTTAGCGATTTTACCGAGGATGTTGTAGTTGATCCGTGCATGCCATGTTATTGTTCTTGCCATGTATAGCTTGTATTTTGTGTATTCTTGATGGGTTTATGCTTAGTTTGTCATGACATGCTCTATAGTGAGTGCATCGAGCTCGTAAACATGCCTACTAGATATCTGTTTCAGCATGCTCTAGTTTTCACTAAGTCTGAGAACTGATTATGTTTTTTCCATCTTCACATGCTTGCAAATGTATTTTCTGATCCCTTTTGGCTCAAGGTCACTAAGGGACTTTTGTTAAGCTCTTTGAGTAGCTCCATGCCATGCTTTACTTTACCATGTTCAGGTCCTGTAGCATATTGTTTTCTTGCTCCAAAGAGTGCTATCTGATCTGAAATTCCAGACAAGTGTTAATTTCACCAAGTCTGAGATCTGTTTACCAAATGCATTTTTGCCATGCTTGTTTGAACCTGTTAATGGATGAATTGGCCGTAGCTCAGTGCTAGTCTTTTGTTAAGCATCATGAATGGATCCCTGCCATGTATTTTGTTGTCATGTTTGGGTGCTGTAGCATGTTCATCTTGTTGCATTTAGATGACTACTTGTTGTAAATCGCAGAACATGGTCATATTTGAATTGCTTGCCATTTCCAAACCGTAACTCCGATTCCGGCGTTCTTTATATCGTTTTCAAGCGATTTCATCTCACCTTTCCAGTGGCACGCTTGGATTTCCAAGTTGAGGCCAGGTTCATTCGTTCCTTGTCAAATCTTGCATATGCATCCCTCATTGCATCCCGCATTGCATACCATCCTTGCATCATGTTGTTTGAGTTTGCACGTGGTTGATTGTGCCCTTGTTGCTTGTTTGTCTTGTTTGGGTAGAGCCGGGAGACGAGTTCACTAACGAGGAGGGGGGTTGGGGAGGGGCGGCTCGATCGGGATCGGGGTCCAGGTGGGATGTTGTCGGGTCGGGCCGGCAGTTCAGGGAAGTTCAGGAACCTGTCTTCGGGCCTTATATAGGGCTGTTGTGATCCAAATAACTATTCTAATCCTAGGATTAGAATATTGTGTTACTATTCATCACTCAGGGTGTAGAATAAGTTATTCTTCACCCGAGGTAATCTTGCGATCGCTTTCTAAATAAATTGCATTTAGAATATAAGTAGTTACATGCATATTGATTTAATATGTAAAATTTGGTATAAAAATAAAAATATAGGTCATAAGACCAGAAAAATCGCATTTTATGTATGTTTTACACTATGTATTTACATTTGTAATTTTACGTAACATAAAATATTTTTTAAGACGAGTACATATTTTCTTACGTTCTCTTTTCATGTATGAAATAAGACAAAATTTACGAAACATAAAAATACGATGCATTAATGTAAAAATAGAGAGGGGGTGAAGAATAACTATTCCTCACCCAGGGTGACGAATAGCGTGAGACTATTCGTCACCCTGGGTGAGGAATAGTTATTCCTCACCCCCCTCTATTTTACCATCAATGCACCGTAATTTTATGTTCCATAAGTTTTTATCTTATTTTTGACATAAAAAGAGAATGTAAGAAAATATATAATCACCGTAAAAATATTTTATGTTATGTAAAATTACAAACGTAAAAATATAGTGTAAAATATACATAAACTGCAAATTTTCTTGTCTTATGACCTATATTTTTATTTTATTATGCCCGATTTGAAGGAAATATGCCCTAGAATCAATAATAAAGTTGTTATTTATATTTCCTTATATCATGATAAATGTTTATTATTCATGCTAGAATTGTATTAACCGAAAACTTAGTACATGTGTGAATACATAGACAAACAGAGTGTCACTAGTTTGCCTCTACTTGACTAGCTCGTTGAATAAATGATGGTTATGTTTCCTAACCATAGACATGAGTTGTCATTTGATTAACAGGATCACATCATTAGAGAATGATGTGATTGACTTGACCCATCCGTTAGCTTAGCACGATGATCGTTTAGTTTGTTGCTATTGCTTTGTCCATAACTATTCATGTTCCTATGACTATGAGATCATGCAACTCCCGAATACCGGAGGAACACTTTGTGTGCTACCAAACGTCACAACGTAACTGGGTGATTATAAAGGTGCTCTATAGGTGTCTCTGATGGTGTTTGTTGAGTTGCCATGGATCAAGATTAGGATTTGTCACTCCGATTGTCGGAGAGGTATCTCTGGGCCCTCTCGGTAATGTACACCACCATAAGCCTTGCAAGCAATGTAGCTAATGAGTTAGTTACGGGATGTAGCATTACGGAATGAGTAAAGAGACCCGCCGGTAACGAGATTTAACTGGGTATTGAGATACCGACGATCGAATCTCGGGCAAGTAACATACCGATGACAAAGGGAACAAAGTATACCGTTATGCGGTTTGACCGATAAAGATCTTCATAGAATATGTAGGAGCCAATATGAGCATCCAGGTTCTGCTATTGGTTATTGACCGGAGACATGTCTCGGTCATGTCTACATAGTTCTCGAACCCATAGGGTCCGCACGCTTAACGTTTGGTGACGATCGGTATTATGAGTTTATGTGTTTTGATGTACCGAAGGTAGTTTAGAGTCCCGGATTTGATCACAGACATGACGAGGAGTCTCGGAATGGTCGAGATGTAAATATCGATATATTGGAAGCCTATATTTGGACATCGGAATGGTTCCGAGTGGTCCGGGCATTTTGCCGGAGTACCGGGAGGTTACCGGAACCCCCCGGGGAGTATATGGGCCTTATTGGGCCTTAGTGGAATAGAGGAGAGGGAAGGGAAAAGAGGGAGGCATGCCCCCCAAGCCCAATCCGAATTGGGAGGGGGGCCGCCCCCCCTTTCCTTCCTCCCTCTCTCCTCCTTCCTTCCTCTCCTACTCCTACTTGGAAGGGGGGATCCTACTCCCGGAGGGAGTAGGACTCCCCTAGGGCGCGCCATAGAGAGGGCCAACCCTCCCCCTCCTCCACTCCTTTATATACGAGGGAGGGGGGCACCCCATAGACACATCATTGATCTTTTAGCCGTGTGCGGTGCCCCCCTCCACCATAATCCACCTCGGTTATATGGTAGTGGTTCTTATGCAAAGCCCTGTTCCGGTAGCAACATCATCACCATCATGAGGCCGTCGTGCTGACAAAACTCTCCCTCGAAGCTCTACTGGATCATGAGTTCGCGGGACGTCACCGAGCTGAACATGTGCAGATCACGGAGGTGTCGTACCTTCAGTGCTAGATCGGTCAATCGTGAAGACGTACGACTACATCAACCGCGTTGTCATAACGCTTCCGCTTACGTTCTACAAGGGTACGTAGACGATACTCTCCCCTCTCATTGCAATGCATCACCATGATCTTGCATGTGCGTAGGAAAACTTTTGAAATTACTACGTTCCCCAAAAGTGGCATCCGAGCCAGGTTTATGCATAGATGTTATATGCACGAGTAGAACACAAAGGAGTTGTGGGCGTGGGTATATACATATTACTTGCCGTCACTAGTTGATTCTTGATTCAGCGGCATTGTTGGATGAAGCGGCCTAGAACGACATTACGCGTACGCTTACGCGAGACTGGTTCTACCGACGTGCTTCGCACACACGTGGCTAGTGGGTGTCTGTTTCTCCAGCTTTAGTTGAATCGGATTCGATGAATAGGGTTCTTTCTGAAGATCAAAAAGCAATCACTATACCGCGTTGTGGTTTTTGATGCGTAGGTAAGAACGGTTCTTGCTCAGCCCGTAGCAGCCACGTAAAACTTGCAACAACAAAGTAGAGGACGTCTAACTTGTTTTTGCAGGGCATGTTGTGATGCGATATGGTCAAGACATGATGCTAAATTTTATTGTATGAGATGATCATGTTTTGTAACACCGTTATCGGCAACTGGCAGGAGCCATATGGTTGTCGCTTTATTGTATGAAATGCAATCGCCATGTAATTGCTTTACTTTATCACTAAGCGGTAGCGATAGTCGTAGAGGCAATAGTTGGCGAGACGACAACGATGCTTCGATGGAGATAAAGGTGTCAAGCCGGTGATGATGGTGATCATGACGGTGCTTTGGAGATGGAGATCAAAGGCAGAAGATGATGATGGCCATATCATATCACTTATATTGATTGCATGTGATGTTTATCCTTTATGCATCTTATTTTGCTTAGTTCGGCGGTAGCATTATAAGATGATCTCTCACTAAATTTCAAGGTATAAGTGTTCTCCCTATGTATGCACCGTTGCTACAGTTCATCATGCCGGGACACCACGTGATGATCGGGTGTGATAAGCTCTACGTTCACATACAACGGGTGCAAGCCAGTTTTGCACATGCAGAATACTCGGGTTAAACTTGACGAGCCTAGCATATGCAGATATGGCCTCGAAACACTGGAGACCGAAAGGTCGAGTGTGAATCATATAGTAGATATGATCAACATAGTGATGTTCACCATTGAAAACTACTCCATCTCATGTGATGATCGGACATGGTTTAGTTGATATGGATCACGTGATCACTTAGATGATTAGAGAGATGTCTATCCAAGTGGGAGTTCTTAAGTAATTTGATTAATTGAACTTTAATTTATCATGAACTTAGTACCTGATAGTATTTTGCATGTCTATGTTGTTGTAGATAGATGGCCCATGCTGTTGTTCCATTGAATTTTAATGCGTTTCTAGAGAAAGCTAAGTTGAAAGATGATGGTAGCATTATAAGATGATCTCTCACTAAATTTCAAGGTACAAGTGTTCTCCCTGAGTATGCGTCGTTGCCAAAGTTCGTCGTGCCGAGACACCACGTGATGATCGGGTGTGATAAGCTCTACGTTCATATACAATGGGTGCAAGCCAGTTTTTGCACACGCAGAAATACTCGGGCTAAACTTGACGAGCCTAGCATATGCAAATATGGCCTCGGAACACTGAGACCGAAAGGTCGAGCATGAATCATATAGTAGATATGATCAACATAGTGATGTTCACCATTGAAAACTACTCCATCTCACGTGATGATCGGACATGGTTTAGTTGATATGGATCACGTGATCACTTAGATGATTAGAGGGATGTCTATCTAAGTGGGAGTTCTTAAATATGATTAATTGAACTTTAATTTATCATGAACTTAGTACCTGATAGTATTTTGCCTGTCTATGTTGTTGTAGATAGATGGCCCGTGCTCTTGTTCCATTAAATTTTAATGCGTTCCTTGAGAAAGCAAAGTTGAAAGATGATGGGAGCAATTACACAGACTGGGTCCATAACTTGAGGATTATCCTCATTGCTGCACAGAAGAATTACGTCCTAGAAGCACCGCTAGGTGGCAAACCCGCCGCAGGAGCAACGCCAGATGTTATGAACACCTGACAGAGCAAAGCTGATGACTACTCGATAGTTCAGTGTGCCATGCTTTATGGCTTAGAACCGAGACTTCAACGATGTTTTGAACGTCATGGAGCATATGAGATGTTCCAGGAGTTGAAGTTAATATTTCAAGCAAATGCCCGGATTGAGAGATATGAAGTCTCCAATAAGTTCTACAGCTGCAAGATGGAGGAGAATAGTTCTGTCAGTGAACATATACTCAGAATGTCTGGGTACCACAACCACTTGACTCAACTGGGAGTTAATCTTCCTGATGATAGTGTCATTGACAGAGTTCTTCAATCACTGCCACCAAGCTACAAGAGCTTTGTGATGAACTATAATATGCAAGGGATGGATAAGACGATTCCCGAGCTCTTCGCAGTGCTAAAGGTTGCGGAGGTAGAAATCAAGAAGGAGCATCAAGTGTTGACGGTCAACAAGACCACTAGTTTCAGAAAAAAAAAAGGTAAAGGGAAGAAGGGGAACTTCAAGAAGAACAGCAAGCCAGTTGCTGCTCAAGTGAAGAAACTCAAGTCTGGACCTAAGCCTGAGACTAAGTGTTTCTACTGCAAAGGAACTGGTCACTGGAAGCGGAACTGCCCCAAGTATTTGGCGAAGAAGAAGGATGGCAAAGTGAAAGGTATATTTGATATACACGTTATTGATGTGTACCTTACTAATGCTCGCAGTAGTGTCTGGGTATTTGATACTGGTTCAGTTGCTAACATTTTCAACTCGAAACTGGGACTACGGATTAAGTGAAGATTGGCTAAGGACGAGGTAACGATGTGCGTGGGAAATGGTTCCAAAGTCGATGTGATCGCCGTCGGCATGCTACCTCTACATCTACCTTCGGGATTAATATTAGACCTAAATAATTGTTATTTGGTGTTGGCGTTGAGCATAAACATTATATATGGATCTTGTTTGATGCGAGACGGTTATTCATTTAAATCAGAGAATAATGGTTGTTCTATTTATATGAGTAATATCTTTTATGGTCATGCACTCCTAATGAGTGGTCTATTTTTACTAAATCTTGATAGTAGTGATACACATGTTCATAGTATTGAAGCCAAAAGATGCAGAGTTGATAATGATAGTGCAACTTATTTGTGGTACTGCCGTTTAGGTCATATTGGTGTAAAGCGCATGAAGAAACTCCATTCTGATGGACTTCTGGAATCACTTGATTATGAATCACTTGGTACTTGCGAACCATGCCTCATGGGCAAGATGACTAAAACTCCGCTCTCCGGGACAATGGAGTGAGCAACAGAGTTATTGGAAATCATACATACTGATGTGTGTGGTCCAATGAACATTGAAGCTCGTGGCAGATATCGTTATTTTCTCACCTTCACGGATGATTTGAGCAGATATGGGTATATCTACTTAATGAAACATAAGTCTGAAGCATTTCAAAAGTTCAAAGAATTTCAGAGTGAAGTGGAAAATCATCGTAACAAGAAAATCAAGTTTCTACGATCTGATCGTGGAGGCAAATATTTGAGTTATGAGTTTGGACTTCATTTGAAACAATGCGGAATAGTTTCGCAACTCACGCCACCTGGAACACCACAACGTAATGGTGTGTCTGAACGTCGTAATCGTACTTTACTAGATATGGTGTGATCTATGATGTCTCTCACTGATTTACCGCTATCGTTTTGGGGTTACGCTTTAGAGACAGCTGCATTCACGTTAAATAGGGCACCATCTAAATCCATTGAGATGACAACTTATGAACTGTGGTTTGGCAAGAAACCCAAGTTGTCGTTTCTTAAAGTTTGGGGCTGCGATGCTTATGTGAAAAAGCTTTAACCTGATAAGCTCGAACCCAAATCGGAGAAATGTGTCTTCATAGGATACCCAAAGGAGACTGTTGGGTACACCTTCTATCACAGATCCGAAGGCAAGATATTCGTTGCTAAGAATGGAGCCTTTCTAGAGAAGGAGTTTCTCTCGAAAGAAGTGAGTGGGAGGAAAGTAGAACTTGACGAGGTAATTGTACCTTCTCCCTTATTGGAAAGTAGTTCATCACTGAAATCAGTTCCAGTGATTCCTACACCAGTAAGTGAGGAAGCTAATAATGATGATCATGAAACTTCTGATCAAGTTACTACCGAACCTCGTAGGTCAACCAGAGTAAGATCCGCACCAGAGTGGTACGGTGATCCTGTTCTAGAAGTCATGTTACTTGACCATGACGAACCTACGAACTATGAGGAAGCGATGATGAGCCCAGATTCCGCAAAATGGCTTGAAGCCATGAAATCTGAGATGGGATCCATGTATGAGAACAAAGTATGGACTTTGGTTGACTTGCCCGATGATCGGCAGGCCACAGAGAATAAATGGATCTTCAAGAAGAAGACTGACGTTGACGGTAATGTTACTGTCTACAAAGCTCGACTTGTTGCGAAGGGTCTTCGACAAGTTCAAGGAGTTGACTATGATGAGACCTTCTCACCCATAGCGATGCTTAAGTCCGTCCGAATCATGTTAGCAATTGCCACATTTTATGATTATGAAATTTGGCAAATGGATGTCAAAACTGCATTCCTTAATGGATATCTTAAAGAAGAGTTGTATATGATGCAACCAGAAGGTTTTGTCGATCCAAAAGGTGCTAACAAAGTGTGCAAGCTCCAGCGATCCATTTATGGACTAGTGCAAGCCTCTCGGAGTTGGAATATACGCTTTGATAGTGTGATCAAAGCATATGGTTTTATACAGACTTTTGGAGAAGCTTGTGTTTACAAGAAAGTGAGCGGGACCTCCGTAGCATTTCCGATATTATATGTAGATGACATATTGTTAATCGGAAATGATACTGAATTTCTGAATAGCATAAAAGGACACTTGAATAAGAATTTTTCAATGAAAGACCTCGGTGAAGCTGCTTATATATTGGGCATCAAGATCTATAGAGATAGATCAAGACGCTTAATTGGACTTTCACAAAGCACATACCTTCATAAAGTTTTGAAGAAGTTCAAAATGGATCAGGCAAAGAAAGGGTTCTTACCTGCATTACAAGGTGTGAAGTTGAGTCAGACTCAATGCCCGACCACTGAAGAAGATAGAGAGAAAATGAAAGATGTTCCCTATGCTTCAGCCATAGACTCTATCATGTATGCAATGTTGTGTACCAGACCTGATGTGTGCCTTGCTATAAGTTTAGCAAGGAGGTACCAAAGTAATCCAGGAGTGGATCACTGGACAGCGGTCAAGAACATCCTGAAATACCTGAAAAGGACTAAGGATATGTTTCTCGTATATGGAGGTGACAAAGAGCTCGTCGTAAACGGTTACGTCAATGCAAGCTTTGACACTGATCCGGATGACTCTAAGTCACAGACCGGATACATGTTTTTATTAAATGGAGGAGCTGTCAGTTGGTGCAGTTCCAAGCAGAGCGTCGTGGCGGGATATACATGTGAAGCGGAATACATAGCTGCTTCGGAAGCAGCAAATGAAGGAGTCTGGATGGAGTTCATATCCGATCTAGGTGTCATACCTAGTGCATCGGGTCCAATGAAAATCTTTTGTGACAATACTGGAGCAATTGCCTTGGCAAAGGAATCCAGATTTCACAAGAGAACCAAGCACATCAAGAGACACTTCAATTCCATCCGCGATCAAGTCAAGGAGGGAGACATAGAGATTTGCAAGATACATACGGATCTGAATGTTGCAGACCCGTTGACTAAGCCTCTCTCACGAGCAAAACAAGATCAGCACCAAGAATCCATGGGTGTTAGAATCATTACAATGTAATCTAGATTATTGACTCTAGTGCAAGTGGGAGACTGAAGGAAATATTCCCTAGAGGTAATAATAAAGTTTTTATTTATATTTCCTTATATCATGATAAATGTTTATTATTCATGCTAGAATTGTATTAACCGGAAACTTAGTACATGTGTGAATACATAGACAAACAGAGTGTCACTAGTTTGCCTCTACTTGACTAGCTCGTTGAATCAATGATGGTTATGTTTCCTAACCATAGACATGAGTTGTCATTTAATTAACGGGATCACATCATTAGAGAATGATGTGATTGACTTGACCCATCTGTTAGCTTAGCACGATGATCGTTTAGTTTGTTGCTATTGCTTTGTCCATAACTATACATGTTCCTATGACTATGAGATCATGCAACTCCCGAATACCGGAGGAACACTTTGTGTGCTACCAAACGTCACAACGTAACTGGGTGATTATAAAGGTGCTCTACAGGTGTCTCCGATGGTGTTTGTTGAGTTGCCATGGATCAAGATTAGGATTTGTCACTCCGATTGTCGGAGAGGTATCTCTGGGCCCTCTCGGTAATGTACACCACAATAAGCCTTGCAAGCAATGTAGCTAATGAGTTAGTTACGGGATGTAGCATTACGGAATGAGTAAAGAGACCCGACGGTAACGAGATTTAACTGGGTATTGAGATACCGACGATCGAATCTCGGGCAAGTAACATACCGATGACAAAGGGAACAACGTATACCGTTATGCGGGTTGACCGATAAAGACAGAATATGTAGGAACCAATATGAGCATCCATGTTCCGCTATTGGTTATTGACCAGAGACATGTCTCGGTCATGTCTACATAGTTATCGAACCCGTAGGGTCCGCACGCTTAACATTCGGTGACGATCGGTATTATGAGTTTATGTGTTTTGATGTACCGAAGGTAGTTTGGAGTCCCGGATTTGAGCACGGACGTGACGAGGAGTCTCGGAATGGTCGAGGCGTAAAGATCGATATATTGGAAGCCTATATTTGGACATCCGAATGGTTCCGAGTGGTTCGGGCATTTTTCTGGAGTACCGGGATGTTACCGGAACCCCCCGGGGAGTATATGGGCCTTATTGGGCCTTAGTGGAATAGAGGAGAGGGAAGGGAAAAAAGGGAGGCGCGCCCCAAGCCCAATCCGAATTGGGAGGGGAGCCGGCCCCTCTTTCCGTCCTCCCTCTCTCCTCCTTCCTTCCTCTCCTACTCCTACTTGAAAGGGGGGAATCCTACTCCCGGAGGGAGTAGGACTCCCCTAGGACGCGCCATAGAGAGGGCCGGCCCTCCCCCTCCTCCACTCCTTTATATACGGGGGAGGGGCACCCCATAGACACACAAGTTGATCATTGATCTTTTAGCCATGTGCGATGCCCCTCCACCATAATCCACCTCAGTTATATCGTAGTGGTGCTTAGGCGAAGCCCTATTCCGGTAGTAACATCATCACCGTCATCACGCCGTCGTGCTGACGAAACTCTCCCTCGAAGCTCTACTGGATCGTGAGTTCGCGGGATGTCACCGAGCTGAACGTGTGCAGATCGTGGAGATGTCGTACCTTCGGTGCTAGATTAGTCGATCGTGAAGACGTACGACTACATCAACCGCGTTGTCATAACGCTTCCGCTTACGGTCTACGAGGGTACGTAGATGATACTCTTCCCTCTCGTTGATATGCATCACCATGATCTTGCATGTGCGTAGGAAAAAATTTAAAATTATTGTGCTCCCCCTTCAAAAAATTACATAGTGAATCAATAAGAATGTAACTATTTGAATTCCAAATGTAATTGAATTATGAAGTGATCGTAAGATTACCTTGGGTGAAGAATAACTTATTTTGCACCCTAGGTGATGAATAGTATATATATAATCGGTTTTGATAGATACTACATACTACATGTATATACACACACACTACCTAAACATTTTTACATATTACATACTACACGTATATACTCCGTTTTGATAGATACTACATATAACATACAAAACTCAAGTGGTGGTAACTACCACCGGTGGTAGCAAAAATTTGTCATACACACACACCCTGGTTGAGGAATAATTCTTCACCCCCCCCCTCCCTATTTTAACATCAATGCACCGTAATTTTGCGTTCCGTAAGTTTTATTTTATTTCAAACATAAAAAGAAAACGTAAAAAATATAATCACCGTAAAAATATTTTGTGTTACATTAAATTATAGATGTAAAAACATATTGTAAAGTGTACATAGAATGCAATTTTCTGGTCTTGTGACCTTTTTTGTCAAATTTTACGCAATGAATTAATATAAATGTAACTATTTGTATTTCAAATGCAAATTTATTATGAAATGATTGTAAGATTACTTCGGTGAGGAATAACTTATTTTGCACCCTGGGTGATGAATAGACTTTCTGAAGAAAATACAACTTGCCACCCGATGATAATTACCTCACATGTCTCATATACTATAATATAGTAGTATATATATTACTTTATCATTTACAAATATTTATATACTACATCTAAGATATTTCAAAGTAAGTTACAAAATAAAATTATGTATAAGCCCATATTTTTTGTTATATTTATGAAATATGTACATATTTGTACGTAAAAAAGAGTATGTTCAAAATATGGTGCATACTACCTAAACGTTGTTATATACTACATATTACACATACATACTCTTAATTTTGATAGATAGTATATACTACCTCCGTGCCAAAATAGATGACTCAAATTTATACTAAAATTAGTACAAAATTAAGTTATCTATTTTGAAACGAAGGGAGTACAACATAAAAAACACGAGTGGTGGTAACTACCACTGGTGGTAAGAAATATTTGTCCTATTCTGCTAATATTAGTATAATAGTTATTTTACACACACTTTTGAACTACATGTTCAATACAAGTGCACGACATTGTTGAAGTAAGAGTACTACAGTATTGAGACGAGTGAACTTCTCATCACAGAAAACTGCACATGCCTTCGCTGTTGGAAAGCTATGAAATAGGTGAAACTTCCCCATGTTAAAAACTTTTCAAGATTTGTCATAGTTTAAGAGCAGTTTTAAAAATTGTACAGTGCACGACAAGTGGCAGCGAGCACATTTTCATGATTTTTTCTAAACCGCTCGTCGGATTGAAGCAAATGATACACGCCGTTGAAAAGATATCGCCGTTGGAAAGAACATACGCTCACTGCCACTCATCATGCGCCGCACAATTTTCAAAATTGATCTTAAACAGTGATGAATCTCGAAAAGTTTCTGACTGCTTGCAAAGCTATTATAAAATGACATTCATGAGCTTTCTTGAATGTCATTCCGTGATGAAACTTCATGAATGTTCAACGACAAAACTTTGCAAGCACTCAAAATATTTGACAAGTTTGAAAAAAAAACATGTTTTTTATTACTATTGTTCATAAGAGGACTTTCGAATCAGCTCTCTCTCTCGTATGCTTTCTTCTCCCCGAAGCTCTCACCTGTTCTGCTCGTGCTCAGCCATCATACTGAGGCCAAGGGATATTACACCTAAATGAACATTCACCAAAGTAGCAGGCGGTCTTTTCTTTTGTGTTGTGGTGGCACAATTTGCAAGATTATTCCAGGCAAAATCACTGTCTAATGTTCGTTTCCCTTTCATCACTTTGTTCATACAAGGAAAGGATATCCCTCTTATAATTTCAGTATTATCGTTACATTGATGTTACATGTGACTATCTGACAGGAACACATCATGTGACCGCTTCTGGAGCTGAATTGCAGTAAGGGGTGTGCAAGCAGATGAATCTGGTGGACATCAAGCACACCCAAGCAAAACCAAAACCTATCAGGAGCCCGCAGACGCTGTTCCTCGCGTCCAGCCGCAGCGAGCGTCTGAAGACACGGCCAAAGCTCGGGATCAAAGCCCCGCATGCAATCACCATCCAATAGTCCAGTCCATCATAGCCAATCTTCGCAAGGATTGCACCAATGGCCGCGCTTGGTCCCGCAAACCCGGTCAGAGCTGCAGCTGCCAAGGCTCCTCGCCAGCTATCAGTGGCACCATATACACAACTAGCAACAGCAGCACCCCGTGGTAGGCCGTGAAGAGAGACTGGAAGAACCATGTAGCGGCCTAGACCAGATGCCTTGCGTGCCGCCACACCAAGTGCAAGCCCTTCGGCGTAGGCGTGAAGGAAGACGCAACCGCAAGCAAGGAGCGATTGCTGTGTGAGGACACTAAGAGAGAGCCCGCTGGAAGATGTAATGACATTGACGGATGATTTCTTGTGTTTAGCAACCATAAGGATGCTTGCTTCCACGAGATGGTAGAAGACGGAACCTCCTAGCAGGAGGAACAAGGTGGTGAAGAGACCCATCTTTAAGGACATCACAAGTTGCAATGGCCTCCATGAAGCAAGACGGAAGGCAATGCCAGATGCTACACCAGTAAGAAGAGGGTGTGGCATGTTGAAGGCAAGCGAGAACGCGACAAGTATAATTCCTCCAAAAAGTGGACCAAGACCAAATACAAGTGATACCAAAAAGCCTGATGTATCTTCCAAGCTAGATCAGAACAAATCAACAGCATCAGTTGAAAGTTGTACTAGTCCAAGTAAGATCCTTAAATAATATAAGAGGCAACTTACCCGTGGCCATCCGTGAATCCCTGAAGCACGGTACTTAATGTTTCCATAAAAGCAACAGCAAGTGTTCCAGCAGAGGCTACTTGAGATGGAGTCGCTTCCTGCATGTAACACAGAAATACTCAGAGATCCTTCCGGAGCAAAACAACAACTTCAGTTAACAATTTCTTGATGACGAAAGGGTAGTCACCTTAAAAGCATCAGGAAGAACCTCTGCAATAACAATCCATATCATGCACCCTGCAGCAAAACCAGTACAGAAAGGAAGCACCTTCTGAAATGCATCGGCACAAAGGAATGCAGGCACAGCAACAATTGGCTATATTTACCAAGGAAAATGAAACAGGGTCATCAGAGTGTAAAGAAAAGAATGTAACTCAAAAGTGGAGATCAACTTTGAAAGCTGTTGCAGATAAGCATATGAGCATTTCATTCACAAAGTAATACTAAGAAAAAGTTGCACGTGTAAACAGCAGTGGCTGTCCTTTTTAAGAGAAGAAAATAGTACAGAATTTATTTGTACAATGCCAATAAATAAATAGTGATTGTCATACGATTTAGTATTTAAGATCCTTTGTGATGCCATTTCTCTAATTGCGCTTCTTTGAGATGTTTGATGAGCTCGTTTCCACACAAGTTCATTATAAATGTGACTCCTCTCCAAGATGTGAAATGTTATTGTTGATTTGTCAATTAGGTTAGGGAGGAGTTTGGAGAAACTTTTTGAGTCACAGACGGTTACCAAACTAGTATGTGAAGCACTTAGCCTTATTGGACTACAAAAAATGGCAACAAAAATAGTAAATTACAAAGAAGTATGACATGACAAAGAAAGCACTCCTGCTGCGAATACAAATATAGTACTAGTACTCACCAGTGAATCTACCACTGTGATTCATTATGATATTTCAACAATTCAGAGTCTGAGGTCATTAAAATTTAAAATTTCACAGGAAAAATATAATCATTTTATGATTCATGAGAGTGTGCAAAGCTATGGTGCATGTCAACTGTACTTAGGAGTTAGGACCTTAAGTCTTTCACCACTTTCTAGCACACATACATAAACCAACATACTGTTTTGCACAAGCAAACAAATAAGCAACACACATGGACACAAAAACAAACATACAAAGAAAAACGATACTAGTTAATTTCACAAATGGATTCTCTTGTTCCAGCTCAAAAATATTTTAAATGAGGGTTTTTAATGTGGGTAGGCGATTTGGCTCGGGAGTACAGATGAACTTCGTACCTGGACCTTCAAGTTTGAGTGTGGGGTGTGTGCCGAAATTAATATCATGTAAGATAAGGTGGAGTGGAAAATGAGGTATTGCATTCAGCTTATCGCGATGGGGTATGTCTAGCCCGCCAGCCAACAGAAGCGCTGGGTTGTAAATGTTGCCTGCAACAGTGCTTGCGGCTTTCTTGACGTCCCAACTTATGTACTGCTGGTGCACGAAAATGAGTCCTGCCTGGACAGTGGTACAGAATTTTTTGGTAAGGCCCAAGAGTTGATGAACGTGGTTGCATGGGCCAAACTAGAGAAGAACACATGGTTAAGCATCATGTAGGGTAAGGTGGTCGAGAACTGTGTAAACAGAGCCAGTCATCTTCAACCTTGGGCTGGGGCCATTTTTTGGTACTAGGTGACCTGGCAATTGGTTCGGGTTTGGTCAGGTCGACCTCAACCAGACACATGCCCGAACCCACTATCGGGTTCATCCCAAACCCACAACCCTACCCATGGGTCTAAGTTTAGACCCATGCCCAAACCCATCAGGTAATTTGACCCAATTGGGCACCATCAGGTGAGCATTGAAGAATAATTATCATACTTCACATTTATCTCTGACCAACATTCCATAGAATAAGGATATTTTTTGTATGTTAAAATTGTTCCTTGCAACACCGCCTACAGGGCTTGCCCATCCCTATCTCGTTAGCTACTCGAGGTTGTTACTTGCTTTACATGAATTGGATGCACCAGGGTCTTGGTGCCATGCAACTGGCACATCTCCTATGGACCGATGACTGAGCAATTTTTGGCCCATGAAACTTGATTTGTGTGGATGAAGAGAAGAGCAAAGGACTAGAGATGCATACACGTTGTGTTAGTCTTGAACTTTTGGCCTACTTGCTGTACTTCTTTTTTGCATCGTACTTGATGTACATTGTTGGCTTGCGTTTAAATAATTGTACAGATTTACTACCCATTATAGAGTATACAGTGTATATTTTTTCTAAAAATACTTCTTATATAAAATGAAATATTTATAATTAGTAAGAATAGTTAATCAGGTTACCCATAGGTATGAAGTTATGCACATACCTACCCACGACTAATCGGGTTACTACTGGGTGAAGTCGACAACCCATACACTACCCATTCGGGTCGGATGCACCCATGGGCGCCTGAACCCATGAGCATGATTGCCAGCTTGATGCGGGTGTGCAGCTACCATGGAGTTTCCCCTAGGTCTAGCCAACAGGTATGTGCCTTGATGTGTATGGTGCCTGGATTATGTTTAGGATGTAATCTTTTTGACTCATCATGTGTTAGCAGCCTGCCAATATTTGGCGATGTGACGTAGAGAGATTGGACGGTTCTCCGGTTTGTGATGATGCCGACAGCCTACAGGGTTGCCATGCACCTTCCCCGACACTTGCCTTGGCCCTTGTGGGCAGGCAGGATCTGCGAGGAAGTTGCAGAAGGTGAAGGTTGGGTGGACCATGAAGAACTTGAGGACCTTGACGGGATACAGAAAGGTGTGGAGGAACATAGATTGGCAATGATTCATCGACGGGAGACAGCGAGCCGGCGGTACCTGCAGAAACGACAGGGAAAATGGACCCTCAAGCCTCCAGGTGGAAAAAGAAGTATGTTCCAAATGCTTCAGTCGATGAATTGTTCACCTATTTGTACAGATTTCTGAAACGTACCATTCCATACAAGGGGAAGACAAATTAGGCCGCAATCTGAAACCACTTGAGTTTAGATGAGTTCTCACATACTGAAGTACAGAACAAAACTGCAGTTTTTAACTTCAGGGATTTTGTGAACCATGCGCCAAAAAATTAAGTGGGTACCAATTGTGGCATAATGTAAGTCAAGTGCAGTAGTGTCATGTCAGTTGATGAGTCCAACTTGCTCTTGCAGAGTGGGGAGGCACCCTAAAGACCACACAGCTTGTCCTAACAAGGTGTATATGATTAGAACGCTGAAGGAAGAAGACACCATGGACTCGGTATAGCCAGATTCAGGGGAGGAAGAAGGTGTTAGCTGGGAGGCTGGTTGGGTCTTTTAATTACTAGGGAACCTGCTGGCATTCACGGCAAACCACCACGTCGGTCCAGGTGTGAGTACTACGCGGTGAATGAGCATCAAGCTGCTGTCTGTACTGACACAGAAGAAATGGAGCAGCCTGTATTAATGTCTGGTACATGAGGCCTACCACTGTTCAATTTTTTTGTAAAAAGGACGAATATGCACTGGAATGCAGCTACGGTTAACAATCTCAATAAGAATGAAGGGTCCAGATTCCAGACTCATCTGGACCTGGGAGCCAAACCGATTATCCGATTCAGTATTATTTTTCTAGTTAAGAAATAAGGAATTAATATAGCTAAAAATTGATGAATGTTCCATGACTGAATGAGGATGATGCGTGTATCAAATAATACTTTCATATTTCCACTCGATGACAGCAAAAGAAAACGCACCTGTGGTAAAGATGTTATGATACTCCATAACATTGCTTTTTGTGGGGAGACACCCCTAGATGATAGTACCATGCTTACAGCCAGGCCTTCAGGTATGTTGTGCACTGCTATAGCTATAGTAACTAAAAGACCTTGAGATAATCCTTTTGACCCAACAAAGGAAACACCAACACCAGAACCCTCGCCAAAAGAATGGAGTGTCATTATTCCAACAACAAGAATAACTTTACTTGCATCTGCACCTTTTATATCCAACATACTTACTTCTCCATGTTGCTCAAGAATCTGTGATCAACGAAATGAAAGATACTGTATCATCTAAAGGAAAATATAACCAAAATGAATGGAGCAAAATATATTCGCTAATGCTGAAAACACAGCTAGCATCCTGAGCTGATATGATGCTAAATGCGGTTAACAAGTTTATTCTAGTGGCAATTCAGAACGTTGAACTGGCACAGCAATATGCACATCAGCAATGCATTGACATTTAAGGTTTCAGCTCAGGTAACCAGAATAATCTTATCAGCAGTCTAATTCTTTTAAAGCAAGATAAGCCTACATGAGGGTAGTTACTATTGTAGACACATAACGAGTACCATGTTCACATTAACCTACTTAGGCATGAAAATGGCAGCACTGCCAATAGACCCGCCAAGCCAAGCCCGCCAGCAAAATAATCACGAAGTGGCTCTTTGTGGGCAACTCCTAAGTTAAGTGGGCACTTGCGGTTGCGGTGGAGCTACATGAGGCACAACGTTAGCTGGTAAGCCCGCATATGAGCACTCAACATTAGCTGCAGTACAACCAAACATACACTAACAAACCCTTTGAAAAAATATATTCGCCATCACTTTCTGTCAAAAAAACACACTAACAGTACCAAGTTGTAGAGTGTAGACTTGTACTCCCTCTGTCTCATAATATAAGAACGTTTTTAACACTAGTATAGCATAAAAACGCTCTTATATTATGGGACAGAGGGAGTAGTTACATAGAGT
Organism: Triticum urartu; assembly: GCF_056163025.1. Classification (NCBI taxonomy): domain Eukaryota; kingdom Viridiplantae; phylum Streptophyta; class Magnoliopsida; order Poales; family Poaceae; genus Triticum; species Triticum urartu. The sequence goes on along the minus strand of NC_141873.1, from coordinate 182,876,533 downwards.
ATATATAGCTAGCTCTCTCTTTACGGTTTTGCATATACGTGTCCATCCTTTCCTGCTACAGTGGCCATTCCTTTCCTGCCACGTTAGCTGTATGCAGCATACCACTTCCCAGCGGTACAGGGCCCATCAAGGGCATGCACTCGGCATAGAGGCTGATGCTCAACGTTGACGAAACAGATCTGTACAAGGTCATGCCGACGGATGTTCATCGGCTGGTTCAAGGAAAATATGGTCTCATTCTACACCCGTTCGAGGCGAGTGAGCACCACCGAAAAAGTTTGCTCTGCCAGGAGGTATTACCGTTCGCGAACTGTGTGGCCAAAACCTGGGAATGACCAGCATTGAGCATCCCTCGACAGAAACATCAGACGAGACACGCGTAGGAAGCTGCATGCTGCTGACCACTTTAAGTGGGTTTGTCCACCAAACTGGAATAAATGCTGTGAATACCAACCGCATCTAAGCAGCTCGCACAATGCCCACATAAACAAATTTCAGCCAGAGCAGACTAATGTGTTCTGCCCGCTGGACGTGGCACTTCATCATGAAACCTAATGATTTTGTTTAATTCTTTCACTGAAACATCCCGCTGACTTGACTAGTGCACTTCCTTCAACTGCCTGCGCTTCAGACTTAACCCTGGCAGCTACAAAAATTGTGGATCCAAGACTATGTAAGTAGGCTCATACTGCTAAACCATCAGCATGCTGACAGATACTTGGACAGAAGAAAGCCATCTCGGAGTAAACTAAAGTTTTTTCTTGAGCTAGAGCATACATCATAGGTGCCTTAACTAGTTCTTTCGACTATAATAGCTGTTTATATCTGGCAATAAATTAGTCGATGTAAATGATCAATGATATCGCTAAACGACAAAGAGTATGAAGCAAGATTTACCTTCTTGCAAAGCCAAATAAAGATCCCTCCACTCAAAATCCCAAAAACAACCCAACTCCCACTGCCATACATCTGCCCTTCCTGCACAAGATCAAAACTTGCTGCCAACATCACCCCAGCTGCCAACCCATTGCAAAGGCCCGCCCATTGGGCCTCTAGCTCCAGGAAAAAGAAGGGAACTGCTCCCAGCCCTGTTGCTGCAGCCATCGCAAGCGTGGACCATGCAACAACATACACCGACACCCTTCCACTTTGGGACACATCATGTCTACCAGCATCCTCTAGCTTCAGATCTGGTGCCTCCTGTGTTACACGCACATGACCAACCTCGGTCTGGGCAACCGCCGAAACTTCCCCAATGAGTAGGAAGAGCAGGCAGACTAAAACCACTCCGACTTTTCTATCCATGGTTACTTGTGCTTCAGATATTCAGCAAGCTCATAAGCCCCGGACAGAATCAGGGCATTGGCCATAATAACAAATTCCTCCAGTAGTTACCTCAACACCCGTTTCAGTCTTGCAACAAATTATTCATGATTCCTAAATGCAACTGCAAGAAAGCTCCAATCCTGCAAGTCGACATTTGACACGGTTAGATACAACAAACAGTTCACGGATTGAAGAAAAACTTTCCCCCGTGAGCGACAAGCTAAGGACGCCAAGATTCGGGTCAGGCACATCCATGACGACGCCCACTCCACAACAAGCCGGTCCAGCAAGTTAATCCAAGGAAAGATCCAAGCTTTACGCAAGAAACCAATGCCAGGGCGTGGAGCATAAGTCAATTACCTCGATTCGTGGGTGGATGCGCTTCCAAAGAACCTCCCAATTCGACCGAATGGAGGGGGCCGAATTGGGGTGTTCAATCGGTAGCGGCGAGCCGCCGGACCAGCAGGATCAGTGGAGCGTGGAATCGGTGGGATCTAATGGTGAAGAAACCCGAGAGCGGAGAGGGAAGAGAGGATATAGGGAGGGCTGGCAGCTTGCGGCGCACACGGGTCTAACTACGTGACGGTCGGTCGCCGCAGGGAGATGTGCGATGCGTTCGCAGTTGAGATGTGTTGCGACGGCACGTTTCATGCCACAGCTGTAGCGTACTGTCGTTCAGCGCGCCCTTTACTTTTTAAGAGAATTCCTTATTTAACACGGTGTTAAATTTTGTTTCCCTATTTGACACCGAAAAATATTTTCTTCCCTATATAACACTGTGTCTAAATTTTATGCCCTTTATAACACTCTCGTCTATTTTAAGCTTTAAAGGTGTTAATTGACATATGAAAAGACCTTTTTACCCCTATATTGTATATGATAAAAAAATTCATAGATACTAGTACGTGCTAATAATCTCCGGCCGACTTGGTTTGTTGTATGCGGCTAACTTTAGCGGACTAGCTGCATGTTTGCTGTCCAGCTGGTTCGGTTCATAGCTGCGTGAGCCAACTTGCTGTGTGGGCGCGTTTTGTGCAGTGGGGAGTGTGAGCGGCCGCCGTCCTTCTTCGTGACCCCGGACTCATGTGTACTTTGTTGGTTAATCAGCTAGAGATTATTTAATGCGTGTGCCTGACATGGCATCGGGCAGTATCAATAAGCACGGACTAGATATTACTGTACAGTATACGTATCTACGGAGAGGAGAGCGGTTACATCGTACGCAAGAGCTAACTTAAGCACTCAATTGATTTTCTTTGGAAGTTGGCTCACGCAGTTAGGAACCGAACCAAGTGGACAGCACACATGCAGCTAGTTCGCTATACTTAGTCGCATACAACAAACCAAGCCGGCCGAACATTATTAGCACGTACTAGCATCTATGAATTTTTCTTATCACATACCACATCAGGGGTAAAAAGGTCTTTTCATGTGTTAATTAACACCTTTAAGGCTTAAAATGGACGAAAATGTTATAAAGGGCATAAAAATTAGACTTGATGTTATACAAGGAAAAAAATATTCTTCGATGTCAAATAGGGAAACAAAATTTAACAGTGTTAAATAAGAAATTCTCTCTTACTTTTTCATCCATGGTTTACAAATCTCCACTGTCAAAGGAGTGTCGATAGTCCGATGCATACGCTTTAGTTTTGCCTCCCTCACACTAAAAACCAAATCTCACTAGTTTAACTCCCTGATTTAACGTATCACACGTAATTCACCTCCCTCTCTATATATATATATCCAACTCATCCCTGTGTTGAACTTTTTCATAGGGTTCCCCGCCTCCCTCCACCCCCACTCTCTTCCTCCGCTGTCGCCATCGTGGAACTCTAGGGTAGGGTGGCCGCTGACGGAGCTAAATCCGACAGATCTCAGAGTAGGAACCCGAGCTAGACGATCGGACATTACGGTAACAAGTACACAAAGTTTTTCCCAGGTTCGGGCTCACCAAAGAAAGAAAATCCTACATCATGCTTGTTTTTATTTATTTGGATTGAAGTACAGAGTACAGATGATCTACCCTACCATGTGATTGTTGTCTGTCTAGATGTATTTGATCGACTAGCACAACCCGAGTTTATATAAGTTACCGGAGGCCTAGAATTACAAGAGTCCTAGTCGGCTACATCGGTGGAGAGGACTCCTCCACGGATGAGTCATTTTCTTGTACAGCGGGACTACTTGTAGATCGCCATGGGACACCCAAAGTGGCCCCGGATGGAACCGACCTAGGTGTCCTCGACCTCGTCCATGAGGCCGGGAGTCGACATGGTGAGAGGCCCCCTAGACGGGGCACCGTCGATATCCCCTGAACCGGTATTCAAGTCTGGTCGGACCTCGACTCATTTGAACTGCTCTTCATCTTTAATTGTCGGTCTTGAAACTAGTTCAACGAGAAGTTCCCCCAATCAGTGTATTCTTGCACCCAAGCTACGATGCTGGACTGCATATGAGGTTACTAAAACCACCTCGGTCTCTGAAAAATATTGGAGGAGTATGATCGAGCTGCACGTCGAAAAAGCCCCCCCCCCCCCCCAGCCAACCACTCGCAGCTGGCTTCCAAGCCGACTACTTCTAAAGTGGTGCGCACCACCTCGGTCTTGAGTTGTCGATGAAGATGGACGGCCTCCATGGAAAAAATCCTGCTAAGCCAGTTTCTGCAAGCTGATTTTTCGCATAATTTTTTCGATTGGTGCAATTTATTTTGTGTCGAGATATATAGCTATTAGCCCTCAAGGTGTGTGTCGGCTTAAAATCCAGTACGCACCTGAAGGATAAAATTAAACCGCTGATCCCAGTAGCCCCCGAGACTCAGTCGATTCGCAAAAATCGTCTTGAGGATCCAATTCTCGCTTGGTAGCATACTTTAGGAAAAATCCACGGTGTGTAGTAGCCTTAGAGACTCGGGTCGAGCGCGAGGGGTCAACCTGAGGATCAAAATCTCCTCAGAAAACATATTGCACTTTGAATATCCTACATTGAATCGTCAATATAGTAGCCCCCGAGACTCGTGTTGGGCAACATGGCCGACATGAGGATCGCATCTCCTCGAGAACTAGCTCAACCGAGTACGGTGTTTTGGCACAAGAAGGCCTCAAGGTGTGTACCGGCTCAAAATCCGTTATGCACCTAGAACCTTATAGCACTTAAGCACTTGTGCCTTTTGTCATCACCGAGGTGCGGCTTGGCAGAGAAGATGTTGTGTTGCAGGGTCGAATCCTCTTGGGAATTACCTCAATTGAGACAGTGTTTGGGCATAAGTAGTCCACAGGCCGGTTTTGTAGGATCCGTCGATCAACCTTTCAGATGCCGGCATGGAAATAATTTAGCCGTCTTGTTAGCCTTAACAGCCTCCATGTTGGGTCTGTGGGACCCATCGGCTGACCCGCGAGAGGTCGGCATGGCTAGTTTAGCTATCTTATGGCGTGGGGTTAACACACTTAAGGACGGTTTTGTGGGACTCGTCGGTCGACCTACGAGATGCTAGCATGGATAATTTAGTCGTCCTGTGGTGTCGACTTATAACAACTTCCGGGCCGATTCTGCGGGACTCGTTGGTTTTTGGTTGTTTTGGTTTTTATTAAAATAATGTTCTGATCTGAATCTAAATAATTGTGTTAATTGGCTTTTAACTTCAACCTCCTCGGCCAAAAAGCAAGCTTGGAGTGCTTATGAGAACAACCCCTAGCCAATCTAGTGTCACTTTGGGTAGGCCAGCAGGAAAGCCAGGCAATCCAGTCGTATGGTCAAAACACAAGGCGGAGAGAGAGCTATAGGGCAATAGCATCCCTCGGACCAGATTTCGGGGTCCATAGACAGTCATTATCCGATCTGGTGAAGGACTCGATTGGGAGGCCTAGTTGTGTCATCGTGGCATTGGGAATGCCGAAGACCGATGTAGGTTATAATGGCTTGCTTAAAGTCAAGTCCAGTAGTCAACATAGTTGGCTAATCTCAATACTTCGGGCCTGTTTTGGAGTCCTCTAGCTCCACGCTTCACAACCTAAATGTGTGGAGCTGAGCTGAACGCTTTAGCTCCAGGAAGCTAGCTTCGAGAAGCCATTGTCGATCCTAGTGTAAATACAAAAGAGTTTAAGAAGCTGGGGAATCGCAGCTTCAGAAATCCACACAAGCTTGGAGTTGGCTGAAAATACAAGGGTTGCCATCGCCAAGTGACGAAAACGCTTCGTTTCATCTCACTCCTACCGTTTTTCATCGTGGAAACATGCTCAGCACGTCTCTCCTTTCATTTTGGGCCACATGCAGCCCATTTAACGATCTCTATCCAGCCCAACATGGCGCAACAGCCGCATGAAACCCAAGTTGGCGATGGAGAAGTTGTTTTCAGTGGAGAACAGACGTGAATTGCTGCGTGGAGCGAGAAGTTAGGTTGAGAAGCTGAATTTTTGGAGCTGGCGGAGTTGGGAGGACTTCAGAACAGGCCCTTCTTGTCATGCCGAATGGTTTCGTGTATTGTGACGGTTAGTGTTTGGCTTCTCCCACCTGAGGTACCCGCCCAGTTGACCTGGTGACACAATCACAAAGGTGCTCCCATGCGACCCTTAGTCGAACTAGCGGTGACATAAAGGGAAAATGTAGGAGCGATGCAACCCAACTTGACCAAAGCCACAAGTGAAAATTAGTACATATAGTGGCAAAAACAATCGAGGAAGGAATCACATAGACTGAAGAATGGCGCAATTTCCAAAGGAAGGGTTGTGACAGCCTGTCCCCGGGCTAGTTTCAAGGAACCGGTATCACACTGTTAGGTTCGCGTGTACAAATGTTGTATCATACACAAATGCATCATTTTCGTTACATCACATGATCTAGAAAGCATATTGTCTTATAGACTCTAGCCATATACTAGTCAACACTACAAAAAAAGACATATCTGTGACATTTTGTGTTGGGGAACGTAGCATGCAATTTCAAAAAAAATCCTATGATCACGCAAGATCTATGTAGGAGATGCATAGCAACGAGAGGGGGAGAGTGTGTCCATGTACCCTCGTAAACTGAAAGCGGAAGCGTTAGGTTAACGCGGTTGATGTAGTCGAACATCTTCACGATCCAACCGATCTAGTATCGAACGTACGACACCTTCGAGTTCAGCACACATTCAGCTCGATGACGTCCCTCGAACTCTTGATCCAGCAGAGGGGCGAGGGACAGTTTCGTCAGCACGACAGCGTGGTGACGATGATGTGATCCGCGCAGGGCTTCGCCTAAGCAGTACGATGCTATGACCGGAGGAGTAAACTGTGGAGGGGGCACCGCACACGGCTAAGAGAACAATTTGCTTTGGGGTGCCCCCCTGCCCCCGTATATAAAGGAGGAGGGGGGCGGCGGCCGGCCTAGAGGGGCGCGCCATGGGGGGACTCCTACTAGGACTCCTAGTCCTAATAGGATTCCCTTTTCCTTTTCCAGAGTGGGAAAGGGGAAAGGGGGAGGGAGTAGGAGAGGGAAAGGGGGCCGCCGCCCCCTCCCCTAGTCCAATTCGGACTCCCATGGGGGGGGCGACCACCTCTTATGGGCTGCCCCCTCTCTCTCCCGTGGCCCATGAGGCCCATGACTTCCCCCGGGGGGTTCCGGTAACCCCTCGGTACTCCGAAAAAATACCCGAACCACTCGAAACCATTCTGGTGTCCGAATACCATCTTCCAATATATCAATATTTACCTCTCGACCATTTCGAGACTCCTCGTCATGTCCTTGATCTCATCTGGGACTCCGAACTATCTTCGGTCACCAAAACACATAACTCATAATACAAATCGTCATCGAACGTTAAGCGTGTGGACCCTACGGGTTCGAGAACTATGTAGACATGACCGAGACACATCTTTGATCAACAACCAAAAGTGGAACCTGGATGCTCATATTGGTTCCTACATATTCTACGAAGATCTTTATCGGTCAAACCGTAATAACAACATACGTTATTTCCTTTGTCATCGGTATGTTACTTGCCTGAGATTCGATCGTCGGTATCATCATACCTAGTTCAATCTCGTTACCGGCAAGTCTCTTTACTCGTTTCGTAACGCATCATCCAGTAACTAACTCATTAGTCACATTGCTTGTAAGGCTTACAGTGATGTGCATTACCGAGAGGGCCCAGAGATACCTCTCCGATACTCGGAGTGACAAATCCTAATCTTGATCTATGCCAACCCAACAAAAAACTTTGGAGACACCTGTAGAGCATCTTTATAATCACCCAGTTACTTTGTGACATTAGATAGCACACTAGGTGTTCCTCCGGTATTAGGGAGTTGCATAATCTCATAGTCAGAGGAATATGTATAAGTCATGAAGAAAGCAATAGCAATAAAACTTAACGATCATTATGCTAAGCTAATGGATGGGTCCTGTCCATCTAATCATTCTCTAATGATGTGATCCCGTTCATCAAATGACAACACATGTCTATGGTCAGGAAACTATAACCATCTTTGATTAATGAGCTAGTCAAGTAGAGGCATACTAGGGACACTGTTTTTTCTATGTATCCACACATGTACTAAGTTTCCGGTTAATACAATTCTAGCATGAATAATAAACATTTATCATGATATAAGGAAATATAAATAACAACTTTATTATTGCCTCTAGGGCATATTTCCTTCAGTCTCCCACTTGCACTAGAGTCAAAATCTAGATTACATAGTAATGATTCTAACACCCATGGAGTCTTGGTGCTGATCATGTTTTGCTCGTGGAAGAGGCTTAGTCAACGGGTCTGCAACATTCAGATCCGTATGTATTTTGAAAATCTCTATGTCTCCCTCCTTGACTTGATCACGGATGGAGTTGAAGCGTCTCTTGATGTGTTTAGTTCTCTTGTGAAATCTGGATTCCTTCGCTAAGGCAATTGCTCCAGTATTGTCACAAAAGATTTTCATTTGACCCGATGCACTAGGTATTACACCTAGATTGGATATGAACTCCTTCATCCAGACTCCTTCATTTGCTGCTTCTGAAGCAGTTATGTACTCTGCTTCACACGTAGATCCCGCCACGACGCTCTGTTTGGAACTGCACCAACTGACAGCTCCACCATTCAATATAAATACGTATCCGGTTTGCGACTTAGAGTCATCTAGATCAGTGTCAAAGCTAGCATCAACGTAACCATTTACGACAAGCTCTTTGTCACCTCCATAAACGAGAAACATATCCTTAGTACTTTTCAGGTATTTCAGGATGTTCTTGACCGCTGTCTAGTGATCCACTCTTGGATTACTTTGGTACCTCCCTGCTAAACTTATAGCAAGGCACACATCAGGTCTGGTACACATCATTGCATACATGATAGAACCTATGGCTAAGGCATAGGGAATAACTTTCATTTTCTCTCTATCTTCTGCAGTGGTCGGGCATTGAGTCTGACTCAACTTCACACCTTTCAACATAGGCAAGAACCCTTTCTTTGACTGATCCATTTTGAACTTCATCAAAACTTTATCAAGGTATGTGCTTTGTGAAAGTCCAATTAAGGGTCTTGATCAATCTCTATAGATCTTGATGCCCAATATATAAGCAGCTTCACTGAGGTCTTTCATTGAAAAATTCTTATTCAAGATCCTTTTATGCTATTCAGAAATTCAGTATCATTTCCGATCAACAATATGTCATCCACATATAATATCAGAAATGCTACAGAGCTCCCACTCACTTTCTTGTAAATACAGGCTTCTCCAAAAGTCTGTATAAAACCATATGCTTTGATCACACTATCAAAGCGTATATTCCAACTCCGAGAGGCTTGCACCAGTCCATGAATGGATCGCTGGAGCTTGCACACTTTGTTAGCACCTTTAGGATCGACAAAACGTTCTAGTTGCATCATATACAACTCTTTTCTTTGAGATATCCATTAAGGAATGCAGTTTTGACATCCATTTGCCAAATTTCATAATCATCAAATGCGGCAATTGCTAACATGAGTCGGACAGACTTAAGCATCACTACGGGTGAGAAGGTCTCATCGTAGTCAACTCCTTGAACTTGTCGAAAACCTTTCGTAACAAGTCGAGCTTTGTAGACAGTAACATTACCGTCAGCGTCAGTCTTCTTCTTGAAGATCCATTTATTCTCTATGGCTTGCCAATCATCGGGCAAGTCAACCAAAGTCCATACTTTGTTCTTATACATGGATCCCATCTCAGATTTCATGGCCTCAAGCGATTTCACGGAATCTGGGCTCATCATTGCTTCCTCATAGTTCGTAGGTTCATCATGGTCTAGTAACATGACTTCCAGAATAGGACTACCGTACCACTCTGGTGCGGACCGTACTCTAGTTGACTTATGAGGTTCGGTAGTAACTTGATCTAAAGTTTCATGATCATCATCATTAACTTCGTCACTAATTGGTGTAGGCATCACTGGAACTGATTTCTGTGATGAACCATTTTCTAATTCGAGAGAAGGTACAACTACCTCATCAAGTTCTACTTTCCTCCCACTCACTTCTTTCGAGAGAAACTCCTTCTCTAGAAAGGATCCATTTTTAGCAACAAATATCTTGCCTTCGGATCTATGATAGAAGATGTACCCAACAATTTCTTTTGGGTATCCTATGAAGACACATTTCTCCGATTTGGGTTCGAGCTTATCAGGTTGAAGCTTTTTCACATAAGCATCACAGCCCCAAACTTTAAGAAACGACAGCTTTGGTTTCTTGCCAAACCACAGTTCATATCGTGTCGTCTTAACGGATTTAGATGGTGCCCTATTTAACGTGAATGCAGCCATCTCTAAAGCATAACCCCAAAAAACGATAGTGGTAAATTGGTAAGAGACATCATAGATCGCACCATATCTAATAAAGTACGGTTACGATGTTCGGACACACCATTACACTGTGGTGTTCCAGGTGGCGTGAGTTGCGAAACTATTCCACATTGTTTCAAATGAAGACCAAACTCATAACTCAAATATTCGCCTCCGCGATCAGATCGTATAAACTTTATTTTCTTGTTACGATGATTTTCTACTTCACTATGAAATTCTTTGAACTTTTCAAATGTTTCAGACATATGTTTCATTAAGTAGATATACCCATATCTGCTCAAATCATGTGTGAAGGTCAGAAAATAACAATACCTGCCATGAGCCTCAACACTCATTGGACCGCATACATCAGTATGTATTATTTCCAATAAGTCAGTGGCTCGCTCCATTGTTCCGGAGAACGGAGTCTTAGTCATCTTGCCCATGAGGCATGGTTCGCAAGTATCAAGTGATTCATAATCAAGTGATTCCAAAAGCCCATCAGCATGGAGTTTCTTCATGCGCTTTACACCAATATGACCTAAACGGTAGTGCCACAAATAAGTTGCACTATCATTATTAACTTTTCATCTTTTGGCTTCAATATTATGAATATGTGTATCACTACGATCGAGATTCAACAAAAATAGACCACTCATCAAGGGTGCATGACCATAAAAGATATTACTCATATAAATAGAACAACCATTATTCTCTGATTTAAATGAATAACCGTCTCGCATCAAACAAGATCCAGATATAATGTTCATGCTCAACGCTGGCACCAAATAACAATTATTCAGGTCTAAAACTAACCCCGAAGGTAGATGTAGAGGTAGCGTGCCGACAACAATCACATCTACTTTGGAACCATTTCCAACGCGCATCGTCACCTCGTCCTTAGCCAATCTTCGTTTAATCCGTAGCCCCTGTTTCGATTTGCAAATATGAGCAACAGAACTAGTATCAAATACCCAGGCGGCACTACGAGCATTAGTAAGGTACACATCAATAACATGTATATCAAATATACCTTTCACTTTGCCATCCTTCTTATCCGCCAAATACTTGGGGCAGTTCCGCTTCTAGTGACCAGTCTCTTTGTAGTAGAAGCACTCAGTTTCAGGCTTAGGTCCAGACTTGGGCTTCTTCCCTTGAGCAGCAACTTGCTTGCTATTCTTCTTGAAGTTCCCCTTCTTCCCTTTGCCCTTTTTCCTGAAACTAGTGGTCTTGTTAACCATCAACACTTGATACTCCTTCTTGATTTCTACCTCCACAGCCTTAAGCATCACGAAGAGCTCGGGAATTGTCTTTTCCACCCCTTGCATGTTATAGTTCATCACGAAGACTTTATATCTTGGTGGCAGTGATTGAAGAACTCTATTAATGATACTATCATCAGGAAGATTAACTCCCAGCTGAGTCAAGTGGTTATGGTACCCAAATATTCTGAGTATGTGTTCACTGACAGAACTGTTCTCCTCCATTTTGCAGCTATAGAACTTATTGGAGACTTCATATCTCTCAACTCGGGCATTTGCTTGAAATATTAACTTCAACTCTTGGAACATCTCATATGCTCCATGACATTGAAAACGTCTTTGGAGTCCCGATTCTAAGCCATAAAGCATGGCACACTGAACTATCGAGTAGTCATCAGCTTTAGTTTGCTAGACGTTCATAACGTCGGGAGTTGCTCCTGCAGCGGGTCTTGCACCTAGCGGTGCTTCCAGGACGTAATTCTTCTGTGCAGCAATGAGGATAATCCTCAAGTTATGGACCCAGTCCATGTAGTTACCACCATCATCTTTCAACTTAGCTTTCTCTAGGAACGCATTAAAATTCAAGGGAACAGTAGCACGGGCTAATGATCTACAACAACATAGATATGCAAAAACTATCAGGACTAAGTCCATGATAAATTTAAGTTCAATTAATCATATTACTTAAGAACTCCCACTTAGATAGACATCCCTCTAGTCATCTAAATGATCACGTGATCCATATCAAGTAAACCATGTCCGATCATCACGTGAGATGGAGTAGTTTTCAATGGTGAACATCTCTATGTTGATCATATCTACTATATGATTCACGTTCGACCTTTCGGTCTTAGTGTTCCGAGGCCATATCTGCATATGCTAGGCTCGTCAAGTTTAACCCGAGTATTCTGCACATGCAAAACTGTCTTGCACCCGTTGTATGTGAATGTAGAGCTTATCACACCCGGTCATCACGTGGTGTCTCGGCACGACGAATTGTCGCAACAGTGCATACTCAGGGAGAACACTTATACCTTGAAATTTAGTGAGGGATCAACTTATAATGCTACCGTCATACTAAGCAAAATAAGATGCATAATTGATAAACATTACATGCAATCAAAATGTGTGACATGATATGGCCATCATCATCTCGTGCCTTTGATATCCATCTCCAAAGCACCGTCATGATCTCCATCGTCACTGGCTTGACACCTTGATCTCCATTGTAGCGTCGTTGTCATCTCGCCAACTATTGCTTCTACAACTATCACTACCGCATAGTGATAAAGTAAAGCAATTACATGGCGATTGCATTTCATACAATAAAGCGACAACCATAAGGCTCCAGCCAGTTGCCGATAACTTTTACAAAACATGATCATCTCATACAATAACGTATATCACATCATGTCTTGACCATATCATATCACAACAAGCCCTGCAAAAACAAGTTAGACGTCTTCTACTTTGTTGTTGCAAGTTTTTACGTGGCTGCTACGGGCTTCTAGCAAGAACCGTTCTTACCTACGCAACAAAACCACAACGATTTTTCGTCAAGTGTGCTGTTTTAACCTTCAACAAGGACCTTACATAGTCAAATTTGATTCAACTAATGTTGGAGAAACAGACACCCGCCAGCCACCTTCGTGCAAAACAAGTTGCATGTCTGTCGTTGGAACCGGTCTCATGAACGTGTTCATGTAAGGTTGGTCCGGGCCGCTTCATCCAACAATACCGCCGAATCAAAATAAGACATTGGTGGTAAGCAGTATGATTATTTTTGCCCACAACTCTTTGTGTTCTACTCGAGCATATCATCTACGCATAGACCTGTCTCGGATGCCACTGTTGGGGAACGTAGCATGCAATTTCAAAAAATTTCCTACGATCACGCAAGATCTATCTAGGAGATGCATAGCAACGAGAGGGGGAGAGTGTGTACACGTACCCTCGTAGATCGAAAATGGAAGCGTTAGGTTAAAGCGGTTGATGTAGTCAAACGTCTTCATGATCCAACTGATCTAGTACCGAACATACGACACCTTTGAGTTCAGCACACGTTCAGCTCGATGATGTCCCTCGAACTCTTGATCCAGCAGAGGGTCAAGGGAGAGTTTCATCAGCACGACGGCGTGGTGACGGTGATGGTGATGTGATCTCCGCAGGTCTTCGCCTAAGCACTACGATGCTATGACCAGAGGAGTAAACTATGGAGGGGGGCGCCGCACACGGCTAAGAGAACTATTGTTGTGCTTTGGGGTGCCCCTGCCCCTGTATATAAAGGAGGGGAGGAGGCGGTCGGCCTAGAGGGGCGCGCCATAGGGGAGTCCTACTAGGACTCCTAGTCCTGGTAGGATTCCCTCTTCCTTTTCCAGAGTGGAAAAAGGGGGAAAGGGAGAGGGAGTAGGAGAGGGAAAGGGGGGTGTTGTCCCCTCCCCTAGTCCAGTTCGGACTCCCATGGGGGCGGGGGGCGCGACCACCCCTTGTGGGCTGCCCCCTCTCTCCCGTGGCCCATGAGGCCCATGACTTCCCCCGGGGGGTTCTAGTAACCCCTCGGTACTCCGGAAAACCTCAACCACTCGAAACCATTCCGGTGTCAGAATACCATCTTCCAATATATGATCTTTACCCCTCGACCATTTCGAGACTCCTCATCATGTCCGTGATCTCATCCGGGACTCTGACCTATCTTCGTCACCAAAACACATAACTCATAATACAAATCGTCATCAAACGTTAAGCGTGCGGACCCTGCGGGTTCGAGAACTATGTAGACATGACCGAGATACATCTCTGATCAATAACCAACAGCGGAACCTGGATGCTCATATTGGTTCCTACATATTCTACGAAGATCTTTATCGGTCAAACCGCAATAACAACATACGTTATTCACCTTGTCATCGGTATGTTACTTGCCCGAGATTCGATCGCCGGTATCATCATACCTAGTTCAATCTCGTTACCGGCAAGTCTCTTTACTCGTTGCGTAATGCATCATCCCATAACTAACTCATTAGTCACATTGCTTGCAAGGCTTATAGTGATGTGCATTACCGAGAGGGCCCAGAGATACCTCTCCGATACTCGGAGTGACAAATCCTAATCTTGATCTATGCCAACCAAACAAACACCTTCTGAGACACCTATAGAGCATCTTTATAATCACCCAGTTATGTTGTGATGTTTGATAGCACACAAGGTGTTCCTCCGGTATTCGGGAGTTGCATAATCTCATAGTCAGAGGAATATGTATAAGTCATGAAGAAAGCAATAGCAATAAAACTTAACGATCATTATGCTAAGCTAACAGATGGGTCTTGTCCATCACATCATTCTCTAATGATGTGACCCCGTTCATCAAATGACAACACATGTCTATGGTCAGGAAACTATAACCATCTTTGATTAATGAGCTAGTAAAGTAGAGGCATACTAGGGACACTCTGTTTTGTCTATGTATTCACACATGTACTAAGTTTTCGGTTAATACAATTCTAGCATGAATAATAATCATTTATCATGATATAAGGAAATATAAATAACAACTTTTATTGCCTCTAGGGCATATTTCCTTCATTTTGGGCCGAACTAATTTTTTTCTGTCATGCTTATGACACTTCTATGATGATAATTATGACAAAACCCGGTATCATCATAGATGTGGTGGACTCCTACGTCTATGACAAAAAATCATGATAGAAAACTGGTTTTTCGTCTTGGGCGGGCCGGAGACGCACCTACATGACATTCTTTGGGCCGTCCATGATGGAAAAAAATGTGGTAGAAGCGAGGGTGAGGAAAATTTTGGGAAGTTCCCGATTACGGTTGGTGGTCGGGGCCGAACGATGCACTGAGGTTTTACACGTTTCTCTCGTACACGTATGCGTGTGTGTGCAAGGCGTTGGGCTCTAACTGAACCCAAGCGAGGTGTTCGCTTACTGAACCCGAGCGATTGCACTAGCTACGTTACTGAACCCGGGTGATTGCACTAGCTATGTTACTGAACCCGAGCGATCGATCTTCTTAACTGAACCCGAGCGACTCCTTCTCTACTGCTGCTAACTGAAGCCGATCGAACCTACTGCCTCTTGATTAGATAGTGAACATGGGGGGGGGGTGGTTGAACGAGTCGAGACGTACGTGGTTGGGGTTGGATGAATAGTTCCCGGCGGGGGTTGGATGAACAGGACCCCGTGATAGTAGTAGTAGGCCATTGTCGCTGGATGAACAAGATCCCGAGAGGAGGCCGCCACAGCCGAGCCAGTGGAGGGGTGGATGAACAGTAGCTAGTGGAGGGATGGATGAATGGTAGCTGGTGGACGCAGGAGGAAGACGCGGTGGATGAACAGTGTAGGTGGAGGCTGAAGGAAGTCGACGGTGGGTGAATAGTAGCCCGTGGAGTCCCCTTTTACGGTATGCCACTACACCCCTCCGATGAACAGGACCCCCATTTCGACCGTAGCGCTCCAACACAAGTATGTTTCCTCCGTCTTCGATGAACACGACCCCCATTTTGATCGTAGCGCTCCAACACAAGTCTGTTTCCTCCGTTTTGCGGTACGCCACACCCCTCCCGATGAACAGGACCGCCTTTTCGACCGTAGCGCTCCAACATAAGTCCGTTTCCTCCGTTTTGCGGTACGCCACACCCCTCCCGATGAACAGGACCGCCTTTTCGACCGTAGCGCTCCAACATAAGTCCGTTTCCTCCGTTTTGTGGTACGCCACACCCCTCCCGATGAATAGGACCGCCTTTTCGACCGTAGCGCTCCAACATAAGTCCGTTTCCTCCGTTTTGCGGTACGCCAGACCCTGTTTCGGCTGTTCTGACCCAGTCTGTTCAGACCCAAGCCGGTTGGCTCCCATTGAATAGGAGGCATTCTGACCCAGTCTGTTGCCTCCCGATGAACAGGACGATGTTTCTCAATTCTGACCCAACCGGTTGGCTGCCCGATGAATAGGACGCCGTTGCTGCCGTCCATTGCCTCTCCATGTACAGGAGCCCTAGTCGTACGTATGCGTGAGTAGGCATTCGAGACCCCACCCGTATGTACGTACGTGGCCATATTTTTTGGCATTTGGCTGTACGTACGTGTACACAGTTTAGAAGGGATTGCCTGAATTGCTACATCGGGGGCTCTACTACTACACATGCTGGTGCTTGCTCGGCCATGGTTCATTGTTGCAGAGAGACCGATCGACCAGTATGTATGTACACGTTCGCAACAAGACAGAAAATGCTACATACACTTCGACCGGGTGGGTCCCAACTGTCAGGGAGGATAAGGGCACACTTCCTTGTGTGCGAAGATATAGCTGGTGGGTCCCAAATGTTAGGGTGTAGAATCATTTTTTGCCCTTAATATGGACGCACTTCCTTGCGTGTGAATATATAGCTGGTGGGTCCCAGCTGTCAGCGGGAAGAATAATTTTTTTGCCCATAATATGGACGCACTTCCTTGCGTGCGAAGATATAGCTGGTGGGTCCCAGCTGTCAGCGGGAAGAATCATTTTTTTGCCCGTAATATGGACACACTTCCTTGCATGCAAAGATGTAGCTGGTGGGTCCATATGTCAGCTTCACTGCATAGAGTCCTCTTCTGATGGCTGTCGTTCGTTGACCATGTTGACCACGCCGCGCGGACAGCACCCAGGCGATGGACAACGACGAGGCCTAGGAAGGGAACGACGTGGAGCCAGGGAAGACGAGGCAGATGGATGCCCACGCGGAGGGGAGTACGAGGGTTCACTGGTTCAGCTGTGGTGTGAGGCTGTCATCGCCAGAGAATAACAGGAGGTGTTGGTGAGAAGAGGAATGGCCTGGACGACAATGGGAGTAGGGTGGTCCGGTGAGTCCCGCGGCAGCACAGTCGGCCATGGGAGGCGTTAGCAGGCGGTGTTGGGGAATGTAGTAATTCAAAAAATTTCCTACGATCATGCAAGATCTAACTAGGAGATGCATAGCAAAGAGAGGGGAGAGTGCGTCCACGTACCCTCATAGATCGAAAGTAGAAGCGTTTAGTAACGTGGTTGATGTAGTCGAATGTCTTCACGATCCAGCCGATCCAAGTACCGAATGTACGACACCTCCATGTTCAACACACGTTCAGCATGATTACGTCCCTCGAACTCTTGATCCAGTTGTGGACGAGGGAGAGTTCCGTCATCATGACGGCGTGGAGACGGTGATGATGAAGTTACCGATGCAGGGCTTCGCCTAAGCACTACGATGATATGACCGAGGTGTTAAAATATGGAGGGGGCACCGCACACAGCTAAGAGAATACTTGTTGTGTTATTGGGGTGCCCCCTGGCCACGTATATAAAGGAGGGAGAGAAGAGGCCGGCGGCCAGGAGGGGTGCGCCAAAGGGGTGGAGTCCTACTTGGACTCCCAGTCCAAGTAGGATTCGCCCCCCTTTTCCCTTTCTTCCACCAGAGGGAAAGGAAGGAGGGGGCCGTGCCCCCACCCCTTGTCCAATTCGGTTTGGGCAGGGGGGAGGCGCGCGCCACCTCGTGGCCCGTCTTCCCTCTCTCCACTAAAGCCCACTAAGGCCCATTAACTTTCCTGGGGGTTCCGGTAACCCCTCGGTACTCCAGAAAAAAAAATACCTGAATCACTTGGAACCATTCCGATGTCCGAATATAACCTTCCAATATATGAATCTTTACCTCTTGACTATTTCAAGACTCCTCGTCATGTCCATGATCTCATCCGGGACTCCGAACAAACTTCGGTCATCAAATCACATAACTCATAATACAAATCATCATCGAACGTTAAGCATGCGGACCCTATGGCACGACAAAAAAATACACTTCCGTGATGATACGTGTTTGACATAGTAGGTCACGTTTTCTGTCATGCATGTACATCCATGACAAATTTATGACAGAATCAAGATAGTCATACCTGTGCTATCATAGAAGTGTTCCATGACATTACCAAAATTATCATCACGGAAGTGTCCACTTCCATGACGATAAATCGCGCGTCATGGAAGTGCTTTCGTCAAGGGTGACTGACACGTGGCATCCACCGTAACGGGTCACCGTTAAGCTATCGGGTCCGGTTTTGGATCCGATAACCCTCTAACAGCCCAGACCAATGAGGATTTTCCATGTGTAAAATTCTCATTGGCCGGAGGAAACACATGTTAGCTCACCGTTGGGACAGATGTCATCCATTCATTGGACAGGAGGCGCCTATGATACGTTGATACGTGGCACGGCCCAACAGAGGCCCATTCGGTGAAAAGGCAGGCCAATTTTACTTGGTCAAAAGGTCACGGGCCGGCCCATGGAAAGCCCGTTAACGGCCTGTTCCTATATAGCCCATTTACGGCCCGCTAACTCACGGCCCGTTACGGCCTATTGTAATTAAGCCCAGTAGCTTCATATGGGCCATCCAATATGATTCCAGCCTGTTATAACTTCCGGCCCATGTATGGCCCATGATGTCTTTCGGCCCATACGAGGTCATTTGTAACTCTTGGCCCATTAACGACCCGTGGTGAATCTTGCCCGCGATGAACAGTGTACCCCTTTATACCCATTAATGTCCCATTATTCCATTGGGCCATTTCCAGCCCGTGTTATCTTTCGGCCTTCTCAGGGCCCATTTATTCTTGGGCTCATTGAGGGAGTCCTTGATTAAGGGGTCCTCAGGCGTCCGACCTGTTGGACATGGGCCGGACTGATGGGCCGTGAAGATACAAGACAAAAGACTCTCTCCCATGTCCGGATGGGACACTCCTTGGCGTGGTTGGCAAGCCTGGCGTTCAGATATGATGATTCCTTTCTCTGTAATCGACTTTGGACAACCCTAGCCCCCGTGTCTATATAAACTGGAGGGTTTAGTCCGTAGAGGCAATCATAATCTTACAGGCTAAGCTTCTAGGGTTTTGAGCCATTACGATCTCGTGGTAGATCAACTCTTGTAACCCTCATACTTATCAATATCAATCAAGCAGGACGTTGGGTATTACCTCCATCAAGAGGGCCCGAACCTGGGTAAAACTTCGTGTCCCCTGTCTCCTGTTACCATCAACCTTAGACGCATAGTTCGGGACCCCCTACCCGAGATCCACTGGTTTTGACATTGACATTGGTGCTTTCATTGAGAGTTCCACTATGTCGTCACCAGAAGGTTCGATGGCTCCATCGATCATCTACAACGATGCTGCCCTATGGGAGGTTTTTCTCCCCGACCAGATCTTCATATTTGGCGGCTTCGCACTACGGGCCAACCCGCTTGGCCATCTAGAGCCACTACTAGGGAAAAGCTTATAGGCTGACACTTACTAGTAGAGAGGGTTTATAACCCTCGCTACTGCTACTTACTAGTAGCGCAGGTTTTTTACCCCTCGCTACTACTAAGTTGATAGTAGTAGCGCGGGTTTGTAACCCTCGCTACTACTAAGTGGTCTCTGTCGTGCGCCCCCGGAACATGCCATAGTAGTAGCGAGGGGTATAAACCCGCGCTACTACTAAGTTGATAGTAGTAGCGCGGGTTTATAACCCTCGCTACTACTAAGTGGTCTCTACCGTGCCCACCCAGGACATGCCATAGTAGTAGCGAGGGGTATAAACCCGCGCTACTACTATCAACCCACCAAGACATATGTACACATAGCGTGTCGAGGCCCAAATCCAAACCCACACTCTTCTGATTCCCCTTCTCCTCCCACTCGCCATTCCCTTCCTCACCCACCGCCACTGCCGGCCTCGCACCTCGGTGGCACTCACAAATCCGGCGGCCTCCTCTCCCCCTCCCCCTCCATCCTCCATCCTCGACGGCACTGCAGACCCCTCCCCTCCCCCTCCATGCTCCTTCTTCTCCGCTGGTGGAAGGAGACGGAAACTAGCAGAGCGTCATCCATGGCGGCGGCCAGATCCGCCATGGACGCAGCCACTTGCACCTCCTCGCCGGTTCAAGGGTCCCATGACAAGCAGCAGCAGGTCACCGAGCTTCATCTAGGGTTTCGGGCATCGGCTCCAACTCCGGCGGCCACCGGTGAGTTCCTCCTCCTACTTCTCTCTATCTCTCTATTCCTCTTTCTAATAATTTTCTCTTCTCTTGTAGCAGCAGTAGACGAGAGGTGCGGGCACAAGTTGGGTGGGGAAACACCATCACCACGAACAACTTCATCCCCTCCAGGACCAGTAGCAGCCATGGATGGAGAGGACGATGCCCAGCAAAAGCAGCCGCCATGGATGGAATTTTTTTAATTCTCAATTAGTTAGTAGTAGCGCGGGGCCTTGACACACGCTACAACTAAGTAGTAGTAGCGCGGGTGGCAACCGCGCTACTACTACTAGAAGTAGAAGTAGCGCGGGTACCACCCGCGCTACTGCTAAAAGTTAGCTGTAGCGCCCTAGCAGTAGCGCAGGCCCCCGCGCTACTGCTAGGCAATTACCCGCGCTACTACTAGGGTTTTCCCTAGTAGTGAGCAGATTGACAGGTACGCCCTAGGTCACCAGATTAGTTTTGGAAACTTGGATTATATCACGGATATCCGAGGAGACTTGATCTTCCAAGGATTCGCGCCCTCAATCCCCGCTCTGGCCTTAGATCCGGAGCGTATCGCCAGGTCCGAAGACGGGCTTCCTAAGCTTGCCGGACTATCTGTGGCCACTGAGCCCATTGTGGGAGAGCCAGGGGAAGTTGTGTCGCTGGCAGCCATCATGGAGCCAGGCCCTTCTCCAGACACGGGCTCCGAATCCTCGGAGTCAGCATCGTGTGAGTTCGGCCCAGGAGTCTCCCTCTCGCCACACTCCACATGCTCTCTTCTCTCGGGCCAAACCTCGCCTTTAAGCGAGGCCCTGGACTTAATGCGATCCCTTGTCATTACAGTGAAGCAACATCCGAACTATGCCCAGCCCGGACTAGGGGCTGAGAGCAGGGAATTTTACGTCCCACCCACCACCCACTTTATAGCCAGTCTCGAGGACTTAACAGACATGCTTGAGTACGACTCGGAAGACATCGATGGTATGGACGACGATGCCGGAGAAGAGGAGGCCCAAAACCCGCCATTTACCGGATGCTGGATGGCCACCTCTTCATATGACATGTACATGGTGGATACACCCAAGGAGGGTGACAGTGATAATGAGAAAAATCCAGTAGAGGATAAACCTCCCTAGATACAACCAAAGCGCCGATGGCGCCGCTCTAAATCACGCTGTAGCAAAGACAACAATACCGGCATGAGAGACAACAACACTCCGGATGATGTCGAAGACCAAGAAAACCCAGTCGAGCAAAACTCTGAACAAGACGATCGGGAGGATGGGCAAGTTAGCCCTGATGAACATGCTGCAAACGAAGACTCAGAGGACACTAATTACCTTCCACCCTCCGAGGATGAGGTGAGCCTTAGCGATGAAGACTTTATCGTGCCTGAGGAACCTCTCGAGCAAGAGCGCTTTAAGCAACGGCTAATAGCCAGTGCAAGGAGCCTGCAAAAGAAATAGCAGCAGCTTCAAGCTGATCAAGATCTACTCAACGACAGATGGACTAATGTCCTGGTAGCCGAGGAATACGACCTCGTGCGCCCAACCAAAAGTTACCCGAAGCGCAAATTGCTACCTCAATTAGATGATGAGGCATGGGAGCCCATACCATCAGCGCATAATGCGGCTGATCGACCACCACATGGCCGGGACAAAGCGACAACTCAAGCCGAACACCAGCCCGTCCTACCTCACCATAAAGGCAGAGACACAACAGCTCAGGGATACACATATGACCTGCGGCAGGACCTGAAGAATAAAGCAGGTCCGGCCAGATCGATCTACAGATTGCGGGGGCGTGCCCCGACGCGCGACAATGGCCATCAAGCCGAACATGACAAACACAATCACGTCCGGGCTGAAAACCACAGATGGACTCCATCCGAACTACGTCGCGATCTGGCCCGATATAGAGGCGCCACACACCCCCTCTGCTTCACTAATGATGTAATGAAACATGAATTCCCAGAAGGGTTCAAACCCGTGAATATCAAATCATCTGATGGAACAATAGATCCCGCGGTATGGATTGAAGACTTTATTCTCCACATTCATATGGCCCGCAGTGATGATCTTCACGCCATCAAGTACCTCCCATTAAAACTAAAGGGACCAGCGCGGCACTGGCTAAACAGCCTCCCAGAGAACTCCATTGGCAGCTGTGAAGACTTGGAAGATGCCTTCTGTGATAAATTCCAAGGTACATATGTCCGGCCTCCGGATGCCGATGACCTAAGTCACATTATCCAGTAGCCCAGGGAATCAGCCAGGAAGCTCTGGACCAGGTTCTTAATTAAAAAGAACCAAATTGTCGATTGCCCGGACGCCGAAGCCCTAGCGGCCTTTAGACATAGTGTCTGAGACGAGTGGCTCGCCCGCCACCTCGGCCAAGAAAAACCAAAATCCATGGCAGCCCTTACCTCTCTGAGAAGACAGCTGGCTCACTCGTAGAAGCAACAACACTAGTGATCTGGGCACTTCTGAAGTTCGAGATGGCAACGGCAAGCCGCGACGCAATAAACACAAGCGTCGGAATAATAATGAAGGAACACAAGACATGGCAGTCAACGCCGGATTCAGCGGCTCCAAGCCCGATCAACGGAAAAAGCCATTCAAGGCAAACAGAGACGGACCATCCAATTTAGACAAGATACTGGATCGGCACTACCAAATTCATGGCTCCCCCGATAAACCAGCCTATCATACCAATAGAAGCTGTTGGGTCTTTAAACAAGCCGGCAAGCTTAATACCGGACATCAGGGGAAGGGGCCGCCCAGTGACAGCGACGACAGAGAGACTTGCCAATCGAACACCGCAGGTCAGAAGCAATTTCCCCCCAAAGTAAAAACAGTAAACATGGTATACGTGACGCACATCCCTATAGGGTAGCGCAAGCACGCACTACGGGACACCAACGCCATGGAGCCGGTCGCCCCAAAATTTAACCAATGGACGGCCTGCCCGATCAGTTTTGATCGCAAAGACCACCCAGCCAGTATCCGTCATGAAGGTTCGGCAGCTCTGATCCTCGACCCAATTATCGATGGGTTTCACCTCACGAAAGTTCTTATGGATGGAGGTAGTAGCCTTAATCTACTCTACCAAGACACTGTCCGCAAAATGGGCATTGATCCCTCAAGAATCAAGCCCACAACAACTACCTTCAAGGGAGCAGTACCCGACATAGAAGCTCACTACATGGGCTCAATTACATTGGAAGTCGTTTTCGGCTCGCCAAACAACTTTCGAAGCGAAGGCTTGACCTTCGATATTGTCCCGTTCCGTAGTAGTTACCACACACTGCTCAAGCGTACCGCTTTTGCTCATTTTAATGCGGCCCCACACTACGTCTATCTAAAGGTTAAGATGCCCGGTCCATGCGGCGTCACCACGATAAACAGAAATACGGAACGCTCCCTCCATACAGAGGAGCATACTATGGCTACTTCAGCCAAAGTGCAAAGCGGCCTCATCAAGCCGTGTATCTCATTAGCCATCAAGCTGCCGGTCTCTATTAAACAGGACCGATCAATCTCAGAGCTGGATTAGCAGTTCGACCTCCGTCGTTCGCCTCATATAGCCACGAAGTTTGTACCGCGCATACATAATTATGCACTTAAAATACCCTAGTCATCGGCGGAGACACAATACGGATAGGCCTACAATGCGGTCCACACCCCATAGCCTTTTCCCCCTTTTCTAACTATTTTTATCTTTTACATAGCTAACTTAAAGCCTGGTCATCGTACCGACTCTTTCTGAGTTTGGCTTCATAGGGATAACCAAAGGCTACTCCTGCCAAGGAGTCCTTTCACCAAGACAAGGCAATGCAGACATGCGACAGGAGGTCCAAATGATTTTTTGTAGACCGCACTCTTTATTTCAAACCAGTAAAGTGCTTTTTTCCTCAGCCTTTGACCCCTGGCATGTTAAATAGCCCAGGTAGTGGTGCTATAATCTGCAAGATTGCGGTTGACGTGTCAATCAGATTCCAGTGAACATAGTCTATATTCAGTATTTGCTTTTTCTAAAGAACTGAATTTTGCTTCTTCGGTTGTTTCACGTACGTGCCTCAGCACAAATCGCTGGGGGCTCGATATGGCAACATATGAGTTGCCGACAAGTTTGAACAACTTTATAGCACACTTCGGTGTCACGAGTTTGGCCTTATATGCATGAGCTCCGAATCATGTCTTTGGTCAATAGTTGGGTTGCCCGACTCCTGTGCTTGCTACCTTACGTTCCGTCCTGTCGGCTAAGGTAGTAAAGGGAGAACTACTGCGATTGTGTTTCTGGTTCATCTGGTCAAGCGCCTTAGTAGAGAAAGCCGAAAACTGACTGTCATGATGCGGCGAGATCTGGTTAACCACTCGATGACTTATCAGAATCTTTCGCGATTCCTTCCGTATTACACGAAGGACCATTTTTCTGGTCACCTATGTAGCGCACCGTACTCGGATAAACGCGTACATACCAGGGGCTATATCGTAGACCCACCTTCAAACTCCTATGACCAAGTGAAAGTGTTAAAGCCCTATAGTCCGATTACCTAGTTTGCCGCATTGACACCTCCTTCATGGACCAAGACGTTGGGTCAAGAGTGATCAAGCGCTTTTTCAAACACCCCCGTATTATATGCGAGGGGGCCGAAGCCGACGACTGGTAAACTTTCAGATTATACAAAAAACGGCCGCACAGGAGGAACCAAAACTTTCTGGCAAAAAGCATAGCCTATAATATATCATAATATTGTTTTTACAATTTCAGTACAATCACTCGAATATCATATCCTTCGAGCACTGACCCTCTATCAAACGGGCGCCCTCAAGGACATCCTCAAAATAATGCTCCGATGTGTGATAGTCCTTGCCCCCGGGTGGACTATTTGCTGCAATATTGGTGGCCTTCATCTTCGCCCAGTACGTCTTGATGCGGTCAAGGGCCATCTGTGCGCCTTCAATGCACGTTGACCGCTTAACGACGTCGATACGCGGCACCACATCAACAAGTCGCTGTACCAAACCAAAATAACTATTCAGAACTGCCTCAGTCGGCCACAAGCGGACCATGACGTCCTTCATGGTAGATCCAGATATTTTGTGGAGCTCGGCCCACTGGGCCATCTATTCATTCAACAACAACGGACGCTTTGGCATGCTGAATTGCGACCAGAAAAGCTTCTCCGGTGCATGCCCTTCTTGCGCTTGGTAAAACTACGCCGCATCGGAGACACTCTTTGGCAAGTCCAAGAATATGTCTGGAGAACTCCACATTTGATTAAGCGGGGCATACTTCCGATCACCGAATTTAGTCTGTAATAAGAAGGGCTTACCGGCCGCAATCTCCCGAGCTTGCCGGATCTCCTCCCGAGCCGCTCTGGACTCGGACCGTGCTTCTCTCGCCTTTTGTAAGGCCTTGTCGAGATCATCCATTTTTTACTTTGTTATCCTTTTCGAGGAATTCACATTGGACAGTGGCATCCTTTAGCTCGCACGCCATGGTAGATATTCTCTCCTTGCACTGGCGCCGAGCATCCTGTTCGGCTTTTAACTCAGCAGCTGCCTTCTGGGCAACCGCATTACTCATCCTGGCTTGCTCCTTGGCCCGGACGAGCTCAGCCCAGAGGGTCTCAACCGTGGCAGCACCATCTGCAGTTATGCATATCTCAGCTTCATGCTCATATTATTATACATACATATACTGACTGAAAGGATCGAGAAGAGGTGTCTAGAGGGGGGGGGGTGATTAGACACTAAGTGCTAAAAGTTGCACTTTTTATATTTCTTTAAGTTGAAGTGGAGTTTTGGCACAAGTTTAACAATCACAATACATATCAAGCAAGCATGCAAAGAGTATGTGAGCAGCGGAAAGTAAAGCATGCAACTTGTAAGAATGTAAAGAGATGAGATTGGAGTGTGCAAACGCAATTTGGAGACACGGAGATTTTTGAGACGTGGTTCTGACAGGTGGTGCTATCGTACATCCACGTTGATGGAGACTTGAACCCACGAAGGGTAACGGTTGCGCGAGTCCATAGAGGGCTCCACCCACGAAGGGTCCACGAAGAAGCAACCTTGTCTATCCCACCATGGTCGTCGCCCATGAAGGACTTGCCTCACTAGCGGTAGATCTTCACGAAGTAGGCGATCTCCTTGCCCTTACAAACTCCTTGGTTCAACTCCACAATCTTGTCAGAGGCTCCCAAGTGACACCTAGCCAATCTAGGAGACACCACTCTCCAAGAAGTAACAAATGGTGTGTTGATGATGAACTCCTTGCTCTTGTGCTTCAAATGATAGTCTCCCCAACACTCAAGTCTCTCTCACAGGATATGGATTTGGTGGAAAGAAGATTTGAGTGGAAAGCAACTTGGGGAAGGCTAGAGATCAAGATTCATATGGTAAGAATGGAATATCTTGGCCTCAACACATGTGTAGGTAGTCCTCTCTCAGAAAAAGAAAGTTGGAAGTGTAGGTTTGTTCTGATGGCTCTCTCCACGAATGAAGAGGTGGTGGAGGGGTATATATAGCCTCCACACAAATTCTAACCGTTACACAACTTGCCAATCTTGGTGGGCCCGAATGGATAAACTCGGTCGGACCAATTCAGCAAAGCTAGTGACCGTTAGGAGTTTTGGTGGGACCGACTGGATCAACTCGGTGGGACCGATGTGCTAGGGTTAGGGTAAATCCAAAACTCGGTTTGACCGATTACTCAAACTTGGTGGGACCGATTTGGGTAATAAGCGAAACAGAGAGTTGGCCAAGCAAACTCGGTGGGGCCGATTGCATATCTCGGTGGGACCGAAAATATTGCAATGGGTAACAGAGAGTTTGCAAGCCCATCTCGGTGAGACCGAGATCCCATCGATGAGACCGAACTGATTAGGATTTCTGGCAGTGGCTATGTCAACTGAACTCGGTGGCTCCGGATAAAAAGAATCGGTGGGGCCGAGTTTGACTATTTGGTGTGGGACATATTTGGAAGTGAGAAAGTGGTTGAGGGCTTTGGAGCATATCACTAAGCAATTTGAGCAAGCAAGCCATTAAGCAACACCTCATCCCTTCTTAATAGTATTGGCTTTTCCTACAGACTCAATGTGATCTTGGATCACTAAAATAGAAAATGTAGAGTCTTGAGCTTGGAGCTTGAGCCAATCCTTTGTCCTTAGCATTTTGAAGGGGTTCCACATCCTCTAGTCCATGCCACTTCATTGTTCAACTTACCCGAAACATACTAGGTAAAAGTGTTAGTCCAACAGGAGATATGTTGACATTTATTACCAAAACCACCTAGGGAGCACTTGTGCTTTCAATGACTGCCCCAAAACATACATTGTGCCTCGTCGAGCCGCCTATTAATAAGCGTGATCTCGTCATCCGCCACATCAAGTTTCTGCTTCAGACCTACAACCTCTGTAGCATGGGCAGCCGCCACAGATGCAATAGCCTATGTTCCAATTAATTACATTATTTCCTAAGCATATCTTTTTGTTCCTCTGATCGCCCCCCTTTGGATGACAACCAGAGTCTCAGGGGATACTACTTATACACAGGTGCATTTGGCACGTAGAAGTGCAATTGAAGATATTACACTGCATACCTCGAAGCCTCTTAGCAGGCCCGTGAAGGCTTCACTCAATCCGCTTCTCGCGGACAGAATCCTCTCAACTACCGTACCCATTAAGGTACGATGTTGCTCTGAAATGGACGCATGTTGCAACATGTCCATCAATGTATCCGGCGCCTCCCGATTCCGGGAAGCCGATGCGGGAGTACGGACTTCCTTCGAAGGAATATGTTTACTCGACCCTAGAGTCGTCTCCGGCTGTAAACCGGATAGTCCGGGGCCTTTATTATTGGTCCCCGAAGGGGCCGCACACCTCGGACCCTGGACTATCGAAGTATCACCTTCGAGTGTGGTCTTCATTGTCCCTGGCACCACTTGTTAATCGGGAGAGATCCTCCGGGACGACACCTCGAAGTCCTCTGCCCTATTGGGTGAGAAGGCCTGTGGAGGCGTCTCGCTTTCCACCATCTCCGGAAGAAGATCCCTCGAGGAGGAGGACCATTGAGGAAGATTGCGTGCCGGACTACAAACATGTATTTAAAAAATGTTATCCTTGTAAGCAGAAAGGAACGAGATATGTTCATGACACCCTTGTTCACTTATGATTCGGCTAAGGGCTTGTCCTTACAGAGGAACTACGCGACGATGTTGTCTTCCAAACCCGAACCGCATGAAAGGGACATCTTCCCTCGCTTGGAAGCCTTTACCTCCAAATCTTCGGAGGTGGTCCTTTTCCTCCCATCAGGGGAAGAGTTGTCAGCCTCTCCTTCTCTTTTGTCTTCGGAAGAGGGAGTTCCAATCTCCCCGGACATGGTGTCCGGTGTACCTTTAGAATGGAGGCCACATTTGGCCTTCTTGCTCTCCTCCTCGTCCTCCTTCGCCGGCACTTGGTATGGCGCCGGAGTCAGCATCCTTGTTAACACATGATCGGCTGAGTCTTCAGGAAGAGGGGCCGAACACCTAATTCGTTCCGCCTTCCTTACCCAGCCCTGTTCGAAGATGGTTTTCTCAGTACTGCGGGATATTTAACTAAGCTATTCGGGAGTCGAGTGCTTACCGAGGTATCCGGATGGTTGCAATCGAGGCCGATGTCTTTGGTGGTATCCGGCCACTACTTTTGTGTCCCGAAGAATAACTTCCACATTCCTCTGTGCGTCGTGCCGAAGAAGTACTGAAGGTTCCATGGTCCTTCCGGATTGAACTCCCACATGCGGAGGGGCCCTCGCTGGCACGATAAGACTCGATGGACTAGAATTACCTGGATTACATTGATGAGGCTGGTGTCCTTTTCGAGGAGGCTCCGGATGTGGCTTTGTAGCATCTGCACTTCGTCAATTGATCCCCAGTCCAGCCCCTTATTAATCCATGATGAGAGCTATAATGGAGGGCCAGATCGGAACGTAGATGTAGCTGCCCACTTGGTACCACAGGGTTTAGTGATGTAAAAACACTCCCGCTGCCATAGGTTGGAAGCTTCCGTGAAAGAGCCTTTGGGCCAAAAAGCATTGGTGAGCTTGTTCATCGTGGCACCACCACACTCTATTTGCTTCCCCTCGATTACCTTCGGCTTCACATTAAAAGTCTTGAGCCATAAAACGAAGTGTGGGTGAATGCGGAGAAAGGCCTCGCACATGACAATAAACGCCGAGATATGAAGGAAGGAGTCCGGAGCTAGATCGTGAAAATCTAGCCCGTAATAGAACATGAGTCCGCGAACGAAGGGATGGAGAGCGAACCCTAGCCCATGGAGGAAGTGGGAGATGAATACGACCCTCTTGCCGGATCTGGGAGTAGGAATAACCTGTCCTTTAGCAGGGATACTATGGGGGATTTCCGCGGTCAGGTATCTTGCTGCCCGGAGCTTCGCGATAACCTCCTCTGTGACAAAGGAGGCCACCCACTGGCCTTGAGGGCTGGGTCCGGACATGACTGGGAGGCTCAGAGCAATTAAGTTGAACCTGGGTGCTGGAACTCGAGGTTGAAAGGTTGAGGAAGAGGTAGGCGCGGAAGAGAAAGACAGGTCTGTTC
Organism: Triticum urartu; assembly: GCF_056163025.1. Taxonomy (NCBI): domain Eukaryota; kingdom Viridiplantae; phylum Streptophyta; class Magnoliopsida; order Poales; family Poaceae; genus Triticum; species Triticum urartu. Next base: position 182,846,538 of record NC_141873.1, on the reverse strand, counting down.
CCCTTTATAAAGGCGATGGATATCAAACGCCTCCTCATAGGCCTTAAAGCCTGCCTATTCCCAAGGGATCATGCCAACAGAACATTTGGGTTATCCACTCCCATATTTATGAGAATACCGTAATAAGGGGACACGATCTCTGCTTCGACAAGACGTGCCAATAAAACCGCATCTTAAAACATGGAGCGGGAGGCTAAAAAACGGTTCGAAATAATGACCGGGATGTGATGTGATGTCACGCTACAAAAGTTTTCAGTGGAGTGGACTCATAAAATACTATACCACTGGTGCGCCTCGGTCCTAATCAAACGGTTTTTACCCCTTTCCGCGACGGCCTTTGGAACCGTCACCAAGTGAGTGTGTGCGTTAGGGGGTCCTTCCCACACGACCTAGAAACCGTCGGGGATATGGAACAGTGATCCAGAGGCCTTCCAAAATGTAATCGTGTGCGATGCAACACACACTAAATTCTTTCGCACGTGTGGTATCAGTGATTAAGCATTTCTAATGACGCAATGAAACCATACGGTTTGTCATAACGAACCGTTTGGGAAACAACATGTAAGGCACACGGGCCAACATATGAACTGTGTGTGATTTGTGCCCTATCGCACACGAGTTTTCTGCGTAACCCATCTACCATGCTAGACTCCATCGCACACGTTTTCCAACAATTGCCGTCTGCGATAATGTTCTATCACAAACGGTTCAGGATCCCCTTCACACACATACAAGTGCTACAGACCGTTTGTTATTTGTTAGGTATCACCAACAGTTGCCGCAAGAGTGACGTGTGCTTTTAGTTTGGGATCCCACACGTTTCCTAAAAAAATACGACCGGGATTGTACTTTGCATTGGGAACGGTTTACTCCCAGTTCTCGTGTGCGATAATGCAATATCACAAACGGTTTCGGAGAATCTACGCACACGTAGTAGCATGCTACCTCTTGAGCACTGCGTTGGATTTCCTTGAAGAAGAAAGGATGATGCAACAAAGTAGCATAAGTATTTCCCTCAGTTTTTGAGAACCAAGGTATCAATCCAGTAGGAGGCTCCATGCGAGTCCCTCGTACCTGCACAAAACAAATAACTCCTCGCAACCAACGCGATAAGGGGTTGTCAATCCCTTCACGATCACTTACGAGAGTGAGATCTGATAGATACGATAGGATAATATTTTTGGTATTTTTGTGATAAAGATGCAAAGTAAAATAAAAGCAAAGTAAAAAGCAAAGGAAATAACTAAGTATTGGAAGATTAATATGATGAAGATAGACCCAGGGGCCATAGGTTTCACTAGTGGTTTCTCTCAAGAGCATAAGTATTTTATGGTGGGTGAACGAATTACTGTTGAGTAATTGTGTAATGCCCCGTATGTAACTTGCCATATTTGTATTCCAACTCTTGCCATTTTCGGCACTAAGTTATGATATTCCTCGTGGTTGGGTTTTGTCTTTGTTTTGCTTTTGTCCTTGTCATGCATCTCATATCATGTCATCATGTGCATCACTTTTGCATATGTGTTCGTCTCATGCATCCGAGCCTTTTCCCCGTTGTCTGTTTTGGTTTTCGGCACTCCTATGCCCTCCGGCGTCTCCTTTTACCTCTTTTCATGAGCGGGTGTTAAACTTTCCCGGATTGGACCGAGACTTGCCAAGCGGCCTTGGTATACTACCGGTAGACCGCCTGTCAAGTTTCGTGCCATTTGGACTTCGTTTGATACTCCAACGGTTAACCGAGGAACCGTAAAGGCCTCGTGTGTGTTGCAGCTCAACACCCCTCCAAAGTGGCCCAAAACCCACCTAAACCCCCTCCATCCTCTCGGTCATTCGATCACGATCGCGTGGCCGAAAACCGCACCTCATTTGGACTCTCCTAGCTCCCTCAACCTATAAATATGTGCACTCCTCCAAAAATTCGGGCGAAACCCTAGTCTCCCCCTTCCTCCGCGTGCCGCACACGTCCGCCCGGCACCGGACACGTCCGCCGCCATCCCCTCATCCAATCACTGCACGCCATGTCACCAGGCCACACCCCACTTCACCGCCGCCGCCGAAGCCCGCAGGGCCCGCGGGAGGCCCTCGCGGCCCGGATCGGGCGCCGCCACCCCGCGAGGGACCCCGCCGCCCAGCCCGCCGGACCCCGCCGCCTTGCTCGTCTCCTCTGCCGCCCAGTTCACCGGACTCCTCCGCCCAGCTCACCAACCGCCGCCCCGTTGTCCCCGGCCTCGCCCCGCGCCCGCCGGCGACCTCTTCCGCCTCCCCGCGCCGGGATCTGGCCGGATCCGGCGAGATCCGGTCCGGATCTGCCATCTCCGGCGAGTCTCGCCTCTTTCCCCGCCATCTCCGGCGAGTCCCGTGCCGGCGAACCACGGTTTCCGTGCCCGTTGACTTTTACCTCGAGGTTGATTTTTTCCACTAAGTCCCCAGTTTTCAATATTTTCTAGGCATCTTCATCATGTCGTATCTCTGCATCCGTAGCTCCGTTTTGGGCGTGTGATATATCGAATTGTTCGTCTTGATGTGCTCTTTATTTCATTCCATTGCACCATGCTTGTTTGAGTCCATCTTGATGCCCTAAATGCTGTTGCAAGAGTGCTATGTAATGTTAGTTTCTGTTTCTTAACAGATTATGGACATTTGTCATTTGTGCCATGTTTAATGTGTGCCTCCTATGAACTTGAGCCCTACATGTGTTTTGGGCTATGCCATGCCATCTTTATAGGGTGTATGCCATGTATTTTTGTGATCAATGTGGTGACTAGCACAAGCATGCAAAGTAGCTCTCGTGATGTTGCTGATTTCAGGGACTTAGAATTCTTCTAAGTCATTTCCCTGATGATATTTTTATGCCATGTATTCATGTTGCTACAGAGTGATCCATGCCTCTTTTGAGCATGTTCAGTAAGGATGATTTTGAGATATTGTTATGCTCTATCTATCCGTGTCTTTTTTTGCAATTATGGAGTACCCTAGCATGACTCAATCTTGCTCTACTTTTGCTATAAAATGTTCCCGATAGATTGTTTACGTGTTATTCAATTTTGCCGAGGTTGTTGTAGTTGATCCTTGCATGCTATGAGATTGTTCTTGCCATGGTTAGCTACTTTAACATGTCTTCTTGCTGGGTGTATGCTTATTTTGTCATGCAATGTCTTGTGGTGAGTGCATCGAGCTCGCAAACATGCCTACGTAACTCTGTTTTTGCCATGTCCAGTTTTCTACTAAGTCTGAATCTGTTAACGAAACTTGCTATGTTGACATGGTTGCCATTGTATCTTCTGATCCTTTTTGCCTTATGGTCAGTAAGGGCCTTTTGTTATATGCTTTGAGTAGTTTCATGCCATGCCTTGCTTTGCCATGATATGTTCCTGTAGCACGTTGTTATCTTGCTCTAAACATTGTTTCCTGATGTTAAATCCTGACATGTTATTTTCACTAAGTCTGAGAACCTGATATCTTTTGCACTTTTGCCATGCTTGTTTGAACCTTCTATTGAGTGATTTAGCCGTAGCTCAGTGTTCATCTTTTGTCAAGCATCTTGAGTGGATTAATGCCATGTGCTTTGTTGCTATGTTAGAGTGCAGTAGCTTAGTTTCTTGATGCATTTAGATGGCATCGTGCTGTTAATCGCAGCTTTGTGCCATTATTGTTTTGCTTGCCATTTGCAAACCGTGCATCCGATTCCGGTGATCTTCATATCGATTTTGACCGAAATCAACTCATCTTTCCAGCGGCGCACTTGGTTTGCCAAGTTGAGGCCTGGTTCAATCTTTCCTTTCTGAAGCACGCATATGCATTGCATATCACATCCCGCATATCATGCTATGTTTTGCATCATGTTGCTTGCGCATTGCAACGTGGTTGATTGTGGTTCCCTTTGCTTGTGTTCTTGCTTTGGGTAGAGCCGGGAGACGAGTACGTGATCGAAGAACCCGTTGAGTACGCTTACGAGGATCAAGCTTACGTCAACTCGGAGAACTTTGTAGGCAAGATGACCATACCCTCGAAATCACTTCTATCTTTGCTTGCTAGATGCTCGCTCTATTGCTATGCCTATGCTACGATACCTACACATGCTTTATCATGCCTCCCGTATTGCCATGTCAAACCTCTAACCCACCTTGTCCTAGCAAACCGTTGTTTGGCTATGTTACCGCTTTGCTCAGCCCCTCTTATAGCGTTGTTAGTTGCAGGTGAAGATTGGAGTTTGTTCCTTGTTGGAACCTGATTATTGTTGGGATATCATTATTATATCTTGTTTACTTTAATGCACCTATATACTTGGTAAAGGGTGGAAGGCTCGGCCTTATGCCTGGTGTTTTGTTCCACTCTTGCCGCCCTAGTTTCCGTCATACCGGTGTTATGTTCCTTGATTTTGTGTTCCTTACGCGGTTGGGTTATAATGGGAACCCCTTGACAGTTCGCGTTGAATAAAACTCCTCCAGCAAGGCCCAACCTTGGTTTTACCATTTGCCACCTAGACTTTTTCCCTTGGGTTTCATGGACTCAAGGGTCATCTTTATTTTAAACCCCTGTGCCAGTGCTTCTCTAAGTGTTGGTCCAACCTAGAGCACCGTGCGGGGCCGTCCCTTGGCAACTTGGGTTACGTTGGCTCTCGTACGCTTAGCTTATCCGGTGTGCTCTGAGAACGAGATATGTGCAGTTCCTATCGGGATTTGTCGGCACAACGGGTGGTCTTGCTGGTCTTGTTTTACCATTGTCGAAATGTCTTGTAACCGGGATTCCGAGTCTGATCGGGTCGTCCTGGGAAAAGGAATATCCTTCGTTGACCGTGAGAGCTTGTGATGGGCTAAGTTGGGACACCCCTGCAGGGTTTTGAACTTTCGAAAGCCGTGCCCGCGGTTATGGGCAGATGGGAATTTGTTAATGTCCGGTTGTAGAAAACTTGAAACATAACTTAATTAAAATGGATCAACAACGTGTGTAGCCGTGATGGTCCCTTTTCGGTGGAGTCGGGAAGAGAACACGGTCTCGGGTTATGCTTGAACGTAAGTAGTTCCAGGATCACTTCTTGATCATAGTTTCTCGAACGTGCTTTGCCTTCTCTTCTCGCTCTCATTTGCGTAAGTTAGCCACCATATATGCTAGTGCTTGCTGCAGCTCCACCTCATACCTTTGACCTACCCATAAGCTTAAATAGTCTTGCTGGTGAGGGTGTGAGATTGTTGAGTCCCCATGAGTCACAGATTACTTCCAAAACCCGATGCAGGTGCCGATGATACCATTCCAGGAGATGCGACTAAGCTCAAGTGGGAGTTTGATGAGGACTCAGGATGTTACTACGTTTCTTTTCCAGACGATCAGTAGTGGAGCCTAGTTGGGGCGATCTGGGATCTTATGCATTTGGGGTTGTCTTTATTTTGGTTCCATAGTCGGACCTTGTTTGTATCTGGATGATTGTAATGCTATATTTATGTTTTGTGTGAAGTGGCGATTGTAAGCCAACTCTGTACCTCTTCCTTATTCAGTATATGGGATGTGTAAAGATTACCCCTCTTGCGACATTGCCTACAATGCGGTTATGCCTCTAAGTCGTGCTCCGACACGTGGGAGATATAGCCGCATCGTGGGTGTTACAAGTTGGTAATCAGAGCCTTCCCCGACTTAGGAGCCCCCTGCTTAATCGAATCGTTGGCGTTGTTGAGTCTAGAAAAAATGTTTTGAGTCTTTTAGGATTATATATATCGGAGAGTAGGATTCTCTTTACTCCTCAGTCCCTTCGTCGCTCTGGTGAGGCATCCTGACGTAGAGTTTTGACTCTTCTCTTCTCAAATTTCACTAAATTTTTTTAGGATCACGCGGGTATCTTGGAATCGTTCCGATGGTTTTGTGACAAGAACATTGTTCTTGGTGCCTCCTGACATTTAGGGGTTGTGGCAGTGTCCCGGGGAGTTGAGCTCCGAGGTGTCGTCGTCACAATTTTATCGTTGCAGTTCTGGAATACCAGAGTTTCGCCGACATCGAAAATCTCTTTTATGCAGTTGTTGGTGAGATAACCTCGACGCCACCCAGTACTGGGGCAGGAGTTCGGGAGTATTGCCATAACTCGTATAACGGATGCTTTTTGAAGGTTGAGGTAAATGATTTCCGAAGGTTTCTTGGTTATGTGTTGAAGGATGGATACAGCTGGATGTAGGATTTGCTAGTTTTGGGTGAGATATTATGCTTCCCCTGTATCCCCAACACCTGATTGCATAACCGGAAAGTTTTGAGTGTTTCATAGGTGGGAATTCATGTAGCTCTAGTATTTCTTCCGCAGATATTTGGTTTGTAATTGGGTAATCCTTACCAAGTATTTGTTCATGTTCGTACCTTGTTGTTTTATTCATCTACCTCTATCTAAGTGGCTTCTCAATTTATGGAAGTGTGATCATTTAATTTGGAATTCATTCGTCATTCTTTTTCGAATGTTAAGGCTATTTGTTGCAATTTTGATCCATTGATTGTAACGCCCTCGACGCGGCTATATATCCTATGTGTCGAAGCACGACTTAGAGGCATAACCGCATTGAAAGCAATGTCGCAAGTAAGGCAATCTTCACAACATCCCATGTAAATAGATAATAAAAGGGAAGGTACATAGTTGGCTTACACTCGCCACATCAAACAAAGTACATAAATAGCATTACATCATCCAATCACTCATGGTCCGACTACGGTACCAAAATAAAAGATCAACCCAACATGCGACACGGTCCCGATCGCCCCAACTGGCACCACTATTGATCGTCAGGGAAAGACACATAGTAACGGCGTGAGTCTTTGTCGAACTCCTACTTGAGCTCAAGCGCATCATCTGGAATGGAGTCATCGGTCCCTGCATCTGGTTTGGAAGTAATCTGTGTGCCACGGGGACTCAGCAATCTCGCACCCTCGCGATCAAGACTATTTAAGCTTATAGGTAAGGCAAAGGTAATATGTGGAGCTGCAGCAAGTGACTAGCATATATGGTGGCTAACCTGTTCGCAAAAGAGAGCGAGAAGAGGAGGCAAAGCACGAACGAAGAACTATAGAACAACCTACGGCAATCATTACTCCAACACCGTGTTCACTTCCCGGACTTCGCCGAGAAGAGACCATCACGGTAACACACTCAGTTGAATCATTTTAATTAAGTTAAAGGTTCAAGTTATCTACAACCGGACATTAACAAATTCCCATCTGCCCATAACCGCGGGACGGCTTTCGAAAGTTCAAATCCCTGCAGGGGAGTCCCAACTTAGCCCATCACAAGCTCTCACGGTCAATGAAGGATAAACTTTCTCCCGAGACATTCCGATCAGACTCGGTATCCCGGTTCTACAAGACAACCTCGACCAAGACAAAACAAGTCCAGCAACACCGCCCGAATGTGCCGACAATTCCCGATAGGAGCTGCACATATCTCGTTCTCAAGGCACACTCAGATGAACACTACGTACAACTAAAACCAAACCTCAAGTTGCCCCGAGGTGGCGCTGCAAGTGGCTCTGTTTTGGACCAACACTTAGAGGAGCACTGGCCCGGGGGGGTTTAAAAGATGACCCTCGGGCTCCGGAAACCCAAGGGAAAAAGAGGCTAGGTGGCAAATGGTAAAACCAAGGTTGGGCATTGCTGGAGGAGTTTTATTCAAGGCGAACTATTAAGGGGTTCCCATTATCACCCAATCGCGTAAGGAACGCAAAATCCGGGAACATAACACCGATATGACGGAAACTAGGGCGGCAAGAGTGGAAAAAAACACTAGGCAAAAGGCCGAGCCTTCCACCCTTTACCAAGTATATAGATGCATTAAGATAACAAGATAATATAATGATATCCCAACAAGAAAATAATGTTCCAACAAGGAACGATCTCCAATCTTCACCTGCAACTAGCAACGCTATAAGAGGGGCTGAGCAAAGCGCTAACATAGCCAATCAACGGTTTGCTAGGACATGGTGGGTTAGAGGTTTGACATGGCAATTTGGGAGGCATGATAAGCAAGTGGTAGGCATCGTAGCATAGGCATAGCAAAAGAGCGAGCATCTAGCAAAGCAAAGATAGAAGTGATTTCGAGGGTATGATCATCTTGCCTGCAAAGTTGTCAGAGTTGACTGGATCCTTGAAAGCAAACTCAACGGGCTCCTCGTTAGCGAACTCGTCTCCCGGCTCTACCCAAACAAGACAAACAAGCAAAAGGAACACAATCAACCACGTGCAACTGCTCGAACAACATGATGCAAACATGGTATGCTATGGGATGCGATATGTGATGCATATGCAAGATTTGACAAGGAATGATTGAACCTGGCCTCAACATGGAAATCCAAGTGTTCCACTGGAAAGGTGAGGTGATTTCGGTTGAAATCGATATAAAGATCGCCGGAATCGGATGCACGGTTTGGAAATGGCAAGTAAAACAAATATGGCACCGGTCTGCGATAGACAGCAAGTAGCCATCTAGATGCATCGAGAACAATATGCTACAACACTCAAACATGACAACAAAATACATGGCAGGGATCCACTCTTGAAGCTTAACAAAATATGAACACTGAGCTATGGCCAATTCATCCATTAACAGGTTCAAACAAGCATGGCAAAAGTGCAATTGGTAAACAGGTTTCAGACTTGGTGAAATTAACACAAGCCTGGAATTTCAGATCAGGTAGCACACGTTGGAGCATGAAAACTATATGCTACATGAACTTAACATGGCAAATCAAGGCATGGCATGGAGCTACTCAAAGAGCTTAACAAAAGTCCCTTAGTGACCTTGAGCCAAAAAGGATCAGAAAATACAATTGCAAGAATGTGAACATGGCAAAAACATAATCAGCTCTCAGACTTAGAGAAAAACTGGAGCATGCAAATATGATAACAAGTAGTCATGTTTACGAGGTCGATGCACTCACTACAGAGCAAGGCATGACAATCTAAGCATACACCCATCAATAATACACATTATATAAGCTAGACATGGCAAGAACAACAAGATAGCATGCATGGATCGACAACAACATCCTCGGCAAAATCGCCAACAAGTAGACAATCTGCCCAGATTCACGAAATAGCAAAAGTAGAGCTCGATTGACTCAAGCTAGGGTGCTCCATAAATGCAAACAAAGACATGGATGGGTAGAGCACTACAATATTAACAAATCATCCTTACTGATCATCCTCAAAAGAGGCACGGATCACTAGGAAACAACATGAACATATGGCATATTGATAAGAACAAATCAAGGACTTGGTGAAACTCTAAGTCCCTGAAATCAGCATTAACGAACGCACCACTTTGCAAGCTTCTGCTAGTCACCAGACATATCACAAATATACATGGATAGCACCTCTGTAAAGATGGCAAAGCACATAACAAAACACATGTAGAGCTCTGGAGCATATCATGCACACAACAATCATGGCAAAAATGACAAATAGCTATTTGGTGCAGCAGATCTGACAATTAACTCAAATAGCTCTCTTCCAACAGCATTTCGGGCGTCAATATGTGCTCAAATTAAAATGACGCAGTGAGATGAAATGATGTACTCTCTGAGGCGAACATTTTGATATGCTACACGCGCAAAACGGAGCTACGGATGCGGAGTTATAGCATGATGAAATATGCTAGAAAAAGTAACAGAAAAAAGGACTTAGAGAAAAAGGAGAGGTCAACCCTAGGGTTGTTTTGAATCCAGATCTGAGATCCAATGCGTGGATCGAGGTTCGCCGGCCGGAGCTTCAAGGTCGCCGGAGGAAGAGTCGGCCGGAGCGGGGAGGAAGGAACTCGCCGGAGCGCCGGCGAGGGAGGGAGAGGCGGCGCGCGGGCGTCGCTCGCGGTTGGGCGGCGGGGGTCGCCGGGGCCGCCGGGCGGCGAGTTCACCGGCGTGGAGGAGCTCGGTGGCGGCCGGCGGCGGCGGGCGAAGCCGGGCGGCGGGGCGCGCGGCCGGGCAAGGGAGACAGGCGGCGGCGGGCGCGCGGGCCGAGGAGGGCCCTGCGCGGGCCTGGCGGGCCGGCGGCGGAGGGGGCGGCGATGTGGGCGCGCTAGCCCATGTGGCACGCAGCGATTGGTCCGGGCGAGCAGCGGACAATGTCCAGCGGCCAGCAGATGTGTCCGGCCGCGCGGAGAGGAGAGGGACTAGGGTTTCGGGAGAGGAGAACCGAGAATTTCGGAGGGGGGGTGCTATTTATAGGCATAGAGGGAGCTAGGAGTGTCCAAATGAGGTGAGGTTTTCAGCCACGCGATCGTGATCGAACGCTCTAGATGATGGAGAGGGTTTTGGTGGGTTTTGGGCCAAATTGGAAGGGTGTTGGGCTGCAACACACACGAGGCCTTCTCGGTCCCTCGGTTAACCGTTGGAGTATCAAACGAAGTCCAAATGGTACGAAACTTGACAGGCGGTCTACCGGTAGTAAACCAAGGCCGCTTGGCAAGTCTCGGTCCAATCCGGAAATTTTTAATCCCCACACACAAAAAGAAGGTAGAAATGGCCACCGGAGGAGATAGGAGCGCTGGAATGCAAAACGGACAACGGGGAAAAAGCTCGAATGCATGAGACGAACACGTATGCAAATGCAATGCACATGATGACATGATATGAGATGCATGACAATGACAACAACACACGGAGACAAAACCCGAACCCAAGAAAATAAAATAACTTAACGCTGGAAACAACAAGAGTTGGAGTACATATTAGGTAAATTACATCCGGGGTGTTACAACACTCCACCACTACGAAAGGATCTCGTCCCGAGATCTAGGACTGGAAGAACGCCGGATACTCAGAACGGAGGTGATCCTCGCGTTCCCAGGTGGCTTCACGGTCGGAATGGTGTGACCACTTGACTTTGAGGAATTTGATTGACTTATTACGAGTCTTGCGTTCAATCTCTTCGAGAATAGCAACTGGGTGCTCACGATAAGAGAGATCTTCTTGGAGATCAATGTCTTCGAAGTTGAAGGTGCGGTCAGGAGTCTTGAAGCACTTGCGGAGCTGAGAGACATGGAACACGTCATGCACATTTGCAAAGTTTGAAGGAAGCTCGAGTTGATAGGCGAGATTGCCTCTCTTGCTGACGATCTTGAAAGGTCCCACGTATCTAGGGGCAAGCTTCCCTTTGATACCGAAGCGACGAGTACCTTTCATTGGAGAGACGCGGAGGTAAACATGATCTCCGATCTCGAAAGCCAAATCACGGTGCTTACTATCATAGTAGCTCTTCTGGCGCGATTGCGCTGCTTTGAGGTTATCACGAATGACTTTACACATCTCCTCTGCCTCTATGATTAGGTCATTTCCCAAAATTTGACGCTCACCAGTTTCCGACGAGTTGAGTGGAGTACGGCACTTCCTGCCATACAGAATTTCGAATGGGGCCTTGCCCGAACTTGCTTGAAAACTGTTGTTGTAGGATAATTCGGCGTATGGAAGGCAATCTTCCCACTTCATGCCGAAAGAGATCACACAAGCCCTGAGCACATCTTCAAGAATCTGATTGACACGCTCGACTTGACCACTAGTTTGAGGATGGAAAGCTGTGCTGAAGCGGATGTTGGTGCCCATGGCCTTCTGAAAAGAATCCCAAAACTTGGAGGTAAAGATGCTGCCACGGTCTGAAGAGATCACCTGTGGAATACCGTGCAGCGAGACAATACGAGAGGTATAGAGCTCCGCTAATTGAGCTGCAGTGATAGACTCTTTGATAGGCAGAAAGTGAGCCACTTTAGTGAGTTTGTCGGTGACAACGAATATAGCATCATTGCCACGCTTGGACTTTGGAAACCCAGTCATGAAGTCCATCTCAATGTGGTCAAACTTCCATTCTGGAATGCAAGAGGTTGGAGGAGACCAGCTGGCCTTTGGTGTTCTGCCTTCACTTTTCTGCAGACATCACACTCATTCACGAACTGAGCAATCTCGCGCTTCATTCGAGTCCACCAATAAGCCTTCTTGAGGTCCTGATACATCTTCGTACTCCAAGGGTGGATGGAGAGGAGTGAATTGTGAGCCTCGTTCATGATCACTTTACGAAGGTCACCTTTGGGCACAATAATACGATCCTCGAAGAAGAGAGTATCCCTGTCATCAAGGCGGTAGCACTTGTACTTGGGTTGGCTCTTGGCAATCCCAATCATCACCTTCTTCACCATAGCATCAAGAAGTTGAGCCTCGCGAATCTGGTCTTCCAAGGTAGGAGAGACTTGAAGGTTGGAGAGGAAACCTTGAGGAACAACTTGCAGATTGAGTTTGCGGAAAGCTTCACAAAGCTCGGGTTGATAAGGCTTGAGAATCAGACTGTTGCAGTACGCCTTCCTGCTCAACGCGTCAGCAATCACATTGGCCTTTCCTGGAGTATACTCGATACTCGGATTATACTCTTGAATCATTTCGACCCAACGAGTCTGCCTGAGGTTGAGATTAGGCTGAGTGAAGATGTACTTGAGACTCTTGTGGTCAGTGAAGATGTCCACTTTTCTTCCCAATAAGAGATGTCTCCAAGTCAAAAGAGCATGCACAACTGCCGCCAACTCGAGGTCATGAGTGGGGTATTTCTTCTCGTTGGGCTTCAACTGGCGAGAGGTATAAGCCACAACTTTCTTCTCTTGCATCAACACTGCACCAAGACCTTGGAGAGAGGCATCGCAGAAGACCTCGAACGGTTTGGATTCATCAGGAGGAGTCAGAACTGGGGCAGTGACCAATTTCTCTTTCAAAGTGTTGAAAGCGATGTCACATTCCGGAGACCAAACGTACTTGACGTGCTTCTGGAGAAGGTTTGAAAGGGGCTTCGCAATCTTTGAAAAGTTCTCAACGAACCTTCGACAGTAGCTTGCGAGACCGAGGAAGCTACGGAGTTGCTTCACGTTCTGAGGTGGTTCCCAATTCACAATTGCAGACACCTTCTCAGGATTCACCGCAATGCCCTTGGCAGAGATGATATGCCCAAGATAAAGAACCTCATCGAGCCAAAACTCGCACTTTGAGAACTTGGCGTAGAACTGATGTTCCCTGAGCTTATCGAGCACCAAACGCAAGTGCTTGGAATGATCTTCTTTGTTCTTCGAAAAGACCAGAATGTCGTCGAGATAGACCAAAACGAAGTCATTTGTGTAGGCGTTGAAGATGAAGTTCATCATGCGAGAGAAAGTCGGAGGAGCGTTGACGAGGCCAAAAGACATGACAGTGTATTCGTATGAACCATAGCTTGTTCTGAAAGCCGTCTTGGGAATATCTTGCTCACGGATTCGAATCTGGTGATAACCCATACGGAGATCAAGCTTGGAGAATACTTGGGCACCTTTGAGTTGTTCGAACAGCTCGTTGATGTTGGGAAGTGGGTATTTGTTCTTGATAGTCTTCTTGTTCAATGGATGGTAGTCAACACAGAGTCGGTCCGTTCCATCCTTCTTCTTCACAAAAAGTACTCCACAACCCCACGGAGAGGAACTAGGTTGGATGAGACCCATTCGCTCTTGAATATCAAGTTGCTTCTTCAGCTCCTTCAACTCTTTAGGTCCGAGCTTGTAAGGACGCTTGCAAACCGGTTCCGTTCCAGGCTCAAGATCGATGACGAATTCAACTGGCCTGTGCGGAGGCATTCCTGGAAGCTCTTCTGGAAAGACGTCTTTATATTCGCAAATGACTGGAATTTGCGAGATGGCATCCAGTTCACCCTTCTCATTGAGAGAAATCAGACGGATGGTATCATCACGAGCGGCAAAGACAATCACATCCTCAGACGAATGAGTCAATTGAATCTGCCTGGCAGCACAATCAAGACGCGCCTTGTGCTTAGAAAGCCAATCCATTCTGAGAATAAGATCAATATCCGAGTTGCCAAGAACCACCGGAGAAGAAAGAAACTTGTAGTCGCCCAACGTGATAGAGACATCCGGGACGCAATTGTTAGAAGTCATTTGCTTGCCCGGAGACACAATCTTCAATGGGAAAGGAATCCTTTCGATCACAAAATCATGCTTGGCAACAAATGGTGTTGAAATAAAAGAAAGCGATGCACCAGTGTCAAAAAGAACTTTTGCAGGAACATCGTTAACAGGAAGGTTACCCATGATGACATCTGTCGAGTCCTCTACCTGAGCTGGATTCAGCAAGTTGACCTTGGCGTGCTTGGGGTTATGCTTGACCACAGCTGTACTTGCCGATCTCACAAGAGGAGGAGGAGGGAGACACCTCTGATTGAAGCATTTGTTGGCATAGTGACCCTTTTGTTGGCACTTGTTGCACGTGACCTCTGAAAGCGGACGGTGATACGGAGCACTCGATCTTGGAGCTTGAGATGAAGTCTTGTTCTGAAAGCCAGGGTTGGGTGGGTGGGAAGATCCACTGCCACCTTTGCTCTTCTGCTGATACGGCTGACGGAACGGAGGAGGAGGAAGCCAATACTTCTGTTGCTTACCCACTTGAGTAGAGGAAGAAGGAGTAGCATCTCTGACTCGCTTCTTGGAAGCATCACACTTCAGTTGAGCAGCCTCTTGCTTCAATGCCATGTTGTAGAACTCATCGTACCTCAAGGGCTCAAAGAGAACAAGAGCTAGCTGGATTTCTTCTCTGAGACCACCCCTGAACTGGTATATCATGCTCTTCTCGTCAGGGACGTCCTGCTTAGCGAAGCGGGCGAGCTTCTGAAACAACTTGTTGTAGTCATAGACAGACATAGAGCCTTGCTTCAGGTTGCGGAATTCCTCACGCTTGCTTTCAACCACGCTCTGAGGTATAGGATGAGCTTTGAAGTCTTGACGGAATTCATCCCAGGTAATCACAGGGCCTCCTCTGGAATCTTTGTACTGCTGGAACCATTCTGCAGCTTGGTCTTTGAGTTGGAAGGAAGCGAACTTGACAAAGTCCTCAGGCCTGACGTTACTGCACTCGAAATGCTTGCACAAGTCCACAAGCCAATCGTCAGCATCAGTTGCCTCAACACAATTGCCGAAGGTCTTTGGCTGGTTAGCAAGGAACTGATTGAGTGTAGCAAAGTGATTCTGATTGTTGCCCTGGTTGCCTTCGTTCGCTTGGTTCGCTTGGTTGCGCTCTTGAAGAATTTGCATGATCAACTGCGTGTTTGCATTGGTAGCGGCCATCACAACTTGCCATGCCTCCAGAGGAGGTGGTGGTGGAGGCGGATCAAGATTCGGAGTCATGCGCGTTGGAGGAGCCATCCTGAAGAGGTTGACATCCATTAGCACATTGATAGATAAGATAGAAGCTGAATTCAACGGGATGAAATTGCAACATATAGTCTTCACATCCGAACAAAATGAACGAATGCATTCCAATTGAAATGGTCACATATCCATAAATTGAGAAGCCACTTAGAATTTAGGTAGAGGAATAAAATCAACAAGGTACGGAGCAAGAATGAATACTCGGTAAGGATCGCCCAATCTCAAACCAAATATCCGTGGAAGAAGAACTAGAGCTACAAGAATTCCCACCTATGAAACTCCCGAACCTTTCCGGTTATGCAATTAGGTTTTGAGCATACAGGGGAAGCATAATATCTCACCCAAATCTAGCAAATCCTACATCCAGCTGTATCCATCCTTCAACACATAACCGAGAAAACTTCGGAAATCGTCTACCTCAACCTTCGAAAAGCATCCGTTATACAAGTTATGGCAATACTCCCGAACTGCCGCCCCAGTACTGGGTGGCGTGAGGTTATCTCACCAACAACTGCATAAAAGAGATTTTCGATGTCGGCGAACTAAACTCAGGTATTTGAGAACTGCAACGATAAAATTGTGACGACAACACCTCGGAGCTCAACTCCCCGGGACACTGCCACAACCCCTAAATGACAGGAGGCACCAAGAACAATGTTCTTGTCACAAAACCATCGGAACGATTCCAAGATACCCGCGTGATCCTAAATTTTTTTAGTGAAATTTGAGAAGAGAAGAGTCAAAACTCTACGTCAGGATGCCTTACCAGAGCGATGAAGGGACTGGGGAGTAAAAAGAATTCCTAAACTCTCCGATATATAATTCCTAAATGACTCAAAACATTTTTCTAGACTCAACTCGGCAGCTAATTCGATCAAGCAGTGGGGGCTCCTAAGGTCGGGGAAGGCTCTGATTACCAACTTTTAACGCCCTCGATGCGGCTATATCTCCTACGTGTCGAAGCACGACTTAGAGGCATAACCGCATTGAAAGCAATGTTGCAAGTAAGGCAATCTTCACAACATCCCATGTAAATAGATAATAAAAGGGAAGGTACATAGTTGGCTTACACTCGCCACGTCAAACAAAGTACATAAATAGCATTACATCATACAATCACTCATGGTCCGACTACGGTACCAAAATAAAAGATCAACCCAACATGCGACACGGTCCCAATCGCCCCAACTGGGCACCACTACTGATCATCAGGGAAAGACACATAGTAACGGCATGAGTCTTCGTCGAACTCCCACTTGAGCTCAAGCGCATCATCTGGAGCGGAGTCATCGGGCCCTGCATCTGGTTTGGAAGTATCTGTGAGCCACGGGGACTCAGCAATCTCGCACCCTCGTGATCAAGACTATTTAAGCTTATAGGTAAGGCAAAGGTAATATGTGGAGCTGCAGCAAGTGACTAGCATATATGGTGGCTAACCTGTTCGCAAAAGAGAGTGAGAAGAGGAGGCAAAGCACGAATGAAGAACTATAGAACAACCTACGACAATCATTACTCCAACACCGTGTTCACTTCCCGGACTCCGCCGAGAAGAGACCATCACGGTAACACACTCAGTTGAATCATTTTAATTAAGTTAAAGGTTCAAGTTATGTACAACCGGACATTAACAAATTCCCATCTGCCCATAACCGCGGGCACGGCTTTCGAAAGTTCAAATCCCTGCTAGGGAGTCCCAACTTAGCCCATCACAAGCTCTCACGGTCAACAAAGGATAAACCTTCTCCTGAGACATTCTGATCACACTCGGTATCCCGGTTCTACAAGACAACCTCGACCAAGACAAAACAAGTCTAGCAACACCGCCCGAATGTGTCGACAATTCCCGATAGGAGCTGCACATATCTCGTTCTCAGGGTACACTCAGATGAACACTACGTACAACTAAAACCAAACCTCGAGTTGCCCCGAGGTGGCACTGCAAGTGGCTCTGTTTTGGACCAACACTCAGAGGAGCACTGGCTGGAGGAGTTTTATTCAAGGCGAACTTTCAAGGGGTTTCCATTATCACCCAACCACGTAAGGAATGCAAAATCCGGGAACATAACACCGATATGACGGAGACTAGGGCGGCAAGAGTGGAACAAAACAATAGGCAAAAGGCCGAGCCTTCCACCCTTTACCAAGTATATAGATGCATTAAGATAACAAGATAATATAATGATATCCCAACAAGAAAAAAATGTTCCAACAAGGAACGATCTCCAATCTTCACCTGCAACTAGCAACGCTATAAGAGGGGCTGAGCAAAGCGGTAACATAGCCAATCAACGGTTTGCTAGGACATGGTGGGTTAGAGGTTTGACATGGCAATTTGGGAGGCATGATAAGCAAGTGGTAGGCATTGTAGCAGAGGCATAGCAAAAGAGCGAGCATCTAGCAAAGCAAAGATAGAAGTGATTTCGAGGGTATGATCATCTTGCCTGCAAAGTTGTCAGAGTTGACTGGATCCTCGAAAGCAAACTCAACGGGCTCCTCGTTAGCGAACTCGTCTCCCGACTCTACCCAAACAAGACAAACAAGCAAAAGGAACACAATCAACCACGTGCAACTGCTCGAACAACATGATGCAAACATGGTATGCTATGCGGGATGCGATATGTGATGCATATGCAAGATTTGACAAGGAATGATTGAACCTGGCCTCAACTTGGAAATCCAAGTGTCCCACTGGAAAGGTGAGGTGCTTTCGGTTGAAATTGATATAAAGATCGCCGGAATCGGATGCACGGTTTGGAAATGGCAAGCAAAACAAATATGGCACCCGTCTGCGATAAACAGCAAGTAGCCATCTAGATGCATCGAGAAAAATATGCTACAACACTCAAACATGACAACAAAATACATGGCAGGGATCCACTCATGAAGCGTAACAAAATATGAACACTGAGCTACGGCCAATTCATCCACTAACAGGTTCAAACAAGCATGGCAAAAGTGCAATTGGTAAACAGGTTTCAGACTTGGTGAAATTAACACAAGCCTGGAATTTCAGATCAGGTAGCACACGTTGGAGCATGAAAACTATATGCTACATGAACTTAACATGGCAAATCAAGGCATGGCATGGAGCTACTCAAAGAGCTTAACAAAAGTCCCTTAGTGACCTTGAGCCAAAAGGGATCAGAAAATACAATTGCAAGAATGTGAACATGGCAAAAACATAATCAGCTCTCAGACTTAGAGAAAAACTGGAGCATGCAAATATGATAACAAGTAGGCATGTTTACGAGGTCGATGCACTCACTACAGAGCAAGGCATGACAATCTAAGCATATACCCATCAAGAATACACATTATATAAGCTAGACATGGAAAGAACAACAACATATCATGCACAGATCGACAACAACATCCTCGGCAAAATCGCCAACAAGTAGACAATCTGCTTAGGTTCACGAAATAGCAAAAGTAGAGCTCGATTGACTCAAGCTAGGGTGCTCCATAAATGCAAACAAAGACATGGATGGGTAGAGCACTACAAGATTAACAAATCATCCTTACTGATCATCCTCAAAAGAGGCACGGATCACTAGGAAACAACATGAACATATGGCATATTGATAAGAACAGACCAAGGACTTGGTGAAACTCTAAGTCCCTGAAATCAGCATTAACGAATGCACCACTTTGCAAGCTTGTGCTAGTCACCACACATATACAAAAATACATGGATAGCACCTCTGTAAATATGGCAAAGCACATAAAAAAACACATGTAGAGCTCCGGAGCATATCATGCACACAACAATCATGGCAAAAATGAAAAATAGCTATTTGGTGCAGCAAATCTGACAATTAACTCAAATAGCTCTCTTCCAACAGCATTTCGGGCATCAAGATGAGCTCAAATGGAAATGATGCAATGAGATGAAATGATGCACTCTCTGAGGCGAACATTTTGATATGCTAGACGCACAAAACGGAGCTACGGATGCGGAGTTATAGCATGATGAAATATGCTAGAAAAAGTAACAGAAAAAAGACTTACAGAAAAAGGAGAGGTCAACCCTAGGGTTTTTTTGAATCCAGATCGGAGATCTAGCGCGCGGATCGAGGTTCGCCGGCCGGAGCTTCGAGGTCGCCGGAGGAAGAGTCGGCCGGAGCGGGGAGGAGGAAGGAGCTCGCCGGAGCGCCGGCGAGGGTGGGAGAGGCGGCACGCGAGCGGCGCTCGCGGTTGGGCGGCGGGGGTCGCCAGGGCCGCCGGGCGGCGAGTTCGCCGGCGTGGAGGAGCTCGGTGGCGGCCGGCAATGGCGTCTGGCGGCGGCAGGCGAAGCCGGGCGGCGTGGCGCGCGGCCAGGCGCGGCAGATAGGCGGCGGTGGGCGCGCGGGCCGAGGAGGGCCCCGCGTGGGCCTGGCGGCGGAGGGGGCGGCTATGTGGGCGCGCTAGCCCACGTGGCACACAGCAATTGGTCCGGGCGAGCGGCGGACAATGTCCGGCTTCCGGCGGACGTGTCCGGCCGCGTGGAGAGGAGAGGGACTAGGGTTTCAGGAGAGGAGAACCGAGAATTTTGAAGGGGGGGGTGCTATTTATAGGCATAGAGGGAGCTAGGAGTGTCCAAATGAGGTGCGGTTTTCGGCCACGCGATTGTGATCGAACGCTCTATATGATGGAGAGGGTTTTGGTCGGTTTTGGGCCAAATTGGAAGGGTGTTGGGCTGCAACACACACGAGGCCTTCTCGGTCCCTCGGTTAACCGTTGGAGTATCAAACGAAGTCCAAATGGTACGAAACTTGACAGGCGGTCTACCGGTAGTAAACCAAGGCCGCTTGGCAAGTCTCGGTACAATCCGGAAATGTTTAATCCGCACGCACGAAAAGAAGGTAGAAATGGCCACCAGAGGAGATAGGAGCGCCGGAATGCAAAACGGACAACGGGGAAAAGCTCGGATGCATGAGACGAACACGTATGCAAATGCAATGCACATGATGACATGATATGAGATGCATGACAACGACAACAACACACAGAGACAAAAACCCGAACCCGAGAAAATAAAATAACTTAACGCCGGAAACGGCAAGAGTTGGAGTACATATTAGGTAAATTACATCCGGGGTGTTACATTGATTCATCTTGAATATATGTCTTTCAAGATGCTAACGGATGTCACCCTCTTCAGGATGGCTCCTCCAACGCATCAGAATCCGGAACCTCCGCCACCACCTCCACCTCCGGAGGCATGGCAAGCTGTGATGGCCGCTACCAACGCCAACACGCAGCTGATTATGCAACTCTTGCAAGAGCGCAACCAAGGAAATCAAGGCAATGGCAACAATCAAAATCAGTTTGCTACACTCAACCAGTTCCTCACAAACCAGCCAAAGACCTTCAGTAACTGTGTCGAGGCCACAGACGCTGATGATTGGCTCGTGGATATCTGCAAACATTTCGAGTGCTGCAACGTCAGGCCTGAGGACTTTGTCAAGTTTGCTTTGTTCCAACTCAAAGACCAAGCTGCAGAGTGGTAACAGCAATACAACGATTCCAGAGGAGGCCGTGTGATTACCTAGGATGATTTCCGCCAAGACTTCAAAGCTCACCACATTCCTCAGAGTGTTGTTGAGAGTAAGCATGAGGAGTTCCGCAATCTGAAGCAAGGCAACTTGTCTGTTTACCAATACAACATCATGTTCTAGAAGCTCGCTCGCTTCGCCAAGCAAGACGTCCCTGACGAGAAGAGCATGATTTATTAGTTCAGAGGTGGCCTCAAAGAAGATCTGCAACTAGCTCTTGTGCTTTTTGAGCCGAAAAAGTACGATGAGTTCTACAATATGGCACTAAAGCAAGAGGCTGCTCAGCTCAAGTGCAATGCTTCCAAGAAGAGATTCAGGGATGAAACTTCTTCTTTTTCAACTCAAGTGGCAGCTAAGCAGCAAAAGTATTGGTTGCCTCCTCCTCCTCCGTTCCGTCAGCCTTATTAGCAGAAGACCAAATGTGGCAATGGATCTTACCACCCACCCAACCCAGGCTTTCAGAACAAGGCTTCGTCTCATGCTCCAAGGTCAAGTGCTCCGTATCATCGGCCGCTTTCAGAGGTTACGTGCAACAAGTGTCAGCAGAAGGGTCACTATGCAAACAAATGCTTCAACCAGAGGCATCTTCCTCCTCCTCCTCCTCCTCCTCCTGTGAGATCTGTCAGCAATGCAGTGGTCAAGCATAATCCCAAGTTTGCAAAGGTCAACATGGTGAACGCAGCTCAGGTAGAGGACTCTTCAGAAGTGATCATGGTTAACTTTCCAGTTAACTCTATGCCTGCAAAAGTCCTTTTCGATACTGGTGCTGTAACGCCCTCGATGCGGCTATATCTCCCACATGTCGAAGCACGACTTAGAGGCATAACCGCATTGACAGCAATGTCGCAAGTGAGGTAATCTTCACACAACCCATGTAATACATAAGGGAAAGAAATACATAGTTGGCTTACAATCGCCACTTCACACAATTACATGAATAAAGCATTACATCAACCAGATACAATCAAGGTCCGACTACGGAACCAAAATAAAAGAAGACTACCCCAAATTCTACATAGATCCCCGACCGACCCCAACTGGGCTCCACTACTGATCAACTAGAACAAAACAACACAAAGGGCAAGATCTTCATCGAGCTCCTCCTGAGCTTGGTTGCGTCATCGGCACGGACTCATCGACACCTGCAAGCTGGTTTTGGAAGTATCTGTGAGCCACGGGGACTCAGCAATCTCGCACCCTCGTGATCAAGACTATTTAAGCTTATGGGTAAGGTAAAGGTATGAGGTGGAGCTGCAGCAAGCGACTAGCATATGTGGTGGCTAACATACGCAAATGAGAACGAGAAGAGAAGGCAAAGCACGGTCGATAAAAGTATGATCAAGAAGTGATCCTAGAACAACCTACATCAAGCATAACTCCAACACTGTGTTCACTTCCCGGACTCCGCCGAAAAGAGACCATCACGGTTACACACGCGGTTGATGCATTTTACTTAAGGTCAACTTTAGGTTTTCTACAACCGGACGTTAACAAATTCCCATCTTCCCATAACCATGGGCACGGCTTTCGAAAGTTCAAATCCATGCAGGGGAGTCCCAACTTAGCTCATGACAAGCTCTCACGGTCAACGAAGGATATACCTTCTCCCGAGACATTCCGATCAGACTCGGTATCCCGGTTCTACAAGACAACTCCGACAATGGTAAAACAAGTCCAGCAACACCACCCATTGTGCCGACAAATCCCGATAGGAGCTGCACATATCTCGTTCTCAGGGCACACCGGATAAGCTAAGCGTATGGGAGCCAATGTAACCCAAGTTGCCAAGGGACGGCCCCGCACGGTGCTCTAGGTTGGACCAACGCTCAGAGGAGCACTGGCCCAGGGGTTTAAAATAAATATGACCCTTGAGTCCGCGAAACCGAAGGGAAAAAGGCTAGGTGGCAAATGGTAAAACCAAGGTTGGGCATTCCTGGAGGAGTTTTATTCAAGGCGGACTGTCAAGGGGTTCCCATTATCACCCAACCGCGTAAGGAACGCAAAATCCAGGAACATAACACCGATATGACGGAAACTAGGGCGGCAAGAGTGGAACAAAACACTAGGCGAGAGGCCGAGCCTTCCACCCTTTACCAAGTATATAGATGCATTAAGATAACAAGATAATATAATGATATCCCAACAAGAAAATAATGTTCCAACAAGGAACGGTCTCCAAACTTCACCTGCAACTAGCAACGCTATAAGAGGGGCTGAGCAAAGCGGTAACTTAGCCAATCAAGGGTTTGCTAGGACATGGTGGGTTAGAGGTTTGACATGGAAATTTGGGAGGCATGATAAGCAAGTGGTAGGCATCGTAGCATAGGCATAGCAAAAGAGCGAGCATCTAGCAAAGCAAAGATAGAAGTGATTTCGAGGGTATGATCATCTTGCCTGCAAAGTTGTTAGAGTTGACTGGATCCTCGAAAGCAAACTGAACGGGCTCTTCGTTAGCGAACTCATCTCCCGGCTCTACCCAAACAAGACAAACAAGCAAAAAGGACACAATCAACCACGTGCAAAGCTCAAACAACATGATGCAAACGTGGGATGCTATGCGGGATGCGATATGTGATGCATATGCAAGATTTGACAAGGAATGAATGAACCTGGCCCCAACTTGGAAATACAAGTGTTCCACTGGAAAGGTGAGGTGATTTCCCTTGAAAACTATATAAAGAACGCCGGAATCGGAGACACGGTTTGAAAATGGCAAGCGATTCAAATATGACAACGTTTTGCGATATACAGCAAGTAGCCATCTAAATGCAACAAGAAAAACATGCTAAAGCACCCAAACATGGCAAAAAAATACATGGCAGGGATCCATTCATAAAGCTTAACAAAAGATGAACACTGAGCTACGGCCAATTCATCCATTAACAGGTTCAAACAAGCATGGCAAAAGTGCAATTGGTAAACAGATCTCAGACTTAGTGAAATTAACACTTGTCTGGAATTTCAGATCAGGTAGCACACATTGGAGCATGAAAAATAGATGCTACAGGAACTTAACATGGCAAAGTAAAGCATGTCATGGAGCTACTCAAAGATCTTAACAAAAGTCCCTTAGTGACCTTGAGCCAAAAGGGATCAGAAAATACAATTGCAAGCATGTGAACATGGCAAAAACATAATCAGATCACAGACTTAGTGAAAAACTGGAACATGCAAATCAGATATCAAGTAGGCATGTTTACGAGCTCGATGCACTCACTACAGAGCAGGTCATGACAATCTAAGCATGCACCCATCAAGAATACACATTATAAAAGCTAAACATGGCAAGAACAACAACATAGCATGCACGGATCAACTACAACATCCTCGGCAAAATCGCTAACAAGTAGACAATCTGCCCAGATTCACGAAATAGCAAAAGTAGAGCTCGATTGACTCAAGCTAGAGTGCTCCATAATTGCAAACAAAGACATGGATGGATAGAGCACTACAAGATTAATAAATCATCCTTACTGATGATCCTCAAAAGAGGCATGGATCACTAGGAAACAACATGAACATATGGCATATTGATAAAAACAGATCAAGGACTTAGTGGAATTGCTAAGTCCCTGAAATCAGCATTAACAAATGCACCACTTTGCAACTTGTGCTAGTCACCACACACATCACAAAAATACATGGATATCACCTCTGGAAAGATGACAAAGCATATAACAAAACACATGTAGAGCTCATGGGCATATCATGCACACAATAATCATGGCAAAAATGAAAAATAGCTATTTGGAGCAGCAGATCTGACAATTAACTCAAATAGCACTCTTCCAACAGCATTTCAGGCATCAAGATGAACTCAAATGAAAACTATGCAATGAGATGAAATGATGTACTCTCTGGGGCGAACATTTTGATATGCTACATGCCCAAAACGGAGCTACGGATGCGGAGATATAGCAGGTCAAAGTATGCAAAATAGTTAGGGTTAGGGGCGAGAAAGTCAACCGAGGAGACGTTTTCAGATCTAGATCCGGCGTTGCACGCTTTACGAGGATCGCCAGAGTCAGACTTGATGACCTCGCCGGAGTTGGAAGGGCCGGTCGGAGGAGCTGCGGGCGTGGAGGAGGAGGTGCGGCCCGGGGTGGCCGCGGGCGTCGCCGGCGCTGGCCGCGACGGCGAGGGGCGGCGTCGGCGGCGAGTTGCGGCGCGGCCGGCGGGCGGTGAGGCGGTCGCCGGAGATCTTGGCGGTGGTGCTTGCGGCGAGGCGCGGTGGCTCGGGCGGCCGGCGCCGAAGGAGGAGAGCCCGTGCCTCTTCGGGCCCGGACGGCGTCGGGATGGGGCCCGCCTTGGGCCCGGGCGGGCCGGCGGTGCTGGCACGGCGAAGTGGGGCTCGGGCCACGTGGCGGCGCGGGAGTGGACCAGGCGGGCGGCGGACGTGTCGGCGGCCGGCGGACGTGTCCGGCCGTGTGGAGGAACTGGATCTAGGGTTTCGGGGAGAGGAAAACGAGAATTTCGGAGGGGGTGTATTTATAGGCATAGAGGGAGCTATGTGTGTCCAAATGAGGTGCGGTTTTCGGCCACGCGATCGTGATCGAACGCTCTAGATGATGGAGAGGGTTTTGGTGGGTTTTGGGCCAAATTTAAAGGGTGTTGGGCTGCAACACACACGAGGCCTTTTCGGTCCTTTGGTTAACCGTTGGAGTATCAAACGAAGTCCAAATGGTACGAAGCTTGACAGGCGGTCTACCGGTAGTAAACCAAGGACGCTTGGCAAGTCTCGGTCCAATACGGAAATGTTTAACCCCCACACACGAAAAAAAGGTAGAAATGACCACCGGAGGAGATAGGAGCGCCGCAATGCAAAATGGACAACGGGAAAAATGCTCGGATGCATGAGACGAACATGTATGCAAAAGAAATGCACATGATGACATGATATGCAATGCATGACACGCAAGCAATGACAAGGAAACAACAGCGAATAACTGGAAGACACCCGGCACATCGGTCTCGGGGCGTTACAACACTCCACCACTACGATAGGATCTCGTCCCGAGATCTAGAATGGCACCGGAGGGACAAACGGAAGAGAAAGAGAAGAGGTAAAACTAAGTTGCTCCTTTGACAAATGAGTGAGACCAAAGAAACTTGCGAGGTTGAACAGATTTGAGAAAAGAATACAGCGAGGGTGAACCAAGTCGAAAACACTCCGGTTGAGAATTGAGGCAAAACTTGACTGGATGGGAAGAACTCGAAAAGCGGGCACGACACTCCGGTTAAAAGGATAAGGACGAAAAGAACACGATCCTGACAAAGCAAGAAGATGGGTTGGAGAGAGCAAAATCACAACGCCTCCGGAACGAAGGGAAACAAGGTCTTGAGGGAGCATGCTTACCACAAAAGCTAGAACGGAGTTGTTGGAAAACCAACAACGAAAGGAATAAGCTTGATATGGTCTTATGGAATCCATCTCAAATTATGAGGTGACAACCTGCCACTCACGGGAAAAAAATTGGATTGATAAGAACAAGGAGACGAGAAAACTATTTCACCGGGAGGATAAAAGAAGAACTTGGATCACTTATAAGCACCATAAATAGCAACAATCCTTAGGGAAAACTTTAGGTGAAAAATAACCCAAGATAGCTCCAACGAAGAGGTTGATGGATTTAAAATATCCCATTCTTAACAAGCTGTGAATCATGAAACATGAACTCAACTTATCAAGAATGACATAATACCATCTCAAGAAGATAAGAGAGAACAAAAGCACTCCAGATTGCAAGAAGAAGAAAGCTTGAGCTTCTCTGAAAAGAAACTTGATGAACACTTCGAGAAGGAATTAAATCCTTGATGAACCATCATGTAGAGCCTCCATGAAGAACTCCGGTAACAAAAGGATAACGAAAAAGAAAGAGAAGATGAAAACACAAGGTGAAACCTTGCAATGATTAGATGGACCTTCGCGACGATATATTTGAGAGGGCTTGGAACTCCGGAAAATAAAAGATGAAACAACAGAAACCGAGAATTTGATGAGCCTCCGGAATAAGGAAAGAATTGAATTTACTCGATGACAAGAATAAGAATTGCATTATGCTTATCCTTCACCAATTAAATTGATGACAAACAATGGATTTGGCACACTACTTATTCTCATGGAAAGGATGAAGATAGATATGGCGCAAACTTAAGAAAGTCTTCGACGAACCACCCGTAGAATTAGGAAACAACAAATGCATTGATATGATAAGAAAGAAGAAAATCTTGAACGAACCACTGTACGCATTGACAAAGAACGAAGTAAAGGGATAAATCACCGGAAAGGAATTAGAGAACGAATGAAAATACTAGAGGGAAGTTAGATCCACAAGAACAAACGATCATGAGCTGATTAGAGGATGTACTTGTATGATGCATCGTTATGATTGGAGAATGATAACTGGAAGCTGACATGAATAATCCAGAATTGATGGACTCCGGATAACAAACTGAGAAGAATCTTGAATTACTCCGGATGGGTGAAAAGAATTCTCACAATCACACAATTATGAGAGGATGGCCTCGAATTAGAACCACGAATCTCTGAGAGGACGGATAAGATATAGAGGTAAAACTCTTCTTCGGTCTTCAAATGTTGAGAATGACGATGAGAAACACCACCATGAATTGTTCAGGCACTCCGGAATGAATAATGGAAAGGTTGAGCCAATGATGAAAAGAATTTGACAGATCTTGGAGAAAGGCATTTGACTGATGATAATTCATTCTTACGTCAAACTTTGAAAAGAATTTAGGATAGCTCCGGGAAAATAAGAAGAGTCAGGTAAGATCCTGGGAAAAGACCTGTGGGTTAGGGCCCACTCAAAAGAAACACCGTTGAAATGATTAAAAAAAGAGGTTGCACCGGTTGAATTAGGTGACTTGAATGAGATAACATCCTCGAAAGAGCTTGAACGAAAGCAGAATGTAAGCACGAATCTTCGGGATATCTTGAGCACTCCGGAACAGTTGAATAGCGAGAAATGACTGAATATGAGGTGCACCGGTAAGAGAAGGTATTTGAAACAAGGAAATGATATGATCAACAAGGCTTGAATTGGTTCCACCGGAGAAGAAAAAGAACGAATAATGATAACTTGAAGCTCCATTAGAATCTTCATGAGAATCACCGGGTAAGAACATGAAGGCAAAAGAATGGAGAGACTTCTCATGAATCAAAGGATGCTTGATTAAGGAATCTGAGTCCTTAAAGAAACAAGGGTGGGAGGGTGGGAAAACAAAGACAACTTGGAGCGGATGAAGCAAACACCGTTGAGAAAGCTAAGTGAGAAAGCTGAGTTTGAATCTTGCGGATGTTGAAAATGGACGGATCCGCTTGAAGAGAAGCACACCGGTTGAAAAGGTTTGACATGACAATCTCGATTATCATGAAGGATTGGTATTCACATTGGAGTATGAGAACACTGGTTCGGAAAGGTATGGAATCAACACTTGACTTTGAAGAAACTCGAATACCACAACTCAAAACAAAACAAAGGATTGGCTTGCAAAATAGTAGGAGCAAACATATGATAGAGATTTCGTCCGAAGTTTTCGTGGTGGGGCCTACACGGGCTCGATTGTACAGCACCATCATGTACAAGGCAGTGCACATGACATACGAAGCGTCCCCGAGTCGGCATAGCCAAGGACTCTTAAGACACAATGAGACCACTGTAAAACCAACCGTGGATAGGCGGACCACTAGACGTCGAACCCCAATTTCATATCATACATCTATCGGAAAGATATCCTAAGAGCTACTTGAATTCCCACTTATAAACTCCCGAACCTTTCCGGTTATGCAATCAGGTGTTGGGGATACAGGGGAAGCATAATATCACACCCAAATCTAGCAAATCCTACATCCAGCTATATCCATCCTTCAACACATAACCGAGAAAAACTTCGGAAATCGACTACCTCAACCTTCGAAAAGCATCTGTTATACAAGTCATGGCAATACTCCCGAACTCCCGCCCCAGTACTGGGTGGCGTCGAGGTTATCTCACCAACAACAGCATAAAAGTGATTTTCGATGTCGGCGAACTAAACTCAGGTATTCCAGAACTGCAACGATAAAATTGTGACGACAACACCTCGGAACTCAACTCCCCGGGACACTGCCACAACCTCTAAATGACAGGAGGCACCAAGAACATTGTTCTCGTCACAAATTGATCGGAACAATTCCAAGATACCCGCGTGATCCTAATTTTTTTAGTGAAATTTGAGAAGAAAAGAGTCAAAACTCTACGTAAGGATGCCTCACCAGAGCGATGAAGGGACTGGGGAGTAAAAAGAATTCCTAAACTCTCCGATATATAATTCCTAAATGACTCAAAACATTTTTCTAGACTCAACAACGGCTTCTAAAAACGATCAAGCAGTGGGGGCTCCTAAGGTCGGGGAAGGCTCTGATACCAACTTGTAACGCCCTCGATGCGGCTATATCTCCCACGTGTCAAAGCATGACTTAGAGGCATAACCGCATTGAAAGCAATGTCGCAAGTGAGGTAATCTTCACACAACCCATGTAATACATAAGGGAAAGAGATACATAGTTGGCTTACAATCGCCACTTCACACAATTACATGAATAAAGCATTACATCAACTAGATACAATCAAGGTCCGACTACGGAACCAAAATAAAAGAAGACTACCCCAAATGCTACACAGATCCCCGATCGACCCCAACTGGGCTCCACTACTGATCAACTAGAATGAAACAACACAAAGGGCAAGATCTTCATCGAGCTCCTCCTGAGCTTGGTTGCGTCATCGGCACGGACTCATTGGCACCCGCAAGCTGGTTTTGGAAGTATCTGTGAGCCACGGGGACTCAGCAATCTCGCACCCTCGCGATCAAGACTATTTAAGCTTATGGGTAAGGTAAAGGTATGAGGTGGAGCTGCAGCAAGCGACTAGCATATATGGTGGCTAACATACGCAAATGAGAGCGAGAAGAGAAGGCAAAGCACGGTCGATAAAAGTATGATCAAGAAGTGATCCTAGAACAACCTACGTCAAGCATAACTCGAACACCGTGTTCACTTCCCGGACTCCACCGGAAAGAGACCATCACGGTTACACACGCGGTTGATGCATTTTACTTAAGGTCAACTTCAGGTTTTCTACAACCGGACATTAACAAATTCCCATCTGCCCATAACCACGGGCACGACTTTCGAAAGTTCAAATCCCTGCAGGGGAGTCCCAACTTAGCCCATGACAAGCTCTCATGGTCAACGAAGGATATACCTTCTCCCGAGACATTCCGATCAGACTCGGTATCCCGGTTCTACAAGACAACTCCGACAATGGTAAAACAAGTCCAGCAACACCACCCGCTGTGCCGACAAATCCCGATAGGAGCTGCACATATCTCGTTCTCAGGGAACACTGGATAAGCTAAGCATACGGGAGCCAATGTAACCCAAGTTGCCAAGGGACGGCCCCGCACGATGCTCTAGGTTGGACCAACGCTCAGAGGAGCACTGGCCCGGGGGTTTAAAATAAATATGACCCTTGAGTCCGCGAAACCCAAGGGAAAAAGGCTAGGTGGCAAATGGTAAAACCAAGGTTGGGCATTGCTGGAGGAGTTTTATTCAAGGCGGACTGTCAAGGGGTTCCCATTATCACCCAACCACATAAGGAACGCAAAATCCGGGAACATAACACCGATATGACGGAAACTAGGGCGGCATTAGTGGAACAAAACACTAGGCGAGAGGCCGAGACTTCCACCCTTTACCAAGTATATAGATGCATTAAGATAACAAGATAATATAATGATTCCCAACAAGAAAATAATGTTCCAACAAGGAACGGTCTCCAATCTTCACCTGCAACTAGCAACGCTATAAGAGGGGCTGAGCAAAGCGGTAACTTAGCCAATCAACGGTTTGCTAGGACATGGTGGGTTAGAGGTTTGACATGGCAATTTGGGAGGCATGATAAGCAAGTGGTAGGCATCGTAGCATAGGCATAGCAAAAGAGCGAGCATCTAGCAAAGCAAAGATAGATGTGATTTCGAGGGTATGATCATCTTGCCTGCAAAGTTGTCAGAGTTGACTGGATCCTCGAAAGCAAACTCAACGGGCTCCTCGTTAGTGAACTCGTCTCCTGGCTCTACCCAAACAAGACAAACAAGCAAAAAGGACACAATCAACCACGTGCAAAGCTCAAACAACATGATGCAAACGTGGGATGCTATGCGGGATGCGATATGTGATGCATATGCAAGATTTGACAAGGAATGAATGAACCTGGCCTCAACATGGAAATCCAAGTTTGGTACTGGAAAGGTGAGGTGATTTCGCTTGAAAACGATATAAAGAACGCCGGAATCGGAGACACGGTTTGAAAATGGCAAGCGATTCAAATATGACAACGATCTGTGATATACAGTGAGTAGCCATCTAAATAGAACAAGACAAACACGCTGCAGCACCCAAACATTGCAACAAAATACATGGCAGGGATCCATTCATAAAGCTTAACAAAAGATGAACACTGAGCTACGGCCAATTCATCCATTAACAGGTTCAAACAAGCATGGCAAAAGTGCAATTGGTAAACAGATCTCAGACTTAGTGAAATTAACACTTGTCTGGAATTTCAGATCAGGTAGCACAGTTTGGAGCATGAAAAATAGATGCTACAGGAACTTAACATGGAAAAGTAAAGCATGGAATGGAGCTACTCAAAGAGCTTAACAAAAGTCCCTTAGTGACCTTGAGCCAAAAGGGATCAGAAAATACAATTGCAAGCATGTGAACATGGCAAAAACATAATTAGATCACAGACTTAGTGAAAAACTGGAACATGCAAATCAGATATCAAGTAGGCATGTTTA
This sequence comes from Triticum urartu, assembly GCF_056163025.1. Classification (NCBI taxonomy): domain Eukaryota; kingdom Viridiplantae; phylum Streptophyta; class Magnoliopsida; order Poales; family Poaceae; genus Triticum; species Triticum urartu. Next base: position 182,814,966 of record NC_141873.1, on the reverse strand, counting down.
CGAGCTCGATGCACTCACTACAGAGCAGGTCATGACAATCTAAGCATGCACCCATCAAGAATACACATTATTCAAGCTAGACATGGCAAGAACAACAACATAGCATGCATGGATCAACTACAACATCCTCGGCAAAATCGCTAACAAGTAGACAATCTGCCCAGATTCACGAAATAGCAAAAGTAGAGCTCGATTGACTCAAGCTAGAGTGCTCCATAATTGCAAACAAAGACATGGATGGATAGAGCACTACAAGATTAACAAATCATCCTTACTGATCATCCTCAAAAGAGGCACGGATCACTAGGAAACAACATGAACATATGACATATTGATAAAAACAGATCAAGGACTTAGTGGAATTGCTAAGTCCCTGAAATCAGCATTAGCAAATGCACCACTTTGCAAGCTTGTGCTAGTCACCATCCCTGCCATGTATTTTGTTGCCATGTTTGAGTACTGTAACATATTTATCTTGATGAATTTAGGTGGGGTACTTGCTGTTTATCGCAGACCGGTGCCATATTTGTTTTGCTTGCCATTTCCAAACTGTGCATCCGATTCCGGTGGTCTTTATATCGATTTCAACCGAAATCATCTCACCTTTCCAGTGGCACTCTTGGATTTCCAAGTTGAGGCCAGGTTCAATCATTCCTTTGCAAATCATGCATATGCATCGCATACCGCATCCCGCATATCATACCATGTTCATGTGTTGGTTGTTTACTATGTTGTGTGCTTTCTTTTCCGGTGTTTGCTTCTTCGGGTTGGATCCGGTAACGTCGCGTTTGTGAGGAACCGTTCGTCTACGTTCGTTTGTCTTCTTCATGGACTCGTTCTTCTTCCTTGCGGGATTTCAGGCAAGATGACCATACCCTTAAAATCACTTCTATCTTTGCTTGCTAGTTGCTCGCTCTTTTGCTATGCCTATGCTGCGGTACCTACCACTTGCTTATCATGCCTCCCATATTGTTAAACCAAGCCTCTAACCCACCTTGTCCTAGCAAACCGTTGTTTGGCTATGTTACCGCTTTGCTCAGCCCCTCTTATAGCGTTGTTAGTTGCAGGTGAAGATTGAAGTTTGTTCCTTGTTGGAACATGGAGATGTTGTTCCTTGTTGGGACATGTTTACTTGTTGGGATATCACAATATCTCTTATTTAATTAATGCATCTATATACTTGGTAAAGGGTGGAAGGCTCCGCCTTATGCCTGGTGTTTTGTTCCACTCTTGCTGCCCTAGTTTCCATCATATCGGTGTTATGTTCCCGGATTTTGCGTTCCTTACGCGGTTGGGTTATAATGGGAACCCCTTGACAGTTCGCCTTGAATAAAACTCCTCCAACAAGGCCCAACCTTGGTTTTACCATTTGCCACCTAGCCTTTTTCCCTTGGGAGTCGCGCATCCCGAGGGTCATCTTTATTTTAAACCCCTGGGCCAGTGCTTGTCTAAGTGTTGGTCCAACCCAGAGCACCATGCGGGGCCGTCCCTTGGCAACTTGGGTTACGTTGTCTCCCGTACGCTTAGCTTATCCGGTGTGCCCTGAGAACGAGATATGTGCAGCTCCTATCGGGATTTGTCGGCACAGCGGGTGGTCTTGCTGGACTTGTTTTACCATTGTCGAGGATGTCTTGTAACCGGGATTCCGAGTCTGATCGGGTCTTCCCGCTAGAAGGAATATCCTTCGTTGACCGTGAGAGCTTGTGATGGGCTAAGTTGGGACACCCCTGCAGGGATTTGAACTTTCGAAAGCCGTGCCCGCGGTTATGGGCAGATGGGAATTTGCTAACGTCCGGTTGTAGAAAACCTGGAGTTGACCTTAATTAAAATACATCAACCGCGTGTGTTACCGTGATGGTCTCTTTCCGGCGGAGTCCGGGAAGTGAACACGGTGTTGGAGTTATGCTTGACGTAGGTTGTTCTAGGATCACTTCTTGATCATAGTTGTTCGACTGTGCTTTTGCCTTCTCTTCTCACTCTCATTTGCGTATGTTAGCCACCATATATGCTAGTCGCTTGCTGCAGCTCCACCTCATACCTTTACCTTACCTATAAGCTTAAATAGTCTTGATCGCGAGGGTGTGAGATTGCTGAGTCCCCGTGACTCACAGATACTTCCTAAACCAGCTTGCAGGTGCCGATGAGTCCGTGCCGATGACACAACCAAGCTCAGGAGGAGCTCGATGAAGATCTTTCCCTTTGTGTTGTTTCGTTCTAGTTGATCAGTAGTGCAGCCCAGTCGGGACGATCGGGGATCTGTGTAGCATTTGGGGTAGTCTTCTTTTATTTTGGTTCCGTAGTCGGACCTTGTGTGTATTTGGATGATGTAATGCTTTATTCATGTAATTGTGTGAAGTGGCGATTGTAAGCCAACTATGTATCTCTTTCCCTTATATTTTACATGGGTTGTGTGAAGATTACCTCACTTGCGACATTGCTTTCAATGCGGTTATGCCTCTAAGTCGTGCTTCGACACGTGGGAGATATAGCCGCATCGAGGGCATTACAAGTTGGTATCAGAGCCTTCCCCGACCTTAGGAGCCCCACTGCTTGATCGAATTAGCTGACGACTTGAGTCTAGAAAAAATGTTTTGAGTCATTTAGGAATTATATATTGGAGAGTTTAGGAATTCTTTTTACTCCCAAGTCCCTTCATCGCTCTGGTAAGGCATCCTGACGTAGAGTTTTGACTCTTCTCTTCTCAAATTTCACTAAATTTTTTTTAGGATCACGCGGGTATCTTGGAATCGTTCTGATGGCTTTGTGACGAGAACATTGTTCTTGGTGCCTCCTGACATTTAGGGGTTGTGGCAGTGTCCCGGGGAGTTGAGCTCCGAGGTGTTGTCGTCACAATTTTATCGTTGCAGTTCTGGAATACCTGAGTTTAGTTTCACCGACATCGAAAATCTCTTTTATGCAGTTGTTCGTGAGATAACCTCGATGCCACCCAGTACTGGGGCGGGAGTTCGGGAGTATTGCCATAACTTGTATAACGGATGCTTTTCGAAGGTTGAGGTAGACGATTTTCGAAGGTTTCTTGGTTATGTGTTGAAACATGGATACAGCTGGATGTAGGATTTGCTAGTTTTGGGTGAGATATTATGCTTCCCCTGTATCCCCAACACCCGATTGCATAACCGGAAAATTTCGGGAGTTTATAAGTGGAAATTCAATTAGCTCTTAGGATATCTTTCCGACAAATGTATGATATGCAATTGGGGTTCGACGTCTAGTGGTCCGCCTATCCACGGTTGGTTTTACAGTGGTCTCGTTGTGTCTTAAAGAGTCCTTGGCTATGCCGACTCGGGGACGCTTCGTATGTCATGTGCACTTTCTTGTACATGATGGTGCTGTACGATCGAGCCCGTGTAGGCCCCACCACGAAAATTTCGGACGAAATCTCTATCATATGTTTCCTCCGGCTATTTTGCAAGCCAATCCTTTGTTTTGTTTTGAGTTTTGGTATTCGAGTTGCTTCAAAGTCAAGTGTTGATTCCATACCTTTCCGAACCGGTGTTCTCATACTCCAATGTGAATACCAATTGTACATGATGATCGAGATTGTCATGTCAAACCTTTTCAACCGGTGTGCTTCTCTTCAAGCGGATCCGTCCATTTTCAACATCCGCAAGATTCAAACTCAGCTTTGTCACTCAGCTTTCTCAACGGTGTTTGCTTCATCCGCTCCAAGTTGTCTTTGTTTTCCCACCCTCCCACCCTTGTTTCTTCAAGGACTCAGATTCCTTAATCAAGCATCCTTTGATTCATGAGAAGTCTCTCCATTCTTTTGCCTTCATGTTCTTACCCGGTGATTCTCATGAAGATTCTAACGGAGCCTCAAGTTATCATTATTCGTTATTTTTCTTCTCCGGTGGAACCAATTCAAGCCTTGTTGATCATATTATTTCCTCGTTTCAAATACCTTCTCTTGCCGGTGCACCTCATATTCAGTCATTTCTCGCTATTCAACTGTTCCGGAGTGCTCAAGATATCCCGAAGATTCGTTCTTACACTCTGCTTTCGTTCAAGCTCTTTCGAGGATGTTATCTCATTCAAGTCACTTAATTCAACCGGTGCAACCTCTTTTTTTAATCATTTCAATGGTGTTTCTTTTTAGTGGCCCCTAACCCACAGGTCTTTTCTCAGGATCTTACCTGACTCTTCTAACCTTTCTGGAGTTATTCTGTAATTCTTTTCCAAGGTTGATGTAAGAATGATTCATCATCAGTCATATGTATTTCTCCAAGATCTTTCAAATTCTTTTCATAGTTGGCTCAACCTCTTCGCTTTTGTTTCTTCCAGAGTGCCTCAATAATTCATGGTGGTGTCTCTCATCGTCTTTCATAACAGTTGAAGATCGAAGAAGAATTTTCCTCCATATCTTGCTCCATCCTCTTCAAGATTCGTTATTCTAGCTTGTTGCCATCCTCTCATAGTTGTTTTTGGATTGTGCGAATTCTTTTCAACTATCCGGAGCTAATTCAAGAGTCTTCTCAATTTGTTATCCAGAGTCTATCAATTCAGGTCTTTTCATTCTCAGCTTTCAGTTGTCATTCTCCAATCTTACCGGTGCATCAAGTGATCTCTAATCAGTTCGTGATCCCTTCGTTCTCATGTATCTAAATTCTCTCAAGCATCTTCATTCATTTGTTAATTCTTCCCGGTGTGCTCTTTATCTTCTCTTTGTTCATGCTTAATTCTTACGGTGGTTTGCTCAAGATTTCTCTTCCTTATCAATTCATTCGTGGTTTCAATCCTACCGGTGGTTCGTCGAAGACCTTCTCAAATTTATGCAATATCTATCTTAATCCTCTCTACAAGGATAAGTGGTGTGCCAAATCCATTGTTTTGTCATCAATTTAACTGGTGAAGGATAAAGCATAATGTAATTCTTATTCTTGTTTCATTCAAGTGATCTAATTTCCTGCTTTCCGGCGTGGTTCATCATATCACATTCTCGGTTTGAGATGCTTTATCTTTCTTTCCCGGAGTTCCAAGATCTCGCAATTATATCATCACGGAGATACACCTAAAGCATTACAAGGTTTCACCTTGTGTTTTCAACTTCTCTTTTCTTCTCGTTATCCTTTTGTTACCGGAGTTCTTGACGGGGGTTCTACATGATGGTTCATGTATGATTTAATTCATTCTCGAAGTGTTAATCGAGATTCTTTTCTAAGAAGCTCAAGCTTTCTTCATCTTGCTATCCAGAGTGCAATTCTTTCTTCCGTATTATTGGAGGTGGTATTATGTCATTCTGGATAATTTGAGTTCATGTTTTCATGATTCACATGTTGTCAAGAATGAGGTATTTTAAATCCATCAATCTTGTCATTGGAGTTATCTTGGGTTATATTTCACCTAAAGTCTTCCCTAAGGATTGTTGCTATAATGGTGCTCATATATGATCCAAGTTCTTCATCTACCCTTCCGGGTGAAATAAGCTTCTCGTCTCCTTGTTCATGCCAATCCAATTCTTCTTCCCATGAGTGGCAGGTTGTCACCTCATAATTCTGAGATGTATTCCATAAGACCATATCAAGATTATTCTTTTCATTGTTGGTTTTCCAACAACTCCGTTCTAACATTTGTTGTAAGCGTGCTCCCTCGAGTTCTTGTTTCCCTTCATTCATCCCATTCCATTCTTACTTTTGTTCCGGAAGCATTGTGGCTGCTCTCTTCAAACCTTGTTCTTGTCCTTGTCATGCTTATCCTTGTAACCGGAGTGTTGTGCCCTCTGCTCAAGTTCTTTTCATCTTATCAAGTTTCATATCAAGTTTCTAACGGAGTGCTGTCCGAATTTGTTTTTCCTTGTTCCTCTTTTCTAATGGAGGGCTTTCAACTTCGTTCATCGCCGTTGCCTTCTTTCTTTCAATTTGTTCAACCTTGCAAGGTTCTGTGGTTTCACTCGTTTGTCAAAGAAGCAACTTAGTTTTACCTCTTCTCTTTCTCTTCCGTTTTCCTTCCGGTGCCATTCTAGATCTTGGGACGAGATCCTCTCATAGTGGTGGAGTGTTGTAACGCCCCAAGACCGATGTGCCAGGTGTCGTCCAGTTATTCGCTGTTGTTGCCTTGCCTTTGCTTGCGTGTCATGCATTGCATATCATGTCATCATGCGCATTTCATTTGCATATTTGTTTGTCTCATGCATCCGAGCATTTTCCACGTTGTCCGTTTTGCAATCCGGCGCTCCTATGTCACCCGGTGTCCCTTTCTACCTCTTTTCATGTGCGGGTGTTAAACGTTTCCGGATTGGACCGAGACTTGTCATGCGGCCTTGGTTTACTACCGGTAGACCGCCTGTCAAGTTTCGGTGCAATCCGGAAACGTTTAACACCCGCACATGAAAAGAGGTAGAAAGGGACACCGGGTGACATAGGAGCGCCGGATTGCAAAATGGACAACTGGGAAAATGCTCGGATGCATGAGACGAACAAATATGCAAATGAAATGCGCATGATGACATGATATGCAATGCATGACACGCAAGCAAAGACAAGGCAACAAAAGCGAATAACTGGACGACACCTGGCACATCGGTCTCGGGGCGTTACAACAACTTGTAACGCCCTCGATGTGGCTATATCTCCCACGTGTCGAAGCATGACTTAGAGGCATAACCGCATGGAAAGCAATGTTGCAAGTGAGGTAATCTTCACACAACCCATGTAATACATAAGGGAAAGAGATACATAGTTGGCTTACAATCGCCACTTCACACAATTACATGAATTAAAGCATTACATCATCCAAATACAATCAAGGTCCGACTACGGAACCAAAATAACAGAAGAACCCCAAATGTGACAAGGTCCCCGATCGACCCCAACTGGGCTCCACTACTAATCAACTAGAATGAAACAACACAAAGGGCAAGATCTTCATCGGGCTCCTCCTGAGCTTGGTTGCGTCATCGGCACGGACTCATCGGCACCTGCAAGCTGGTTTTGGAAGTATCTGTGAGTCACGGGGACTCAGCAATCTCGCACCCTCACAATCAAGACTATTTAAGCTTATAGGAAGGGTAAAAAGGTATGAGGTGGAGCTGCAGCAAGCAACTAGCATATATGGTGGCTAACATACGCAAATGAGAGCGAGAAGAGAAGGCAAAGCACGGTCGATAAAAGTATGATCAAGAAGTGATCCTGGAACAACCTACGTCAAACATAACTCCAACATCGTGTTCACTTCCCGGACTCCGCCGAGAAGAGACCATCACGGTAACACACGCGGTTGATGCATTTTAATTAAGGTCAACTTCAGGTTTTCTACAACCGGATGTTAACAAATTCCCATCTGCCCATAACCGCGGGCACGGCTTTCGAAAGTTCAAATCCCTGCAGGGGTGTCCCAACTTAGCCCATCACAAGCTCTCACGGTAAACGAAGGATATTCCTTCTAGCGGGAAGACCCGATCAGACTCGGAATCCCGGTTACAAGACATCCTTGACAATGGTAAAACAAGTCCGGCAAGACCACCCGCTATGCCGACAAATCCCGATAGGAGCTGCACATATCTCGTTCTCAGGGCACTCCGGATAAGCTAAGCGTACGGGAGCCAACGTAACCCAAGTTGCCAAGGGCCGGCCCCGCACAGTGCTTTGGGTTGGACCAACACTTAGACAAGCACTGGCCCGGGGGTTTAAAATAAAGATGACCCTCGGGATGCGCGACTCCCAAGGGAAAAATGCTAGGTGGCAAATGGTAAAACCAAGGTTGGGCCTTGCTGGAGGAGTTTTATTCAAAGCGAACTATCAAGGGGTTCCCATTATAATCCAACCACGTAAGGAACACAAAATCCAGGAACATAACACCAATATGACGGAAACTAGGGCGGCAAGAGTGGAACAAAACACCAGGCATAAGGCCGAGCCTTCCACCCTATACCAAGTATATAGATGCATTAATTAAATAAGAGATATTGTGATATCCCAACAAGTAAACATGTTCCAACAAGGAACAACATCTCCATGTTCCAACAAGGAACAAACTTCATCTTCACCTGCAACTAACAACGCTATAAGAGGGGCTGAGTAAAGCGGTAACATAGCCAAACAACGGTTTGCTAGGACAAGGTGGGTTAGAGGCTTGGCTTAACAATATGGGAGGCATGATAAGCAAGTGGTAGGTATCGGAACGTAGGCATAGCAAAAGAGCGAGCAACTAGCAAGCAACGATAGAAGTGATTTCAAGGGTATGATCATCTTGCCTGAGATCCCGCAAGGAAGAAGAACGAGTCCATGAAGAAGACAAACGGACGTAGACGAATGGGTCCTCACAAACGCGACGTTACCGGAACCAACCCAAAGAAGCAAACACTGGAAAGAAGCACACAACATAGTAAACAACCAATACATGAACATGATATGATATGCGAGACGCGGTATGCAATGCATATGCATGATTTGACAAGGAATGATTAAACCTGGCCTCAACTTGGAAATCCAAGTGTGCCACTGGAAAGGTGAGGTGATTTCGGTTTAAATCGATGATCACCGGAATCAGATGCATGGTTTGGAAATGGCAAGCAAAACAAATATGACACCGGTCTGCGATAAACTGCAAGTAGCCATCTAAACTGCAAGTAGCCATCTAATATGCTACAACACTCAAACATGGCAACAAAATACATGGAATCCACTCATGATGCTTGACAAAAGATGAACACTGAGCTACGGCCAATTCATCCATTAAGAGGTTCAAACAAGCATGGCAAAAGTGCAAATGATAAACAGGTTTCAGACTTGGTGAAATTAACACAAGCCTGGAATTTCAGATCAGGTAGCACACTTTGGAGCAATAAAACTATATGCTATATAAAGTTAACATGGAAAAGCAAGGCATGGCATGGAGCTACTCAAATAGCTTAACAAAAGTCCCTTAGTGACCTTGAGCCAAAAGGGACCAGAAAATACAATTGCAAGCATGTGAACATGGCAAAAACATAATCAGATCTCAGACTTAGAGAAAAACTGGAGCATGCATATCAGATATCAAGTAGGCATGTTTACGAGCTCGATGCACTCACTACAGAGAAAGGCATGACAAACTAAGCATACACCCATCAATAATACACATTATACAAGCTATACATGGCAAGAACAAAAACATAGCATGCACGAATAAACTACAATATCCTCGGCAGAATCGCTAACAAGTAGACAATCTGCCCAGATTCACGAAATAGCAAAAGTAGAGCTCGATTGACTCAAGCTTGGTTGCTCCATAAATGCAAACAAGGACTTCGATGGACAGAGCACTACAAGGTTAACAAATCATCCTTACTGATCATCCTCAAAAGAGGAACGGATCACTAGGAAACAACATGAACATATGGCATATTGATAAAAAACAGATCACAGACTTGGTGGAATTGCAAAGTCCCTGAAATCAGCATTAACGAATGCACTACTTTGCAAGCTTGTTCTAGTCATCACACACATCACAAAAATACATGGATAGCTCCTCTGGAAAGATGGCAAAGCATATAACAAAACACATGTAAAGCTCATGGGCATATCATGCACACAATAATCATGGCAAAAATGACAAATAACTATTTGGTGCAGCAGATCTGACAATTAACTCAAATAGCTCTCTTCCAACAGCATTTCGGGCATCAAGATAGGCTCAAATGAAAATGATGCAATGATATGAAATGATGTACTCTCTGAGACAAACATTTTGATATGCTACACGCCAAAAACGGAGCTACGAATGATGAATTATGACACGATGAACATGGGCATTTGAAACATGAAATCTCGGGGACTTAGTAGAATTTATACCTCCCGAAACGGATCTAGGGTTTTGGGCACGCCGTACGAGGTTTGCCGGAAAGTCACCGGAGGAGAGGGAGACGGCGCCGGAGTTGAGGAAAAGTTCGCCGGAGTTGTCGGGGTTTCCGGATCCGGTCGCTCCTCGACCGGATCTGGCCGGGGAAGAAGCGGAGCGAGGTGCCGTGGCGGAGACGACGCTGGCGTCCTCCTGCAGTGGCGGCGCGACACGGGAGCTCCGGCGAGCTCCTGCGGCAGGTTGGCGGTTCGAAGAGGGCCTACGAGCACGCGGGGCTCGTCCTCTCGAGGACACCGTGGTCGAGCGGCGGCCTGCGACGGTTCGGGAAGCGCGCTCCGGCGAGGACGGCGCCGGTCGGCGGCGGAGCGGCGAAGCGCGGTGGCGGGGAGGCGCAGGGCGGCGGCCGGCGGTGAGACACAAGGCGGCGGCGCAAGGAAGGCTCGGGTGGCAGAGCGCGGGGGCCGGTCCGGGCTCTCGCGGGCTCAGGCGGGCCCCGGATGGGCCTGCAGGGCCGCAGCGGCGAAGTGGGCCCGGCGGGGACAAGTGGCGGCCTGGGAGTGGCTGGGCGCGGCGGCCGGCTGACGTGGCGGCTCGCTATTGGCCGAGGCGACGTGGTGGCGGCACGGCGGACATGTCCGGCGCGGTGAGGACGCGTCCGGCGGCGCGAGGGGAGGAATTTTTAGGGTTCATCCGCGAATTTCGGGAGGGGAGCACATATTTATAGGTAGAGGGAGCTAGGAGAGTCCAAATGAGGTGCGGTTTTTGGCCACGCGATCGTGATCGAACGACCGAGATGAAGGAGGAGGTTTAAGTGGGGTTTGGGCCACTTTGGAAGGGTGTTGGGCTGCAACACACACGAGGCCTTCTCGGTCCCTCGGTTAACCGTTGGAGTATCAAACGAAGTCCAAATGGTACGAAATTTGACAGGCGGTCTACCGGTAGTAAACCAAGGCCGCATGACAAGTCTCGGTCCAATCCGGAAATGTTTAATACCCACACACGAAAAGAAAGTAGAAATGACCACCGGAGGAGATAGGAGCGCAAAACGGACAACAGGGAAAATGCTCGGATGCTTGAGACGAACATGTATGCAAATGAAATGCACATGATGACATGATATGCAATGCATGACACGCAAGCAATGACAATTCAACAACAGCGAATAACTGGAGAACACCTGGCACATCAGTCTCGGGGCGTTACAACACTCCACCACTATGAGAGGATCTCGTCCCGAGATCTAGAATGGCACCGGAGGGAAAACGGAAGAGAAGAGAAGAGGTAAAACTAAGTTGCTTCTTTGGCAAACGAGTGAAACCACGAACCTTGACAAGGTTAAGCCATTTTGAGAACATAATACAACAGAGATAAATGAAGTTTAAAGCACTCCGTTAGCAAAGAGGAACAAGGAAGAACAACTTCGGTCAGCACTCCGATTGAAAATGGAAGGAACTGAACATGATCTTGACAATCAAGATGATGGGTTGAAGAGAGCAACATCAAAAAGCCTCCGGAACAGAAGTAAGAATGGAATGGGATGAACGAAGGGAAACAAGATCTCAAGGGAGCACGCTTACAACAAATGCTAGAACGGAGTTGTTGGAAAACCCAACAACGAAAAGAATACGCTTGATATGGTCTTATGGAATACATCTCAAATTATGAGGTGACAACCTGCCACTCACGGGAAAAAGAATTTGATTGGTAAGAACAAGGAGATGAGAAACTTATTTCACCGGGAGGATAAATGAAGAACTTGGGTCCTATATAAGCACCATAGATAGCAACAACCTTAAGGAAGGCTTTAGGTGAAATATAACCCAAGTTTACTCCAATGACGAGATTGATGGATTTAAAGTACCTCATTCTTAATAATATGTGAATCATGAAACATGAACTCAAATCATCAAAATGACATAATACCACCACTGATAATATGGTAGAAAGAATTTGCACTCCGGATTGCAAGAATAAGAATACTTGAGCTCCTTAGAAAAGAATGTTGATGAGCACTTTGAGAAAGAATTAAATCCTTGATCAACCATCATGTAGAATCTTCATGAAGAACTCCGGTAAAAAAAGAATAAAAAGAAAGAGAAATTGAAAACATAAGGTGAATCCTTGCAATGATTTAGATGGATCTCCGTGATAATTAGAGCTTGGAACTTCGGGAAAGAAAAGATAAAGCATCTCGAACTGAGAATATGATATGATGAACCACTCCGGAAAAAGACCAAAACTCACTAAAGTGGCCCACTTTCTGCCTATCAAAGAGTCTATCACAGTAGCTCAATTGGCGGAGCTGTATACCTCTCAGATTGTCTCGCTGCACGGTATTCCACAGGTGATCTCTTCAGACCGTGGCAGCATCTTTACCTCCAAGTTTTGGGATTCTTTTCAGAAGGCCATGGGCACCAACATCCACTTCAGCACAGCTTTCCATCCTCAAACTAGCGGTCAAGTCGAGCGTGTCAACCAGATTCTTGAAGATATGCTCAGGGCTTGTGTGATCTCCTTCGGCATGAAGTGGGAGGATTGTCTTCCATATGCCGAATTCTCCTACAACAACAGTTTTCAAGCAAGTTCGGATAAGGCCCCATTCGAAATTCTGTATGGCAGGAAGTGCCGTACCCCTCTCAACTGGTCTGAAACCGGTGAACGTCAACTTCTGGGAAATGACTTAATCACAGAGGCAGAGGAAATGTGCAAAGTCATTCGAGATAACCTCAAAGCAGCGCAATCGCGCCAGAAGAGCTACTATGATAGTAAGCACCATGATTTGGCCTTCGAGATCGGAGATCATGTTTACCTCCGTGTCTCTCCAATGAAAGGTACTCGTCGCTTCGATATCAAAGGGAAGCTTTCCCCTAGATACGTGGGACCTTTCAAGATCGTCAGCAAGAGAGGCGATCTCGCCTATCAACTCGAGCTTCCTTCAAACTTTGCAAATGTGCATGACGTGTTCCATGTCTCTCAGCTCCGCAAGTGCTTCAAGACTCCTGACCGCACCGTCAACTTTGAAGACATTGATCTCCAAGAAGATCTCTCCTATCATGAGCACCCCGTTGCTATTCTTGAAGAGACTGAACGCAAGACTCGCAATAAGTCAATCAAATTCCTCAAAGTCAAGTGGTCACACCATTCCGACCGTGCCACCTGGGAACGCGAGGATCACCTCCGTTCTGAGTACCCGGCGTTCTTCCAGTCCTAGATCTCGGGACGAGATCCTTTCGTAGTGGTGGAGTGTTGTAACACCCCGGATATGATTTACCTAATATGTAATCCAACTCTTGCCGTTTCCGGCGTTAAGTTATTTTATTTTCTCGGGTTCGGGTTTTTGTCTCCGTGTGTTGTTGGCGTTGTCATGCATCTCATATCATGCCATCAAGTGCATTGCATTTGCATACGTGTTCGTCTCATGCATCCGAGCATTTTTCCCGTTGTCCGTTTTGCATTCCGGCACTCCTATCTCCTCTGGTGGTCATTTCTACCTTTCTTTCGTGTGTGGGGGTTAAACATTTCCGTATTGGACCGAGACTTGCCAAGCGGCCTAGGTTTACTACCGGTAGACCGCCTGTCAAGTTTCGTACCATTTGGACTTCGTTTGATGCTCCAACGGTTAACCGAGGGACCGAAAAGGCCTCGTGTGTGTTGCAGCCCAACACCCTTCCAATTTGGCCCAAAACCCACCAAAAGCCTCTCCATCATCTAGAGCGTTCGATTGCGATCGCGTGGCCGAAAACCACACCTCATTTGGACTCTCCTAGCTCCCTCTATGCCTATAAATACACCCCCTTCCGAAATTCGCGGTTCCCCTCTCCCGAAACCCTAAAAATCGCCTCCTCCGTGCGGCCGGACACGTCCGCCGCCCGCCCGGTCCACTCCCGCGCCGCCACGTGTCCACCGTGCCCCACATCTCCGCCGGGCCCGCGGAGCCCATCTCCGGCCCGCTCCGGGCCACGGCGGGCCAGATCCGCCCGAGAGCCCCGCGCCCTTCTTCCCCGGCGCCGTTCGCCGGCCGCGCCTCACGGCAGCCCCGCCGCCATCGCCGCCGACTCGCCGCGTGCCGCTGCCCGGAGCTTCGGCGACGCCCGGCCCTGCCGCGCCGCCCCATCCTCAAGGCCACCCCCAGATCCGGCGCCCCCAAGCCCTCTCCGGCCTCCTCCCCAACTCCGGCGCATCTCCGGCGAGTTTTGCTACAGTGACTCCGGCGAGGTGCTTCGGAATCCGTGCTAGATCCAGATCTGAGTTACCCCTCGGTTGACTTTTTCTCAGATAACCCTAGATATTTTCCATGTTCATCGCATCGTAACTTTGCATCCGCAGATCCGTTTTGGGCATATAGCATATCAAAATGTTCGTCTCAAAGAGTACATCATTTCATCTCATTGCATCATTTTCATTTGAGTTCATCTTGATGCCCGAAATTCTGTTGGAAGAGTGCTATTTGAGTTAATTGTCAGATCTGCTGCTCCAAATAGCTATTTGTCATTTTTGCCATGATTTATGTGTGCATCATATGCCCCTGAGCTCTACATGAGTTTTGTTATATGATTTGCCATCTTTCCAGGGGTGCCATCCATGTATTTTTGTGATGTGTGTGGTGACTAGCACAAGCTTGCAAAGTGGTGCATTCGTTAATGCTGATTTCAGGGACTTAGTAATTCCACTAAGTCCTTGATCTGTTTTTATCAATATGCCATATGTTCATGTTGTTTCCTAGTGATCCGTGCCTCTTTTGACGATGACCAGTAAGGATGTTTTGTTAATCTTGTAGTGCTCTATCCAACCATGTCTTTGTTTGCAAATATGGAGCACCCTAGCTTGAGTCAATTGAGCTCTACTTTTGTCATTTCGTGAATCTGGGCAGATTGTCTACTTGTTAGCGATTTTGCCGAGGATGTTGTAGTTGATCCGTGCATGATATGTTATTGTTCTTGCCATGTCTAGCTTGAATAATGTGTATTCTTGATGGATGTATGCTTAGATTGTCATGCCTTGCTCTGTAGTGAGTGCATCGAGCTCGTAAACATGCCTACTTGATACCTGATTTGCCATGCTCCGATTTTTCACTAAGTCTGTGATCTAATTATGTTTTTGCCATGTTCACATGCTTGCAATTGTATTTTCTGATCCCTTTTGGCTCAAGGTCACTAAGGGACTTTTGTTACGCTCTTTGAGTAGCTCCATGCCATGCTTTACTTTGCCATGTTCAGGTCCTGTAGCATATAGTTTTCATGCTCCAAAGTGTGCTACCTGATCTGAAATTCCAGACAAGTGTTAATTTCACTAAGTCTGAAATCTGTTTACCAATTTGCACTTTTGCCATGCTTGTTTGAAGCTGTTAATGGATGCATTGGCCGTAGCTCAGTGTTCAACTTTTGTTTAGCATCATGAATGGATCCCTGCCATGTATTTTGTTGCCATATTTGGGTGCTGTAGCATGTTTGTCTTGTTGCACTTAGATGGCTACTTGCTGTATATCGCAGACCGTTGTCATATTTGAATTGCTTGCCATTTCCAAACCGTGCATCTGATTCCGGAGTTCTTTATATCGATTTCAACCAAAATCACCTCACCTTTCCAGTGGCACACTTGGATTTCCAAGTTGAGGCCAGGTTCATTCATCTCTTGTCAAATCTTGCATATGCATCACATTTCGCATCCCGCATAGTATAGCATGCTTGCATCATGTTGTTTGAGCTTTGCACGTGGTTGATTGTGTTCTTGTTGCTTGTTTGTCTTGTTTGGGTAGAGCCGGGAGACGAGTTCGCTAACGAGGATCCCGTTGAGTTTGCTTTCGAGGATCCAGTCAACTCTGACAACTTTGCAGGCAAGATGATCATACCCTCGAAATCACTTCTATCCTTGCTTTGCTAGATGCTCGCTCTTTTGCTATGCCTATGCTACGATGCCTACCACTTGCTTATCATGCCTCCCAAATTGCCATGTCAAACCTCTAACCCACCATGTCCTAGCAAACCGTTGATTGGCTATGTTACCGCGTTGGTCAGCCCCTCTTATAGCGTTGCTAGTTGCAGGTGAAGATTGGAGACCGTTCCTTGTTGGAACATTATTTTCTTGTTGGGATATCATTATATTATATTGTTATCTTAATTCATTTATATAATTGGTAAAGGGTGGAAGGCTCGGCCTTTTAGCCTAGTGTTTTGTTCCACTCTTGCTGCCCTAGTTTCCGTCATATCGGTGTTATGTTCCCGGATTTTGCGTTCCTTACGTGGTTGGGTGATAATGGGAACCCCTTGACAGTTCGCCTTGAATAAAGCTCTTCCAGCAATGCCCAACCTTGGTTTTACCATTTGCCACCTAGCCTCTTTTTCCCTTGTGTTTCCGGAGCCCAAGGGTCATCTTATTTAAACCTCCCCGGGCCAGTGCTCCTTTGAGTGTTGGTCCACCTCGTCAGCCGCCGGTGGCCACCAGGGGCAACTCTGGGCTGGCCTACCGGAAGTTTAGACAATCTGAGTGTGCCCTGAGAACGAGATATGTGTAGCTCCTATCGGGATTTGTCAGCACATTCGGGCAGTGTTGCTGGATTTGTTTTAACTTGTCGAAGTGTCTTGTAGAACCGGGATACCGAGTCTGATCGGAATGTCTCGGGAGAAGGTATATCCTTCGTTGACCGTGAGAGCTTGTCATGGGCTAAGTTGGGACTCCCCTGCAGGGATTTGAACTTTCGAAAGCCGTTCCCGCGGTTATGGGCAGATGGGAATTTGTTAATATCCGGTTGTAGATAACTTGAATCTTAACTTAATTAAAATGAATCAACCGAGTGTGTTACTGTGATGGTCTCTTCTCGGCGGAGTCCGGGAAGTGAACACGATGTTGGAGTAATGTTTGCCGCAGGTTGTTCTCTAGTTATTCGATCGCGCTTTGCCTTCCCTTCTCACTCTCATTTGCGAATAGGTTAGCCACCATATTTGCTAGTCGCTTGCTGTAGCTCCACATATTTACCTTGCCTTACCTATAAGCTTAAATAGTCTTGATCGCGAGGTGCGAGATTGCTGAGTCCCTGTGGCTCACAGATTACTTCCAAACCAGATGCAAGGCCTGATGACTCTGTTCCAGATGACGTGCTTGAGCTCAAGTGGGTGTTCGACGAGGACTCTCGCCATTACTATGTGTCTTTCCCTGATGATCAGTAGTGGTGCCCGGTTGGGGCGATCGGGACCGTGTCGCATGTTGGGTTGATATTTTATTTTGGCACCGTAGTCGGGCCATGAGTGATTGGATGATGTAATGCTATTTATGTATTTTGTTTGACGTGGCGAGTGTAAGCCAACTATGTTACCTTTCCCCTTATTATGTATAACATGGGATGTTGTGAAGATTACCTTACTTGCGACATTGCTTTCAATGCGGTTATGCCTCTAAGTCGTGCTTCGACACGTAGGAGATATAGCCGCATCGAGGGCGTTACAAGTTGGTATGCTCATGTGCATCGCATTGTAACTTTGCATCCGTAGATCTGTTTTGGTCGTGTAGCATATCAAAATGTTCGCCTCAGAGAGTACATCATTTCATTTCATTGCATCATTTTCATTTGAGTTCATCTTGATGCCCGAAATGCTGTTGGAAGAGTGCTATTTGAGTTAATTGTCAGATCCGCTTCACCAAATAGCTATTTGTCATTTTTGCCATGATTATTGTGTGCATGATATGCTCATGAGCTCTACATGTGTTTTGTTATATGCTTTGCCATCTTTCCAGAGGTGCTATCCATGTATTTTTGTGATGTGTGTGGTGACTAGCATAAGCTTGCAAAGTGGTGCATTCGTTAATGCTGATTTCAGGGACTTAGTAATTCCACTAAGTCCTTGATCTGTTTTTATCAATATGCCATATGTTCATGTTGTTTCCTAGTGATCCGTGCCTCTTTTGAGGATGACCAGTAAGGATGTTTTGTTAATCTTGTAGTGCTCTATCCATCCATGTCTTTGTTTGCAATTATGGAGCACCCTAGCTTGAGTAAATTGAGCTCTACTTTTGTCATTTCGTGAATCAGGGCAGATTGTCTACTTGTTAGCGATTTTGCCGAGGATGTTGTAGTTGATCCGTGCATGCTATGTTGTTGTTCTTGCCATGTCTAGCTTTTATAATGTGTATTCTTGATGGGTGCATGCTTAGATTGTCATGACCTGCTCTGTAGTGAGTGCATCGAGCTCGTAAACATGCCTACTTGATATCTAATTTGCATGTTCCAGTTTTTCACTAAGTCTGTGATCTGATTATGTTTTTGCCAGGTTCATCGCATCGTAACTTTGCATCCGCAGATCCGTTTTGGGCATGTATGTTGGATTTCGGGTTCCGGCAGACCCTTGAGGTTTGAACACTGGGTTCGCACGGAGATTTCGCCTCCTACCTACCTGCACCCCTCCGCCTCGCTAAGGTCTAAGCTATGGAAAGAATAACACGAGGGACACAAGGTTTATACTGGTTCGGGCCACCGTTGTGGTGTAATACCCTACTCCAGTGTGTGGTGTGGTGGATTGCCTCTTGGGCTGGTGATGATGAACAATACAAGGAAGTACAGCCTCGCGAGGGTGTGTTCTTGGCTCGGGGGATGAACTGCTGGGAGGAGTTCAGTCACCCTTCTATCTCTCTCTAGAACTGATGATGCCTCTCTCAAAACCTCTCACCTCTTAACTCTTCCCTCCGATCCGATCCCCTTTTCCTTTGGGCGGCTGGTCCTATTTATAGAGGCCCTGGTCCTCTTCCCAAATATCGAGCAGGAAGGGAGCCAACAATGGCGGGCTAATTTGAAAGGGGACAGCTAGTATCGGCTATCCTGACAAAAGTAGTCTTCGCCTGCACAAAGCTCTGGTGGTGACGCCGTCTTGGACTCCACGATGACCTCCATCTTGCAGTCCTCCCGGTCTTGGTCTTGTTGCACCGAAACAGCAACCTTTGCCTGATGCCTCGGTACTCCGCGGCTACGCTTGCCCCCTTTGCACCAAAGAGGAAAGGAGGACACTGCACGGGCTGGCACCCGCCTGGCGCCCTTGGTCGTCATGGCTTGTGTCACGGGCACCTCGTGAGGTACCCCGCCTTGGTGTCTCCACCTCCTCGTGAGCCAGCCTGATGAGGCCGTGCTTGAGGAAGCTCGGCGTCGTCCGCCCCGCGAGGCTTGGCCCCTCGCGAGGGTCTTGGGTTTGTGTTGGTGAAGATGGGCCGCGCTGGGCCCCCCTTTGAGCCACGCCGCAGGCCGCAGGCAGGCAAGTCTGGGGACCCCCGTTCCCAGAACGCCGACAGTAGCCCCCGGGCCCAAGGCGCGCCCGGACTTGGCCGTGCAGGGAGGCGGAAGGGCAAGAGCAAAGCGCCGCGTGCCCTAACAGCCTGCGGCCTTGGGCGCCGCGTGGCGGTTGATTGGACGTGGGCGCCTCCACTTCCCCATGGCGCCTCGGCAACTGCACGGACTGGACAAGTCCCTGCTTTTAAAGTGGGTCATGATTACCTGCAATCGTGGAGGTCGGCGGTTGGCCTTCGCCGGCCATAAGTATGGAACAGCGCGCGCCCTTCCAGTCCATCCCTCCTTGCTTCTCCTTCTTCCCGGTCCTTGCTTCGTCTTGCTGCGATGGCTCCGATCCGCCGGTTCTCGACGGCAGAGAAGGGAAAGGCTCCCCGAGAGGAACCAGACCCGCTCCCGCCGAAGAAACGGCTCGTCCTCCATGGCCCGGACGAGGGGGCCCATCAGGTGGTGTCGAGGCCTTGGTGCGAGCGGGCGCCGCCGGGGTTCCCGCTTCCCTTGTACGCCCACATAGAGGGCCCTGAGGAAGCTGATGCTGATCGCCACGGGCGGCGCCGTTGTCGGCGCCGACGAGTCACGAAGGTGTGGGTCGTCCCCCCTGGGGTCCACACCGAGGGCTCCTCCCGAGAGTTCGTGCTCCACGTCGCCATGCCTCCTCTGTCTTGGATTCGCCTTCCTCCCTTCTTCGCCTCCATCATCCCGCAGGGAGAACTCCCGGAGTTTTGGCTGCAGCACGCCGGCTGCAGCACCCTCGCGACCGAGGCAGAGATCGCGGTCGTTGCCCCCGGCTAGGTCTTCATGACTCGGGGCTGGAGCGAGATCGCCCGGGTTTGCAGGACAAGAGGTGCCCTCACGATCCACTTGGAGTACGACGGTGCTTCGGTGATGTTCTTCAAGGTCTTTGATGCGAGCGGGCGCCGGCTGGAGTGCTGCCCCGGGGGAGGTGGCCAGGACCCTGCTGCGACGAGGACTGGGCCCGCCAACCGCTCCCTTGGCGGCTCCTCAGGCGGTGGAGGCGTTGGAGGTTCCAGCGACTCCGGAGACGAGCAACGACAGCTACGAGCCCCCGAGCCGGCGCCGCTCCTAGAGCAGGGCGGGCTTGTCAGGCCGCCGCCGACTCTGATCTGGATGGGGTTGGCACCGGTGCTTGACGGCCCACTGTTGATGATGGCGTCTTTTGTAGGGACGCGCGTAGTTTGTGTCCCTTTAGGACCTGTTCCCTGCGAGGAATCAAAGACGTGTCCCGTGGGGGTTTGTAAGGTGCCTGTGATCCTGTTTTGTTAATATAACCCTTGTCATAGAATTGTGCGAGTTGCTCATTCCATTTTAGCTCAGTCCTCCCTTTCGAACCTCACGAGGGCTTGGTGCTCTACGCCGACAGGTCCCAGTCCCAAGGCGGCTTCAGCCATCGCTGGTATGCCAGGTCGCGATGCCGTGGTCAAGGCCAGGAGGTGAGCGACCCGGAGTCCGGTAAGAGCCCCTGAGTCGCGATGCTCAGGAGGTCCCCCTTAGCGCTCAAGCAGCCGTCGTTCGGTGAGAAAGGAGAGCGGCGTCGCTAACATGGGATTGCATTAGGTGCGGGGATGATGCCATGGTAGCTAGCGCTTCCGGGTGGTGACTTATCTCGAGAATCAGGGGCCGCTTTCTGGTGTGTCGCCGGGTCCGTGCATCGGCAGGCATGAGGTTGCTTGGCGAGGTCCTCGCGTGTCCCTCCCCTCTCGCCTTTTCTCCCCTTTCTGCTCTACGTCCTCGGGTCCCAGCCCCCGAGCGAGTCTCAGCTGTCGCTGGTATGCCAGGTCGTGATGCCGTGGACAAGGCCAGAGGGTGAGGGCTAGAGAGCCAGTAGGAGCCCTGAGTCGCGATGCTTAGGCACCCCCCCTTTAACGTGCAAGCGGTTCGCGCGGACGAGAGTGAAGGAGACACCACAAGGGCCTCGCCTGACGCAGCTCCTTCAGGAGGTCCTGTAGGTCCATCATAGAAAAAACAAGGGGGTTGCCATGACAACTGACAGTCAGCCGTTGGTTGCTTCTGAGGGGTAATGGGGCACTGAAGGCTTTGACGAGGTGGCGCCATGCGGGGCTGCCGCGACCAGAGCTCAGCCATTCAGGTTTGTCGGCGTTGCAGGGACGGACCCATGCGCAAGCGTCGTGCCGTTTGGGAGCAGTTCCGTCAGTTGAGCGGGCAACTAGGTCAAGCACATTAGCCGCGGAGGAGTGGATTCATTTAAATAGAAGCTGGGAAGGCGGACATCACTGGGTCTGGCCCGAGCAACTTGGGGATCATGCAGCCCGAGGGGCGCCCCCAACAAGGTAAGCTAACAACATGAAATAAAAAGGGATACGCGCCGCAGGGACGGACCCACGCGGCCTGGGAATAATGCAGCCCTGGGGGGCGCTCCCAGCTGGAAATGAAACTCGAAAGATGTCACCTGATGACGTTGAGGACGAAGGAGCGTTGGTGTAGCAGACTCGGTGGGCTGCGGAAGCCGATCCTCACGAGCCCCCAGGCCCAGGGGCCTCGGGAAGCTCCAGAGGCACTGGCGGCTCCTCGCGGACCATCTCCATCCCCGCCAGGGCTGCGGAACGCCTGGCCTCTCGTGCCTCCGTGATGCCCCTCATGAGGCGCTGGTACGTGGCAGCCGCGTTCGGCAAGCCGTAAGGCATGCGAACGTAGTTGTGGCGTGGACCTCCGTAGCGCCCCACTCGCGAGGGCCAGAGGCGCTCCAGAGAGGCGACTCGGTTGAGCCCTGGTATGTCAACGCAGACGCGCAGCCCACCATCCTCGCCTGGATGGGGAGCCACTGCTGGTAGGCGGCAGCTGCCTTTCATGACTCTTGACTCCTGTAGCTCCTGAATGGCCTTGCTGACGAACTCCTGAGGGTCTGGCTCTCCTTGCCTTGCTCCTTCTTGAGGGAAACGTGCTTCGAAACACGCCTCCACGTGGTGCCCAAGCGCCTCCCTCGTGACCCTAGCTAGGTCGGTGGCCCTCCAGGGGAGAGCCCCCGAGCCCTGCCTGAGGAGGGCGCCGGGCGCGCTTTCCTATGCGATGGAAGGAGGTTCCCCCTGGGCAGGCACGGGCCCAGAGGGGCCTGCCTCCTCAGTGGTCGGGCCGGACGATGTCTTCTTCTTCTTAGGGGCGGTCCCGGGAGGCCTCCTGCTTCCATGATCTGGGTCTTCCAGTGACGTGGCCTGAAAGGCTCGTTCCAGGGAACACACCACGTCCTTCTCTTCACAGGGCACCGTGATGACTCCGCCACTTCCTGGCATCTTGAGGATGTTGTAGCTATGGTGAGTTACGGCCATGAACTTGGCCAACGCTGGGTACCCAAGGATGGCGTTGTACGGCAGGCGAATGTGAGCGACGTCGAAGTCGATGAGCTCGGTGTGGTAGTTGTCGCATGCCCCGAAGGTGACAGGGAGGCGGACCTGCCCAATCGGGACCGTGGAGCCGTCGGTGATACCGGAGAAAGGCTTGGTTGGCTGAAGCTGGCTGTAGGGCACTTGGAGATTGTTGAATGTTTCCACAGACAGGACGTTGAGCCCTGCCCCGCCATCGATGAGGGTCTTGGTGACCACCATGTTGCTGACGATTGGGGAACAAAGCATCGGGAGGACTCCGGCTATAGCCGCACACTTGAGCTGATCTGCTGAGCTGAACGTGATGGCGCACGTTGACCACCTGAGAGGGAGCGTGGCTTCGAGCCTGGGGAGGACTGCGTTCACTTCGCGGGCGAACTGCTTGAAGATGCGTTGAGAGGCTGGGGCTTGAGCCCCGCCCAGGATGTAGGCGATCGCGCGCGGCTCCTGGAAGCCCCCAGCCCCCTCGTCCTGGTGGCGGTCCTCGTTTCTCCTTGGCTGCGGCGGCAGCGGAGGGAGGCCTGCATTGCCTTACGGGCGATCCTCGCGAGGCTGATCCCTCCAGTCTCCCTCGCGAGGCGGGTCTTGCCAGCGATCCTCGCGAGGTTGATCGTGCCACCCTTGGCGCGGGCCACGGTCTTCCCAGCGTCCTGCGTTCCTTCCTCCTCCTCGACTGTAGCCCCGGTCACCGCGGTCAGGGCGACGGCCGATCCTTCCTTCTCGCACGGCTTGGAGCTCTTGACATTCGTTGGTGTTGTGGGTGTGGAGGTCGTGGTAAACACAGTGCCGGCTGCCCTTGGAAGGTTCGGGCTGATCTTTGCCCCGCTTGGTGTCTGGTTCTGCCACGAGCACGGCAGCCCCTTTGCGCTTCACATCCTTGGCCTTGGGCTTCTTCTCTTCTGGGTCTGCGGCAGGCAGCTCGAGGAGGGAGAGACGCCCTTCCTCGGCCCTGGCACACTTGGTTGCCAGGTTGAACAGCTCCAAGGAAGTGCACAGGTCTTCATGCATCGCCAGCTCCTCCTTCATCTTGACGTCGCGCACGCCGTCGGAGAAGGCTGAGATGATGGCCTCCTCAGTCACCTTGGGAATCTTGAGGCGTGCGTTGTTGAAGTGCTGGATGTACTTCTGTAGGGTCTCCCCGGGCTGTTGCTTGATGCGGCGCATGTCGCTCACGGCAGGTGGCCGGTCGCGAGTACCTTGGAAGTTGGCGATGAAGCAGGTGCGCATCTCGTCCCAGGAGGAGATCGTGCCTGGAGCCAGGTTCAGGAGCCAGGTGCGGGCCCCGTCCTTGAGCGCCATGGGGAACCAGTTCGCCATGACCTTCTCATCTCCGTTGGCAGCTTCGATGCCCAGCTCGTAGAGCTGGAGGAACTCCACAGGGTCAGCCGTGCCGTCGTAGCGAGGAGGCAGGTCCGGCTTGAACTTGCCCGGCCACGAGACGCTGCATAGCTCGGTGGTGAAGGCGCGGCAGCCTACTGTGGCCACGGGAGGCCTTGGGTGACGGAGAGCTTGGTCTTGCATGTCCCCACGCACTGCAGCTGGGAGCAGCGCGGGGTCTTGACGCGCGAGAGCAGGAGCATGGTCGCGACGTGCTGGAGCAGGGAGCGCCCGGGCAGCTTCTTGCGGGCGAGGGACTTCTTGGCAGCTCTGCTCTTGCCGCGCTGGCACCTGATGGAGCGGGTTCCGCCCAGGGGCCACACGCCTTGGAGCCATGGCGCCTTCCTGAGGAGGAGGCGGCCGGGGCGCCGCCAGAGCTTCATCGCCCGCGCGGGGCGGGGCGCGGTGCAGCGGAACGGACGGCGCAGGAGAGCCCCCTGCGGCGCGGACGAGCTTGGCGACGCAGTCGAGCCATTCTTCGTAGACGTCGTCGACGGGACGGTAGCGCAGGAGCTCGTTTGCCGCGATGAGCGCAGCCCGAGCCTCCATGGGCGCGCGGATCGCGCGGGACGAAGAACCGGCTGGGGTGAGCGAGGGAGTTGCGGTGTGGCCGTCTTGCCGCACGGACGGATGCTGAGACGATGCTTGCTGCTCGTCCCCCGCCGGGCCGGTGGCGGCGTTGACGGCAGGTGACGGGGAACGGCGAGGACGCCCGCCGACAGGGGCCGTCTGGGCGATGCGGGAAGCGAGAGCGGCCCGGCGCTCGGCGCGGGCCCGACGAGCGTCAGACATGGGCGTGATGGTCGGAGGAGAACGGGGTGGTGGAAGACGAATCCCGGCGCACCCCTACCTGGCGCGCCAAATGTCGGATTTCGGGTTCCGGCAGACCCTTGAGGTTCGAACACTAGGGTGCGCGCGGAGATTTCGCCTCCTACTTACCTGCACCCCTCCGCCTCGCTAAGGTCTAAGCTATGGAAAGAATAACACGAGGGACACAAGGTTTATACTGGTTCGGGCCACCGTTGTGGTGTAATACCCTACTCCAGTGTGTGGTGTGGTGGATTGCCTCTTGGGCTGGTGATGATGAACAATACAAGGAAGAAAAGCCTCGCGAGGGTCTGTTCTTGGCTGGGGGGATGAACTGCTGGGAGGAGTTCAGTCACCCTTCTATCTGTCTCTCGACAACTGATGATGCCTCTCTCAAAACCTCTCACCTCTCACCTCTTAACTCTTCCCTCCGATCCGATCCCCTTTTCCTTTGGGCGGCTGGTCCTATTTATAGAGGCCCTGGTCCTCTTCCCAAATATCGAGCGGGAAGGGAGCCAACAATGGTGGGCTAATTTGAAAGGGGACATCTAGTACCGACTATCCTGACAAAAGTAGTCTTCGCCTGCACAAAGCTCTGGTGGTGACGCCGTCTTGGGCTCCACGATGACCTCCGTCTTGCAGTCCTCCCAGTCTTGGTCTTGATGCACCGAAACAGCAACCTTTGCCTGATGCCTCGGTACTCCGCAGCTGCGCTTGCCCCCTTTGCACCAAAGAGGAAAGGAGGACACTGCGCGGGCTGGCACCCGCCTGGCGCCCTTGGTCGTCATGGCTTGCGTCACGGGCACCTCGTGAGGTACCCCGCCTTGGTCTCTCCGCCTCCTCATGAGCCAGCCTGATGAGGCCGTGCCTGAGGAAGCTCCGCGTCGTCCGCCCCGCGAGGCTTGGCCCCTCACGAGGGTCTTGGGTTTGTGTTGGTGAAGATGGGCCGCGCTGGGCCCCCCTTTGAGCCACGCCGCAGACCGCAGGCAAGCAAGTCTGGGGACTCCCGTTCCTAGAACACCGACAATATAGCATATCAAAATGTTCGTCTCAAAGAGTACATCATTTAATCTCATTGCATCATTTTCATTTGAGTTCATCTTGATGCCCGAAATGCTGTTGGAAGAGTGCTATTTGAGTTAATTGTCAGATCTGCTGCTCCAAATAGCTATTTGTCATTTTTGCCATGATTTATGTGTGCATCATATGCCCCTGAGCTCTACATGAGTTTTGTTATATGATTTGCCATATTTCCAGGGGTGCCATCCATGTATTTTTGTGATGTGTGTGGTGACTAGCACAAGGTTGCAAAGTGGTGCATTCGTTAATGCTGATTTCAGGGACTTAGTAATTCCACTAAGTCCTTGATCTGTTTTTATGAATATGCCATATGTTCATGTTGTTTCCTAGTGATCCGTGCCTCTTTTGAGGATGATCAGTAAGGGTGCTTTGTTAATATTGTAGTGCTCTATCCATCCATGCCTTTGTTTGCAATTATGGAGCACACTAGCTTGAGTCAATCGAGCTCTACTTTTGCTATTTCGTGAATCTGGGCAGATTGTCTACTTGTTAGCGATTTTGCCAAGGATGTTGTAGTTGATCCGTGCATGCTATGTTGTTGTTCTTGCCATGTCTAGCTTATATAATGTGTATTCTTGATGGGTGTATGCTTAGATTGTCATGCCTTGCTCTGTAGTGAGTGCATCGAGCTTGTTAACATGCCTACTTGATATCTGATTTGCTTGCTCCAGTTTTCCACTAAGTATGTGATCTGATTATGTTTTTGCCATGTTCTCATGCTTGCAATTGTGTTTTCTGATCCCTTTGGGCTCAAGGTCACTAAGGGCCTTTTGTTAAGCTCTTTGAGTAGCTCCATGCCATGTCTTGCTTTGCCATGTTAATTTCCTGTAGCATCTAGTTTTCATGCTCCAAAGTGTGCTACCTGATCTGAAATTCCAGACTAGTGTTAATCTCACTATGTCTGAAACTTGTTTACGAATTGCTCTTTTTCCATGCTTGTTTGACCCTGATAATGGATGAATTGGCCGTAGCTCAGTGTTCATCTTTTGTTAAGATTTATGAGTGGATCCCCGCCATGTATTTTGTTGCCATGTTTGAGTGCTGTAGCATGTTTGTCTCGTTGCATTCAGGTGGCTACTTGCTGTTTATCGCAGACCGTAGCCATATTTGAATTGCTTGCCATCTCCAAACCGTGTCTCCGTTTCCAGTGATCTTTATATCGATTTCAACCGAAATCACCTCATCTTTCCAGTGGCACTCCTGGATTTCCAAGTTGAGGCCAGGTTCATTCATTCCCTTGCAAATCATGCATATGCATCGCATACCGCATCCTGCATATCATACCATGTTCATGTGTTGGTTGTTTACTATGTTGTGTGCTTCTTTCCGGTGTTTGCTTCTTCGGGTTGGTTCCGGTAACGTCGCGTTTGTGAGAACCCGTTCGACCACGTCCGTTTGTCTTCTTCATGGACTCATTCTTCTTCCTTGCGGGATTTCAGGCAAGATGACCATACCCTCGAAATCACTTCTATCTTTGCTTGCTAGTAGCTCGCTCTTTTGCTATGCCTATGCTGCGATACCTACCACTTTCTTATCATGCCTCCATATTGTTGAACCAAGCCTCTAACCCACCTTGTCCTAGCAAACCGTTGTTTGGCTATGTCACCGCTTTGCTCATCCCCTCTTATAGCGTTGTTAGTTGCAGGTGAAGATTGAAGTTTGTTCCTTGTTGGAACATGGAGATGTTGTTCCTTGTTGGGACATGTTTACTTGTTGGGATATCACAATATCTCTTATTTAATTAATGCATCTATATACTTGGTATAGGGTGGAAGGCTCGGCCTTATGCCTGGTGTTTTGTTCCACTCTTGCCGCCCTAGTTTCTGTCATATCGGTGTTATGTTCCAGATTTTGCGTTCCTTACGCGGTTGGGTTATAATGGGAACCCCTTGACAGTTCGCCTTGAATAAAACTCCTCCAGCAAGGCCCAACATTGGTTTTACCATTTGCCACCTAGCCTTTTCTTTCCCTTGAGTCGGCCGGCTCAAGGGTCATCTTTGTTAAACCCCCGGGCCAGTGCTCCTCTGAGTGTTGGTCCAACCCAGAGCACCGTGCGGGGCCGTCCCTTGGCAACTTGGGTTACGTTGGCTCCCGTATGCTTAGCTTATCCGGTGTGCCCTGAGAATGAGATATGTGCAGCTCCTATCGGGATTTGTCGGCACTGCGGGTGGTCTTGCTGGACTTGTTTTACCATTGTCGAGGATGTCTTGTAACCGGGATTCTGAGTCTGATCGGGTCTTCCCGCTAGAAGGAATATCCTTCGTTGACCGTGAGAGCTTGTGATGGGCTAAGTTGGGACACCCCTACAGGGATTTGAACTTTCAAAAGCCATGCCCGCGGTTATGGGCAGATGGGAATTTGTTAGCGTCCGGTTGTAGAAAACCTGAAGTTGACCTTAATTAAAATGCATCAACCGCATGTGTAACCGTGATGGTCTCTTTCCGGCGGAGTCCGGGAAGTGAACATGGTGTTGGAGTTATGCTTGACGTAGGTTGTTCTAGGATCACTTCTTGATCATACTTTTATCGACTGTGCTTTGCCTTCTCTTCTCGCTCTCATTTGCGTATGTTAGCCACCACATACGCTAGTCGCTTGCTGTAGCTGCACCTCATACCTTTTACCCTTCCTATAAGCTTAAATAGTCTTGATCGCGAGGGTGTGAGATTGCTGAGTCCCCGTGGCTCACAGATACTTCCAAAACCAGCTTGCAGGTGCCGATGATTCCGTGCAGATGAAAGTGTTGTAACGCCCCGAGACCGATGTGCCAGGTATCTTCTAGTTATTCGCTGTTGTTGCCTTGTCATTGCTTGCGTGTCATGCATTGCATATCATGTCATCATGTGCATTTATTTTGCATACATGTTCGTCTCATGCATCCGAGCATTTTTCCCGTTGTCCGTTTTGCATTCCAGCGCTCCTATCTCCTCCGGTGGTCATTTCTACCTTTCTTTCGTGTGTGGGGGTTAAACATTTCCGGATTGGACCGAGACTTGCCAAGCGGCCTTGGTTTACTACCGGTAGACCGCCTGTCAAGTTTCGTACCATTTGGATTTCGTTTGATACTCCAACGGTTAACCGAGGGACCGAAAAGGCCTCGTGTGTGTTGCAGCCCAACACCCTTTCAATTTGGCCCAAAACCCACCAAAACCCTCTCCATCATCTAGAGCGTTTGATTCATTGGAGTCGGCGGTGGAGCTGAGGTGGCGTCCTCTGATTGGTGGAGGTGAGGTGGCCGGCGGAGCGGACATGTCCGGGCGGCGCGTGGACGCGCCCTGCGGCGCGAGGGGAAGGATTAGGGTTTCGTCTGCGCGAGAATTTCGGAGGGAGACACATATTTATAGGTAGAGGGAGCTAGGAGTGTCCAAATGAGGTGCGGTTTTCGGCCACGCGATCGTGATCGAACGCTCTAGATGATGGAGAGGGTTTTGGTGGGTTTTGGGCCAAATTGAAAGGGTGTTGGGCTGCAACACACACGAGGCCTTTCCGGTCCCTCGGTTAACCGTTGGAGTATCAAACGAAGTCCAAATGGTACGAAACTTCACAGGCGGTCTACCGGTAGTAAACCAAGGCTGCTTGGCAAGTCTCGGTCCAATCCGGAAATGTTTAACCCCCACACACGAAACAAAGGTAGAAATGACCACCGGAGGAGATAGGAGCGCCGGAATGCAAAACGGACAACGGGAAAAATGCTCGGATGCATGAGACAAACATGTATGCAAAAGAAATGCACATGATGACATGATATGCAATGCATGACATGCAAGCAATGACAAGGCAACAACAACGAATAACTGGAAGACACCTGGCACATCGGTCTCGGGGCGTTACAGGTGCATCGCATTGTTTCATGTCAAGATCATTTGTTTCAAAGCATGACTTCGTTTCGGAGATGTTGGGTAAAACCATGGGAGTGGTTTCTCCGGCCAAGTCTATGAGGGCTACCACGATGGTCCCGGATGTTTCTATCATGATGGGCGACTATAAGTTTGTGTCTTCTCCAATGGTCCTTGGTGACTCGGATATTGATCTTATTCTCGGAATGGACTGGCTTTCTAAGCACAAGGCTCAACTTGATTGTGCTGCCAGGTAGATTCAATTGACACACTCATCTGAGGATGTGATCGTCTTTGCCGCTCATGATGATACCATTCGACTGTTTTCTCTCAATGAGAAGGGAGAGTTGGATGCCATCTCTCAGATTCCAGTCATTTGTGAATATCAAGACGTCTTTCCAGAAGAGCTTCCAGGAATGCCTCCTCACCGGCTAGTTGAATTCGTCATTGATCTTGAACCTGGCACGGAACCTGTTTGCAAACGTCCTTACAAGCTTGGACCTGAAGAGTTGAAGGAGCTGAAGAAACAACTCGATATTCAAGAGCGTATGGGTCTGATCCGACCAAGTTCTTCTCCTTGGGGTTGTGGTGTTCTTTTTGTCAAGAAGAAGGATGGCACGGACCGACTTTGTGTCGACTACCGTCCATTGAACAAGAAGACCATAAAGAACAAGTACCCACTTCCCAACATCAACGAGCTTTTCGAACAACTCAAAGGTGCTCAAGTATTCTCCAAGCTTGACCTCCGTATGGGCTATCATGAGATTCACATTCGTGAACAAGATATCCCCAAGACAACATTCAGGACAAGCTATGGTTCCTATGAATACACTGTCATGTCTTTCGGCCTTGTCAATGCTCCTCCAATATTCTCTCGCATGATGAACTGCATCTTCAACCCCTACACAAATGACTTCGTCTTGGTCTATCTCGATGACATTTTGGTCTTTTCCAAGAACAAGGAGGATCATGCGAAGCACTTGAGATTGGTGCTGGAAAAACTCAGAGAACATCAGTTCTATGCGAAGTTTTCAACGTGCGAGTTTTGGCTCGATGAGGTTCTCTACCTTGGGCATATCATCTCCGCCTAGGGCATAGCTGTTAATCCTGAGAAGGTGTCTACAATTGTGAATTGGGAACCGCCTCAGAATGTGAAGCAACTCCGCAGCTTCCTTGGGATCGCAAGCTATTGCGAAGGTTCGTTGAGAATTTCTCTAAGATCGCGAAGCCTCTTTCCAACCTCCTCCATGAAAGTGCGTTATATCAACTAGAGGGGGGGGGGGTGAATAGGCAATTTTTATGAAAGTCTTCAAAACTTGGGAGTTATGAAGACAAACAGTGAAGATTATGCCTATTACTATGCAGCGGAAGTTAGATTACACTAGGCCACCCATGGTCATGTATTCAATAGAGTGAAAGCACAGTGACAAACAGCTTCAGTGTAATAAGGATCAAGTAGGAAGAAGTTATGAAGCCAAACAGATCATGCATTCACGTTGTGAAGACAAATGATAAATCAAGCACGCAATGACTTCACAATGAGTAACAGCAAGAGAAGGAAGTGAAGATGAAACTAGTGACTCGTTGAAGACAATGATATGTTGGACCAGTTCCAGTTGCTGTGACAACTGTACGTCTGGTTGGAGCGGCTAGGTATTTAAACCTTAGGACACACAGTCCCGGACACCCAGTCCTGAACACACAGTTCAGGACACCAAGTCCTCACCGTAATCTCCTTGAGCTAAGGTCACTTAGTCCTCGCCCAATCACTCTGGTAAGTCTTCAAGGTAGACTCCCAAACCTTCACAGACTTCGTTCACTGGCAATCCACAATGTCTCTTGGATGCTCTGAACACGACGCCTAACCGTCTGGAGGATTCACAGTCCTCAAGTGTAATAAGTCTTCAGATCACATAGACAAGAAGACTTAAGTGATGCCCAATTTACTCTGGCTCTGGGTGGTTAGGGCTTTTCTCCTCACTAGGAATTTTCTCTCAAAGGCTTCGAGGTGGGTTGCTCTCAAACGACAAAAGCCGTGCACTGAAATCTGAGTAGCCAACTGTTTATGGTTGTGGGGGTGGGCTATTTATAGCCACTTGGAAACCCGACCTGATTTGTCCGAAATGACCCTGGGTCACTAAGGAACTGACACGTGTCTCAACGGTCATATTTCGAACTCTCATGGCAACTTTACTTGGGCTACAAGCAAAGCTGACTTGTCCGGCTCTGGACAAGATTTGCTCTCATTGTCTTCACTCGAAGACATAGGTTTTTGATTTAGGCATCACTTAAGTCATTCTGACTTGTTCTCCTGGACCCCACTTAACAGTACGGTGGTTCCTATGACTCAACAAAAATAAAAAGAACTACGAAAGATCTAAGTCTTCGAGTTCCATAGGCTTCATAACGTGTCTTCTGTTGTCATAGTCTTCAATGTGAATATCTTCATATACCACCTTTGACTTCAATGTCTTCATTCATTTTTAGGGGTCATCTCTGGTAGTAAACCGAATCAATGAGGGACTTCTACCTGTGTTTTCCTGCAATTCTCACAAACACATTAGTCCCTCAACTAGGTTTGTCGTCAATACTCCAAAACCAACTAGGGGTGGCACTAGATGCACTTACAATCTCCCCCTTTTTGGTGATTGATGACAAACTAGTTGAAGTTTTCAACGGGAAATATAAAGTGTGAAGTCTGTAAAGGAATTGTCATCATAAGTTGCAAGTGCTCCCCCTGAAGATGTGCATATAAGTTAATTTGCTTTTGGAATGCAAATGCACATGGCAAGTTGTACTTGTGGAGATCAGCTTCAGCTTATGATGACAATCTACTATGCATGTGAAAGTATATGAAGATAATAACATGCATAATGGAAAATGGACGTCTGCAGAATGAGATGAGTGCGGAATTTATCGTCGCACATGCGGAATTTATCTTCGCAAAAGGAGTGGTAAAACAAGTAGCAGACGACCATCGAGTTTTAGTGTTTACAACTCAAAAGAACCAAATGAAGCAAAACAAGAGTTGCAAACACGAAGCAAGTATAACAAAACAAGGCACCCGCCCATATTGACCCGCTTGAAGACTATAAACATCATATGCTTCTCCCCCTTTTGTCAGGAATGACCAAAAAGGTTTGAAGACATAGAGTTTTCTACGCGTTCCCAGGCGCAGCAGGGGTGGTGGAGTTGTTTGGCGGTGCTGAGCTTTGAGGTGCTGAAGCGGGTGGTGGTGAAGTAGCATCATCATCTTCATCAATGATCCCCGCAGTGACGGTGGCAGCAGATGAGGAATACTCAGAGTCTTCAAGTGATGGTGTGTTGCGTATCACAGCCCTCCTAGGAGGTGTGGTGTCAAATTTGAAGCGCTCTGTGAAGCCATCCTCTTCAAGTTCAGCTTCAGTGCAGATCATTGAGAGCCCTTTCCACGTACGACGGCAAGTCTCATGCGTAACGAAGGCATTCTTGGTGGCCAGGTTTCGAAGACGATTGACATTCACCAAGAGGCTCTTCATCTGACGTTTCAGCCAGTCGTGATGCCTATCTTGCTTTTGGTGAAGGGCCACAAGAAGCTCTCGGTCAGTGAGGACACGAGCACGCTTCTTGGGTCTTGGAGCGTTTGTGCTATCTGTGGCTTCAGTTGATGCTTGTGCACGTGTAGTGCCAGCCATAGGATAGACCCTGGACATGGCTTCAACGCCTTCAACATTCTACGTGAAGCTCTGGTGTTCGGCATTCTGAAGACTTATTGGTTGCTTCGCAGGCTCAGGGTATATTGCTTCAGCAGAGATATCCACATCTGGCAGGAAGATGCGATGGTTTCGGGCTGAGGGCTGATACGAAATTGTAGAGTGCAGTTTGATCAGCCTCATCACCCAAGGGGCATAGATTTTTAGACCAAATAAGTCCGAGCCTGACGCAGCAAGTTGTCGTATGAAAAGATCCTGTGCATTGAAGCATTTGCCATGCATGATAGAGAATATGAGAGTCTTCATTGCACCCTCAATCTTGGCATGTGGAGAGTGTCCCTTAATGGGCCAGAGAGTCCGCCGGATAATATGATATATGGTCCTGGGCAGGTACTCTAGGTCTTCAACGAAGAACTCAGTTGGATAGGGTGCATCTTGAGGCAATGGCTTCATCATTGAGAGCATCTGACTCATATTGGGTTCAGGTCTCTGAAATATGCTCTCAATAGCTTCAGAATGAAGTTGACACCCTTC
The DNA here is from genome assembly GCF_056163025.1 of Triticum urartu. NCBI lineage: Eukaryota > Viridiplantae > Streptophyta > Magnoliopsida > Poales > Poaceae > Triticum > Triticum urartu. Next base: position 182,781,227 of record NC_141873.1, on the reverse strand, counting down.
CTCGAAGAATTCGCCTGGAGTGAGCAGGCCAGTGAGCTCAATGATATTGAATGCATTGGCTTCATGATGGACATTTCCGGTCATCCACTCCAGGATCCAAGCCTTAGGATCTCTGTTGTAGCCTTTGATGTGGAGAGTGGCATAAAACTGAAGCAGAAGCTCTTCGTTCCAGTGCTCTTCATCAGTCACGAACGGCAGCAGACCCACTTGCCTGAAGCAGTCCAAAGCTTCCTCAAGACATGGCAGACCAGCAATAGCTTCAACCTCAAGGCGCTTGTGTGGGAAGATGCGACCTTGGTTGTATAAGATGCAAGAATAATAGCTGCGCTGTGAATAGCTCCAGAACCTGTCTGATACAATCCTTTCCCTTGAATAGGGGTTCTTGGAGCTATCGAAAAATGTGTTGTCTGCCTTGAAGCTGTTTACATCAAAGGATCCAGGTGCTGATGCAGGACCTGGGAACCTTGGAAGCCTTGGGACTGGCTTCTGGACATGAGGCCTGTGCTCTATGTGATAGTCAAATTGTGGACCTGCAGCAGACTCAGGAACTGAAGTGTCTGGCTCAGTGGCTTCGCTGTCCGCTGAAGCATTTGGTGGGGCGGGCTCCACATTGGCTTCAGTGTTAGTAGTTTGAGGGACATCTTTAGGCACGTTCTCTTGGGGAACTGCATCTTGATGGAGCGAGGGAGTGAGTTCTGGAGGTGCTTCTTCATTGTCTTCGGCTGATGCAGCCGGAATTTCTGCAAACTGGACTTGAGGCCGTGGACCTTTGCGAAGCCTACGGAACGCAGACGACGCTTGTGGTGTCGGAGTGGGCTGGGCCTGAATGTCTTCTTCCTCCTGAGGGCGATCCGCCCATGACTCATCTTGTGCCATTGGCGTCAGAGGACGGCCAATGCTGATGGGTTCGCTTGTTTCAAGCTGAGGAAGGGCTGCATCACCTTGCACATTGTCCTGATGACCAATGTCTTCAGCAGCTAGTGGGTCGGCTGCTGGAATATCTTCAGCGTCAGGTGCCTCTGTGGGAGCAGGCTCATGAACTGTTAGTCTTCTTTCTGCATTGGGGTGAATGACAGAAAGGGGTTCAACCATCAAGGGCTCTGTGGGAGCAGCCCTAGATTTCTTAGTCTTGCGCTTCTTTTTACTGGGGGCAGAAGGAGAGGCTTCAGAGCTCTTCCTTTTTCTGGCTTCAGCTTCTGCAGCTCTTATCTTCTTTAGCTCTGAAGCTGTTGACCGGCTCTTTGGCTTCGAGCCAGTCGTGGCGTTTGGGAAGACAATGGAAGTGGCTGCTTGTCTTGATGCCTCTGGTTCACTCATAGCAGGCTTCTTCTTCTTCTTTGCGGCCATCTTGGGGTTGATGCCTGGACGCCCAAGTGCCTTGCGCTTTTCAGCCTCGTTGTAGGCTTGAACACATTTGTCAGCCAATGACTTCATCCTTTCACGCGAGCCTTGAGCTTCAGCACGCTTCTTCAGAAAGTTTTCTTTGAGATCATGCAGCATGATTTTGAAGCTTCTCACTTCCTGCACGCTGAGACTGGCCATGTGCTTCTTGAACTGAGCTTTTTCGTGATCAATTTTCTGCTTCAGCTCAACAATGCGCTGAGCAATGGCCAGTTCTGAAGCAATTGCGCCTTGGAAGGTGACGCTGAGTCCAACAGGAAGCTGCAGATCATTGAAGCTTATATCTGGTGTGTCAAACCATTCATCGATGAAGCTATGGATGATGGCGACATCAAAGAGAGGCAGATTGTTGAAGATTTCCGCTTCCTCCTTGCTTTTGATGAGCTGTTCTAGTGCGTCATCGCCCAGATCTTCATCGCTTGATAGATCAATGGCTTCACTACGCAGAATGGCAGCAGCAGTGAGCTCTTTGCCTGTGTGTTGCTGGGGCTCCTTATCCTTCAGGGGCTTGGAGATGCGGGATACATCTTCAGATTGCACACTGACTTCAGGAGGTGCAGTTTTCAATGGCTTCGCCCTTGAGATTTTTGAGGCAGGGGCCGGCTTCGAAGCTTTTGGTTTCTTTGTCTTTGGCTTCGGCACAGCAGGAGCTTCATCAGACTCAGAATCAGCTGGAGGGTCATTCATAGCAGTCCCTTGGACTAAGATGTGGGTGATCAGGCCCTCAAGATTGGCAAACGGACTGATGATATTGGGTTCCGCGTCGCGTGTGCCATCTGCCCTTGGTGAGGAGGGACCAGGATTGAAGTCAAGCCCAAATTTCTTCTTGTTTAGCTTCGTAGACTGTTGAGCAAACTGAAAGTTGCGTTTGAAGAGATTGTCGTCACGACACCAGAGAAGTGACGACGGATGTGCATCATCACGCTGTGGTCCTCGGACCATGCATGGGTAGAAGCCTTGAGCAATGGCTTCATCTCTGGTTCTGGGTACAAGGTTCTTGTATAAGATATCCCCCCATGGACTCTTGATTGCATTCTTTTCAGCATACTCCTGGGTGACGAAGCGGTATTTGAACCACTGTTCTGCCCAATAGCGTCGAATCCATTGGATTCGGGTTTTGCGCTGCCCATAGCTCTCTTCTGGATCTGTTTTGTACATTTCTCCAAGTCTTCAGGCAGATCCTTGGAAGTTCCCTCACGTCTCTGTCTGCCTCCCTTTCTTGCTGCTGCAACTGAAGCCATAAACTTTAACTTGAAAGGCTTCAAAACTTTCAAAGGCTTCAAAGGCTTTCTTTTTCTGGACAAACAGGAACTGGCTTCAGGAGAGTTTATGTGATGCTGTAGGAATTCTGCAAATGAATGCAGACTATGAGAACCGAAGGATTCTCCCACGGACATGTACCTGTGACAGCATTAAGGTGCGAGGGAAGGGGAAGAGGTCATATGCATTCTCAGAAGGTTTTGAAGATTAATCAGTTTAGAAGACATTGACCTCATTGTGCAAAGACATTCACTTATAGATAAGAAGTTGGTTCCAGATTTGTACGAACCCATAGATCAGTACAAGTGAGGAATCTAACTACTTTATGAAGCACAAGTGAATATACTAGGCATGTTATGAGATGCAGCGAGAGATCTAACTGGTGTGAAGAGAAACTTCTTATGGTTGAAAGTGACAGAACCAAGAGATCAAAAGAGGCTGTAAAAAGAAGTTTTATTTACCACACTGGAACTGCTAGACGGAAGGAAGTTGATGCCGAGCAGTTCAGTCCTCCGTGCCCTAACTTGGCGACGGAAAACACCTACGGCGACGGCGGAGAGGACGATGTCTGCGGTCGGCGTGAGGACGGCGTTGGAGAGGTTGCGGCAGCGAAGCGCTTCGTCTCCGGCGTCGTCGAGTGCTAGCGGTGGCGCTAGGGTTCGTGCGAGGATGGAAGAAGGAGATAATGACTGCGGTAAGTGTGAATTTATAGACTCAGAGGCGGCACTGTGCTATTACGCAGGTGCCCCTGGCGGTTCGCATTTGAGGCACGCGTGGCCAGTTAGCGGAAGTTTGGGGTTTGTTCCACGTCCCACGCACGCCTAAATTGTCGGGCGATCGTTCCTGCTTCTCCGGATCTTATGTGGAGGAATGAGCATTAAAAACGGACTTTTATGGTTGTCTCTATGTCTTCAGCTGACAAGGACACAGTGAAGACATTCGACAGTTTCAACAGAATGCATATGACTTGGAGAGATGGAGTTTGAGATAGAAAGCATAGAGAGGATAGGGTCCGATCACATTCACTTAGTTCAAAAGATTCAACCAAGAAGACATAGCTATAAGTGAATGCTGTAGAGGACAGAACACTTAGAGCATATATATATATATATATATATAATCATCGTAGTGAAGATAATCATGAAGACATGTTAAGTTCGAAGCCAAACCAATGTGAAGATATTGCAAGGTAACGCCATGAGTTAAACACTTCAAAATGGAACGTTTGGTGGTGGCGTTACCCACCGTATAGGAAGTATTAGACCCAGACACGGCGCACAATTATTGTGGCGCTCCGAAGTCTAATTCCACATTAATGTATTCACACTTAGAATGTATGTCTTCATTGATTGAAGATATACTTTACTTTGTGCATTGCACATCTAAGTCATCAATATGCATAAGTGTTAGGATGTGTGCCTGATCACAGGACATTTGAGGATTCCAAGATATTTAGCTCACACCGTAACTTGCAAAACCTCTTCTCATCCAAGGGCTTGGTGAAGATATCTGCCAATTGCTCTTCAGTGTTGACGTGTATGATATCAATGTCTTCCTTCACAACATGATCTCTGAGAAAGTGATGGCGAATTTCAATGTGCTTTGTCTTCGAGTGCTGAACTGGGTTGTTGGCAATCTTGATGGCGCTTTTGTTGTCGCAGTAAAGTGGCACTTGCTTCAGATGAATGCCATAATCCTTGAGTGTTTGCTTCATCCACAGAAGCTGAGCGCAGCAAGATCCAGCAGCAATGTATTCAGATTCAGCAGTGGAGAGAGATACACAGTTCTGCTTCTTTGAAGACCAACATACAAGTGATCGTCCCAGAAAGTGACATGTGCCTGATGTAGACTTGCGATCAACTTTGTCACCAGCATAATCAGCATCCGAAAATCCAACCAAATCAAACTCTGAGCCCTTTGGATACCATAATCCTAGAGTTGGGGTGTGAGCCAAATATCGAAGAATTCGCTTCACAGCTAAGTGATGCGACTCCTTTGGTGCCGCTTGAAATCGAGCACACATGCAAACACTAAGCATGATATCTAGCCTAGATGCACATAAATAAAGCAAAGACCCAATCATGGAGCGGTATACCTTTTGATCGAACTCTTTACCATTGTCGTCAGGACCTAGATGATGTTTGGCTGGCATTGGTGTTGTGAAGCCTTTGCAGTCTTGCATACCGAACTTCTTCAGGCAATCTTTGAGATACTTCTCTTGAGATATGAAGATGCCATTGCACTGTTGTCGGATTTGAAGACCAAGAAAGAACTTCAGCTCCCCCATCATGGACATCTGATATTGCTCTTGCATCATATATCCAAACTCTTCACTGTACTTCCGATTGGTGCAGCCGAAGATAATGTCATCCACATATATTTGGCACACAAACAGTTCACCATCGTATGTCTTCGTGAAAAGAGTGGGATCCAGGGAACCAGGTATGAAGCCTTTGCTCTTCAGAAAGTACTTGAGTGTATCATACCAGGCCCTAGGGGCTTTTTTGAGGCCATACAGTGCCTTGTTGAGCTTGTATACCATATCAGGATGTTTTGGATTTTCAAAACCAGGTGGTTGTGCAACATACACTTCTTCTTCAATCTTGCCATTGAGAAAGGCACTTTTCACATCCATTTGATATAGAAGTATGTTATGATGATTTGCATAGGCCAGCAGTATGCGTATGGCTTCAAGCCTAGCCACAGGAGCAAAAGTTTCATCGAAGTCAATGCCCTCTACTTGAGTATATCCTTGAGCAACGAGACAAGCTTTGTTTCTGACAACTTGACCATGCTCATCTTGCTTGTTGTGGTATATCCATTTGGTGCCTATTATGTTGTGCTTCCGTGGATCGGGACGCTTAACCAGTTCCCATACATTATTCAGCTCAAACTGTTGAAGCTCTTCTTGCATAGCTTGAATCCATTCAGGTTCCATGAAGGCTTCTTCAACTTTCTTGGGTTCTGATATTGAGACGAATGCGAAATGCCCACAGAAGTTTGCTAGCTGAGTTGCCCTTGAACGAGTGAGTGGACCAGGTGCATTGATGCTGTCAAGTATTCTGTCAATCTGCACTTCATTTGCAACACGAGGATGTATAGGGAGAAGACTTTGCTCTTGCTGATCTACGTTGTTGTTTGGAGGAATGTCTTCATGCTGAGCATTGTCTTCATGTTGATCAGGTGCTGAGATGATGAGTTCTTCTTCAGGATGAGCTTCAGAAGGCATAATCTCTCCAGTTCCCATAAGCTTGATTGATTCACTAGCTGGGACTTCATCTAGCACATTTGGCAGTTGCTCTCTTTGTGAACCATTTGTTTCATCAAACCGCACATCCACTGTTTCGATCACTTTGTAATGGAAGAGATTGAAGACTCTGTAGGAGTGTGAATCCTTTCCATATCCAAGCATAAAGCCCTCATGTGCTTTTGGTGCAAACTTTGAGGTGTGATGTGGGTCCTTGATCCATCACTTTGCGCCAAATACTCTGAAGTAACTGACATTTGGCTTCTTGCCAGTTAGGAGTTCATAAGATGTCTTGTTCAGAAGCTTGTGAAGATAAACACGATTGATTGTATGGCATGCAGTATCAATGGCTTCAGTCCAGAATTTTCTTGGAGTCTTGTATTCATCTAGCATTGTTCTGGCCATTTCAATGAGTGTTCTGTTCTTGCATTCGACGACGCCATTCTGCTGTGGCGTGTACGGAGCTGAGAATTCATGTGTGATGCCCAAGGTATCAAGATATGTATCAAGGCCAGTGTTCTTGAATTCAGTGCCATTGTCACTTCTAATGTGCTTTATCTTGGCGCCAAAATTGTTCATAGCTCGATTGGCGAAGCGTCTGAAGACATCCTGCACTTCAGTCTTGTAAAGGATTATGTGTACCCAAGTATATCTAGAGTAATCATCAACAATGACGAAGCCATAGAGGCAAGCAGTAGTAGTAAAAGTTGAGTAGTGAGTGGGACCGAAAAGATCCATGTGGAGCAGTTCGAAGGGTTGTGTAGTAGTCATGATTGTCTTCGAAGGATGTTTTGCCCTTGTCATCTTCCCTGCTTCACAGGCACCGCATAAATGATCTTTCTTGAACTTGACGCCCTCGATGCCTATGACATGCTTCTTCTTCGCAAGGGTGTGGAGGTTCCTCATGCCAGCATGCCCAAGCCTCTGATGCCAAAGCCAGCATTCTGAAGCTTTTGCAAGAAGGCATACCGCAAGTTGTGGTCCTGCCGAGAAATCTACCACGTACAAATCACCTTTCCGATACCCTTCAAACACTAGAGATTTGTCAGATTCCATTAGCACCAGGCAGCGATATTTTCCAAACATTACAATCATATTCAGATCGCAAAGCATTGAGACAGACATTAAGTTGAAGCCAAGGGATTCAACAAGCATGACTTTATCCATGTGTTGATCCTTTGAGATTGCAACTCTACCTAGACCCAATATCTTACTTTTACCAGTGTCAGCAAATGTGATGTGGCTCTTGTCGGATGGACGTAATGTTGAGTCCATAAGAAGGCTTCTTCTGCCAGTCATGTGATTTGTACACCCACTGTCAATAATCCATTCTGAAGATTTTGAAGTTGCTGGTGTCATACCCTACAGTACAGTTAGGGGGATAGGCTTCACGAAGAGAATTGTGAAGCATAAACATTTGACGAACCAGTGGGTTATGAAAACTTAAATCCAGATTAGGACTAATAGGGAGAGTAGCATGCGATTCAGGAACGAAGTACATATTGATCCCATTCGGGCATTTTATCTTGCGCCCTACAAGATTTTTAAGGTCCCCAGCAATAGCATCAGAAGATTTTGTTTTTCTGCTGGAGACCTTTCCCTGCAAAGGAGAGTTAAGCTTTCTTAACCACCCACATCTTCAAGGGTGGCTTAGAAGCAATAAGTCTAAGTGCAGCATCTTAGAATTTTGGCTTTGAAGCCTTAGCAAACAGTCTAGCAGGTGGACAATAATACTCATAGGAATAAGTAGAATAATTTTTGGTCACATGAACACGGTTCGATGAACCGCTCTCATACTCATGTGCCTGAGTATGGTTTCCCTGCAAAACATTTGTGTTAGTGTGACTCAGGTGAGTCCTCTGTTTGTATGAAGCCATTGGTCTGAGATTTGTCTTCTTCAAGTGAGGTGTCATGAAGACATTCACAGGAAGATTTTCCAGACACTTTTTGGAAACCCAGATCTTCTTCATAGGCGGTCCATTCCTGCAGTTAGTACCAATGTACCTGGCAAACACTTCACCATTCTGATTCTTAAACAGTTTATAGTTTGCATCAAAGGATTCACCAATGATAATGGGGTTAGCACAAGTGAAGCCAGATAAGTTGGATGGATCTGCTGAAAGTTCCTTTGCAGCAACCCATGTGGTTTTGTGGTACTGCTCAGGTTTCCAGTAAGAGCCATCTGCATTGATTTTCCTCACAAATCCAACACCCTCTTTCCTAGGGTTTCGATTCAGGATCTGCTTCTTGAGGACATCACATAGTGTCTGATGTCCTTTAAGACTTTTGTACATCCCTATTTCAAGCAATGTCTTCAACATAGCATTCTCATCAGCAATAGCAGTGGTATCCTCAGCAGAGGGGTTAGTTACCATGTCAACAGTTGAAGATATTGCAACAGCAGTAGAAGTGGAACATTCAGCAACAGAATTAGCATTATCACGCTCAATGCATTTAAGACATGGTGGTTCAAATCCTTCCTGAGCGGGACTGATCTGTTCGGAGCGAAGTGACTCGTTTTCCTTTTGAAGATCTTCATGAGCCACCCTCAATTTCTCAAGTTCTTGTTCCTTTGAAGATAATCATAGGAAAGCTTTTCATGAGTTGTTGAGAGAGTATCATGACGATCTTCAAGTTCCTGATACTTAACATGAAGGTTTTTTATGTCTTCAATTAAGGATTCAGATCGAGTCATTTCAGCACCCAACAGATCATCGCTTCTGTCTAACAGTTTTTGAATATGTTCCATAGCTTTCTGTTGTTCAGTTGCAATTTTAGCAAGTGTTTTGTAGCTAGGTTTTGAATCACATTCAGAGTCATCGTCACTAGATGTTTCATAGCGAGTAGTGCGTGTGTTTACCTTGGCACCGCGTGCCATGAAGCAGTAGGTAGGAGTGGAGTCGTTCTTGTCATTTGCGTTGGTGTCGGTGATGCAGACATTGTCTTCAGTGTTGAAAATGGACTTGGCGACGTATGCTGTAGCCAGACTCGCAATGCCAGAATCAGACTCCTCCTCAGACTCCACCTCTGCCTCCTCAGATGCGGACTCCTCCTCTGAATCCATCTCCTTTCCAACAAACGCACGTGCCTTGCCAGATGAGCTCTTCTTGTGTGATGAAGACTTTGATGAAGACTTGGAAGAAGACTTTGAGTATTTCTTCTTCTTCTTGTCGTCAGAATCATATTCCTTGCTCTTCTTCTTCCTTCTGTTCTCATTTTCCCACTGTGGACACTCAGAGATGAAGTGTCCAGTTTTCTTGCACTTGTGACATGTTTTCTTCTTGTAGTCATGAGCAGAAGCTTCATCATTCCTTCAGCTTGATCGTGAAGATTTTCTGAAGCCTTTCTTCTTGGTGAATTTTTGGAACTTCTTCACTAGCATTGCAAGTTCTCTTCCAATGTCTTCAGGATCATCAGAACTGCAGTCAGATTCTTCTTCAGATGAGGAGACAGCTTTTGCCTTCAAGGCGCGAGTTCGCCCATAGTTTGGACCGTAGATATCTCTTTTCTCAGAAAGCTGAAACTCGTGTGTGTTGAGCCTCTCAAGTATGTCAGACGGATCGAGTGTCTTGAAATCAGGACGTTCTTGAATCATCAGGGCCAGGATGTCAAACGAACTATCAAGTGATCTCAGCAGCGTTTTGACGATTTCATGTTTGGTGATTTCAGTGGCGCCGAGGGCTTGAAGCTCATTTGTGATGTCAGTGAGTCTATCAAATGTGTGCTGGACATTCTCATTGTCATTTCGCTTGAAGTGGTTGAAGAGATTGCGAAGGACACAGATTCGTTGATCTCTCTGGGTTGAGATGCCTTCATTGACCTTGGAGAGCCAGTCCCAGACCAGTTTGGATGTCTTCAAGGCACTCACACGGCCATACTATCCTTTGGTCAGATGACCACAGATGATGTTCTTGGCAGTAAAGTCCAGTTGAACGAATTTCTTGACATCAGCAGCAGTGACACCTTCTCCAGCCTTGGGAACGCCGTTCTCGACGACATACTATAGGTCGACGTCAATGGCTTCAAGATGCATGCGCATCTTATTCTTCCAGTAGGGATATTCAGTTCCATCGAAGACGGGGCACGCAGCGGAGACTTTGATTATCCCTACAGTCGACATAGCTAAAACTCCAGGTGGTTAAACCGAATCACACAGAACAAGGGAGCACCTTGCTCTGATACCAATTGAAAGTGCGTTATATCGACTAGAGGGGGGGTGAATAGGCGATTTTTATGAAAGTCTTCAAAACTTGGGAGTTATGAAGACAAACAGTGAAGATTATGCCTATTACTATGCAGCGGAAGTTAGATTACACTAGGCCAGCCATGGTCATGTATTCAATAGAGTGAAAGCACAGTGACAAACAGCTTCAGTGTAATAAGGATCAAGTAGGAAGAAGTTATGAAGCCAAACAGATCATGCATTCACGTTGTGAAGACAAATGATAAAGCAAGCACGCAATGACTTCACAATGAGTAACAGCAAGAGAAGGAAGTGAAGATGAAACCAGTGACTCGTTGAAGACAATGATATGTTGGACCAGTTCCAGTTGCTGTGACAACTGTACGTCTGGTTGGAGCGGCTAGGTATTTAAACCTTAGGACACACAGTCCCGGACACCCAGTCCTGAACACACAGTTCAGGACACCAAGTCCTCACCGTAATCTCCTTGAGCTAAGGTCACTTAGTCCTCGCCCAATCACTCTGGTAAGTCTTCAAGGTAGACTCCCAAACCTTCACAGACTTCGTTCACTGGCAATCCACAATGTCTCTTGGATGCTCTGAACACGACGCCTAACCGTCTGGAGGATTCACAGTCCTCAAGTGTAATAAGTCTTCAGATCACATAGACAAGAAGACTTAAGTGATGCCCAATTTACTCTGGCTCTGGGTGGTTAGGGCTTTTCTCCTCACTAGGAATTTTCTCTCAAAGGCTTCGAGGTGGGTTGCTCTCAAACGACAAAAGCCGTGCACTGAAATCTGAGTAGCCAACTGTTTATGGTTGTGGGGGTGGGCTATTTATAGCCACTTGGAAACCCGACCTGATTTGTCCGAAATGACCCTGGGTCACTAAGGAACTGACACGTGTCTCAACGGTCATATTTCGAACTCTCATGGCAACTTTACTTGGGCTACAAGCAAAGCTGACTTGTCCGGCTCTGGACAAGATTTGCTCTCATTGTCTTCACTCGAAGACATAGGTTTTTGATTTAGGCATCACTTAAGTCATTCTGACTTGTTCTCCTGGACCCCACTTAACAGTACGGTGGTTCCTATGACTCAACAAAAATAAAAAGAACTACGAAAGATCTAAGTCTTCGAGTTCCATAGGCTTCATAACGTGTCTTCTGTTGTCATAGTCTTCAATGTGAATATCTTCATATACCACCTTTGACTTCAATGTCTTCATTCATTTTTAGGGGTCATCTCTGGTAGTAAACCGAATCAATGAGGGACTTCTACCTGTGTTTTCCTGCAATTCTCACAAACACATTAGTCCCTCAACTAGGTTTGTCGTCAATACTCCAAAACCAACTAGGGGTGGAACTAGATGCACTTACACTCCAGAAGCATGTGAAGTATGTTTGGACGCCTGAATGTGACATCGCTTTCAACACCCTCAAAGAGAAGTTAGTCACAGCTCCAGTTCTGACTCCTCCTAATGAATCCAAACCGTTCGAGGTTTTCTGTGATGCTTCCCTTCAAGGTCTCGGTGTTGTGTTAATGCAAGAGAAGAAAGTTGTTGCCTATACCTCTCGCCAGTTGAAGCCCAACGAAAAGAACTACCCCACTCATGACCTCGAGTTGGCGGCAGTTGTCCATGCTCTTTTAACATGGAGACATCTCTTATTGGGAAGGAAAGTGGACATCTTCACTGATCATAAGAGTCTCAAGTACATCTTCACTCAGCCCAACCTCAACCTCAGGCAGACTCATTGGGTCGAAATGATTCAAGAATATAATCCGAGTATTGAATACACTCCAGGCAAGTCCAATGTCATTGCTGACGCTTTGAGCAGGAAGGCTTACTGCAATAGTTTGATTCTCAAGCCCTATCAACCAGATCTCTATGAAGCTTTCCGCAAACTTAATCTCCAAGTTGTTCCTCAAGGATTTCTTGCCAACCTCCAAGTCTCTCCTACTTTGGAAGATCAGATTCGTGAGGCTCAACGTCTTGATGCCTCAAACTCAATCTGCAAACTCAATCTGCAAGTTGTTCCTCAAGGTTTCCTCTCCAACCTTCAAGTCTCTCCTACCTTGGAAGACCAGATTCGCGAGGCTCAACTTCTTGATGCTATGGTGAAGAAGGTGAAGATTGGGATTGCCAAGAGCCAACCCAAGTACAAGTGCTATCGCCTTGATGACAAAGATACTCTATTCTTCGAGGATTGAATTGTTGTTCCTAAGGGTGACCTTCGTAAAGTCATTATGAACGAGGCTCACAATTCACTCCTTTCTATTCATCCTGGAAGTACAAAGATGTACCATGACCTCAAGCAGTCGTATTGGTGGACTCGAATGAAGCGCGAGATTGCTCAATTCGTGAATGAATGTGATGTCTGCAGAAGAGTGAAAGCAGAACACCAACAACTAGCTGGTCTCCTCCAACCTCTTGCCATTCCAGAATGGAAGTTTGACCATATTGAGATAGACTTCGTGACTGGATTTCCCAAGTCCAAACGTGGCAATGATGCTATCTTCATTGTCATCGACAAGCTCACTAAAGTGGCTCATTTTCTTCCTATCAAAGAATCTATCACAGCAGCTCAGTTGGCAGAGCTATATACCTCCAGGATTGTCTCTTTGCATGGCATTCCACCGTTGATATCTTCAGATCGTGGAAGCATCTTTACCTCTAAGTTCTGGGATTCTTTTCAGAAGGCCATGGGCACCAGCATTCTCTTCGGCACAACTTTTCATCCTCAAACTAGTGGCCAAGTTGAGCGAGTCAATCAAATTCTTGAAGATATGCTCAGGGAATGTGTCTTTTCTTTCGGTATGAAGTGGGAAGATTGTCTTCCGTATGCCGAGTTCTCCTACAACAACAGCTTCCAAGCGAGTTCGGGCAAGGCCCCATTCGAGATTCTCTATGGCAGAAAGTGCCATACTCCTCTTAACTGGTCAGAGACTGGTGAACGCCAACTTCTTGGAAATGACTTGATCACAGAGGCTGAAGAAATGTGCAAAGTCATTTGTGAAAATCTCAAAGCCGCGCAATTGCGCCAGAAGAGTTACTATGATAGCAAGCATCGTGACTTGGCTTTCGAGATCGGAGACCATGTCTACCTCCGCGTCTCTCCAATGAAAGGTACTCGTCATTTCGGTATCAAAGGGAAGCTTGCCCCTAGATATGTGGGTCCTTTCAAGATCATTGGCAAAAGAGGCGATCTCGCCTATCAACTTGAGCTTCCATCCAATTTTGCAAAACGTGCACGATGTGTTTCACGTGTCTCAGCTTCCATCAACTTCGAAGAGATTGATCTCCAAGAAGACCTGTCTTATCATGAGCATCCTGTTGCTATTCTTAAAGAAACTGAGCGCAAGACTCACAACAAGTCTATCAAATTCCTGAAAGTGAAGTGGTCACATCATTCCTACCATGAAGCCACCTGGGAACGCGAGGATCACCTCCGTTCTGAATATCCGGAGTTTTTCCAGTCCTGGATCTCAGGACAAGATCCTTTCATAGTGGTGGAGTGTTGTAACGCCCCGTATGTAACTTGCCATATTTGTATTCCAACTCTTGCCATTTTCGGCACTAAGTTATGATATTCCTCGTGGTTGGGTTTTGTCTTCGTTTTGCTTTTGTCCTTTTCATGCATCTCATATCATGTCATCATGTGCATCGCTTTTGCATACGTGTTCGTCTCATGCATCCAAGCTTTTCCCTCGTTGTCCGTTTTGCTTTCCGGCACTCCGATGCCCTCCGGCGTCTCCTTTTACCTCTTTTCGTGAGCGGGTGTTAAACTTTCTCAGATTGGACCGAGACATGCCAAGCGGCCTTGGTATACTACCGGTAGACTGCCTGTCAAGTTTCGTGCCATTTGGACTTCGTTTGATACTCCAACAGTTAACCGAGGAACCGTAAAGGCCTCATGTGTATTGTAGCCCAACACCCCTCCAAAGTGGCCCAAAACCCCCTCCATCCTCTCGGTCGTTCGATCATGATCGCCTGATCGAAAACCGCACCTCATTTGGACTCTCCTAGCTCCCTCTACCTATAAATATGTGCACTCCTCCAAAAATTCAGGCGAAACCCTAGTCTCCCCCTTCCTCCGCGCGCCGGACACGTCCACCGCCGTCCCCTCGCCCAATCACTGCGTGCCATGTCACCGGGCCGCGCCCAACTTCACCGCCGCCACCGCCGAAGCCCACAGGTCCCGAGGGAGGCCCTCCCGGCCCGGATCGGGCGCCGCCGCCCCGCGGGGGACCTCGCCGCCCATCCCGCCGGACCCCGCTGCCCTGCTCGTCTCCTCCGCCGCCCAGTTCATCGGACTCCGCTGCCTAGCTCGCCGACCGCCGCCCTGTCGTCCCCGGCCTTGCCCCGCGCCCGCCGGTGACCTCTTCCGCCTCCCCGGGCCGGGATCTGGCCGGATCCGGCGAGATCCGGTCCGGATCCGCCATCTCCGACGAGTCTCGCCTCTTTCCCCGCCATCTTCGGCGAGTCCCACACCGGCGAACCTCGGTTTTCGTGCCTGTTGACTTTTACCTCAAGGTTGATTTTTTCCACTAAGTCCCCAGTTTTCAATATTTTCTAGGCATCTTCATCATGTCGTATCTCTGCATCCATAGCTCCGTTTTGGGCGTGTGATATATCAAATTGTTCGTCTGGATGTGATCTTCATTTCATTCCATTGCACCATGCTTGTTTGAGTCCATCTTGATGCCCTAAATGATGTTGCAAGAGTTCTATGTAATGTTAGTTTCTGTTTCTTAACAGATTATGGACATTTGTCATTTTTGCCATGTTTAATGTGTGCCTCCTATGAACTTGAGCCCTACATGTGTTCTGGGCTATGATACGAACAAGTTGTTGACGTTTTGAGTCAGGTATGTCTGTGCAGTCCAAATCTGAATCCAGAACGTGAGAGACTTGAACTCTATCTTCTCTTGGCCCAAAAGTGATGTGAGAGGATTTTTTGAACAGAACCTAAACTTCTCCTTTTCCCTTATCTTCATATGTGGATTGTACAAATGTGCATGTATGCAATATTTTTGGTCGTATCCAAGGTAGTCATGTCGTCATCATCCTCCCCTTTTTGAAAACAAAGTCGTCCTCGGCGTTGCTTAATCTGAAATGTGGCTAACAAAAGAGACAAGGTGTACATGTTATATATGTATATGTCATCCATTTTTACTTCCCTTGATTTTTGCACATATTACACATCTATACATGAGTAACTTTCATAGTTCATAAAATCGAAAGCCAAAAAATTATCACAAGAAGTAGAAAGCATGAAAATATTGCAACTCAGTTTGCACATATAAGTGAAGCTCTTATTCATTTCAAAAGATTAACAATGTTCATCATTAAACCATCCCAACATTGGTGAATAAACCTTAGTTGCATCAAATTTACATGCTACAACATCCTTAAATAAGCAAACATGCAACACGTCATTGGACACACAATCATCACCAAGATTAGAGGTCATATCAAAATGATTAAACATTTGTTCTTTTGCATCAACAATTAATTCAATGGGTGCACTAAAAATTGTTGGTATTTCAGTTGTTTGATCACATGGAAAAGTCAAATTATCAACATAGTCCTCTAAAATAGGTGGTACGATCAAAGTAGTGGGTAGCTCATTAGATGGTGCATTCAAATTGACAAGGCATTCATCATTCTCATGTAGAGATGGAAGATCAGTACCTTTGTCATTACCTCTTATGATCAACTCAGATGATGTAGCGACTCTCGAGGGCGATGTGTCACATGGTGGAGGTGATGTAGTCCTGACAATATCAGATGTGGTTGTCATAGTATGCCTAGTAGTTGAAGGAACAATCATATCAACTATTGGAATGTGCACCATGCGCTTGTTCTCCTCGTGGGAAACACGTCGTTTTATTTCCTGTTCAGCTTTGCAAGCAAGACGAAACAAATGGTCCATAGGATAACGCTCTTCATGAATTAATATCTCTTGAATATCACGGTTTAATTCTCCCCAAAATCTATCCATAAAATCATCTTCACTTTCTTCTAAAGAGGAATGCAACAAGGTAGTTTGTAAATCATCATAATATTTTGTTACAGTGTCACTACCTTGTTTTAAATGTTGTAACTTCTTAATCATGTCACGAGTATAATAAGAGGGAACGAAAGTATGTCGCATGGCAAGTTTCAAATCATCCCAAGTAGTAGGTATATAATCAGGGTGTAACCGACAATATTCACTCCACCAAACCAAAGCATAACCAGTGAAAGAACCAACCACAATCTTAACCTTTTTATGTTCATCAAAATTATGGGAAGCAAATATATTTTTTATGTTGAACTCCCATTCAATATATAAAGCAGGTCTAAAATGGCCATTAAATGGTGGTATAGATACATTAACCTGGTCTTGTGCATTTGGATGTTTGTGCACCTCTTGTGACGGTTGTGGTATTTGCAAAGGTGGTGGCACGTCTCCCACGATCAACAAAGCCCATGAATTGACTCTGGATCCTGTCATGATTAGCAGAAACAAGAAACATAATCCAAAAAAAAATGTTCCTATGAACTACTTGGAAGTGGTGGTAAAACGCTCACAGTATAGCAAATCTCAATATCTTACAAGTTCTTACCATGCAGCAGGTGGTGATCGGCAACCAGCGGTGTCAAATAACTCTGAAGATTGAGTAAAGCGATTGCCAGGGGAACGTACGTATACACGGTGTAGAAATATGTGGAGCTGGGTTGGCTATATATGGTAGCAAAAGATTAGCAATAATCAATTCAAAGATGCAATGTTGAATAAACGCTCAACGACGGTACTGTGCTGGTCCTAGGCTAGACCGAACTAGAGATGCGAGCCTAGAACACTAATGAGGTCACGCCGTAGCACAATCAATAAATGATATGAAGTAGCTCTGGACAGCAAGATATAAGTGAAGATCACAATAGCAGTAAAGATAATGAAATGAAACAACAACCAAGCAGGATATATCAACAACTTTCTCTCCACCTTTTTTTTTGGAAAAATTTATGCCAATTTTTCTCAAGAATAGCACTGACTCAACCTTTCAAACGCAAAAAGAATCACTCAATTCCGAGTTGATATGAGGAGTCAAAAAATTCTAAAACTGACCTGAAAAACTAGAATAAGTTGTGTTCGTGAACTTCAGAGGGCAAAAGACCTATTTTGATGCCGATTTTGAGGTGCCAAATATTGAACAAGCTTCTGCAACTATTTAGAAGAGGCTCGTCGCTAGCTTTCATTTGAGTACTCGCGGAGCCAAAACGGACTTCGTCTGAGGAAGTTATGCCTGTTTTACTGAATAGTGCACAAAACATATTCCAATCCGAATCCAACTACGAGACTGAGTCTAGAAAGATCCAAATTTTGTTTTTTTTCTCTTTTTTTCTTTTCTTTTTTCCTCACACTTTTTTTCATTTTCTTTCTCTCTCTTTTTTTTCTCTAACTTTTCTTATTTTTTTCTCTTTTTTTCTCTCTCCCTCTTTCCAAAACAAACTAGATAAGATGCAGATTGGATCTAGCAAAGATGTGAACGACCTCAACTATGATTTTGACAATGAACAATGGGTAGCACGTGGTGGAAATTGATGGATGGGTGATGGACAGCGGAAGGGATAACGATGCAGCGGCGGCGTGACTAATGTGAACAGAACTCGAAACTCTAAACGAACTAGACACTAAGACCAGCAACTCGACAGGACGATGCAACCAATAATTCAACTATGCAAGCAATGAAAAGAAAATTGCAAAGGCTCAGACTGGCTTTGACAGAGAATGAATAGATCTTACTTTTTTGTGGTTTTTTCTTGGACAATAGGTAATAAAATAAATCTAATCTAGGAAAAACTAGAAATTCTCACCGAGCAACTTGAAAACTGATACCACTTGATAGAGGCGAGGGTGTCCCGATCTTTCGATGAGATGATAACTATCGATTTGGTGGAGACGACTTTGACGATCCGACTACAAACGTGCACGACGTTGCGCCTTAGCAACCGCTAAACCAATCTCCCGAGGTTACTGACGATGCTGGAAGGACGATCAGCCTAACCACGAAGGTCTATTCCTGCACGCAATCGAAGAACAAGCAAGAATATGATAATGCAATCTGAATATTGCGAATATATATGAAGTATTGATAATGGTGGGGATCCGTAAGCGGTCTTGGCCTGGTCGTTGGACACAAACGAAGTACACGAAGTTGCAATGGCTAACGTTTAACTAAACAAATCCCAAGTCTAAATGATGCCTTAAGGGCTATATTTATAGGGAAAAGAGAGGGGATTTTGTCCACCCTTGACAAGGTGGGACTAAAACACCTCCTAAGTCGTTTCCCCTACAATATGGACTCTAAAAATAGATTACATGGGCCTGGCCCAAAATAAGGTGGCGCAACACCAATAATAAGCTATGGACGAAATTTATGAAAGGCCATCTTGTATATTTCGTCCATCTTCTTGTATGCCATCATGGTGGCTTCAAAGTACGGAAATCTCCACTTGAACCTCCGTTCTTGTTCTCTTCGCATGGACCTTCATCTCCATGCTTGACCATGCTCCAATGTTCAACCTTCTTGTCCGTGTTAGGCCCTTCAATTGCAAGCAACACAAATGTATCTAGGTTAGGCATCATCATATTCTCATGAACACTAGAAACATTACCAAGAAACGAAAGTACCTGATAATTTAATTGGCATATCTGAGCTCTAGCAACTGTTCTAAGAGGTAAAACAACACGGGATATGGGTGTAACTGTGTGGGGACCCCGACTCATAAGTCGTGATCACCGAATGCACGTGTACAGTGATCCCAGAGATCAATGCTCACTGAACACACAAAAGCTAAATAACAAGAGTCTTACATCCATACATACCTGGTTGCAAGAGTCTTACATCCATACATACCTGGTTACAAAGAGCGTGGGAGCTCCGCCTTGCTCAGGGGAGCCTGCTGGTGGAGAGAGGAGAGGGAGAAGAACTCGGGCTCGGCTGAATTTAGGTGGAGGCCGGCGGCTCGGCTCCGGCCATGGACGAGGTTGGAGGGCACGGGAGGAGGTGCGGATTGGTCCAGGGGATGCACGGGAGGGAGAGAGGGCCAAAGGAGTAGAGAGGGGGCTCGGGGGCGGCCTTAAGTAGCCGACCCGTGGCTCACCGTGGACATGGCGCACGGGTGGCCGCGGCAACGGCTCGGGAGGCCAGGAGAGAGGGCAAGGGGCTGTCTACGGCGTTCGTGGGGGTGGAGTAGGGCGCCAGGAAGAGAGAGAGGGAGCGGGGAATGCGGCAAAGCGGGTCCCCGCCGCGGCCAGCGACTGGCGCGCTCGGGCGGCGCTCTGTCCGCACGCGAGGAGAGCCGGAGAGGGAGAGAGAGGAGGGGGACGACAGTGTAGCATGCTGTGGACGTCGAGGTGACCTCGGGGGACACGAGGGGGAGGCCCTAGGTGGACGGAGGCGGTTGGAAGGGGCGGCTACAGTGCGGGTGTGCACTGTAGTGTGCTCTGGAGCACGCCAATTGCATGCCAGGGCATGCCTTTGGCTTGTAGGGCGTGGCCACTTGTGTCTAGGTTGTTTAGGGAGGAGTAAACAAAGGGGAGAGGGCCTTGGATGCCCTGGACAGCCAGTAGGAGAGGAGAGAGGTAAATGGGCTGTCCAGAGAGAGAAAATGGGGTTTTACCCTTCCAATAATTGAGCAATGACCAGGGGAGAGTTACTGCAGGTAGGAGAAGACTAGGAGGAGCTGTGTAAAAAGTTGAGCTCAAGGAGATTAGTGGAAGGGGTCAAAATGGTGTTTTTTGGAAAAATGGCAGAAGGTGTTTGATGATGGTTTGGGCAAGAAAATTAATTCCACTTGCCATGAGAATTAACAGGATGGAATGGCACATAGAAGTAGGATGTTCCACCAAGTTTGAGCTCATTTTGGCAAAGTAGCCAATGTAACTTTGGTAAACCCTAGAAATCAACAGAAATGGCTTTACCAAGATTTAGTCATGCAAATCTATTCTCCTTGATGCACCACTTGGTGTAGTGTCATCATTTGAGGTTATGAACATGTCCACAAAAGTTGAGATCAGAAGGAGAAAGTTGCCAATGTAGAGTTGTTCAAATTTGGTTCTGAACAGGAAGGGTTTTGGGGCACTTTGAGCAAGATAACATTCCCTCCAACTTGTGCCATTTGGTCTAGATGAATAATTAGACCATTTGAGCATGTTCACAAGGTTTGAGAACATTTGGACATGTTTGGCAATGTAAAGTTGCTCAAACTTCAAAATGGACATAAATGGTTTTGAGGAGATCTCATGGGGTTATACTATTCTCCATGACATGATACTTGGCAAGATCATCAAACATGTCATATGTGACATGCTAGAATTTTTTTGGAATTGCTGGGGAATATTTCCTGTAGAAATATTTCAAATCCTTGAAATGGGCAGAAATGGTTTTTGAGGGATTTGACCAATATTTTGAACATGACCATGTGTTGAAACTCTTATATATGGACAATATATGTCCATTGAGTTTCCCTGATTTTTGTCAAATGTTTTTGATACAATAAAATAATTTTTCCCTATTAAAGACCATTTCTGGCCTTAAGAAAAAGCTTTTAAATAAAATAGTAAAATAACTTTTAAAATTATATTTTTGTGGTTTATGGGAGTCCTATATCTAATAGGATACCTTTTGAAAGATTTTTCACACCCCAAATCAAGTACTTGCAGTGCAAACCTCAATTCAGGGGTTTTGGAAAACTAATTTTAGAAAATACTATTTGGCCCAATTATTTTTGCAAGAAATTATTTTTATGTCCTATACACATGGCATGATCATTGGTTCAAGAGTTTGGAGCAAGGAGATGAAGTATAGGAGTTTGAGGATTTATTTGATTTTTAGAGCACTTGCAAACAACAGACAAAAATCCAATCAAGGAAAGGTCCAAAACACTCAAAAGTTTTTGTCAAACCACATTTTATCATGATATATAGCTTAAGTGTTGTGGCATGAAAATCAGGGTGTGACAAACTATGGTAGCCATGTCCTCATCAGGCTATGCCATGCCATCTTTACAGGGGTGTATGCCATGTATTTTTGTGATCAATGTGGTGACTAGCACAAGCATGCAAAGTAGCTCTCGTGATGTTGCTGATTTCAGGGACTTAGAATTCTTCTATGTCATTTTCCTGATGATATTTTTATGCCATGTATTCATGTTGCTACAGAGTGATCCATGCCTCTTTTGAGCATGTTCAGTAAGGATGATTTTGAGATATTGTTATGCTCTATCCATCCGTGTCTTTGTTTGCAATTATGAGTACCCTAGCATGACTCAATCTTGCTCTACTTTTGCTACAAAATGTTCCTGGCAGATTGTTTACGTGTTATTCAATTTTGCCGAGGTTGTTGTAGTTGATCCTTGCATGCTATGAGATTGTTCTTTCCATGGTTAGCTACTTTAACATGTCTTCTTGCTGGGTGTATGCTTAGTTTGTCATGCAATGTCTTGTGGTGAGTGCATCGAGCTCGCAAACATGCCTACGTAACTCTGTTTTTGCCATGTCCAGTTTTCTGCTAAGTCTGAATCTGTTAACGAAACTTGCTATGTTGACATGGTTGCCATTGTATCTTCTGATCCTTTTTGTCTTATGGTCAGTAAGGGCATTTTGTTATATGCTTTGAGTAGTTTCATGCCATGCCTTGCTTTGCCATGATATGTTCCTGTAGCATGTTGTTATCTTTCTCTAAACATTGCTTCCTGATGTTAAATCCTGACATGTTATTTTCACTAAGTCTGAGAACCTGATATCTTTTGCACTTTTGCCATGCTTGTTTGAACCAGCTATTGAGTGATTTAGCCGTAGCTCAATGTTCATCTTTTGTCAAGCATCTTGAGTGGATTACTGCCATGTGCTTTATTGCTATGTTAGAGTGCAGTAGCTTACTTTCTTGATGCATTTAGATGGCATCATGCTATTAATCGCAGCTTTGTGCCATTATTGTTTTGCTTGCCATTTGCAAACCGTGCATCCGATTCCGGTGATCTTCATATTGATTTTGACCGAAATCAACTCATCTTTCCAGCGGCGCACTTGGTTTGCCAAGTTGAGGCCTGGTTCAATCTTTCCTTTCTGAAGCACGCATATGCATTGCATATCACATCCCGCATATCATGCTATGTTTTGCATCATGTTGCTTGTGCATTGCAACGTGGTTGATTGTGGTTCCCTTTGCTTGTGTTATTGCTTTGGGTAGAGCCGGGAGATGAGTACGTGATCTAAGAACCCGTTGAGTACGCTTACGAGGATCAAGCTTACGTCAACTCGGAGAACTTTGTAGGCAAGATGACCATACCCTCGAAATCACTTCTATGTTTGCTTGCTAGATGCTCGCTCTATTGCTATGCCTATGCGACGATACCTACACATGCTTTATCATGCCTCCCATATTGCCATGTCAAACCTCTAACCCACCTTGTCCTAGCAAACCGTTGTTTGGCTATGTTACCGCTTTGCTCAGCCCCTCTTATAGCGTTGTTAGTTGCAGGTGAAGATTGGAGTTTGTTCCTTGTTGGAACCTGATTATTGTTGGGATATCATTATTATATCTTGTTTACTTTAATGCACCTATATACTTGGTAAAGGGTGGAAGGCTCGGCCTTATGCCTGGTGTTTTGTTCCACTCTTGCCGCCCTAGTTTCCGTCATACCGGTGTTATGTTCCTTGATTTTGCGTTCTTTACGCGGTTGGGTTATAATGGGAACCCCTTGACAGTTCACCTTGAATAAAACTCCTCCAGCAAGGCCCAACCTTGGTTTTACCATTTGCCACCTAGCCTTTTTCCCTTGGGTTTCGCGGACTCAAGGGTCATCTTTATTTTAAACCCCCGGGCTAGTGCTTCTCTAAGTGTTGGTCCAACCTAGAGCACCGTGCGGGGCCGTCCCTTGGCAACTTGGGTTACGTTGGCTCCCATACGCTTAGCTTATCCGATGTGCCTTGAGAACGAGATATGTGCAGCTCCTATCGGGATTTGTCGGCATAGCGGGTGGTCTTGCTGGTCTTGTTTTACCATTGTCGAAATGTCTTGTAACCGGGATTCCGAGTCTGATTGGGTCGTCCTGGGAGAAGGAATATTCTTCGTCGACTGTGAGAGCTTGTGATGGGCTAAGTTGGGACACCCCTACAGGGTTTTGAACTTTCAAAAGCCGTGCCCGCGGTTATGGGCAGATGGGAATTTGTTAATGTTCGGTTGTAGAAAACTTGAAACTTAACTTAATTAAAATGGATCAACAACGTGTGTAGCCGTGATGGTCCCTTTTCGGCGGAGTCCGGGAAGAGAACACGGTCTCGGGTTATGCTTGAACGTAAGTAGTTCTAGGATCACTTCTTGATCATAGTTTCTCGAACGTGCTTTGCCTTCTCTTCTCGCTCTCATTTGCGTAAGTTAGCCACCATATATGCTAGTGCTTGCTGCAGCTCCACCTCATACCTTTGACCTACCCATAAGCTTAAATAGTCTTGATCGCGAGGGTGTGAGATTGCTGAGTCCCCGTGACTCACAGATTACTTCGAAAACCAGATGCAGGTGCCGATGATACCATTCCAGGAGATGTGACTGAGCTCAAGTGGGAGTTCGATGAGGACTCAGGACGTTACTATGTTTCTTTTCCAGACAATCAGTAGTGGAGCCAAGTTGGGGCGATCGGGGATCTTATGCATTTGGAGTTGTCTTTATTTTGGTTCCGTAGTCAGACCTTGTTTGTATCTGGATGATTGTAATGCTATATTTATGTTTTGTGTGAAGTGGCGATTGTAAGCCAACTCTGTACCTCTTTCTTATTCAGTACATGGGACGTGTAAAGATTACCCCTCTTGCGACATTGCCTACAATGCGGTTATGCCTCTAAGTCGTGCTCCGACACGTGGGAGATATAGCCGCATCGTGGGTGTTACAAATTGACAGAATTGAGCATAGTTATGAGAATATCTAGGTATGATCATGTATATAGGCATCACGTCCGAGACAAGTAGACCGACTCTGATACGTCTCCAACGAATCTATAATTTTTGATTGCTCCATGCTATATTATCTACTACTTTGGACTATATTGGGCTTTATTTTCCACTTTTATATTATTTTTGGGACTAACCTATTAACCGGAGGCCCAGCCCAGAATTGCTGTTTTTTGCCTGTTTTAGGGTTTCAAAGAAAAGGAATATCAAACAGAGTCCAAACAGAATGAAACCTTCAGGAACATGATTTTCTCATCAGATAAGACCCAGGAGACTAGGACCCTCCGTCAAGAAAGCCACGAGGCGGTCACGAGGGTGGAGTGCGCGCCCCCTAGGGAACCCCCCTGCCTCATGGGCGGCCCCTCGATGCTCCACCGACGTACTTCTTCCTCCTATATATATCCACGTACCCCCAAACGATCAGAACAGGAGCCAAAAACCTAATTCCACCGCCGCAACTTTCTGTATCCACGAGATCCCATCTTGGGGCCTGTTCCGGAGCTCTGCCGGAGGAGGCATCGATCACGGAGGGCTTCTACATCATCATCCAAGCATCTCCGATGAAGTGTGAGTAGTTTACTTCAGACCTACGGGTCCATAGTTAGTAGCTAGATGGCTTCTTCTCTCTTTTTGGATCTCAATACAATGTTCTCCCCCTCTCTCGTGGAGATCTATTCGATGTAATCTTCTTTTTGCGGTGTGTTTGTTGAGACCGATGAATTGTGGGTTTATGATCCAGTCTACCTATGAATAATATTTGAATCTTCTCTGAATTCTTTTATGTATGATTGGTTATCTTTGGAAGTCTCTTTGAATTATCAGTTTGGTTTGGCCTACTAGATTGGTTGTTCTTGCCATGGGAGAAGTGCTTAGCTTTGGGTTCGATCTTGCGGTATCCTTTCCCAGTGACAGAAGGGGCAGCAAGGCATGTATTGTATCGTTGCCATCGAGGATAACAAGATGGAGTTTTTATCATATTGCATGAAACTATCCCTCTACATCATGTCATCTTGCTTAAGGCGTTACTCTGTTTTTAACTTAATACTCTAGATGCATGCTGGATAGCGGTCGATGAGTGGAGTAATAGTAGTAGATGCAGAATCGTTTCGGTCTACTTGTCTCGGACGTGATGCCTATATACATGATCATACCTAGATATTCTCATAACTATGCTCAGTTCTGTCAATTGCTCAACAGTAATTTGTTCACCACCGTAGAATACTTATGCTCTTGAGAGAAGCCACTAGTGAAACCTATGGCCCCTGGGTCTCTTTATCATCATATTAATCTCCATCACTTTATTATTGCTTTGCTTTTACTTTTTTACTTTGCATCTCTATACCAAAAATATTATTTATCATCTCTATCAGATCTCACTTTCGTAAGTGACCGTGAAGGGATTGACAACCCCTAAGCGCGTTGGTTGCGTTGAGCTATTGTTTTTGTGTAGGTACGAGGGACTCGTGCGTGGCCTCCTACTAGATTGATACCTTGGTTCTCAAAAACTGAGGGAAATACTTATGCTACTTTGCTGCATCATCCCTTCCTCTTCGGGAAAATCCAACGCAGTGCTTAAGAGGTAGCAAGAAGAATTTCTGGCGCCGTTGCCAGGGAGGCTCACGCGAAGTCAAGCTAAAATTTTGTCTCCCGTCAACGAGCCATTTCTGGCGCCGTTGCCGGGTAGTCTGCGCAAAAGTCAACATACCAAGTACCCATCACAATCCCTATCTCCCGCATTACATTATTTGCAATTTGCCTCTCGTTTTCCTCTCCCCCACTTCACCCTTGCCGTTTTATTCGCCCTCTCTCTCTATCCTCCCTCTGTATTTACCTCTTTTGCCCATTTGCTTTTTGTTTGCTCATGTGTTGGATTGCTTGTTTGTCGTGATGGCTCAAGATAATACTAAATTATGTGACTTCACCAATACCAATAATAATGATTTCCTTAGCACTCCGATTTCTCCTCTTACCGATGCTGAATCTTGTGAAATTAATACTGCTTTGCTGAATCTTGTCATGAAAGATCCGTTCTCCGGCCTTCTTAGTGAAGATGCCGCTACCCATCTTAATAGCTTCGTTGATTTGTGTGACATGCAAAAGAAGAAAGATGTCGATACTGATATTGTTAAATTGAAGCTATTTCCTTTTTCGCTTAGAGATCATGCTAAAGCTTGGTTTTCATCTTTGCCTAAAAATAGTATTGATTCATGGAACAAGTGCAAAGATGCTTTTATCTCTAAGTATTTTCCTCCTGCTAAGATCATCTCTCTTAGAAATGATATTATGAATTTTAAACAACTTGATCATGAACATGTTGCACAAGCTTGGGAGAGAATGAAATTAATGATACGTAATTGCCCTACTCATGGTTTAAATTTGTGGATAATTGTTCAGAATTTTTATGCCGGATTGAATTTTGCTTCTAGAAATCTTTTAGATTCGGCCGCGGGAGGCACTTTTATGGAAATCACTTTAGGAGATGCTACTAAACTCCTAGATAATATTATGGTTAATTATTCTCAATGGCATACTGAAAGATCTACTAAAAAGGTGCATGCGATAGAAGAAACTAATGTTTTGAGTGGAAAGATGGAAGAACTTATGAAATTATTTGCTAATAAGAGTGTTTCTTCTGATACTAATGATATGCCCTTGTCTACTTTGATTGAGAATAATAATGAATCTATGGATGTGAATTTTGTTGGTTGGAACAATTTTGGTAACAACGCGTATAGAGGAAATTTCAATCCTAGGCCTTATCCTAGTAATCGCTCTAATAATTATGGTAATTCCTACAACAATTCTTATGGAAATTATAATAAGATGCCCTATGATTTTGAATCTAATATTAAATAATTTATTTCTTCGCAAAAGAATTTTAATGCTATGATTGAAGAAAAATTGCTTAAGATTGATGATTTGGCTAGGAACGTTGATAGAATTGCTCTTGATGTTAATTCTTTGAGACTTAGATCTATTCCACCTAAGCATGATATCAATGAGTCTCTCAAAGACATGAGAATTTCCATTGACGAGTGCAAAGAAAGAACTGCTAGGATGCGTGCTAAGAAAGATGCCTTTATAAAAGCGTGTTCTTCTAGTTCCTATGAAAATAATGATGAAGATCTAAAAGTTATTGATGTGTCCCCTATTAAATCTTTGTTTTGCAATATGAATCTTGATAATGATGGGACTGAATATGATCCACCTTTACCTAGAAGGTGTTCTAAGAATTCGGAATTTGTTGATCTTGATGCTAAATTTGATAAAAGTGGGATTGAAGAAATTAAAACCCTAGATGTTGCTAAACCCACTATATTGGATTTCAAGGAATTTAATTATGAAAATTGCTCTTTAATTTATTGTATTTCCTTGTTGCAGTCCGTGCTAAAATCTCCTCACGCTTATAGTCAAAATAAAGCGTTTACTAAACATATCGTTGATGCCTTGATGCAATCTTATGAAGAAAAACTTGAATTGGAAGTTTCTATCCCTAGAAAACTTTATGATGAGTGGGAACCTACTATTAAATAAAAAATAAAAAATTATGAGTTTTATGCTTTGTGTGATTTGGGTGCTAGTGTCTCTACTATTCCCAAAACTTTGTGTGATTTGCTAGATTTCCGTGATTTTGATGATTGCTCTCTAAACTTGCATCTTGCGGATTCCACTATTAAGAAACCTATGGGAATAATTAATGATGTTCTTATTGTTGCAAACAGGAATTATGTGTCCGTAGATTTTATTTTTCTTGATATAGATTGCAATCCTTCTTGCCCTATTATTCTCGGTAAACCTTTCCTTAGAACGGTTGATGCAATTATTGATATGAAGGAAGGGAATATTAGATTCCAATTTCCATTAAAAAAAGGAATGGAACACTTCCCTAGAAATAAAATAAAATTACCATATGAATCTATCATGAGAGCCACTTATGGATTGCCTACCAAAGATGGCAATACCTAGATCTATTCTTGCTTGTTATGCCTAGCTAGGGGCATTAAACGATAGCGCTTGTTAGGAGGCAACCCAATTTTATTTTTATTCCTTTCTTTTTGCTCCTTTTTAGTAATAAATAAATTATTTAGCCTCTGTTTTTTTGTTTTTTGTGTTTAATTAGTGTTTGTGCCAAGTAGAACCGTTCGGAAGACTTGGGGAAAATCTTGTTGAACTTGCTGTAAAAAACAGAAACTTTAGCGCTCACGAGAACTGCTGTCATTTTTATTTGGAAAGTGATATTTAGTTAATTATTGTTGAAGATGATTAATAGATAAATTCCTCACGTCCCTAAATTTATTTTAGAATTTTTGGGGTTCCAGATCTTGCGTTAGCTACAGATTACTACAGACTGTTCTGTTTTTGACAGATTCTGTTTTTCGTGTGTTGTTTGCTTATTTTGATGAATCTATGGCTAGTAAAATAGTTTATAATCCATAGATAAGTTGTAATACATTAGGTATAACACCAATATAAATAAAGAATGAGTTAATTACAGTACCTTGAAGTGGTCTTTTGATTTCTTTCGCTAACGGAGCTCACGAGTTTTCTACTTTAAGTTTTGTGTTGTGAAGTTTTCAAGCTTTGGGTAAAGATTTGATGGATTATGGAACAAGGAGTGGAAAGAGCCTAATATTGGGGATGCCCATGGAAACCCCAAGATAATCTCAGGACACCTAAAAGCTAAAGCTTGGGGATGCCCCGGAAGGCATCCCCTCTTTTTCGTATACATCTATCGGTAACTTTACTTGGAGCTATATTTTTATTCACCACATGATATGTGTTTTGGTTGAAGCGTCTTTTATGATTTGAGTCTTTGCTTTTTAGTTTACCACAATCATCCTTGCTGTACACACCTTTTGAGAGAGCCATACATGATTTGGAATTTGATAAAATACTCTATGTGCTTCACTTATATCTTTTGAGCTTTATAGTTTTGCTCTAGTGCTTCACTTATATCTTTTAGAGCACGGTGGTGGATTTGTTTTATAGAAACTATTGATCTCTCATGCTTCAATTAGATTATTTTGAGAGTCTTATTAGCATGGTAATTTGCTTAAAATCCTAATATGCTTGTATGCAAGATTAATAATAAAACTTTCGTATGAGTGTGATGAATACTAAGAAAAGTTTGATGCTTGATGATTATTTTGAGATATGGAGGTAATAATATCAAAGTCATGCTAGTTGAGTAGTTGTGAAATTGAGAAATACTTGTGTTGAAGTTTGCAAGTCCCGTACCATGCACATATGGTAAACGTTATGCAACAAATTTGAAACATGAGGTGTTATTTGATTGTCTTCCTTATGAGTGGCGGTCGGGGACGAGCGATGGTCTTTTCCTACCAATCTATCCCCCTAGGAGCATGCGCGTAGTGCCGAGGTTTTTGATGACTTGTAGATTTTTGCAATAAGTATGTGAGTTCTTTATGACTAATGTTGAGTCCATGGATTATACGCACTCTCACCCTTTCATCCTTGCTAGCCTCTTCGGTATCGTGCATTGCCCTTTCTCACATTGAGAGTTGGCGCAAACTTCGCTGGTGCATCCAAACCCCGTGATATGATATGCTCTTTCACACATAAACCTCCTTATATCTTCCTCAAAACAGCCACCATACCTACCTATTATGGCATTTCCATAGCCATTCCGAGATATATTGCCATGCAACTTTCCATCATCATGACACATTCATCATTGTCATATTGCTTAGCATGATCATGTAGTCGACATAGTATCTGTGGCAAAGCCACCGTTCATAATTCTTTCATACATGTCACTCTTGATTCATTGCATATCCCGGTACACCGCCGGAGGCATTCATCTAGAGTCATCTTTGTTCTAGTATCGAGTTGTAATCATTGAGTTGTAAATAAATAGAAGTGTGATGATCATCATTATTAGAGCATTGTCGTGAGGAATAAAAAAAAGAGAAAGGGCATAAAAAAGGAAAAAGGCCCAAAAAAATGAGAGAAAAAGAGAGAAAGGACACTGTTACTATCCTTTTACCACACTTGTGCTTCAAAGTAGCACCATGATCTTCATAGTAGAGAGTCTCTCATGTTATCGCTTTCATATACTAGTGGGAATTTTTCATTATAGAACTTGGATTGTATATTCCAACAATGGGCCTCCTCAAGTGCCCTAGGTCTTCATGAGCAAGCAAGTTGGATGCACACCCACTAGTTTCTTTTGTTGAGCTTTCATACATTTATAGCTCTAGTGCATCCGTTGCATGGCAATCCCTACTCCTTGCATTAACATCAATCGGTGGGCATCTCCATAGCCCATTGATTAGCCTCGTTGATGTGAGACTTTCTCCTTTTTTGTCTTCTCCACATAACCCCGCTCATTATATTCTATTCCACCCATAGTGCTATGTCCATGGCTCACGCTCATATATTGCGTGAAAGTTTATAGGTTTGAGATTACTAAAGTATGAAACAATTGCTTGGCTTGTCATCGGGGTTGTGCATGATGAGAGCATTCTTGTGTGACGAAAATGAAACATGACTAAACTATATGATTTTGTAGGGATGAACTTTCTTTGGCCATGTTATTTTGAGAAGACATAATTGCTTAGTTAGTATGCTTGAAGTATTATCATTTTTATGTCAATATGAACTTTTGTCTTGAATCTTTCAGATCTGAATGTTCATACCACAATTAACAAGAATTACATTAAAATTATGCCAAGTAGCACTCCGCATCAAAAATTATGTTTTTATCTATTACCTACTCGAGGACGAGCAGGAATTAAGCTTGGGGATGCTTGATACGTCTCCAACGTATCTATAATTTTTGATTGCTCCATGATATATTATCTACTGTTTTGGACTATATTGGGCTTTGTTTCCCACTTTTATATTATTTTTGGGACTAACCTATTAACCGGAGGCCCAACCCATAATTGATGTTTTTTTTCCTGTTTTAGGGTTTCGAAGAAAAGGAATATCAAACGAAGTCCAAACGGAATGAATCCTTCGGGAACGTGATTTTCTCATCAGATAAGACCCAGGAGACTTGGACCCTCCGTCAATAAAGCCATGAGGCGGTCATGAGGGTGGAGGGCGCCCCCTAGGGCGCGCCCCCTGCCTCATGGGCCCCTTGAAGCTCCACCGACGTACTTCTTCCTCCTATATATATATCCACGTACCCCCAAACAATCAGAACATGAGCCAAAAACCTAATTCCACCGCCGCAACTTTCTGTATCCACGAGATCCCATCTTGGGGCCTGTTCCGGAGCTCCGCCGGGGGAGGCATCGATCACGGAGGGCTTCTACATCATCATTCAAGCCTCTCCGATGAAGTGTGAGTAGTTTACTTCAGACCTACGGGTCCATAGTTAGTAGCTAGATGGCTTCTTCTCTCTTTTTGGATCTCAATACAATGTTCCCCCCTCTCTCGTGGAGATCTATTCGATGTAATCTTCTTTTTGCGGTGTGTTTGTTGAGACCGATGAATTGTGGGTTTATGATCCAGTCTATCTATGAATAATATTTGAATCATCTAAGAATTCTTTTATGTATGATTGGTTATCTTTGCAAGTCTCTTCGAATTATCAGTTTGGTTTGGCATACTAGATTGGTTGTTCTTGCCATGGGAGAAGTGCTTAGCTTTGGGTTCGATCTTGCGGTGTCCTTTCCCAATGACAGAAGGGGCAGCAAGGCACGTATTGTATCGTTGCCATCGAGGATAACAAGATGGGGTTTTTATCATATTGCATGAAACTATCCCTCTACATCATGTCATCTTGCTTAAGGCGTTACTCTGTTTTTAACTTAATACTCTGGATGCATGCTGGATAGCGGTCGATAAGTGGAGTAATAGTAGTAGATGCAGAATCATTTCGGTCTACTTGTCTCGGGCGTGATGCCTATATACATGATCATACCTAGATATTCTCATAACTATGCTCAATTCTGTCAATTGCTCAACAGTAATTTGTTCACCACCGTAGAATACTTATGCTCTTGAGAGAAGCCACTAGTGAAACCTATGGCCCCTGGGTCTCTTTATCATCATATTAATCTCCATCACTTTATTATTGCTTTGCTTTTACTTTTTACTTTGCATCTCTATACCAAAAATATTATTTATCATCTCTATCAGATCTCACTTTCGTAAGTGACCATGAAGGGATTGACAACCCCTAAGCGCGTTGGTTGCGTTGAGCTATTGTTTTTGTGTAGGTACGAGGGACTCGTGCGTGGCCTCCTACTGGATTGATACCTTGGTTCTCAAAAACTGAGGGAAATACTTACGCTACTTTGCTGCATCATCCCTTCCTCTTCGGGGAAATCCAACGCAGTGCTCAAGAGGTAGCAAACTCCTGCTTGCATCTACTACTACTACTCCACTCATCGACCGCTATCCAGCATGCATCTAGAGTATTAAGTTCATGAAAAAAGAGTAATGCCTTAAGCAAGATGACATGATGTAGAGGGATAAATTCATGCAATATGATAAAAAACCCATCTTGTTATCCTCGATGGCAACAATACAATACGTGCCTTGCTGCCCCTACTGTCACTGGGAATGGACACCGCAAGATTGAACCCAAAGCTAAGCACTTCTCCCGTTGCAAGAAAGATCAATCTAGTAGGCCAAACCAAACTGATAATTCGAAGAGACTTGCAAAGATAACCAATCATACATAAAAGAATTCAGAGAAGATTCAAATATTGTTCAAAGATAATCTTGATCATAAACCCACAATTCATTGGTCTCAACAACCACACCGCAAAAAGAAGATTACATCGAATAGATCTCCACAAGAGAGGGGGAGAACATTATATTGAGATCCAAAAAGAGAGAAGAAGCCATCTAGCTAATAACTATGGACCCGAAGGTCTGAGGTAAACTACTCACACTTCATCGGAGAGGCTATGGTGTTGATGTAGAAGCCCTCCGTGATGGATGCCCCCTCCGGCGGAGCTCCGGAATAGGCCCCAAGATGGGATCTCGTGGATACAGAAGGTTGCGGCGGTGGAATTAGGTTTTTGGCTCCGTATCGGATCGTTTGGGGGTACGTAGGTATATATAGGAGGAAGGAGTACGTCGGTGGAGCAACAGGGGGCCCACGAGGGTGGAGGGCGTGCCTGGGGGGGGGGGGTAGGCGCGCCCCCTACCTCATGGCTTCCTCCTTTATTTCTTGACATAGGGTCCAAGTCTCCTGGATCATGGTCGTTCCGAAAATCACGTTCCCGAAGGTTTCATTCCGTTTGGACTCCGTTTGATATTCCTTTTATGCGAAACTCTGAAATAGGCAAAAGAACAACAATTTTGGGCTGGGCCTCCGGTTAATATGTTAGTCCCAAATATAATATAAAAGTGGATAATAAAGCCCAGTCCAAAACAGTAGATAATATAGCATGGAGCAATAAAAAAATTATAGATACGTTGGAGACGTATCATAGCACTACGAATCGTTTGCAATCTGATGTATATCACCGACGGTTCCAATACGATTGACGTATGCTTTCCGATGTGGATTGCACACACTCATTTAGTTGAACCGTGTGCGGAGCAATTGCCAGGTTAAAATAAAAATATCCTATTTTGAATCGGCACGCAAAAAGCAAATTCGCCACAATATTCAATTGAACAAATAAACATAAATATCCCATTTTGAATCGGCGCGCAAAAAGCAAATTCGTCACAATATTTAATTGAACAAATATTGTCCACAGGAAGAACATTCATCAGATTTTGCAACAATTGCAATTGAACATATGTTAGCTAAATTCCAATGATTTGGCCACACATATATGCATTACATAATTAATCATAGTGTACGAAATACGAAAACCTCATCAGATGGAAAACAATGGATCCATGAGTTATATGTTTAGAGGCTAACTCTTACTCAATGTTTCAGGAGAAGGCATGCTGAAATCTTCATTATCACCAGTGGGATTGATGTAGTGATCCAGGAATAAGTCGCTGATAAATCTCCGAACCACCAGCAATTCACCAGCCGGGAGCGGTTCAGGGATCCTCGGTTTTAAGACGAGCTGCAGTATTTTTAAGATTAGAATGTGCCATATGAGTGGAGTAGAAGATATTAATTAAGATAGACTTACTGGTACTAATTCGCGAGGATCGTCACAACTATCAGCAGATTTGCTGATGGAGATCATATGTGTGCAAACATAATATCCACAAAGGTTGGTCCCTGCTTCTTGCCGAAGACATTGAAATTTTTTGTACAAAATTAGTCGTGTATTTGTCCTATTAGGAACAACCTAACCGGTGTTAGATATATTGTTTTTTCTTTGGACAAAATAGAAAGAGGTTTAGTTAGAAGCTTGAACATTTGACTAGCGTAAGGAAAGGTATTTGCAGACTGTTGGATAAATTTTCCAAAAAATAATGGATTTCGGTGTGTTACCGGAGAAACAATCTCGTGCTGCAGAGGTAGTTTCCTCTTGAACAGGTTCCCTGTTTTAGTTTCCCACAATGCGAGCACACTGCAAATGATGATGAATTTTGACAACATCAATTATTGAACCATATATGAATGCAAATTAATTTCAACATCATAGAATTCAATACCTATCCAAGAATTGTTGAAGATGCGTCAGATCGTGAGCGTTTGTTGACTCTCTGAGAGAATCGATGTAGTAAACCTTTGTTCTTGTTTGGAAAAATGAATACCAATATCCAGTGATTGGTACATATTAAGAAATCCATGAACTTACGAATGATGTATAAATATGAAAGACAATCAGTGTATGCGTGGTTGTTTACTTCACTTACCCTTCATGATATGGCCAGAGAAATGATTCTGCATGTGACGTGTTTTCGAAGATACGGACGACCGTGTTAACGGCCCAGTCCCGTTGGTCCTTTTCATGTAATGTTGTGCCATTTGCTAATGCAGGATCTATGAAATACACACTCTCACTTTGTCTTCTCTGCGCGTTCAATCCCCTGAGAGGAATAAAATGCAGTTAGCTGTTTATCGTTTACAACCTTGTATGGAGAAGTTGATCAGAGTTTGTTAAGTACTTACAAAATCACACATCTAACAAGAGTGGCATCGAGCACGTTGAAGTTGAAGAAGAGATGTAAGTCCTCGAAACTCACAATGATGGAACCAACATCGTGTCGGAAATGATCTCTGTTGTAGTGGACTAGCAAATGGTGATGACCTTCTGACATTTGATCCATGCAATATTGATGTAACTTGCGGCAACTGGAGCTGCACTCATCAAAGTATTCGCCAACAAGAAATGGCTGGCCATGGACGTAATTGTGTGCTTCAAGTACGCCTGCTTTTCTTTTAGCAAGCAACAATTCTACTTCTTCATCATCCATGGCCTCAGAAATAATATTACTCCCTGATTCGAACAAGCTGCTGTTAATTTGGTTCTGGGCGATGAGTGCTTTAAGTAAGAGGCAATCGTTCTCTTTCCTCTTCACTTTCCCGCTGCACTTCCTCGTGGTTGTGGGTGTAGCCTTTTTGGCCACTTCCTTCTTGGTACTTGAAGCATTTCTGGCAGAACGTCTGGTTGCCTGCACAGTAGACTGCCGAGCGGATGGTGAAGCTTGGACAAACTTCTTAGCAGACTGTTTATCTATGGCGGACCGCTAAGCTGGCGGTGCTGCAATGACGGACTGTTGGGCTGTAGGAGCAAAGGCATCGGACTGCTGACCATGCATTGAAGCTATGTCGGGTTTCTGCGAAGGTGGTGCCAACTTGTCGGTGTGCTGAGGAGGCCGTGCCAACACGTTGGTTTGCTGAGCAGGAAGTGCTGACGCATTGGTATGCTGATCACGCTCCTGCAGACCGACAGACTGATGAGCAGTTGGTTCTGGACCTACAGACTGCTTAGCAGGCGGTTCCGAAGCATCAGACTGCTTAGGAGTCTGTTCCACCAGGTTGGTTTGCTGAGCATGCGCTGTAGCCGGGTCTCCCCCCGCTGCTTCAGCGGTCGGCATCTGAACTGGTGGTGCGTCATCAGCAGTTGTAGGCCTTGCCACTGGCTGCTTTAGGGTGGAGGATGACATGGCCTGTATGCCACAAAGTTGGTCCGACTGATCACATGTTGATGCATCAGCCCGCGAGAGCTGCTCTAGCAAGGAGAGCGTCATCGGTTGAGGGGCGACAGTGGTTGCTCTTGGCGGGGCTTCAAGAATCTCATCGATGAACTCTATTTCCTTTCGTGGCCACTGGATGTGATGTAACAGTGTTTCTCCCAAGGTCCTTTGCTCATCGAAGTCTCCTAGGACATTCTTCAGGGCAAATTCGTTGAATCCAGGCTTTACTTCAATCACATAGCACTTCACACAGCCCGGCTTCAATGGCACATTGTCTAAGAAGAGGCCATCTTCCAAGAAGGGTGGGCAAACCCAGGCTGTTGCACATTTTAATGTACCTTTATATGTGTAAGCACGCCCTTTAGTCTATCTTTCATTCCAGATAGATCAGATATAGCATCATCACGAGAAGCTACAGTCTCAGTGATGCTGGGGTCAGCTGATGTACAACTACTCTTGTGTAGTGCTGTCGCACAATAAGCAACAACATCCATGCCCGCCTCCCCTTCCATCTGCTATCTATCTGTCAGTGTTAGAGTCTTCTGCATCATCATCATTGACTCCTCAACATCCTTTCGAACAGCCGGATACCGTCTTCAGCTTTTCAAACAATGCATTCTGCTTCATTTCACTCCTCGCCTTTTTCATGCTAAGCCTCTCTTCTTTGCTAAGTGTGAAAGCCCTCTTGTGCGGGACATTAACACCTATACCCCTTGCACGGACAGGGGGCTCTTTTGTGTCCAGAGCAATGGACAGAATGTCACATGGCCGTGAGTTCCTGTAGAACCTTCCAGGGATCGTGGAAGCCTCTACCATCACTTCATACAGTTTGGCGTCACGTGCGTTTTCAAAGTAATAAGTTCCATCATTACGTTTCTTTGCACGTCCCCACAAGTAGTCTCTGGTGCGTTCGCCCTTGTTTTCACTAAAGGCCGGACTCCCACCCGCCGCTACTGCTTCTTTGTCCTCCTGTTCCCATATCAGTTTCATGCCGTAGTATCCTGCCACACCCATACGGTGGGGGTGTATGTTCTTCTTCTGAAGTTCCGATTGCTTGAAATTCTTCGCGGAAAACTCTGGAGTTGTCCTGACCCTTTTGAATTCTGCCCGTCTGCCTTTGTAATTTGGGGGTATGCGGGGATTGGGTCCTTGCCTTCACTCAAGTACTTCTTGTACAACACGTGCTTCCAGTTCCTCCAAGCATCCCTAGCCTTCTTTAGTGCAGCGTGTTCCACCTGCATTCTCCACTGCTCTGGAACGTTGAAGTGATCCATGATCTCCTGGACTATCCTTCGCCGTGTTTCTGTGTCAGCCTTCCGAAACCCCGGCAGATTAATGTTGAGCCTTGCCCTGCCAACAAATCCACACACACTCCTGAACCTCATGCGTGCTTTATCTGGTTTAGTTGGAGCCGAGGACTTAAATCAATCTCGGTTACTTCATATACACCTTTAGGCTGGTGTGTGGGCTTCCTTGGAGCGTTCCTCCGTGTCCTGACCGGAAGGGTAATTGCTGCAGCTCTATCCCATTCAAGACTACTTGATCCCTGACAATCTGCTAAAGACCTAGGGTTGTCCGAATCAGATGAAGATACATGGCCTGAATGAGTGCTGTCGCTGCTACTCGGCATCTACAGAGAACACATGCGAAACTTAGGAAAGGAGGATAAGCATAAAACTAACAACTTGGTATCAAGCTTTCTAAACATGCCATGCCATAATTTAGAAAATGTACGGCTAATTTGTTAAGTTTGTGTGACTCGAGTGCCCGCGACCTGTAAATAGGTAGTAACTTATTGGAACAAATACAACTTATATGTAGTAAGGAAGGTAGATAATGAGCATATATACGCTCTCCGTTATTTTATAGCCAATTTGGGAACATACGGGACGAAATTGGAAGAGGGATTGCGAGGAAATATGCCTCACCACGATGGAGAGCAGTAACTAACAGGCTTCTTAATGCAAACCCGGCCGGACCACAGGTGAGGCGAGGGTTACTGCATCGATATGCTCGAGGGTGGCTGGCGTGCAAACGAAGACGGCGAGGCGCGTGCCTCCGCTTGTTGGGAACGGCAGTGGAGGTAGGCTTGACACCGAAGAGTGGCCACATGGCCGGGGTGAGCATGGCGACGCTGGAGAGGGTTTTGCTATGGATCTGGGGGAGGGGGAGCTGGCGAAGGAGATTGGGTGGAGTAGTTGAGTGAAACGCGGGCGGACGGTGGGGGGGGGGGTTGTTGGCGGCCTAGGTGAAAAGGGTGAAAAATATCCCCCGTCGCCGCGCGCATGGAAAGGCCTATGCAACCAGTTGCCTCTAAGCGCTCGTGTGCACAAACAGAATAATTTCGTTTGAAATGAAGATGTACTAATTTTGAAATGAAGACGTGAGTTCATCGTTTCTCATCTAATTTTTTCACACGTAAACCAATCAATTTAACCACGGGTTTGATTTGCTGGCGCATTTTAGGTCTCGTGTGCTATATGTAAGACATTTTTTGGCATTTACCGTGCGTGTTTGCATATAAATCAATTCCTAACCGGACTGCATTTCCTGTCGAAAGGGATGAGGATTGCCATTCGATCTGGGAGCATGGAACGGTGCAGATGTACGATCCATGGGGTTTGGGTTCTGGCCAATTAGAACGCACGACTCAGATCGCACGCGCAACGAGGGGGGGGCATCGACCACTGTTTGGTAGGCACACGACTTTCATGTGTGAACCGTGTGCTATTTGAAAACATTTTTTTGGGAGGGGCTATTTGAAAACATGTACATGTGTTGTCGAAAGGGATGAGGATCGCCCTTCGATCAAGGAGAATCCAACGGTGTAGACGTATGTGGGGTTTGGGTTCTGGCCAATCAGAACGCTTGACTCAGATCGCGCGCGTGGCAGAGGGGGGGGGTGCATCGGCCACGGTTTAGTGGACACACGACTTTCGTGAGTGAACCGTGTACTCTTTGCCACATCATCATATTTTCTATTCCCGGGTGCACGATACCGTCTATAATACCCCCACTATGGCCACCCTAATAAGGCTGGTCGTAATATGGGAGTATCAAGCGGTATGATGCATGCCAACTAGACTTTTTGGATGATGTGGCACACAGTTAAATGATGAAAGAGAGGGTTTGTGGTATCATATCATGATGCTGTATCATATTAAATGTTGTACTACTTTGTGTCATGCATGGTAATTAATAAGGAACCTAAGATACTAACTCATGATACTACGCATTACGGAGGTATTGCCGATCATATACTAGTATCATGCATATATAC
This sequence comes from Triticum urartu, assembly GCF_056163025.1. Classification (NCBI taxonomy): domain Eukaryota; kingdom Viridiplantae; phylum Streptophyta; class Magnoliopsida; order Poales; family Poaceae; genus Triticum; species Triticum urartu. The sequence continues at coordinate 182,741,811 of NC_141873.1, read as the reverse complement.
TCCCTCCTTTCCAGTTTATAGGCTTATCTCAAAATTTTAGTTTTTCCATTTTATAAGGCTCAATTTGGTTGTTCCCCATCACATGTCCAGATTCAAGGTGCATTAAATCATTGCATGCAAGTATTAAGAGAAAGTTGACAAATGCATGTACTTTATATATGCATGCATGTATTGCAATTAATACATTGTAAAACATAAATTTTTGAGGAAAACAAAAGCATTAATTGGGTGTTCTTGCAAACTACAAAAGGTATTCCACCACTCACCATCTACCTTGGTTGGTGAGATTTTTGAATTGAGCCCTATAAGGGTGGTTGTAATGGGGAGTATCATATATATATACTAGTAGTATCATGCATATATATATATATATATATATCTACTCCTAATGTCTCAGTTGGTAGGTCGCGTTCTGGGTTTTATTTTCGTCCCACCATTTTCGTCCGGTTTTTTTTCGTCCTCAATCCCACCTCCCACTTCCCGGTACCAAAAAGAAAACCAACCAAAACCAGGTAAAAAGGGAGCGATGCCTCCAGTCCTCGCACGCCTTGCACTCGCATGACTCAATGAAAAAAGACCAGTGAAAAAAGACCTACGAAAGAAGACCTACGAAAGAAAAAACAACGACAAAAAATCAGGCGACTCGCACGCACGAGTGAGGCCTCCAGATCCCTTCACCACCGCCCGACGCCGCCAGCCCCGTCCTCCTCCCTGGCTCCCGGTGGCGCCCGCTCCCCATCTCCTCCTGCGATCCTGGCGTCGCCTCGCCCCACCTTCTCACTCACTCCCGGCGCCACCCCGCCCCACATTCTCCCTCACCACTGGCGCCGCCCAACCCCAACCTTCCTGGATCTTGGTGCTGCCCCGCCCCCACCTCCTTCCTCGCTCCCGACTGCCCATGCTGCCTATGCGCGCCCCTCCCTCAGCCCACCGGCGACCTCCCATCCTCCACCGTCTACCCCACCGTCGGATCTCCTCCTCCCCTCTCCTTCTCTCCCTCGCGGACGCGTCAAACGCACGAAATTTCCCTCCTCGCGGCCGGAACCCTAGCTCGTGCCTGTGAGGACTGGGCTGGAGGTGCGGCACGGGATTCGCACCGCAGGATTCGCCAGCGATGAGTCCAACAGGTCGTCGAATCGGGGAACGGGATGGCGCACCCTGCTGCAGCCACCGGTCGGGACGAGCGCGGCGGCGACGAACGTTGGTGCGCCTCCGTTTCCTCGACCTCCAAGGACACGGGCACCAGATTTGTTCTCGCCTGACCAGCCTCGGTATCCAGCTCCCTACAGCCACCGCTGGCGTTGACTCCCAAGGATTGACCCGCCTCTCGCCTTTCCTCTTTCGATTCACCCCGTTGATTTGTGTGTGATCGATTTGCATTTTTTATGATTCCAAATAGCAGGCGAGGATGACGACGACACCAAAGATGACGAGGCCCCGAGCTCGAGCACGACCACTACGACGCACTGCACAAAGGCCCCTGCTTCCTGCCTGCCCTTCCCTTTGCTTGGGTAGCTCCTCCCTCTCCCTCTCCTTCAAAGAACTAATATTTAGTTTCATTGCTTTTGTGTGTGCAAACATATTGACCGCCTCCATATGGCTGTTTATGTAGAAGATAGCTCACTCCAGATGTTCTTCCTGTCCTTCTCCTTGGTTGATGAGCGCTGCACTCACTCATGTATGCAGGTTGAGTCCAAGCACAAGTAAGCACCATTATGTATGCTGAAAGACGACTCTATTCAAATATTCTTTTTCTATCCTGGTTTGTCGATTTGTGTGTGATTGATTTGCGTTTTTTCCGATTTCAAACAGTAGGCGAGAAGACGACGGTGACGCAGAGGAGGACGAGGACCCGCGCTCCAGCCCGACCACGACTATGCACCGCACGGTCCCTGCTTCCTGGCTGTCACCAATTGCCCCCTTCCCTTTACAGTATTACTCTATTTGTTTTCATTGCTTTTCACCTAGTTTTGCACACTTTCTGGCCCTTCATTTTTTTGTGTGCAGATGTTCTGATCGCCTCCATACGGTTGTTTCCGTCCTCCTGCTCGTGCTGTCTCCATCCTCCTGCTCAAGTCGTCGCCGTCGCCTCCCATCCTTCATGGTCTGCATGTGTGCGCCCACTGTTGGAGGACGACGTTGAACATGAAGCGGAGCCCAGCCGGAGCGGTCTGACGCGGTGGTCGTGGCCAAGGAGCGGTGGTCGATGCCATGGAGCAGGGGCCCTCGCTCGCCTGCACATCGGCTGCGTTCTGAACTAATGCTTTCTGCAACTGCAATGTTCCCCTTCACATTGTATCTTGTGTAGGCAGAAGGAATGCAGCTCAGTGACGGCGTCAGCTACAACTGGATCGATGGCCTGAAGGCTTTTACTAAGAAGATGAAGAATTTTCTAGAATAGTGTCCATCAACAAAGAGTCTTACTACTACCGGTTGGAGAGGCTCTATCCTCAGGTGATTGATTACTTAAGAAGTATACTGAATCATGATATCCATCGATCTAATTTTGTATAGGAAGTTTGAAAAACTAAAGAATCTGTGGTACATGATTTGATTTACTCATTTAGATTTTAGTAAATTGTGACCGGAAGTTTTTTTCACAAAACCAGTGCACCACCCTTTCTACACACATCATTCATGGATTGGCAGACTAAAGGTTCTATTCAACATCTTTGGTGGATTGCATAAATGGGCTAGAGTAAAAATATACCAGAATTGTTATATGTGCTTAGGGAAGTGGGATTAGATCAAGATTTTTTTGACAAAATGAGAAATCAATGGCTCAAGGAGAGTAAGCCCAAAGAGATAAGTACTGTTTTCCTTTAGTAGCTTGCTGCATAATTCATTCAAACATATTTAGAGTGGAGCAGGAATATTCAAACAAGGAAATGTACACAATATCTGTTAGTATACATGTGACACTTTCCTGTCTTTCGACTAATGATTGCCTCCTGCCAGGTATCACTAATAGCACATTCATCACATCATTTGTGTAGCTCATTCTGGTGTAAGTCGGCCCAATTTAGAAAAGATTTTAAAGCAGATTCATACAGGTTATAGAAGTCAGAGTCAAATAGTATAATAAGTGATTTGTTTGTGCATAATTTCTAATTGATCGTCTTCTAAGGATAAATGGAACTGCTACCTTTCCTCTCTCCAATAAACTATTAGACCCTGCTTGTAACTATTTTTCATCTTGGTGTGATTTATAAGGGAGGCCATGCCATTAGTTTTTTGTTATTACATGCTGTGATGACCCCGATTCATTGATGTATAGTGTCGTATGTGGTCAATTACCTAATATGGTAGTATCACTTCTCCTGGTTTGCCTTGGTCTGAAATCTGACTTTGGACTGATTGTAGTCAATCTGAATTAGTGAGGTTCTTTTTTCCAACTGTCCATGTTCAGTTCTCTACATTATCATGCATTTCCTTTGGTTTAAAGATGTCATGATGTTCACCAAGGCAGAGAAGAAATGTTTTAAAGTTGTCCCTTCAATTGAAACAAGTATGACTTGGTCCTTAGTGCCTATGCGGACATGAAAACGGAAGGTCGAGAGGTTTAAATATGTCATGATGTTTACAATTGCGGATATCCTGCTTCAGGTACTTGCCTGATAACTCACAATTTCAACGTGGAAGTTACTAATCTGTAAGACATGCCCTCTCTCATTCAATGATGTCCTGAAATTTTCACACAAAGCTTTGTAATCTTGCCAAGTCACAAGAGAGCCAAGTAATCATGCGAATTTTCAGAGAACTTCAAGTGGCATGCCACCATTTGCAATGGTTGTGATGTAGTGATAATTAATAAACTGCAGGCCTTCTAAATATTCTAAAGTTGCATATCTAAGAGCATATTATATTTCTCATAAACAACTGGAGTTAAGCTTCTATCCTCTTCCTGTCTTGAAGGAATTATCTGTTGAGTAAGCTACAGTCTCTTTATTTGACTAGCTAGGCTGTGTTACATACATGTATAAGATGATGCTTCTGTGGCTATAACTGGTGCCTGCCGCGCTAAATAGGAAACACCCTATTAATTACCCACCTCAATTTCATTAGTGCGTCCGGCCTGTGAATTTTACCCCAGACTATAAATCCCCTCCCAACGAAACCCTATAGGTGTACTATGACTCTTAATAGTGTATCCTTATAAAAGTCAGTGTGGTGGGTTATTTTTTTGGTGTGGTTAGAGAACTCGACTCCATTTGGAACGAGGGTTTGAGTTTTATTTTTCCTAAACCTTTGAGAGGCAGAGCCATGGAAATATTTTGTGCTCTCATTCCTCTGGATGGAAGCTCTAACTTTTCCTCTTTGTTTCCAATAAGCTACTTTCTTCGAGATTGTGCAATGAAGAATTTTGATGATAAGGGATCGTAGAGCCTCGGGTGACTAGCATTAAGATAGGAAGGCTGTTGCCGCCCTTGTCCCTTGCTGCTAGGTTGCCACGGTGGCGTCAATCACTGGCTTATTTAGAACAATAGTTAGTGGATTTTGTGATAAGGGTGAGGGCCGAGAGTGAGAGGGACGGGGTTGGGATTGGTCTGATGCATGCGTGAAATTATTTCACTACTTCAGAAAATATGGCAAATTGCATTTCATTAGAGATTGATTTACAGCAAATTGCATGAGCGAGTGGTTCATGCATTTTTCATCAAGTCGTACATTTTCTTGGTTATGACATAAGGGTAAATGTACTGGTTGGTTGCTTCAAGACTTAATAACAGACACTATGACAATGGCTCAAGAGATATCAGATCTACCTTCTTGGTTGGGGCATTATGGGTGGCGCACGCCTCAGCCCCCTTGTTGGCCGTGGTGGATGGACATGAACACGAGGGGGGATCAGGGCGGAGAGCAGGGTGGTTGGCGGGGGACTCATCCTTGGCAGTTCATGGGAAAGTACGGTGTGAAGCAGAGGGGGCGCCATGGCGAAGGTGAGGTAGCCGTCATCCGGTCATCTGTACTCCTAATGTCTCAGTTGGTAGTCTCTGCTCACCGGTTAAATTTCGTCCCACCAACACTATTTTTTTCATCCTCCCTCCCACCTCCCACTCCCAGCTATTTCCACCGGCTTTATTTTATGTGATCTGAATCTGAGCGAGTCTTAAATTTTGGTGCAGTGTGAAAGGAGGAAAATGGTTGCCGGAAAGCAGGTAGATCTACACCTTGAGAGATGGCATTTTGCGGTACATTGTTTAGGTAAGGATATTGTGCTTTCTTCTGAAAACTCTAGACTGTCGACAAGATTGAGTTGTGTTCCATTTTTAAAAAATTACTTAGAATCCTGCTTCTGGCAATACTACTATGAACTGGCATACCTCGTGATCATGAGAGGGTGACAAGTTCCTGATCCCCAAGAACGCCCTCATGTGTGGCTGCCGGTCGTCGGACAAGACATCTCTAACGACTTAGCCACACAGCGAACCTAAGTTCGTCATGGGAGGATGTCACCTTGGACTGGAGCAACAGACGTCAAAAATTTACTAGGAAAAAAGGCTCACAAATAAGAGTGACCCAAACACAAATTGTCGTACGTTTGCAATTAAACTCTTAGTAGCAGCTTGATTCTTACTATTGTTACTTTGGTGGTGGGTATAATTAGTCATGTAGTAGCATCTTAGCTTCATCTTATTTCTTGAGAACATATCTAGCTATCAGATCTTCAAGAGTAAACCATAAAAATTGAAACGCCTATCAGCTTCATAGAAGAAAGTTAGTCTTATGATAGAAGAAAGGCCCATCAGCCCTTATAGTGCCTTATTGGTTAGCGACTGCTTTTCAAGCTCAACTGATTACTGACTACGTCCAACAACATATGACTGACATGACCAAGTAGAAGTAAATTTCGTTGTGATCAAGATGGTGCCTTTATTTTGGAAAACACGATTGAGATGGGTAGGCGCATGGGCATCTCACCGGAACAAATAGACATACTGATTTCACTCATACATAGGTTGATTATATTATACGGTCAACTCACGAAGTAGCCGGATACCTTCTGCTTGAAGTTTGAAAGCCATTAGCATGCTAAATTATATGGATGTGCTGGTCTTGACATGTGTGCACGTACATTGTAAAATAAACTTGAGTAATGATTAATACCTTGTTTACTCTTTGTTTGGTTTACAGGTATTTGGAGTATCTATTATGTTTCAGAATTTCTTGAACTATGGTATCTCCATATCCATCTAATGAATGCCCCCCCCCGTAATTTCATTCAAGATATCTTAAGGAGAAATTTGGTTTTTGGTGAACTGAAACAATATACCAATAAAAATTTAGCGCTTGGCTATACATATGAATGTTAACTTTGTTAAAATAATTCTCCCTTTATAAGAGAAGATTTCTTAGTTCAAATATATTTTTTGAAAAAATATAGTATTTTCCTGACAAACCTTTTGATTCCTCAACATCCATATCTCAGAAGGATAATAGTGGTGTGTTTATGTTGCTTTGGGTCTCTTATCACTCGGATCATTCATCAGAAAAATATTTAAAAAATAATTCTATTTTGACGTTTCCTTTGTGTTCATTGTTCCATCATAGTAGTTTAGGTGCACATGAAACCAGACCATATGTTTCAGTTTCACTCTTTGGACCATGATGGTGGTGTGCAAGGTGGGCTAGATCATAATGCTAAAAGAATCAATGGAGGTTATTGGATAGCTTTTAGATTCTCCAAAAAATAATCTAGCAGATGGATGATCCTATTATCACGTATGGTGGTGGTGTGCAAGGAAATGGAGCAGCATGATGGTAGCTAATGCTGTTATTTTCACATGTAAGATGTATGAGCTTCAGTTTGTCATGCTATTATCATGTATAGTAAAAAATGATTAGTTTAATCGGAATTTAGAGTTTCATTCTTAGTTCTCTGAAATATTGTTTTTATATGTAATTCCTGCAGAGTGTAGTATATTGGGAGCCAAGGCCGAGTAGCAAGCCATGTGTCACCGCAAGGACAGGAGAGAGATTTAATTAATTGTATTTGCAAGATTTGGTCTTTCCTTCTTGTTTTCCTGGTCATCTCACAGGTTTTATCACTTACATTTCCTTCTATGGTGGTCTGATCATTGTACTTTGGGACATTGTACTTTTAGGACGTAATGTGCACTTCTGGTTGTTATTTTAAATTGCTCATGTCTTGATATGTCTTTCAAATTCTTGACATCTGCGCCAGTAGCCTAAACCTCCATGGCATGCTCCATCGGAGTATTTTGTTTGTTGTACAATTTTCAAGTGCGACCTTCCAATTTATTTTGTTGTAACTATAAGGTTTGGCACCTCAGATAAGTTCTTGAAATACCAATGTCATATTTCAATTAGAAAATAAGATTTAGTTTGATCATGCATGCAATTGTAATAACCCTACTTTCAGCTTTTATGTACTGGTTTAAATAGTTAAATCTTCTAGATTCTTTGGCATATTTTCTTGGAATTATACTATGAGAGCATCTTAGTTTTCACTAAGTGATAAAATACATTTTCTATTTCCGTAATACAGGTCATTAGTGGTCACTTGGGATGGGTGCGATCTGTAGCATTTGATCCAGGGAACAAATGGTTTTGTCCTGGTTTTGCTGATAGGACAATAATGGTAAGCCCCACAACCTGCATTCCTTTCCTAGAAATTTAAGATGAATTCATGTATACATGCAAGTAGTTGATACAACAACCTATTAGTTACTCGGATGCTTGCTCTATTGGTGTCTGCATTTTAAGGAGGAAGAAGCCGAAGGTAGAAGACAAACAACAACCATTCGATGAAGTTCCAACGTTGCTCGAGCAGTGGCGTCATAGTCGAAGGCGGGAAGAGGGTTGACAGGTGTGGGTGGGGGTGCGATGGCTCGCTGAAAAAATCTGGTTACTGGGGTGGTCCACAGGGATAGTCGAGGGTGGCGACAGGGGAGGGCAGGGAAGCAACGCGGTCGGGGGTGGTGGCGATGGGTCGATCAGCCGGTTGTAGTTGGCGGTTCAGTAGGAGCAAGAGGTCAGGGGTAGAGGATAAACAACAACCATTCGACTAAAGACCCAACAACCCTCATAAATCAACTTTGCATCAAATTTTTATAGTCTGACATATAACTGACACCCTTAATACCGAGATATTTAGAATATTTTTGATCATATTTATATGAAAAAAATATCATCTTATGCAATACTAAAGTTATACATTATAAAAATTGAACTCGTGATGTGCATCTAATGATATTGATTCCGTATTGTGATTTTTTTGTATTTTCTATAAAGTTGGTAAACTTTACAAAGTTTGACTTTAGACAAATCTTATATGCGAGTAAAAGGACCGGAGGGAGTACTATGTTGCTTTCTACATGTCTTCTTATGGCTTTATTAAAGATCTTCATTTTTATGGGTTTAAACACAAGATGTTATTTTTGTAGCACATTTCTGATAAGTTTTTCTTCTATAAAGCTATAATTTCAACCACATTCTAAAATATAAATGGGATTTGGTGATAAGTAATCATTGTGTTTGTTCATAATCTATCAGACACGACAACGTTCATGTCGAATGTGTTCTAGAAATGTTCTTTGATAAATATGTTTTTAGCTATTAATATTTTAGTATGGTCTTAAATTTATCAATTCACATATCACTTCGATAAACAATTTTTAGTTGGGAGAATCAAGAAAGAAAGAAAAGAAGAGCGCTTCAAGGGTAAAAAGGTAGTTGCCGATGCAGCCCGTTGCAACGCACGTGCATCCCATCGTGCAACATGGTAAGTAAAGTATTTTGTCTATTGTTATCATGGTTTATTGTTGTTTCTAATAGCTCCACTTGTAGATTTATCTTCCCTATGCATTCATCGGCCGATACATCTTGTACGTCATCGACAAAGAGGCACGTCGTATATATATTATGGACCCTATTCAAACATCACAATCGTCAGAGGATAAAAATTTGAGGCATGCATTGAAATTAAAAAGTTTTGCAAGGATTTCAAACAAGCACTCAAAATAAAGCTGTCTGGTTGGAATTCCGATATATCTAAATGGCAACGTTTATTTCCGTTTAGTATTCCAACGGGTATAGATGGTAATGAATTCATAAGAAAAACTTTTATTTTTGTTATCACTATATTTTTTATTTATTAATTTAAAAAATTGCAGGATTGTGTTTGCCTATTTTGTTTTTCATTTTATGCTCTGGTGGAATGGTAAAGAATTGGTCAAGCCGGTTTGCACGGTGAGTATTGTCCGTTACATGTTTTAAGACCTTTGGCGTGAACTTCTCATACTAACTATATATATTTGTTTGTGCAGAATGGGTATGAGTTGAGGAAACAATTTTTACTATACTTGCTAAAACGTCGTGGGAATGAAGCTAAAGAAAACTTTCCAGATATTGTGAAAGAATTTCTTGAGCGCATCATCTAGATATTGATAGTTTTGTAACAGATGTTTAGTTCGAACATCGCTCAGTTTGTTACATGGACATGTTGTTAATCTTTAGTTTTGTTTTACATTACAAAATTGGACTTCAATTATTCAATAATTGTGTTTGTGTTATATTGTTTGCACATATGAAATTTAACATGTAACTTTTGCAAACTATTTTAAGAGCCCGTGGCAACGCACGGGCACTCTACTAGTATATATATATATACTAGTAGTATCATGCATATATATGATAGTGTAGCTAGGATACTAGCTACTTTCGTAATGCATAGTATCATAAGTTAACATCTTAGGTTGCCTTGCTAATAACACAAAGTATTAGTACAACATTTAATATGACACGGTATCATGATATGATACCACATCCTCTCTTGTGTGCCACATCATCTAGAAAGTCTAGTTGGCATGCATGATACCGCTTATGATAATACCATTACAACCAGCCTAGCTAAACCGGAAAGGAGGGAGTATGAGACTAGCTAGCCACAATGGAGAGTAGTACACTAGTAACATACACATATCCCTAGACTATATATGTTACTACCTTCATAGTGGGTAGTAACATAAGTGTAGTGTGATGCAAAGCTTCATTTCTTATGTTACAGACTCATATTGCATTGGGACATGTGATGCTACAATAACTATCTAAGTTACTGAAACTATCTCTCTCCTCATTAACTTATTGCCACATAAGCAAGTTTCCTGAGTTGGAGTCGGTGTTACTGCTGAAGTTACTCCCACTGTGGCTAGTCTGATACTAGCTAGTCGTCTATGATATACTAGCTACCTCACTAAGAGAATGGTTAATAATACAGCCAAGGGTCGGCTATAAGAAGTTGACATGTCATATACAACCAACCTCTTAGCGGGTATGTACAATAATAAGTTTTATATATGTACTAGTTTATCGATAGTTGGCCCACCTTACATCCTCACAAAGTGTCTTGGGTCTTATGTTGCAGCTGGCTCTGCTAACCAAGATCCCGCTTCTGTTCTCTTTCCTCGAACTAATAAGCACATATATATTATTCTATTCCTTATAGCCAGACTACCCGTAGTGGGAGTAACATAGGTAGTAACATCACACATATCTAGATAAAATAGATGATGTGGCAAGCAATAAATGAAGAAATGGAGGAAAGTGGATATGTGTGATGTTACTACCTATGTTACTCCCACTGTGGGTATAGTCTTATACTATAGTATGAGACTACCCACAATGGGAGTAACATAGGTAGTAACATCATACATATCTAGATAAAGTAGATGATGTCACAAGCAATAGATGAAGAAAGAGAGGAAAATACTAACATAGATAGTTACTAGTAGTATGAGTAACATCACATGTACATATCAAGGCAAGATGTGTCTATAGCCTAATAAATGAAGTGTTGCATGTTACCACACATATATGTTACTCCCCACTAGAGGTAGTAACATAGACTAGTGTAACACACGGGCATGTTACTTGTCTATGTTACTACCCATTGTGGCTAGTCTGAGTAACATCACACATCTCAAGGCAAGATGAGTCTATAGCCTAATAAATGAAGTGTTGCATGTTACTGCGCATATGTTACTCCCCACTATAGAGGTAGTAACATAGATTAGTAACATTCTATGTTACTACCCATTGTGTCTAGTCTTATGTCACTCTATTGTGTACTTACTTGCTCTAATAATGCATAGTATCATAGAGTAGCTAGTATCATATGTAGTACTTTATTTATATTGTCATGCATGACACACAGTAGCATAACATTTATTATGATATGGTTTCATGATATGATACTTAACCCTCTCTTTCTTCATTTAATTAATTCTATGGCAGCTCATCAAAATCGCCTAGTTGGCATGCATGATACTAGCTATTATACCCCCTTACTATCAGCCTAGCAAAGGTGTACAGATCATTTGGGCACCACTTCGTGAGTTTTCATCCGTTTGTTCGAGAAGTGGGGAGAAGTTTCAAACATTTCGGCCGCGAGGTGCGGCCACTAGCGTAGCCCTAGTTGATATTTTAATTACAGAAAATTCAGATGGAGTTCGGACATCATCAAAATCGATGTGTGCCTGTGGCGTGCTCTCATGACCCCGTGGAAAAAAATTGGTAAAGTTTGGCACAAGTTTTGATGACCGCTCCTTCCAAACCGGAGCATCTCACATGAAGGATCATGATTTTCCAAAAGGAGACATGTCAATTCAAACTCCCGTGGCCGGTGACTTCATCATTTGGCCTCATAAAAATTTCCACGGTACGCAATCACCATTATACCACGGGTTTGATTTTATGGTGCATTTCAGGTATCGTTAGCTATATTTAAGACATTTTTTTGATATTAACGTGCATTTTTTGCATAAAAATAAAATTACAACCAGAACTGCATGTGCTGTCGAAAGGGATGAGGATCGCTGTTCGATCTGGGAGCATCCAATGGTGCAGACGTACGATCCGTGGGGTTTGGGTTCTGGCCAATCAGAAAGCACGACTCAGATCATGGGCGGGGTGGTGGCGGGGTTTGGTCGGCACACGACTTTCATCAACGAACCGTGTGCTATTCGCAAACTAGATTGCATATTTTTGTTCACACATACTGTTGTGAGATTGATTGAGTGTGCTACCTCTATGATATAATAATAATAATAATAATAATAATAATTATAAACAGTTCATATTCATTGCCTGAGCTGACAGCATATCGAGGTCAACATGTTGCAGGGTAGGCATAAAGACTAGTCTTACAGCTTAATTCCCATGGACATGGGGGAACTAAGATCATTAAGTTGACCCCGAATGAACTTGGTTTTTTTGATGATTTTAAACTTATTCTCTGTTGCACTAGTGCGTGATCCCTTGGCTGGCAACTCATCGAATTCATCGTACTCGTCCTGATCGACAACATCATTGACACCTAGTACCATTCTCTTCCCATGCATCGCTAAATGGCCGTTCTTATGCAATGGGTCTTCCACAAAGAAAATCTAGGTAGCATCGCGGGCAAGAATGAATGGGTCCGCGTGATATGCCATCGTTGTCCTGTTAACACAGGTCTTCCTGTACTCATCAATCCTTACCTGACCAAGAGGGATCCATGTGCACCTGAATAATGCCACCTTAACTTTCACATAGTCAAGCTCCCAAATCTCTTTGATGGTTCCATAGTATACCCTTTTATCAACTTCATTTACAGTCATGCATTCTATTCGAACAAAGCTGTTCTGATACTACTTCTTATCACGTTCCTCAGTGTAGAACGTGTATCCATTTATGTCATATGCTGGGTACGTCAGCACCGTAGGTGATGGATTTTGTGCCAACCACGTAGCAATGTCATCGACGGATCCTTGTGCCAAACGATTCTTCAGCCATTCGGCATAGTTCTTAGTGTGCTCCTTCATCTCCACCTCTGATGAAGGCACCATTGGTAAGAATCTTTGGCGTATCTCCGCCAAGTGTTCTTCGTCATAAGCGATGAGAACGGGGCTGTTAAGCAGTACCGTCAAATGAGCATTCTCTGCCAATTCTTCGGGTGTAGCCATTTGCGTGCCAGCAAGGACTGGCTTACCTTTCAACCTTCCCTCGTGGCAAGAGAGGGCCAAACCTATATGTCTTTGTTTCATGTATTCGGCGCAAAACTCAACTACCTCCTCCGCGGTATAACCTTGTAGGATGCTTGCCTCTGGATGGTTTCGGTTCCGACAAAAGCACTTCAGGATTCCCATGAACCGCTCGAAGGGATACATGTTGCGAAGAAACACAGGACCACAGTACTTTATCTCTTCGACAAGGTGCACAGTGAGATGGACCATGATATCAAAGAATGACGGTGGGAAAAACATCTCTAGGTTGGACAATATTCTTGTAATATCATCTTGCATATGATCCAATTCTTCAGGATCTACAACTTTCTGCCATAGTTGGTTGAAGAAATCACAGAGGTCAATGAGTGTGTTTCTTATATCTTTGTCCATCAGATTCCTGATGGCCACCAGGAGGATTTGTGTCAACATTACGTGGCAATCATGTGACTTCATGTGTCCCAACTTCATTTTACCTGAGCTCACTTCCACGGGACTTCTGATGTTAGCGGAGTAGGAAGAGGGTGTCTTAACTAACAACAAATAGGTGAAGAACTGTGTTGCTTCTTTTGTACTGAAATTGTATCTCTGGCGAGCTTTGATGAATTTGTCATCATCTTCTGCTTCACTCTTGCGTTCTGATTGATCAACAAGCATATCGAGCCATGAACCGTCACCATCCTTTCTTTTACCTTTAGTCTTGAACAGAGTACCAAGGATGCTTTCACATACGTTCTTCTCTACGTGAATGACATCAATGCAGTGACATACACGTAGAATCTCCCAGTAAGGTAATTTCCAAAACACCGATTTCTTCTTAAACACTTGATCCTTGGGTGTTAGTTTCACCGTCAAAGGGTGGTTCTTGCTAAGCACAACATTAATTTTTTTAGCCATGTTGTGGACCACCACCCCTTCATAGGGTCTCGGGGCTGCAGCTGCCTCTGTCGTACCATCAAATTCAGCTTTCATCTTTCGGTATGGGTGATTTTTCCGTAAGAACCTACGATGACGCAAATACACTGTTTTCTGCTAGTTGGGAAGTCTTCTGCTAGCTATCCTATCCATGCATGTGACACACCCTACTTCTCCTCTTGTTTTCTGCCGCGATGTGTTACCTAATGCCGACATATCTTGAATGGTGTGCACCAGCATGGCATGTAGATCGAAAATCTCCTTTCTGTAAGCATCATAACATTTTACAACAGGCGCATCTATCCACACTGTCAGCAGTTGTTCTACCAGTAGCTGAAAGTAAATGTCGATGTCATTTCCAGGTTGCTTCGGGCCTTGGATAATCATTGACATCATAATGTATTTTTTCTTCATACATAACCAAGGAGCTAGGTTATATATGCACAGAAGCACCGGCCATGTGCTGTGATTGGTGCTCATATCGCAAAAAGGATTCATCCCGTTAGTACACTCCCCGAGCATTATACTTCTAGGATCCTTCCCAAAAATTTCAACCTTTTTGTTGATTAATTCCCACTGAGCCCCATCTTTCGGGTGCCTCATATACCTATCCGCAATTCGCTCATCATGATGCCACTGCAACCTCTTTGCCTCTCTAGGGTTTGCAAACAAACGCCTCAACCTTGGAATTAAAGGCAAGTACCAAAGAACCTTGAACGGGACTCCTGTCTTGATCTCGTCGTCCAATTTGTACTTGTCCTTTGCTCTCCTGCGCTTGTATCGTGCATGCTTGCATGTGGGACATGCACGAAAATCTTTGTACTCACCATGGTACAATATACAATCATTCACACAAGCGTGTATCTTCTGTACTTCAAGGTCCAATGGGCAAACAATTTTCTTCGCTTCAAGGTCCAATGGGGAGCACATTATCTTCCGGAAGAATTTCTTTCAAAAGACCTAACATCTCTGTGAAGCCCTTGTTTGATAGACCGTTTGCTGCTTTAAATCTGAGAAGGGCCAGGGTGGCACTCAACCTAGAATATTTCTTTTTGCAACCTGGATACAAATCTTTCTTGGAGTCTGCATCAATGGTTGGCAGATCCTTGTACCCAATCATATGCTTATCCAGGCCCTTGAAATCTGCAATCATAGCAGCAAAATTTGGCATATCAAGATCGTCGTCATCTGCGTCGACGTCTTGGTTTTCCAGTGGGCGTTTCGGCTTTCCGGTGTTCAATTGGTAGCTTGACGCCTCTGCCCCGATGTTAGATTCAACATCCATGTGACATTGATCGGGGTTTGGCATCTCCCTGCCCTGGGTATCTTCATCCATGACCTCCTCTTCACCGTGTCTGGTCCAACGTGTATATCCATCCATGAATCCCCTAGAGACTAAGTGCATCTGGACATCTGCAACTTCATGTAACTCTGTATTGGCACAATCAGTACATGGACACATGATGTAATCCGCATGACCAATTCTCCTCTTTGTACTTTCAGCCAAATTCATGAACTCTGTCACGCCATTGATAAAATCTGCGGTTTTCTGATTCTTCATCCATCGAGATCGTTCCATCTGCAGCACACAAATGGTAATTAAAAACAAAACAACAACATTAATACACAGATTAACTGCTGTACAAAGATGCGTGCATAAATCACAAGGTTTTATTTTAAAAATTACTGAGTGCGCTCCATGTTGTTATCCTAACGTGCTATGACAAAAATTAATGGCCAGTAAATTTACACGCAGAGTACTAGTACAACACTACACTTAGGAATTGAATACCTAAATTTAGCCACTCACAAAAAGAATACCTTAATTAATTAGCCGCACGGCGACCTCCACCCAGTAGACAGACAAGCGCAATGTGGCGGCACGCCGAGACAACAGGGTTGAGGAGCAAAGCTTAGTGCGGCTGCCACCTGAAGTTCGACCTCCACTATCCCGCGCGCCATCTACCGCGATGGATGTGCTCGAATCACGCCGCCGCCGACCTCGATGGTTGAGCTCCTCCTATCTCCCGCCACAGAATGAGGATTGACCTCCTATGACGCCGCCACCGCCCACCGACCGAGGATTGACCTCTTCTCCGGTAGCCGCTGCCTTGGCCGCCGCTACCATCTCTACATGCAGAGCGCCTGTTTTTTGATGGATATCCACGAAGCGGCTGTTTACATGGTATCTCACCGTAACTCAATTATATGGACAGGGTAGTACATCACATACAGTTATGTAATGGCAACCGTGTCTAAACTACGTTGTCTTCTCACATGGTTTGGTGCGGAAATCGTGTGTGACATTGTAATACCTAACACAAATGACATGTACAAACAGTGTGCCGTATACAACATAATATAGTGCCATTAGTAGTTCCCGACCGTTAGCTTATCTCCACAGTTTCCCCATTTTCCCCAAATCCCTACATAGCCTCCAAATTCCCTCGCGTGGCGCTGACATTGGGGAATGCGGACAAGTGGTGCTGATGGTTTCGGTGCGGCTGCTCCTGCTCGTATCGCTGCCATGACGGCGGTCGCCGCCAAGCACTTGCCTAAGGTCATCAGAAGGCTGGTGTACTATGGATCCAAATCGTCCTGTCAGGTTCCAATCTATCCCGATCTTTTTTACCATGTCTAATGTATGGCTCCTTGCTAAATCCGTCTAGAATGACCCCCCCCCTAGGAAAGCGATCTGCTGCCGGATCCGGAGCTTGACTCCAGACTCCCGCAACACGAGTTCAACTCCAAGTTTTGCGCCACCGAGAAGTACCAAAAGATGAGTTGTGTGCATGGGCACACTCCCGCTCGACGTGTATGCACGGAGGGATTCGACATTGGCAGGCGGTTTCTCAGTTGCCCCTTAGAGGTTAGTGCTAATTAAGTTCATCATTTTACTTCAGTTAATTCCACCGCTCATCCAGAATACTATTTAACATTGGCAGGGATATGAGGCTTGTGCCTTTGTTAACTGGCTAGATGAAGAATGGCATGGCAGGGCTCGGAGTGTTATCACCAAGCTCGCAGAAGATAACGTAAAGCTGAAGAAGAAACTGGTTCATCTAGATGTACAATCAGTACGATGAAGCAAGAAAGAATCAATCACACGCAACAGATGAAAGCAAGAGACAAGAAGGAACTAGCATGTGTAGTTGTGGTTGTCGCATTAGCCATGTTCTATGCGCTATTTGCAATGATGATTAGGGGTTTTGTTTGACAGTATTGCTAAAGCACATCTAGATGTGCTCTAAGTAATGCACATCTAGGTCCTATATATGCCGTTGATGTTACGCGAAGATTCGTGCAGATATTTTTCTTTGTCTTTTTTCTTTTCCTTTCTAGTTTGATTATTACTGCTTTATCAATAAGAAGAGCTCAATGTATTGCTTGCCAACTGTCCTACTCCGTTCGTACCGGTACCGGTGCATAATCCCAAAACTCGTTCCTTGTTTTTGTCTTTAAAAAGGAAACTAGCCAAATAGCCAATAGGAGTCCTACGCAACCCCGGGAATTTCGAGCGACTTGGTACAAATAATTATGGTTGATTATATCAGCAGTTAGATAATACGTCAACCCCCGCTTCAATCCCCGGTTCAATGGCAGTTCCTCTTCTCTGGATACCCCGCTTAAGTGTCCACCATCTTCATCGTCCCCAGCAGGCCGCGCTACACACTGGCACACACTCTGCAGCCATGTCGAGCGATAGCGAGGACGATAGTTCGACCAGCAGTCTGGCGCCCGATGATAGGTCAACATTGGAATCATCCCGCTCATCTTCCATGAGTCCGGCGTCTAGCCCAGACCTTGATTATATCCAATTCATGGAAGGGACGCCGCCTCCGGAGTCGTCAGATGACAACCAGACGGACAAGGAGCCGTCGGAGGACGAAGAAGAGGACGGCGATGATGATGAGGGGGAATGGTCAAACGAGGAGGAGGACGACGACGATAGCAATGACGATGATGACGGCGGCGGCGATGAAAAGCCAATAGTCAACGGCAAGAAGCGTCCTCGCCAAGACGATGTTGCGGGGCCATCCAACAAGAACAACAACAAGAAGAAGGACTAAATTAAGCAGACTGTATATATCTTTGTTTATCCTATCAATCTCATCGCAGACGGTTAGTAATATGTATTCGACAGAGATCTTCTACATTACCGCCAACAGGTTGGTTTGTTGAACTGTGTGCCCTGACGAGCACACAATTCACAAAATAAGACCGTATGGGCTATCTATAATGATCGCACACAATTCCGATTACTGACCTATTTGCCGGTTGATCTGTCCAATAACTCGAACACTACATCAACGCAGGACTGTAGGGTTTTCTCAATGTCTACAAGATCGTTTTATCACCTTTCTTGGAGACCAACAGGGTTCTCTCACTATCTTGAACCTTATCTACATTACTTTCTCTACCATTGCATAGTGGGGTGCTCTTCTCCAATATTTTGTTCGCATACTACAAGAGAAACAAGGAGACACATCACATGTTTAGCATGTAGTATACCAAACTCATTTTGGTAAACTGGTTCAATAGTAAGGTGGACAGGATAACAACATGAAACAAACATATATCTATGTACTATGGTCACTGTATTCTCCATATCATTCTAGTTTATGTTGCCAAATCAAGATAGAGACACAGTTCAACTCATATATTTCTAAGACACAACAGCATAGACAAAAATATAAGTGTGAGAAACTACACAGCATTGGCAACACTTGTAATGTGCATCACATGAGAACATAACTATTTATACAACTGAAACTGAAATCAACATAGAGCAAGAAGTTAGAACATCAATCCAGTTAAATAAATAGGTTTAAAACATAAATGTTGCGCCATTGGAGTTTCAATTGGATCCTTCAAATTCGAAAGTAGTTGGTATGAGTAAATACAGTGATGCAACAACAAAGGAGTATGGACCATAGCTACGGAATCTGACCTGAGAACAATTGCTCTTATGCTTTAAATGTGGAGTTTGGGTTCGCTGTGGTGGTCTTCATGCTTTGGGCACTGCAGTTGCTTTACAAACTGCTCGTGTAGGGGTACTCTATGGTGGACATGGTGCTTTGTCAACTAGAAGTGGGTTACTATCCACTAGGGTTGGGCTTAGATGGGTTATAGCTGGTTCTCTGCCCAACGGTGTAAGTGTGCAATCTGGAAGTGTGTCGATTATGTGTGGTGGGGCATGTTTGTGGGCTAGTACAACCATGGTTCTATCCGCATCGACGGGTAGCACTCTCATTTGTGAAGAACGGGTTTTTTCTCCCTTAGATACTGCCATCACCCCCTCCAATTCAAATGGCTGATAAACAAGAAATGAAATTGAACGTACAGACATTGTGTGATAGACACATGTGGTAATTAGCATATATGTTGTCTAACCAAACAGGACAGCATGACACAATTTCACATATATGATGCCTAACTAAACAGGATAGCATGACACAGTTTCAGATATATGATGCATAACTTAACAGGATATAATGGCATAATTCAACATATGATGGGTATCTAAATAGGATGACATGACAAAACTATATGATGTCTCCCTAAAATAGGTTGGGATGAAATAATTCACATAAATGTTGTCTAAGTATACAAGATGGCATGATATAATCAACATAATTGATTCATATACTAAGCAACTGGCACTCACATGTATGATCTCCAAACTAAGCAGATGGAATCCAATATTGTGCATATGATGTCTAAACTAAGCAATGTAAGACACCATATGCATGACATGAGAAATATAAACATTGCAACTTAGAGCATACACCTCAGGTGGGATATAGGACTGGTCATCTGTCTCTGAATCCTCCTCTGAGGAGCTCCCTGTAACCATCGAGATATATGCTTCAATAGGTACCATTGCCTGCTCTGAAGACCTTGTTTTCACTCCTGACTTTTCCATAACCGGCTCAAATGGATGATACACATGAAGAGAAATTCAATATACACAGATTGTCGACAAATGAAATATGTAATGAAAAAAAAGATGGCATGAGATAATTCACATATATGATGCCTGGCTACATGTCGGTGCATAATTCACATATATGATAACTGGCTAAAAAACATGGCATTGCATAATTCACATATCTGATATAGAAAGCAAACAGGAGGCATTCACACAAAGCATGTCTAATGTAAGTAGATGGCATGGCAATGCAAGACACCATATGCATGATATGAGCAATATAACCTTGCCAAGTTAGAGCATGCACCTCGGGGGGGGGGGATATGACTGGTCATCTATCTCTGAATCCTCCTCTGAGGAGCTATCTGTAACCAACAAGAAATCTGCATCGACAAGTAGCACTGACTGCTCAGAAGACCTTGTTTTCACTCCAGATTTTCCCATGAATGACTCAAATGGATGATGCACAGGAAGAGTAGATGAATGTATAAACATTGTTGACAAATGGAATGCATTATGAAAAAAAATATGTCACGATACAATTCACATATACGATGACTGGCTAAACAGGATGGCATTGCATGATTCACATCTATGATGCCTGGCTAAAGAAGATAGCATTGCATAATTCCCATATACTCCCTTCGTTCCTAAATATTTATCTTTTTAGAGATTTCAAATGGACTACTACATACAGATGTATATAGACATATTTAGAGTGTAGATTCACTCATTTTGCTCCTTATGTAGTTGCTACCTCTTGAGCATGCATTGGTTTTCCCTTGAAGATGAAGGGTGATGCGGCAAAGTAGCGTAAGTATTTCCCTCTGTTTTTGAGAACCAAGGTATCAATCCAGTAGGAGACCACACGTGAGTCACCTCGTACCTACACAAACAAATAAGAACCTCGCAACCAATGCAATAAAGGGTTTGTCAATCCCTTCACGGCCACTTGCAAGAGTGAAATATGATAGAGATAATAATAATAAGATAAATATTTTTGGTATTTTTATGATATAGATTGAAAGTAAAGATTGCAAAATAAAATAGATTGGAAACTTGTATGATGGAGAATAGACCCGGGGGCCATAGGTTTCACTAGTGGCTTCTCTCAAGATAGCATAAGTATTACAGTGGGTGAACAAATTACTGTCGAGCAATTGATAGAAAAAGCGAATGTCGGTGTCAAAACCGGCGGATCTCGGGTAGGGGGTCCCGAACTGTGCGTCTAAGGCGTATGGTAACAGGAGGCAGGGGACACGATGTTTACCCAGGTTTGGGCCCTCTTGATGGAGGTAATACCCTACGTCCTGCTTGATTGTTCTTGATGATACGAGTATTACAAGAGTTGATCTACCACGAGATCAGAGAGGCTAAACCCTAGAAGCTAGCCTATGGTATGATTGTATGTTGTCCTACGGACTAAAACTCTCCGGTTTATATAGACACCGGAGAGGGCTAGGGTTACACAAGGTCGGTTACAAGGGAGGAGATTTACATATCCGTCTTGCCTAGCTTGCCTTCCACACCAAGGAGAGTCCCATCCAGACACGGGACGAAGTCTTCAATCTTGTATCTTCATAGTCCAACAGTCCGGCCAAAGGATATAGTCCGGCTATCCGGAGACACCCTAATCCAGGACTCCCTTAGTAGCCCCTGAACCAGGCTTCAATGACGATGAGTCCGGTGCGCAGTATTGTTCTTTGGCATTGCAAGGCGGGTTCCTCCTTCGAATACTCCATGGAAGAGTTTGAACACAAGAATAGTGTCCCGCCCTGAAAAATAAGTTCCACAAACCACTGTAGAGAGAATGATATTTCCACAAATCTAATCCGCTGACATGTTTTGATAGCATGACATCACGCCACGGCCCGGTCATTATTCAAACCATTTTTCTCAACCAGCACTGCACATATCGCGAGGCGGTTTTCTTGACACGTCTTGTCAAAGCAGAGATCGTGTTCCCCTTATCACAGGATTCTCATCAATACAGACATGGGTAACCCAACCGTTCCTGTTGTTATGACTCCCAGATCTTTAGGCAAGTCCCAAACGGCCGTGAGGAGGACGCTTGATATTCACCCCCTTTATAACGAGGACATAACCTTTTCTTTCTCCCTCCCGTGCTCAATCAAATCCTTCCCCCGCCTCGAGTTCTAACACCCAAAGCTCGAGTCAGGCGCTTCGGACCTTCAGCTATGTACGGTTCCAACCTTCAAGGTTGGTGGATGCCCTCCTTTGTAATAGAGGAGGACATCAAGAAGCTGAGAGAGGCCAGATATCTGACCGCCGAAATTTCACATAGACTCCCATCCCAAGGGCAGGTCGTCCCTACTCCCGAACCCACCGAGAGTGTCATGTTCATCTCCCACTTCCTCCGAGGACTAGGCCTCACTCTGGATCCCTTTGTCAGGGGTCTTATGTTCTATTATGGGCTGGATTTCCATGATCTAGCCCCGGACTCCCTTCTTCACATCTTGTTATTTATTGTTGTATGTGAGGCCTTCCTCCGCATTACCCCTCACTTCGGTCTGTGGCTCAAGACCTTTGATGTGAAGCCGAAGATGATCGAGGGGCAGCACACAGAGTGCGGAGGTGCTTTAATAAGCAAAATCACTGATGCTCCATGGCCAGAGGGTTCCTTCCCAGAGGTGTCCGGATTGTGGCAGCGGGAGTGGTTTTACATCACAGCTCCCCGAAGTGCCAAGTGGGTAGCCGCCCCCACCTTTCGCTCGGGCCCCCTACCGCAACTGATGTCATGGATCAGCAGGGGGCTGAGCTGGGGTCCAGCAAAGGACGTGCCAATATTGTAGAGCCGTATCCGAGATCTCTTTGACAGAGATTTCAGTCTGGTTAAGGTAACACAAGTTATGCTAGTTCATCGAGTCCAGCCTTGCAAACGCTGCCCCCTCCGTATGTGGGAATTCAACCCGGAAGGATCGCGAGCTATTCAGCATTTCCTCGGCATGACGCTTGAAAAGATGTACAAATCGTTCTTCGGACCACTAATAAAGTGTCCGGACACCTCCGAGGACGTGGGTTTGAGCTGCAATCGCCCTGCTTCCCAAGTAAGTAATCCCATGGCCGAACCCGCCGTCCTTTTATTTATCATGACATCATTCTGAAGAGTCGCTCTTTGACCAGGACTGAATAACAAAGGCGAAGATGATGAGGTGTTCGCCCCCCCTTCCTTAGGGCTTGGACAATCCGGTGCTGGAAAAGATGCTCGAGCCGACACCTTATCTAGTGCCCTTAAAGGAAGATGAAGGGGGGAATAAAGAGGGCGAAAGCGGGCCTCATTCGCTACTTATTCCAACCGAGGGAATGAGCGCCTCCGCGAGGGAGGATAACCAAGGGGAAGAATCTGACATTCTCTCTCCCCGAGGAAGGAAGAGGACTACCTCTGAAGATCCGGAAACTAAGGTTTCCAAACGGGAGAAGAAATCGCCGCCAGAGGGTCCTGCCTCGGAGGGTATTCTTGCCGCACAATGTCCACGGCGGGATCAGCCCTCAACCGAGCTGTAAGTAATCAAAAAGTATCTAATAGTGAAAATATCCCACCTTACTTCCGAAGACAATAACCGATGCTTATAAATTGTAGTTCGGATCGTAGCCCTTCTCGACAGAGTTCGTCTTCGGGGGATCTTCTTCCGGAGATGATGGAGAGCGAAACGCCTCCCCCTGACACGCCGCCTCATGAGGCGGGCGACCCTGAAGTGTCATCGCGGAGGGTGTCTCCGGATCCGCCAAGGCCAGAGGATAACCCTTTGGCTTCCAGGAATCCCTAGTATCCGGCTCCTAAGGAGAGCGGCAGCAAGAGTCCGGAATCGCACAGTGTGCAGTCGGACGCACTGAAGGATCTTCTGGGGCAAGCGGCCGTCTCGGAAGCGCATTGTAGACTGATGGATACGGTAATTGAAAGGATTTCATCCGCTGAAAATGGATTGCACGAAGCCTTTATGAGTCTGTTGAAAGGCTTTGAGGTACGTGAAATAGGGTATGTTTTTGGTAGTACCGCACACGTTAGGTGTGCCCTATGTAGATAGTAGCCCCTGAGACTCTGGTTGTCGTCGAGAACGGCGGTAACCCAAGGATCATATTCCGAGGTAATAACCCGGCTGCCTTTATGTGCAGGCGGCTGAGGCTCCGGTGGCTAGCCGAACTGATGGGTTTGCCGAGCTAAAGCGGCAACTTGATGCGGCCGATGCCGATATCATGCTTGTCAACCAGCGGCTTGACGAGGCACAGGGTAAGTGATTTCTCTGGTGATTGTCACATAATAAGAGCAGCATGATGCCAGTATCTTTCATATGTTGTGACTGCAAATGGAGCTGCCACCGTGGAGACCCTTTGGGCGGAGCTTGCCCGAGCCAAGAAACAAGCAAGGAGTAGCAATGCGGCCGCTCTAAAGGCGGCCGAAGAGTTGAGGGCCGAACAGGCCGTGCATTGCGAGAGCAAGGAAAGAATGGCCAAAATGGCTGTAGAGTTAAAAGATGCCGCTGACAATTACCAGCTTCTTGAAGAAGAAAGCCGAGCGAGGGCGACGGACCTGGAGAAGGCCCTGGTAGCTGCCAAGGAAGCCCGCTCCAAAATTAGAGTGATGAAGGAGGAGCTACATCAAGCTGCAGATATCGTGTCTGAGAAGCCCTTCTTGTTGTGGACTAAGTTCGGAGATCTGTAGTATGCTCCTCTTGACCGACTATGGAGTTCTGCGGACGCTTACGTGGATTTGGCTGCAAGTGCTGCTGATGCGGCCGAATACTTCAAGGATCAGAAAGATCGTGAAGTGGAAAAGCTGTTCTATTCACAGTTTCATGCTCCAGTCCGTCCGCTGTTGTTGAATGAGCGAATGGCCGAGCGGGCCGAGCTCCATAGGTTGTCCGGACTTGCCATGAGGTCCGTTGTGGATCATCTGTGGCCGAGAGGGCCAAGGCCGAATAGCTATTTTAGTTTAGTGCAACAATTCCTTGGTGCTATGGTGCGCATCGATGCTATGAAGAGATCGACGTGCATAGAGGGTGCGCGGATGGCCTTTGCCCGTGCCAAGACATACTGGGCGGAGATGGAGGCCACCACTGTTGCGACACAGGGTTCGGCCGTAGGCCGAGTGGCTGCTGAGCACTACTTTGAAGAAGTTCTTGAAGGCGCTCGTTCGATAGAGGCTCAGTGCTCGAAGAATATTATGTTCTAGTGACATGTACTTCCATTGTAAAAGCAATGTTTTATTGAGCTATCAAGGCTGTATTTAGAGCTTGTTTGGGACTGCTCTACTCAAAATTCAGCTCCGCTCCAGAAAACACAAGCCAAATGGGGTAGCTCCATGATATGCCGCTCCGCCAAAAACTAGAATCTGGGGTACAACTCCCAGTTTTTTATGAAGCTCTTCAGGGGGTGCTCCAAAAACTCTAAAAGCTGGAGTTGGGTGGAAATTACCCACCATAGCCACCAGTAAGTGGATACCCCTTCGTTTCTCCCCCTCAACCAATCAAATAGATCCTTTCCACCAAATTCCTCATTCTTGAAGCTGGAGCTAGATGGCAGCCAAACATTCTCTTTGGTAATACTACAACTTCTAGATGAAACTGCTCCAAAGTGAATTTAGTAGAGCGAAACCGGATTTTGTGAAGCGGAGCAGTCCCAAACAGGCCCTTATACTTTTGCCCAAAAGTACTATGATGCCTCCTGTGCGGCCGTTTATGTATATATGTATATAACCTGAAAGTTTGCAGTCATCAGCTTCCTCCCCCACACATATAATGCGGGGGTGTTCGCAGAAAACGCGAATCCACACTTGATCCAACATCTTGGTCCATTAAGTAGGTGGTAGCGCAGCGAACGAGGCAATCAGACTATATTGCTTTAACACTTTCACTTAGCCATAGGAGTTTGATGGTGGGGCTACTATATAGCCCCTGCTACTTCTGCGCCCGTCCGAATACGGGGCGCATACATACATGACCTGGAAACGGCCCTTCGTTAATGCAGAGGAATCCCGAAGATTCCGCTGAGTCATCAAGTGGTTGACCAGTCTCTCGCTATATCATGACAGTCAGTTTTCGGCTTTCTCTACTGAGGTGCTCATCCGGACGAACCAGGGAACAATCGCAGTAGTTCTCCCAGTGCTACCTTAGCCGATATAATGGAACGTTAGGTACCAAAACGTGGGAGCCAGGCAAACCCAACATTTGACCGAAGACATGATTCGGAGCTGATGCATATAGGGCCAAACTCGCGACGCCGAACACTCCCTAAGGTGTTCGGTCTTTATAACATATACCGGGCTAAACAATGCCCTTAATAATAAACCCCATGTGTCCAGGTATGTGCAATATCCTGACGCGGCCACATGCCAATAACGTCAGCATCCTTCTCAGTTGTGTGGAGTATCCGAAGGATGTGAGCAACAAGAGACAGTAAAAAAGGTTTACACAGGGTCTTAATCTAAAAAGAAACCTTTGGGCGGGTCCCTGCTGCACGTCTGCGCCTGTGTCTCCGTTGTGCCGTGTCCTGGACGGGTGTAGCATGATTGTCATCTGTAAAAGGAAAGAACTTAGGTGAAATTTGTTGTGCCAAAAAAAGAAGGAAGAATTGGTTATTATCAATGAACTATCAAAATTCAGGAGAAGTTAAGTTGAGCCGGGCTGGCCCTGATTACGCGCGGGAAGCCCCTGGTATTGTCTATGAGGGTTTGATCATTAAACCAATCTCATGTAAATGTGGTGAAACGCCGGACTCGTCTAACCGTGTCCGTGGTCTTGACGACCTGTCACTTTTCCTGGTTGGTGAGGCCGTCTAGTTCGCGGCTGTTAAAGCCGCCGCATCCTCTTCCACACGTAAAAAATGTTCGGTATTTCTGCTAACTGTGATGATGCCACGTGGACTGGGCATCTTAAGCTGGAGAAAAGCATAATGCGGTATTGCATTAAAACGAGCGAAAGCCGCTCTTCCGAGTAGTGCTTGATAACCACTTCGGAATGGAGCGACGTGGAAAGTTAACCTTTCGCTTCGGAAGTTATCGGGAGAACCGAATACGACCTCTAGCACTAGGGAGCCCGTACAGCGGGCCTCTTGGCCTGGTATTACTCCCTTGAAGGTAGTATTACTGTGGCTTATTCGTGTCAATTTTATCCCCATTTTGCGGACTGTGTCCTGATATATCAGGTTTAGATCACTGCCGCCGTCCATGAGGACTCGTGTGAAATGGTACACGTTTATTATTGGGTCTAACACCAAGGCCGCCAGTCCTTCGTGCCGGATACTTGTCGCGTGATCCCTACGATCAAAAGTGATCGGGCAGGCCAACCAGGGGTTGAGCCTAGGCGTGACGGGCTCTATGGCGCGTGTATCTCGGAGTGCATGCTTGCTTCTCCTCTTCGTCACATGGATCACGTTTACCGTTTTAACCTCTGGTGGGAACTTTTTCTATCCTCCGGTGCTTTGCTGGCGAGGTTCATCCTCGTCTTCGCTTGGTGTCTCTTCCCCTTTGTGTTCGGCGTTTAGCTTACCGGCCTGCTTGAAGACCCAACATTCTCTGTGGGTGTGATTTGCAGGTTTGTCGGGGTGCTACCTCTTGAGCTTGCGTTGGATTTCCCCAAAGAGGAAGGGATGATGCAGCAGAGTAGCGTAAGTATTTCCCTCAGTTTTTGAGAACCAAGGTATCAATCTAGTAGGAGGCCACGCTCAAGTCCCTCATACCTGCACAAAACGATAGCTACTCGCAACCAACGGGATTAGGGTTGTCAATCCCTTCACGGTCACTTACGAGAGTGAGATCTGATAGATATAATATTTTTGGTATTTTTGGTGTAAAGATGCAAAGTAAAAAGTAAAAGGCAAAGTAAATATCAAAGCAATATTAAAGTGATGTAGATTGATATGATGAGAATAGACCCGGGGCCATAGGTTTCACTAGTGGCTTCTCTCAAGAGCATAAGTATTCTACGGTGGGTGAACAAATTACTGTTGAGCAATTGACAGAATTGAGCATAGTTATGAGAATATCTAGGCATGATCATGTATATAGGCATCACGTCCGTGACAAGTAGACCAAAACGATTCTGCATCTACTACTATTACTCCACTCATCGACCGCTCTCCAGCATGCATCTAGAGTATTAAGTTAAAAACAGAGTAACGCTTTAAGCAAGATGACATGATGTAGAGAGATAAATTCATGCAATATGAAATAAACCCCATCTTGTTATCCTCGATGGCAACGATGCAATACGTGCCTTGCTGCCCCTTCTGTCACTGGGAAAGGACACCGCAAGATCGAACCCAAAGCTAAGCACTTCTCCCATGGCAAGAACTACCAATCTAGTTGGCCAAACCAAACGGATAATTCGAAGAGACTTGCAAAGATAACCAATCATGCATAAAAGAATTCAGAGAAGATTCAAATATTATTCATAGATAGACTTGATCATAAACCCACAATTCATGGGTTCCACAAAAACACCGCAAAAAGAAGATTACATCGAATAGATCTCCACGAGAGAGGGGGAGAACTTTGTATTGAGATCCAAAAAGAGAGAAGAAGCCATCTAGCTACTAACTATGGACCCGAAGGTCTGAGGTAAACTACTCACACTTCATCGGAGGGGCTATGATGATGTAGAAGCCCTCCGTGATGACGTCCCTCTTCCGACGGAGCTTCGGAACAGGCCCCAAGATGGGATCTCATGGATAAAGAAAGTTGTGGCGGTGGAATTAGGTTTTTGGCTCCTGTTCTGATCGTTTGGGGGTACGTAGGTATATATAGGAGGAAGGAGTACGTTGGTGGAGCACCAAGGGGCCCACGAGGCAGGGGGCACGCCCTAGGGGGGGCGCCCCCACCCTCGTGACTGCCTCTTTGACTCCTTGGAGTAGGGTCCAAGTCTCCTGGATCACGTTCAGTGAGAAAATCACGTTACCGAAGGTTTTATTCCGTTTGGACTCCGTTTGATATTCCGTTTCTTCGAAACACTGAAATAGGCAAAAAACAGCAATTTTGGGCTGGGCCTCCGGTTAATAGGTTAGTCCCAAAAATAATATAAAAGTGGAAAATAAAGCCCAATATAGTTCAAAACAGTAGATAATATGCATGGAGCAATCAAAAATTATAGATACGTTGGAGACGTAACAGGCATCCCCAAGCTTAATTCCTGCTCGTCCTCGAGTAGGTAAATGACAAAAAGAGAATTTTTGATGCGGAGTGCTACTTGGCATAATTTCAATGCAAATCTTCTTAATTGTGGTATGAATATTTAGATTAGGAAGATTCAAGACAAAAGTTCATATTGACATAAAAATAATAATACTTCAAGCAAACCAACAAAGCAATTATGTTTTCTTAAAGTAACATGGCCAAAGAAAGTTCATCCCTACAAAATCATATAGTTTAGTCATGCTCCATTTTCGTCACACAAGAATGTTCTCATCATGCACAACCCCGATGACAAGCCAAACAATTGTTTCATACCTTAATAGTTTCAAACTCAAACTTTCACGCAATACATGAGCGCGAGCCATGGATATAGCACTATGGGTGGAATAGAATATAATGATGGGGGTTATGTGGAGAAGACAAAAAGGAGAAAGTCTCACATCAACGAGGCTAATCAATGGGCTATGGAGATGCCCATCGATCGATGTTAATGCAAGGAGTAGGGATTGCCATGCAACGGATGCACTAGAGCTATAAATGTATGAAAGCTCATCAAAAGAAACTAAGTGGTTGTGCATCCAACTTGCTTGCTCATGAAGACCTAGGGCACTTGAGGAGGCCCATTGTTGGAATATACAAGCCAAGTTCTATAATGAAAATTCCCACTAGTATATGAAAGTGATAACTCAAGAGACTCTCTATGAAAAACATGGTGCTACTTTGAAGCACAATATATGAGACTCGCTATATGAAGAATATGGTGCTACTTTGAAGCACAAGTGTGGAAAAAAGGAATAGTAGGATTGCCCCTTTTTATTTATTTTCTTTTTTTGGGCCTTCTACTTTTTTTTCTTTGGCCTTTCTCTTTTTTTAATGACAATGCTCTATTAATTATGATCATCACACTTCTATTTATTTACAACTCAATGATTACAACTCGATACTAGAACAAAGTATGACTCTATATGAATGCCTCCGGCGGTTTACCGGGATTGCGATGAATCAAGAGTGATATGTATGAAAAATTATGAACGGTGGCTTTGCCACAAATACGATGTCAACTACATGATCATGCAAAGCAATATGACAATGATGATGTGTGTCATGATGAACGGAATGGTGGAAAGTTGCATGGCAATATATCTCGGAATGGCTATGGAAATGCCATAATAGGTAGGTATGGTGGCTGTTTTGAGGAACATATAAGGAGGTTTATGTGTGATAGAGCGTATCATATCACGGGGTTTGGATGCACCGACGAAGTTTGCACGAACTCTCTATGTGAGAAAGGGCAATGCACGGTACCGTAGAGGCTAGCAATGATGGAAGGGTGAGAGTGCGTATAATCCATGGACTCAACATTAGTCATAAAGAACTCATATACTTATCGCAAAAATCTACAAGCCATAAAAACCAAAGTATTATGCACATGCTCCTAGGGGGATAGATTGGTAGGAAAAGACCATCGCTCGTCCCCGACCACCACTCATAAGGAGGACAATCAAATAACACCTCATGTTTCAAATTTGTTGCATAACGTTTACCATACGTGCATGCTACGGGACTTGCAAACTTTAACTCAAGCACTTCTAAAATTCACAATTACTCTACTAGCATGACTTTGATATTACTACCTCCATATCTCAAAACAATTATCAAGCATCCAACTTTTCTTAGTATTCAACACACTCAAAAGAAAGGTTCACAAATCTTGAATACCAAGCATGTTATTATTAAGCAAATTACCATGCTATTAAGACTCTCAAAATAATTTAAGTGAAGCATGAGAGATCAATAGTTTCTTTAAAACAAATCCACCACCATGCTCTAAAAGATCTAAGTGAAGCACATAGAGCAAAATTATAACGCTCAAAAGATATAAGTGAAGCAGATAGAGCAAAACTACTAAGCTCAAAAAGATATAAGTGAAGCACATAGAGTATTCTATAAAATTCTAATTCATGTATGGCTCTCTCAAAAGGTGTGTACAGAAAGGATGATTGTGTCACACTAACAACCAAAGACACAAATAATACAAGACGCTCCAAGCAAAACACATATCATGTTGGTGAATAAAAATATAGCTCCAAGTAAATTACCGATGGGAGTGGACGAAAGAGGGGATGCCTTTCGGGGCATCCCCAAGCTTTGACTTTTTGTGTCCTTGGATTATCTTGGGGGTGCCATGGGCATCACCAAACTTAGGCTCTTGGCACTCCTTGTTCCATAATCCATCACAAGAATTCACCCAAAACTTGAAAACTTCACAACCAAAACTTAAAGTAGAAAACTCGTGAGCTCCGTTAGCGAAAGAAAACAAAAAACCACTTCAAGATACTGTAATGAACTCATTCTTTATTTATATTGGTGTTAAACCTACTGTACTACAACTTCTCTATGGATTATAAACTAATTTACTAACCATAGATTCATCAAAATAAGCAAACAACATACGAAAAACAGAATCTGTCAAAACAGAACAGTCTGTAGTAATCTGTAGCTAGCGCAATATCTGGAACCCAAAAATTCTAAAATAAATTTCTGGACGTGAGGAATTTATCTATTAATCATCTGCAAAAACAATTAACTAAATAGCACTCTCCAAATAAAAATTACAGCAGTTCTCGTGAGCGCTAAAGTTTCTGTTTTTTACAGCAAGTTCAACAAGACTTTCCCCAAGTCTTCCCAACGGTTCTACTTGGCACAAACACTAATTAACCACAAAAAAAAAACAACCAAAACAGAGGCTAAATAATTTATTTATTACTAAACAGGAGCAAAAAGCAAGGAATAAAAATAAAATTGGGTTGCCTCCCAACAAGCGCTATCGTTTAACGCCCCTAGCTACGCATAAAAGCGAGGATAGATCTAGGTATTGCCATAGTAATAAGATAGATCGGTGAAACTAATTTCATATTCTCTACGTTCAGCAGCAAGTTTTCTTTGAGGCAAGCAAAACTAATCAAAAGGGCTAAATTTAATAGGACAGAGGTCCCCAAGATCAATTTTAGGAGGTATAGGTTCCTCTTTTGGCCCTTCGTATTGCACAACCATTTCATCATTATAAGCATTCTTTTGACAAAACCTTGTGAGCCTAAACTCAAGAGAGCATCCTAGCTCATTGTTTCAAATAGACAAATCATCATTAAGTTCAGAGATTCTATCAATTAAAATATTGATTGGAACCTTTTTCTAAGGTTTTCATTGAAAGCAACATAGTCAAGAGATTGAAAACGCATAATTTCTTCTTGATCAAAGAGGATAGATTCTATGGGAGGACGACCAGCATCCACCCTATAGTGCACAAAGATTTCTTTGGCTTCTTTTATTATAAATCTGAATTCATGAGCCAAAAAGATAGTAGCGACACGCTTAACAGAAGAATGCTCGATATTAGAAAATTCTAAGAAAATTCTTTGTATAGATTGGTGCATATGCATAAATTGCCTTTCAAGTTCACCGATAAGCATGGCAATAGCGTCCACAAGACTACTAGTTCTATGAAGAATAGATCCGCCCTAGAGGGAAAAGCATCGGCACAAGTAAAAAAATCTTGGACGACTCCTTTTCCAATAATATTACCACTACTGATTCGAAATCTTTTTGTATGATAGGTAGGGGGTTCTTCAGCCGGAGCATCAGAATTTTCTATGACATTGTTATCGCCCATATCGGCGATAACTTCCCCAACTTCAGACATAGTGACAAGCAAGCAAACTAGCACACGAGCAAACAAAAGCAAATGGGTAAAAGAGGCAAATAGAGAGAGATGATAGAGAGAGAGGGCGAATAAAACGGCAAGGGTGAAGTGGGGGAAAGGAAAACGAGAGGCAAATGGAAAATAATGTAATGCGAGAGATAGGGATTGTGATGGGTACTTGGTATGTTGACTTTTTGTGTAGACTCCCCGGCAACGGCGCCAGAAATCCTTCTTGCTACCTGAGGGAGTCCTGGATTAGGGGGTGTTCGGGTAGCCAGACTATACCTTCAGCCGGACTCCTGGACTATGAAGATACAAGATTGAAGACTTCGTCCCGTGTCCGGATGGGACTTTCCTTGGTGTGGAAGGCAAGCTTGGCGATGCGGATATTCAAGATCTCCTACCATTGTAACCGACTCTGTGTAACCCTAACCCTATCCGGTGTCTATATAAACCGGAGGGTTGTAGTCCGTAGGCGATCAACTCCATATACAACAATCATACCATAGGCTAGCTTCTAGGGTTTAGCCTCCTTGATCTCGTGGTAGATCTACTCTTGTACTACCCATATCCTCAATATTAATCAAGCAGGACGTAGGGTTTTACCTCCATCAAGAGGGCCCGAACCTGGGTAAAACATCATGTTCCCTGCCTCCTGTTACCATCTGGCCTAGGCGCACAGTTCGGGACCCCCTACCCGAGATCCGCTGGTTTTGACACCGACATTGGTGCTTTCATTGAGAGTTCCTCTGTGTCGTCGCCTTTAGGCCTGATGGCTCCTTTGATCATCAACAATGATGCGGTCCAGGGTGATACTTTGCTCCCCGGACAGATCTTCGTCTTCGGCGGCTTCGCTCTGCGTGCCAATTCGCTCGGCCACCTGGAGCAGATCGAAAGCTATGCCCCTAGCCATCAAGTCAAGTTTGGAAGCTTAAACTACACGGCTGACATCCGCGGAGACTTGATCTTCGACGGACTCGAGCCACGGCCAAGCGCGCCGCACTATCTCGAGAGGCATGATCTAGCTCTGCCCCTGGACAGTGTCCTGGAGGCCGCACACGCATCGGTTCCGACCCCTAACTCGGAGCCTATTGCGCCAATCGAGGATGAGCGGTTGGACGTCACCTCGGGGGCTGCGATCCCAAAAGCGATCGAGCCGAACGCTAGCCCCGCACTCTGCACGACCCGTGACTCCGAGGATCCGGACTCCTCCCCAGACTCCGAACCCCCCGCGCCCCTGCCAATCGAATCCGATTGGGCGCCGATAATGGAGTTCACCACCGCAGACATCTTTCAGCGTTCGCCTTTTGGCGACATCCTGAATTCTCTTAAGTCTCTCTCTTTATCAGGAGAGCCCTGGCCGGACTACGTTCAGCGAGGGTGGGATACGGGCGATGAGGAAATTCAAAGCCCACCTACCACCCACTTTGTAGCCACTGTCGACGATCTAACCGACATGCTTGACTTCAGCTTCGAAGACATCGACGGCATGGACGACGATGTAGGAGACGAATAGGAACCAGCACCTGTAGGGAGCTGGAAGGCCACCTCGTCATATGACATATATATGGTGGATACTCCAAAAGATGGAGATGGCGATGGAACAGTGGGGGATGACGCCCCCAAGAAACAGCCAAAGCGCCGGCGTCAGCGGCGCCGCTCTAAATCCCGCCAAAACAAAAACGGTGATTCCGGCACGGGAGATAATACTACCCCGGATAGCGCCGAAGAACACCCACCTCAGCAGGAAGATGGAGAAGCCATCCCTCATGAGAGAGCGGCAGACCGAGAGGTCGAGGATGATAACTATACGCCTCCCTCCGAAGACGAGGCAAGCCTCGATGACGACGAATTCGTCATACCATCAGACCCCGCCGAACAAGAGCATTTTAAACACAGGCTTTTAGCCACGGCAAGCAGCCTCAAGAAGAAGCAACAACAGCTTAGAGCTGCCCAAGATTTGCTAGCTGACAGATGGACTGAAGTCCTTGCGGCCAAAGAGTATGAACTCGAACGCCCCTCCAAGAGTTACCCGAAGCGCAGGCCGCTACCCCGATCAGAGGAGGAAGCACCTACATCACCAGCGCATGACATGGCAGACCGGCCACCTCGCGGCCGCGACAGAGAGGCCTCTCGGCCCTCCACCCAAGCCATGCCCCGACACCGCTCAACTAAGGCATGGGAAAATGCGCCCGACCTGCGAGACATACTGGAGGATAAGGCAAGACAAACAAGATCGATCTATGGATCGCGCAGGCACCCTACGACATGTGACAATGATCTTCACTCCGGATACAACAAATCCGGCCGGGCCGAACACAACAGACATAGCTCTTCTGAGCTGCGTCATGATATAGCCCAGTACAGAGGCGCCGCACACCCGCTATGCTTCACGAATGAAGTAATGGATCATAAAATCCCAAAGGGTTTCAAACCCGTAAACATCGAATCATACGATGGCACAACAGATCCGGCGGTATGGATCGAGGATTATCTCCTTCACATCCACATGGCACGCGGCGATGATCTACACGCCATCAAATACCTCCCGCTCAAACTTAAAGGACCGGCCCGACATTGGCTTAACAGCCTGCCACCAGACTCAATCGGTTCTTGGGAGGACCTGGAAGCCGCATTCCTCGACAACTTCCAGGGCACTTACGTACGACCGCCGGATGCCGACGACTTAAGCCACATAATTCAGCAGCTAGAGGAATCGGCCAGACAATTCTGGACACGGTTCCTAACAAAGAAAACCAGATAGTCGACTGTCCGGACGCAGAGGCCCTAGCAGCCTTCAAGCATAACATCCACGACGAGTGGCTTGCCTGGCACCTGGGACAGGAAAAGCCGAAATCCATGGCAGCCCTCACGACACTCATGACCCGCTTTTGCGCGGGAGAAGACAGCTAGCTAGCTCGCAGTAACAACTTATCAAAGAACCTTGGTAATTCGGATACCAAGGACAAAAGTGGCAGGACACGTCGGAATAAGCAAAAACACCGCGTTAACAGCGACAGCAATGAAGACACGGCAGTCAATGCCGGATTCAAAGGCTATAAATCCAGTCAGCGGAAAAAGCCATTCAAAAAGAATACTCAGGGCCCGTCCAGTTTGGACCGAATACTCGATCGCTTGTGCCAGATACATGGCACCCCCGAAAGGCCAGCCAATCACACTAACAGGGATTGTTGGGTGCTCAAGTAGGCAGGCAAGTTAAGGGGCGAAAACAGAGACAAGGGGCTGCACAGCGACAACGAGGAGCCCAAGCCGCCGAACAACAATGGACAGAAGGGCTTTCCCCCACAAGTGCGGACGGTGAACATGATATACGCAACCCACATTCCCAAGCGGGAGCGGAAGCGTGCGCTATGGGACGTATACGCGATGGAGCCAGTCGCCCCAAAGTTCAACCCATGGTCCTCCTGCCCGATCACTTTTGATCGAAGGGACCATCCCACTAGCATCCGTCATGGTGGCTTCGCCGCATTGGTTCTCGACCCAATCATCGACGGAATTCATCTCACAAGAGTCCTCATGGACGGCGGCAGTAGCCCGAACCTGCTTTATCAGGATACAGTGCGGAAAATGGGCATAGATCCCTCAACGATTAAGCCCACAAGAACGACCTTTAAAGGCGTTATACCACGTGTAGAAGCCAACTGTACAGGCTCAGTAACACTTGACGTGGTCTTCGGATCCCCGGACAATTTCCGAAGCGAAGAGTTAATCTTCGATATAGTCCCGTTTCGCAGTGGCTATCACGCCCTGCTCGGACGAACCGCATTCGCAAAGTTCAATGCG
This sequence comes from Triticum urartu, assembly GCF_056163025.1. Classification (NCBI taxonomy): domain Eukaryota; kingdom Viridiplantae; phylum Streptophyta; class Magnoliopsida; order Poales; family Poaceae; genus Triticum; species Triticum urartu. The sequence continues at coordinate 182,705,311 of NC_141873.1, read as the reverse complement.
GTGTCGCACTACGCATATCTCAAGCTCAAGACGCCAGGCCCTCGAGGAGTAATTACGGTCAACGGAAACACCGAACGCTCCCTCCGTACGGAGGAGCATATGGCGGCTCTCGCAGCGGAGGTACAAAGTAGCCTTCTCAGGCAATTCTCTAGTCCGGCCATTAAAAAGCCAGACACTGCCAAGCGCGCCCGGAGTAACCCACAGAAGGACCGCCTGGCACACTCTGAGCAAGCGTAGCAATGCGGCCCCAACCCCAGCTTTCGTGACATAGCGAAACCAGTACCTCGCGTACATAACTACGCCCTTGAAATACCATGGGCACAGGGGAAGGGGCACAATAATGGCATGCCCAAAATACGGCTTAAAACGTATTAGGGGCTGCCAGATTCTTTTTTATTATTTTTTTCTTACTTTCAGAACTCCATACTTCGGATGACCTGTTCGGCAATTCGACTGCCGCACAAACGATGCAAGATCCAGGGAGGCAGACAAGCCATGCCGCATTATGGAACTCCCAGGTGGTCTCTGTTACGAGCGGTATACCTGTTTTAAATACAATTCCGCGGCCTGCCCCTGGTCAGGACATACTGAATAGTCCAATATCTTTTGCTTACCGAACTATTTGTATCGTTCGGCTTTGATAAATAGCCTCTCTATAAACAATGCTTAGCTTCTTGCCTATTTTTTGCATTATCTTCTTTTCACATTTATGTTTATTAAATGACATGATTGCACCCATACACCATGGTACGGCAAACACGCCAGGGGCTTCAGTACCCCTCATAATGGTGTGAGAAGTCCGTACACTTTCACAAGTGCGGCACCCCAAACTTATAGCACTATATGCATCGGCTCCGAATCATGATTTGGGTCAATAGTTGGGTTTGCCCGGCTCCTATGTTTTGGTGCCTTACGTTCTGCTCTATCGGCTAAGGTAGCACTAGGAGAACCACTGCGATTGTGCCCCGGTTCAGCTGGGTTAAGCACCTCAGTGGAGAAAGCTAAAACTGACTGTCATGATGAGGCGAGAGACCTGTCGCTGTTCGATAGGTTTTTCGAGTCCCTAAAGACTTATGCCGCTTCGAGCGAGGAGCTGGCTTTGTCCGGCCAAGGCGTGGATAGCGCCCCGAACTCGGTCTTCCGAACTAGGGGCTTCGCTGAAATTTAAAATTATAGAGTTCTATGGCTAAGTGAGAGTGTTCAAGCATTATAGTCCGATTGCCTGGTTCGTTGTGCTGAGCGCCTCCCTCGAAGGACCCAACTATGGGAAAAAGAGCGCTCAGGTTTATCCCGAACCCCCCAGCACTAGTGGCATGGGGGCAGAAGCTGACGATTGGCCATCTCTCAATTTTTTGATAAACGGCCGCACAGAAAGTAATATTTTAAATTCAATAAGCATTGCTTAGCGCATATGAACAAGTTTTTAGCGCACAGGATAAACATGAGCGAGTTCATTCAAAAATCACATCCTTGGTACATTCATCCGCCACAAGGCGGGCACCTGCAAGAACATCCTTGTAGTAGTTCTCGGGCTTGCGATGCTCCTTCCCCGGCGGCGGCCCGTCCTTCACAAGCTTCTCACCGTCCAGCTTACCCCAGTGCACCTTTGCACGGGCAAGGGCCCGACGGGCACCTTCGATGCAGACGGAGCGCTTGATGACCTCGAGCCTCGGACAGGCCTCCACCAGCCGCCGCACCAGCCCGAAATAGCTCCCAGGCAGGGCCTCTCCGGGCCACAACCGAACTATGAAGCCCTTCATGGCCTGTTC